>NC_083891.1:31612500-33011000 GCF_032452875.1 Bos javanicus
TGACTACAAAGGAATTTCGCCAAGGATTGGAAAGAGGCAGGCTTGGGATGGAATGTGTGATAGGGTGAAGGTGTCCAGCTCAGAGATATTATACATAGTTCAAATAACATCTGAAAATAATCAGGAAGTGGCAGCATACAGATCTCCCTGGGGGCTCATCAAGGCAGCACCTACTCCCTGATTAACCTATGAGTTCCATCAGCCATGTATATTAGACTAGGCCTGCTAGCCCTGGGCTTGGAAGAAGTCAAGCTGTGGGAATGTACATATTTTAATAAAAATTGAGTATATATCCCACAGCATCACTCCAGGACTCTCTCAGATTTATCATTCGTGCTGGCATGTAATGCATTATTGCTATCAAATAAGTTAGTAGCCCTGGTAGATTTGGGAAAGAGGGTAGAATATTTTGTGGCAAGATTTTTGTAAAAACCTGTTTGCATACCTCAGCTGCGTGGTATGAAAAGGTGTAAGCAAACAGCGTCTTAGGTTCCTTGGGATTTTTATTCACACAACTTGAACCAGATGTCTGCTCTATAGTGGGGGACTTTTTATGTAAGAGTGTATATTGCATGCAGCATCTCGAATAAGCCTCATAATTCATGTTCAAAAGTTGGTTCCAATGGCCGTGTAGCCCAGAAAAGACAGCTGAGACTTGAGGGGAGATTGAAGACTAAATGGGATCTGCTAATAGTAAGAATGGAAATAGAAGTAAAGGAACTCTCTTTCTGATTATATTTGAAATTTTTGTTTAGCATGTCAGCTTCCTGCACCTTCTCTTTCATGTCTTATCTACTCTGAAATGCATTTAGTCATGTCTGTCACCCCCGTACCTGGGTGCTTAGGTGCTAAAAAGTGCTTTAAGAATGCAATTTGAAGATTGATAAATCAGGTCTGTTTAGCTCAGGGGAAAGAAAAGCTAAGTGGGGATTTAGTGGAAGGGAATAATATTCCTAAAAGGAAATCAGTTTGGTGCCAGTACGCTTTTTGAAGTAGAAACTAATTTGAAAGCATAGAGGTCAGGACTGAAATGGAGGACTGGACTGCACTATCACATTTTAGCAATTTAAAGGGAAGTTTCCTTAAACACAGTAAGTAGATGGAATATAGAATAGCTTGCCAAAGTCAGCGGTGGAAATAGATTCAGGGAACTAAATGAATTTTTGGAAAGTCGGGACGACAGGGGTAGAGCCACAAGCAGCATTTTAGGAGCTAATTCTAGGAGACATGATAAATGTATTTGTTGAGTGTCTGTTATAATTTCAGGCCTTAATGGATATGTGGTTTTTCCCCTCAAACTTCAAATGTTCTAGTGTGTCTGCCTTATCCCCTCTCTAACTTTGAATTTTAATAGCAAAAAACAGTCAATAATCTTTCCTATTAAATAATGCATGTACCCTTCACTTTTACAACACCCCCCCCCCAAAAAAAAGGACTGCAGGAATCCTATGATAAGGGTGTACATATCACAGGAATCCTATGATAACTTTTGTACAGCAGTATTTGAGGGAAAATGAAGAATATAACAGTATTTATTGCAGGGAAGATAAATTACAGTTTTTGTTTCATGTGGAAAGTTTAAGGGTGGCAGCTTGACAATAAATTCCATCGAAATCTATCCTGCCAGAATGCCAACATTGTTCTTCATTCATTTTACTGTAAGATTTAATTATTTGCTGATTTTTAATACCAGTCAGTCATTCTTAGCATCATTGAATTAACTCTGAACCCTATATCAGTGAAGAGCCTTATGTTGCCCCATTTTATGATAACAGTGTAATACAAATTAAAATTGCATCTGTTAAGATTATATCCTATATTTAGATTTCAGCATGCAGAAACATAATATTCTCCTGAATATAATGGTTGGAGCCAATAACCTGTAACCAATTGCATACTTTTTCTATTGCAAAATCTGAACTATAAGGATTACATTTTGGAAAAGACTGTAAATCTGTCACCACTAATCTAATCTTTACAGTGGCTTTGTAACCAGTTTGAGACTAAAGATCATTTCTTCTCTTGCTCTGAGTTTAATCATAACACATATTTGATATTTCATAACTTTCTTTTGTTCCATCAGCACGTGCATTATAAAGTGTACAGCATTAATAAATAGAAGCATAATGAATGTGACTAATTGATTTTGGCAGTCAAAGACTGGCACACTTTTTATACAATAGGGAATCCATTCAAAGAAGCTTAACTGCTGTTGAGAACAAGTCTTCTATGCAGTAATGGTTTCTAATTTGGATTCTGTGTGAGATGAGCAGAATGCAGTTATTCACAGTACTTCACTACTTATGACTGTTATTTTTGGTGTTTTTACTTTGTTGGCAATACTCATTGGATTCTCATTTCACTAAATGAAATTTTATGTTTTGATATATATACAAATTCTGCAGCACAGTTGTATATGCAGTTTTTGTAGGTTGCCTGATTGTCCAAACTAGAGATATGGAACATAGACAAGGGGCCACAGCCAGTCCTTTTCCCTGTTTTGGATCCAACTTCATTATGTTTTCTTGCCTCTGACTTTTTAGTACTGAAAGCAGACTGTTTCTCCTTACATATCCATTGAAAGCCACTGACTCAGAGACAAAACAAGTGTATTAACTTGTAAGCACAAATGCCAAAATACAGCTTCTAGTAGATGCTAGTGAAAAATTAATTCATTCAAACTCCAAGGGGAAAATAAGCCCGCACTGTATAATCGGTCTTACCTTTAAAAATGTGGATGGCCTTCAAAACCAATTTTGCCTCCTTTGTAAAATCTTTGAACACTAAATTATATTACATGTCTGCAATTTAATAGTGGACATGAGATCAAATTGGGTGTCACCGAAGCATTAATCAACCAAGTGTCATTACTGGTAGTTAACGACTCATGTGTTAAGCTTTGTCATTTGAAACCTGAGAGAGTGTGAACCAACAGACTCATCACTTACTGTAGTCGCCACTGATTTAGAAGAGAGAAAGAATGACTGTTGTTGAGGGCATCCAAGAATTAAAATTTATATTAAAAACAACTGTTCGCTGTGCCGCCTGGCACCACTGAAGGGCGAAGATGTGGTGCCTGACTGCAATTAGGACAAACTCTAATGGGAAGTTGGTCATTTCCAGGCACAGTGCAATTGATTTTCCACCAATCTGAATAGGGAAGGAGATACTCTAAGTCTATTATTATTAAATTATTTATGAAGTCATATTAAATCTGGTCATCAGGTGAGTGAAGATTTTCCAATCACTGTGATGATAGGAGCCAGAAAGAGTGTTTTGTGACTTGAGCATCAGATGTTATCTTTGATTGTGGTGATTAAGTGCTCAGTCGTTAAAGAATCTTCCTGCAATGCAGGAGACCTGGGTTCGATTCCTGGGTCAGGAAGATCCCTTAGAGAAGGAAATGGCAACCCACTCCAGTAATCTTGCCTGGAGAATCCCATGGACAGAGGATCCTCGCAGACCACAGTCCATGGGGTCGCAAGAGTTGGAAGTGATGAGACAACGCCAATGGGGATGATTAAATGAGATAAGTGAGTTTTTCATTAAAAAAAAGTCACTTCCATTAACATCTTCATTTTAATTAAAGTATTGCTAGTTCTGACAGGGGGCTCTTGTTAGCTCTTTGAAATGGGAATAATGCTTATTGGGAAAGATGACACCCTAAATCAGTGTTTATTGTATCATTAGTGAAATAGTGAGTAGTGACATATCGAGTTTCTTTCTTAAAATGCCCTAATAAGATGCAAAACTTATGATTGCCATAAATTGTCATTGACTCATACACACTGAGAGAATACAGTAAAGATTTATAAGGACTTTATTAATAGATTGAGATTAACCTTTGGATCTCTTCCTCAGTTTTTTAAAACTGCTAGCCTGGTTACCTTAAACACAGTCCAAGTCCCTGCATGATCTATTCCCCAGCCTTATTTCTGTGCCCTGGAAGCACCTTCAGGATAATTGCTTTTCAGGAATCACACAGGGGCTTCCCTGGTGGACCAGTGGTTAAGAATCCACCTTGCAGTGCAGGGGCTGTGGGTTTGATCCCTGGTTGGGGAACTAAGATCCCACATGCCACAAAGCCACTAAACCTGAGCGTAGCCACTGTTGAGCCCACGTGCTCCAGTGTCTGCATACTCTAGAAGCCTGAGCGCCACAACTAGAAAGTTGGGGCACTGCAATAAATAAATACATTAGAAATAAAATCATACAACTGTACTGGAGGACTTTGCTGCACTTCTCCTGCAGGGGACACATGTGTTTGATCCTTGATTGGAGATCTAAAATCCTATTTGCTGTGTGGTATGGCAAAAAAAAAGAATCACACAAACTTGTCAATTCTAATTTATTTAAAATATGAGCAGTACCAATTTTACAATCTTAGATGAATTCTTTAATGTCTCGGATCCTTGATATCCTTATCTATAAAGTGAAGAGACTGGACTTAATCATTTTAAACTGTTGTTGTTTTTTTTAATTTTCTATGACATTGATGGTATCTACCATATAATTTTATAAAGGATAGCAAAAGTAAGACAAATCTCAACGTGAAAACTGCCTGCTTGGCCCTTGAAACCTATCATTTCATCAATAACTTGAAATTTTGGACTTTCAGAAGGCGAGGAGGCCTGGAGGCCTGTGACAGGCTTTATCCCTCACTCACTGGCCACCCTCAGCAAGTCACCTCATCTCTTTGAGTCAGTTGTTTTATCAGTAAAATGTGGGTTGAAAATACTAGTGCCAGACACTTTAGCACAACTGTCATGAAGATCACTTGAGACAACGTGTTAAAGTTACTTAAAAAGTGTAAAGCAATAGGAAAATGGAAGCTGTCAAAAAATGTCTTGGCTATATAGGAACTGGTGAGGCTAGATTCAAGATGGCCTTCTGTTACAGAGAGAGTTATATGGCTAAAGGCCAAGGAAAAACCAAGTAATAAAGCAAAGTATTGTAAATACTTAGCCTGTTCATGGAATAATTAGAGTACCAGGAACATTCATGAGGCATCTTTGTGGAAACTATGACCTGTTACATTACCCCTTTCTCTCCCTCACACAATATGAAGTCTATATGTAAACAAGAAGAGGTTTTCAGACATTCATAGAAACCAGTGGGTGTAGGTCCAAATGATACAGGCTGTGTAACGAGTCTTCCTATAAACTGCAGCAAATCCAAGAAAGATTAGCCCACATTCTCAGCACGCACACACTTGGTGTTCGTGGGTCACACTGACGCAGTCACGGGATGGGGCCTGTGTCTGGGTACCCTGCGTGCCTGGAGGGTATCTTTGTGTGATTGGCATGGCGCTGCCGCCAGGGTCTAAATGTTGGGCATGCATTCATGTCGTATTTAACAGCGTGGCTCAGTCAGTTGGGTAACTTGGGCAGGTTTCCACGATTTCTCTTTCGGAAGATAATTTTATAGATATTTAACTCCCTTCCCCCTCCTTCCTTCCTCCCCCAGATTTAAAAAAATCAAGGCTTCGCTGTTGTCTATTGTGGACGGCTTTTTGTTGGGAAGTCTGTACCTCTCCTGGTATGTGTTTGGGACCGGGTGCATGCTACACCTTTTCAGTTCCACAGGGATGGGACCAGATGGAAGAATTTGATTATCTAGCAGTAGAGGACCAACTGTTCAGTTGGATACAGAACCGGGAGAAAAGGGTTGAAGAGATCTAAAATGGCTGTCGTATGTGGAGCCAACAGTTTCCGAAGGGAACCAGGCAGGCACTGAGGTGTAGTAATGCGGAATCTCTTCCAAGTACCAGCTGGGGCTTTCAGGAGCCGCTATCCCCACAGCAGACACTCAGCAGGCTCCAAGCAGCTTGACTTTACCATATGTGGAACTTTTTATTCTCCACCTCGCTCCCCAGAGGCACGGGCCACAGGGACAGGAGAGGCAGGTGAATTGCTCTTAATGCAGAGCACTAAATCACTGGGTTAACATGAGAAGCCTGGCGAGAGGAAATGGATCTGCAGAAGACTGACTCGGAGTCTCTTAACCTTGGAGCTATTCTGAGCACCAAAAAAGATGCCGCATAATGTTTCATTAGGCTTTCACCTTGTGCGGGCTCTCCTCAACGCGAGTGACCTTTCCATCCTCAGACAGATTTTTTTTTTTTTTTTAATGCTCTTAAAAGCCCTTCAGTACTTCGGCATGCTAACTGTACATTTTTTATTCACACGGAATCATACCTTTCCAGTAATGAGGGAGCCGAGCTGCACTGCAATCTGTGATTTGTGCGAATTTCTTGCTTTCTCTCCGTTCAGACACCCCAGTTTGACAGATGGGGCACAGAGCCACAGAGCAATCCATAACTCCAGTTTGTATCATAAATTTCTAGTCCCTCCTCCTCCACCAAATGCCTGCTTAATGGTAGCTAGAATCCTCATGCAACAATGTTGGCATGCGTGGGTAGAATTTAAGACATTTCTTCCGGTTGGCCTTAGGAAATCATTTTTACAGTAAAAGGATCAGGAAGGGCTGATGAAGTTTAAAATTAACAAGCATCCACCTGTATCTGAAAATGACACAAATAAATATTTACTCCATGTGGTCCTTTCTCAAAAATGTTGAACAGATAAGTTTTGTAAATGTCTTGCAGTGTGACTGGATTTATTTTATTCCTAAAACACCTCTGTCATTTTGGACTGTGTTACCTTTTGCAGTAGTCCATCTATTTCCCCTTAACAACTAAGCCTGTTATTATAGGAGTACTTAAGTGAAGAGATCTGGTTTTTGTATTTTTTAAAAATCTGTGAGTTTTAGACTGGTCAGGGGACAAGCAGCCCACAGGAAAATGTGGAAAATTGTGGTGAATGTGAAATCTCTAAAAAGCACAGCTGCATTTTAGAGCTTCTGGGTGAACTGTCATGACACCATATTGATTATCATTTGGTGACCATTTTCCTCTGAGATAGTAAGTACCGGTTCAGGTGAACCAGGTAACCTGTGTACAGAAAGAGAACACTCAGCCATCATGTTCTCAGGCCTTAAGGAACATGTGCTGAGCTACAGTTGAATCAGCAGAAAAGCAGTGATGAGAAATATATAAAGTAAAGCAGATTAAAGTTCATTACTAGTTAATGAAAAGAAAGGAAATGTAAACATTATTTTCCAACGCTAGTAGCACATTAGCCGAATAAAAAGCATGTGATATGTGTGCAGTATTCATTAATCCATCTCTCCAACAAATCAGTGTACAAACCAAATCAAATAGTGAGCCAGTATTCATACAGTTGCAAATAGAGTTGATTAAACAAATTCATGTTTATACTTGAATACAGGGTACTATCTTACAGAGGGAAGCAGATTCTACCAGTTATTCAGGTATATGTTTTCTGTAATAGTGTGTATTAACAGAAACCTGAATATTTCTGCCATTATTGGGGTCATTGCCATGCAAAAGAAGCCATGGTCCAGTGTGGGGAAAGTTTTGAAGTCTATTTTTGTAATGAAAGTATATCCACCAAAAGAAAAAAAGGAAATTTCGTATTAATATATTTCATGAAGTATATTTCCGGGCTTTAAGATGGAGCTAGTGGTAAAGAACCCGCCTGCCAATGCAGGAGATGTTCAATCCCTGGGTCAGGAAGAACTCCTGGAGGAGTGCATGGCAACCAACTCCAGCAGTTTTGCCTGGAGAATCCCATGGACAGAGGAGCCTGGGGGGCTACAGTCCGTAGCGTCGCACAGAGTTGGACAGAACTGGAGTGACGTAGCACGCGCACGTGAAGTATTTGTTTACTTCTTTAGAGGAGTGGGTGCATGTGTACCTCTTTCACTTTCTGAAAAATGATGATTTTCAGGGTTTTTAATGTGCCAGCATAAAGGTCTAGAACAAGAAATGTATCGTATGGTGAAACAAAGACAAAAATCTTATCTAAGAAAAATCCAAGTAAGTTCAGCCTACATTTTGAGACACATTCTACTTACCTAGTGAATTTCAAATGTACTCCAGTACTTTGGAATTTCGAACGCCATGATAACAATTTGTTTTGTTTATGCTTCCCTTTTGAGCTCTAGTGAAAGGGTAGGGGGTGAAGGATATAGCAACAGGTTTGATTTGTAGAAAAATGTCTACTCTCTGCCTTTTTTTAAATGAAGAGTTTATTTTTTAGACTAGTTTTGGGTTCACAGCAAAACTGAAGAAACTACAAAGATTCCCTATACATATATACGTGTGTGTGTGTGTGTGTATATATATGTGTCTGTGTGTGTATATATATATATATATATATATATATATATATGGCTTCCCTGGTGGTTCAGTTGGTAAAGAATCTGCCTGTACTGCAGGAGACCTGGTTCAATCCCTGGGTCAGAAAGATTCCTCTGGAGAAGGAAATGGCTACCCACTCCAGTATTCTTGCCTGGGAAATCTCATGGACAGAGGAGCTTGGTGGGCTATATTCCATGGGGTCACAAGATTTGGACATGACTTAGTGATTAAACCACCACTATAAATGTATATATATTACTTATACTTATATATATAGATATACATGCACACACGCTTCCTACCCCACACATGCACAGCCTCTATCCACGGGCTCCACCAGAGTGGTCCATTTGTCACAACTGATGAACCTACAGTGGCGCACCATAACCACCCCCAATCCATAGTTTATAAGAGCGTTCACTATGTGTGTTGAACCCTCTATATTTTATTCCATTAAAAAGAATGGTAAAAAGCTTAATGTGATGGAACGGCAGAGTTTGCGGGTGGGAAAGTGCATTAAAAGATTTCTTTGAAATCTGTATTTATGAAGTGAAACTTTATAAATGAATGGCACTTTTGTGTCCTAAGTGGGCTAACCCCACCTCTAACACTTTTTGGGGGGAAAGACTAAAAAGAGCCCGGCGGCTGCCGGAATGTTGACTGTAGGCCGTTACCGATGATTGAAGCCAATTAAACAGACACACAGTGGTTCTTTTGGTGTCGTTTGGCAGAAAAACTATGGAATGGAGTCGCATGATAAGGAAGAGCCCAGGGTACGCCCGGCTTCTTGCGCACATGTGCTAGAATCACTGCAACTCATAAATTCAAATTACTTTTAAAAGCTGGCCATGATACATTTGCTCATTAACCATATGGAAAATGGCACTCAGGAATTTTCTACAGTGTATTTTCAAAGAAAGAATCCAATTGCAGACAGACATTCCTCCGTCCCGTGTTTATGCAGCTGTACTGGTGATTAAATTACACCAACTCAGGCCCACATGTAGCCGCAGAACTTATTAGTTGGAGTACAAAGTACCTTGTAAGAGTATGAGAACCCACATTGTGATGTTTGCTGGCCTCTTGGCCACTGGCTCGAGCAAGCATCAAAAGTCACGCATGTGCTTAGAGGTCTCTGGAGAAGGGGCCGTGGGACAGAGCGGGGCTGCTCACACGGCGTGAGGCACTCTGACAGTCTACCAGGGGGGACCGTGGGATTGCGGCTGTCAGCAGTTCCAACAGCGCAAACAGTATGAAGAAGCTTCCACAGGGATTGAATTACTGAAGACTTCTGCTCCGTGTTTTTTGGTATAATTGAGAGCACAGAGGGAGCTTGATTTCTCTGTCTTATGATTTGAAGGTGAAGACAAGAGCCTGCAGGGCCCTGTCAGAGTTATGGGCATGCTCAACCCAGACTTCAAAAAAAACCTAATTCCCAGAAAACCATGCAAGGCTGAATTGCTTACCTGAATATAAAAGATTTACTTTCACTGAATCATTTAACACACAAACCACATTAATTGCATTTTGAAAAAGAAAAGAAACCCAGAATACAGTGCGTCGGGAGAAAAAATATATATATAACCAATGTTAAAAGAGGCGCTTCCATTTTAATGCCCGTTTGAAGGGGAAACGGGTCCATACGGATGCTTTGACATTCTGGGCCACACACACGAACACCCAAGTTGTATCTTTTGGAAAGAGCAGGACATCAGCATGTATTGTTATCTCTATGGAAAATGAATGAGTGCCCTCCTCTGTCTCCTGGAAGTGTAGCCACAATACGTCCGGGTGTATTGTATTTATACTTTGCTGTTGGATGTAGCTATTATTCAAGTTGCACACACAGGAAAAAAAATAAGGTTTAAAAAATGCCAGCTGGCCATCTTATGTCACTTTTCAGAATGGTGAACTGAGTAGCTCTCTCCATGAGTAGGGATCGAGCGTGCTTTGGTGGGGGTGCCCACGCACTCTCCCCTCTTGCCAGTAAGCAGCCTTTCTCTCCCTTCTTCAGGCAGAGTCTGCCCCACCTGCTTCCCTTGTGTGGAGAGAAACCAAGCATGCAGCTTAGTCCTCCTGGGGGAGACCAAACATCTCTTGAGATGTGCCCCCAAATGAGAGAGCCGAGCCTCACCACCCCCACCTACAGTTGAGATGAAACTGATGGTGACACCTTGGACTGTTTTGACCCTCTTCATTTTTTTCCTTGCAAAAATGTGGCCCAAATGCGTGAGGGAAATAAAACCTGCTGGGACCGGTGTGCTGGCCTGGGAGAGAGAGTTTTGCAGGGGAGAAGTATTTGTGTGCACACAGTCTTCCAGAATGAAAGTGTTGCTGGTTTCACCCCCAGTTGACCCCTCTCCCAACAATGCCTGCCCTGCCCCATCTTGACACCAAGACTGTCTTGAGGCAGCCTTCCATCTTCAGCCACATTAACCCACTACCAGTACAGCCCTGGATGGCACAGAAGCTGCTAGTGTATCTACCCAGTTAACCAGCATACTTTGTCTAACTGTTCCTGCTTTAAGCTTTTAGGGGGAAAAAAAAATACCACCGTAGAACAAATACCAATTGTTCGCTTCACTTTCACATGGCCAGCAAGCAGATCTTTTCCAAGTGGGAGTAATATCCTGTTAGCTATGTTTAATTCTTATTTTACCTGGGGGATTGAGAGTACCAAATGATTTCAGCTGTTCAGGCATTACATTTCGGGCTGTCCTCTCCTTCTGCCCCTGTCTTCCTCACATACCCCTTCTGGGACCTTCTTCCCATTTAGAGTCAAAGGACAGCTTTTTCCCTGAACCAAAACCAGCAGGACCTATTCAGAAAAGGAACCTTCTGAGATGCTGAGAGGGAAAGACACACACACACACACACACCTCCAAATGTACCATTCTGCCTGTGCTTTGGCAGTGCCCCCATACCTGCAACATAACCATTCATCCTTCACCAGATTCATTTCACTGCCCACTTTGCAAAGGATGAATACTTTTGAGGAGGAACGTGCGTGTGTACATGTAGCTTTTGGTTGGGGGGTGCAGGGTGGGAGTTTACCTTTGGCCATGAAATGGACACCGTGTGCATGGTGTTACCACAGGCGTTCTGTTCCAATTGCATTGTGTCTTAACAACAAAGCCCCCCGTGAAACTCAATAAAATTACCAATTTCACAGTTGATTTTCTTCTTGCTCTGCTCTGCAGCCCTCACACTCCTGGCCTGTCTCCACACACTGCGGGGGATGGTGTCGGACCAAACCAATAACACGGTACTAAAAAGGGGCTTGATATAAGCCAGACTGCTCTTGATTCTAATTAGTGTGTCCAGCAACTTTGAGATCTTTGAACTATCTTTGTCATGAAAAATAATGCTATCAATTTATTCTGAATTGGAAGAACCCGGTTGTCTGGGCAGTGATCAAATCACACTCTTTGGTGTGATTCAGGCCATAGTTACATTGCCCAGAACTTATATGGATCCATTTTATTTCTCGTACTGTGCTCTGTTTTCTCCTCTGATATTATTGACTCTGCTAATTTTGGTAATTTAAAATCAATCAAAACTGTATGACCTAAGGTATGCGAACCTTGGGATCATTGATTAGCAAGCAAGCATTCTAGATCTAATTCAGCGACTAACTAGCTGTGGGATCCTGAATTATATCCCTTCTTGTCTCTGTCTCCCAACTAATAAAAAGATAAAATTAAGAAAAGGCAGTGAGAAAAATATATACAAGTGCTGCTTTATTTTAATCTTTAAATTAATAGAATAAACAATAAATGTATTTTTAAGGCTCTGGTGAGTCAGGTCTTAGGATATTAAATCCTGCCAGCCTTGTTAACTATAGACTAAGAATCTGACCTAATGCCCACTGCAAGATACAGCTTAAGGAATTGAACCTAAATTATGATGAACAGGGTCAGTGGTAAAGAATCTGCATGCACTGCAGGAGAAGCAGGAGATGTGGGTTCAATCCTTGGGTCGGGAAAATCCCTTGAAGCAGAAAATGGCAACCCACTCCAGTATTCTTGGCAGGAAAATCCCATGGACAGAGGAGCCTAGTGGGCTATAGTCCATAGGATCGTGAAGAGTCAGATATGACCGAGCAACTAAGCACACATATAATGAGTATGTAGTTCTGTGATGGAAATAGTTCAGTCACAGAGATAACTGACTTTATTTCAAATTCTACCCTTTTTTTTCAGGAGCCACATTCAACCCTAAGCCCATCCCCAAGTTTGATGTGTATTTAATTATCAAAGAATCTTTGTCAATTACTTTCACTTCATTCTTTTACCAATAGCAGATTGTCTGATATGATGGCCAAGCCCTACTGGACTTGCTTTACAATTTCTGGTATCTTATAGGAAACACTTAAAAATATATTGGCTGGCAAGAAAAGTTTGTTTTATGAATGATTGATTAATGGACTGAATGGATGAATGAGTAAAACTTAGATATTAAAACCCGCAATGGTTTTATGTTGTGTAAATAGAGATCTGGTGATGGAGGAGTTATTTAGAAACGTTGCCATTTGGAGATCATAGAATCCTATTCCATACATTCTGCTGATATCATCTGAAATCACACTTTGTTTTCATGTCCTTCAATTTTTATTCTTAACAATAGTCTTTGTCTTTAATTTGATTAATGCTTTTCATTTTTTGGTAGGTCTTCATTTGCAAGTATCTTAGAATGCTAATTATCCCCACATATGAAGGCAGGGCCTCTGTCCCATAAATTGTAACTTCCCTAAAGCCACTGTTTGTAACCACATTTGGTTTCACATTGGCACACAATCATTGTTCTCTTCATGACCACACATAAAGGAAGGAAAATTGGTTCAGACAAACTAAAGAATGACCCCATCCACTGAGTTCCTCTTGGGGAAACATAATTCCCAGGGGAGATTTAATTTTACTTTCATTTACTATCCTGCACCCCGCCTCCCCCCGGGATTGAGAGGTTCGGAAATCCCACAGAAGACAGCCCCCATGTGTCCAGGAGCTACTGCTTATCATGTTGTAACCCGCCATCCCTGTTAACGAAGTGGTTGGGGAATTTCTGAGGTCAACTTGCCTGTCTTTCTTCTCGGGCTGGAAATCAGAATATTAGTAGCAGTGCTCCATCAGTCTGAAAATATTGAACAACTCGGATTCGTTTGGTACGTAAGCTGCTCTCTGTGCATCAGTCCGCTCTGTCCCGCGTTAAGCCAGGTTACCAGCATGCAGTTTTCAAAGTTATTGCTACCATGTGCGAACTGTGCGTGCAACCTTCCATTCATTCAGGAGACTCTGTGATTTTTCTAAGTTCCAAATCAGCTCATTCCCTTTGAAAGGAGTTTTAGTGCAATTAAATCCAGTAGTTTTCATCTGTCTTCTCCAAAGCATCATGTTCAACTGTGAGCAGTGGGAAGGGTTGAAGAAACACACCGTTTTATTTATAATCAGCCCTCATCCACGGTATTACCCATTTCACCACACACCATGAACCTTGAAACGCGCTGCCAAAACCCATTCCTCGCCATTGTGTCCGTAAATAGCGGCAGTTGCTTTCTCTGGACCCCCACACCAGCTGTCATGCTCGATTTCTATGAGATTTTCTATACATACTTCCCCAGTAACTTGAGTTGCCTTAAAATGATTTACAATCCTTTGCGTTGAAGGAAAAGTGTCCCAAACACAACTCCCCTCAAACATCGTGTGTATGTGAACAAAATTATTAGCCTGCCTTCTGTGAGGTGAACTGAGAGAAAGGAGACAAAGAGAACATGACACCCTGGGATAACTCCAGTCTGAGGGTCTCCCGTCACAAGCTTTCATAATGAGTATCGTGCATATGACCATGAGTTATCATGACTGTGACCTGCCTCAGGAGGTCCCATGCCACATCTGTATTAACAACTGCATCTGCTCCAGGGTAACCTTATTAGCTTACCGCAGCTGAGCCAAGGGCCTCAGGAGGTATTAGACCAAGTCCCCAGAGAAGCCTGGTACTTCTGTTCTCCCTAAATTCCGTTCGGTGCCCAAAATTTAACATCAGGACCTGCTGAATTTTATTTCGAATTATCTGCTGTAGTAACTCTAGCAGAAAACAACACACACAAACACACACACACATATGCGTGCTCCCCTCAAAATTGGCAAGTTCCCCAAATGCCATCTCTAATTCCCATTATGGCATACGGCTGGTTTGTTTCATAGGAAAAGCAATGGAAATATCAAAAGAATTCTCACCTTGGTTTCCTTTTTTTCTTCTCACTGTGGAAGTGTATGGAGTGCTGTCAAGAACACAAAATGCGAAGAACACATATGTGTGAAGTTATCTTTGGAAATTTTACTTCCAAGCCTGACAAGGAGAATAGGGAATAAAGTTTCTGTGAATGGAGTGGTATGCCAAGGAGATCTGGTGGGGCGTGTGTTTCAGTGTCTGTACGTGTGGAGTGTGGGGTGTGCGTCCATGCAAGTATGCCATGTGCAGAAGAACCCAGCTTTTCGAACTAAATTCTTACACAAGCTCTTTATCACTTGTTTCAAATTAATCAGGTAGCATGGAAGTCAGCAAAATATGTGCCATTCATTCATTCATGTACCCGTTAGACAGTGAAAGTGACAGAGAAGTATTAATTCACCTGGGAACATACCTAGATCAACATCCTAAAGGATATTCCCATACTAGTGACTACTCATAAAAGGTACTTTCCCTACTCTCCTCTGATGGGCTGAAGGCTTACCCAGTTTCCTTTTCATGACTTCTGCATTTAATGTTGCCCTGCCAGTGAAGATAGATAGAATAACACACACCGCTCAAATAACCCTTTGAGGACTAATTCAGATTGTGTCGAACAGAATTCCACCTTGAACCGAAAGAGTGTTTCTGAGGCTGGATTGTCCGGTGACCTCTATACATCCACATGTCCTGTCTCTAATCGTCCCAGAGTATTACCTTAGACAGCTCCTGATAGTTACACAATGACAACCCCTTTTCTTCTGCCGACTTCATGCTGTGTGTCAGCTGTCAACTGTGGAATGCTGTGCACTGAAGTTAGCATTTTACATGGGTTGTCTCACTTCATCCTCAAGTGTAATCAGGTTATGTTGTCATCCTTGTGTCCAGTGAGGAGGTGGAAGGAGGCTGAGGGACATGTTCAAAGGCACAGATGAGGTCCAGTTTCTTTCTGAGCAAGTGTGATTCAGTGGACCGTGATGGTAAAGTTCTACATTGCGTGTGTTGAAGTGGCCCCTGCTTTAAGACCTTTCATTCTTTCCAGTCCCTGTGAGGGCTCACAGTTTATTTTCTTTCTCAAGTATTTCCTATGTGGACCAAACTACTCTGACTTTGACCCTGACCCCCAAAATCGATGCAGGCCTATGCTGAATCCAGCCCCTTGTTGTCCCCAGGCATGAGAGTAATTCATCCTCAATTTTACAACCCTAAAAACTTCATTTTAATTCTATGACTTCTCTTTTGTTATTCAGTTTTAGTCACTTCTCCTCCGTAGAAAGCAGGGATGACACATTTACTCGTTTAGAGCAGCGGTCCCCAGTCTTTTTGGGACCAGGGATCGATTTCATGGAAGACAGTTTCTCCATGGCCCGGAGATAGAGGGGTGGTTTTGGGAGAATTCTTTATTTCTGATATTATGACATCAGGTCTGTGTCAGATCATCGGGGCATTAGATCCCAGAGGTAGGGGACCCCTGGTTTAGATGATTTCCTCAGCCAGTAGTTGAAGGAAACCCAAATGTGGGACATCGGCCATCATAAGATCATGTTTTTCTTTCTCCCCAGCCTCAGGGTGCCCTGGGATTCTGGGCTAATCCAAACACTGGGTAACACAGCAAATATATGTACTCTTGAAGGAAATTAGAATAAAATTGTGGAAGAAGCTGTTTAGCTCACTTTGTAGACTGTACCCCACCAAGCTAAGTGAGTACTGCTTAATTGATAATGATCAGCTTCTCCGTTACCTTTAACCATTTTCTGGTAACCATATCCTAAGCAGCCAAAGCAGCATCACCTCATATTCCAGTGTAAAGAAGGCTCTTGTGAGCAGGGGTGACCTGGCCAAGCACTCTTGAGGCACAGACATGTGAGCGTCGAACAGGCTTCCTCTATGTTTTCTGTTCTTATTCTTCTTCTAGGTCTTGCTGCAGTTATTTGCTTGCTGTCTCCTTTCGTTTTTCTGTCTGCTGTGTTCATCTCTTCTTCACTTATCTCATTTCCCCATTTCCTCCCTGCAGTTTTCAGTCCTCTGCACTTTTTTAAGGAAGTTTCTCTTTCTGTGCCTTAATGGTTTCATACAGAGTGGTGTTTGCTTTCCTCTGAAAACTCCTTCCCTAAAAATTAAAAGGTAAAGAAAGAGAAACACTATTCCTATTTTTTACTTGGAATAATCTGTCATTTTCCTGATTATGGCCAATTTGGAAAAAGCAGAAAAGTGTAAAGGAAAATTAATTACTAATAGCTCCAACTCTAAAAGCTGAGTTTCTATTCTTTAAGTTTTTCTTCTTCAGCCTTTTGTTTATAAAACTATATGCACACGTGTATATACTTTATACATGAACGTGATCTTACGATACATCATAGCATTTTAAACACATTTCTGCTTTTGTAATATTATTTTATAATGCACATACCCTCATGTCGTTAAATATTCTTCAAATATATCAAATATATAATTGACATTTATTGTGTATTATCTGTCAGTAGTATTGTAACTAAAAGTATGAATGCACTTATCTACGGTTATTCTATGAAATAGGTACTGCTATTACTCCCATTTTATATTAAGGGAACTGAGACACTAAAAGACGAAGTAACTTGCCCAAGGTCACAAAACTAATAGTTGGCAAGGTTTGGACTGAAGTGTTTGAGGTCTGGAGATTGTGTTGTCAACCACTGAGATACTCTGACTCTCAATAGACCTTGATGATTACAAAATAGCCCTCGAATACCCCGACTCATCTTTATTGAAGCGGTATATTTGGACGTCCTGCATTGTCTGAGCTGGACGTTTTGAATTGTTCCCAGTATGTTGCTCTTCTAACCAGCACTGTAACGAGCATTCCCCTCCATGAAACTGTATTATTATCTCTGATTACTTCCTTAGGATAAATTCCTATGAGTAAGAAAGTATGAGAACATTCTTAAAGCTCTTCCTATGAGTTTTTAGATTTCTGGTCAGAAAAGTTGTCCTGATACACATTTCCCTCTGTGTGTAAGAAGACGGCATGTCTCCATGCCCTTGATCACACTAAATAATGGACTTTTTAAAAACCAGATGTTTCACACCAGTCAGAATGGCTGCCATCCAAAAGTCTACAAATAATAAATGCTGGAGAGGGTGTGGAGAAAAGGGAACTCTTACACTGTTGGTGGGAATGCAAACTAGTACAGCCACTATGGAGAACAGTGTGGAGATTCCTTAAAAACTGGAAATAGAACTGCCTTATGATCCAGCAATCCCACTGCTGGGCATACACACTGAGGAAACCAGAAGGGAAGGAGACACGTGTACCCCAATGTTCATCGCAGCACTGTTTATAATAGCCAGGACATGGAAGCAACCTAGATGTCCATCAGCAGATGAATGGATAAGAAAGCTGTGGTACATATACACAATGGAGTATTACTCAGCCATTAAAAAGAATACATTTGAATCAGTTCTAATGAGGTGGATGAAACTGGAGCCTATTATACAGAGTGAAGTAAGCCAGAAGGAAAAACATAATACAGTATACTAACGCATATATATGGAATTTAGAAAGATGGTAACAATAACCCAGTGTACGAGACAGCAAAGAGACACTGATGTATAGAACAGTCTTATGGACTCTGTGGGAGAGGGAGAGGGTGGGAAGATTTGGAGAATGGCTTTGAAACATGTAAAATATCATGTAAGAAAGAGTTGCCAGTCCAGGTTCGATGCACGATACTGGATGCTTGGGGCTAGTGCACTGGGACCATGTATACCTGTGGCGGATTCATTTTGATATTTGGCAAAACTAATACAATTATAAAAACCCAGATGTTTTCTAAGTTGAAAAAACTCCATCTGATATGTACCAACAGTGCCTCATTTTAATTTTCCATTTTTATTACTAGTGAGATTGATTTTTTTCATCTTTTATTCACCATTTTTGTTTCGTATTTCAGAAAGAACTTAGTCATGCTTTATGGCCATGAAAAATTAGCACTTGTCAATATGTTATTGACTTAAAAGAACACTTCACTATGAGATATTTGACTTTTAATACATCATTTTCCACCTTTTTTGCTTTCCACCTATTCCACCTATTTCCATCATTTTCCACCTATTTTTCTTTTTAATGGTGTTTAATACATATATATATTTTAACTTATTAACTAAGAACGTAGTGTGTACACTTTGCATAATGTATAAAGGATACTTTGCTGAGTCTCAGTCGTGTCCGACTCTTTGCAATTCCATGCACTGTAGCCCACCAAACTTCTCTGTCCATGGAATTTTCCAGGCAAGAATATTGGAGTGAGTTGCCATGCCCTCCTCCAAGGGGTCTTCCAGAACCAGGGACTGAATCCGCGTCTCCTGTGTCTCTTGCACTGGGAGGCTGATTCTTTACCACTTTGCCACCTGGGAAGCCCATTTTTTGAGTTTAGTGGCCACATTAAAGGGCAAATTACAACAGTGAACAGATGAAGAAAATACCCTGTCCTGAAACGTGGATATAGACAGCATACCAAATTTTGTCAAGACCTGAATGGATTAAGCCAGGTCCAGTCTTTCCACTTAGCTTCTTAGACTTTTTACATACTTCCTATTTATGTTCCTATTTTTGTGCTCTTCTGCTTTGAGGAAGTGAACAAGCATGAGGAAATGTTAATTCTTAAATAGAGAAAATTAACATAGGTTATTATATAGTAAGTCCTCAGAACATACATACAGGAAGGGCATCGTGGAGAGACCATGGGATAGATGATCTTGAACGGAAACTGGACTGTCAGTCTGGCTCTGCATTCCAACCGAAAGACTATAAACAGTCCATTTCACCTTATTTATCAGAGGGTTTTTGTATTAGACAATCTCTAAGGTCTTTTTCAGCTTCATCTTCTCTGAATTTATCCACAAGTCTGTTCAACCATACCTAGATTCAGGTTCGATCCCTGGGTCAGGAAGATCCCCTGGAGAAGGGAATGACTTACCTCCTCCGGTATTCTTACCTGGAGAAGTCCATGGATAGAGGAGCCTGACGGGCTACAGTCCATGGAGTCACAAGTCTCAGACGCGAATGAGAGACTTAACACTGACGTTTTTCGCTTTCATAAATAGATGTTCTTCTTAAAGATGCAGCTTGTCTCCATTTTCTTATTCCTGGCAATCCTAACCCATCCATGGTTGGATTTGGGTTATTTAAAAGTGATTTTATACAAGGTAATAATAGTCTCTCCACTCTCCCATTAAATTTCAAAATTAGTGGGCATATAATGTCTTCTTCTCCGGCTTGGGATAAAGTTGAAACCCTAGCTTATAATAAGAATGTGTTGACTAATTGATTAATTAAGAAAAATAAATATCATATATTAATGCATACATGTGGAATGGTACAGATGAACCTATTTGCAGGGCAGGAATAGAGACACAGCTGTAGTTAAAGGACATAGTGGAGGAAGAAGTGTAGGACGAATTGGGAGAATAGGATTGACATAAATACATCATTGTGTGTAAAACAGATAGCTGGTGGGAAGCTGCTGAATAACACAGGGTGCTCAGCCTGGTGCTCTGTGATGACCTCGGGGGGTGAGATGGGAGTGGTGGGAGGGAGGCCCAAGAGGTAGGGATATGTGTATCCATATAGCTCATTCACGTTGTTGTACAGCAGAAACTAACACAACATTGTAAAGCAATTATACTCCCAAGAGGGCATAAAAATTTCTGAAGCCCACCTTTGTCTATCCTGCCCTCCTCTAATTCACCTCCACCTTAGGCTTCCTTCCTTCAAGCCTTCAATCTTTTTGTGGCATTGGGTTCCATTAGGGTTGGAGACATATTCAGATAGGCATCTGTTTCCGGATGTCTCAGGGGACAGCCCTTTGTCCACACTTCATGTCAACTCACCAGCTTGTGTAAACCCAGATAATTCATTCCTAGAAATTGTGCAGCAGTTTTTGAAATTGTGTAGACATCCACAACTTCAGTCACCAGCCTATTTCTAATTTCATAACTGCTTTGATGGTTGTCGACATAAACCCTTTTAACGAAAAGGTCATTTTGGATTTGGGGCTTTTTTCCTCAATGGCTTGAACCGGAACGCAATCGGTCTTTCCTGCCATCTAGGATGTGTTCACTCTGCCCACGGGAATTGGCCATGAGGGCAGAGCAGGGTCCAGTTTGGAAGATGCCTGTGGTTTTCCAGGGACCATGCGATGCAGAGCTGCGCATTTTCTCTTTGCTTCTTTAATCTTGCTGCTCTTTCTGTGACTCCTTCTCCCTGCGTCCTCCTCTGATTTCTCGGAACCATTGATGTTAGAGCTGGAAAAGCTCAGGATTATATACAGGAGTTGATGGATCAGTGCTGGTTCCGTGGCATTGTGTTAGGACTGGTGAGTCTGTCACTTCCCTTTCGAACCACACAGAGGCATGCTGGGGAGCAGGGGGAGAAGCAGAATGGGTGATGGGACAAAGGGAAAAATGGCAATCCTGCTAAAGCCTTTGAAGTGGTAGACGATCCATCTGCCTGTTTGAGTCTGAGGCTGAATCCCTTTTTAAAATGCATCAAATGTCGGAGTGCGAAGTTCGGTCCTGACAGCATCTGTGATGCTCTGTGGAGACATCCGCATCACGGTTTTCCAGACGTTGTCTGTATGCACGCGAGAAGGGTTTGATCCACAGGCCTTGCCGGGTGGCACCAGGTGGCACTCAAGTAGACACGTCGTTTCAGTGAGGTCCTGTGAAGTCCTGGCAGCCAGGCCCCATAAAACCAGTGTGGGGAGAGCCGTAGGCTTTTAATTCCAACACAAAGCCACGTCGTCATGTCTCTCATTATCCCGGACATTGAAAGATAACAGTAAAGGGGGCAGGGCCAAGCAGGATTCCTCATGACTTCATAAACCCTGGTGGGGGGAGAGTTTTTAGGGGCAGTATAGGAAATAGTTTTAATTGAGAATCACAGATTTTTATTAGAGAATTGTAGCAATATGATTTCCATTTATGCGACTAGATGTATTACTTAAAGTATTAGCATAGATGGTGTGCAAATTGAAATTTTAGCTGACCAATATTCTCAACACTGACAGCATTAAGATACACTTAGTAATATCACTATGTGGACCAAAAGATGTACTAAACACAGTCGTTAGCACCCTTTAAAGAATTCACATTCAAAACGGTAGGCACCTCTGATCTTAACTGACTGCTTCACCCTTTGTAGGTCATTATTTTTAAAGATCTCATAGTTTTTGATACAGGATCAGCTCTTGCACAGTTTTCAGTGTTGGGGGTATTTGGGTCTGATTTAAGTAAAAGTAACTTACATCACTTTTGTCTCAATGACTCTTATAGAATAGTTGTAGCCTGTAACTCTGCATTTTAACCTTATGATAGTAATCTATACTGTTTTCTCTAATGCCAGCAAAATATTAAAAAAGAATCAAGTGCTACCTTTCAGGGTAGAAAAGTGAGTTTGAATTCACGCCTCCTGAAATTAAATTTATAGGAGATCTTAAACCTGTGTGCAAAACTTTAAGTTGAATTTAGGCAGAGAGTGGAGTTTTCTGTAAAAAGGTGTTCTTCCACTTATCATAACACAAGATCACAATCTTCTAGATCACTATCGTTAGTACCAGATATAAAACTTTTTTCAAGTTAAATTTTCTCTAGCAGTGAAAGCATCCCCTTGGAAATTGGTTAGGCATTTGGGGAGGGGCATTGACTTTGAGGAATCACTAGAGGACAGTGTTCTAAACTGCCCTTGGAGTGCACCAAGTAAACGCCTAAACGGACGCATTGATCGCTGATTTTCTGATCTGTAATCTCCCAGATGGCTAGTGCTAAAAGAATGTATAGAAAGATTCCACTGTGTGGATTCATAAAAGGAGTACTTCTCAATCACTACTCTTTAATACTCTGGGAAATCTCTGCAAGCAGTGGAATGATACGTTAGTGTTTACACTCTCTCATTTAAGAAATAACCATGAGGAGCCATCATCAAGAGCACAAATGTGCTGACCCCCATCCTGCAAGAAGCTCAGCAGCAAGGAATCCACCAGCAGTGCTGTAGCTACAGGAGACGCAGATGCAATCCCCGGATTGGGAGGACCTCTTGGAGGAGGGCATGGCAAATCACTCCAGTGTTCTTGCCTGGAGAAGTCAATGGACAGGGGAGCCTGGTGGGCTACAGTAGCTAGGGTCAGAGAGAGTCAGACACGACTGAAGCAACTTAGCATGCCTGCACATGCATCCTGCAAGAAAGGACTTTGCTTAATTCTTTCGTTTATAAAAATCGTTTCTTGTTTGTGCAACATGAGTCCCTAAGTGAAATCCTCTCTCACTGTACCTGACAGGCTTAGCTCATGGGGAGGGGAGATTTACAGTGTTTAACCTAGATCCTGGACTGGTTTCTCATCTGTATTCAGTGGAAGCCAGCTCTGACTCTTCTGACTAGTCTAGTTGCCTGAACAGAAAACTCTAGTACATTTCTACACAGATGTCTGCCTTGACTATCTTCTACTCCATTGCTCAGCAAGCCCTGAGGGGGTGGAGGTGGAGGGAAGGAGTTGGAAGAACCTATAAAAGTCTAATCCAGCTGAACACCTAAAGAGTCACCCCTTCCCAAAAGAGCCTGGTCCAGTTTTTGAAGATCTACTAAAGTCACCCAGTCATTCATGTATTTACTCAACAAAGTAAAATGTCGAGTAAATGGAATACAAAATGAATGGGATACAAAAATAAATAGAATGTTACCTTTCCTCAAGGTAATAAAATCTTTGATCAATAATCAAAATGTAGTAAACCATAAGGTGTTAGCTATGAGAAGACAGGGAAGTGACTGAAGGAACATGCCTTAACAGGGGCACGGAGGTCTTTATAAAAGATGATGCTTCTGAGCAGAATCTTGAATGATGAGTTCAAGCTCCTTAGGAGGCCAGGGAAGAAGGATACTCGATCAGAGAGAAGAATGTGTCTAAAGCATGGAGTTTGAAGACCCAGGGAGATCCTGGGTGGATCCTCAGAGAATCCAGTTTCCAAGCCAAGGAAGTTGAGTTTTATTTTTTGAGGACAGTGGAGAGGCTTCCAGGAGATTCTAATCAGAAAACAACATAATAAAGGCTTGCAGCAGGCTAGAGCATGGAATTAAGGGGGTGAGAGACCATGTGCAGTGAAGTATAAACAGCCCAAGAGATTTAGATGAGGGTCAGAACCAAGGCTCTGGCAAGACAAATGGTGAAGAAATAGAACTCAGAAATACTTAGGAGTTATGATCCAAAGATATGGGTGATGAAGGAAAGGAAGGCGTCTCAGGATGCTATAAAGCCTGTCTCCGAAATTTCCACCCACTGGTCCACATGGAGCCAAACAAATCCTTCCTCTCCCATAAACTCCTTCATATATTTAGTTGCAGCTGACATGCCTCTTCTCTTGATTCTCCTCCAAGATCAACATGCACGAGTTCCTTCAGACTCCGCTCGTATGTCATGGTTTCAGAACCTTCATCACCTCACCTCTGAGTCTGTTCCTCTAGGCTGCGCTCATTCATTCATCATCTGTTCTGTGCCAGGGACTCTGTCACCAACTGGGGATGCAAAGATACACTGAGTACATCTCAGACACGGTCAGTAGGTAAAAGGCAAGCAGTGAATAATGACATGCTCAATGTTGTAAAAGTTTTAATGGAAGTGTCTGCAGAGGAGTGGTTCTCAGGCTTTCCTCTGCCCCAAGCATAGCTGATAGCTTATACTTACACTGTGAGTTCCCGTAGCTCACCCAAGTGGCAGAGTCTCATGAGGACCATGGACTCATCTCCCATCATAGACTATCCCTGTGGAAGTGAGCATCCAGAGGACTGGGGCATATCTTTCCTTCACTGCCTGCCCCATCTCCTTGAGAATCAGCCAGGGCAAGGATGCAGTGGGGATGGCATACAAAATGAATGATGCCTTAAGGGAATTCATTTAGTGATATGCAGGTGGAGCATTGGGGTTGGAGTGGGCATGCTAAGGGAGGCTCCAGGAATGAAGACTAGCTCTTCCTCCTGTCCCAGTCCTTGGTCACCCAGTATCAGATCAGATCAGATCAGTCGCTCAGTCGTGTCCGACTCTTTGCGACCCCATGAATCGCAGCACGCCAGGCCTCCCTGTCCAACACCAACTCCCAGAGTTCACTGAGACTCAAGTCCATTGAGTCAGTGACGCCATCCAGCCATCTCATCCTCTGTCGTCCCCTTCTCCTCCTGCCCCCAATCCCTCCCAGCATCAGTCTTTTCCAATGAGTCAACTCTTCACATGAGGTGGCCAAAGTACTGGAGTTTCAGCTTTAGCATCATTCCTTCCAAAGAAATCCCAGGGCTGATCTCCTTCAGAATGGACCGGTTGGATCTTCTTGCAGTCCAAGGGACTCTCAAGAGTCTTCTCCAACACCACAGTTCAAAAGCATCAATTCTTCGGCACTCAGCCTTCTTCACAGTCCGACTCTCACATCCATACATGACCACAGGAAAAACCATAGCCTTGACTAGATGGACCTTTGTTGGCAAAGTAATGTCTCTGCTTTTCAATATGCTATCTAGGTTGGTCATAAATTTCCTTCCAAGGAGTAAGCATCTTTTAATTTCACGGCTGCAGTCACCATCTGCAGTGATTTTGGAGCCCAGAAAAATAAAGTCTGACACTGTTTCCACTGTGTCCCCATCTATTTCCCATGAAGTGATGGGACCGGCTGCCATGATCTTCGTTTTCTGAATGTTGAGCTTTAAGCCCACTTTTTCACTCTCCACTTTCACTTTCATCAAGAGGCTTTTGAGTTCCTCTTCACTTTCTGCCATAAGGGTGGTGTCATCTGCATATCTGAGGTGATTGATATTTCTCCCAACAATCTTGATTCCAGCTTGTGTTTCTTCCAGTCCAGCATTTCTCATGATGTACTCTGCGTATAAGTTAAATAAACAAGGTGACAATATACAGCCTTGACGAACTCCTTTCCCTATTTGGAACCAGTCTGTTGTTTCATGTCCAGTTCTAACTGTTGCTTCCTGACCTGCATACAAATTTCTCAAGAGGCAGATCAGGTGGTCTGGTATTCCCATCTCTTTCAGAATTTCCCACAGTTTATTGTGATCCACACAGTCAAAGGCTTTGGCATAGTCAGTAAGTATAGAAGCCTATATTAGCCATATAAGTGGACTTCCTTTAGTAAAATCATTGGCTTACTAGGTATCTTAGGATGATTATTGTGAGTTAGGAAAGAGTATGAAGCCTTTGTTGGCCTGATCTCTGGTTATCAGAGATTCACATATTCCACTATTTAATCCTTTTAATAACTTTAAGAGGGAGAGAGTCATTCTCTATCCACCCCACCACGCATACAACTGAAAGAAGATCTTCCTCTTTGGCCAGCCCAATCATAGCGTCCCAGCTCATGGGGCGAGGGTCGGGGGAGGGGGTCTGCCTCCTCTCTTAGATTCTGCAGCAGCACTGGGGACAAGAGCCCAGGCCTGATATTTCACCCTGTTTCCCAGGGCAGGAAAGTAGCCGCAGTTAGCCACATGGACATTTTTCATCTGTCTCCAGAACATGAATGGTTTTAATGGTTTGCTGAACAAAGAAGAGTCCTTTCAAATTAGGAAAATGCGATAGATGTGGTTCTTATTCTGTACATTTGTTGAATGCTCCAAGTTCATTTATATCAGCGCACTGGAAAGGGCATAGCAGAAGCTGGTACTTATATAAATAATAGATTTGTTGCTTTATTTATAACATCAAGCTATTAGATTGGCTGAGGGATAGTAGTCTTAAATAATTGTATCTTTTATGCGTCTCTGATGTTAAACATGAAAATACCATGTCCTTTCGATCTCTCCTTGAGCCCTAATTTATCACAAAATAAAGACTTTAAAAAAAAATTCAGATGTTCTTAAAAACAATCCTTCACTGACCAAAATTCATAATTCACAGTAAACAATTATTTTACAGTTTCAGAGCCAACATACCTTCCTTTGATGGTGCAGGTTCAAGGTGTCTGGGAGAAAAAAAACCTGAATATGTTGCTGAAGGGATTTTTAGTTTCCCAGAAAGACTTTTTCCACTGACCTACTCTGTTTCCAGAATATTTATGTTTAAAAGAAAAGAAGGAAGGAAAGGGTGGAGAGGAAGAGGGAGGAGGGAGGGAAGAGAAAAGAACAGAAAAGAAACTTTATTTCTTCGAAAGATCAATGTAATCCGTAGACCTCTATGAACATAAAACAGATGGCAGACACGAATGAATTGTGACCAAAACCTTTGAACTTTATCGCCTTTCCAGGCCCCAGGAATATCCACCCTCTGGTGAGCCCCATCTCTGTACTCAATCAGGATAACTAAGAAGGGCATAAATAAGTCCTGTGCAAATAATTATGTTGGGTCCATTTATGCTTCACATTCAGATATGCCCGCCTAATTGAATCGAGTGTTTAATCCCAGGATTCATTATCTATTTCCCTATCTAAGTCTTTTTTCCCATTTATATTTAGCACCCAGCTGTCCCCTCCTCCAAATGGTCAACTATAGTCCCGTAAAAATTCTTGAGAGTGGCCTTCCGAACCCCTAGCTCTGTGCAGCAATTTTCTCAGTAGAGGCAGCTGGCTCTTGGTGCGTCCCTGCCGCTGGGTTGAAATTGTTAAAGAGAGCAAGCTGCTTGGAGATGGGGAAGTGGACCTCAGCCCTTCCTGGGAGATATTCCGGGTGGAGTCAGGTCTTCAGCTCGAGTCAGGACCAGCCACTGCTGCCTTTTGTAGTCCCCAGAATAAAGCAATAAAAAGATCAGTTAAAACGCTTGCTGGAAGTTATTGATAGAAAAATTAGTTCTGCACGGAAGATTATAAACAGAGTGTTATCTGAAGATGGATTTGTTTTAATTTGGCATTGATGTATTTGATACCTGGTAGGATCAAAGAAAACAGAATCAAAGGCAGAAACACAAGCAGCCCCGCTTCTCTGAATATAGGGCTCTTTTATAGATATAAAATCTCGGGACTGGAGTGCTCAAATTTATTTGTACTGATGTTTGTTTAAAGATCAATATTAAATAAATTGGTCTGGAAGCTATAGTCATAAAGCAGCTGTCGAACTAATGTAATCCCACAATGCCATTTTGTCTACCGCCTGAAACCTGGTTAACTGTGTACTTCTAATAACATGTGGAAATCTGTTGAAAAAGAAAATAGCTGAACTGGATTTTCTGAACTAGGACAAAATTGCAGTTGCATACGAGGGGAATTTTAAAAATATATGTATTTCGTCCCTCTCAGGATGATAATCGATTTCCTTTTTGTGGCCACATGTCCAGGATTTATATGCATGTGTGTGTGCCAAGTTGCTTTAGTCGTGTCTTTGGGACCCTATGGACTGTAGCCCGCCAGGCTCCTCTGTCCATGGGATTCCCCAGGCAAGAGTACTGGAGTGGGTTGCCATGCCCTCCTCCAGAGGATCTTCCCCGCCCAGGGATGGAACCCACATCTCCTGCATCTCCTGCGTTGGCAGGTGGGTTCTTTCCCACTAGCACCACCTGGGAAGCCCAGAGTTTGTATAATCTACAACTCTTTTACAAAATATATACAAATGCCTCTTTGGATTATATTATTGCACATTAATATAAAAGGTAAGTCTCAAGACCCTTGATTTCACCTGTTTCGTCAATTGTTGATATTATTGCTCTGTTTGATCTTGTTGACATTTGTTGGTTTATTTTCAATCATGGTCTTTGCTGTTGTTTTGCCAACTGTGTACTGGTATGCATCAGTGCCTTTGTAAATCTCAAATTGTAGAATGTTTGCCCTGCTCTGTATTCTTTAATATTATGCACCAGATTCTACATGTATTTCTTTGATCCTTAATGTCGTTTGGAGAATACAGAAGCTTTATTGTTATCATCATCATAATCATTATCATCACTAAGTACCCATTTTACAGATGAAGAAACTGAAGCATGGAAAGAAAGGAAGTAGCTTCTTAGTTAGAAAGTCAGATCTTTGCAGTATTGGTTTGGGGGTGGGTGGGTAATCAAGCTCTTATTCATGTTCTCCTTCCAACCAAGACCGAGCCAAGGACATTCAAGACTGTGATTGGAGCCACAGAGAAGATAAAACAGGACAGAAGAAGAAAACTAAGGCAGAAAGAATTATACTTATGTATCCTGTCTGAGATGCCTGTGTAGTCTTACCCCCACTGCCACATGGTTTTTGAACATCCAGTTTTTTTAAATTATTATTTTAACACTTTGATGTATCTGAGCATAGATTTGTGCTTTTATATTTATTTGTTTTATTTATTTGGCTCTACCCAGTCTTACTTTCAGTTCATGGAATCTGTAGCTACAGCATATGACCTCCTAATTGTGGCATGTGGGATCTGGTTCCTCAGCCAGGGATTGAACCCAGGACCCCTGCATTGTTAGCAGGAAATCTTGGCCACTGGACCACCAGGGAAGTCCCCAGAGCACCCAGTTTTGTTTTGCTTGTTACTTACAAACACATGAGGTATATCTCCTGCTCTCAAGTTGTATAGACTCTGGTTGTGATTGGCAGACCAGGCTTATCTGTAAAGAGGTGATCACAGTGTAATGTAATGTGGATAAAGAGTCAAATGAAAAGGACGGACTCTAGAGGCAAGAACAACATAGCTGAGTCAGCAAAGAGGGAAGAAGATTCACACTGGTCCATGATTGACCCAACTTTATTTGATTAAGGAAACGAAAACTGAAGGATGACCTGGTGTGACTTTCATGGGACCTTAGAGAGGCATTAGTGATGGTTAAGCTGGCCAAGTAGCAAGGCTTACGAAGATGAAAGTTAGTTTTGTTTTCTTTTTTTCAAATAAAACCAGAAATGGAGTGAGTTTTTTCAGAGAAACCAAAATCATGGCATAGAATATGCCCATGTTTCTATATATTTCTCTTTCTATATCCTTCCCAGTTTTCTGTAGGGCTCCCTGACTGTTTTTCTTTATATCTAAAAACTTCTTTCTTATAGCTCCTGGCCTCAAAGAACACCTGAAGGGGCATTTTTATAAGTGACTTAGAGGACAGGTGTGAGAAGGAAGCAATTTTTTTGATTTCCTGGAATTGTTTATTTCTTGTGGCCTGCTTGGGAGGATTAGAGAACATGGTGATTAGGAAAATGGGCCTGTGTCCTGAATTGCAGGTAGATTCTTTACTGTCTGAGCCACCAGAGAAGCCCTAGAATCAGATTAGTGAGTAAAAATCCAAGCGTCTCTACTTGCTTGCTGTGTGACTGGGGAAAACCACTGAACCTCTCAAAAACTCAGTCTCCTAATCCATAAAATGGGAATAATAGTAGTAGCTAACTAATACGGCTATTTAGAGGGGGGAAAGCATTTAACAACATACCTGGTGCACAGTTAAAACTTTATAAATAGAAACTATTGTAATCATGAACCTTTGTAAAGGTTTCCACTGTTTCATTTCCACTTTCTACTTCCACCCCCTGGTAGCAAGCTACCAGGAAATGTAAAGTTTTCAGAAGACGATGAAACATTACAAAGAAATACAATAGACTGTTAATTAATTTGTAAAAGTTAAACCTAAAGGGGAGATAGAATTCATAGTGCTATTCATGTTTCAGCATTCTCTGAGAGTGCGCTTTAAATAATTGTAAAGATAAAGTATTTAGCTTTTAACTCTTTAACTAGGAACCTCTTAAATCTTTTGTCCTTTTTCAAAAAGAGGTTGTTGAACATTGCTGTTGTTGTTGCTGTTGCTAAGTCGCTTCAGTCGTGTCCGACTCTGTGTGACCCCATAGACGGAAGCCCACCAGGCTCCCCTGTCCCTGGGATTCTCCAGGCAAGAACACTGGAGTGGGTTGCCATTTCCTTACAATACTGGAAGTCAGGATTGGTCCATTTGGGCAATTTGTGCTCCGTGACCAGTTCAAGCTTAAGTCAAGTGGAATTTGTCTCTTGAGTGCTCCTACCATCCAGATGGCGACCTCTGTGGCAGAGTGGAAGAAGTTTGTTTTTTGCTTTGGTTTTGTTGTTTTGCCATAGGCTTTGCCCATCATCCATGGTTAGCAGAAAATATTGATTAATAACACCGAAGAAGTCTAGGAAACTATTTTCTGTTTTAAAAAATCTTAACCTTCAGGAATTCAGGACTCCTGTTCTTTTTTTAACTTTTTATTTTGTACTGGGATATAACTGATTAACAATGTTGTAGCAGTTTCAGGAGAACAGCGAAGGGACTCAGTCATACATATGCATGTATCTACTCTCCCCCCAAACCCCACTCCCATCCAGGCTGCCACATAACATTGAGCGGAGTTCCCTGTGCTCTCCAGTAGGTCCCTGTTGGTTACCCATTTTAAATATAGCAGTGTGTACATGTCCGTCCCAAACTCCCTAACTACCCGTTCCCCTGGCCTTCCCCCTCAGCAACCGTAAATTCATTCTCTAAGTCTGTGGAGGACGCTCGTTCTTGCAATAATATTAAGTATTTGGGGACATTCATGGATGCCAATGAGGCAGGGGCTGGAGGTGTGGAGAAGTGGCATAGTGAGCCTGATATTTCTCTTGAAGGAGAGCTGGCTTTGTAGGATTAAGAGAAAGCATTGTGGACAATGGCCAAGGAAGCCCTGCATGATATTGAAGCCTCAGTCTGGTTACGGAAGTCAAGGTTCGCTTCAGACACAGCGTGTAAAACTATGTCCACGACCAGGGCCACGGGGATGGGTTTTTTTCAGCATGAAAGACTCCGATCTTGGAGGAGTTCCACAGACAATTGTCTGCAGCCAGCAGTGCTCCTGCACGCTGGTGCACTTACTTACATATGTGGGTCACACAAAGGGGAGAGGGGGGCTCTTTGTTCCCTGTCCGCGGGATGACTAAGTTTTGTATGATATAAACGGAGGCTCAGCACCACAGTGGATATTGTCTTGGACGCCATGTAGGCACAATAGATCTTAGCCTTTATCGTAAGAGGATATCTAAAATGACTCTTTTCCCCTGTGTTTTCTTGTTAATCAGAGGCTAACTTTAAAATGTGAAGATGTTTTCATTTGAACAGTTTCAATAAATAGTCGCTTTCCTGAACTCCAAGTGTTTCAGCGTTGGCTTCTCTGATTTTTTTTTTTTTTCCCCTTGAAAGCCTTCATCCTGGGTAGCTAAGTTGGCACAGAGGTGCCTTTCTTACCTGGGTTTCTTCTATAAGCTGAGAATGTTTCAAATATCCAAAAGTGGTTTTAGTTACCATCTTGATTTAACATCTTTAAATATCCATCTGTGTGTATCCAGTTTATCTATTTCTACTTCTCTTAATAAAGATGTAAAACTTAAAATTGTGGCTGATTGTACTGAATTATGACTCTAAGATAGATTCATCAAATCTCCCAGCTGTATAAGACAGGGCTTACTAATGAAGTTCCCTATCAAAAAGAAAAGCCTAATTTTGATTTGGCTTAGGTAATGAACTTCTTTTTCCTGGTGTGATTGTCTGCATGGGGTGGCTAGAAGAGTGGCAGGAGAGAGTGCGCTCACAGAAGCATTATGCAAAATGTCTTTTGTCTCTTTTTGCTGGGATATATTAAATTTTCAATGTAGTCTATGTAATATAAAATTATGATAATGACTTTTGGCCCACTGTGAAGGCAGCTTGCTGGTCCTGAGCATGTGTGTCTGGCTTGAGCACTAGGATACACTGTGGGAGTTGCCTTTTCTATTAACAAACCTCTAGATACCTAATGATGAATTTTCTTTCACCAAATGTTCTCCTTTTGTCTAAAATACAAGCATTTTCTAAATTGCTTTTGAGAAAAACAAGAGAGGCAAAGAGGTCTCTGGTACTAACAAGGGATATAGAAACAAAGCAAAGGCTTCAGTTAGCATCATTCTTGTAATTATAAACCAACCAAAAGGTTGTTCCCTGTACTAGTGAAAATATTTACCGTCTTATTGGTATGACTGATGGCATCACTTAGTTAAAGGACAAATTGAACCATTGCCTCAGAAAATATTTCTCTTCCTTCCAGTCATGTGACATTTGATGGTTGAATTTATTATAGATACTTGTGGCAACTTTCAATATCTATTGGTCCTTCCCATTGGAGGAAATGTTTCTTCTTTTGTGTTTTCCTCTGTCTCCTAAAAAATGTTAAATAATGGAAATGGAGAAAATAATGGAAGCTTTAATTTTCTTGTTATTTATCATTTTGGACACCGGTATCTTAAAAAAACTTTATGAAGGCATTTTCAAAGATTCTGTATTTCACATCATTTTTAATTTTAATATGATAGTACTTAGGCATAATAATGGAAGTTACTCTTTAAATAATTGCCACTAAAGGCTATCAGCTTATTCTAAACAACACCATCCTTGCTCAGAACATCTTTAGAACTCTGATTTTAATTGTTCTCAGGGCCAGTTTACAAAATACCCAAAAAAAAAAAGCCACCACATCACCTTATAAGTCACACTTTATATTTTCTTCATTTTTCATCTCTTTATTCTTGAAGGCCAATATCTTCCTGACCTCATCTTCTATTATCCACTTGGCATGAAAATGCATTTCTGTTTAGGATTTCACAGTTGTTAGGGAAATTTCTGTGATGTCACAAAGCATAGTGGGATATTTGCTAGAAAGCTAGCTTTGAAGAAATTTCACTAATGCTATGTTGAGAGTGCTGAAAAGAGGATTATAGTGTAGAAAATAGGAGACAGAGTACATGTTGATACTAAATGACATTTCAAAGTTGTGTGAGACATTAGATGCTTATTAAGTCTTCCAGTTGTGTTAGCCTATGTCAGGGGAAGGTCAATACCAAGAATATTTGCGTATCTGTTGATAACAATGTGAACATCTTTAGCAGGTGTGATTTTGTTTGTAGGCAGATTAATAACTTTGGAACTGATTACCATAACCTATTAGAATAGTTCATTAGAATTGCTTTTAAAAACCCAACTAATGGGCTCACGTGAAAGAGAAATCTCTTAGGTAACTGTCTCCTGAATTTTATTTCTGGAATTAATAGAAACTCTTGCAAAATATTTATGTTAATGAATGCTTCTGCAACCTTTCTTCGTCACTGAACAAGCATATATAAAGGGAAACCTACTGTAAAGTATCTGAAAATCTAGGAAACAACCCAGCTGTCCGTGCATTGGTTAAAATAGACAGCAGTTTTGTGACCACTTACTTGCCTGTATTTTTTCTCTCTCCTGGGACTTGCCTTCCCAAGGTTCCCTGGCCTGGCCAAGCTAAGACATGGAAGCCACATCTGTTCCATGTAAGTCCTGCTCTCGTGTGCAGAAGAGCAGTCCAGGAACTTTTGAGGTAGGCAGTAAGGAAAGTAGAGTTAAGAATGAGGTCATGCGTTAGTGAGCTATGATTCCACTGAAGGCTGCCAATAATGAGGCCAGTCCCAATGACCTTATTTCAGTCCATTTTATTTGGGGATAAGAGTATTTGCTGAATTGGGACAATGCTTACAGCAACCCCTTGATCTCTTTGTTTGTTTTTTCTTAAATTTCAAAACTCAGGCGGTGTGTGTCTGAATAACCCAGGTGCGGTGCCTGCTGAGTGGCCTGTGCTCAGTAATCGCCAGAGATCGACGAGGGGGAGGACTTGAAGGATCTAGGAAATGAGGTTGGGCAGGTCCAAGCGGTGTCAGTCTGGTGTATTTGATGAGGTGCCATGCCTGTGCAACAGCTCCACTCCTGGAGCCAAAAGAAAGCATCCTCTGGTCCAATCTCATTCTTCCATATGTTCCCTTCTTGGTGTCGAGGGGGAGGAGGATGGAAGCAGCTCTTTAGGAAAAACGTTTAGTGTTTTAAGCTACACAAGATGATGTTTGCCTAGTAGAAAGACAGTTCTTGGCAGCCAGTTTCTATGTTTTTGCCCTTAATTCTGCGTCTGTGTTTTATCAGCTAAACCAGACAAGCGCAAATGAGCAAAAACTTCCTCACGCACGGAATGTTGGAAACTTACACTGGTCACCGACAGTCAGCAGTGATGTCGTAGAGAAAGAGAAGGGTCATAGCTCTGTAATTGGAAAACTGGAGCTTATTTTATTTACATTCATTAGGGTCTGTTGCTGAAAAATCTGAGCATGGAGTAATCATTTACAGATAAACCAGGGAGCTAGGAAAGCCTTTGAATTAAAGGCACCCTAACCTATGGACAATAAACACTCTCTTGGAAGCTGACCAGAAAATCCCAAGTCAGATAGATACCAGCAAACTCAGAGCCTCTGCAGACTTCAGAGAGTGTAAATCCTAATGTAGAAGTACAGGCAGAGTTCAGTCTCTGCCAAAGGGCAAGAAAGTCATTTGCTTCATCGAGTTTTGCCAAATGGAAGGCTTTTCTTGAGTCGGGAGTCAATAAGGGGACCCTAGCACAGAATTTCAGTTTTCTGTGCCCTAAGGAAAAATAGCTCCCAAGGGACTTCCTAACTTTGGGGAACTATTTCACTTCCTAAGATCTTGCAAAGCACACAGACAGGGTTATGGTCAAAGGCACTGCATTTTCTAGCACAATTTGGCAGCCTGACAATATCTTTCGTGCTCTTCAAACATAAACACCAAACCCTTTTTTAAGTCTTCCTGTGACACAAACATGTAATTTTTCGTTTTACTAGCCAGAGGGTGCTGAGAATGAAATTCTTCGGCTCCAGTCAAAACATTTGTCCAAGAAGCTTAGGCTACCATTTCTATATAACAGTGGTCTGGTCACCAAGAGCGCAGGTCCACTTAATTGTTGGAAACCACGGCATTGTCAAGCTGTCGATTTTCTTTTCTTTTCATCTGCTTATGGAGACGAATCAGGTCAAGGCAAGGTTCAGTTTATTGGGTTCGTTTGAAGATTTCCTGGAAAAGCAAAAGTGCCTTCGCATTTGATTTAGTTCATCTCACTCGGTAAACGGTGGAATTTCTGCTTTTTCTCCCTCAACCTAACGCGGAAATAATAATTGACTCTTTTTTAAAGCAAGATGTTTGAGACAGGTGGGTCTTCAGTTGACTTCCGCCACCTCCATGTATGTCCATCTATGTGCTGATTAATGAGTATTTCCCTCTCTAAATCTTAGCATCATGTGGTATTTGGTTTCTTCCACGCAAATATCTTTAGGAATATAGTGGGGCTGAAAAAAATGCCCTCCCCTCTCCTTCTCCCTTGTAGGGAGCTATATCTTAAAGGAATCATTTGTCATTCTTATCAAAATGGCACTGGCCTTCTCCCCCTCAGTCTCCCCAAGTCTTGAAAAATGTAGCTGTTATTATCCCCCTCCCCCTCCCCCCCAGTTTTATGCATCTTCCAGATGATTTAACTGAACTGATGCTATGGAGGCTATGCTGACTGGCACTTTTCCCATGCTTAATGTGCTAACAAAAGCCAATGGTGTCAGTTTTAACAGTTTTAGCTAAATTCCCACGACACTCTTAAGAAACGCTGAAACCTCTGCCATGTCTTACCCTGACAGATTCCCTGCCGTCATTGCACACTTAAAATAAATGTCATCCCCAATCAAAAAGTTCACATTTTCTCTGACAATATAATTTGTTACTTTGTTCCTGCGTTCTCTTTCTCTTTGGCACTGCGGTCTCAGCCAGAGAGATGTTCCTTTCCTTCACGTTGGCTGCTCTCCTTTTTGTTCTTCCACGAGCCAGGCTGGGATCAGAAAGGGAAGTGGAGAAGAGACGGGCTTTTCTTTTCATTCTGGAAAAGAGAGAAATCTGGAATTTACTGGGGAAAAAAAATTTGGAATTTATTGGATGAAGCAAATAAGATATAAATTATCACCTGATACCACAGTCTGATTTCACCCAAAGACCTAGTTGCTGTGTTACTCACATAGCACATATAGAGAGAAGAGCAACAGGGTCTCAAAGGAAGAACTTGAACTCAGAAAGTGGACCCGGGCTGGAGTATTTGTTCTCGGTGTAATAGGCAGGTCACTCAACACTTCTGGTCACAATTGTCTCATCTAAGAAAAGGGTATGTAAAGACTACATGGAAGGGCTTCCCTGGCGGTCCAGTGGTTGGGGCTCTGAGCTTCCACCACGGGCGGCATGGGTTCGATCCCTGGCTGGGGAACTAAATCCAACATGCCAAACAGAAAGGCCAGAGAAATAAAAAATTTAAAAATACAGTGAAAAAAAAAGACAGACTAAATGGAGTAGCACCTGGAAGGAAGGCATTCAGAAGATGGCATTCCTCTCCCATCTTTTTTTTTTTTTAACTTTGTCTTTCATATTGGGGTGTCCAATTAACAATGTTGTGATAGTTTCAGGTGGACAGCAGAGGGACTCAGCCATGCATATACATGTATCCGTTCTCCCCCAAAGTCTCCTCCCCTCTCCCATCTTTGACGTCATGCCTTTCCCAAAGGTCCTGGACTCTGGGACACAGAGTACTCCTGTGGCAGCTCTCCTGCATTGACTCTGGGGCATGGCCTTTTGCCGGGTTCTTTGCTCATATGGACGTGTGATCTTTTTGTATTTCTTGGTGGAGGCACATGGGATGCTTAGTCAACACCCAAATGGTCCCATAAATTCCTCCAGATGGAGAAAAGAGGTTGTCTCCTGTGGGTTCAGAAAAACAGCTAAACAGCCAAAACGCAACCATCTTGTACCCTGTTCTTACCTGCTCAGTTGAGAAGGGCTCCCTGGTGCCCTTTGGGCTGTTGGATGGCCAGGCAGTGCAGGTCAGTGGAGAGACCAAGGCGGGCAGAGAGCCAGGAGGCCGGCCTTATGCCACCAACTTGCTATGGGAACAGAAGGTCAAGTCAGTTCTCTTCAGCCTCAGTTTCATGTTAAATCAAGGGCCTTGCATGAAATGATCTTTAAGGGCCTTCCAGAACAAATTATTATAACTTCAAAAGTATGAAAGATCATTCACATACAATTATTATTTTTTGATCACACATTTTCTGTTCACTAGCTTAAAGGCTGTCCACAGACTTCTAAGCTCAGGCTCTATCGGCACAATCAGCTCCTTTATTCCTGTGCACCCTCCTCCCCACCCCCATCCTCTTTCTCCTTTTTCGCAGAGAATAAGAGAGGTGGCTTTCACAGCAGCTGGTTAATTTCCCTGGTTTCACACTACTGTTTAATGATCCGTTTCGTGTGCCACCTCTCTCATCTACTGAAAGATAGGTACAAATTGTACCTATCAAAATTAGACTATGACTCAGGGTTATCTTTCTTCATATTTTTTCCTAGTCTGAACCTCTAAATAACTTTCTAATGTTTATTTTCCTTAATTAATTCTTCGAAACATTGCTGGTCTCTGACATCCTCTAACACTTTGATGCTGAGAGAGTTGATGCCCTTAACAGCTCAGCTGTTTTCAGAGCTGGAGCGGCTGAGTCGCCGAGAGGTATACTCTGTGTGGCTGGACTGGTGTGCGAGCCACGTGGGAAGGGCTGAGTGGCAGGTAGGGATGCTCTCCGTACTGTTTTGTGTCTGATTCTACCAGTGGAGCCGCTACTCCAGTGGGTAAGGATGTCTGAGCGGAGGGCCTTCAGAGAGGCCTGGGAAACTGATCACTTGTAATATGGAGCCACCGAACAAGGGCTGTAGAAAGGAAAAGTCCCCAACCCCCCAGGAATGGAGGACTTCTCTATGCTTTTATTTGGGATGTGGTGCTGCGTAAAGAACAGTGGTCCGACATCCTCAGAATCAAGCCACTAACTGCCACGTGGTGAGCCTCTTATCCCTTCCCATAGTCAGTTCCTCGGCTGCTAAATGAAGAAGCTGGGCTCAGTGTCTGTCCCAGTTCTTCCCCAGGGAGGGCAAGGCTCACTGCTGGGGTGGATGGGGAGGGTGTGCGCATGAGCACCACGTGTCCGTCAGTCTGTCTGCGGGCCTGGAAGAGGGCAGGAAAACTGGACGGGAAGAACAGGGAGCACCTGCTTGATTTCCTGCTGGTGTTGTCCAAGCCAGGCAGAATAGGCAGTTCCCGTGAAATCCGTGAGACCACTCTTCATACCTGCGATTGTTTGCTTAGTGTAAGGTCTAAATGTGGTAATACAAATGAATTGGCCATTAGCAGCGAGAGGAATCTCGATAACGCAGTTAGGAACTGTCAGAGGAATCCTCCCAAGAAACAAGAACAAAACTGGTAGGGGCAGCCTGCTTCCAAACGTTCCAATTCTAACAGAAGAGGAAACCTTTGCCCGAGGTGATACTGTGGGGCAGGGTTTGAAGCCGCGTTTTCCATCACTTACAGGTGCCAGAATGTACTTTTTTTCCCCTTTTCTATTTTTTTTGTTTGTGTTTTCAAAGAAAGCTGTTTGCACTCATGCCCCTCACTGTAGTGGTTCTTGAACACAGCTTTGGCAAGCAGTTTTTCAGTGAGGATATTTGTGAGAACGGTTATAGATTTTGGCTGTCTTAGGAAGACTTCATCTTTCTATTAAATTTTAAAAGGGCAGAAATAGAACACTAGTTTTTAATCAGTGTGAGCAGGTTTGGGCTGGACTGTGATGTGGGGAGACTTAACCTGGGGGGTTAGAGGGAGACCCAGGAGGATCTTTCTGGGAGGTCAGAGGTCACAGCAGCAGGAGCCTGGCCTCCTCCCCTGATTTGGCCCAAGGTCATTAGCATTCCCCGCCGCCCGCCCTCGGTCCATCAGCCACATCCAGCACCCTCACTGATATGTGCTGTCCTGTTGGGTTTCAGAGCTAGACTTGGTTCTGGGACTGTCTTCTTGAAATTCAACACTGAGGGGTTATCTTGGTGCAGAGAGTGTTCCCACATAATCTAATAGATGTCAAATCGTTTTCTTTTTTATGTCAGACCTGAAGTCCAGGGATCTGGGGTCTAGTGCTCAGGCCTCAGTAATTAATGTGACAGAAGAGACAGCATAGCCTAGTGATTAACACCATAGACTCCAGAGTCCAAACTCTCTGGCCCTGTGTCCTGTCTCTGCCATTCTCATGTTTGATCTTGAGGGAATCACTCACCCTCTCTGTGCCTGAGCTTCTCCTTAGATAAAAATAATAATAGGTATATTCATAATAATACCTCATAGAGCTTTTGTGAGAATTAAATAACATATGCAATGAGCTCAGAGCCGTGCCTGATGGAGTAATCACCCAGCTGACGTTAGATTTACTATAGCTGTTGTTGTATCGTTTTTAATACTTAGCCCGTCTCTTTGTTTTCTTACCTGAAAAATGGAAGGGTTCAACTAGGTGATCTGAAGGTTCCTCTACCCCCAAAGTTTATTAAATTATTGATGGAAAATATTGACCATAGAGAATTATTTTAGGCAAAGTGACATAAACATAATTTTAACAAATTACTCTGTCCTTTCTACGGTTATTGCGTAGAAATGAACATTTTCTAAGGAAACTGTCTGTAAATTCAGAAAAAGAAAACATTGTAAATCTTACAATTTTTTTATATCATTAGGAAATTCATGGTTCGTTCCTTTAAAAAAATGATCTTGTTGATTCACATGAAAGGGGGAAAAAAAGAGGGAAAATTTCTGTCTGTCTACTTCAATTTTCTCTCATTTGAGGTTGAGTAGCAATAATACCTTTTATCTTGTATAATCTTTCAAAACCCTTCACATTTTTAACAAGCTCCTACAGCCGTTTATATGTTGTACTGAAATATAATATTGACTAAGCTGACATATATATTAAAAAGCAACCAAGGAATAAAAGGGTATTGTTTTGGTATATAAATCAAAAATAATACAGCAACTGGTCTTTCAGTGATTAAAGCTGCCTTTCCCTTTAATAACTCTCTAAAGAAACAGGAAATGTAATTTCCCTACACCTTTCCTGGGGCTCTCCAATCAGCCAGGTCCTCTGGGGGTTCCCTACTGTATATTCCTTCATCAACATGGAGTCCCCCAAGGGACCCACACACACTCTGTTAAAATTAGCTGTGTTCCACATTAGTGACAGGAGCAGAGTATTCCTGTGAGGGGTACACAGTTGTATGGTGCCGCTTCCTGTTTGAGCAAAATCATATCTTTAATTGCAGAGAATTTTTTTCATTACCTGTTAATTGATAAATCATGCTTGCTCCTGCTGCTGTAGCTCGTAGCTTGTGCTGCAAACCTGATTGGGAGGCAGTCTCCAGCCCAACCCCCATTGTCCTTCCACCCCAAACAAAAAGGATAAGACGCATCATCCTAGCCAGAGAAAGAAAACAAGCAGATCGGATCCCTGGGCAGCTGCCTCAACGAGTTGCGTCAAAACAAAAACCAAAGCCAAAAAATATACAAATATACACACACACACACAAAATACACACACACATAATAAGGAGTTTTAAATGTTTCCCTTTCCTTTCTCCCTCCTTTTGTCATTCTTGTCCTTTTATTCTTGTTTCTAATCTGGGTAGCAAGAGGCCACTGTCTTGGGAAGAACAGTAAAAATCCTGAGTATCGTGAAATAATTTAGCTGATAATTCCCCACTGTATAATTTTCTACGCTTCCTGCTAGCTGACCTTGTGGGCTTCTGTCAGGTTGCTAAGGGAAATCCAGCAGGACTCCTGCTCTGCTCCTTTACTTTTCAGAAGTATTACAGGACAGAGTGGTGTGTTGGTGGCAGTTTAGTTATGGGGCTGCACGTTCAGTGCTTGATCAAATAGCGCGGAGCAGCCCCTCCCCACCGCTTGCCTGGGTCTCCCACCCCCACCCCGCCCCTTCCCTTGGTGAGAGCTGTAAGATGGAGAAATTGCTGCAAACTGTTGAGCTGGAATTGGGAGCTTGATGGATGTCATCAGAACGTGGCTGGATCCCTTGGGGCGTGGCCGGGGGAGGAGGCTGGCCAAGCTGATGACTTCTAATGGAATGCGGTGCCTTTTATCTCAGATGTCAATCTTCGTGCACGCATTGGGTTGAGAGGGAAAACCTGCAACCACTGCACTGAGGGCCGTTTTCAGAGTTGGAAGGCACACAGCCCCCACTCCCTGCCTGCCTGAAGCCCTCCCTCATCCCATATCCCCAGTCTTTCTGGGCTGGGTCACCTGCAATTTGGGCAGCAGAGGAGGGCAGGGGAAGCAGATGGGGACATTGTCTTTATCAAGACGTCTCTAGACCAGGCAAAAGTTACCCTGCTCATTATGAATGGGACGTAATACACCATTGATTTGCGTCCAAGTAATTCCCAGGTAATTATAGGCCATCGATCTAACTGAGCAGGAGCTATGGCAGTTGTATTCTGCAAACCTTATGTTGCCTCACACCTGGCGAGGGCAGCACTGTTGTATTAAAAATCTGGAACAGTTAAATCCTTGCGCACCCTTCGGCCACAGGGATAGGTGAAGACTAGGATGATTTCAGAAGTCTCTGGGAGATGTGATGGACTCCATCTGCAGTCTGTTCTGTAAGCTCTGTTCCATAAAGTTTCCTCTGATGATATATACAAGGTAAGACAGCTTCCTGTTGGTGGCTGCTGCCTATAGGCCGCCAACAATAAGACAGGAATTGCATCAGCTGGCTGGTTTCGTGTCTCAGCTGTCACCAAAAGAGTGTAGTAATATTCCTGATTAAATGTCATTACTCTGTAGCACAAAAATGGGAACACTGACATGATTTTGGATCTGTTCCTGTTAAAATTCAGCAGTAGTAGCAAAGTATGCCTGCTGTGGATTCAGCACAGCTATTTTTATGCTATATTCTACGGCGGGCTTGGAATTTTTATCAATAAGGCAACATTTTATACCCATTGATTCCTTCTGGTGTTGTTCAACTGGAGGATAAAAAAAATAAAAATACCTTAAGTAATAGAACATAGAAAACTTTTGTTTCAATCAACAGCTGTTGTCAACTCAACTCAAAATAATATGGTTATTGTCCCAGGATAAGATAAATTGGTATTTATCTTACAAGTTGTTTAAGTAACAGGAGGTAAAACTGTACTGTGAGAAAATGAAGTTTCCTTTGTTGCGTATGCCTTTACCTGATGACCTGATACTCAAGAGTGTATCAGTATAGATGTGTTTAGACACAATAGTTTCCACGTGGCTTGTGAAGAGTGTGTTACTTGTTGTGTCATATTATCTTTTGATGGCCTGTATGTCTGCAGGAGGCTGATATATGTGTGTGGGTGGAGCAGAAAAAAAAAAAAAGTACGGATGGAAAGAATTTTAAAAGTCAATTCTGAGGAAATAGTCACAGATTGTTATTTCTATTTGCCAGAATTAGAATTACATCATTGCTAAATCTTCATCCCAAGAAAATAAACTATAAAACCTGGTCGTTTGTCTACTTCCAGTTCTTTTAGCTGATTACAAGCTTGCAGCCAAATGGGGGCAAACAGAGGTAGTGAAGAGAGACATTTGACTCCTAACCACAAATGCACATAGAATCTCTATTACGGCCATGTTAATACATTCATCTAGATCAGTAAAATAAATTAGACTGTACTTTCCATTATTAGTAGATGGGATTATTTATTAAACTCTGCCGAGAGACCTGAAAACAGAATATCTGAAGCTATGGCTTCAATTGCACGTGCTGTGTCCATTGACCTGGTGTTTAGTAGATGATGATACTCACTGCCTGAGTGCAGATGTGAATCATAAAAATACTGCCATCCAAGGGGCCAGCACACCTTTCACTTTGGGAAATCGATGGGTGCTTGTGTGCCTTTCCCACCAATGAATAGGTAACTCTCTCCTGTCGGGACAGAAGGTAGTAGAATTTACGTTCCCATTTGGCATCTGCATGCTTCCAGATCAGGGCTTTGTCTCCTCCTCTTGCTAGATACGTTGAAACATTGACAGGCAGCATGTTCCTTTTTTTCCCCTTTTATTACAGTAATTTATAAGATATTTTAGCTAACAGGAGAACGGCCCAAGGGGGCATTCTCATGTTAATTACCAAATGTGGGCTTGTCAAAATCAAATAGCTCCAGGAATAATGCAAGTAGCTCTGCATCATTATATTGTTTGGCCCTCAACCCAATATTAGCTACTTTTGAAAATCTGGGTTCATTAGGCTTTTATATTTAAAAGAAAAATCACTACTGGGGGCCTTCAGACAAATCTAAGTCACAGTCAGCAGCTCAAGAGTTTAATGTAAATGACATTAAAAAAAATATACTCAGGGAAGCATAGAACAAAATAAAACAAAAAAATCCTGTGCCTGAGATTGAAGTATTTATTTTCTGTCTGTATGAGCAATCTGAAATTGAAGATAGTGTTTTACTATATGATTATTTTAGGCGTGTGCAGCTGCTCTTGTTTTATTCCTAAACATCCTGCCAGTTAGTATGATCATCAAGTTGGTGAATCCAAACACACTGAAAAAGTGAGGAGTTATAAAATACTAATATAATAGACATATGAATGTATTGTTTGTTGTTTAGTTGCTCAGTTGGGTCCAACTCTTTGCAGCCCCATGGTCTGTAGCTCACCAGGCTCCTCCATCCATGGGATTTCCCAGGCAAGCATACTGGAGTGGGTTGCCATTTCCTTCTCCAATAACATTTATAGTATATAGTATTATTGATTAAGTATTCAAAGTATCTCAAAACTATTCAGAGATTTGTAGTCTGAGATACAGAATTATCTGCTTCATTTGGTCTCTCTTCTTTTTCTCTGCCTTTGAGATCGATTGCATTTTTAAGACCAAAATTTTAGATAAGGAGAGGCAAATAAATGTTTGTTTCTTTAAAAAAACCTCTCCCTTCCCCAAATTCTGCTGTGTTCTTGGCTGATACAAGAGTAAAAGTAGGTAGAATTGGTGACAATGTCAATGAAGGACATAAGTAAACAGCTGGTGATGTCAACAAGAAGTTAGAAGTAAGATTTGCTACACTGAACTACAATGTGGGCAATCCTCTTGTGGATAATCGAGTTCACTATATATACAAGTGAGAATTAATTAGAGACATGTGAACTATTAAAGTACTAGCTAAAGGATATTTCCATAGAGGCTGTGGTGAATCAGAGCTTGAATATTCAACTCCTGGTGTTTATTCTGTAAGCATTTATTCAACATCTACTATATACTAGGCTCCGTCTGAGACACCAGGGATATAAAGACAAATACAGCATAGTGGCGCCAGAAAGGAACTTGGATCAAATGAGGCACCAGACATGTGAATGAACAATTGCATCACAATGTGGTATTTATCTCCCAGGCTCTGTACCAGGAAAAGGGATCTTAAAGCTTCCTGGGAAGCTCAGAGAAGGCTTAGGAGAAGAACTCCCTCACTGATATTTGAAGAATAAGCAGGAGCTTGCAAGGCCAGAGAAGTACTTTCCTGTTTCTGAAAGACCTCTGGTTGTTCAGTTGCTAAGTCCTTCGTGACCCCATGGACTGCAGCACGCCAGGTTTCCCTGTCCATCACCAACTCCCGGAGTTTACTCAAACTCATGCCCATTGAGTCAGTGATGCCATCCAACCATCTCATCCTCTGTTGCCTTCTCCTTCTGCCCTCAGTCTTTCCCAGCATCAGGGTCTTTTCCAGTGAGTTGGCCCTTTTCATAACATAGCAAACTATTGGTGCTTCAGCCTCAACGTCAGTCCTTCCAGTGAAAATTCAGGGTTGATTTCCTTTAGGATTGACTGGTTTGATCTCCTTGCTGTCCACGAGACTCTCAAGAGTCTTCTCCAACCTCTTGAGGAATCATAAATATCCTGGGTGGGATCCAATGATGCAAGGTGTGCCAAGGAAAGGAGCACACCTCACTATTACAGACCTTGCAAGCCATACCGAGGAGTACCAGTTTCATCTTGCAACCCGTGGGTTATCCTGAGGAAGTTTAAGAGAAGAGTGACTTGCTTACATTTCCTTATCATTCTGGCGTCAGTGTGGACTAAAGAGGTAGTATTGGAAGCCAGAGGAACAGGATTTTTCCACTTAGGTATGCCATACTCGAATACTTTGGCCACCTGGTGCAAAGAAATGACTCATTTCAAAAGACCCTGAGGCTGGGAAAGATGGAATGCGGGAGGAGAAGGGGACGACAGAGGATGAGATGTTTGGATGGCATCGCTGACTCAACGGACATGAGTTTGAGTAAACTCCGGGAGTTGGTGATGGACAAGGAGGCCTGGTGTGCTCCAGTGCATGGGGTCTCAAAGAGTCAGATACGAATGAGTGACTGAACTGAACTGAACTGATGCCATACTCAGGGGTTCCCTGATAGCTCAGTTGGTAAAGAATCTGCCTGCAGTGCAGGAGACTTCAGTTCCATCCCTGGGTCAGGAAGATCTGCTGAAGAAGGGATAAGCTACCCACTCCAGTATTCTTGGGCTTCCCTTGTGGCTCAGCTGGTAAAGAATCCAGCTGCAAAGAGGGAGACCTGGGTTCTATCCCTGGGTTGGGAAGATCCCCTGGAGAAGGGAAAGGCTACCCACTCCAGCATGCTGGCCTGGAGAATTCCATGGACTGTATAGCCCATGGGGTCACGAAGAGTCGGACAAGACTGAGTAACTTTCATTCATTCCATACTCGAGAAAAAAAGAAAGTCAGTTTTAGATTAGGTTGATTATATTTTTTTAATTAATATGCTGTTTCTTAGACCAGTTTTAGGTTCACAGAAGAATTGAATAGAAATAAAAAGTACAGAGAACTCCCTTATACTCCCCCAACCCCACCCCACACCCGGATACCCCTGTTTTTAACACCTTGCATTGCTGTGGTGCATTTGTTACAAATGATGAACCAATATTAATACATTACTGCTAATTAAATAGTTTCACTGCACTAAAAATCCACTGTGCTGCCTCCCTCCTCTCAAAACCCTAGCAACACTGATCTTTTTGCTGTCTCCATAACTTTGCCTTTTCCAAAATGTCAAATAGTTGGAATCATACAGGAGGCAACCTTTTCAGATTGGCTTCTTTTACTTATTAATATAGTCAACACAAAAGAATGCAAGAGAAGACACTACACATGGACATCACCAGATGGTCAATACTGACATAAGATTGATTATATTCTTTGCAGCCAAACATGGAGAAGCTCTATACAGTCAGTGAAAACAAGACTGGGAGCTGACTGTGGCTCGGATCATGAACTCCTTATTGCCAAATTCAGACTTATATTGAAGAAAGTAGGGAAAACCACTAGACCATTCAGGTATGACCTAAATTAAATCCCTTATGATTATACAGTAGAAGTGAGAAATACATTGAAGGGATTAGATCTGATAGAGTGCCTGAAGAACTATAGATGGAGGTTTGTAACATTGTACAGGAGGCAGGGATCAAGACCATCCCCAAGAAAAAGAAATGCAAGAAGGCTCAATGGTTGTCTGACGAGGCCTTACAAATAGGTGAGAAAAGAAGAGAGGCTAAAGGCAAAGGAGAAAAGGAAAGATATACCCATTTGAATAGAGTTCCAAAGAACAGCAAGGAGAGATAAGAAAGCCTTCCTCAATGACCAGTGCAAAGAAATATAGGAAAACAATAGAATGGGAAAGACTAGAGATCTCTTCAAGAAAATTAGAGATATCAAGGGAACATTTCATGCAAAAATGAGCACAATAAAGGACAGAAATGGTATGGACCTAACAGAAGCAGAAGATATTAAGGAGAGATGGCAAGAATACACAGAACTATACAAAAAAGACCTTCATGACCCAGATAACCATGATGGTGTGATCACTCACCTAGAGCCAGACATCCTGGAATGTGAAGTCAAGTGGGCCTTAGAAAGCATCACTACAAACAAAGCTAGTGGAGGTGATGGAATTCCAGTTGAGCTATTTCAAATCCTAAAAGATGATGCTGTAAAAGTGCTGCACTCAATATGCCAGCAAATTTGGAAAATGCAGCAGTGGCCACAGGACTGGAAAAGGTCAGTTTTCATTCCAATCCCAAAGAAAGGCAATGCCAAAGAATGTTCAAACTACTTCACAATTGCACTCATCTCACACGCTAGCAAACTAATGCTCACAATTCTCCAGGTCAGGCTTCAACAGTACATGAACTATGAACTTCAGATGTTCAAGCTGGATTTAGAAAAGGCAGAGGAACCAGAGATCAAATTACCAATGTCCATTGGATCATCCAAAAAGCAAGAGAGTTTCAAAAAAACATCAACTTTTGCTTTATTGATTACGCCAAAGCCTTTGACTGTGTGGATCACAACAAACTGTGGAAAATTCTGAAAGAGATGGGACTATCAGACCACCTGACCTGCCTCCTGAGAAATCTGTATGCAGGTCAAGAAGCAACAGTTAGAACCGGACATGGAACAACAGACTGGTTCCAAATTGGGAAGGAGAATGTCAAGGCTGTATATTGTCACCCTGCTTGTTTAACTTATATACAGAGTACATCATGCAAAATGCCAGGCTGGATGAAGCACAAGCTGGAATCAAGATTTCTGGGAGAAATATCAATAACCACAGATACACAGATGACACCACTTACACTTATGGCAGAAAGTGAAGAACTAAAGAGCCTCTTGATAAAAGTGAAAGAGGAGAGTGAGTAAGTTGGCTTAAAATTCAATATTCAGAAAACGAAGATCATGGCATCTGGTCCCATCACTTCATGGGAGATAGATGGGGAAACAATGGAAACAGTGAGAGACTTTATTTTTCAGGGCTCCAAAATCACTGTAGATGGTAACTGCAGCCATGAAATTAAAAAAAGCTTGCTCCTTGGAAGAAAAGTTATGATCAAACTAGAAAGCATATTAAAAAGCAGAGACATTACTTTACCAACAAAGGTCCATCTCATCAAAGCTATGGTTTTTCCAGTAGTCATGTATGGATGTGAGAGCTGGACATTAAGAAGGCTGAGCGTCAAAGAATTGATGCTTTTGAACTGTGGTGTTGGAGAAGACTCTTGAGAGTCCCTTGGACTGCAAGGAGATCCAACCAGTCAATCCTAAAGGAAATCAATCCTGAATATTCATTGGAAGGACTGGTGCTGAAGCTGAAACTCCAATAGTTTGGCCATCTGATGCGAAGAACCAACTCTGGAGAAGACCCTGATGCTGGGAAAGATTGAAGGCAAGAGGAGGAAGGGATGATAGAGGATTAGATGGTTGGATGGGATCACTGACTCAATGGACATGAGTTTGAGTAAACTCCAGGAGTTGGTGATGGACAGGGAGGCCTGGCGTGTTACAGTCCATGGGGTCACAAAGAGTCAGACACGACTGAGTGACTGAACTAACGACTGACTGACTTTTTAATATGCATTTACACTTCCTGCATGTCTTTCGATGGTTTGATAGCTCATTTCTTTCTATATCTGGCTAATATTTCATTGTCTGGATATACCACAGTTTGTTTATTCTTTCACCTATCGAAGGATATCTTGGTTGCTTCCAAGTTTTGTTTGGCAATTATGACCAAATAACCAGGTCTGTTTTGGATTGGATAGAGATTTGTTTTAAATTCATTTTTCTTTAATACATGCATTCTTATAAACTCAGAAACACAACTATAACACTGAATTTACTTTTCTCTTCCAAGAAATAAAACTTCATTCTAATAGTTGATCACCACACTTAAAATGCACACATATTTTTAAATGCAATAGACTTTTTTCCAAAAATCAAATTTCTGAAACTAAAATCATATTTGTTGGCTCCTCTCCAAATCATTCTGGATCTCATCTTTAGTGGGCCTTTTTTCTAAAATGTTTTTGTGTTTGTGGTTAGACACATTTCTTAAATTCTCTTTTTCCCTGTTTTCTTTGTTGACAAAAGCAATAGTATTAATAGCATCTAATTCAGAGCTGTTATTTCCATTCTCTCAATGAGTTAATTATGTAAAAGATGAGGACTAATGCCTAACATACAGTAAGGCGCAACAAGATTTAGCCATTGTTATGATTAATGCTGTTCCTCTGCTGAAGAGTCTGCAGTCTTATACCACTCTATACCTTCCCCCGTTTCTATTGCCTACAGACCAAAATCTAAAGCCCCTATTTCAGAGTTCAGGGCTTCCACAACCTGGCCTTTATTGCTGTCGTGAGGTTGTTGTATACGCCCACACAAAAATCTCCTTTTCATTTCAGGCTGAGTACTCACCTCCCCCAAACACAGTGTCCTCCTTGTTCTCTGTCCTACACTTGCCCATCCAGCCCCAACACTCACTAAAGGTGTGGTGCATCTCTGTATTTCAAGCATAGCTTTGCAGCATTTGTCAGTCTGAGCTTTATTAAGGTAGTCCTGACCAATAATACAAGCCCGCAGTGTTTTTTAAATCCAGAACAGACCTTATGAATCCCTTGGCCCAAATGAATAGACCAAGTCCAAGAGAGGTCAAGTGGTTTATCCAAGTTTACGCTGCTGGAGGCTGTCGGAGTTAGATGGCCTTTCTGACAGTGCCAAAAAATACAAGTGCAGCCATTACATTAACTTAATCCTTCAGTTTGTTTTTATTCTGAATTTTACATGACATCCCAAATATGTACTCATCATTGGAGTTGTTAGGGCTAAAATGTTCTCTGAATTTCCAAGAGTTGTCTGAGTGTACTTGTCTCCTAAGTAAGCAAGTTCTAAAAGATAGAAAGAGTTCTGTCCACTTGAATGGACATTTCTAGAATGTTTGTATATGGCTCCTCTTTAGCTATTTAATAATCCCCAGGAGGTAAATGTTTCTTTTGACTTAATTTACATATGACACAAAACAGAGCTGCTTCTTCAGTTAGTTTTTTAAATAGTACACTAGTAAAAGAAGGAGGTAACTATGTATAATTGATTGGAACTATGGAGGGAATAGAAAAACAGAACGTAGTTATTAATAATCCTTCTATTTATATAGCATGAACTATTCATTTGAGGAGCTAGAACATAGATATTGCTTCATTTGAATTTATAACATTACTGTGTAGAATGTAAGCATAATATCAACAGCCTGACTACATTCATGAGCTTGCAGCCTACAAAGTTAGGAGCTAGAGGAAGAGAGGGATATTTTCTGGTCAATTTGATTGTGGAAGGAAAGGTTCTGAGAAGCCAAGGATTGCTTGTGAGATCTGGAAGTAGGTTCATGCATTTGACAAAATTGCAGAGGTATTACTACATGGGGAGTGAAATCCACTTTCAAGTTTTCAAGAATCTTTATTCTTATACGTTGTCCTGTGCTCAGTCGCTCAGTCGTGTCTGACTCTTTGTGACCCCAGGACTGTAGCCCACCGGGCTCCTCTGTCCATGGAATTTTCCAGGCAGGAATACTGGAGTGGGTTGTCATTTCCTTCTCCAGGGATGAGTTGTCATGGAGGAGCCTTACCTTGTTTCTTGAGGCTCTTGCTTGGATCCAAATTCCTAAATTTCAAAAAATTTTAAATAGAGGCAAAACTTAATTTGTGAGGGCCATTGAAGGGAGATACAGTGCACAAACATTATACTAATGTCAGAAAGCTTGCTACAACTAAAAAGTGAATGTAGGATGAAGTACACCATTTCCCAATTTTGCATTTACGTACTGGTCAAATATTTGCAAAATATGAGCTTATATTCACATTAAAACTTATTGTGCCAGGCACTACTGAATAACAGCAAGTTTATGGTTTAGAAACAGCAAAATCACAGCCAATTCATACCTTTCTTCTACTACGACTAATACTAACAATAAAGCAATTGTGAAAACTACATCTATCCTGCAAATTTCCCTGGAGAAAATTTATGACACTCTTTTACACACACACACATAAACATACACAGAGCCCATATTCAGTTCAGTTCAGTTGCTCAGTCATGTCCGACTCTTTGTGACCCCATGGACTGCAGCACATCAGGCTTCCCTGTCCATCACCAGCTCCAGGAGCTTCCTCAAACTCATATCCATCGAGTTGGTGATGCCATCCAACCATCTCATCCTTGTCGTCCCCTTCTCCTCCTGACTTCAATCTTTCCCAGCATCAGTGTCTTTTCTAATGAGTCACGCTTTGTACCAGGTGGCCAAAGTATTCAGCTTCAGCATCAGTCCTTCCATTGAATATTCAGGATTGATTTCCTTTAGCATTGACTGGTTTGATCTCTTTGCAGTCCAAGGAACTCTCAATGTGCCCAAATCTACTTTTTTAGTCAATTTTATCCTAAATTACTTGAAGCAGCACCTACTTATTTCATTGCCACTTAGCCAAAGAGATAATTGATTCTATCTTGTTAGCCTGTAATTGAACTTGTTTCACATACACACAGGCACACAGACATGACCTATTCAAAAAGACTCCCTTGAGGAAGAGAGATTGAACCATAAATTGAACTTAAGTTATGTCTTGATATCTCTTAGTATTAGGCCAAATTTGCTCAACATCAATAGACTTCTTTGAAATTTGTTAATCAGACAGTTCTACAAACTGTAAAGTATACAATGCCCAACCCTTGAACTGAATCAGAGACCTCATTTCATTCAGACAATGAATCTGATAAATACTAAGACTAATGTTCAACAATGGATTGTTGTCTACCATATTCCCATGTGGCTAGTTAAGATTCAATTTTCATTGTAAATAGTATGTATATCTATGACTGATTCATGTTGATAAATGAAAGAAACCAACACAATATTGTAAAGCAATTATCCTCCAATTAAAAATAAATAAATTTTAAAAATTTAAAAACAGCAGAAAATCCACCCCTCCCTTTGAGGTATAAACTGTTAAATTTATGAGATCAAATATTATATTGAAGTCTTGAAGTCACATATCAGACTGATAGATCTGATGCATGGGTACTCTTTGAAGTCCTAGTGGTAGCCACGTAATGTCAACTAATTAAAGTCATGTTTATATATGTACGGTGCACGCAAGTGGTGTTCAGGAAGTTTTGTTTGAATGTTTTAACATAGTGCCATACTAGAAAATTCCATACGCAATATGAAACTAACTCAAGTAGAACTAGCTTCACGATGATTATAACTTGGATTTATATAACTCAAAGCATTTGCACGTGCATATTTCTAATACTATGGCTTAAAAATAGCAGGTTTTGAAGCTGTATTTATATACTATGGAGGAGTATTTTTATCAGGCATGAGGACTATCAGTGTAGTTAAGTCATTTATTGGTTCCTACAATTAAAAATAAGATCAAAATTTGAACTTCCCTGGTGGTCCAGTGGATAAGACTCTGCTCCCAATGCAGGGAGCTCGGGTTTAATCCCTGGTCAGGGAACTAAGATTCCGCATGCTGCACCACATGGCCTAAAAAAATTTAAAAAAGAAAAATCAAAATAGCTTAACAAGTGGGAGCCATCTGCAGAACATAATCAGGGAAGGAAATCTGAATGAGAATTAAGAAAAAGGAAAAGTGTTCAAGACAAATAAAAGAAGCAAAAAATAAAGAACTGCTCTGAAATTAGCTTGCATTTAAATGATAAATTTATAAAAACAGCTTCAGTTCTTCAGCTTTTGTCATTTCATCATACTGCTCATAAAAAAAAAAAAAAACAAAAAACTGTCCGATTACCAATGCTTTTATTAACCTATTACATAGTTTCTGAAGCATGGCCCAAGTGGCTGGTAAACTAAGGAGAGAAAAAGAAGCAGTTCTAGAGCTGATGTTTACAAGTAAGATACAAAAAATTATAACAATTCCTTTAGCGCATGCCCATTCAATGTCTTTTCAAAGATCCTTCTACTTGTTAATGAACAGAAGGGGAAAAAGAAGTACAAAAATAAATGATAGAGCTGCAAATATAAGACTAGAGACTCTTGGTCTCCTAACCTTTAACAACTGAAAATAGAAAGATTTAGAGAAACCTAGAGAGCATTCTGGGGCTTCCCTGGTAGCTCAGCTGGTAGCTCAGCCTGCAATGTGGGAGACCCCAGTTTGATTCCTGGATCAGAAAGTTCCCCTGGAGAAGGGATAGGCTACCCACTCTAGTATTCCTAGGCTTCCCTGGTGGTTCTGACAGTAAAGAATCCGCCTGCAATGCAGGAGACGTGGATTCGAACCCTCTGTTGGGAAGATCCCCTGGAGGAGGGCATGGCAGCCCAGTCCAGTATTGTTGGCCTGGAGAACCCCATGGGCAGAGGAGCCTGGCAGGCTACAGTCCATGGGGTCGCAAAGAATCAGACATGACTGAGCGACCAAGCACAGCACAGAGAGCATTCTGTCTCCTCTAGTTTTCATAAGAAAGCTGAGATCCGTGTCAGTTCCATGGCTTACCAAGTGTCAAGCAGAGGTTGGGCCAGGATTCAGATTTCTTGGCTCTCAAACTCTCAAGTGTTCCTCTAAAGGATGCTGGAATGACAGTTTATGAAAATAACAATTAATGGAGTGAATTGGAATTGCTTACAAGGTCTAAAGGGGACTATTTATCCAAAGGTTAAAGAAGGACTCATATCTCTCCTAAACAGATCTTTTAAGAGAGCTGGGTTCATCCAAACCAGCACCCTCTAAAGTGCTTCTAAATTCTGAGAACCCAAAATGATTAGTAACTAAATATGGAATGAATGTTTCTTATAGAAAGTGTAGCAGGTCAAGGTAGACCAAGGTTATATTAGAAAACATATTTTTCTATGAATGTTAACACATTATTGACTGGGGAATTTTTGCAGAAACTAACACCTATGGCCAGCAATTTGTTATGTAAGTAAATACAGAAACATCTCTGGTCAGTCATGTTCAGATAACAAAGTGTTAGTCACTCAGTCGTGTCTGACTCTTGGCAACCTCATGGATTGTAGCCCACCAGGCTCCTCTGACCATGGAATTCTCCAGGCAAGAATACTGGAGGGGGTTGCCATTCCCTTCTCCAGGGGATCTTCCCGACCCAGAGACCAAACCCAGATCTCCCATGTAGCAGACAGATTCTTTCCTGTTTTAATATGTCTCCAGTCAATAAGTTGTTTAATATACACCTTAAGGTGCATTAGAGTCACGTGTTAAATCAGTGAATACGGTTGATTCATACTCACTCTCTCTTAAGTAAATTGATGCATTCAGTGTACAGAGCTCAGGGCTGTGATTCAGGAGACTTAAATCTTACTTCCTTCCTTTAAACCAAGTAGATGCATAACCAGGTAGTCTTTTTACTCTCATGGAATGAGGAAATTGCATGAGAACACCTAGCTCAATAGTTTTTTGACTTTGAGAATATTAATCTTCAGTTCAGTCAGTTCAGTTTAATCACTCACTCGTGTCTGACTCTTTGCGACCCCATGGACTGCAGCATGCCAGGCCTCCCTGTCCATCACCAGCTCCCAGAGTTTACTCAAACTCATGTCCATTGAGTCAGTGATGCCATCCAACCATCTCATCCTCTGTCGTCCCCTTCTCCTCCTGCCTTCATTCTTTCCCAGCATCAGGGTCTTTTCAAATGAGTCAGTTCTTCTCATCAAGTGGCCAAAGTATTGGAGCTCAGTAAGAAGGTTTTGGCACCCCACTCTAGTACTCTTGCCTGGAAAATCCCATGGATGGAGGAGCCTGAAAAGCTGCAGTCCATGGGGTCGCTGAGGGTCAGACACGACTGAGTGACTTCACTTTCACTTTTCACTTTCATGTATTGGAGAAGGGAATGGCAACCCACTCCAGTGTTCTTGCCTGGAGAATCCCAGGGACGGGGAAGCCTGGTGGGCTGCGGTCTATGGGGTCACACAGAGTCAGACACGACTGAAGTGACTTAGCAAGGAGGTTTTATTAATGTTGTTGCTTTCCCCTTTGACCTCACACTTTTCTCTTTATTATTTCTGTTTTTTACTATAAATTGAATCTTAGCCCAACATTTCAATCTCCAAAGATACATTATATATGGAAAAATATACAGTACACTTTGTGACAGTGTGGTGGACAAAGTTTTGAAGCAAAAAGCACTGCTTGCTTATTTTGACTCTTTGTCTTGAGAACCACAGTGCATATTATTATTGTTTATATCTCTAATTATCATCCTAATCCTAAGTAGAGAAAAGTATGGCTCAGATTTTTACAGTCAGTGAAATACTGACTGCATAAAGTAGAATTAGATTAAGCAGATGTGGACAGAGTCTCATCCCAAATCATGTGCTTTATGTTTGATCAAACCCAAACTCCCATGAATGTCTGAATGTATATGAATTACTCCTTCCTGACTAGACCAAGTTTCACTTCCCACTCTTAAACTTGTTCCTGACTTTTCCCACTTTTATTGAGATATAACTGACACATAACCTTCTATAAGTTTAAGGCATACAGCATAATGATTTTACATTTGTTCCTAATGTTTTTTAACCTTTCTTTTCTCTCATTTTGATTTAAAACTTGTTGATTTCTGTTCTCTCTGATAATATCATTTATAACACAATTTGCTGATGTTTCACTCCAACAACCCATGACCAAAATTTTTTTTTTCTTTTCTTCATATTCACAAGCTGCCTTCATCTCAATGAGAAGGAGAAAACCTTTGTGTGAGAAATTTCTTAACTTCTTCATCATCTTCATCAGTAATGTTTCAGGTCCACAGAGTAGGAGATAAATGTATTAATATATTAGAGCTTGATTTTACCTCTTGAATGTATACTGAAAACCATTCATCTATTTAGTAGAATATGCATGATTCCAGATTTTAAATGTAGCCTTATTTTTAAATATTAGACATTTCTAAGTATAATATATTTTTAACTACAATAATCAGAAAATTAAACTTAAAACCGTGAAAATATAGAGGATTAGAACATATTCAAATAACCTGAATGTCCATGACAGTTCATCAGTCAAAAATGATCTATTTTTCAAATATTTTTCTGTACCCCTCCCAGGGACTCCAATTATACACATATTAAGCTGCTTGAAGTTACCTCACAGCTCAGAGATGCTTTGTTCATTTTTTTAAAGTCCTTTTTGTCTTTGTGCTTCATTCTCGATAGTTTTTATTCCTGTGTCTTTAAATTCACTAATCTTTTCTTCTGTGATGTCTAATCTGCTGTTAAATCCACCCAGTGTATTTTTTATCTCTTAAAGTTCAATATGTCTTTTTATGTCTTTTATGTCTCTATTAACTATGCTTAGTGTTTCTTCTACCTCTTGAATGCATGGAGTAGAGTTATGATAACTTTTTTAATGTCCTTGTCTGCTGATTTCATCTGTGACATTTCTGCGTCTGTTCTACTTATTGACTCGTCTTTGCTTTATGCACTGCTTTTTCCTGCATGCGAAAGTGACCTTATTGTGACATGGCTGGCATATTGTGAATTTTACCTTGTTAGGTGCTGTGCTGTGCTTAGTCAAATAGTCGTGTCCGACTCCTTGTGACCCCACAGACTGTAGCCCACCAGGCTCCTCTGTCCATGGGATTTTCCAGGCAAGAATACTGGAGTGGGTTGGCATGCCCTCCTCCAGGGGATCTTCCCAACCCAGGGATCAAACCCAGGTCTCCTGCATTGCAGGCGGATTCTTTACCAGCTGAGCCCCCAGGGAAGCCCTGTTAGGTTCCAGTGTTTTTGTATGTATATAGTATGTTGAGCTTTGTTCTGGGAAGCATTTAATTTGATCCTTTGGAGGCATATTTATCTATTTTTCATGGAATCAGAGCAGTCTTTGATTTAGGGCTAATTTTCCCCCACAACTGAAGCAATACCATTCCAAATATTCTACTCAGTGTGGTAAACATATTGAAGTAAAAGAATTTCTGCTCACATCTGTGAGAACACAACCTCATGTGTGCTGTGGGGAATTTTACTATACTCCTCTCAAGAAGGAGTCGTATAGCTGAGTCATAAAAAATCTGCCTGCAATCAGGAGATCTGGGTTCAACTCCTGGGTCAGGAAGATCCCCTGGAGAAGAAAATGGCAGCCCACTCCAGTATTCTTGCCTGGAAAATCCCATGGACAGAAGAGCCTGGCAGGCTATAGACCATGGAATTGCAAGAGTCGGACGCAACTTAGCGACTAAACCACCACCAGCAACATGGTGGCTGTTTAAATTAAAATTAAATAAAACTCAAATCTTTAATCACACTAGCCAAAGTTCAGGAGCTCAGAGTTCCTGAAGCAGAGTCCCAGATCCTCTCTCTAGATCATTCTCTCCTCTCTGGGACTCTGCTTTAGGAACTCTGTGTTAGCCTCTTTGGGTTCCCAGCTCAGGACGACTCCATATTTACCCTGGCTTCCCCTCCCTCCTCTGTGGCTGAAAGCCCTCTAGACATAAGCTGGGCAATTTGGGATTCACATCACATCTCTCTCAGGATCACCTGCACTGCCTTATATCCAGTGTCTAAAAAATGCTGTTTCATGTGCTTTGTCCAGTTTTTCTTACATGTTTAAGAGTGGAAGGTACATCTTTTTCCTATCTTCTATCTTGACCAAGACAATTATAAATTAAATGCTCATTGGCCACCACTTTGAGAGTTAGAAAGATACAGTCCTCTAACTGGGGGAGGTAGGTTTCAGAGCAAGAACTCGGTTCCACTGACTCACATTAAAAGATCCATTTGTTCCATCAGCCCAAACCTGGCACCTGAGATGTCCGGGGGAGGCTGGGGTCCAGGGGTCCTGGAGTGGTGTGAGTAGGACACACAGAGATCTGTCACACTGACATTCCAATCACAAGCTTCTGCATCCCACAGAGCACCTATGTTCTGAACTTTTGTAAGTCCTTACTCTGCTTCCTGGGTAGAACTTCTTCAAATATTACTTAAGTAATTCTCAGGGCTTCTCCTGTTGTTCCACGACTTCCACCCCAGTGGTGGGGAAGAGGGAAGAGTAGTTATGTACTCTTCCCTTCCTACTTTTATATGCAGATATTTCATTTCTTCTACAAATGTTTAAATCTTTCCTTCCTCCCTTTCACTGTATTTTCATTTTTAGAGGATAAGAAAGAACACATTTAGTAAAATTATATACTATACTAAGTCACTTCAGTCGTGTCCAACTCTGTGTGACCCCATAGATGGCAGCCCACCAGGCTTCCCCGTCCATGGGATTCTCCAGGCAAGAACACTGGAGTGGGTTGCCATTTCCTTCTCCAATGCATGAAAGTGAAAAGTGAACGTGAAGTCGCTCAGTCATGTCTGACCCTCAGCGACCCCATGGACTGCAGCCTTCTAGGCTCCTCCATCCATGGGATTTTCCAGGCAAGAGTACTGGAGTGGGGTGCCATTGCCTTCTCCGAGTAAAATTATATATACACCTTTAATTAGACAAATTATAATTATATGTAAAATTATAATTTTTATAAAATTATATATATAATTTTGCTCTGGATTTTTCTTCCAAGAGTTTTTGACCAAAATACAGGTTTTGCCACCAGTAAAGCCAGTCTTGTGGAGAAGGTAATGGCAACCCACTCCAGTACTCTTGCCTGGAAAATCCCATAGATGGAGGGGCCTGGTGGGCTGCAGTTCATGGGGTCGCTAGGAGTCGGACACGACTGAGCGACTTCACTTTCACTTTTCACTTTCATGCATTGGAGAAGGAAATGGCAACCCACTCCAGTGTTCTTGCCTGGAGAATCCCAGGGATGGGGGAGCCTGGTGGGCTGCCGTCTATAGGGTCGCACAAAGTCGGACACGACTGAAGCGACTTAGCAGCAGCAGCAGCAGCAGCAAAGCCAGTCTTCAGTGTGTAGGTGACTTGTGACCCAAATCAGGTTCCTTCCCACCTCCCTGAGCAGCAGGTCTGTGCTTTAGTGCCTCCCCACCCTACCCCCAGGGGCTTAGTGCAGACAGGAGGCGAAAATGCTGCTTGAGAAGGAGACTGCTCCTCGAGTGAGAAGAGAGGCTCAGCCATTTGTGAACAGATCAGTTTGCATGTCTAAAGAGGTTGGTCTATTTATTATTAAATAGGATAAGAATAAGAGGAAAATATTTGTTAGTTTTCATTCCTTTTTTGGGGGGGGGGGGGTCCATCCCTTTTAGTATATTAATATGATTAAATGAATCCATTTTGGATGTAGGCAAATCCTATCAGCTTTATAAGATCTTCAGGTTTTCAGGTTTTAGATTTAGTCTGACCTCAGAAAAGATTTTCCAAAAGAGTTTAAGACACGTGTTATTTTTTTCCTTGAATGTTTCTTAGAATTCACCAGTGAACCCATCTCAGTCGGCCTGCCTGCTTCCTTCCTTCTTTCCTTCCTTTCTTCCTCTCTTTTTACTCCCTCCCTTCTTTAATGAATTCTGTTTTTTAATAGGCTGTTCAGATTTGCTGTTTAATTTGATAGCAGGTTGTTCATGATATTTTTTTCATTTAAATATCTATAGAAAAAAAGGAAATATAACCAACTCATAGTAAATAGAGATAGACAGATAGATCAGTAGTAACACTCTCTCATTCCTGATGTTTGTCATTTGTGTTCTCTTTTTTCCTGATCAATCAAAAGTTTATTGATTCTATTGATCTTTTACAAATAATTGAATTTTTTGACTGATTTTCCCCTATGTTTTATTTTCTATTTCTTTGATTTCTTATCTTTATTATTTCTTCCTTATATTGACTTAAGTTTAATATGCCCTTCTTTCCCTGGTTTCTTCAAGTAAAACTTAAGTCATTAGTTTTAGACTTTGTTTTTCCTGTTTAACATGAGCATTTAATCTATAAATTTAAATGCTTTAGCTGCTGTGCCACAGATTTTGAAGTGTTCAATTTTCAGTAACCTTTAGTTCAAAATAGAATCTAATTTATCTTCTGGTTTCTTTGATCCATGGATTATTTAGAAGTATGTTTTTAATTTCCAAATATTTGGAGGTATTCTAGATATCAATTATTAATTTCTAATTTATTCCATTGTAATTAGATTGCGTACTCTATATGATTTCAGTTCTACTAAATTTATTGACACTTATCCTGTGCGTGAACATATGGTCAATTTGGTGACTGTTAATACATAATTGTGTACTTGAAAACAACATGTATGCTGCAGATGTTGAGTATAGTGTTCTCTAGCTATCAATCAGGTCAAGGTGGGTGATAGTGTTGTTCAGATGATCTGTGTCACTCGCCATGGGAGGATCTAGTTCTATCAATTGCTAAGAGAGGTGTTCAAGTATCCACTGATGATTGTAAGTTTTTTCCATTGTTTTCTTAAATTCTGTCAGTTCTTTATGTATTTTGAAGCTCTTTTTAAGTGCATGCACATTAGTTGTTGTTCTGATCAATGATCCATTTTTCATTGTGAAATATTCTTCTTTATCTCTGGCAGTGTTATCTTGAACCCTATACTAATACAGCCACTCTGACATTCTTGGGTTTGTTCTTCCTATGGTATATATTCTTCCTATCCATTTACTTCCAACCTCCCAGTCTCCATATTAAAGTGCACCTCGTGTGAGGAGTATCTAGTTGGATATTCCTTTTTATTCATTCTGACAATCTCTGCCTTTAATCAGTGTTCAGTCCATTATATCAACAATGTAACATAACTATTAATATGGTTGGTTTAGGCCTACTACATCTTGTTTGCTATTTACCCTCTCTCTGGCTTTCTAATATTATCTTTTTCTCCTTTTTTGCTTTCTTTTAGATTATCTGACAACTTTATTGGATTCCATTGTAATTTATCTTTGGGATTTTTTGCCACACCTCCTCACTTTATTTCTTTACTTTATTTCTTATTCTCAGGATTACAATATGCATCTTAACTTCCGATAGTCAGAGTTGATATATTACCACTTTATATAAAATGTAGATACTTTGTAATTATATAGATCGATCTGTGATACAGATTTTATATGTATTATATCTATATGTATAGTAAATCCCATGAGACAGTATTATAATATTTGGTTTAAGTAATCATATGTGTGTTTAAGAAATTAAAAGGAAAGATCTTTTTTGTGTTTACCAGTAAGTTACTGTTTCTGATACTCGTAATTCTTTTTGAAGATCCAGATTTTCATCAGGTATAATTTCTCTTATGGTAAAAATTCTCTTTGTGTCCTTTAATAGAGTTTTTTTTTTTTTTTTTTTTTGAGGCAAGGAATATGACTTTATTCAGAGAGCTGGCAGACCAAGAAGATGGCAAAATAAGCATCTTATCAGGGTCTGGATGCCAGGTTCTTTTACAGAACAGAGCAGGGAGAAAGTGAGGAAGTAAGGATATACATATATATACATATATATATATGTATATATATATATATATATATATAAAACTTCACCGTTCTTTTGAAAGATATTTTTCTATTTTATAGGCTGATAGTTTTCTTTGTTTCTGCAACCAGAATAGTGTTGGTCCTCTATCTTCTGGGCTCCAGTGTTTCTAATGAGAAATCAGAAGTCACTCAAGTTATTGTTATTCCCTAAGTAATATGTTTTTGTGAAGTTTTGTTTCATTTTGTTTGGTTTGATGCTTTAAGGTTTTCCCTTTCTCTTCACTTTTAAGTATGTGCTCATTTATCTTTTAAAACTTGTCCTGCTTTCCGGTTGCTGAGCTTTTTGAATCTGAAGAGTTGTGTCTTTCACTGAATTGGGGAACTATTCAGCCATTATTTCTTAAATGATTATTGTACATCTTTCTCTTGTTTCACTTACTGGTACCACAATTATCCCATGTGTTGATATTGTCCTACAGGTTATGGAGGCTCTGTTTATTTCAATACTTTACTCTTTGTTAATCAGAATGAATCATTTCTGTTGATCTGTTTTAAAATTCATTGACTGTTTCCATTATCATATCCATTATGCTTTTAAACCCATATACTGAGTTGTCTTATTTAACAAGTTGTAATTTTAAATCCTGGAGTTTCCATTTGGTACCTTTTTATAGATTCTTTTCCTCTGCCACAATTTCATGTGTTTTCATTCATGAGGAATACATTTTCCTTTATGTCACTGAGTATAGTTAAAATGGCTGCTTTGAAATTCTTCGATGCTAATTCTAGCATCTGAGTTGATTGTGTCTTCCCTTGAACATGGATCACATTTTTCATTTTCTTTGTATGCCCAGTAATTTGGATCGTATCTTGGACATAGTGAATATGATGTTATAGATACTCTGAATTCTGATATACTCTTCCAAAGAGTGCTGATGTTTTTGTTTTAGAAGGCAAGTATCTTGACTGAACTCAAACTGCAAACCCTATCTTTTGAACTGCAGGTCAAATGTCCCGTCAGTTTTTTAATCCTTACTTGGGCTGCTTTCCATCCGTCCTGTACTTGTGTAGTTCAAAAGTCACCCAGAGATTTGGGCAGAGTTTTACACGGGATTCTGCTTTCCCACCTGTCCAGACTTTTTCCTTTCCAAGGTTTTTTCTTTACTTTCTAGTGGCTTTGTTTGTTCTAAATTCTGTTTTTTTAAGTCAGAAACACTGTACTTCCTGTTGGACGTTTAGCTTCCACGTGCAGCTAAAATCCATAAAGAATAGGACAGTCATCTTGTGTTAGTACCTTCTTCCAAGTGTTGACTCTTTCCAATCACTGCCTGCTTGTATTCACAAGCCAGTGCCTTCAGGTTAATTGCAAATTTTTCTTTTGTCCAGAATTTATAGTTATTATCTGCAGGAATTTCAATCTACTAGGATCTTATTGTGCCAATCCAAAATGGAATCCCTATCCCACAGATTTTAGAAAATTAGTGTTTAGAACAGTTCCTGAGAGAATAGATACTAAGGTACTCTGTCATTTCTAAAGGGTTGCCTTTGGGATTGTTTCTTGTTTTGTCTTAATAAAGTAGTTCCCATAAGTTTCCTCACCTGGAATCCCTCTCAGCCTCCATGCAACCCATTGTCTAGTTCTCATCCTGGATTTTGTTCCAACTGCAGTTCAAGGGCTCCAAGATCAATTAGCGTGGCTTCTGGGTAATGCCATTGCAACATCATTCTCTTTTCCATGGAGTCCCTGAAGGTCTTAGCAGCTGAATCTACAGAGTTCTGGTGCCATTGGAGAAGACCTCACTCACATCTCCCCATTGCTCTTGGATCACCCTGGTCACTGAGAGTTCCAGGATACAAAACACCTTAAACCTAGCACTTATTTCTGAAAATTTAATATCTTAAATGCTTGAGTCTCAGGCCAGAATGGATAGAACATTACTGAGGTTACTGGGGTAGAGAAAGTGAGGTGAAGCTTTTCGAAAACCCCCTGGAGTCAGACTCTCTCAAAGCAAGCTGTGACTACCCAGGCACCAGGCTCTTGAACAGCCTAAATTGTCCCAATCCCCACAATGTTTGATGGGGTGTGATGTGAGTAGGACAATGGGAAATCCTGTTAAGTCACAGAGAAGAAAGATCCAAAGGTGGGTATTTTGCTTTTATTTATAATTTGGAAAGCTTTTGTGATATTCTGTGAACAACAAAGCCCATGATTCATGACTTACCATATGGTATAAGAGCCAGCTAATGAAATGTACCATTGATTTCCATTTTCTGTCTTTTTTGACCCTCTGTTAAATTTAAAGGGGAAAAGAGATACGTTAAATTCCAGTTCTAATAATAGCCTCCAATAGGAGCCAAATGGTGAAGACAATGGGAAGGGAGACTTTCAGCTGTAGGATTTGCTTTGCACCTAAATGAAGTCTGTTGTGATCACATTTTTAGTGAAATGAAATCATGGAAGGAAGTTGATTCCTTCCTGAGAGACCCCAAAGAACAAGTGTCACATCCCCAGATCACAGCCACTGGTAGTAATTACGCTTCACTTTGAAGAGAGCCCCCAGTGCCTTAAGAGGCAGAACTGTTGAGAATCCCAGCTTTAGATTTCCAGTTATTCCCATTGCAAATGAATGCCTTCATTGTCTGTTCTATGTAGTTTCTTCCATTGGCCACTAAAGGGCTTTGAGTTCAGTCTTTTTATATTAATAGGGCATCATTAGAAAGCAAGAAATTTATCAAGGAAAATAATATGAATAAAAAGAAAACAAACCTTTAAGGAATGTTTTTAGCAAAAAAGATGGTACGTTAGATACTCATTTTCTGAAGCAGTAGCTCACACTTTTAATGGAAACTTCTGTGACATCACTGAAGTATTTCAAAAGAACCAGAGTACTTAGAATTAATTGTATTAATCATGAAGACTAAATTTATCCTCAGCTTCTATAGTGTGTTAAGGATAGATATGTTTACCCAAGAAGAAAGCTAACATCGCATTCTTCTGCGTGGATGTAATTTTCACGTGGATTCATATGGTAGATGTTTGCTTTTCATTTATCCACTTGAGTTTTTTTTTTTTTTTTATCCTTTTGGAAATTCATTGATTTATTTTGTGAAATGCGGAGAGGAAGGAGAGGAGCTGACTATGATTTGTGACAAGTGTACTTTCTGAGCAAAATACTCTTTTATCCTAATCACTAATCTTTCCATCACTATCTCTTTTTGTAAATTGACAAATAGTATGCTAGTTTCAGGTATATACCAAAATGGTTCAATATTTGTATATATTGCAAGATCATTATCTCTTATCAGATAGTCTTTGTGTGTTGTAAAACACAGAAATCTAAGACCTCATTAACCTCACAATTTGTCAACAAATTATAGGAACAGTAATTATAAAATACATAGACCTCTCGATTTTACTTTTAGAGAATTGCCTTTTGACCTCTCCTATCAAAAATGTGAAGGGGGTGAAAGCAGGCAATATCTCTGTATAAAAATGACATCCTGCTCCCTAACAGGATTGCAGGCATAGGAAGCTGGAGGGAAAGGTTTGTTACTGTGGATATCCATATCCTGTCTTGCCAAAGGATAAATAAAGGGCATTCATTCATCAGCTTTCAAGTCGCCACCCTCGTTTCTTTTCCCCAGCCCCCACCTCTCCCTGAAATTGGGACGAGGGAGGTTCTGATTTTTTTTTTTTTTTTTTTTGCCTATTTCTAGCAGAGCTAGGAATGAACAATTAAATTTAGGGCTTCCCTGTGGTCTGTGAATAACAGTGCACAGTGCTAACCATCGGGGCACAAAGGCAGACAACAACAAAAAAAGAGGCTTTTTTATTTTCTGTTTACCCTTCAGGATACTGTTTACCTTATCACTGAAGGGGAAGTTATCATCTCACCCCTTTTGGAAATCGTACTCAATGTATTCTCTGGTTTCCAATCTCAAACTGTCCGGCGGTAAAGTGGGGATGTCAGCCTGAGGCCAAGGGATTTATATAAGGCCCTGCTCTCTGCCCCTTCTCCCCAGCCTCTCTGCATGTGTGGACGTGTGTGTCTGTCCCTCCGTCTGCCTGCCTGTCCCTCTGTGTCAGGCTTTTGCTCGGTTTCTGGAACACATTTTCACTCTCTCATTCTCCCCGCACTCCCTCATCCCCTTTTCCCTGATTTTTTTGTCTGTCAAACCGTTTTCTTTTTCTCCCTTTCAACCAGAAGGCTTTTTTTCCTCCTCTTTTCTTTCTCTCTCTCGTTCTCTAAATTTACTTCACAGCAGATTGTCTTGTAGTAAATCACCAAAAACCCAAATAGCACTAAAGCATTCTGATACAACATTAGCATTTGCTTAACAAGCACAAGATAAACATTAAACAAAGAACTGCATTTCTTTATTAGAGGCTGCAAGATACATAATCCATGAGCACAAGAAACATGGGACCCAGTGGATATGCAGATGTGTGTTATTTCATTGGCGCTGGGCGGCCTTGTTAGAAAAGGTTTTCATCTGAAGGCTTGGGGGTGGATGGTTGACTGTCCCTGGTGGGGCTGTAACTAGATACGGAGACTGTTGCAAGCTAGGCTGGGCTCCCTGGTGGACATGCTGATTGGACAGCCTGAGGAAAACTTGGGAAGCATCGGGAAGTGAACTCAATCACCTTGGGGATGATAGGGTAGAACCAGATGAAGGCATTTGACTTCTTTTGTAACTCCCACTAAGGACAGATTGCCAGTGCGATCCAGCCTCCATAACTGCAAATCAGGCCCTTTCCCCTATGCCGATTTCATTAGAATGGCCAGCATGGTGCAAAGAGGAAAAAAAAAAAAAAGGTTAGACACAGTAATTTTACAGGCAGGCGGGTACAAAAAAAATCTGCATAATTAAGCAGTCAAGGCTGCTAATAGGGGAGTTTATATGCTCTGGGACCAGGCAAGGGCAGCGCATATGGATATAGCACTGGATATTAAATCTACGGCGTGCAGACTTACTCCAGGGCCCTCAGAGAAAAGGCTAATTATAGAGAGAGGAATTGTGTTTACTGGTCTGTCTTGGGCAAAGATGGTGAAAGAAGTACAACCAAGTTTTGCAGTTCGACATGAACAGGCTGTTAATAGAGATATCAAAATATGGGCTTGTGGTGGTTTCCTACCCAATCAACACGCAATTAGAGATTCTGTGGACACACCCCCCCACCCCTGCGTTACCTGTTATATACAGAATACTGGGAACTCAGTTTCAAACGTTAAGTATATATGTAATGTGGAGTGTGTGTGCGCGTCTGTGTGTGATTAAATTGCCACAAAGCCATGCTGTTTATCATCAATAAATTTTATTTAGCAGTTTAGCTAGCCCTGTTTCAAAAATGTCCGTGCTTCTGGGCCTGAGCTCAGAGTCAGCACTTCGGTATAGACAGGGCATCTGAGTGGAAGTTGCAGCGGGCAGGGGTAAGCCTTTTGAGAATTTCCGAAAGAGACTCTGATGGGGTGGACATTAACATTTCATAACGCAGATCAAAGGTAAAGAGAAAACCCAAAGGCCCCTTTGTCACAGGCCCCAGACGACTGCCTCATACAGGAGCCGAGACGATTTCTTCAAATTATTAAAGAGATTCATTTCATATTTGTATGTATGTATGCGTGTATGTATGCATGCACTTATTTATTTATTTAATTCCATACAAAGAACGTTTTTCCGAAGAGGACAAGCTCGCAGGCCGCTTGCCCTGGGCTGGAGGTGCCAAGGTGAGCCTGCTTGTTGCAGGGGACCAGAGCCTCCCGCAGGTTTCCTCTGCAAACAAGCAGGCTGGACCCTTTGTCCTTTAGAGAAGCTTCTCGTGGAAAACAGCAGCCCTCGCCTAGCACAGATCTGTGACTGTGGGCTTGGCCATGTGGGGGCCTGTTGTGAATTCCATCGCTCTCCCCCTACCACCCACAACAAGGACGGCCAGAGAAGAATCCCACTGCCTCATCTCGAGCTGCCCTAAAACCTCAGGCTTAGGAAAGTAAACAGAATCTGATCACCAGATATTGGGTCAGACTCGCCTGACATCTGTGCTGTGCTCTGAGGCGGGGAATTCAGTGCTAATGAGAAGACCCAAGCCCAGGTCTCAGGAAGGGAGAGTCACGAAGGCTAATGAAGGGCCAGGTTAGCCCCTTGACACCAGGGACAGCATCAGGCAGCACACAGGATGCTGGGCATCTCCTTCTCTGCTCAGTGTTCACCAACTGACCAGGGGCGTCCATTTGACTCAGAGCAGCTGGTCAGATGTCGCAGCACTTGGTCAAGAGGGCAGAGACCTTGAGAGACTGGGATCATGCTGAGACTCAAGGTAGATATTTTACAGTCCATTTATGAAATGTATTTTTGCCCTTGTTGTCGTTTAGTTGCTGAGTCATGTCCAGTTCTTTGCAACTGCATGGACTGTAGCCCACCAGGCACCTCTATCCATGGGATTTTTCAGACAAGAATACTGGAGTGGGTTGCCATTTCCTACTCCAGGCGATCTTCCTGATCCAGGGATCAAACCCATGTTTCCTGCATTGGTAGGTGGATTCTTTACTACTGAGCCAACAGGGAAGCCTCAGCAACTGTTAATTTCATTTCTAAAATCAGACTAGTCCTGAGAATATTTTGAAACTCTGTGACTTCTGATACCTTCTGATTTCTAGAGGTTACAAGGACGGGACATTCTCAAGAAAAGAAACTGTGATTACCCACAGATTAGTAGGGAGAGTGTGGCACCAGAGGCAATAGCATCAAAAATACTTCATTAATCTGTTCTTTTTATCCCATTCCTTCTCACTGAGACTTAAAAATGTAAAGTAGAGAAGAATTTCCAGGGAGGACTGAGCCGAAGTCCCTACCTGGGAAGTGGTAGCAGCTGGATGTAAAATCCACAGGTCAGGACCTGGCCAGCGTCTTCCTGATTGTCAAGAGAAAATGAGGTTGACCAGAACTCTAGCAGGCAGTAAGGAGACAGGGCTAGAAAAAGGGAAAGCTGTTAATTTTTGAGATAGAAACAAATAAAGAGGATGGGACTGAACACACAATTGCTTTTATTTTTAAATTTGGGGGCTGATCAGAAGTAAGAAAACTAGAAAAGAGGCATGCCACTGGTAGAGGAATGGTATAAATTTGAAAAGGGCTCTTTGTTGACATGTTGAATTGTTTGGGAAAACAGAAAAGAGCCCATCAAACGCTCCTACCCGGTCTGTAGACTCAATATCCACTACAGCCCAGGGGCTCCCCAGGTCTGTTTTCTTCCTCCCACCCTCAGGCTCTCCCTTCCTTTCTCGTCTTTTTCCTTCCATTCATTCATTCGACATCAATGAAAAAAACGCAGTTGTTTTGAGAGCAGACCTAGTCCCACCAGCAGTGAGTCCCACTGAGGGATTCTGCCCTCAGAGCCGATGTCTCATTTCTCTCTCTAGTCCTGCAAGACAGGAAACTGCTCTGGGGCAGCTGACAGAGCTGATGTGGAGGAGAAAGCAGGGCAGAATCGAGAGGAATAGAGTCAATATGTGAACTCTACAGAGTAAAACCCCTTCATATAAGGTATTTCACCAAACAGAGCAAACATTTGCTTCGTGCTTAATAAGAAAAATAACCAGTACTTATAGAGCACTTATCCTAGGCCAGGCATCCTGCTGGACACTTGCTACGGAGCAAGTGGGTCTCACTTCCCATTCCTATAGCGTGGGTATCGATATCCACTGGCTCGATGGTTTGGCTGAGGCCAGGTTAAGTAACGTGATGAGACTGCACAGCTTGTCAGGGGCAGGGCTGGGCATCCCACCAGCCACCATCAAGTGATTCCAAAGCCTGCATCTCTCAAATCACACCCCCATGTTTTATGGGGAGAGAGGCTTTACAGATGGTGTCTGTGATGACTTTTATAAACACTGTCTATCCTACCCACTTCGATGTAAGCCCACTGAAGCCTCTTGTAGAGGTCTATGTTTGCTAATAAGCTAGGCTCCCCAAAGTGCATGCCTTACTTATCAGGATTTTGGAAACTTGACAGATTACAAAAACTGGACTTAGTCATAATGGTCTGTCTGCTGCTGCTGCTGCTGCTGCTAAGTCGCTTCAGTCGTGTCTGACTCTGTGCGACCCTAGAGACGGCAGCCCACCAGGCTCCCCGGTCCCTAGGATTCTCCAGGCAAGAACACTGGAATGGGTTGCCATTTCCTTCTCCAGTGCATGAAAGTGAAAAGTGAAAGTGAAGTCGCTCAGTCATATCCGACTCTAGCGACCCCATGGACTGCAGCCCACCAGGCTCCTCCATGGGATTTTCCAGGCAAGAGTACTGGAGTGGGGTGCCATTGCCTTCTCCGGGTCTGTCTGCTATCAGAGGTCAAATCCTGCTTTAGAAAAAGATTTTGGTTTTCTGTAAATTAAAAAGAATTTAGTGGCTGACCACTCAGTTTCTGAGTCTTCATCGGAAATGAATACTTAAACAATGTGCAGGCAGGCTTAATTGCATTTGTGACCTGCTTTCATACATATTTGGGAGGGTAGCGATGGAAATGGAGAACACACAGTAGAAGCATTTTATTGCCAGAGTGGAACTTTACACACGTACCAGGGGACCTTTTGGTAGTGTTTGTAATGTGCTGCTATTGTGATTTAGGAAAGAAAAATGCTACTGCTGGGCTTTATTTTCAACGGACTTTTTTAAACATCAATTAATGCAATCAAATGTAGTACAGGGAAATCTAACTTTTTATTTACATTTCTGGGGGCCAGGGAGGGTTTGTTTGTTTTTGTTAACTCCAGTCACTTGAGCTGTACAGTATACAGTTTTCTTGGTATTTTCCAAATCAACGCAGTAAGTTATATTTAACAGTCTGTGTGAAAATCTCCACATGCAGGAGAGAAAACAGCCTTGTAACTGGTACCATTTGTTGGGAAACAAATGATTCTGCCTTGCTTCACACAATTTGAAAATAGTGACTTTCGGTTTTTAAAAGCAGATTTAGTTAATAAAATGAATCATATCCATAATTCCTTCACAAATTAGTCAGATTTTTGAATGCCAAGTTTTGAATTCTGTCTTGATAAATTCAAAAATAATAGGCTAAAAAACAAAAAAAAAGTGTCTTATGTTTGGCCTCAAACTTTCAAAGGGCACTGAAATAAACCATTCAGATCATCAGAAAGGTCCCTGATGAAACTACATGTTCCCAATTTTTTCTCCCTTGGTGAATCACTGCCTTAATTAAATACATTATCAACACAATCTGCTGAGTGGTCTCCCATCTTCCTGAACATAGGGACCCAGTAATCTAAGTATCATAGATGATTAAAACCTTGGTTCCACATTGAAATGTAATCGTTTTCTTCCCTTAATCTGGAGCCTAGACCCAGATCTGAGCCCAGTCCTCCCAGCTTACCCATATGACTTTGAGGTAGACTCTTCCTAGGCTTTGGGTTAACATGGACCAGTCTGTTTTACTAGACAGATTAACTTGAGAATCGAAGTATATATACCCACATCACACATTTTGAATGTTGTAAAATGCTCTGTAAATATAATGAGTTGTTATATGTATATAATCGTCCTCAAGTAGAGGTCAGTGAGAGGAAAATGTACCTTGTATTAGTATTGATAAGAGTCTCCTTCTTCTGGTGAAAGTCGCTCTGTCTCGTCCGACTCGTTGCGACCCCATGGACTATACAGTCCATGGAGCTCTCCAGGCCAGAATACTGGAAGGGGTTGCTTTTCCCTTCTCCAGGGGTTCTTCCCAACCCAGGGATTGACCCCAGGTCTCCTGCATTGCAGGTGGATTCTTTATCAGCTGAGCCATCAGGGAAGCCCTTCTTCTTCTGGGGGTGTCCAAAAAAGGTGAGGGCTGGGGGAGCTGGGTTTGAATTGTGCAGACACTTCGTTCAGCTTCTTGCACTTAAAAGTCATGTTGGCCTGAGCACAAAGTATGATCAGCAGCAGATGAGGTAATATGTAGACCTAATCGGGTGAGTTAAGGCCACAGTGACTACTTTGATTTGGAATTTTCCTGCTGTTATCATTTTAAAGCAGACTTTCTAATATTCATTTCAAAAGAGAGGTGCTCAGATTCTAGAGGCACAGATCTAAAGAGATGCACAGAATTCTCCTTTCTCATGCTGTTCCCTTTTGAAGGGGGCCCACATGCTTGTGGGTGCATTAGGTGGAGTAAGAAGGCTCAGAATGGACTCGTCTGGCCGACATGCTATCTACAGCTTCCCCATCGATCACGTGCTCACTCATAAGAGTAATGGGATAGTCTTAGTTACATCTAATTCTCTGAGGTTTTATTTTATTTTTAATGTTTTGGAATATTTAATGAAGGATGCTTGTTTTCCCATTCTGGGGAAGAATATTTATTTTGTTAACTGGGCATTTTTCTCTAAATGTTTAAGTATCTATGCATGGTCAGCTATCGTGATGGGTTGAAAAATGCAAAAATAGTGACCGCACTTTATTCGCTTCTGCACATTCACAAAAGACTAATCTATTATTTACCTACTCTCATTTTAATTTTGGAACTGTCTTCCCTCCAATATTCAGACAAAGGAGGACTTTGTTCATTGCTGATTCATATCAGACTGTTCGCCTCTATCTTACCCAACAGTTACTCTTCTATAAAATGATACACTGTATTTACTTTTCTCCAGATTCTCAAATATAAAAACCCTCATGCTAATCTCTGTCTTTAAGAAACGAAATATTGCTGTTGATTTTCAGAAGCAAAGGAAGAGAAGGAGGCCCAGATATCACCATGGGTCACCTTTTATCCTGGACTTTTGTGTTTTCCTTTACTGACAATGATATTGACAAGTGAGCTATATATGATTTGCTTTCAGAAAGGATGTTAGTTTTATAATTTTGGGTTTCAGATTTCTACGTAGATTGTTTAAGACAGCATTGTAATTCTGTGCTGACTGTATCACATCATACACGGGGCAGAGAAGAGCTTTTAAATATATAAAATGCTTCAAGCTGTTAATAGGTATTTTAGTGACTTTTTTTCAATAGATGTCCGTTGTGTTAGGAAATTATCACCCTTCTTTATATTGACAGAGTATACAATATTTACATTTTTAGAATGGATCCTCAATTAGCTGGTTCAGGTCTTAGAAAAATTGTCATAAAGATAGAGGATTAAAAATTTATGGTGCCCAAAGCATCTTTATAATTTGGCATTATAGTCTTAGAAATATTTAATAGCTTTGCAGAAAGTAATATAAGGAATTGCTATCTGAGAAAGAGCTGTCGTTAATTATTATGTCTCATTCTTCATTTAACAGAGACTCTTACTAACTAATCCATGGTTTTTGTTAGATCCATTTCATAGTCTTTAGCTTTGGTTTTTGACCTAGCAAAACACCTAGGAATATCTGCTTCTTCACTGTACTTCCAAGCTGAGTAGAAATAAGGCAATGTATAGAACAGTCTTATGGACTCTGTGGGAGAGGGAGAGGGTGGGAAGATTTGGGAGAATGGCATTGAAACATGTAAAATATCATGTATGAAACGAGATGCCAGTCCAGGTTCGATGCACGATACTGGATGCTTGGGGCTAGTGTACTGGGACAACCCAGAGGGATGGTATGGGGAGGGAAGAGGGAGGAGGGTTCAGGATGGGAAACACATGTATACCTGTGGTGGATTCATTTTGATATTTGGCAAAACTAATACAATTATGTAAAGTTTAAAGATAAAATAAAATTTTTAAAAAAAGAAATTTAAAATTAAAAAAAAATAAATAAATAAAACTAAAAAAAAAAAAAAAAGAAATTTTTGTTACAACATGAATCCTCCATCTTTCTTCCTTCTTTCCTTCCTTCCTCTCCCCACCCCACCCCATTCCCTCTCTTCCTACTTTTTTCCCATCTCAGTAGATAGTAACTCTCACTACTGCTGCTCTTGACTGATAGGAAACAGACAGAAGGAACTAGGAATGAGCATGATTCATTGGTACCCCGGTAACATCTTGGCTTCAGCATATAGTGTCTAGATGTGCTGGTGTATCCAGACCGATGCCCAAGAAAGAAATGTGGGCGAGGAACATAGTGAGCTCTTATTTTTCCGTGCGGAAGCACAACATTGCCTTTTTTATTAATAGTAAGCCACGCACTTAAGATATGCATGGAGTCCCATTTTCTTCCCAAATTTTCCATTTAGTACTGTATCAGGGAACGACTCAGGCACTTGAAGAAGTATAATTAGCTACAGGCAGGATGGAACTAAGGAGTCAGTCTTTGTTTCTGAATAATGATAATTCTGTAAAGTCTCAAGCCCAGGCTCTAAGGGTTTCAGGGGACAGTTTAAGCAAATCAATGGGCGATGGCCATTGGGAGGAAGCATCTGCATTCGGCCATGGATGCCTTCAGCGCTGTAAGTTGTGTAATCATGGATGTTCCTTCCAGATTGACAGCTCAGCCCAACGTGCTTTACCAAGGATGCTGTTCCTAGCACTTCTGCAGAATCGTGAGATATGCAAAATTTAATTTTCCGCTACCAACAGGCACTGCAAGCCAGCTAAGGCTCTGCTTTCCAGAGGGAAGAGGGGTGCGGTCACAAGGGCTGCTGCTGCTGCTAAGTCGCTTCAGTCGTGTCCAACTCTGTGCGACCCCGTAGACGGCAGCCCACCAGGCTCCCCTGTCCCTGGCATTCTCCAGGCAAGAACACCGGAGTGGGTTGCCATTTCCTACTCCAGTGCAGCAGACCCTTAATCATAGGTAGGTAGTTTGATTAGGAAATCAGGGATGATGTGGACTGGAATAAATTCAGGCTTTTTCGTATCAGGGAGCAAAGGAGGACCAGGTAGCCTGGAAGTATAAATAATTCTTTGCACATAAGTAAGAGACCTAGAGAGACAATAACTTTTGCTTTGCATAATTGATACTGAAATTGTTGTACTTAAGAGGGAAGAAACTTAAATGAGGGTTTGACAGGCCAGTGTAGTTTATGGGCATGGCCTTACGCCCCACCTTTCAATGAAAGTGATCACTATGCCTTTAAGAGTAACTTTAACCCCCTTCTCCTCACACTATAAATAATCGAAATATTTATATTCCCGAATGAGGAAGCTGCCAGTATAATGAGTGAATGAATGATATACATAGGCAAACTTGGGGATGTGTACCAGTGCACACCCAGCGACTTTTAAATCTGAGCTTAAAGAACCCAAAGAACATAATATTGGAATCAGGAACTCTGGATTCTGGTTGGCCATGACCAAAATGCTTTGCCTGGGTGAACGTGTTAATTAATATCTCTAGTCTCAACTTTCTCATCTTTTCAACAAGCCCGTTGTCTCCAAAGCCCCTTCTAACCTCTAGCAAACAGTCCACATTTAGCCAAATAAATACATTCGCCCAGGGCTTCCCAGTTAGTGCTAGTGGTAAAGAACCCGCCTGCCAGTGCAGAAGTCGTAAGAGATGTGGGTTTGATCCCTGGGTCAGGAAGATCCCCTGGAGAAGGGAATGGCAACCCACTCCAGTATTCTTGCCTGGAGAATCCCTTGGACAGAGGAGCCTGGCGGGCTACAGTCCATGGGGTCGCAAAGACTCAGACATAAGTGAAGCAGCTTAGCGTACACACATACATTCACTCGGTCCTTCTGCCTACACATCCCTAGTCTATTACTTCTTGATTTTACATGAAAAAAAAAAAGTAATGTTCTGGGATCTCTGAAAACCCATGAGTCAACAAATACAGTTTGGGGAGGTATTTATTAGAATATTTCTTAGGAAAAGCAGAACGCCAAACTGGGGTCAGCCAGCTCTCCCGTGCCTTCACAATCATGTTTCCATATCACTTTTCTGATTTCTGTGAGCATGGGGAGTATTATTTGCTTTTGGAGGGATCTTAATCACCTTACAGTAGTTTTATGCCATCCACTATTTTTCTTCAAGCATGAAAAGCTTTATCTAAAACAGAGCATCGAAGAAGAAACTGTACATAGATTCACACCCTGTACATTTATTTTTTTTAAGCGTGTTGCAGTTTTTTTTTTCCTTTGCTAATATATTTTGACACCTTATAGTTGTAGCCCGCTGTTCTCTTTAATTGCTTATTGTTATTAATTATATAGTGGTAACGGAGTTGGCTGTTTGAGCCACTTGGCTGTAAAGAAATTCATTTATCATTATTGCCGTTGGAGCCACAGAAGATTGCCAGCATTCTATCCAGAGATGAATGTTTTCGAGCTCACATCCAGTAGAATTTTGAACATAGGTCAAATCCTTAGGTGTTTTCTTTCTCTGCTACCCTTTGGTTCTCCTCGTCTCTGTACTGAGGACCTCCATTCTCTCTTATCTTTTGTTTGCAGTCCTGGATGTGCTGCCCTTTCGGTGAAGTTCATATATTATTTTCAGCACTCCACCGAGTGGCCTGTCCAAATAGTTCACTTTATTTCCTCCTCATATACCCAACTGTACGTTTTCCTTCTTCAAATTTCTTTTATAATGAGAATAACATTCCTGCCTTTACAACTTTGTTATATGCACGTTTTATTTTTTATCACTTGATCGTTGTTGATTAATGTATAGTTGATCTACTATATATTTTTTTTTAGCTGTTTGAAAAGAAAATCCGTTTTTTAGAGAGCTATCATCTCATAGTAGATGATAACATAACAGTGTGTGTGCACTCAGTCAGGTCTGATTCTTTGCGACCCCATGGACTGTTACCCGCCAGGCTTCTCTGTCCAGGGGATTTTCCAGGCAAGAATACTGGAATGGATTTCGATTTCCTACAGATTTGCAAGTAAATAAACTATTTTATTTAAAATCGTTAATGCAGATTGGCCATGGGCTTAGGCCTCACCTTGCAATGAAAGTGATCACTATGCCTTTAACAGTAGCTTTAACCCCCTTCTCCTTCACTATAAATAATCAGATGTGTTTAGATTCCCAAATGAGAAAGCTGCCCACGGAATGGATGAATGAATGAATGAATGATGCGTGCAGGCAAACGTGGGCATGCTTAGTTGCACATACCCAGCTACTTCTGGTATCTGTAGGTTCTTTAAATCTGGGCTTAATTTAGAATTCATGACCCCACAGCCACATGTGCCACAGAACAGCCAGGCCAGCGAGCTCCTCTGCCTTCTGGCAGCATGACATTAAATTCACACTAGTTAAGCCAACTTAAATGAAGCCTCCTTGAACCTTCCTAAATAAAACTAGTGGCCTTAATTACAATTGGGCAATTTAAAGGTTATGGAGCTCTAACTAGTAGTACAGTATATCACTTTAATAATGCACAGGAAAATTTCTCTAAGGGGTGGCATCGTCTGATTAGAAGAATTCAGGTTTCACAGCACATTTCCAACAAACTGTTTTTAGAACTCTTATTGCGTTTATGGCGCCATTATCTTTTTTTTTTAATTTTTCAAGGCCGAGTTTCTAAGGTCACACCAATAGAACAATAAAAATGTGAATCATTTGCAAATAACGAGCAGTACTGCAATCTTTGCATTGCCACTCCAGACTTCCTTAGCACAGCCACAAAGTCAGAGGGGCAGGGGACATGCCTTTGGAAATCTGGGGGATTCTGGCCCCATTTAGACCCTCATGCCCCATAAGATTTGACTTAAGCTTTGGTGTTGAATCCTGTTTCTAAACACCATGGTTGAGGAATAAAGATGTCATCTTTTCCATAAGTCATCAAAAGGTATGTTTCTTGGAAAGATAATTTGCTTTGGAATTGCCTGGCTAGTTTCTTTTTCTTTTTTTTTAATGTTTATTCAAGTATCTACTTGCATTTTCTGTCTTTATTATCTTTTTTCATGGCATTTCTATAGTTTTATTTTTATTTATTTATTTTTAGGCCATGCCATGTGGCAGATGGGAGCTTAGTTCCCTGACCAGGGATTGAACCCGTGTCCCCTGCACTGGGGGCACTGAGCCTTAACCACTGGACCACCAGGGAAGTTGCCTGGCTAGTTTCCTGTCTTAAACCTGTTGGCGCTAAGAACCCCCATGCTTGTTGGAATCTGTAAAACTTACTGAAGCTAGTGAACTTCTTTCTTTGATTTGATTTGGAGATTTCTGTTTGTTTTGTTTTTAAATCATCAACAATAGCAACCTACCCCTTCTAGCAAGAAAAGACAGGTTTTCAGTGTTGGAAAGACTTTCTCCTTCAGAGAACCGGTGGCCTTATGCCAAGAAGAAGATTTTAAAAAAAGAAGCCCCTTGCCATCAACTCCGCACAGAAACACACCTGATGGGGACTGTGTCTGGGGCAGGGCTGGCCCTCCACTGTGTGGAATTCATATCGACAGTTGTACCATCTCACCTCTCCAAGACGCTTTCCCAGCAGATTTAACTTTAAAGCCAGTTACACTTAGTCCATGCTGCATGAACTGTCCTCTTTTGATTTTAACAATTTAATTTTTTTGTACAGTGCTTGAAGGTAGATATACCTGTACTTCTCTCTGTGAGTCCCAGATGTGAGGGCATTAACAGTAGGTATTTCATATCAAACAAGAGAAATTTCAAGCAAAGAGGGTAATAAATGCATATATCTGATTTAACCAGTGAGTTGAAAGAATAGAGCTTTGTAATATAAGAATACATAACTAGTAATAAAAATTGCTTAAAACATGAACTGTGGGGTCATGGATGTCTGCTGTAGAGATTCCTTGGTGACTTGAGACAAATAGAAGGTAATTATCCCTTCTTTCACATGGTTCTCTTTTTTGGTATTTCAGAAATATTGAATGCAGAATAGCATTTTCCTTCTTGAAATAGGGATAAGTTTGATTCATCAGTTTCCTGCCAGACATAAGTTGGCAAATACGATAGTTATTTTGTTAATGCTTTATTTGCCAGAATGTTTTAATCTTATTTCAAAAAATAATGAAGGCAAGCAACATAAGGTGAATTTGGCTAGCCTAAATGTGTCACATTGCAAAGGCTTTTAATGTATGAGGGAAAAGAGCAAACTTTTAAAACTCAATTGATTAATGAACATTGTTTTGTTGTTAGTCTCTCCATTTTGTTCAAGTGAAATTAGATGTAGGAGCAGCTAAGTATATATTTGCCATAGAGTCAATAAATATTCATTGAGTCTCAACTTTGAGCCATGCACTATTCTAGGTGTTTGGCAAGCATTAATACAAAACAGGCAGTGCCCTTGCCCTCCTGAAACTTGCCTTGTAGCATGAATTGATGAATAACCCCAAAGTTCTTGACACTCTCTTGGTACTAGGATGTCTGGGGTTGGCACCCACCTCTCTTTAATAGGAGAGGCAAGAGCTGAAATGTATTACTGAATTGAGAAATTGGGAGCACGCCATTTCCCATCATTTTGTTGTTGTTTTAGTGGCTAACTCTTTGCAACCCCCTGGACAATAGCTCCCCCAGGCTCCTTTGTCCACGGAATTTCCTAGCCAAGAATACTCGAATGGGTTGCCATTTCCTACTTCAGGGAATCTTCCCGGACCAGGGATCGAACCCCTGTCTCCTGCACTGGCAGGCGGATTCTTTACCATTGAGTCACCATTGCATGTCTAATTATTATGTGATGCAGAAGTGGATGTTTTTAGACTATCCTGTGTGCCCAGAAACTTTTCTGTCGAGGCAGAGACCAGGAAGCCTGGAGTGCTGCAGTCCATGGGGTCGCAAAGAGGGACACGACTGAGCCACTGAACTGAACTGAACTGAGAGAGCAGAAGAGCACTAATGATCGGGTGATGAAAACTTTGTAAAAGAGAAAGGGTTACTTTCAAGTGAACATAGATAAGGGGGAAATGGCCTGTTCAAATAAACCGGACCCCTTTCAGTGGAACGTGACGACATACAGTGAAGTCAAAGCTTTATATAAGTTAATAGTTTTTAAAGCAACCCTAGTTTCTAAGCAGAACTAGAGATTATATTACAGATTTAGTGGGTCTCCATCCTCATTCCCACCCCGTCTTCACTCTTGCTTTTTCAGAGCTAACAGTACTGTTACTAAGAAGCACGTGCTCTTTCTTCTTTCCTTAGTTAAGAGTGTCTTTTGTTTGGGGAGTAGGGTGAGGAGGAGCTCAAAGTGATTTTATCAGTGCCTTACCCAAAACTGATGTTTGTCTTGTGTTTTTTAATAAAAACATTTCAGCCCCAAACCTTTGCCTTTAAAGCTACCTGCTGGCACTGTGTAACACACACTCTGGGCCTTCAGCTACGGGGCCCACGTTTAGATTAGAAAAGTAAAGGAAGGGATGCAGACCTGGAGGTAAAATCGGGTCGGAAAGGTATGTTTAGTCTGTGTGCTTTGCCCTGATCCCACACTTGAGCCACAGTGTCGCTGCCGAGTCCCCGCAGCCGAAGGGAAGCCACCTTTTATAGTGTGTTGTTTGTTTTATTGTGTATTGTTGGAACAGCATTCCAGGGTTTTCTCCTACATGAGAATATTCTAATAACTGCTACCCACCACCGATAATAATAGCCAAGGAATTGGACGATATTGCCTCTCAGAGCATCTGAAATCCCACTGCCTACCTCTCCCATCCCAACCCACCTGGACCTCCTGCTAGTTTCCAAGCTGCTGATGTTTATGGGGCTCGAGGCAGCCCCTGGGCTCTTTAAAATCTGCTGGGTACAATGCAGCCGACCCCAGTTGAATCATTTCCTGCTCCAGCCCTGCTGATAATGAGAAGTTCAAGACAGGAAATAACAGTGTCAGTATCAGTGGCTTTGCTTATAAAGTCCAAAGGCATCACAGCCTTAGACTGTTGGCCAAAAGCAGGTAGTAACTGAGTTCAGTGCAGGCCTGCACTTTGTAGGTGTCCTTGAAATAAGACTCTAGCTGAGGGACTTCCCTAGCAGTCCAGTGGTTAAGACTCCACATTCCCAACGCAGGGAGCACCAGTTCGATCCCTGGGCGAGGAATTAAGAACCCTCATGCTGCACAGCATAGCCAAAATAAATAAAAACACATGATCTTGGGAAAAATGATTCTCACTGAGACACAAGGGATGTTTATCATTTTGCTTTTCTTGATGTACTTAAGGGTTAGGTATTTTGTGTATGGATAGTCAAAGCCGAGGTACCCGATTACTCAATTACCCCGATTACTCAAATAACTCAATTACTCTCAGGATTCCCAGTGCCCTTCCTGTCTTAATGGGAGTCACTTGTTTGTATCGCATATTCCTCTCTTGTGTGGCACAGAAATAAAAGCCAGACATTCTCATACTACCATTGAGAAAAATCCAAGAAAATGCAGTGACAGTCTTCAGGCAACATTCATTTTCATGTCGAATTGCTCAGAAGAATAGGGTAGAACTTTTTAACTAGGGTAAGGCAAGTGTTAAGAGTTAGTTGCTCAGTCGTGTCCAACTCTTTCGACTCCATGGACTGTAGCCCACCAGGCTCTCCTGTCCATGGGATTTCCCAGGCAAAAATGCTGGAGTGGGTTGCCATGCCCTTCTTCAGGGGACCTTCCCAACCCAGAGACAGGACCTGGGTCACCTGCATTGCAGGCAGATTCTTTATCATCTGAGCCACCAGGGAAGCCCAGGGTAAAGAAAGGGTTCATATTGTATTCAGTAGTCTCAAATGCTGCCTTACTTTGGGGCGTGATGACGGATCTCCTGGCCAACTTTGAGGACTGAGTAATATTCCCCATTGCCAGATTAGCACTCAGTGTGTTTGTGTTACTGTTGTGAAATATGTACTGTATATAACACAACAAATTACAGTGGCCTGAGCACTGTGGGCCTAGAAATATGTGATGGCTGTGTACATGGCAAATTACAGTACAGTCAGCCTATTTTTCTACTCCTGGTTCCTAGGGTGAGCCAGCGTAGCCAAGGGGTGAGTTTTGTCATGTGTGGCTTTTCTTTGTTACTCCTCAAACCCCTAGCTTATAAATGTGTGCTTGGAAATTAACTCAGGGAAGAGGAGAAGCCAAAGTATAAGTGTTGGGGGTTGGGAATTGGTTTAGGGCAGAGTTTTCTTGGATTTAAAAATATAGAGGAGGATGTGGTGGTATACACAGTCGAACTGGAAAAATTGCAACTGCAGGGCATTTGATTCCTCTGTTTGGATTCCAAGGGCAGAGTTTACTCTCACTCAGATCAGAGCTTTTCAAGGATGGCCCCATGCCACGTGATGAGGTACCAGGAGGGGTTTCTCGCTTTGGACTTTAGCCTGTAGATTTATGCGGTGCAAGAGGCTGGAGGACCCTTCTGGCCAGTCTCCAGGGTAAACGGGAGGAGTTCTACTTATAAACCGTTACAAATTGGTCCTCAGTAATGGCTGCAGTGTTGATCAGACGATATTAGGGGTCCCCCAGTGATTCCTGGGATAACAGCTGCATGTAAGTCAACCACTGAACATTTGCTTGTAGCTGCTCTAGATTTTTGTTTTTATTGAAGGAAAAGGAGTGTAAACATGGGACACACAGTCTGGAGGCTGCTTAAAGGGCTTCTCTTGTTGAAAGCTTGTATTGAAATGTCAGTGTCTTGTGTTCCGCTAACAATTGCCGTGTTGGAGCCTATAACCTGGGTTGTGCTTGAATGGTAGCTCTTATTTTTTTCTGTTACAAAACTGGCTGATTAATAGTTGTGTTTGTCCAGGTTTTATAAATTGGAGAGAGAGAAATTATCATTCCCCTTTGAACTGGCCTTAGAGGAACAGATTTTGTTCTTGGGGCACATGATTATAGTAAATGATTATCACGTTCCCTAGTAAAGGCAGTGAGGTTGCATTGCAATTATGTATTCAGATTCTTTCCTTTGCAACATTTAATACTGGAGTAAATATTTACATTAGCATCAGTCTCTTCTATGTAGACTTGATTCCTGTTTACATTTATGTTCACATTTAAATGGAGATTAACAAATGGAAATAATTATTTTAGCTGAACTTTATATACATGTGAAATGATTTCTCAGTTATACCCAAACCATCTTTGATCATGCTTTAAAGCAGTTGACCAGGACAGGAAGTTGCTGGCTGCCAACACGTTCTCAGTGGTAAGAGCTTCACGCTTGCCTTTTCTAACATCAGATCCACAGTACTGGTGGCATGCATGCTCCCTTGCACCGGGATACGAGAAAGGGGCGTTTTCTGTTTGTTCTGAAAAGGTATGGGTTTGTATTGAAAGCTCCATATTCTTTTCATTCAGTTGATAATATGCATAGTGATGTTTCTCTCTCTCTTTACATGTGCTTATTTGTGCTTTCACGTATATTTGGTTGGAATACTTCTCAGTCTAATGTTCAGAATTGGACTTTTTCTATACTTCATAATATTGCTCATTTTCTTTTTGGCATTTAAAATTTCAGAGTTGTAATCAATCTTTATTAGTAAGGTGTAGAAGAGATTGGGCTTCCCAGGTGGTGCTAGTGGTAAAGAACCAACTTGCCAATGCACCAGACATAAGAGACGTGGGTTCAATCCCTGAGTTGGGAAGATCCCCTGGAGGAGGGCATGGCAACCTACTCCAGTATTTTTGCCTGGAGAATCCCATGGACAGAGGAGCTTGGTAGACTACGGTCCATAGCAAAGAATCAGACACCACTGAAGTGACATAGCACGCGCATAGAAAAGATAGTGTTTTTATTCTTTAATTTTCAAAGTAACCTATAAAGGTAAATTATGCTTATTATAGAAGATCTGAAGACTATAGATAAGCAAAAAAAAAAGAGGAAGAAAAATTCTGATATTTCTTCCATAGATGCCCCCTATCACTCTTAATAAAAATATAGGGCTGCTCTAGCCTATTGTGTTCTTAATGGAATATTGTAATGGTTATTAAATCAGCTGACTCAGAATCTCTTTTTAATAAATGAGTCAGACTGGATTATCCAATTACTGTCAGCTGCTACCTTTCCCGAGAGCAGAAATGGTTACCCCAATCGAATTTTTTAAGCTTTTGTCATCTTTAGGAAACAAGGTGAGTGTCTAAGACTTAAATTGACCCGAAGTTGGAGATGTTGATGGCGGCCCCTCATGAGCGTGGACTTTTAAGGGAAACCATGGTTACCCGGTACTGTTCTTAAGGACCTACCAGACAGGAAGAAGGAAGGAGGGAAGCTCCGTTTTGAAAGGAAACAGAGCTTAGCTCAGCTTGATCCCCCAGGACTAAGAGTGTTTTCGAAATTCTTTGAAAACTGCCCTTAGCCACACTATGCACATGCAGAATGACGGCAGAGTTCGACAGAGACTAAGTATAAACTTTTGAAATTCTTATTATAAATAAGTTTAATTAGTTGCCCATTACCCTCTCTCCCCCTACTTCAGTTTTTAAAAGTACAGAATGAATTATGTTAACCAGTTATGAAAATGTTTTGGGTTCCCCTCTCTTTCTCTCATTCATCATCGTTGGACCCTGTGATGATAAGTAAGTCTGAACATGGGGATGAGCAGAGACGTTAACAACAGCAGGATAAATGGGTGGGCATGTCTGATGTCTAAATCGGAGCATCCTGGCTTCTGCTTGTCATTTGCTGTGTAATCATTCAGATATATTTTCTCTCCTACTCAAATAACTAGGACAAGTTATTTGTTGGAAAAGACCTCTAGGTAACTTCGAAATAAAAGGCAGATAGAACTTCCAACATTTTTTTAATATTATAATGTGCTTTTAAACTATAAAGAGTTCTGAAAATGCTGGATGCTGTTGTCATTATCATTGCTATAAGTGCCCTCTCAAAGCATGAAATTCATGAAAAAGAAATCTACACTAATAATGCATGAATACTTTATGAGCATGTCACATTTTTGTGAATTCACTGGACTCAATTTTTTTTTATTTTTAAACTTTACATAATTGTATTAGTTTTGCCAAATATCAAAATGAATCCGCCACAGGTATACATGTGTTCCCCATCCTGAACCCTCCTCCCTCCTCCCTCCCCATACCCTCCCTCTGGGTCGTCCCAGTGCGCTAGCCCCAAGCATCCAGTATCGTGCATCGAACCTGGACTGGCATCTCGTTTCATACATGATATTTTACATGTTTCAATGCCATTCTCCCTGGACTCAATTTTGAGTATTTAACATTTTGTGACTGAACTTCTCTGTTCTTAGAATGGGAAATAAATAAAAATTGATGAGGACATTTTCCTTATACTATCTTATTTATTTTTCCTTATATTATTTTGCTAAACAAAATACTCCTAGTCCTGAAAGATAACATCACATTGAAGATCACCCTCACTTGCATAATTGACATTATGTTCATGTAACAGTCAATCGCTCAGAGAAGACAACAGCACCCCACTCCAGTACGCTTGCCTGGAAAATCCCATGGACGGAGGAGCCTGGTAGGCTGCAGTCCACGGGGTCTCGAAGAGTCGGACACGACTGAACTACTTCACTTTCACTTTTCACTTTCATGCATTGGAGAAGGAAATGGCAAGCCACTCCAATGTTCTTGCCTGGAGAATCCCAGAGATGGGGGAGCCTGGTGGGCTGCCCTCTCTGGGGTCGCACAGAGTTGGACACGACTGAAGCAACTTAGCAGCAGCAGCAACAACAGTCAGTCATTATTCCCAAGAAAATTCATCAGGCCTACATACATGTGCATGCGTGCTAAGTCCCTTCAGTCGTGTCTGACTCTTTGCAACCCCATGGACTGTAGCCCCCAGGCTCCTCTGTCCATGGGATTCTCCAGGCAAAAATACTGGAGTGGGTTGCCACTTCCTTCTCCAGGGGATCTTCCCGACCCAGGGGTCAAACCCTCTTCTCCTCTGTCTGCTGCAGTGGCAGGCACCCTCTTCTCCTCTGTCTGCTGCGGTGGCAGGTACCCTCTTCTCCTCTGTCTGCTGCGGTGGCAGGCACCCTCTTCTCCTCTGTCTGCTGCGGTGGCAGGCACCCTCTTCTCCTCTGTCTGCTGCGGTGGCAGGCACCCTCTTCTCCTCTGTCTGCTGCGGTGGCAGGCACCCTCTTCTCCTCTGTCTGCTGCGGTGGCAGGCACCCTCTTCTCCTCTGTCTGCTGCGGTGGTAGGCACCCTCTTCTCTGTCTGCTGCGGTGGCAGGCAGTTTCTTTATCACTTGCACCGCCTGAGAAGCCCAGGCCTATGTATTTTCCTCAACAAATGTTGCAAGTTCAAGAATTCTGGAACAAATGTGTACACCTCCTCAGACTCACAGACCACAGCTTGGTCCTTGTGCAAAACACATAACTTAAGGATGAAATTAGAACTCTTAGTTACCATCTTACCATCACAAGAAAGGTATACAGCGTTGAGGAAATAGAAAACATTTAAATTTGGCAAGCATTTCTGACGATTAACTTACTGACCCAATTCTCTACCATAAACAGTGGTTCTTATATTACTAAATATCCAAAATTTACAAAAATTTTGGTGCCTTTAGGATTTTCAAAAAGAGAGAGAGAAGGGAACAGATGAAAAACCCTTGATCTTATATAATCCCTAAAGCTTTTTGTATAACCCCTTGTCATGTCAGTATGCACAATTAAACTCCTTCTTACATAATTATAATCAAGGAATTTACTGTGCCACCCAAATACAGAGTAGGTTTTTATCTCCTGTGAAATGTAGACAGTACTGGGTGGCTTAATTAGTGCTTTGCTTCTCTTTTTACAAATTCCAATCCTCTGCTTCTAAAGACTCATACTTGTGTGAGAAGAAAGATTAGGAATACAAATAGAGTGATTTTACTCCTAGTTAGCTAATAATAATTCACTTTGTAATTGGGCCTTTATGTTGCCAGTGATACCAACTGGTGAAGGATTTCTGCATGCCTCTTGTGTTGACTCAAAGGAAGCAACTTTGGAGTGTAGACTCATTACCCCTGTGGTGGGAATGTATTTTTCGTTCCCTTGACCTAGACTGTCTGACACAGATATTCCTTAGTAGCATTTCTAATCACTGCAAATAAGAGAAGATAAAAGTATAACTTGATACCATTTCAGGTTAAACTGAAGCCGCTTAGCCCTTACTTTTCTTGATGAGAGTCTTGGGAGTAATTGGTTTCTGACATAGTATATCTGCTAAAATCATGGACCATGAGGTCAGGCTGCCTGGGTTTAAGTTCTGGTTCCACCAAGAACTGGTCCTATGACTCAGAGCAAAGTCAATTCAACTCTCTGAGCATCATTTTTCTCATCTCTAAAAGGGGAATAAGAGTAGTTGTTGTTGTTAAACTCAGTGAATTTAGTCTTAGAACAATAGTGTCTGGAACACAGTAGGCACCAAAGCGATGGGTTGTTTATTCTCATGCTACTGGTTTTCATTTCTTATAACTGAAAATTGAAACAAGTTATAATAATCCTTAAATGCATAATTTCATAAACATTTTGATGAAAAAACATACAAATGATGTTTTATATTTACAACACAGACTTTTCATTTTATATAATAATTGTTATTACATTAAAATATTTTTCTACCATTTTGTTTCTAAGCTATCAAAGAATACTCCAGGACTAGTCAAAAGTGAGCCTGGAGCTCATCAAAGTGCCTTTGAAGAAGTACAGGCAAAGTCTAGATCTGGGGGGTAAAATTGAGACTGTCTTACAAAATGAAGGGAACAGTACACTCAGAATATATGGAGGATAGGAGTGCCATTCAGGAAAATAACACTTATAAAATACTGTGAGCATTAATAATATTTCATAATTGCCAGAAAATCTTAGAAGTAGAAAAGTCTGTGTCAATGGGAAAACGACTAAAAAAAAGTATGTTAGTTAGTAACAGAAAGCTCTAGAACCTTCTTGATAAACCAGAAGATAAGCCTGGGGAAGTAGTTCATTCTTCTATGGGCCCTTTGTTTTAGAACTTTGGAAATACACAGCCTATAAAATCTTGATTGGAGAAGGAAATGGCAACCCACTCCAGTATAGTATTCTTGCCTGGAAAATCCCCATGGACAGAGAAGCCCGGTGGGCTACAGTCCATGGGTTGCAAAGAGTCAGACACGACTGAGCAACTGAACATACATAAAATCTTACTAGTTAGAGGAAAGGAGATGCCTCATTACTGACTTAGCAATTATACTTTCAAAGCTTGACACACACCGCCGTAAGATAAAACCTGCCTTGTGACTATCATTCGATTTTAAATTCCAGAAATGTTTTCAATTGATATAAACTCATAAATAATGTGAAATTAACCAGAACCCATATATACTACTAATCATTGATTTTTGGTGGAAAGAGTTTAATGTACAGAGTTATAGGTAACTCACTAGCCTGTCAAAGATGTGATGGGTGTCAACTTTTCTGCTCACATGCTTTCCTTGACAGATGAAGGGCTGAACCACGAGTGCAAACTTTGCAGCCAAACCTTTGACTCCCCTGCCAAGCTGCAGTGCCACCTGATCGAGCACAGCTTCGAAGGGATGGGCGGTACCTTCAAGTGTCCCGTCTGCTTTACAGGTAGGAAGATGATCTGGAAAACTCGGGAGAGGTTCATGGCCACATCACGTCTTTCCTATCAAGGCATACTTCCCACTGCTGTGGCCTTTTACAGATCTGACTGCGGTTCAATTTAGGGAGAAGATGTTTGATTTCTGCTGATTAGCATTATTGATTGCTGCCTACTTTAAAGGCTCAGACGGTCAGGAAGGTTAACTGTCAGGATGAACAAATGGCATTTTAAGTTCTCTCAGAAGTTTGCACTCTTCCGTTTCTAAAATGACATCCATGTTCCATTCACTTTTCTCCCCTCGACGTTAAAAGGTTAGCGAGACAAAGGGAGCTTTTTCATAGCAAGACATGAGACTAAAAGTCAGCCGTGGTGTCAACACATGTCTGTTATTTAAACACAGAGAATTTTGTAACATTTCCCCATATGAAATTTAAAGTCATTATTAGAACCCTCCCCCAGTTCTTTGAACTAAAAAAACAGATTAGATGAGGTCTTATGTCCTGTGAATATCAGTTTGAGCAAACTCGGAGAGATAGTGGAGGACAGAGGAGTCCGGTGGGCTGCAGTCCCCAAGGTTGCAAAGAGTCAGACATGACTTAGCGACTGAACAACAATATTATGTTTACACTTTTGAGAAGAAACTTTTATGAGATGCTGTAACATTACAGTTTTCAGCAGAAGCAGCAGCAGCAAAAAAAAAAAAAAAGTAAATCAGAAACTGTAATTTGAAGCCCATAGGGGTTGAAATATGATCACACACGTTTCTGCTGCTCCTATAACAGTGACAAAGTTATTTTGGAAAATCCTTTGTGATTATTTTGCCTGTGTCTTGGACTCATTGTTCAAACCCCTCAAGGCTATATGCCCTTCTTATTTGTCAGAAAAAGCAAAACAAAACAAAAATATATCCTTCTCTTAAAACCACCTTCTTGGTTTGTGGAGCAAAATTCCAAAGCATTGATTATTAACCTTCACTGCATTCAGCCTGTAGATTTCTGTCCTGTAATTAAATCAAAAGTGAAAGGCTATGTTCCAGTGAAATACTACCAGACTGTGTTGGTGGTTCTGTCTTTACCATTTGCCCGTGAGGCTCCTTCATTCAGTACTTGCATCCCATTCGGCCACTCCTTCTTTTGGAACTATTTTTTGATTCCTCCAACTTATTATTTAAAAAATATATATGTGTTTTTACTATAACATAGTATTTGTCTAAAGATACAATGCATCAGGAGTCTGGCTTCTTTATAAAAGTTCATAGTAAGTCTTCCTAAGGAGAACTGGTCATAGATCTCTTCATGATTAAGACCCCTAATAAAATAGCTCCTTCATGTTATGGCTGGGAGCCTCGTAAAATGTGCTATGTTAGATGGAGATTCATTGCAAATCAGTATCAAAACCCCATTTCTTTGGGTTGATGTAGGTAAAAGACAAAAATGCATTAATCATGAATGGTCTGCTTTTCCTGCGCTGACAGACCTAAATTGTTTAGTGTATCTTGAAGTAATTTTAAAAACAAAACAAAACAAAAAAAAACCTCTTCCAATATAAAGCATGTTAAGTGCGAGAAGAAATCTGATAGATGTTTAAAGTAATGAGAAATATGATTAAAATGTATGACTCAAAAGAACAATATTCTAATATTTTAGGTTGGCTGGCAATTAGAATAATTTTAATGATTAGAATAGAGTCAAAGTCAAATGCCAACATCTTTAATAAATCCTTTCCCTGCCTATACAGATTAATATTGTAGATGCAAACTTTTTTAGGTCACAGTACACCAGGCATCCATCAGAAGTCAGTTCTCCCAACCCAAACACTGCCTCTGGCATATACAATTTAATTATTAATAGTATGTCTCCTAGGTAAACTGTTACACAGTCTTAGGGCCTTGTTTTGTAGTCATTAAAATTGAACATGTTTATATTATTGAAACCCTTGCATTCCATGTGTAGGCTGAGTTGATCTTAAAGTATCCAAAGAGAATTTACCTGCCGTTCTGTTTCACATTTATAGACAGTGCCCCAGAGTAGCTGTGGGATATCATTTTTAGCATTAACACATTTAAATAGAGAACGGTTTGCTAGCTGTAACTTTAGGCAAATGCAATAAACTGGGTTTGGGCATCTATGATTTTGTAACCTGTGGGTTGCTGAGAAATAAGAGTCATTTCTGTTCAGACAGTGCTGTGCGTTTGACAATTTTCATTTTAAAAGATTCATGGGGAGCAGGGCCACGATAAACCTTTACTTTGGAGCTGTTTGTGTTGAAATAGGTGCTCGGTAGAGTGCATCTTAACAAAAGCCAGAGACCCAACCCCTAAGCATGTGTGACGTTGCTCTCCCCTGGACCCTGGCAGTGGTCACACCCAGAAGGCACTCCATTCAGTCCATTCCTCTGCCGCTGTTCACAGGGAGCCATCAACGGAGGGCATTTTGGAATGAAAATAACCCCCAGTTCACTCTCCTTTTATCGTTTCAGTGTTTGTTCAAGCAAACAAGTTGCAGCAGCATATTTTCTCTGCCCATGGACAAGAAGACAAGATCTACGACTGCACACAATGTCCACAGAAGTTTTTCTTCCAAACAGAGCTGCAGGTAATGTCCCCATGGGGAGGCCTGGCATTGAACGCAGTCGCTCTACTTATAGGAAACAAGGGCATTTTAAGTCTGGATTCACCGTATCACTCACCCTGGCCACCATGATGCTGTGTATGGATTGGGGCAAAGGGAAAATTAGAGGCTGGATTAACAGACACCAAAGTCATTTTGCCTCTGGCTGCTGTCAATCATAAAAAGAACTAGAACAGACCTATAATTGGACCTTCTGACCCAGTGTGATAGACTGCAGGGTCAGGTTTATTGGACTGTGGGATCATTCACCTCGTTCGTCAAGGCCCATTCTCCCAAACCCTGTTTTATTCATGTTCTGTTCCCACTGGGCTTCAAGCTGGCTGGATGTCCAGGTTATTGTTGTCCTGAGGGGCTTAAAATTGGAAGGGAGAAGGGAAGAGAGGAAAGAAGATATACTCTTGTCCAATATGTTTCTTCTGCTTAACGGGATGGAATCATTATTATTTAGTGGCAGCCTTTGGGTACAAATTTTGGTACCCAAAGATGTTAGCTTTGAATCTTGCAAAATGTGTGACCTTGTGCTTGTCAATAATGTTTCTGAACCTCGGATGTGACTGGACCTTGGATGTGAAGAAAATGATAGACAGATGTAACATTCATAGGCCTGTTGTTAGGTAAAATTAAATAAAAGCTCTGAATATGGGGTATAAACTCTAAAATAGAATAGAAATGTTTGGTCAATTTGATTATTCTTAACAATAGGCTGGTATCAGTCAGAGACCTGGATCCTAACCCAGAAATGTCACTTATTATAGGGAAAATAAATGTTTTTTTCTTCTTACTTCATCTGAGAAAAATGGGTCTAATATATATCCTCATTTTTCAGATGGAATGATATAAGAGTAATACTTTTTTTTAAATTAAATCTCATTGGTGCCTTTGGAGGAGAATGAATTAGAATCCAGTTATTTCATTATTGTGAGGATTATTATTAACCGTAAAATTATTTAGACTAAAATAGGGTAAGGATGATGTTTTTTCCTTTGGTATCAAATTCCCTAAATAACCAGAAGAGGGTCTGATGTGGTTGACATAGTTGAGGTAGGAGTAAGGGACCCAAAGCCCCACCCACTTCTTCATCTGTCATCCCGAGCTGTGGACCCCAGGGCAGCTTTAGAGTTCCTTGGGCTGTAGGGAAGCCATATTTATGTGAATTTTGTATCAAAATAAGGAATTTATAGTTTGTTAATAACATCTCAGTTTTTATCCTATCAGTGAACACATAGCAAATAAAGACGTAAGATAAAAAATCTCTGAAAGAATGGGTGATGTCATTTAGTTATGATGAGTCAATGCACCAGACTTAAAGTTGCTATAGACTTTTCATTACTTCAAAAAAAAGAATTCTACTCCGTCACGTGTTTGTGCGTTGGATACAGAAGATAGACCAAGTTAGACTATTATTTAAAAGTACATGTCATTAAAATAACCTGCATTTCTATTGGAAAACATAATATTCTTATTGCAGTATGTATGGAAGGGTAAGTCCTTTGTGTTGATTTTAAAGGATAAGGACAGTATGCCTAATGATGCTGTTAATTAATATGTAAACTGTGAAGCAGAATTCCTAATAGTTTAAAATCAAAGTTGTAGAGATTCTGGCTTCCTGCTAGTATTCTTGGGGGAAAGTTTGGAACAAGTTCACTTTTGTAGATTCTAATGCTAACCCTAACCCTAACTGAGTGGGCTTCCCAGGTGGCTCTGCTGCTGCCGCTGCTGCTAAGTCGCTTCAGTCGTGTCCGACTCTGTGCGACCCCAGGGAGGGCAACCCACCAGGCTCCCCCGTCCCTGGGATTCTCCAGGCAAGAACACTGGAGTGGGTTGCCATTTCCTTCTCCAATGCAGGAAAGTGAAAAGTGAAAGTGAAGTCGCTCAGTCGTGTCCGACTCTTCGTGACCCCATGGACTGCAGCCTACCAGGCTCCTCCGTCCATGGGATTTTCCAGGCAAGAGTGCTGGAGTGGGGTGCCATTGCCTTCTCCAATGGTAAAGAATCTGCCTGCCAAGCCAGAGATGCGAGTTTGATCCCTTGTCGGGAAGACCCCCCTGGAGAAGGAAATGGCAACCCACTTCAGTTTTCATGCCTGGGAAATCCCATGGACAGAGGAACCTGGCGGGCTACCGTCCACGGGGTCGCAAAAGAGTGGGATATGACTTACTAACTAAACAACAACACTACTGACCTGGTGGTCACTTCAGTGTCTTTCATTAAAACAACCCCACACTCTGGCAGTGGTGACATGTGGCACATTGGCTAGCAGACAGAAGTAAGCAATTAAACACATTCTCTGGGGCTCCAGGTTTCTTTCATAGTGTATTTTGGAGTTTCATGGACTGTACACTGTACAGTCTTTCTTTTTTTTTTTTAATTTTATTTTATTTTTAAACTTAACATACTTGTATTAGTTTTGCCAAATATCAAAATGAATCCACCACAGGTATACATGTGTTCCCCATCCTGAACCCTCCTCCCAGTCTTTCCATTAGTGTATAGACCAGGGGTTCTCTACCTCTTTGATAGCAGGATGCCTTGACGCTTAAAAATTATTGAAGACCACAAAGCACTTTGATTTACATGGGTTACTGTATACTGAGGGCCTTCCCAAGTGGCGCTAGTGGTAAAGAATCCACCTGCCAATGCAGAGGGCGCAGGAGAAGTGGGTTCGATCCCTGGGTCAGGAAGACCCCCAGGAGTAGGAAATGGCAACCCACTCCAGTATTCTTGCCTGGAGAATTCCGTGGACAGAGGAGCCTGGTGGGCTCCAGTCCATGGGGTCACAAAGGGTCCAACACGACTTAGCAACTACGCACACTCACATTATGTATTGATATTTTCCATATTAGAAATCGAGAAACATTTGAAACACAAAAATACACAAATCTGTGGTTCTATTAGCTGTCAGAGAATTTGTATGTTCACATTGTCAAGTAGCCCTTAGAAAATGCCACTGTATGCTCATGAGATAACAAGAGTGTAAGGGGCCAACAGTGTTTTAATGTTATTATGAAAAGAGTCTTGACTTCACAGACTCCCCGCAAGGGTCTAGGAGACCCTCGGAGGTCCCCGAGCCACACTTTGAGAACCGCTAGTGTAGAAGACGTGGTATAGAACACAGAACTCAGTCTTTGAGTCTTTATGACCTATGAGGTCAAACATCTCTCAAAACACCTCTGACTCATTCATTCACATTGTGATCTGAGCCAAAATAAGACTTCTTTCACAATCCGAAGCTGTACACTTACTTTTGTAACCCCACCTCAGAATCATACATATCTGGCCTTGATGCAAATACTCAGGCTCAAAATGTGTATCACTCCTTCGATAAAACAGTATTTATAGTTAATGTGTGATCATTATTACAAAGCTAGTATCCACAGTCATTGAAATATCTATGTAGATCTGTTTTCTAAACTCTTCAGTAGTAACAGTGGCTTTTAATTTCAATACATTAAGGAAAATATCAGAGCTTACTTTTTCTAATTTTGAGACCTTTTGGATTTTTATGATTTAAACTTAGGGGCTCATAGTTCTGTGCGTTTGTCTTCATTCCCACATCACTTCACACCTGTGCTTAGAGGATGGCGTTAATATGACTTTAAAATATTAATTTCTTTTAGTTTCTATATAGAAAATAAAGTATACTAAAAAATACAGTTTTATTAATTTCTAAGAATAAGGGGGGAAATCAGTTGAAATTGAGGTGACAAGAGAAAATAAGATCAGTAACCTAAATAATAACCGAGCAAAAATGGAAGCCCTTTTACCAGCCCACAGTATTTCATTGCTTGGTATGGAAAATTAAGAGATTTTAAAATTGGCCCATGTCATACCACTTAAACGCATCTACTTTTTTTATGCCACTAAAGTTCAGAGAGGAGGATTTTTCACAAGAGGCATTTTATAAACCAAATGCAATGCCCAAGAACTGGAGATTGGCAAGTGGAAAGCATATAGTCTATTTGGCTTTTATTTTAGAGTCAGATGAATAGGGTAATTTTACAGAATTGCCCAGGAACATCACTGTGGTTGGGCTTCCCAGATGGTGCTAGTGGTAAAGAACCTGCCTAGCAACACAGGAGACCTAAGAGACATGGGTTCGATTCCTGGGTGGGGAAGATCCCCTGGCCAAGGGCACATCAGTCCACTCCAGTATTCTTGCCTGGGAAGTCCCATGGACAGAGGAGCCTGGCGGGCTACAGTCCACAGGGTCACAAAGAGTCAGACACGACTGAAGTAAATTAGCACACACACCACTGTGGTCATGGTGCATAAATGATTTACTGACCATAATAAACAATTTACATTTCTTTCACTGTTTATATCTATTTGAAAACAGAAAAACATCTTTTTAAGGATAGAAGTGCTTTGTTGAGTATGAAGTCTTACACATACACCCACGGAGATGTGTTGTTTTCATTAACATCACCTACAGTACTAGTCAGAATTCAGATAGTTCCTCATAATACACTTCCATCTTTAGGAATGAAGGACTCAAGTGTCATCCTTTGACATTACAGACCACAGTTGCTTTTCAGATTAAGCAAGACGCAACGTCTGTTTCTATGAACACTCCATCTAGGGCTTGCCAGTGTGGAAGCTATTGTCTTCGCATGACCCTGAATCCTTTCTGACCAGAAGTTCCAAATGCCAGTCCAGAGAAGTGTAATGTGTAATTCCTGGCAGGATATCATCATTTTCTTCCAGTGGAGTTTTTCTCCCTTCTTGCAAGGAATTCTAATATACTTCAGGGGCCACCTCGCATGCTGGTCGGGAAGATGTGCTTTGGAATAAGAGTGCGTTATTTGAACTAACTTAACATTTTGTTATTTTAAAAGCAAATGAATATGTCGAATGTTTCACATGTTTTCCTAATAGACCTCAAAACTTTTCCTGCAAAACTTAAGGAAGCTGCTTTGAGAGAATAGTATGGTCCAAGAATAATATCCTACAATGCATATTTGTATCCAGAATGGTTTATACAGGTGTGAGCAAGTGGTGTGTTTGTAAAAATTCTGTTGAATAGGCCACTTTCTTTCAATACAGTAATTACTGTTTCATTGGTGCCTCTAGAAAAGCTACAATTCAATGGCAGTGATCAAACCATCCTCTTCCAATGGGTCCCCATAGAAAGTTCTCTGAAGCATCATGTCATGAATGTAATGGACTTGGAGGGAATTCCGGTGGTTGGAAGAGAGGGAATTGGCCTAATCGAACTTGAGGCTCTGAGATTTCTGGTATTAAGTTTCTTTTGAGTCAAAGATTATTCTGATACTTGAGCTTTTCTTCATTAGTCCATGGATGCAGTATTTTCCACATAGAAAATACAGAAGTGACTTGACATTCTGAGGGATACACCAAGACTTTCAGATACCACTGAAGTTTAAATACATAATGGTCTCTACAGCTGTTTGCTTGGCTTCTCGAATCACTTTCCCACCAAATCAACCTGAGTTTGATGGATATTTTTCACACCACAGCTTAACTGTTGCTCAAGTTTTATGGTCATATTTCTGAAAGAAAAATGAATTACTCCAAAGGGGTGGGAAGCACAGGACAGCAGCACAGCACTGAAGCGTGGCTGCCACGTGGCCGACTGTCAACTCACTGACTTAGCGCTGTACCTAAACCAGCCTTTTAATAATTGTTATACAGGTCCATGCCTCAAAGTATTAAGTAACACATGTTGAGGCATTTAAAGGTCCTTGTTGGGGCTTCCCCGGTGGTCCAGTGGTTACGACTCCACACCTTCACTGCAGGGGCCATGGGATCCACCCTTGCTTAGGGAACTAAAATCCTACAAGCTGCATGGCCTGGCCAAAAATAAAACTAAAAATAGAAGGTTGAACGTATTTTTTTTTTTTAAGTGAACCTTAAAAAAATGTCCTTGTTAACAGCCCAACCACAGATGCCGTACTATAGATTGCTATCATCCCCTGTGCCATTATTTGGTTAAAAAATATATATTTATTGATTTAAAATCTTTATAAAAATATAATTTTATCATTTTAAATTTACCATGGCCCCAAGCTCTCTATGACATATCAAAAATAATTAGTAATATATCATCTTTACTGTCTACTAGAAAAGATAAGATTTGCATATGATTAATGTTCACATGAGGTAATGTGTAATAAATAGTTCTAAGTATTCCAAGAGAAGATGTTTATTCTCCAGCTGGGATAATCGAGAAAGCCATCACGTGGGAGGCATTTAAGCTGGTTTTGAAGGACGGATATGATTTTGATATCTGTGAATGTAAGAGAGATCACCATCCATAAAAATCTCAAATAATGATTATTTTAAAAATGGCTTTTATGGGGTTTTTCCCACTTGTTTTATTTTGCTTTGATTTCTCTATAGGCATCTTAGTGTAAGGGAAGAGGGCATGAAATACAGAGAACAATCACCAGAGTTTGATTTTGGTCATTGTTCCTTACAAGCGATGGCCTCTGAGCCTTGGTTTTATCATCGGTAAAATGGGCATGTGCTGCTGCTGCTGCTAAGTTGCTTCCGTTATGTCTGACTCTGTGCGACCCCATGGACTGCAGCCTACCAGGCTCCTCCGTCCATGGGATTTGCCAGGCAAGAGTACTGGAGTGGGGTGCCATTGCCTTCTCCGAAAATGGACATATAGGAAACAACAAAGCATCGCGCCCAGTTTCCAGGTCCTGCTGAGAGTGCAATGGAGTAGCCGATGCTAAGCCCTCAGTGCTGAGTGTGAGAGGGGACAGGCCTTGGAGGAGCTCTGATTCCTGGGTCCTCTCCCTGCTCCCTCTCGCTGACCTCAGTAAACAAACTCCAGATCCATCATTACCTGGAAATAAAACCTCGATCCCAGACATGTCCTGTTTCCTTACTTGTCTGTTCTAGTTCACTGGAATAATTTCCCAATTAATCATACCTTGACATAGTTTCATGTTAATTGGTTTCCAGGTAAAAATTCTTATATTTAAGCCTTCATGTTTTTCAAGGGATGTAAGAGCCTTGAGCTTCTTTTTATTTTTATTTTTTCCTTTTAGCACACAATGGGAAAACTGAACACTAAATTTGCTTTCAGAAACGTTATTTCAAAACCCTACCCTTCTTCCTGCTCTCTTTCCAAATTAGAGATAAGTGGCCAAAACAAAAAGTTTTATCTGGCCCCTTTACATAAGACAGGGTAGGATTGAAGTGTGGTGTGGGGAAAGATTTATTTTAGTTTTGTTTTGTTTTCATTTTTTTCTCTGGGTCAGGTGGAAATTCTCTTTTGCTAACAGGAGAGGTGGAAAAGTGTGTTACTGCTCACAGAACTTCTATAAGAAGTGCCTTTAAAACTGTGCACCTCCCCCCATACTCTTCACAACTTTTCTGTTGTTTTCCATTGCTCTGTTTCTATTTCTAACAGAGCTTGAACTAGCTTTCATTATTCCCAGGTGGCACTAGTGGTAAAAGAACCCACCTGCCAGTGCAGGAGATGTAAGATATGTGGGTTCGATCCCTGAGTAGGGATGATCCCCTGGAGGAGGGCTTGGCAACCCACTCCAGTATTCTTGCCTGGAGAAGTCCACGGACAGAAGAGCCTGGCGGGCTACACTCCCTAGGGTCACAAAGAGTCGGACACGACTGAAGCGACTTAGCAGCATAGTACCCACAGCCAACTGGAAGACTCAGAACCCTGTTCTGCTTTGCCTCTTGTCATTCGGTGTCCCTTTGGGACCCTCAGATTGGAAAGAACTGCCCATCACTGCGTCTGGCCCGCCATAGCCAGGTTCCATATTGATCACTGGGGAGAGGAGAGTCAGTGTGGGGGGTGGGAAGAGACATAAGGACATACGTCCTGCCTCTTCCTGGGTGGCCTGCACCTGCTACCTTCGCTCTCCACTTCCTTCCATCCATTGGACCTCTGTGTTTCTCTTGTTCTCGGGGCCAAAATCACAGTCCTTAAACCACCTTATAGACGCGGAAGTCTGCAGGAGTGTAAATCATGTCCAGTGAACATGTGGTTCTGGAACTGGTCTGCTTCCCCACCACCTCCTTTCTCTGCTTTGTGGGCCTTCGGGGCCTTTGAAGTAAATTGGTGCTACAGCAGCTTCCACTTAATTTGCCCAGTGGTTAAATTGATCTATCTCTTTTATTTGATCCGATCTCCAGGAACCCAATCGTTTGCATTGATTTATTGATTGGAGCTGTGTTTTCACCATTACTTTTGATCACTTTCAGCTGTTAATATTGGATAATTCAATCAGGATTGATTGGCCTTACCATTGAAGGTAGAAAGTTAATCATATAGGACAAAGAAATAGGGCACCGCTCACCTCGGTTTGACTGTTTACTTCTCTCTCTCTCACCCCTCTCCTCCCACCCTGCATCCCCTCTCCCTGTCATCTAAGCAGTAGCAAAAAGCTGGGTTTTTTTGAGTAAAGAAGAGAGTTTAAAATTTTATAGCATTCACAATGCATCTAAAGATGAGGTAGTTTTATTCTGTTTTAATAAAACTGCACCTAGAAATTAAGCAAACATCCATCCAGAAAGATGGATAAGCAGGACTGTCACAATGAACTCATTTGGACTCAATGAGTGAATGCATTTTCAATTACCCGTTTTGTACCAATAAATGCCTAATCTGTGTATGCATGCTTGGAGGCACAACCTGGGCTCACCTTTTTCTGAATTTGGCCCTCACCACTTCACCATGTGTCCGGCTCATCAGATTTTCAAGAATCAAGCAGTTAATAGGACCAAAGGAAGAGCAACAGAGGTCTCGGCCAATAAGCGGAAAACCACTTTATTTACATTTGAATCGTTTCTACGGCACCCCAGCTCAGTTTTTAAAAATTCTCTATCCATTAATTTCTCGATGTTCCTATCGACGGCTGGTTTTCGCTGTTAAAAGATGGAGCACCACCTCCCCGTTCTAGGACTCGTTCCCTCCCTCCAACAGCCCTGTTGTTAGCGATCTGCCATGACATTATTTTTTTGTCTGGCCCAGAGTTGACGACAGATGGCCATCTCGGAACTGCCATCAGTGCGACTTTATGGAGCATTCAGCTAGGGTGTACTGAAGAGCACTGCGGCCAGTGTGCAGCCCCCTCCTCTCCCCCCCACCCCCTGGAAACGTTCATCACCTCTGCCACATTCCGCTTTGGCTGGGCTCTGCTGGCCCTGCCGTCTCCTGGGCCGCCAAGTCAGCTTGCTGCCACGGCACCAGAAGATCTGCCTCATCAGGAACGAGAAACTGCGGGCACGGCCGGCCTACAAAGACAGCTCTCTGCCTCGGCGCTTTTGTAGTCCGATCCCTGGGAGAGAGCTGGACCTCCACGTCTCTAGAACATTCTACAATCCAGGGAGGCACCTTGAAGTCCCCACACGTGTTCCTATTTCAGATGTTCGCTCCACACACGGATCAGTTTCTTCCACGTTCGCAGAGACATAATGCCAAGAATAGACTCTTTCAGTTTGCAAACTTCAATTGGACTCTTGGAAAACACCACCTCGGTAGCCAACTGCTTGTGGCAATTAGAGTCAGAGCTAGGGTCATCATGGGCTTCGACGCTCAATCCCCTAAAATGAGCAAAGAATTCACACCAGCACCTTCCGATCCATTGACGTGGCAATCCCTTGGCCGGCCGCATGAAATGAGCTGTTGCTGAGCGTTTGGAGCAAGATTGATAGGCTGTTCTTGATCGAGTTTGCTAAGGCCAGGCGGCTTCAGAGCCAAGCGTGTATTTTAAGGGGAATTCACATTTGTATCCTTTATTGTTATATTTGCAGCGAATCTACAGCTCCTAACAGGCTCTGCCCTGCAGCTATGAAGGAGCGAGTTCACCCTCATCCGGGAGAGAGCGGGATTCTGTGAAAGCCTGCGATGTGGCAGGCGAGAAGAATGGTGCTTAAAAGCGCTGCTCACGGTGCTGTCATTTAGAACAGCAACTCCAAGGCTTTAAATGGGAGTGAGAGGCAGGGTAAACGAGGCCTTTAAAAGTGGTGAAATTCTAAACCGCCTAAAATAACAGGCCTCCTTCCCTGATAACTTCATTGACGGAGTGATGTCGGGGAGCTCACTGGCCAGGACCCGCTTTCACTTTCTGGTAAAGAGGAGGGCAGCGTTTGCAGAGGCGAGGCTTCCCCCCTTGTACCCAGCGTGTCTGGGAAGCCGGCAGGCTTTCTTCAGTGGCTTCCTCTGGCTTTGGTGCGGCCCCTCAGCTGGCAGATAGACCATCTCTTGCTGGAAACCCGAATCACCCGTAAAAGGTTTCCTTTTTCTCATTGCCAAGACTTAATTTTATAATCACCTGACTTCCACCACTGGGCACATCTGGGAAGTGCGTGCGCCTTCTAGACACATAAAAGGCTACTGTGACACCATCAGCTATCAGCAGTGTGCTTTGCTGTGCTTGGGAGCTTGTAAGTGGGGAGAGGTGTTTGTGCAGCAAGATAGAACCATCTATTCGCTGTGAGCCAGGCACTAAGACCTCACCCCCGTGCTCAGTTATAATTCATGACAGCACTGGTGGGAAGCCCTCATCTCTCTGTGGAGTTAATGCATCTCCACCGAAGCCTGCTGCGAGCACCCTGCGTCCCCGCCCACCATCTGTGCCTCCACTTGCAAGCGCAGGCTCTCTCTCTTCTCTCTGTTGCTTACTCTTTCCTGAGATCTCTTGGTATTAATATTGTCAGGCTACTACCCACTTTGTAAAGGCGACTCTCCAAAACAGGCTTATCGTGTTTCGAGTGGAAGAGCTGGAAGGGACGCCTTCCACTGTGGTGAAATGTCTCATTTGGAAAATGTCAATTAGAAAAGGATGGGGAGGCAGCGGTGCCCTTAAACCAGTCGCAACCTCCAGGGTAGTCCAGGATGCTCTGCCAGTCCCTGGCTAGTAAAGGGGCACGTGTGGTCCATGGTGAGAGGCCTCACAAGGTAGACATTACAATTCAGGTTAATCCTGTTCTGAGCCAGAGTGCAGAGTCCGGAGCTGAATCTGAAGAGATGCTTGTCCATTCTGTCCAGGGGCTTGGACCAGCTGTAGGGGCCAACCCAGTCCTGCACACCAGCCCCTCTGTGAGGAGATGCCGGCCACGCTAAGAACAAGAGCAATTGTCCCAGGGCTACCCAAAGCCTCAGCTCAATATGGTCAAGCCTTGGGCTTTACAGAACCCCCCTAAAATAGCCATGGTCATTTGTGAAGCGGAATGAGCAGAGGTGGCCAAACTCCCAGGCTCTCTGCAGTCCAGAGCCGGCAGTGGTTTATTCCCACCCTGTCCCAGCTCCTCGGTGCTGCTGCCTCCCTCTTCCCCTCCCTGATTCCCACTCCCCACTCTGCTGGGAGCCCTGAGGGGGATGGGCCATGAGGCCAGCATGGGTGCAAATAAAAGATGACCGGGTACCTCCTTGAGCACGGCTGACCCCAGATGAATGTTCAGTGTTTCACAATATGTGCTCTTAACAGAGCCCGTTGTTAGCGTTCCTTTAATAAGATAAAGCAAAACCAGGCCGGGGACACCAGCAGATGAATTTAATAAATGTGAATCCATGAGCTACCTCCTGTGTGAGACAGTGCTAAAACAGCCTTTCTCTACTTGAGACTTGGGCTTACCCAAAGAGCCGTCCCAGCTCCGGAGGCGAGGTGAGAGGTCACCCACTAAGACAGTAGCACCCACACTGAAGTTCAGCCTTGTGTGTAATTGGTTCCGAATCTCCTCCTGGCGTCTGGCTGGTGCTCGCCCCATCATCTCGCTCACCCTCCCAAGGAAAAGTAGGGCAGGGAGCTGGCTGTGCGCCCTGTCCAGGTTTTCCTGGGTGAAAGATCACTTGGAGATGACACAGCTGAGTAGTCAGCCTGAAATCCTGGTTGGTATTTTATTAATTTTGCACCAAGATAAATCCTGAAATTCTGACAAACTCCATGACAGGTGAAATTCCTTCTTGCAGCATCTGCTCAGCAAGAGGCTGCTCATTTCGTTCTGTTCCGAGGCAGGCAACAGGAGGGCAGCTTTCTAATCAGCCCTCAAAGGACCCCCAGCCGCCCCAGAGTCTCCGGCTGATTGAATAACTCCTGGGCCTCTTCCCCTAGGCCTCCATCAGCGGGGGTCCTGTGGAAAGCAATCTCCTGCAGACTGGCACTGAAGAGAGCTTTAAACCACCATTTTCTGCTCTCCAGAGGAGCCTAGAGTACTAAAAGATAGATGGACTGCAGATATTTTATGAGAAACTGTCAGAAGAAGAGCAGAGTAAATGTTTTTTTTCTTCTTCTTCTCCGAGTCACACACTACATCACTGTTGAATTTCTCCCAGAATCTTTTACATTTAAAGGAAGAAATTAATTGGTTGCTAACCTTTCACTGCCCCCTCCCTTCTTCCTCGTTGTCTTCCTCTCCCTTTTTTTTTTTCTTAAATATTCACACAGAGGCCCTTTGCTTAACCACAGTTGCAGAAAATCAGTACCATTTGCAATGAAATATTTATAATGACAGAATGAAAAATTGGATTCATTTTCTGGACTGTAGCCGAACAGTCTGCAACTTTGTGTGGTATTGTTAGGCCTTCCCCCCCTCTTCCTCCCTTTCATTGGAAGCTTGTTCGAAAACAGGACACATGGACGTTTACCTATGCTTTGGAGGGAGGCCTACCAAAACACAGAACCCGTTTCTGGGCTTTTTTTTAAGGGAGAGAAGAGCTTATTTTCGTCTGTGCTGCCACGTGGGGGGCACCTGGGCTGTGGCCCATAAAAAGGTAGAGAGGATGTGAACCCGGTCAAAAGAAAGAGTGTTGGCTCTGCGGGGAGGAGCTGGGACAAGTTTACAGAGAAGGCAGGAGCCGGTCTGGCCCGCACTCTCTGCACACTGAGCTGAGTACAGACAGCAGCCACAGGCCCTGGAGGCTCGGGCAGATGTATCTGGGAAGCGGGAAGGCAGGACAGAGGCGTGCCAATAGATACTGAAATACCCGACCTCACCTTCTCTTTCCCCCTTACCGTTTGCTGCCATGGGCTTGCTTCCCACGCGATCCCACATTCAGGGCTGCCTTCTTTCTAACCAGGGTTGACGACTGCATTTTTTTTTCCCCCCAGAGATGAAAGACAAAAGGATTTTGCTAGGACAGTCCAGCGGGCTTGTATTTCAAACAAGCCCGCCTCACCCGGGCAGGGCCACCACAATGCATCCATTCTTCTTCCTCGACTTGATTGGATTTGCAGCAAGATGCCTGCGAAGTACATTCCAGGCTCCCAAATAAGTTTTCACTTACTACTGCACAGCCAGGCCTGGAGAGCTGGTCCTTTTCTCCTCCCTCCTTTGTGGGAACCTGACGGGGTATTCACCTCCATTCTCGGGACCCCTGCTCAGGCTCTTAGGCCGGCCCTCCAACTTAACCTTTCATCTGTTCCCTGGGTCTAAATAGTTGGCGTTGTTTTCTTTAGGTTTTTTTTTTTTTTTTCTTTCCCCCAAAGTGAGAACAGTTCTAGCAGATTTCAGCATGAATACAGGCCAGTCCAACTCAAATCTGCGGGTTTCGCTCACTGAATTTGCATCCTGCATTGCCGACTCCACAAGATCAATAATCCATATTTTAGTGTATAATAAAAGCTGCCTGTAATTGAATTAGCTCATTCATTCCATCTGATTAGCCCTGTTTTATTCATGGAGAGGAAAAATAATACAAACGTACCTTCTCCAACCTATTGCATGATGTGAATGTAAAAGAGCCCTCAGCACTGTAAAACACATTTATAAAGATGATGGAGTGTTAATTTCAGTATTTGTTTATCCTAGGAATAGGAATAATGTGAGACACATCACGCTGCACTTTTGTGGTGATAACTTTAATGTTCACATCTACTGGGTCAATCTGTCTTCTAGTCAGCCTGGCATGAATAGCCTATAATAGGTCTCTCTTCTGACCAAAACCAAGAACGCTCCTCAGTTCTGAAGGACAGCTGGGATAAACAGTCTCTGCTACTTGCCCTTGGAGAGATCCACCTTAAGAGATTTCACCCGGAGGTCATTACCTCTTATCCATCCAAGGATTACCATTTGCAAGCCTTTTGATTGCTTACTGTCTTCTCTTTGAAGCAAAATCTTAGCACATGTTTGAACCTGGGTGATGAGAAACACTGAACAGAAAAGTTGTTCCTCATTATTGAGACCCCGGGCTCTCAAGACATAGCCCAGCTTGTGTGTGACATGTACTTGCTCAGAGGTTTTGAGTTTTTACACAGGCTTCTAGGTTCGTCTTTTCATTGCCTCCCGTGAAAAAATGATTTGGAGAAGGATGCTGACAGTTCAGCACGAAATGGTGTGTGTTCTGACACAAAGTGCATTGTAGCTTAGGAATCTAGCCTGAAGTTATTTTCTGTAGCATTTCTTTGATTCAGGGGAGAAAAAGAGTTTTCCATAAAAGTGTATGTTGTAGGATGTGACAATAACTGTTCTCCGTGGTCGTGCATGAATTCATCAAAATGTTTCCACTTATCCATTATTAGTACTGGCTTTCTGGAGGACCGAGGGTAAGGGGGAAAAAATGTTTGGGCATTAGTTTTTCAACAACTTAGGTTAGTCTGAAATATATTCCCAAGTAAATGGGAACTGTAATCATGGCAGGTTGAGAATCAATCTTTTCTGCAGATCAGGAAAGGAGCAGTGAATAGCATTCATTTAGGTACTGCCAGATGTATTTCTGCAAGGGGCGTGTCTTGCCAAGCACTTTGGGTGATTTTAAGTGTTATTAAGCAGGCTTACGGGCCCTCAGGACAGAAGTAAAGGACCCCGGGGGCAGAAATTCCTGGTGGAGGAACATTCCAGGGCAAACGCATCCTCAGAAAGAGAAGCGCCCAAATGCAGACAGGATTTGAAAAGCTAACAACTCTGGGAATATTTCTCTTCCTCTTGTCCAGCTCTTTCTATGTTGTGGCTGGTTTGCATTTGTGTTTGAAGTGCCAGGCGGTTTAATGAAGTTATTCTTTTATAAATTTTGCAACACTGAACCAAGCATGAGGGCTTTAAATTAGAATAAGTGCCACTTCTGTGTGGCAGGTTCCTTTGAGGACTGATTAGAATGAGGCCTCCTGCCGCCCGGTCCTTTCTGCACAGGAGCCTTGGTGCACTGGCTTGTTTACAGCTCACCTTTGAATTTGCACAAGCGTGCACTGTGCCTGCAGCCTGGCCCTCTGATAGTGGAAGCTGCCTTCCTTCCAGGATCATGTTAAATACTTCACTTTAAAGAGTTATTTTTTTAATTATATTGCTTCATTGTAATGAATTAAAATGAATGTGGAGTAGCAAATTATATAAGGATGTGAGGGTTATAGATTACTCTCACCATAGCTACAGCACATCTTTGTGTGGGGGAATTAAGGGGCTGTCTTTCTAGAAGCTATGTGCACCATGAGGGGTGAGGAAACTGTTCCACAGAGACCAAGAAGCAGTGTCAGAAAAGATGCCCAGCAAATGGGAAGAGAATGGGAGTGTAATCTGTGGGTTTATGAAGCAAATACAGGCTCTTTTGGACAGAGAGTAGGGGTAGGGTATAGTTCTGCCATTTGAAGAGCTGAAAGATTCTGGAACAAGAAGAGATGAGGGGCAAAAGGGAATCCACGGATATCTACGACCATAAAGTTCCATGTAGGATGAGAGATGCCCTGTTCCTGATGTCCTCTCTCCCTGCCTGGGCTCACTGGCCAATAAGCAGGGATGATTTCAGAGGAGGAGGAGACAGGGGATTTGAAACTTTCTCCAGTACACAAAAACATTTAGGGAACGGGGAAAGGAAAGGGAATATGCAAAATTTAAAAAAAAACACACCAAACTTGAGTGCAAAATTATTTATCCTTTCTTCAAAGGAGGATTTTTTTTTTTAATTTAAACTGAGAGATATCCAAATAGAATTTGGCTTGTGAAATATTTGTATTTTGAAAGGATTTTCTTAGAATTTAAAACAAAGCCTACTTGGGGCTCCTTCTAATTGCATTCTCCAGGCTGGAATATGAGCCCTTGGGGACCCAAAGATCAAAGGCAAACATGAGGAGTTTCACCTGTAGAACCCAGGCATGCATGTAACTCCTGGCTCCATGGCACATGCTCATGCCAACATCCAGTGTAGGCATGGGTATGTACATCGACACATATGCACACACACTTATCCTTCTGAAGCTTAATTGTGGAAATTATTGGACTTCCCTGGTGGCTCAGACTGTAAAGAATATGCCTGCAATGCAAGAGACCCGGGTTCAATCCCTGGGTCAGGAAGATCCCTTGGAGAAGGGCATGGCAACCCACTCTAGTATTCTTACCTGGAGAATTCCATGGACAAGAGAGCCTGGCAGGCTACAGTCCATGGGGGTTGTGGAGTTGGACACAACTGAGCTACTCATACACACACACACACACACACACAGAAATCAGTACATTGTCCTCTCCTAGTTCTATTCTTTGTATGTGTATTTACTACAGCACATGCCCTAGTAGACAAGTATTTGGTGGCTTATGATGAGGAAAGATTGTTTTCTGTTATTCTTCATGATTTATAAAATGTTGACTTACTCTCACTGTGAGTTTACCTCCTAGACAGTGTGGCAGTGTTTTTAATAATAAGAAATAACACAAGGAAGTAGCATTTCTTTTGCTTTTTGTCCAAGTTCAAGACACTGTTTTTCATAATTATTGGGAATTGATTGAAGGGAATCCTTGTCCATATCAAGTGGAAAAGCAGGAAGAGCTCTTGCTTCCTCCTCCTTCCTACAAAGGTTACCCTTTGAATATAAATTACTATGCCTTGTGCTTCTCCCATTCTAATCAGATGACCTTTTGCGTCTGGTGGACCAGAGTTTAAATCCTAAGCCTGCCAGTCAGTTTTTAAATCAATGCCCTGTTCCAACAGCTTCCAGGTACATAACTTTCAATGGATTTCAAAAACAGGAATGAAATAAGCAATGCGGGTGGAAACTTGCCGCTGACGGTCAAATAGCCCAACCTGACTGCAAGGTCTTGGGCCAAGTAGTATGATGGTGGGTCATTTCACTAACTGAATGCTTTACCAGAAAACTTCTGTGATTCAAAAATCTAAGAGAAAAGGGAGGAGCAGGAAATATGTAACATTTGCAAGAGGACATTGCTGAGCAATTATCAATTTAAGCTCCGATTCTTTGCTGCTAATTACTATAGGAGGCTGTTGAATATTTAACAGAAATTTGTTTAATTGTGTTTGACTCGGTGGGGGGCTGGAGTGGAGTGGGGTGGGGGCGCAGAAGGGGGTGCAGTGAATGTAACTTGAGCATCCTGAGTCAGCTGTGTGCACCCAGAAGCCAGGCAGAGAGGAAATTTGTATTCGCGCAAGATGAACACATTTCAGTGTCAGCCAAGCCTTCTTTTTCCTTCCTTCCACAGATTTATTTATCTTTAAGGTATCTAAAATTAAAGCACGAAGAAGGGGCACTGTTCATGGATGTAAAATTGGAAGGAGGTCATTCTTAACCTTGTTTACAGATGTTCTAGTTTAGAAAGCGCCAGTGTGATAAATTAAACATTACAGGGGGAAAAAAATTAAAGCTTAGCAACAACTGGCACATGGACACATCTGTCTGTGAAGCACTGACTTAATCCCTGAATATCTTATTAGACTGTATTGCCTATCAAAGCCTTCTGTCTCACAATACACTGGGATCCTGCAGTTCTAGAATCTGAGCAGAATCTTTAAGCTCTGGACTCTCATTTTTGCTGGCTTTCTACAGTTAGATTTAAATTTTCTGTTGGCTCCATGCATGTAAACAGGTCGCTCAACCCATTGTTCTCTTTTAAAAATAAACTGTACTTTTAATGTATCTCCCAGTTGCCCTTTGCTCTTTTTAGCCTTTTCTTCCAATTCGGCACCTTATTATTATTATTTTTTTTTTCTCAATGTAGTAGATAGGTTACACTCCTCTCAGTTCTTTCAAAAAGGGAACTTTCAAGCTTGTCTTATATGCAAAACAGATAGGAGTCAGCTAGCCACTGAAATCTCACTACCATTTTTAAGCGAGAAATGAGAAACAAAACTGTTACCAAGTTAACGCTGGGCATGTATGACTTGTCAGCAGCATTTGTCTCTCTTTGAAGCTGGTGGACCACGGTGGCTTGTTTTATTTCTTTGAAATATTTACTTGTCAAAATACTAGACATTGGTCTATATTAGCAATGTGGTCATGGCATTCTTTTAAAAATGCAACTTACTTATGCTTTTGAAGACTCACATTGGACTCAGGCTAGACTACTTTGGCTTCCTTGGTGGCTTAGATGGTAAAGAATCTGCTCATAATGCAGGAGACTTGGTTTTGATCCCTGGGTCAGGAAGATGCTCTAGAGAAGGAAATGGCAACCCACTCCAGTATTCTTGCCTGGGCAATCCCATGGGCAGAGGAGCCTGGCAGACTAAAGTTCGTGGGGTTGCAGAGAGTTGGACACAACTGAGCAACTAACACTTTAACTCTTCAGGCTACTTTAGGTGGGTATTCTTGAGATGATGTTCACCACCATTGGCTTTCCCAGCACACCTAGTGAAAATAAGCTCTGTTTGAAGTGACCTCCATCTCCCTGCCCAGCCAGATAGATCTCCAGCCCCCCAGGGATCAGTCACCCCCAACTCCGTGACTCTCAGCCTGGCTCCTGTTTGCCTTCCCCCTGGAGCCTGTCTCTGTCTTCTAACCTCCTCTTCCTCATCATCACTCTAGCACCAGGCAAGCGTGACTTCTCCAAGAACTAAGCTCAGGAGGTGAGGTGCCCTTTCTCTATGATCCATGGTACCTGGTCCTCCTGTCCCTGGTGAGCGCCCTAATGGTGAGCATCTGTCTGGGCTCCACAGTCAGCCCAGCCCAGGGATTAGAACATGGGAACTGGTACCACTCACCAGTTGCTTCTTCGCAGAAGCCAGTTCAGCCATGGAGTAGCTATAAGACCCTGAAAGTTGGCTTCAAGTCTCTGGGACTTGATTTCATCATTTATGAAATGGGATGTTGGAACAGATGCTGCTAGAAACCATTTCTTTAGTTCTGTGAGGCATCACTTACATCGCTAACTCCTGCTATTGAATCTCGACCAGCAAATGAGGGATGGTGGCTCTGCAGTTGTTCAGAGTAGGGAGTTGTTTTCATACCTTAAATATTAATTTCCACAGCTTAATGTTTTGGTCCTTTTATACTTTATTATATTGTTAATATTTCTAAAACAGCATTGATTGTCACATATTCCACCTTTGTTCACTGATGGTACATGGAAAGTCTTAGTAAATTGCTGAATAAGTGGATATTTTTAGAGAAATGATTATTCATACAAGCAATGCCACTTATTATATATTTCAAACAATCCTTTTCACGATCTCTCTACCATATTTTTATTTTATTTTGTTGTTGTTGTTCAGTCACTAAGTCATGTCCAACTCTTTGTGACCCCGTGAACTGCAGCACACCAAGCTTCCCTGTCCTTCACTATCTCCCAGACTTTGCTCAAACTCATGTCCATTCAGTCAGTGATGCTAGCCAATCATCTCATCCTCTGTCGTCCCCTTCTCTTTCTGCCATCCATCTTTCCCAGCATCAAGATCTTTTCCAGTGAGTCAGCTTTTCACATCAGGTGGCCCAAGTATTGGAGCTTCAGCTTCAGCATCAGTCCTCCCAGTGAATATTCAGTGTTGATTTTATGGCTGTGTCAGGTCTTAATTGTGGTATGCGTTATCTTCACTGCGGTGCACAGGCTTCACTCTGCTTGTGGCGTGTAGGCTGCACAAGTTGCTCCCTGGCATGTGATATCTTAGTTCCCTAACCAAGGATCAAACCCATACATCCAGCATTGAAAGGCAGATTCTTAACCACTGGTCCACGAGGGAAATCCCTGAACATATTTTTTAAATGTCATGCAGTATAGTTCCATATGGTATATATGTGTCTCTTTTGCTGTCTTTTTTTTTTTTTTTAATTTGATGGGGAACAGATGCCACTGAGACTGAAGACTAGCTTGTGTCCTCAAGCAGGCATGGCAAGTTCAGTATGTTTTCAAAATACTGCAGACAGTGGTCCTCATCTGTGGGTGATTTTTTTTCCTCCAGGGGATATGGCAAGGTCTAGAGGTTTCTGAATCTTTGCGACCCCATGGACTGTAGCCCACCAGACTCTGTCCATGGAATTCTCCAGGCAAGAATACTGGAGTGAGTAGCCATTACCTTCTGCAGGGGATCTTCCAGACCCAGGAATCAAACCTGGGTCTCCCGCAATGCAGGCAGATTCTTTACCATTTAAAGCACCAGGGAGAACATTTCTGGCTGTCATGACTGGAAAGGTGCAACCGGCATGTTGTAGATGAAAGCCAGGGATGCTGCTAACATCCTAGAGTGCAGAGGAGCCAAGATTTGTCCCTCCCAACAAGCCACTACTGCTAAGGTTGGGAAACCTGGTCGCCCTGGCCTTCCATTTAATTTGTAGGAATCTCCCTCTAGAACAAAGCAACTGAATGACGAATTTTTGTATAATGACTAAGAAACTGCTTACTGAATTGTCTTTTGGGTTTCTTTGGATGAGACAGAAGAACTTTCTACTACAAATAGATGATCAAGAAGGCTTCTGAACATAAACTCATAAACGTGCCAGTGTCCGCCTGCTTCAGAGTTATCTCAGGCCAACCTTTTCTAGGCTTTTTTAGCATGAATGTCCAAAGGAAAAATACACACAAAAAAGAAAAATGTCCTTCAGTGAGGTTTATTAGAATGTGAAATTGTTTCCTCTGGGAGGTGTGATGGAAATTTCATTGCTAAGACCATTAAAAACTAGCCCAGAGTGTAAACTTCGTAGAACAAATTTTGTCCAGCAAGGGGACAAATTCAATAACCTAATAGTCCTTTTCTGTCTTTAATATCGTGTATTTTTCTGATCACTTCTGATGATGCCATTTCACCTTTTGCTTTAATATAGCTTAGTGTCACCCAGAAGATGCTTTGCAATGTCAGGCCAAGCCCATGCAAACTGTTAAATGTCAAAAGAAAATGCATCAGTGTCTCTCTAAGTTCATGGTGATGACATTACCATATGAAAAAATAAAGAGGGAAATTCTGTCAGTGCAAACATGATCATAAATGCAACATTCATGGCATTAAAGAGAGAGGAAAAGCATATCATGACAGACAGTTTGGGAAATTCCATTGCTGTTTATCAAAATACAAGAGCAGACTTGATTTTAGTAAATTCTACCAAAGTGAAAACTGTGAGTCAGCCACCCCCAGTCATGAAAATCTATTTTATGAATATAGTTTTTACTTTGGGAAACATTATATATTTGTCTTTTAAAGAATATTCATGAAAAGTATGTTGTTGTTATTGTTTATTTGCTAAGTCGTGTCCGACTCTGTTTGCAACCCCATGGACTGTAGCCTGCCAGGCTCCTCTGTCCATGGGATTTCTCAGGCAAGAGTACTGGAATGGGTTGCTATTTCCTTCTCTAGGGGATCTTCCCAACCCAGGAATCAAACCAGCAACTCCTGAACTGGCAGGCAAGTTCTTTACCACTGAGCCACCAAAATGTATCTCACCAAAATGCACATGCCCATGTATAGGTTCCTGATCTTTACCAGGTAGGGACCATGAAAACACAATTACCCCAGATTTCCCCAGCTAAAAAGTAATATAATTTGTGGACAAGAGAAACCTTGGTATGGTGAAACGGAGTCTAATTGGTATTGTGGATGATTTGGGTGATTTTTTAGAACATTCTAATGGTACTTACAGAGCTGAAGTCATTCACTTTTAATTAATTTAAAACTATGAGTCCTTTTTGTAATTGTGTGGACTTTGAAAATGTTAATTTATCGCCTTCACAAATCCCGTTAACCTTATCAAGATGTTTAAAGGCTGCTCTTCGCCATTGTATTTTTTCTCTAACCAGTGAGGGGAGATCGCCCAACATCTTCTCTCCATGAGCTGGCTACACTCTTAAAACTGTTTTACTAGCAAACAAAGTTGGGAATGGAAAAAAGAGAGAGGGTGGAAATGTAAAAATCTTGATTAGAAAGTATAATTTAATAGAACATGTATCGAACCAAATGTATTGATTAATGTAGAAGATATAGTACTTATATTGATTCAAACCAGAGATTTAGTACTAAAAGCTCTGAGCCAAAAAGCTGTTGCAGATTGCTACAAAAGTCAGTTTAATGCTGTCCTTGAGAGTGCCTTCACAAAGAATTTCTTCTAATGTTTGAGGACTAGGTAGAATGCGGTATATGTCAGTTTGATCCCGGAGGGTTTTATTTTGTACTCTAATAGCTGTTACGAGCCTACATTATATCCAAGGAGTAATTTTCCTTAGGGGTGCCCAGCTCGCTTTGTGTCAATATTCTAGCATTTTAAGTCACGTACAGTATATGCTTCTGGGAACAGGGAAGGAGCCAGCCAGACTCATAATGGTCTGCATTCATTAATAAAGGCAGAGGCTTCTGTCCCTCCATCGCCCACTACAGGGAGGCTTCTTTGGCCTTCAGGGACCCGAGCAGACACATTTAAAGAAAGCTTTATTTTGAGTGGGCAGGAGATGAAATGTAGGACTCGCAGGCATTTCCGAAGTCAGCTATATGCCTGAGCACAGGGGTGACCTTAATGGGTCAAAGAAGAATGCAGGTCAAAAGACTTATTATCCAGCCTGTTGGAAACCAATTGCTTTTGTTTAAAAAAAAATAAAAAATAAAGCAGTAGTGCTTAAAGGTGGATAATAATGTAGAATTCTGTTTGCAGCCTGTAACTGCACGACTGTGTTTGTGTCCTGGGATATGCTTCTAGAAAAATAAGAGCATACAGACTATGATAGTGTTTACAGATAAAGGTCCAACCTGGTGATAAAAGGAAGGGTAATATAATTAGTTAATCAGCAATGATTGATTACGGATGTTTGCGTTCTTCAACTAAAGAAAAAACAACATGCTGCCTTGGTGCTGTCACCATCTGTTGAAAGAAACAGCTACATTTAATCTTTCTATTTCTTTTATTTCTTCCCGCCTTGCATTGTTGCAAAGCCACAATTGCCTCCTATTTCCTCTGGTTAGAAAACATCTCATTTAAATTGAGTACAACTCCAGTTTAAATTTGGGATTCTAATGGCGTGGTGAATTAGTGGAAAGCTTGTTATTTTTTTTTTTCATTCCTTTTTAAAATGGCTCTTTTTCTTAGTTTTAAAAGCTTGTCAGAATTTGAGACAAAGGGCTATAAATAGACAAGTCACAGTAAAAATGATTAACATCTTTGAATCAACAGATCTCACAAAACTTCCATTCAGACATAGTTTTTATTTTTATGACTATTGCTACTTAATATTTTGTTGATGCCAACAGAAGGCTACAAAGCACAGACTACGAGACATCATCTCTGCCAAAATACTGGCCAGGCAAGGGTGATCCATGAGCACCACTTTTGGGGTGGGGACTTAATTTTTCCACCCTGGGAAGGTAGACGGCCCCTGGTTTTCCTCTGGAGCTTAACTTCATCATTGTTATAGGTGCAGATATTCAAATTCACATCAAGATCTCAGGCAAATGGGATAGTTTGGCCAAGGTGAATAGTTACAGGGGATCGTGGGTTTTTATTTTTATTTAAAAATATTTTGCTTGGATTGTATTTTAAATAGGATTAAACCGTTTGACCAGTAAATGTGGTTAGCTCTCAGAGAGAGAGAGGCTGAATTAATCATGTGTTAGCGTGCCAAGCCCAAAATGAGAATTCCAGTCTTGTAAAATGAAAGGCATCTCATATTTTAAAAAGAAATTCATAGTGCTAGAAGGGAATTTTTAAGGTCCTCATCTGTTTTTTAGCTTTCTAAGTTTAATTTCAGGTTTTAGAGGAGAAAAAGAACAAATTCCTTCCAAATGGGGCCCTTTACAGTAAAGAGAGTGGGGTTTTTTTGGTGTTCTTTTTGTTTTAAACCTGGCTATTAAGGTATCATACGTAGATGGATTGTCTTTAAAGCTTTAAGGTGTGTTGTGAATTGAATTTTTTTTTAACACAAACCCCTCTCGTGTAAAACAACTGTTCATAACTGGGATTAATGGTTTGCAATTTTCAGTTACTTAGACATGGGGTCTCCAAGAGATGGCTTTTTGCAGAGTAGAATATGGCTCTCTGTGGGATTACAGAACTTTTCTTCTCTTCCTACTTCCTTTTCTGTCATCACCCCTCCCTACCGGCGTCGATGCTGCACTGATGTTCTCCTCGATTATGTAAAACACTTTCCCTTCATTGGAACAGATATTTTTTCTCATAACCTGTCATTGCATTAAAGTACTTTGGGGACTATGAATTGCTGTGTAAAATTGGTGAGATTACCCACTGCTTTGTTCTAGTGTAGTGGTTTCCTCCAGACCTAAAGAGCAGAAAACTCTTACAAGAGAAGGCGACTTGAGGATGGCCCGGCAGCATTTTCTCTGCTCTGCTTGTCCCCGTTCCTGTTCTTGCTGCGGGGGTTCACGGCGGGCTCTGTGGTGTGGCTGGCCTGGCGAGGACCACCAAGCACCAGGCACCTGCCCTCTCCTTGGGCTTAGCACTTCTCTGGTCTCTGTTTCATCTTTCCCACTCACTTCTTGTCTCCCTTTCTGAAAAACTTTGTCTGTGATTTTAAAAACACACCCAATTAGGCAGAGGGCTCCCAAGAAGCAACTTCTTGTTTCTCTTATGGGTGGATCTTCAGTGAAGTCTGGAGATGAACACGCTGTCTTTCTCTCCAACCCCTAATCACCAACCTGTGCAGCTCAGACACCCATTCCTTCCTCCAGAAAATGAAATCAGGTCATTCATATTTTCAGTGACTCAAAGTACTGTATGGGGGAGGGGAAGTCACATCTCAGGGATCCTCCAAGGTGGCGAGGACAAACCCTTGAGGACTGGATCAGAATCACCTGAGTTTTTTGTTTGTTTTGTTTTCCATGCAAATATGCCACATTTCCCGGCTTCCCAGGTGGCGCAGTGGTAAAGAATACGCCTGCCAATGCCGGAGACCTAAGAGACCCGGTTTCTGTCCCTGGGTTGGAAAGATTCCCTGAAGAAGGACATGGCAACCCATTCCAGTATTTTTGCCTGGGAAATTCCATGGACAGAGGAGCCCGGTGGGCTATAGTCCATGGGGTTGCAAAGAGTCAGACACGACTGAACACACACACCCATTTCTCACCTTGAGAATCACTGACAGTGGTGGATGCCATGCCTAGGGATGGGAGTTGGGGGTGGGGAACCCTGTTCTCCCCTTCAGCCAATTTGTAAGAAAAAAGAGAAAGACTGACAATGAATGACCTCAGTGGTATGCAGGTATCTCCCCACCGAGAGAACTTTCTGCCGTCACCATATTTCATGCCAGATTTCCCATTTAGACGTTATTTATATTGCAGCTCCTTATTTTTGTTGAAGCTTGCGTTTCACAAGCCCTACCCTTGTCCTTCTCTCCGATGATTTATATTCTTCTCTCTTAATATGCAAAGCATAAATCCTTTATAGTAGCAACTTCAATCTGTTGCAATAAGTGATTCATATGTAGTTGTTCATTTCTTTGCACCTCTGAAGAGACGTGTAGAGCTTTGGTTTAGGATGAAAGCATCCAAGAAACAACTGTTGCCAACTATTGTGGCCAATTTGTGTTAGATTTCAGTTTTGCAGTTTCTCAGTATAGACAGATAGAACACTGGAGAGATTGTAATATAGCTTCCTTCATTAACCTCCAAAATTCAATTGAGTGTGGAATGTCTGTAGTAAGCACTCCATTGTTTAACATTTTTTTAGTTATTTGGCTGCACCCGAGTCTTAGTTGTGGTATGTGGAATCACTAATTGCAGCATGAGGGATCTAGTTCCCTGACCAGGGATCGAGCCCTGGGCCCCCTGCATTGGGACTGCTACTGAACTGCCGGGGACATTGCTAAATATCTTTAAATAATGTTATTAAATTTTTTTTTTACTTTGATTTTCAAAATCACACATCCTCCTGTCAAAGTTCTACCATTTAGATAGCTACTGTCTCAGCTTCTTGTACTTATTTTCTTAATTTTTTAAATTAAAACTTTGTGTAAGATCAGTCTTGACTGTGAGATATCAAAATGTATGAGAAAGTTTAGACAGATCATTTTGAGTAATTGAATGTTTTCATTGTTTATAACCTCTTTGATCATAATTATGTTGATATTTAGGGGGATAGCAATGTTTTCTTAGTCCCATCAGTTTTTTTTATTATCCTTTATGTCTACTTTTGGAGAAAAATAGTTTGTAGAACTATTTATTTAGAATCAATACAAAGGAAAAGAAAGTGAAAGTGACGCTATGGATGGTAACCTGCCAGACTCCTCTGTCCATGGAGTTCTGCCTGTGATACAGGAGAACCAGGTTCGATCCCCAGGTCAGGAAGATCCCCTGGAGAAGTTGATGGAACGAGGAGCCTGGCAGGCTATAGTCCATGGGGTTGCAAAGCGTCACACATGACTAAGCGATTAACACTTCATTTTTACTTTTTTCCTTTGTATTGATTCTAAATATATACTTCTGCAAATTATTTTTCTCCAATAGGCAGACATAAAGGATCATCAAAATACCAGTGAGACTAAGAAACATTACTAGCCCCTTAAGTATCAATGTAATTATGATCAAAGGAGTTATAAATAATAAAAACATTCAAAGTGCATTGTCTAAATTTTCTCATACATTTTGCTATCTCAGAGTCAAGCCCAATCTTACAGAATTTTTTTTACTACCCTTTATGTCTGCCTATTGGAGAAAAATAATTTGCACAAATATTTATTTAGAATCAATGCAAAGGAAAAAAAAAAGAGTTGGCATAAAACTGGTCTGCTCCTGTATGGACTTTAAGGCTAATATCATTAAAAGAAGAATAAAAAAATCCAGCTCATCTTTCACTAAATTAATAAAAATGGTATGTTTTAAATAAAGGTGAGTGAAATAAAGTCTTCATTATTTGTTGTCCATTTTCTTATAAAACGGACTTAGTTTGAAATAGGGAACAGAAGACCTGGTTCATCTTCACAAGACCCCTGTCTCCCTCACTGGTGCTGTAAGCCCCAGCTGGGCAACACAAAGCAGCCAAGCCTCTGGCCTTTCACCCTCTACTCACTGGGCAGGCGTTTGGCTAGTTTCCTGGGGAAATGAAAAGATGACAAAGATCTCAAAGACAAAGCCCTCTGCTGAAAATTTTCCATAGGTCCTCCTTACCCACAAGACCAAGTCTGAACTCCTTAGCCAGGTACAGAAGGCTCTTCAGAATCTGGCCCCAAACTTCTCTCTACCTTCATTTCTCATCCACACTCTTGGTTCTGGACACTCAAGAAGATTCCAGCCAATCTGAATGAGCTGCAGGTCCACAAACCTACTTTGTGTGTTCTTGCTTCGTTGCCTTTACCCACGAGTGTCTTTGGCCTGGAGCACCCGCCCTGCATCCCAAATGCCTCTTTGTGTTTCCAGCCTCAACTAAAATGTCCTAAGCTAGGTCCAATGCCTTCCCCAAAGGCCAGGCCAGGTTAGGTGTGCGTGATATTCCTATGGTCATTTCTAATATACTCCCACCAGGTGGCTTTTTCATTATGTGCCTATGTGACTTTCTTGAGTCCATGAGCACTCTGAAGATGTGAAGGTGTGGACCATCCTTCTCCTTCCAGTGGCCCTTGCCTAGCTGGCCATTCATTTGGCCGGATCCTCTTTGCCAAGTGCTGCGATGCTGGGGCCTGTGGCTGGTGGTGATGCAAGTGTTCAAGAGCTGCTTGTGAAGGAATGAATAAGTGGATGAAGACCAGAATTACGGACACAGGGAGAGAGCCAGAACTGCAGATAACCAGAAGACAAGACCTCAGCTGCATATGATATAAGCAGTCGGAGACAGGGGAAGTGGTCTTAGATGGGATGAGCGTGGAAGTGGTCATACTTGGGGACAGATCTCAAGATTCTGATAGGGTGGGGGGAGGGGGTTGACGGTGAGAGGTGGGAAAACTACTCAGGGAAGGCGCAGGTGGGGTCATCTCCAAATTCATTCATTTGCTCTGAATGAACGTCCTTTGGGTCTGTGAGCATCCCCCATGCAGGCCACAGGTCCAGGTCCAGAGCCCGCCCACCCAGTGTTCCCCCCTCTGGACCTGGCTTGTGGTTATAAGTTGCCCAAAAGCCCAGTTTCCCGCTCACAGTTTGGAACCAGGATGTTGACTCAGGAAGGGGACGTGCTGTGTGGATGAAGGGGACAGCACCAAAGTACAACAAGGACTGCGCCTCCTGGGGACTGGAGGGGGGCTGGTTTCAGGCTGCTGGGATCTGCTTCTGTACCAGGTGGGGACCCAACCCCGAGCCCACCCCCAGGAGAAGAGCTGGAGATGTTTCCTGCCCCGTTTGTCAGGTGTCGGCCAGGCAACTCTTTTCCATAAAATCTATGTTTAGGGATGGATAGCTGTCTGTTGTTAAGATGTTCTAAGCATGAGTAGAACAAAAGCATCTGTAATCAACGGAAATAATGCACAGATAAATGCAACTGTTAAAACAGTGTTACCCTGGTGTTTGAAAAGAGGCGTATGCTGATAAGAAGAGATGGTGGAAGGTGAGGGGGGTCTTCTGGGGAGTGAAGCAGAGTCAGAGAAAGGGAAGACCCCCCTGGCCCCACCCCACCCCTCCCTCCTGGCTCTCACTGGGGGTGGGGAGAAGCCAGGCCCCCCCAACCCCAAGGCCCCATTCTTCCGGACCCAGAAACAGTTTTCAGGTCATTGTAAATCAATGAGCATTTATAGATACTTGGTTTGATGAGAATATGATCACTTAAGGTTTTTCTCTCCCCACACCCCTGTTTTCTTTCTCATTACAGAACCATACGATGACCCAACACAGCAGTTAGTGCAAGCACCGTCTCTCAAGGAGAATGACTTTTGTGGCACAAAAAGGGAACATGTTTTACTCTTTGCACGAAACTTTCATTGTTAATGTATATTATTCAGAAACATTGTATTGTACCATAAAACTTGTATTATCAAAACTGTTGGATGTTCATGTGTTTGAACTTTTGAGCACCGGATAGACCCTCTGTATATAAAGTGTCTCACATGTATTATGTCGTCTGATACTAAAATGGTCTTATAAAGACGAGTGGACTTGGGCCCTATTCAGGCAAGATTTAAAAAAAAAAAAAAGAATGTGAGCAAAATGGCTTAAGAGAAAGTATTTTCAAGGAAGACAGATTAAAACAACCCGGTTACACGTGAGACTATATTTGGACTTCCTTTTCTTAACACTTAAGCCTAGAATTTCTCTTTTTTGGTATATCAACGGTTAAACCCAAGACTATTTTTTATTGCTGAAGATTCTTGCAAAAAACCATGAAGAGATGTTCTCACAGAACCCCACAGCTGGGTAAGGCCCGTATATATATTTGTAAGCCTTGCAATGTGACAGGTAGCATCACTATATATGCAATAGTTGTTATGTAGACTGTCAAAGAATTTTTTTTTCCTGGATACATTTTGAAGCTTTGAGTGTTCAAGGTTTTCCTTAATGATTTCACACAGCCAAATTCTTGAATCAGTTGAACTAACCTGTATGTTACTGTTATTAATGTTTACTCTGCGGTCTGAACCTGGAGATTACTGGAATTGTTTTCCAAGAGGAAATAAATTCAGTTTACCATTAGGTATGAGTGTATGTGTGTGTTTTCTTTTTCTAGTTATGTTGCCATTAAACAAAAAATCTAATTGCACCCCTGGAAATGAGTTCTGCTCTTGAGAATATCCCAGGCACAACCTCAATCATATTTAACCTTTCCACACTAGGCCAAAAGCACCTAGGAGGAGATTCATCACATGGCACAGAGAAGGCATCAGACCTAAAGTACTCATTCCTCTCACAGATCCTAGTAGGTCACATTGTACTGGAGGATTTTGACATCACAGATGGATGTGATGGCTGTTTTCTGCATAATTTGCAGCCCAATTCATGTCATGCTGTGCAAATCTGAACTCAAAGTAGATGGCTGCAATTTGAGAGGCAGTTTGGCTTATGTGTACTTAAGAAGCAGCTTTGTTCATTCAGAAGACAAAGCACAGAGCAGGGAGCCGGGAGCCTGTAAGCGTCACGCTGGCCCGGAGTGCGGACTCTCGGTGTGGTCTTCTGCACAGCACCCACCTCCAGGCCTCAGTCCCCTAGCCCAGGGAGGTGACATGGATTGGTCATCAGCCTCCATACAGGCACGGGGGTGTCTCTGCAAGACCGCTGACACCACACCACAGCTTGCCACAAAATGGTGAATGAGGAGGTGCTCTCGAATTTCAGAGGTTTTTTTGAGGGAGACAGAAGAGAATTGCCATGTATACATTGAGCCCTGATATATCTTGACTCAAAATCAGTAAGTATAGACTTGATATTAGTGGGCAGCTATCTTCCACCTCCTGCTTCAAATACTTCACCCACTGAGACTCTTTCACCCTCTTTGAAACTCTGACAACCTCAAGCAATTCTTTAAACCTTAAACAAGCAAGAATCTTCATAACAGTTTTTTTGATCAGGAAACTAATGCATGGACTTATTCGTTTTATTATGACCAACTGTCACGAGGGGAACCATGAATAAAACCCAGATACCAGGTATAAGCCTCACCCCATAATCTGTGTCAAACCTTAACCTCCATAAGGATCACCTGGAGGGCTTGTTACTTCACAAGGTGCTGACCGGACACCCAGAATTGCTGAGTCAGTAGACCTGGGGTGGAGTTCAAGAGCTGACAGTTTTAGGATGTACCCAGCTGGGAGCTCCTGTTCCTGATGTAGGGGCCACACTTTGAAAACCGCTGCTCTACCCCATTTCCAAATGAGTGCATTGAGTGAGAATAACCATGCAGAGTGCCAGCAAATTATGCTACTTATTTTGTTTCCAATAAAAAGACAGTTTGGTCAGATTTTAGGATCACTTAGAAACAAGTACCTCCTGGTGATTAATGTACATGTGCTTGCCAGAAGGTATCATGCGCATGTGTTTAGTTTTTTAATGCTAGGAAAATCTACATCTATACATTTCACAATGGATTGCCAGCATGCTATTTAATTAAAAAGCTTTTTCACCAGCTACATAAATAATGAAGTATGCTGAGAATATGCAAGTGCATTCATAATTAAAATACTCCGCTATATTTAAAAAAATTAAGATCTCTGGTCTATTCAAAGATTTTGCATTTAAAATGAAATAGCCACACTTAATGCTGATTTTTTATAAGCTTTGAAACCTTGGGTTATTAATGAGTGGGTTATATTTTACTAAAGGGAAGCTGCTCTTCATTCATGAAAAGGAAAGCAGGTGATGGTATTTATCCAGGGATGAAGCCCAAGTTGCCTTTAACAACCATCACCTCTGAGACTTTCCAAGCTCCTGGTAAACAGCAGGGGTTGGACTTCATAAGACGCAATGGAGACTGAGGCTTATCATTCTAGAGGCCATCACACGGCTGGCCATTGAGTTCTTTCAATACAAGCATGGTTCAGTCACTTCCCAGACAAAGCCGGAGGCCGAAGAAATTGACTCATTATAGGCCTGGCTGATCCTCCAGTGACAAGATCGTTCGAATTCAGCAGGCTCTTCTTTATAACCAACCATTCTTTGGGTCATAAATACTGAACAGTGCATGGAACAGTCATTCCCTCCTGCTTGTTACCTTGTTTATGTTTATTTCCTGCTTCATGCCCTAAGAATATAAGGCAACTTAAAGACTAACACAACATTAACAGGAAAAGCATCATCTTGGGACTTCTCTGGTGGTCCAGTGGATAAGAATCTGCCTGCCAATGCAGGGGAACACGGGTTTAATCCCTGGTTCAGGAAGATCCCACATGCCACAAAGCAACTGAGTCCGTGCACCCCAACTACGGAGCTCATGTTCTGCAACAAGAGAAGCCACTGCAATGAGAATCCCGAGCTCTGCAAAGAAGAGTAACCCCCACTTGCCATAACTAGAGAAAGCCCACGCATAGCAACGGACTCAGCACAGCCATAAATAAATAATTTTTTAAAAGCAGCATCTTACAGAACGGTGAAAACACAGTAGAGTGAGTGGCTTGTTTTCTGCTTTAATTTTGCTTTGAATGCATTCTTACATTGGCTTTGAGGTTCCTGATAGCAAAGGAAAAAACAACAGAAAGAAAGGATTATACCAGTTCCTTATGAGAGTTTTTTTTCCCTAACACTTAATTCCCAAAGAAATTTCGCAATGGCTTTCTATGCAGTCCAGTGGCCAACACGATGACCAGTGTTCCTGACCTAATTTTATGACCTCATGCAGTGGCTGTCATCTGGAGGAATGTGGCTTCATCTATAGGCAGAGGCCAGAGATGCTGCTAAATATCCTGCAATTCACAGGACGGGTCCCCAGAACAAGGAATTAACAGCTGCCAAAGATCAACAGTGCCAACACTGAGAAATGGGTCTAATGTAAAGTGTTCTGATTGTTCAAGGAACTTGTTACGTTAGCATCATCTAGAAAACTTTTTAAAAATCTATTATGGGCAAGATTCATATATATGTATATATATATTTATATGCCACATATATACACATATGTGTTGCATATGTGTGTGATATATATATCACACATATGTATATATGTGGCATATATATACACGTGTATATGTGGCATATATACATATGTGAGAGAGAGATACACACACACACACACACACACACATACACACATACACACACACACACACACACACACACCCCCCACACATAGTGTGGCTTGTGGAATCTTAGTTCCCTGACCAGGGATTCAACCCCCTGAGCCCCGGCAGTGAAAACACCAAGTCCTAACCACTGCACCAACAGGGACTTCCCCTGAAAAACTATTCCTGAATCCCACCCCTAGAGAAGCAGTCTTAATTGGTCTAGAGTGCAAACGTGCCCAGGTGACCTAGTGTAGCCGTGTTTGAGACCCACTGGGCCAGGCTAACATTCTCACTTAAGTATACTGGGCTCAAGACTAGAAATATGCAAATAGCATCCTAGGAGCAGAGACATATGGGCCTCACACACTTTTTCTTCAGTGTTACTTTTTATAACTGGGCATGTAATGATTATTTTAAGTAGACTAACCGGTAGCAAGTTTCAGAACGAGGGGAAAGGGGGGAAGTGACCCAGAAGCCCACCACCCTTACACCTGTATCCAGGATTACAAGCTAATGAGTGAGAAACCTGGCCCAGGGGGGCTCTGGGCACCCAGAGAGCAAGCCCCCCATCAGCTGCCTCCACTGCTGCCTGGAGGAAAGGCAGCCTGCCGAGGCCAGATTGCCCAGTGTCTTAGGAGAAGCCAGCGATCCGGGTGGTGAGGTGCCATGTGCCAGTTTCTAAATGTTGGCAGCCTACTCCGTTTGTTATTCAAACTCTACTGACCCCCGCTGTGCAGGCCATATGAGATAGACTTTCAGGCCAGGCCCCGCTCCTGGATTGCCAGTTTTGACCTTCAGCATCAAGTATTATTTTCTTCCCAATTGTTTTCGTGCCAGACTATTTAAAGTGCTCGTTTAAAATAATTACACAGTTTGTGTATTGTAAGCATCATATGCCATTTTGATATTGCTTTGTGGCCTTCATAATTCTATTGCTTCAGGTGGAGCAGTAATCCGCCAAATGGATGTATTCTATATAAGCCCGCCCTTGTTCCCAGATATTTCAATTTCAGATGGATTTTGTTTGTTTGTTGAATGATGAAGGATTAAAAATAGAATAAAGTCAATAGTTTCTTCTGAAAGCCAGATACGCTATATTCTCTGTTGCTAATGGAGGCCAGGTTAGCTGCTTTGGAAATCATGCAAACAGGTGATAAGGTTGACATTCTACTTTAGAAGTTGATAGGCTCCCCAGGTGGTGCTAGTGGTAAAGAAGCTGCCTGCACATGCAGGAGACATAGAAGACGTGGGTTCGACCCCTGGGTGGGGAAGATCCCCTGGAGGACCCACTCCAGTATTCTTGCCTGGAGAATCCCGTGGACAGAGAAGCCTGGCGGGCTACAGTCCATAGGCTCGCAAAGAGTCAGACCCAACTAAAGCAACTTAGGATGCACACATACAAGCTTAACCAGTGTTCCAGCCCAAATGGAAGGTCAAGGTGGCCTCTAGGGGTTCCCCACAGGCTGGGGTAGGCTCCTCAGAGCAGCCTGGGTCTGTTTCAGAACTTGGGTAAGGATTCCAATGAATCCTCAAGTTCCACCCTAAAGAGCATGGCAGCCCTGCTTTGTGCCCATTGGGGTGCAGCAATGCACAACCCTCGAGAAAGGAAGTTTGGAACTCCAGATCCCATTAGAGAACACCTGCAAATGCTCCCCTCTCAGCTCCAGCACACCAGAGCCTCTTACCATCTCCCTGGTGTGGAGGGGGTGCTACCGAACGCACTGCAAACGCCTGGAGTTCAAGCAGGAGGGATGATTTAGGGTAAAAGGACCCACTATGGGTTTCTGGCAGAATCCCAAAGCTCAAGGCTGGTTGGCACTGCATTCCCGGGTGAGTGCCTCCCAGGGCCGAGGAGTAGCCACGACCATCTCGGCCAGATTCCTTCGTAATGAAGTCAGCTGTCAACTCCTTGGGGGGAGAGGCACAGAGCCCCTTTATTTCCAAGCAGGTGTTACAGCATATTAAAGGTTGAATTCCATCTTGTGCTCGCATCCTGGATGAGCCAGTTTGCAGGCAAGCTCAGTTCTTTCTGCAAAGAAGGAAACTTGGCAGTGGTGGAGGCTGAGTACTTAAATGGCAATCAACTTCTGGCTCATATCAATTAATTCCTTCATGGACTTCTGCCTAAGTATAGCATCTTGAATTCCCAGCTGCGGAGACTATGAAAAGCAGCCCAAACAGCACACGCCACGATCCAGGGGAGGGCGTACTGGTGAAACAGTGATGGGTGATGCTGTCCCATCAGGGTGCTCTGTTGATTTACCTGTAGAAACCAGGGCAGGAGACTCACTTCTTTTTCTGGGTGGGAAATTCTTAGAGAAAACTCACTATGTCCAAGTGAAGCCATTCTGAGGAGAATCACCTTCTTTAGGCTTTAAAATATCCAAATCCAAAGTGACCATGAGATGTAAGAGTGGAATAAGGACTAGGGATCAGGGAAGGGCTTTGTGGTCACTCAGACACCAGGAATACCGATTCTGAAAAATGGTCCAGGGACTTCCCAACTGGTCCAATGATCAAGAATCCACCTTCCAATGCTAGGGATGCAGGGTCAACCCCTGATCGGGGAACTAAGATCCCACAGGCTGCAGAGCACCTAAGCCTGAGCACCACAATTACTGAGTCTGCACACTGCAACTAGAGAAGCCTATGCACTGCGACAAGGAGCCCACATGCAGCAACTAAGACCCAGCACAGCCTAATAAATAAATAGTAAAAAAAAAAAAAAAATGGTCCTCACACACAAAAAAGATCTTTAAAAAAGAAAAATATGGTCCTCATCCCAAGGAACCTACCAGAGTCATTTCCATCTCTTTCATGTGAACTAGGAGGATCTAGATCAAGAGCTGAAGACAGGGTGACCGTTGGTAGTGCCCTATGAGATCTGGCAGTTCCTAATTCACCTGGTTCATACAGACTACAGCTCAGACCATGACATCTACATGGGGATGTGAATTTCAAATCCCTTATCACTCAGCCTTCACCTAGTGCTCTTAGAATGCGGCTATCACCAAGCCATAGCCAAGGAAAATCAAGGTCACGTGGCGAGACAAACACTCTTTCTCCCCTGCGCGTGTGTTTTTCCTTCTCTGATCGCTTTTACTGAATTGGAGGAAAAATCTGGTTCCTCATCCAGGAGTCAAAACCTTTGGCTCTCTTAAGGGTCATGCCCTATCCAACATGGTAACCACTAGCTGCTTAAATATGTGGCTACATAGATTTACATCAATTTAAATGAAGTAAAATTTAAAATTCAATTTCTCAGTCTCACTAGGAACACTTCAAGTGTTTGGTTGCTCCATGGGGTTAAGTGGCTACCACTGGAACCGCACAGATACAGGACATTCTCATCACAGAAAGTTCTAGTGAACAGTCAGACAATCTAACCCACCCTCTCCCACCTTCTTGGACCCCTTCCACATATGGAGGCCCCTCTTTCTCTAGCTCCTTTCATTTTTTCCCCACAACTATCCTCATTCCTCAGACCGTTCTTTGTCCTCAAATATTCACAGGTTTTTCCCTGTGAAAAATATTTCACAGGTTATTCTCTTCTTTAAAAAAAAAATATCATTTTTTTTAAAACTCTGACACCTCCTCCCAAGACTGTTTTATTTCCTTTATTTTCTTCCAGATTTCTCAGATCTGTGGTCTGCCCCCACATCCTCCATTTCCTGACCACTGACTTGCTCCTTCTTCACCAGCAGGATGGCTTCCATCAATATTGTTTTACTGAAAATGTGTTCCCAAGGTCACCAGTGGCCTTCTCACATCCCAGTGAGAAGTGTTTCTTCCCCCAGTCCTCACTCTCCTCTGCCTTTCAATAATTTATGCCATCAGTCACCCGGTCCCATGTTCTTGCTTGGCAATATTTCTTATGTTTATTCTTCCCTTTCTGTTCCCAATGGCAGGACCCTGGGAGGGCATGGGGGGTCGGGGGCGGGGGCGGTGATCCTTTCCATCTGTTCCCTCTGGTTTCTCCTCTCTCTAATCCCTCTTGTATATGGCCACCATGTTCATCTTTATAAAACACTTATTTAACACTATTTCCTCATTCAGTAAATACCAACAACTCCCAGAGTAACACAGTGAAAAACAGGGTAGTTTAAATAGAGCTTGAATCCTTTTCTTTTTTTTTTTAATTTATTTTTTAAAATTTTATTTTATTTAACTTTACAATATTGTATTGGTTTTGCCATATATCAAAATGAATCTGCCACAGGTATACATGTGTTTCCCATCCTGAACCCTCCTCCCTCCTCCCTCCCCATACCATCCCTCTGGGTGGTCCCAGTGCACCAGCCCCAAGCATCCAGCATCGTGCATCAAACCTGGACTGGCGACTCGTTTCATATATGATATTATACATATTTCAATGCCATTCTCCCAAATCATCCCACCCTCTCCCTCTCCCACAGAGTCCAAAAGACTGTTCTATACATCAGTGTCTCTCTTGCTGTCTCGTATACAGGGTTATTGTTACCATCTTTCTAAATTTCATATATATGCGTTAGTATACTGTATTGGTGTTTTTCTTTCTGGCTTACTTCACTCTGTATAATAGGTAGCCTACGCCAACTTACTTTGCTTTTCTGAAATTTCTTTATCCTTCTTTAATTGGAGGATAAGTATACTTACAAGTCATTGTAGGATGTTTGCCGATGTTATTAATCAGTGCCCAAAAATGCTGCGGAAATATATTAGTTGCCCGATACAGGAAAGTTATTGCTTTAAGTATTATCTCTATTTAGGCTTCCCTGGTGGCTCAGACAGTAAAGAATCTGCCTGCAATGTGAGAGACCGGGGTTCGATCCCTGGGTTGGGAAGATCCCCTGGTGAAGGAAATGGCAACTCACTCCAGTATTCCTGCCTGGAGAATTCCATGCATAGAGAAGCCTGGTGGGCTACAGTCCGTGGGATCACAAAGAGTCAGACACGACAGCAAATAACACTTTCACTTTCATGTTTATTTAATCCAGGCTCTTTTTATGTTGATTCTAGAATCACTGATTTTACTCCCTTGCTTTTTCTCTCTTATCCCTCAGATTCTCTCCTTTATAGTCTTTCTTAAAAAACACCACTTGGACTTCCTTGGTGGCACAGTGGATAAAGAATCCACCTGCCAACACAGGGGACACAGGTTTGATCCCTAGTCTGGGAAGATTCCACGAGCCGTGGAGCAACCAAGCCTACTGAGCCTGTGCGCTGCAATTACTGAGGCCAAACACCTGGATCCCGTGCTTCGCAACAAGAGAAGCCACCACAAGAAGAAGCCTGAGCCCTGCAATAAAGAGAGGCTGCCACTCACCGCAACTAGAGAAAGCCACAGAAAACAACAAAGACCCAGTGCAGCCAAAAAAAGAAAAAAACAACACTTTTCCCTTATCTCCTGCTTATGAGAACCTGGAGTAATGTTCTACTTTTCTTCCACAAAGAGATGAATATTCTTAGACTTTCAAGAGTGTTTTAATCTTGCCCAATTACCCACTTAGCTTCAACCTGTTTCTATCACCGAGGCCACATCATTCACCTTTGTACATCTCGTCCATCCCTTCATTTTATTTTTCATATCTATTGTCTGTTTATTCCTACTCTTCTTCCTTTTTTCTCTTTACCTCAATCTCAGCCAGTCTTCTGGCCACAGACCAAGTCCCTCTTCTTCCATGAATCCCAGGCTAATCTGCTCCTTTATCTCCTTTGTCTGAATTCCTGTTGCCCTTACAGCCTAGCTTAGCAATGGCTTTCTTGAAAATGAATTTTGTCTTCCTAGCTGGATTGTAAATCTTTCAAGCATGGGGAATCTGCTTTCTCTCTATTTTTTTTAATTCAACCATGTGATGTCACCAAGGAAGTTCAATTAAGTACATGTTGATAAATAGCTATGCTGCTGCTGCTGCTGCTGCTAAGTCGCTTCAGTCGTCTCCGACTTTGTGGGACCCCATAGACGGCAGCCCACCAGGCTCCCCGTCCCTGGGATTCTCCAGGCAAGAACACTGGAGCAGGTTGCCATTTCCTTCTCCAATGCATGCAAGTGAAAAGTGAAAGTGAAGTTGCTCAGTCGTGTCCGACTCTTAGCGACCCCATGGACTGCAGCCCACCAGGATCCTCCATTCATGGGATTTTCCAGGCAAGAGTACTGGAGTGGGGTGCCATTGCCTTCTCCGTATGTACAGCTATAGTTGTAGCTTAACTACAGTCCTCGGTCCCTCTTAGTTCAACAAAGAATGAGGGGGTAAGACAAGATCCTTGCTCCCCAGAAACTCACAATTACAATTACCCAGAGACGCAATCTCAGCCATTTTTCTGGGTTCCACAGTTGCCACTGTCCTCATTAACCAGGTAAAGAAGGGCATCGGGAAACAGGGTCAGCACGGACTCAATTTACAGTCAAAACCCATTGGAGCTGGATATCCAAAATGCCTCCTCTTTTTGTCTCTTTGATGGTACTAATTTCAGCAGATGTGTTTAGCACAAAAATCCTGCAATCAGTTGCTTCTGAACAACTCAGCAGCACACAGCAAAGCAGAAAACCCGCTAGAAGTTGTCCAGACCAGACTGACCAAAGTCATTTCTCCATCTTTAATGGAGTCTTGCACTGGTAACAGGTAATGCTATGCAGATTCAAGATGGTCATTAAAACAGTATTTGAAACTGAAATTGATATAGAAAACAAAATAGTGGTTACTGGGGTGGGGGTGTAATATAAGGGTTGGGGAGAGGGAGGGACAAGCTACCGGGTTCAAGGGTAAGTTGGGTTCAAGGGTGTATTGTACAACCCAGGGAATAGAGCCAATATTTTGTAATAACTGTAAATGGAAAGTAACCTTTAAAATTGTATAAAAACATTTTTTAAATATTAAAACTTGGCTTTAAATGATAACTATGTCTATAGATAAAAAACTGAATCAAAGAGGTACCAGATCCATATGTAAATCTAAACTGTCTCCCATTCTTCTCTTGAAGCAAAAAAGATGTTGAATATGATTACAGATGATCAGAGTTTCCCTCTGAAGAAATGGGCATATTCTGAACCAAGCATGCACTATATTCCCTTGACAAATATATTTACACTCAACTCAGAACATGGAGAGAAAAGGAAATGTCAACAGTTGACAGCTTCTTGGCCTATGGGGTGTGATCCAGGAGCATAATAAATTCATTTAATCTTGGTGTTGAATATATGCATTTTAGACTTATGCATAGTTTTTTTTTTTTTTGGCCTTTCCTCCAACACATTGTTTGAATACAATGTCACATTCCTCTGTATTGTCAACAGAGACATGAACCAAGCTAACCCTTTGGGTCCAACATGGGATAATTTTCCCTAATGAGTAAAAGGAGGAATGAGAAAAGGATACCACGTAGAAGATGCCTTATTACCAAATGTTGGTGGATAACTATTTCACGCTGAAATATGTGCCTCAAGAACATTGGCCACTGGGAGCTTACAGAGTCCCAGAGAAGATGTATTTCCACAAAAGATGTTAATCATGCTGATAAAGGGCTAAGCATAGTCGAGAGAAGGAAAACCACATAAAAAAGCCACCTCTGTTTAGAAGCTGGATCCTGCTCCCTTCTTCTCATTAAGGCATTTCTGATCTCAGCCAAATTGGACGTGAAGATACGTTCCTTATCCCTGGCAGATCTTGCAAGATATCAAACATTTCAGACTTCGTGTGTGAAAGCATGACATATTGGTTAAGACTGAAAATAGCGTGTTTCTGGTAGAGTTCAAGTAGATAAGAAATACTACACCCCACTGTTTTTGTAAACGCCAGAGTTCCATTGAGTCGAGACAGATGGTAGCAGGCAAAGATGCAATCTTATAATCAAAAGCTAAAATATGTCAAAAATATGTTAGCAAGCAAAATAGAACAGATTACTAGCTTCTCATGTCATGACAGCTTGCAAAACATGTTAGGATGCTGAATCTCTAGTTATGTAAATAAAGGAACAGCAAACAGAGCAGTAGCAAATGGTGAGGGAGCTCATGTATTGACTGTCCCTTCAAGGCAATCTGGGGAGACAGAGTCGTGTGGTTGCAAGGAACCTGGGATGGACCCTAAGAGGGCCCCAGCATCGAGCATGGGGATCCATTCTTCCTTCCATGAGTAACAGGTTTCTCTGTGATACTCAAAAGCTGTTTAACTAAATTACAGGAGGCATTCAAACTTCCCAGAGAGAATTGTAAGGATTCCTTTGAGGATCATCATGTCATTTAGCTCAAAGAAACAAGAGAGTGAGTGTTATTTTGTGAAGATAAAAGGTACCCAAGGCCTCTGTATATGCCAATCTCATCTCAAGGAGGTTTCTTTGACCACAGGACGGTGAAGTTTTGATGACCCTGGAGAATGAGCCTGACCGTAGTTTGGCCCTGGGCTTCTTATTGTCTTGGCTAATTTTTGATCAGGCTTGTGAAGAGTGAAGGCAATGTTTATCATGATGGGGGTGGGGACTGGAGATGCTTTTACTGAGCATCTACTGTGGCCCAGGTGCTATATTGCTCTCACATCAAATTAGCCCTCTTGCCTCTTGAGATGGACAGAGCGCTTTGACTAGTCCTCACCCAATGAAAGTTCTAATCTGACCTCCTGTCCTCCTTTTCCCCGCCCCCTTTTCTGCACACAGAGAATCCAGGGGTGGGAAGAAGGTGGTAGAAAGTGGGCCTGTGTTCTCATGCTAGTATGGCCACCTCTGGATCAAGGGTCCTACTTCAACCCTTGCTGCCCCTCTGGTCCACGCTGTACCAAAGCAACAATGATAAGCCTCACTTTTCAATCTCCATAGGGAATCACTTGAGAAAATTTCAACATACCAAAGAATGCTGCATTTTAAACTAGAAATCTTTTGATAAGCTACTTATCAATAGGTGAAGGTTTAGCAGTCTACACATATAACAGAGGATGATAATTAAACTTCTCAGGGTCTTCTCTGGCAGTCCAGTGCTAAAACTCCATACTCCCAAAGTATGGGGCCCAGGTTTGATCCCTGGTCCGAGAACTAGAATCCTGTATGCTGCAAAGAAGATGGAAAATCCTGCAAAGACCTCGTGTGCTGCAACTAAGACCTGGCACAGCCAAATAAATAAAATTTAAAAAATTTCTCACATAAGACAAGAGAAAGAATTTGCATTGTTCTTGAGGAGGAAGCAGCAAGACTGGGCTCTGCATCAGAGAAGAAAGGACCAGAAGAGGCAACAAGCCCAACTGTGTGACTGTCAAGTGAAGACTATAAAGATTGAAGTGTCTGATGTAAGTTTCTATGCTTTGTTTTGTTGGTTTTCTTTGGTCTGGTTCCTGTTGAAGACTGAGCAAGGCAAACCTCTGCTCTCTTCTGCACTAAATCCTCAGTGAAGGCACACTGCTCATGAATTATCCTGGGTGAGTTGGTTCTTTCTGGAGAACTCAGACAGTCGTAGAGTCCAGTCTCTGTCCCCGGCGTGGTGGAAACCCACGCCAGGGTGGTGGAAACCCACAGGCAGGAGGCAGAGAACATGTGAGTGGTTGGCGTCTGGATGACCCACACCAAGCAGCACTGCTGCGGAAGCGCCCCCGAGAAAAAGAGATTCACCAAGAGCGTGAGGTTGGGCCACAGGAGAGCAGCCGGCGCCGCGGTCGCTCAGTTTCCAATGGACACCCACCTCCTGACACGTCCTCAGCCCACTGCCTGGGAAGTTCATGCATCTCTCTAAACCCACACCACTCCCAAAAACGTGAGATCCCCATTTCCCAAAGAAGTGGGGCTCAGAAAGGTAAGGCAACCTGCCCAAGTTCTCACAGCTAAGTGGAGGCAGGATCCAGGGCCAAGGAATGTATGTGAGAGAAAAAGGAGGAGCAAGTGTGCATTTATGTGATATATATTTATGCATTAGCTAAATGTCCAACTTAGAGTCTTGTCCCTAAATACAGAATAACTATAAACATTAATTAGTTAGCGTCATCTTTGGCATTCCATAGGGAAAGAGAATCATTTATAAGACCAAATAAGACCTCTTGACTGCCCTACAACTATCATTTGGTGGGGGAAAAAATGGATTCAGGGTGAGCTCCTGCAAAGTCAGATATGGAATACACAATTCTGGTAAAACTGAAGCAGGTGAGCTCTAACTGACAGGAAGTAATGAGTGTAATAAGGTAAAGGGAATCACTCAGTTTAAGCAACCATATGCTCCAGCTATGGATGGGTATTTAGTGGTAACGATGCCCCCTTTATAATTCACTTGGTCTTTCTTTTCCTAATTACACCTAAGTGGATTTCCTCCTGTGGAAAAGCCAACGTAGGGAAACTTGGAGGCTCAAGGCCATAAGAGTTCCGAGGGACACTAAGTTGGGGGGTCAGTTCATAAAGTTATAGGGCTCAGGATGCAAGATGGTGAAGTCCTAAGTTCCTGTCCTGCTGTGTGACTTTGGACATGGAATAAGGTCTCTGGGCTTCAATCACTTTATTTCTAAAATGGAGGAAATGTTCCCTACTGTGTAAGCTGCTATGAAGACCGAATTGAACAGAGACATAAAACATTCAGCACCATGTCTGCCACCTAGTTGATGCTCAGTAAAATTTGGTTCCTACTCATTAGAAGAGTATTGCTTTAGCCTAGGAGCAACTGAGAGTTTGAGGAGCGATTGTTAATTTTCTTTACCATCAATTTTTTTCTATCAGGTGCCAACCAAGACCCTAGTCTTGCAGGACTGAATAAGACAGCATCTTTCACCCAGTGAGCTCACTGAAAACTCAGGAGGCAGAGACCCCACATGCAGTGACCATCCACATGAGGAAGTGCCCCTCTGGGGTGTCAAAGAGGTGTTGTGAGAGTGCAGGGGTGAGGTGTCCACCTGTACACACGAGGTCAATGATGGCTTCAGTGCGGAGGTGCAGTGGGAAAATCAGTGAAGCGTCTGCTGGCTTGTCAAGCCTGGATAGAGCCAACAGCCTGAGCACAAATAAAACAAACTTCTGTCAAGGTGTTGGAATTACCAAAATAAATGTTTCTGTGCATGGAACACAGCTCACGCCACATTTTCGGAGTCATCAAAACAGTGGGTCGATAAAGCGTGGGCAGGGGCTCAGAATCATGCCTCATTGGTGAGCTGGACCAAAGCCCCATAGAGAATCGGAACTACAACCGTCTGATCCCATCACAGCGCTGGCACAGACTGGGAGCTGCAAAAAGTGTTCAAGAGTAAACGTGAGACACACCTTCTGGGCAGGGTGGACCCAGCTAAAGCTGACAAAAGGTCCCACTGCCTGGGTTCCTTGTCCAAGGACCTGTCAAATCCTTGTCTCAATTCAGATCAGTGACATCCATCAGTCCTTGACTAGGCCATAGAGGGTCCCCACAGAAGGACACAGACTGACCACATGGAGTGCAGACAGGTAGACCAGCAGGCTGGCAGCTTTGGGGAGTCCTCAGAGCACAGACTCAGATGAATCAAAGTTCTAGATACCACACACAAACCAGAAGGAACACATAATAGAACCCAAGGGACTAGATTCTGGGAGAAGGAAAGGAGCAGTCCACATATATCAAGAAAGACGTATGGCTCCAAAGAGCAAAATGGAGCTCTTGTCCCAGATCAGCAGATAACCAGAAAATGGTTTGGTCCTAAGCCACTACCCAAGTTCAGGCAGACCAAAACTTCTCACAATTTTGAGTGATCTGGGTCCTGGAAAAGTTATCCATTTACCTCAGGGGACAGTGACCAGGGGAGAGGCACGGAAAGTAAACAGACTCAATAGATCCAAAAGTATGACAACAGCTGACAACGTTTTCAGACTAATATTGGGACACACAAGCCGTCGCAATCTCTGGATCTTAATTTAACTCTGTTGTGTATATGCTTTGTGCCTGGGAACCCTGAAGCATTACCAAATACGCATATTAATAAAGTTAGTAAGACGTCACCACTTGGCAGACACAAGCCAAAGATCTTCAGCTCAGCTAATATTAAATGACTTAAGTGTGACTGCTCACATATTGTGTAGCAGGTCAAGGCAATGACATTGCACACGGGTGTGCAAACATTGTATAGCATCATTTCCCTATTGATTTGTGCACCCATCTGCTAGGTAGAGGCAGGAAAGTAACAATTAGACTGAGTTCTGTCTAGCAAAGTTAGTCCACGCAATTAAGTAAGAGTCTCTTGAAATAAATATTCAACATCCCAAGATAGAATCCTTGCCTCTCTGACTTCATCTTCATCTCCCTACTTCTCATACAGATGACATCTGAACACTGACTGAAGAGGTTCATAGATGTAGGAGAAGATAGGCCTGTGAATATGAATCTAATGCTGTGGGGCTGTAGGTGGACATGTCACCAGAAATATGTTTTAGACAACATGAAGGTGATGGAGAAACTGGGGTGGGTTCCTACCTTGTGGATGGCAGGATGCATTCTGGCCAATATGACCACCTTTTCCTTCCCTGAATCATCTCAGAAATCTAGCCCTCTGCTCTGCAGGGTGGTAGCAATAGACAGGAGTTTCTGATATAAAATACTATGATGATGAGGATGACAACTTCTACTAATAATTAGAATATTAGCACTTAACACTTAAATATAGGGCTTCCCAGATGGCTCAGTGGGTAGAGAATCTGCCTGCCAAGCAGGAGACTTAAGAAATGCAGGTTTGATTCCTGGGTCAGGAAGATCCCCTGGAGGAGGAAACAGCAACCCACTCCAGAATTCTTGCCTGCAAAATCCCATGGACAGAGGAGCATGGCAGGCTATAGTCCAGGGGGTCGCAAAGAGCTGGACACGACTAAGCACACATACAGAACACTTCTATATACTTAGGGCTTGCCAGACATTATGCTAAGCCCTTTACATATGCAAATCATTTAATCTCCACAGCAACACTATCATGCGGATTCCAATGGTTATTCCTGTTAACATCAGCTAATCATTTACATATGTTGGTGGCAGAACAGATTTTTTCAATGTGCCTGATCATGGAAACGAGATAAGGGAGATGCTAGAATGTGTTCTAGAAATTTTACATTTAAAATAAATAAAATTCATCGATCATTTAGTAATACATACTAGGTGCCAGCACTGCACGAGGCATTTATACACATGACGTTACCTTCACAACATACGAAAGAGGCAGGAGAAAGACTGGTGATGCCAACCTGGTAGGAATGGTCAACATCTGCCTTGGAAACATTTATTAAGGTTTCTCTCTCCCTCATCCCCCACACCAGGGCATGGACACTCAGAATCATATTTTCTGCCTTTAAGGTCCTTCTTCTTTAAGGCCAATTTGCGCCAGATTAAGTCAGGTTTGGTTCCTGGCTATGGAGATGATGGCTACGGTGATGCCAAGAAGAGCTGCGAAGAGAAGTCTTGATGGGCCTCCTAAGGATACAGAATACAGCAGTGGCAGAAAGTTGGCTTCTTAAAGAAGCTGACATGAGATTTAGATGGAATATCCAAAACTCCTGAGTTGTAAAGTGGTCGACGGGGGACAAACTACCCTCTGATTCACCCAGATTTGAACAACTGTTGGGGTCAAAAAGGGTGAAGAGTCTACCATGCAAGATCGGGGTTTTAATTTTTATGTATTTATGGCTGCCCTGGGTCTTCATGGCCGCACGTAGACTTTTCTCTAGTTGCGGTGGGCGGGAGCCACACCCGAATTGTGGAGCATGGCCTCTCATTGTGGTGGCTTCTCTTGTTGCAGCGCGTGGGCTCTACAGCGTGGGCTCAGTAGTTGTGGAACACGGGCTGAGTCGTGCAGCAAGTAACAAGTGACAACTAAGCTCTCTGCACGAAGGGTGACGTTCTCGGTAAGATGGGGGGGAAGCAGGCAGCCACTGGGCCACGTTCACCTGGGAGGGAGCCACATTTAGGGGCTTGCGCCTGGCCTCCTGTTGGTGCTCTGTGGTCTGTCTGTCCCTGAGCCGGAAGCGGGCTCTGTGCTCCCGGCAGAGCGTTGCTTACACGCTTGATGTGCAGATCCAATTCCCCAGCTTCCATTCTAACTCTCCTTGGGGGAAGCTGAGTGGCAGCTGTGCTCTGGCTTCAGGCTAACCGGAAGCTCTGCTGCAGGGGGTCTCAGGCCTTCCCAGCCAGAAGACAAGCCCGTACTATTTTGCTCTTCAACTGCCTCCCTGTGCTGTTCTCAGGCTTCTAAGAACCTAAAAGTACAGGATGGGCTTCCCCGGTGGTTCAGATGGGAAAGAACCCGCCTGCCAATGCAGGAAACCTGGGTTCAATCCCTGGGTTGGGAAGATCCCCTGGAGTAGAAAATGGCAACCCACTTCAGTATTCTTTCCTGGAGAATTCCACAGACAGAGGAGCCTGCCAGGCTACAGTCCATGGGGCCGCAGTCAGACAGGAAAGAGCACGCACGCAAAGAAAGGAAGGATAAGTGCAGGAGAGGCCGTTGATGGGTATTCACTAACCACCCACGAACGCAGGAGCCACACACCGTCTCCTGGCCTCAGTTTGTTTTCGGTGGAATGTGATTGCCTTCTCCACCCAGAAGGTGAGCTCTGAGAGAAAGGGCTATGTATGCTACTCGTCTGTGTAGCAGAAAAACTGACTGGATAAACCTGGGGTCTGGCCCCTTACGATGATTCCTCTAGGGCTGCATCAGTAAATTCCATAGGGGGGTGTTGTTTGTTTCTTGTTTTAATTTTTTTTAATTGAAGTATAGTTGTTTTAAACCATCCCAGAGTCAGCCGATACTAGTAAAATTGAAAGTGCTCTGCGATGAATGGATAGCCACAGTTTAGTAAGCTACCGCCTAAATGGGTCACCAAAAATAAAGCCTCCAAAGGAAGAGCCACTAAAGGATAAACGATGTCAACCTTTCTCCTTGGCGATGCTGGCTCCCCTCCAGCCAGGCCCCAGTGACCTCGATTACTGACCACAAGTCATCAGAATTAAATCAAACCCGTCTGCAGTTTGGGTGGCTGGGGCCCTATCCAGGAAAGCTGCCCGTGCAGAGAGGCAACGGACAAAGAAGCCTGCTGAAATCTATCCAGATAATATCTGAGCTCCCGGCAAGAAGGAAATGCCACCACCATCTGCCTCTGTTTGTGATGACCTGGGAATAAATAAAAATTAACCTTGGTCCTTGAATGAATCGTGGAACTTATCAGAGCTTCCTTTGTGTTTCTAATGACTATGGTAGGACAAGTTTACAACCCATTTTGGAAGGCCAGGGAGGGAGGGTTGTTGTTCTGGATGGCTCTTTGTGGGGCTTGGTGCATGCTTCCCACACTTTTCTCATATTATACGCCATCACTGATGCCCTTGGTACCCTGTGTTGGTGATCATGAAAAATAAACAAAGTGTTTTGAACCCAGCAAGAGCTCAAGGAATCATTGGGGGAGAAAGGAGAAAGGAAGGAAGGAGAGAGAGAAAGGAGATACAGCTGGAGAGAAAGAGATAAAGGCAATCATGGTCTCCAGATCATCACTGGTGACAGTGACCGAGGTGGGTCTCCAGGGAGCTGCGTCTGACTACCCAAGTGTCAATCAATACAACAGTTTCTGTAAAGAAAGTGAAAGTATTAGTCGCCCAGTCCTGTTCGACTCTTTGCAACCATACGGGCTGTAGCCCGCCAGGCTCCTCTGTCCATGGGATTCTCCAGGCAAGAATACTGGAGTGGGTTGCCATTCCCTTCTCCAGGGGATCTTCCTGACCCAGGGATCAAACTCACAGCTCCTGAATTGCAGGCAGATTCTTTACAGTCTGAGCCACCAGGGAAGCCCAGGACAGTTTCTATACTTGATGCTAAACATACATTCTTTTCTTAAATCCTCATAGTAAACTCATGATGTATAAATCACTATTTCAAAGGCTGGGCTATAATTTCAAAAGAGCACCACCTTGTCCCTGACACTGAGCAAGTGACTAGAACAGCCAGAACGTGACCCTGGCTGATTCCATAATCCGAGCTCTTTTCACTCTTCTGCATTGATTCTTGGTGGCAATGCCACGGGGCACTGGAAGAGAACGAGTATTAGCCATTAACTTGATTTTGAACTAACAAGCTAGTCACTTAGTGAGGCCCCGAAGAAATGGAGCAAGGTTGGAGCACATGCTGACAGGCTTAGGAGTCAGGGAGGGGTAGGGGTGGGCAGGGCTCTGGAAGAATAGAGGGGAAATGGCTCAAGATGATATGATGCTACTTTAAGCTTTATTGGCTCTAGTGTTTGCTGGACCTCAAAACGCTCGCTGCCACAGGTGCCTCAGCTATGCATTCAGGCGAGGAAGGGCCGGGGCCCCCACCCTCACCCCTGAGAGTGCACTTCGAGAAAGAGATTCAGGGTACATTTTTCATAAACTAGTTTGGGCTGGAGTTGAGCCAATTCAGCCAAATTTTTAAAATCTGCAAGCCATGTATAAAATGCAGAGAAGACGGAAAAAGGGATGTTGATCAAATGGCTCCTAAGATGCATGTATTGAGGATACGGCTGGAGAGTTATAAGGCTACGTCCGCCGTGGTCACCATCAGGAGGAATGGCGGTACCCAGGGTTCTGAAGGCCAAAGTTGACACTCATTTGCTCTTTCAAATACTAATTCTAAATAAATATGTGTGAATACTAGCTCCAGAAATCTGAATCAGCTGCAGAGAACTGTTGGCTACAACATAATTGGAAGCTTGGTGAGCCGAACCAGATATTTCTGAAACTTCTTTTGTTTTGTTTCACCAACATTGTTCTCAACAAAGAGGGAGACATCCCTTACACACTGACATATGGTACCTTCTATTTATAACAAGATTAACAATTCATTCACACCTTGATTGAATCCTGCTTTATTGAGATGTCACAACAGATTCACACAGCCTGCAAAGGGAAAGACTTACAAATGATAATATTATGACAGGCAAGACACCTTAAAGTAAATGAATCATAATTGATGACAATTAGTAAGAGTTCAGCACAAACACAGAATCATAGCCGTGGTGGTAAGCAGAATTCATCGCTTACAAGGAGAGGATTGTGACAGAGAATTTCTGCTGAATTCTTATTGAGACCTTGAAATCCTGAATGGAATGAGTAAGCAGTTCATTCATAGCTTCTTTTCCTATTAATGGATGAAGGGTCTTCATGGTTTTAGGGCTTTAGCATATGTCTATATTCTGTCCATAGCCTTGCATGAACCCCATACTTTAGGACAGAATTAATGGGTCCATCTCAATGCCCTGAGTGGAAGCAAAGCCCTCATCTTTATCATCTCCTTCTTCCTCTCACCCTACGTCAATCAGCAAGACATCAATTCTACCTCATCAGTATTAACCAAATCTTTTCATTTCTTACCACCAAATCTATTCTTACTTTGGACTAAGCCAACATCATTTTCCCTGAGAGCTTTCTCCCTAACTTGATGCCACTAATCCATTACCAAAAGCAATCTCTCTGAAGTCCTCTATGGCTCCCAATTGCTCTTATTAGTGTAAGGATTAAATGTCAAGGTCCCACAGTCCTTCCCCAGACACAGTGTTGTAGCACAGCCATGAGCACAGACCCATCCAAGTCCTGACTCTTAGGAGAGGGAGGGGGTCAGTCAGCTTCTCTGACCTTTGCTTTTGTCCTCTACAAAGTGAGGGTCACAATCATATCTAATTTATGAAAACGAATTACCTACAAGCCTCTTGTGGGGCGTCTCCAGTGGCGTAGTGGTAAAGAATTCGCCTGCAATGCAGGAGATGTGGGTTCAGGTCCCTGAGTCAGGAAGATCCCCTGGAGAAGGGAATGGCAACCCACTTCAGTATTCTTGCCTGGAGAATCCCATGGACAGAGGAGTCTGGCAGGCTACAGTCCATGGGGTTGCAAAGAGTCAAACACGGTTGAGCAACTAAGCAACGAAAATGAACCTCTTGGAGCAGCTGACCACTTGCTGAGGGTTCACTTTTCTGATCACTGCCTCTCTCAGCCCATCGCAAACCTCTCTCTCTGAACGGCTTCTTCTCCACAAACCAAATTCTTTCACCCCTGCCTCAGAGCCTTGGCCATTCTTTCTGACTGTAAATCCTTGCCTGGCCCCTCTGCCAATCCCACCTCCGACACACACTGCTGGACCATGGCAAGCCAATCACTTCACCTCTGCATTCCTGTCATCTCCTCCGGGAAGCCTTCTTTGACTACTCCCTCCCCTAGATGGGGCTTCCCTGATAGCTCAGTTGGTAAAGAATCTGCCTGCAATGCAGAAGACCCTGGTTTGATTCCTGGGTTGGGAAGATCCCCTGGAGAAGGGATAGGCTACTCACTCCAGTATTCTTGGGCTTCCCCTGCGGCTCTGCTGGTAAAGAATCTGCCTTCAATGCAGGAGACCTGGGTTTGATCCCTGGGCTGGAAAGATCCCCTGGAGAAGGGAAAGGCTACCCACTCCAGTATTCTGGTCTGGAGAATTCCACAGACTGTATAGTCCATGGAGTCACAAAGAGTCAGACATGACTGAGAAACATTCACTTTCACTTTCCCCTAGATCACTCTGTGAAACACTCTCCTGCTACTCCATACTTCCTTTTGCAGCTCTTAACACATCTGAAAAATTATATATACTTTTCTCCCTCCACACTGAAGTTCTGTAGAGGGCAGAGGTCGAGTTAATGGGTTTACTATTGTATCACCTGGACCTCAGCTTGTTGGATGATCAAATTTAGGTCATACCAGCTATCTCACTCACAGATGTTAGAGGTCTTTCTGTGGCAGGCAGAACAATGGCCCCCAACCAGTCTCCACCTAAATTTGTTAATGTGTTAACTTACATGGCAAAAGGGACTTCACCAATGTGGTTAAGGGTTTTGAGATGCGGAGATAGGCATGGGTTATCTGGATGGTCCCAACACAATCACAGGTCTTCGAAAAGGGAGGTTAAGAGCATCAGTATCAGTGTGCTGCAGCTCAAGAAATACTAAGCTGTTCATTACTGGCCTCATAGATGGAGGAAGAGGCCATGAGCCAAGGAGTGTGGGTGGCTGACCGAACCCGGGAAGAGCAAGGAGACAGAGTCTTCACTGGAGCCTCCAGGAGGAACCAGCCCTGCCAACACCTGGAGTTTAGCCCTGTGAGACCCACTTCTGACTTCTGAACTCCAGAACTGCAATATATTAATATGTAATTCGTCTATAGCACTATTTACAATAGCCAAGACATGGAAGCAACCTAAATGGCCATCAACAGAAAAATGGATAAGGAAGGTGTGGTACATACATACAATGGAATATTACTCAGTCATAAAAAGAATGAAATACTGCCCTCTGCGGCAACATGGATGGACCTAGAGATTGTCGTACTGAGTGAAGCATGTCAGACAGAGAAGGAGAAATATCATATGCTGCTGCTGCTGCTAAGTTGCTTCAGTCGTGTCCAACTCTGTGCGACCCCACAGATGGAAGCCCACCAGGCTCCCTCGTCCCTGGGATTCTCCAGGCAAGAACACTGGAGTGGGTTACCATTTCCTTCCCCAATGCATGAAAGTGAAAAGTGAAAGTGAAGTTGCTCAGTCGTGTCCGACCTCAGCGACCCTATGGACTGCAGCCTTCCAGGCTCCTCCATCCATGGGATTTTCCAGGCAAGAGTACTGGAGTGGGGTGCCATTTGGCATCCCTTATATGCGGACTTCATGGTTGTCTATACACACTGCTACATTTAAAATGGATAATCAACAAGGATCTACAGTATAGCACACGCAACTCTGCTCAGTGTTATGTGGCAGCCTGGATAGGAGCGGGGTTTGCTGGAGAATGGATACATGTATGTATGTATGTATATATATATATATATATATATATATATATATGCACTGAGTCCCTTTGCTGTTCCCCTGAAACTATCACAATCTTATTAATCGGCTACAGTGAAAGTTGCTCAGTCATGTCCGACTCTTTGTGAGAGTCTATACAGTCCATGGAATTCTATAGGCCAGAATACTGGAGTGGGTAGCCTTTCCTTTCTCCAGAGGATCTTCCCAACCCAAGGATCAAACCCAGGTCTCCCACATAGTAGGCAGATTCTTTACCCACTGAGCCACAAGGGAAGCCCATTAATCGGCTATACCCCAGTACAAAATAAAACGTTTTTTTAAAAAAGATTTGTAATTTGTGGTGTTTGAAGCCACCAAGTTTATAATTGGTTACAGCAGCCATAGGAAGTGAATGCACTTGTCTAAGATCACATAGCAATGGCTGAATCGAAGTATCTAGACCTTCCAATCCCCTGCCTGTTCCATTACTGCCCCCTTGGCCCCGCCCCTGCCTCCCAAGGCATGTTGGTTTCACTCTATGCTTTTGTCTTCTTTTCCAGAGGAAGAGATCATGAGGGATGTAGCTGCTCACAGGCCAGGGTTTGTGCATGAGGCATGGTTCCACAGATGTGGGTGTGGGAGAAGATGTATGAGGCAGGAGAGTCCGAATGGCCACCGACAGACTCCCAGGGGAGGGCAGGAGGCCCCAGGCCAGCCCCGCTCCCAGGCCCACCTCCTGTCCGCACCACACAAAGCCTGACAAGGTCTCACTCATGTTTCAAAGCACTCCCTGTTTTCAGAGCTGTTTGTTATTGTCTCTGCCATCACAAGTTTAAAAAAGGAAAGTTAATTAAATATGGAACAAGACTGAGCAACATCTTTTAAACCATCATGTCATTAGAACTGAAAGCCTCAGAGAGCTGCTTAAAAGGGGTTTGAGAACAATGACTGTTCAATCAGATATTTATGGGCATAGTTATGTAAACACACTCTTTATTGTCTATGTATATTTAATATAATTATCAGTTTTGTAGCTGGACTCTCCAGAGACCCAACAAATCACAGTGTTGCTTTGAAAATGTCAGCAGAAAAGACAATTATGTTGCTAGCAAATATTCATAAATTATATTAAAACGTCCTGTGGAAATGTCCCCTATGTTGCAGAATCCCTTGCAGTAACTGAATAAGCCTTTTCTTTCTTTGATTTAAGGATGGTTTTAGAAGCAAGAAGTTTCTTTGGGAAGCCTTAAAGGCATGAACATGGCAAAGGAGTAGGCGGCCTTGGAAAACAAGAGCATGTGCCTTCCAGAAAGTTCATAGTCCCTCGTTCTTTCCTATAGCCATTTGGTATGTGCCCAGCCACTCAAGGACATGTAGATACCCACTTATCTAACCAGTGTGCAAATTTTTATTTCTTAAAATACCCCATGAATAAGAGAAAAGGAGAACTTCTCTGGTGATCCAGTGGTTAAGAATCCACCTGCCAATGTGGGAGACACGGGTTCAGTCCCTGGTCTGGGAAGATCCCATGTGTCTTGGAGCAACTAAGTCCAAGTGCGGCAACTACTGAGCCCACGTGCGGCAACTACGAAACCCCTGTGCTTAGAGCCTATGAACTGCAGGTAGAGAAGCCACTGCAGTGAACAGAAGCCACTGCAGTGAACAGCCCGCACACTGCAACTACAGACGGAGTAGGCAACGGCACCCCACTCCAGTACTCTTGCCTGGAAAATCCCATGGAAGGAGGAGCCTGGTAGGCTGTGGTCCATGGGGTCGCTAAGAGTCAGACATGACTGAGTGACTTCACTTTCACTTTTCACTTTCATGCATTGGAGAAGGAAATGGCAACCCACTCCAGTGTTCTTGCCTGGAGAATCCCAGGGACGGGGGAGCCTGGTGGGCTGCCCTCTATGGGGTCGCACAGAGTCGGACACGACTGAGGCGACTTAGCAGCAGCAGCAGCAGCAACTACAGAAAGCCCACACAGCAATGAAGACCCAACACAGCCAAAAAAATGCAAAGGAGAGAAAATAAATTCAATCTGTTCACTCTTTTAGAAACCCCCACTTAGAGCTGTAACTCTTTCCTATGGCATTTTCTTCAGCAACTATTTATAGTATTTCCCATTTTTCTTTCTTATCATTTTTTTTTTCCATTATGCTCAGGCAGAAATAAGTGGAGAGTGGGGAAACGGTTCGGTAAATTAGAATGCACTAGGCTCCTGCTAAACCAATATGAGTTGTGTAGATGGAGAAACACCTAGTAAGCATTCACAAATCACTTCTATTGCAAGATATACAATCTGCAAATCAACATCTTAATTAGCAGCTAATGACATTCGTAAGGAAAGGTTAATGTTAAGTGCCGAAAAGCAGGGTGGTTAAAGAAAAATTAGACTTTCCTGCCTTCTTGTAAAAAATATAAAAGGGAAGAAACGATATCCAGTGATTATAATGGGTGTTATAAATATACGTGTATTGGCAATTTGAAGCATCTTCATTATATGAGGCCTGTATTGATAGGCTACCTTTCATGCAAGGAGTTCAAAGCCTCCTGCCCCTTTCTCATTTATCCTCAAAATACCCCTCCGAGGGCAAGTATCTACAGGCAAAATGAAGTGGAGAGTGGAGGCAGTTATCTACATAATTCAAACCCAAATTTCTCTTAATGACGAGTAAGTGGAATTTCTGAAGAGATTGAATTTTCCTGATTGGTTTTCTATGTAGATCAAATTCCCTGGAAACCAAGTCCTTTTTGCTCTGTGCTGGCCTGAGGCAAATGGCCTCTGGGAGCCAGAGGCTGGGGGTGGGGTTCCCTCCAGTTAAAAGGCTGACCTCGCGCTGTAGGTTCACCCCATCTTCCCCAGCTCAGCTGCTTGGCTCCCTGCTACCTCTCCTCCTCAGCCAGCTTCCGGATGTGCCCTGGCCTCACCTTTTGGTCCTCGGCTTCCCCTTTCCAAATCCTTCCTGCCTCCTCTCAGCATGCAGTCAGTCACCCTTCCCTCCCCTCAGGGCATCTTTTAGGTCCCCTTCCTCCTTGAATTGTTATTTTTTTTTTGGCTGTGTTGGGTCTTCATTGCTTTCCGCCAGCCGTCTCCAGGGCTTCCCTGGTGGCTCAGACAGTAAAGAATCTTTCTGCAGTGCGAGAGAGACATGGGTTCGATCCCTGGAGCAGGAAGATCCCCTGGAGAAGGAAATGGCAACCCACTTCAGAATCCTCGCCTGGAGAATCCCATGGACAGAGGAGCCGAGTGGGCTACAGCCCTTGAGGTCGCAAGAGTCCCACTGACAAACACTTTCACTTTTCACTTTCTCCACTGCAGTGATCGGGGGCTACTCTCCAGCTGTGGTACAGGTTTCTCACTGCTGCAGAGCATGCCGCAGGTGTGTGGGCTTTGGTGGTTGCAACACGTGGGCTCTAGAGTTCAGATTCAGTAGTTGTGGCACACAGAGCAGGATCTTCCTGGATCTTGGGGGATCTTCCTGGACCAGGGATCCAACCCATGTCCCCTGCATTGGCAGGTGGATACCCATCCATTTTGCCACCAGGGAAGTCCAAAACGTTCTGTGAAGTGAAGTGAAGTTGCTCAGTCATGTCCGACTCTTTGCAACCCCATGGACTAGCCTACCAGGCTTCTCCGTCCATGGGATTTTCCAGGCAAGAATACTGGAGTGGGGTGCCATTGCCTTCACCAGGGGATCTTCCCGACCCAGGGATCAAACCCAGGTCTCCCGCAATGCAAGCAGAAGCTTAACCCTCTGAGCCACCAGGGAAGCCCCATAAAATGTTCTTTGATGAGGAGCAAAAGGACATCATCTTATTGTGTGTGTGTGTGTGTCCATCAGGTTGCTCTGCTGACCATTTTACCATGACCTGTCAGACAGACAGCATCTGTGTAATGTCTATTACGATGACACGAGTTCCTGCTGGCTTTCCACTGCTCAGTGTCCCTGTCTCTCTCAGGATACGGCTCAGGAAAGCTTGGAATGGTTTTTTCTGTGTGTCTTTCTTCTCAGGTTTGTCATCATTCAGGCTTGAGGAACTGACACTCAGCGGGACAGTCATCCTCCACGGTGACCACTCCCTTCTCCTTGGCCGATCCATCTCTGATGGTGGACACACCCTTCTTAATTTTCCACAACAGCCCTTTCCCATCATTCCCCCACAGGGTAGTCCCTCCTAATGAGCTCTTCCTGCACATCTGGGGCCAGGAATGCCTTGCAGACAGTGACGTGGAGCCACCGTGCGAGGGGTGACCCAGCTTCCAGTCCATCCGCAGCCTTCCCTGCATTGCACCCACAGCCCCACACCACCACTGCCCCCCAGTGTGCCTCGCCTCTGCAGGCCTCTCTTCCCATGATCCTCAGGCTACAGAGCAAGGAGGATGTTTTTCTCCTTATCCCTCTCTGAGCCCCACCTCCTGAGTTTTCATTTCCTGTCCCAGGATACACATGTCTCTTCCCAGAAGGGTTCCCAGTGGAATGTCCATTTCTTCCAGGGGAAATTCCACCATGACCTGCAGGGGTGCGACTGGCCCTGGGCCCTGCCCCGAAAGATAAGACACAAGCTTCGTTCCTGAATCCACTTCCCAAGCTTGCAGCTCAGTAAAACTCCCTTTCATTTTTTAATCAGAGGCCACAGGGTGCATCCCAGGCCACAGGTACTTGCTGTTCGCCTTCCCTCTGCACTGCAGCCCCAACATACCCTTTCAAAGAAAAACGCAAAACCGCAAAGAACACACAACATGTAGAAATGGGGCAATCCACATTCGTAGTTGGGGAAGAGACATTTCTTTTATAAAAATTGCATCTACCTCATTCCCTACTCTACCCCACAGCCCAGCAGAGCAGGGTGTACATGGGCGACACCGCCCCCACCCCCACTTCACTGTGTACTGATGGGGTGATTCTCTTAGACATGAAAAAAAAGGAAGAAAACTGGTCTCTTATGCCTAGTCCAAGGGTACACCTGAATTTTATAGCTAAATTAAATTTTGCAAATGGCATCACAGCAAGAATAATAATGCCTTGGATTTATGTAGCATTTTTTTTTTGTAATAATCTATTTTCACATTTGGGCTTCCATGATAGCTCAGCTGGTAAAGAACCACCTGCAATTCGGGATACCTGGGTTCAATCCCTGAGTTGGGAAGATCCTCTGGAGAAGGGAAAGGTTACCCACTCCAGTATTCTGGCCTGGAAAATTTCATGGACTGTATATACTCCATGGGATCGCAAAGAGTCAGACACAACTGAGTGACTTTAAAAAGAAAAAAGAATTTTCACATTCATCATCATGGTAATGCCCATAAAAGTGTTAGTTGCTCAGTTGTGTTTGACTCTTTGCGACACCATGGACTGTAGCCTGCCAGGCTCCGCTGTCCATGGGATTCTCCAGGCAAGAATACTGAAGTGAGTTTCCATTCCCCTCTCCAGGAGATCTTCCCCACTCCAGGGATCAAACCTGGATCTCCTGCATTGCAGGCAAATTCTTCACCATCTGAGCGACCAAGGAAGCCCATAACCCAGCTATGACTCATTATTACTGCCCACATTTTACAGCAGCACGACTTTAAGTGACTTACCCAAGGCCACATGAGAAATTGGTAGCAGCAACTTTGGAGAGAAGGCTCCAGAATACCACTCTAACAACTCCCCTTTACCCTGCAGGAAGTCACCCAAATTAGATTTAGTTATCAAATTTTTTAAAATTTTTATATCTCTCTCCCTCCCCACCAGATTGGGGGCTGTGTTTAATTTATCTGCATCCCAAGGGTACAGAAAATAAAAATTAAAAAACTCAGCAAACAAATGCTCAGTGAGATATTTGTTGAATGAATGTTGAATGTTAATGTGCTTGCTCTTAAGGTTAGTGGGACCAGCTTTCAGGCCCTGAGCATTTTCTCTCCATTAAAGGGACACCATAAGGATGGCACGGTACTCATTGTTCTCCTCCCTGGCATCCCACCAGCATTTTCTGGGTGTCATCTTCACTGAGAAAAGCTGTGATCATATTTTAGACCGAAATCCACCACCTCTTTAGACACAAGTGCTGACAGAAGGGTTTGTGTTCCTTGGTACCATTTGCAGGCTCTCAGCATATATTAGGGGGAAAGGAAAAGGAAAAAAAAAATGGAAAGGTAAAGACATCAGAAAGAGAAAAACGAGAATGAGAACAGAGAAAGCAGAGCAGTTACATCTGGCCAGGAACGGCAGCACACAACCATAATGACCTCTGGGGCCTCACGGTCACGCCCATCACATAGGTGCTGACCTCGTCTTAAAAGATGGATGTCCCCCAGCTGGCCCACCCTAAGTTAATGACTCTCACAGGTGAATAATGGTTGGGTTTAATTAGGACTTGGATCTTTTTAGAGCTTCTTGGGAGGTTCATCAAGATCTGCTTATTGTGAGAAGATGGATTGATTACCAGGGTTGGTCATTTAGTTGTTTTTTTTTTTCAGCAATCTACTTTTTAGCTAAAATCTGAATGATTGCTGTGCTGTCTAAGATCCTCTGCTGTTTATCAATAATATTTTTTTTAACCTGGAAATGTAAAGAAACTACATTGGGGACAGATTTATGGGTAAGAAAAATAGAGGCAAGGCAGAGTTAGAACGCACCTCCTACACACCCAATATGGAGCAACGTAGCCCGTCCTTATGTGCCGTGGCGCCCCGTGCTTCACTCTTCTTAACATGCAGTCTGAACTTCCTGTTGCTCACTTCCTCTCCAGCCTGAAGCTCCCAGGGCAGGGTGTGGTTTCCCTCTAGGGGATCCCAGTGCCCAGCACAATGCCCAGCACTGACGAGCAGAGAGCCAGAAGCAAGCAAATCAATGCATCATTAAACATAAGAGCTCAGACTCAATGGTGGGTTTCAAATATCCCAAAGAGATGGTGAATGCAAAGTGCCTACCATCGAGTAGCTTCTCCATTAGCACAAAGCATCTCAGTTTTCAGCTTCTGCTGGAAATGAGTGCCTACTCTGTGCCAGACCCTTCTCAATTCTTATTTAATCCTCACAATGACCATATGAAATGTTGTATTCTCATCATATACCAAGGAAGAAACTGAAGCTCAGCATTGTCTAGTCAAAGTTTCAGGAAGGCAAGATTTGAAACTGGATCTGTCCCCGGCTTGTGCTTTTCTGTTTAGGATGTTATTTTCTTAAGAAACTAGCATCCTCTTCCTCGTACTCTTTCTCCTCTGCTTCCTCCTCCTCCTCCTCCTTCTTCATCCACCTCTTTCTTTTTTCTCTTTCTTCTCCTCCTTTTAATTTTTGGGTTACTGGACATGCTGTCCGTTATGGAGGAAGCGCATGTCTCTTAGGGATATCTTTACATCATAGATAAACCAATATAGAATAGTCACGCTCTCCACGTGAAGGGCTGATAGCCTAGCCATATAGCTATTTTTATCTTGTGCTCCAAATAAATAGAGTACTGATGGAAATAAGACAAGAAGAGAAGAAAATGTACTGCTCCAGAAAATATGTAATCCCAGGCAAAAAGCAACAGTTCAGTGGGACTGTCTGGGAGTCAATCATTCTGAGAATCAGTGCATTTCTCAGAGTTTCCGGAGAAGACAGAGAAAAAGTGTTACATCACCTAATTCCTTTCTGCAGTTCTGACTGGACAGATTTCCTTACTTCCTGCCTGGAATGATTACGAGGTGTTGCCATGAAGAATGAGTGGTTTGTGATGTCTGCCACCCAAGGGCAGGGTCGCTGGGAAGAGAGGTGAGGGAGGCTTTGCTCTGGACTCTGTAGCATCTGCCATTGTTAAAGCACTCATGGATAAAAGGCTACTGTGTGTGTAAATTATTATTATTATTATTATTACTGCAGCAACAGAGAATGTCTCAATTCACTCACAAGATGTCCGAAAGCCCCGAGAAGCTGGAGTTTGTGGTGAAAAGTGGCTTGCCAGAACTTTTAAAGCCAGTGAGGGGTTTGGGGATGGTCTAAGAAAGATGCAGGAGGACCTTGAAGATCGTGGCAGGTTCAGAAGTGTGCCAGTGTGCATGCATGCATGTATACTTGTGTGTGCGTGTACATAAACACTATGCGTGTGTTCCAAAGACTAAATGCTGTAGGGCGTGAGGACAGAATTGTGGAGAGAAGAATTAAAGAGGAAGAGTAACATAACTACCTTGAGAAATGCTGGTGCCCGTGCCCTGGGGCATCTAGGAAAGATATAGTGGTTAAGGGAAGGAATTGTTAGATGGGCTCTGGGAGCCGAAATCTTCATTAGAAAACTCAGTGATTCATCTAGCTCTTTCAAGTGGAACAAAGCCAACACTTGCCTGTGTATCCCGCCATTCGAAGCTAAAGATAGGGCTACTTTGCTATATGTAAAATAGATGTCCAGTGTGAGTTCCATGCATGGAGCAAAGCTGGTGCTCTGTGACAACCTAGAGGGATAGGGTGGAGAGGGAGGTAGGAGGGGGTTCAGAATGGGGGGGGGGTGGACATATGTATACCTATGGCCGATTCATCTTGATGTATGGCAAAAACCATCACAATATTGTAAAGTAATTACCCTCCAATTAAAATAAATTAATTAAATTTTTAAAGAAAGATAGGGATACTTCAGACCCTAATTTACCCAGTTAATTTTCTTCAAGATCTCCCGCTCATCCAAAGAAGCAAAGAACTAGCAAGAAACATTTGTGTTTATGCTGTGGTTTCACTGAGAAGTGAGAACACTAGTGAGAGAAAGTTGTATTTACATATAAACAATGTTGGCAAACTTGGTGTATCGTTTAGCCACGTGTCCCACTTTAATTATCTCCCCAAAGCTTTCTCCTCAAAGCAATCTGAGTCTCCTCTGAAGCAGATGGAGGAAAAGAATGAGGGTTGGTTTGGAATTAGGATATTGTCCTCTGCTCATGCATTACCACATAGGTGCCCAGTCTCTCCTCAAGGGACCCAAATGTTGGTGAGAGGAGCCAGTATCTCGGTCTCACTTTCTGCGTTGGCAGACAATGTAGCCACTGGCTGTCTGCGTGGACTGAGTCATTTTGGTCTCTTTTCATGCATCTTATCTTTCTTGTAGCTTATCTTCCTCTATCTGAAAACACTGCTGTCTGGAGTTTTATTCCCTTTTCCGTCCAAGAAAAACAAGGTCAATCTTAACTGTATTTTTCAATTAATCATTTTCAGGGCCATTCATCAACAAAAATGTACAACGGGGGGTGTTTTTCTTGGTCACTGCCCACCCTCTTGCACAGGAATGCTCCCTTCATTGAAGAGTGTCTGACAGCAGCAAACACGAGCGGAATATTCGATGGGGCCCCTCACATGTCTGTGGAGGAAGATGAATAAGCCCCACACGGTGCCCCTGACCACAAGCTCACAGGGCCTTGGCTCAGGCGCACCGTGCCACTACTTGGTTTTGGAAATCTACAACAGGTCACTTCACTTCTCTGGGCTTAAAGTTCTTCCAAGGTTAGGCTCAATAATCTCTAAGGGTCTTTTCTTGCTCTCTACTTCTCTAATCAGTGGTCTGCAGTCTTTTTGGCACCAGGGACTAGCATTGTGGAAGACACTTTCCCGTGGCAGGGGGTAGGAGATGGCTTAGGGATGATTCAAGTTCATACATTTATTGTGCATTTAATTTCTATTTATTTACTTATACATCTATTCTGCACTTTATTTATAGGGCTTCTCTGATAGCTCAGTTGGTAAAGAATCTGCCTGCAATGCAGGAGACCCCGGTTCAATTCCTGGGTCGGGAAGATCCACTGGAGAAGGGATAGGCTACCCACTCCAGTATTCTTGGGCGTCCCTTGTGGCTCAGCTGGTAAAGAATCCTCCTACTATATGGGAGACCTGGGTTCGATCCCTGGGTTGGGAAGATGTCCTGGAGAAGGGAAAGGCTACCCAACTCCAGTATTCTGGCCTAGAGAATTCCATGGACTATATAGTCCATGGGGTCACAAAGAGTTGGACATGACTGACTTTCACTTCAGTTCTATTATTATTGCATCAGTTTCACCTCATATCATGTGGCATTAGATCCTAGAGGTTGGAGACCCCTGCTCTAAATCATATATTTTTGCTGGTACCTCTATAATGTGTGGAAGTCAGTCTTACCATTGTCCTAATGTGACCGGCTGAGACATTGCAAGTGGATAATTATAAAAGGAGCCAGGCAGAACTAATCAGAACAGACTTCCCAAGCATTCCTGGCTTTCTTTGCAAGGTATCTTCATAATGGAAGGTCTATGGTAATCACTGAGACTTCCCTCTCCCCAAATAGGCTCATCCTTTAGCATCGCAGACCCACAGAAATGCTAACTCTTCATAAAACTAACACTGTTATTCCCCAGGGTGCTTTTGGAGAGCTCTAGTAAGTTACCAAGGAGATCAAAAAGCATCTTTTTGCTTGAGAGTGGGATCTTAAGCTGCAAACCCATCTTAGGAACTCTGAGGCACAGAGTCTTGTGTGCCAGAAGTGAAAAGAGGCTCCAGGTGGTGCACTGTCTCTGCCTGGCAGGAAGGGCTGGCTGAGTGGGGAAGAAGGAGGCATTCAGACCATGACAAACGGCCAAGTCTGCCCTGGTCAGAGAGGGGAGAGGCAGTGGTACATGTGCCTGCTTCATACAAGCTCTTTTCCTGCGACATTAAATAATGAAGGAGAATTCAGGTAAGTCAGACTAAATGTCAGTTTCAGACTCTTCAGGCTGAAAAGGGGGGAGAAAATATAAAAGGAAAGGACATGCATCATGAAGTAGCATGGAGGGAAATCAAAGGATGATGTTTGGCAATGGAAGGCGGAGGTCTGGAAGTAGACTGGTTAACAACTTCGAGCAAGATTCACAAAGAGGCCATGGCTCAGCATCTGATATAAGATCCTCAGTAAAGGACAAGAGAAAGCTGAAAATACTCATTTTAAGAAGCTAAAAAACAAAAACAAAAAAGACATGTTCACCTAGGGACCAGAGAACTTAAGGTCGATTTAAAGAACAGTCAATCTGGAAGGAAAATGTCCTTCCACTAGAGGCAGCAAGAGCAGAGGCTCCAGTGGATTCACAGGAGCCCGACACACATGGGGCCACAGTAGCAGTGGGGCCGCCACTGAGGGGAGCTGAGCCTGGGCTGGTGGTGCTGGTTGGTGGCCAGGGGCAGGGCGATGACTCTGAGGCTTCCCATCCTAATGCATGATTCCCACCCACAGGGAGAGTTGAAGAAGTCATCAGAAGAGGTCTGCTGAAATTGAAAGGTGGAAATGAAGTGAGATCTGGAGTTTTTACCTCTTGAGTCTTCAACCATACCCAAGGCTGAGGAACCAGCAATTCAGAGTCAACCCAAGTCTCTTATATTGAAAATTCCACTCTTTTCCGCTTGCTCAAGCCTCTGTGTTTGGAGACCCCTTTTCTACTGGGAAAGAGTCTATCTCATACGTGAAGTCTTTTCAGCACTTTGTACTCTTATAAAGCTTTATATGGGGCAGATCACCGGATTTCTTGTTCTTTTCTTGGTCTGAAAATATGCCACAAACTTTCCTATTTCTAACAGGTCTGTCTTGTTTAGAGTCAGCTCTAGTGGAAAACTCTAATTTCCCTTTTGTATTTGGAGAGAATGTGAAATTGAGGACAGCTTCAGCTGTTAGGACATACTGCAACCCAGCCTTTCTTGAGGTCTGCCCCCCGGGGGGACAGCTGTTTCCAGACTGATTCAGGAGATGTCTTACGTTTGTCTGACAGGGTGAGTGCTAGGTCACCAGCAGGATAACAGGGACACTGAGTCAGGGAGTGTACCATGAATACTGAATCCAAATTCCTTCATTCTGAACAGATATTCTAATTTTCTAAAATCCTGAGAGATGGCCTTGCCCAAGGAGCAGCCTAGAGTATGACTTTTCATTCTGGTGATGGCTCATTTTCCCAAATCAAGGTAGTGTCATTTGCTGTGTTGAAAGTTAGCCTTTTTGTTGTTCATTTAGTCGTTCAGTTGTGTCTAACTCTTTGTGACCCCATGGACTGCAGCACGCCAGGTTTTCTTGTCCTTCACCATCTCCCAGAGTTTGTTCACCCTCATATCCATTGAGTCAATGATGCCATCAAACCATCTCATCCTCTGTTGCCCCCTTCTCCTCCTGCCTTCAATTCTTCTCAGCATCAGGTCTGTTCCAATGACCCAGCTCTTCACACTAGGTGGCCAAAGTACTGGGGCTTCAGCTTGAGCATCAGTCCTTCCAATGAATATTCAGGGTTGATTTCCTTTAGGATGGACTGGTTTGAACTCCTTGCTGTCCAAGGGACTCTCAAGAGTCTTCTCCAGCACCACAGTTCAAAAGCCAAGAGTTCTTTGACACTCAGTCTTCTTTATGGTCCAACACTCACATCCATATACATCTACTGGAAAAACCATAGCTTTGACTATATGGACCTTCATTAGCCTTAGCATAATTGAAATTTGATTTCATTAAGAAGGTATAGAGTGATTGCTATGTGTCTGGCATCTCAGAAAACAAGACATACAAGACACAGTTCTCAAAAATTTCAGGTTATGTCTGCATGTGTATTCGTTAATTCACATAGCTGGGTTCCATACTAGGCACTGAAAGAAGGCAATGCATGCTCCATGGCCTCTTCCCTGGAATCATCACAGGTTATCAATTCAGTCCAACAAACTACTCTGCTGATGGGGAGACAAAGAATAACACCTTTAATTCTAGGAGAGTATAAATGAAGGAGAATGTTCAAGGCCACCAGGGGAGGCTCTGGGAGGCTAGGGAGGACCCTGCTGCATGGCTGGTCGAGTACCTTGGTTTCCAGAAGAGCCACTTCTCTCTCATTTCAGTGGGCCCCTTTCATCTAATTAGTACTTCCTTTGCTTTTTTGTCTGATCTCTTCTTGCATCTAGTGAAGACACACTGGAGGTTATTTCTGCCAAGCCAGCCCATTGCACTCAGGTGTCTGGAAAATTGAGTTTTGCAAAGGGTTGTTGCTGATATTTTGATTCTCTCTCACCCTTCTCCTTTTTGTTTTCCCCCAGGCTTATCTTTACTCTGTTCGAAGTCAAGGCACAGAGTTTGGAACCACAGTATCTAATTTTCAAGGAAATAGCTTATGGAGGATTGCTCCTCACAGTGGTTAATGAGTGTCTGTCTGTGGCCCATGTATCTCTGAGTTTATATAGGAAATTGCAATCAATCTGGCTTTTATTCTGTTTGTGGCTCCATGACAACGATCCCATTGGTCTGTTGTGTCTAATGACCAGAGTTTTATTTCTGTTGTTACTGCTTTTGGACATTTCTCAGATGTTTGATACTGTTATCTGCGTGTTTTTATTGTGGCTGACAAGAACTTGTATGGTCTATCTGGAGAAGAACTTCCCTGTTTGAATCTTAGTTCTCTCAGTGAACAGAATTTATTGTTTTTGAGCCTCATGTTTCTACTGTGACCTACATTGTTTTTTGAAGTGTAAGAAATTGGGGCAGGAACTCATCTTACTTTGTATTTAGGAAATTTTTCGGGACACCATTGTTTTCCAGGGCAGTTTCGACTGGTATGTTGGAGATATTCAGATCATGGCCCAAATTTTCCTACAATGGGCAGACACTTCATCTCCTGTGTCCTGGTTTTAACATACTCATACGAATGAGTTGAAAAAACAGTTATGCCAGAAATCTTACAAAAGAACATATGGATCAAACCCTCTCATGGTTAATACAACATATGCGAATGTGGGACCAGGGTTGAGATGAGGAGTCAGCCCAGTGATTACGTTAAAACATCAACTGGAGCTTCCTCGGTGGTCCAGTGGTTAAGAATCCTCCTGCCAACGCAGAGACGCCCATTCAATCCCTGATCCAAGAAGATCGTCATGGCTCAGGACAACTAAGCCGATGTGCCACAACTACTGAGCCTGTGCTCTAACGCCCAGGAGCTGTGACTGCTGAGCCCACATGCCCCAGCTGCTGAGGCCCATGCAGCTGTGAGCCCGTGCGCCACAAGAGAGACCACTGCAGTGAGAAGCCACACACCCCAAGTAGAGAGCAGCCCCTACTCCCCACAACTGGAGAAAAGCCCAGGCAGCCACAGAGACCCAGCACAGTCAAAAATCAGTTCATTACATAAAACAAGAACAAAAAACATCAACTGACTGCTCTTATGATGGGGGCAGCCTCCTTTAAGTTTTTGGTAGCTGACCACATTTTAACTTTGTTTCAGTGAATCAAAACAGCAGATTGTAACTAGAGAAAGTTTCAACAAGAGTAAGGTAGAACTTTGACCATTATTATACTTACAAACAAATGCTACCATATGAATAATGTGTTAGGTCTAAAACTATATCTATAGGGGAAAAAAACATTGGAAGGGAAAAATCTAAAATGTTGACACTGAAGGGACCATGAGTGATGTATTCTGTTTGTTTTCCATTTTCAAAACTTTCATCCCTGTATGTATGTTGTGGTTTTAGGATAATATATGCACAGATGTTTATTAATTCATTTGGTTGGGCTCTGTGCTGGGCAATGGTGACAAGATGATGACGAGACTCAGTTTTTGCCCCAGAATGATTACAAATAAACAATTCACCATAACAAAATATTAATACTATAATTTATATGTGAAAATGCTTATAATTATCCCTAATTATCTTATGTTTTTGATACTATCATAAAATAGAATTGTAATTTTTCTTTACTTTCCAGAATTCCTTAATAGCATACACAGGTACAATCCGTGTTGCATATTGACCTTGACTCTTTTGACCTTGATAAATTCCCTATTGGACCTAGAACCTTCTTTGGTAAAGTCTTCGATGTGCATGATCATATAATCATCAAGTAAAGATATATTTCCTTCATATATATGTGTGTGTCTGTGTGCTGATTTTTGTTTTCTTTGTTTCATGTCATCTGTTTTTTGTTTGTTCCTCCTCTCCTACCTTTTTTTGTGTTAATCAAATATTTTCTAACATTTTGCTTTAGTTCATCTATTGGCTTCCTACCATCAAGCTAACTCACGCATTTTTATAATGGTTGTTCTAGAGGTTAACACACGCATGTGTGCTAAGTTGCTGCAGTCATGTCTGACTCTTTGCAACCCTATGAACTGTAGCCTGCCAGGCTCCTCTGTCCATGGGGATTCCCCATGCAAGAATACTGGAGTGGGTTGCCGTACCCTTCTCCAGGGGATCGTCTGACTCAGGGGTTGAAGTCATGTCTCTGTCTCCTGCACTGGCAGGCGGGTTCTTTACCACTGAGCCACCTGGAAAGCCCAGAGGTTAACAGACATACCTTTCAGTTCAGTTCAGTCACTCAGTCTTGTCCGACGCTTTGCAACCCCACAGACTGCTCCATGCCAGGCTTCCTGTCCATCACCAACTCTCAAAGCTTGCTCAAACTCATGTCCATTGAGTCGGTGATGCCATCCAACCATCTCATCCTTTGTTGTCCCCTTCTCCTCCTGCCTTCAGTCTTTCCCAGCATCAGGGTCTTTTCCAGTGAGTCAGTTCTTCCCATCAGCTGGCCAAAGGATTGGGATTTCAGCTTCAGCATCAGTCCTATTAATATTCAGGACTGATTTCCATTAGGCTGGACTGGCTGGATCTCCTTGCAGTCCAAGGGACTCTTGAGAGCCTTCTTCAACACCATAGTTTAAAAGCATCAATTCTTCAGCGCTCAGTTTTCTTTATAGTCCAACTCTCACATCCATACATGACTATTGGAAAAAGCATGGCTTTCACTAGATGGACCTTTGTTGGCAAAGTAACGTCTCTGCTTTTTAACATGCTGTCCAGGTTGGTCATAGCTTTTCTTCCAAGCAGCAAGCATCTTTTAATTTCATGGCTGCAGTCACCATCTACAGTGATTTTGAAGCCCAAGAAAATTAAGTCTCACTGTTTCCATTATTTCCCCACCTATTTGCCATGAAGTGATGGGATCAGATGCCATGATCTTAGTTTTCTGAATGTTGAGTTTTAAGGCAACTTTTTAACTCTCCTCTTTCACTTTCATCAAGAGGCTCTTTAGTTCTTCTTCACTTTCTGCCATAAGGGTGGTGTCATCTGCATATCTGAGGTTATTGACATTTCTCCTGGCAATCTTGATTCCAGCTTGTGCTTCATCCAGCCCAGCATTTCACATAATATACTCTGCATATAAGTTGAATAAGCAGGGCGACAATATACAACCTTGACGTACTCCTTTCCCAATTTGAAACCAGTCTGTTGTTTCATGTCCGGTTCTAACTGTTGCTTCTTGACCTGCATATAGATTTCTCAGGAGGCATGTAAGATGGTCTGGTATTCCCATCTCTTTAAGAATTTTCCGCAGGACAGAGTTTTCCACAGGACTGGAAAAGGTCAGTTTTTGTTCCAGTCCCAAAGAAAGGTAATGCCAAAGAATGCTCAAACTACCACCCAATTGTACTCATCTCGCATGCTAGTAAAGTAATGCTCAAAATTCTCCAAGCCAGGCTTCAACAGTATGTGAACCATGAAATTTCAGATGTTCAAGCTGGATTTAGAAAAGGTAGAGGAACCAGAGACCAAATTTCCAACATCCGTTGGATCATCAAAAAAGTAAGAGAGTTCTAGAAAAACATCTACTTCTAATTTATTGACTATGCTAAAGCCTTTGTGTGGATCACAACAAACTGTGGACATACCTTTAACTTATCCCAATTTATGTAGAGGTCATGTTGAATTATTTTACGTAAAACAGAGTAATCTTACAAGAACATACCAATATTTTCATTTCTCTGGCCTTCCCACCACTCTTGGTGTTCATGTTTCTCATGCTCATTATTTCTTTCAGCAAATCTGAGTTGTCATCTCATGTCATTTCCCTTCAGCCTCAACAACTTCCTTTCTTATTTCTAGCAGCACAGTTCTGCTGACAGTGAATTACCTTAGTTTCATTCATCTGGCTATGCCTTAATTTCTCTCGCATTTATGAATGATACATTTTTTAAATACATAATTCTAGGTTTTCAATTCTCTTCTCTCTCCAGAAGCTGAAATATGCCTGTCTAATTCCTTATGGCTTCCATTATTTTGATATGAAGTCAGTCAGTAATCACATTATTATTCTCCTATACGTAACATGTCATCCTGCTCTGGCTGATTTAAAGATTGTCTCTTTATCTTTGACTTTCAGCACCTTGACTATATCGGTTTATCATTCCTGGGTTTTGCGGAGTTACCTGGAACTAATGTTTTCCATGAAATTTGGGGACTTTTTAAATTTAGGTTATTATTTCTTTTAAAACTCTGCCTGGTCCTTTTTTGCCTCTCCTTTTCTATCATTCTGGTGTGAAATCCTTCCAGTTTCTATGTTGTGTCTCTTGATGATGTCCCATACATCTCTGATGTTCTGTTCATTACTCTTTCAATCCTTTTTCTCTTTCTTCTTCATATTGGATATAAGTAATTCCTGTTACTCTCTTTTTAAACTCATTGACTCTTTCTTCTGATATTGCAATCTGCTTTAAGCCCATCTAGTGAATTTTTCATTTCAGTGAGTCTGCTTTTGAGCCCTGGAATTTCCATTGTTTAAGGTTGTCATTTCTCAGTCGAGATTTTCTAACTGCTCATTCATTAAGACCATTTTTCTTGAGTTATTTGAGCATTTTGTTATAGCTGATTTGAAAACTAATTGGGCCAACATCTGGACAAAATTAGAGTTGGGTTTTATTGACTTTTTTGTTTTTCCTGAGTATGGGTCACATTTTTATGTTTCTTAGCATGTTTAGTAATTTTTGTTCAAAAATCGGACATTGCAGGAAATACAATGTACTGACTCTGGGTTCTGTCATATAATTTAGAATATTTTTGTTATTGTTATTGTTGTTTTATTAGGCAGTTAATTTGCTTGGAGTCAAACTGAAGATTTTGTCTCCCCTGCAGTGTGTGCTTGTTGATAACTCCATTCATTTCTTCTGACTTCCAGCTGCTCAGTATTTAAGTTGACCCTTGATAAATCCACAGAATCCACCCAAAGCAGATCCGTCTTTTAAGGCTACATTCCTTTCCAGCCATTGCTTGCTTTTTTGATCCCTCTATCAGATTCTCCTCCACAGATGTATACGTTAGTAGGCAACCAGTGATTTGGGCAACATTTATGCTCAGATTCTTTAGCTTCAATACTTTGGTTATTCTCTTGCTTACAGACCCCACCTTAAAATTTCCCCTGTGCTCTGCTCTCTGGCATCTTGAGCTTGAAAGGTACCTTATTGTTTTCCATTGCCCTCGACAGGAGTGTTGGGGACCATTTTCAGGCAAGATAATTACAAACTCCCAATTCTTCCTCTTCCTAGTTGCAGTTTTTTAAAAGCAAATTTTCCTCAGGCTTCTTTCTGCTCTTGGATGTTTTCCTATTTCTATAAGTAAGTATTTTATATTTTGTACAGATTTTATCATTATTATCTGTTGGGGGGCGGAGGGCGATTCACGTAGCCATTCCACTCCACCATCATTAATAGTAATGCTTGTGTTTATGTCTTAGCCTTTATCTTCTTTATGGTACTGGAACTCCATGTGGGCAGGTAAACTGTTTTTGTCTGTCTAGGATTTAACACAGACTAAATGCTTAATAAATATTTGCTATATGGTTACATAAAAATTCAGACTTCTATGTAATCCTACAATGAATCCCTCATTTGTGCATTCACAAATATTTGCTGCATTTATTTAACTTCTCATAGTCCCAAACACAGAGTCTGTCCCTTGAGGAAACAGACCTCTGTTTTTTTGCAAACAGACTGTGTACAGTCTAGCACAACAAATGTAGGGACCGTATTTATTAAGTGAAGTTTTATTGTAGAGAATAAGAGAATTCAATAAGGAAACAAACCAATAAGAGAATAAACTACAAGCAAATCACTTTGATTCAACTTCCAGAAAAAAAAGGAATATGTCACCTACGGGGGCTATTGCCAATGTTCTTGGAGATTCTCAGATTCATTTTGCTTCTTGCTTAAGGCTTACTTTATGCTCAGACTCTGTGTATGTGTTCAGTCACTCAGTCGTGTCTGACTCTTTGTGACCCCATGGACACCAGGCTCCTCCGTCCATGAAATTTTCCAGGCAGGAATACTGGAGTGGGTTGCCATTTCCTACCCCAGTGGATCTTTCTGACACAGGGATCAAACCCATGTCTCTTGCATTTCCTGCATTGGCAGGTGGATTCTTTACCACTTTTGCCACCTGGGAAACACCACTGTCATTCCTTTGAGTGAAGATAAGCCCCTGTCTATTCTCCAGCAGCTCGGTCTACAACCAACACCACAACATCTAGGCACCAACCAACTTAGGAATCAGATTTTACTTAGGGCAGGTGCACATTAAACAAACAAACCAAAAGCCATAAAACTTTCCTCTATGTGGATAGCTGGTATCTTTTAGATTGCAGCTGTTTTGTTTTTTCACCTCATTAATAGCTGCATTCCTATTCTGGCCAAGTGATGATTATCTACCAAGTGTGTTACACCCTTAGGGGACCTGACTTTAGAGGCAGTATGTCTACATTAAATAGAAGAAATTATTATTACAGGCTTGTACTTTTGGATGTGATCACTAATTTGCTTTCTGCTTTAAGGCACATACGTGAAGAGTTCTATATAGGTGCTACTGGCCACATGTTGGGAATGTTATATATTTAAACAGTTTGCAGTTAATTAAGAGTATTGACTTGGAACTAAATCAGTGGTCTCACACAACATCTGTGCTCCCCTCCGATCTGTCTATGTATTTAGATGGCGTCTATCACCGTGGTATCTAAGCGCTCAGAAAATCTAATTAGGCTAATTTCAATCTCCTCTGTGAGGGAGAAGGATCTCCTTCTCTTCATCACCCCCTCTGCCAGAGCCTTCTTGAAGGGAGTCATTATTATTCCTCCAAGAGAAAGGCAGTTGAAAGAGAGCCTCAAGCAAGAAACTGCAGCTTGCACCTTACTCGAAAGTTGGAGGTTTGGCTTCTGGAAGTGTTTTCAGCTTGTAAACAGCACCAGAAAGGCAAAAGGGCAGTTAGTGCTAAAGAGTCTGGGAACGTGATAAAGGTGGGGGAACCCTGGAAATTTCCTTGCAAACTCTGGGTCATAGAATCAGCTGGTAATCCTATTTGCAGGGCAGGAATAGAGACACAGACACAGAGAACAGACCTGCGGACACAGCAGGGGAAGGGGAGGGCGGGGCGAATTGAGAGAGGAGCCCTGAAATATACACAATAAATACATGTTACATGGGTAGCTAGTGGGAGGTTGTGGTATAGCACAGGGAGCTCAACTCAGTGCTCTGTGATGACCTGGAGGGGTGGGATGGGGTGAGGGGCGGGAGGGAGGTCCAAGAGGGAGAGGTTATGTGTATCCATATAGCTGACTCACCTCATTGCACAGCAGAGTCTAACACAATATTGCAAAGCAATTATCCTCCAACTTAAAAAAAGAAGAATGTGCTGGAGGAGGGTGCTTGACGGTACACTCACAACATCTTAGGTCATCACTACCTGACAGACACACAGCTTTCATTTATCAAAGAAGCAGAGAGGCAGTGTTCTCCTCCCAACTCTGAACAAGTGCTCTTGTTCTCCTGTCTGTGGGTCTCTGTTAACGTTCCAACATCTTAATTTCTGTGTTGAGGCAAGCTGCCTGATTTCATTGGATTTCAATGCCTTGCCTGCAGCTAGAGGTATGGATAAGGCAGCAGTAAAATCATTATGAGCCTCGTTTTGTGGTTTTAACACACACGGGCTACTCTTCAGGAGCAAGTCCAGAGGAATAAATGTGTGTACAAGCAGAGGACTGCCATCACAAAGCAGAGCCTGTTGGGTGGAAATGAGAAAGGATCAGAGATGACCAAACGTGTTTGCCCGACTTCGATGGGCAGCCCTTGTGATGGAGTGCAAAGGAAAAAGAGGGAGGTTAAAAAAAATAAATCGCCACTTCACCTTGTCTCAATTACAGATCAAAACCCATGTGGCTAGCCATTCCCATGTTTTTTAATGTCAAAATTGTTTTTTTTTGTCTTCGCTTGGAATTTGTGTTATTTCGAGTATCCAAGAAAGTGGTGGGGATGCTTGGCTGGGGATGCAAAGATCCAGTTCACTGAAAATGGAGGAATTAAAAAAATGTACTCCTTCTGGTAAGAAGAATGAAAAGGGCCATGGTGGTCTGAGGGGTTTGGTCCAGAAAGGTTGATACTGGGATGGATAGGCTGGCAGCCTTGGAGACGATGACTCACCCCCAAGCTCCCGTTGGTACTTGGAGAGTCATCCTGGAGCCTCTGTGCGCATCTGTCTGGAATCACTTTAAAGCTGTTAGTAAGTGTCCGGCAGTAGAGAAATTTTACAACCTAATGATGTGCCAGACTGTGACAAGAAAATGACTGCTGACTAAAGCCAGTCTGTGACCCCCACAATTTCAAAGGCCTGGCCTGAGAGCGAAGGCGCTGTTCCAGAGCTAACATTATAGAGAGAGGGCTGAAAGGAGGCGTGCCATGGGTAGAAAAGTGGAAATGACCACGTGTCAGTGACCACATGGAAGAGGGGAGCTCAGTCCCTCCTCTATCCCTTTCCTCAGATTCACTTAGCAGCATGGTAATTAGCTGAAAACGTTCTCAGAAGTTCTCTTAAATGGATGAGCCATTTCAGCGTCTCACTGTCTAAAATGAGCACCAAAAAAAAAAAAAAATGTTTTTTAAGCTTAGGTCTTGGCCTGATTCAGCTGATCTTGGCCTTCCAGATCTGGAAAACCTGGGTGAATTTCAGGCTTTCTGTGGCAGAGTGTGAATTTCCTTTTGAGTTGCTTCTCTACCCAAAGCCACTGTATAAATATATTTGTGGGGATGCAGCCATCACCATGTGGAGAAGGAAAAGGCAACCCACTTCAGAATTCTTGCCTGGAGAATCCCATGCACAGAGGAGCCTGGCAGGGTACAGTCCACAGGGTTGCAAAGAGTCAGACACGACTGACTGAACATCAACAACAGAAGTCACTGTCATGAGCTGTAAAGTGCAAGGCAGTCCAACTTCTGTCTGCCAGAGACTCACCGGATAAGCTTCCCTGAGCCCCTGACTTTTTTAATCTGTGAGACAGATTACACTTGGATCCTCTGTTCTGTTTGTGGGACGACAATAGAAGTAATATCTATTAATCTGGGCCATAAATCTTTGAGACTGTTTAGTTTCCAGCTTTCCTACCATGTGACGTAACTACTACTTTATATATTTAGATGACATAATGCTTTTGGAGCAATTCAATATAAATCCTTCAAGAACGACAACAAAAAAATGTATCAGAAAGGTTTCTGAGGTCATATAGGGATGGGGGAAAGAAATAGTTCCGAGATTCAGTACATGGGTGTCCCTGGTGGCTCAGCGGTTTAAAAAATTTGCCTGCCAATGCAGGACACGTGGGTTCTATCCCTGATCCAGGAAGATCCCATATGCTGCAGGACAACTAAGCCCAAGCATCACAATTACAAAGCCAGCTCTCTAGAACCCAGAAGTTGCAACTACTGGACCCACACACCACAACTACCGAACCAAGCACCCTAGAACCCATGCTCCACAAGAGAAGCCACCGCAACGAGAAGCCTGCACAAGCCAACGAAGAGTGGCTCCCGCTGGCCAAAACCGGAGAAAGCCCGCTCCTGGCAGCAAAGACCCAGCACAGCCGTACGTAAATAAATCTTGAAAAAAAATTTTTTTTTTATGAAGACACTAAGCAGATAAAACCCTCTTCCCCACTTGAATTTGAAACAACTTGAGAAATAAGATTAAAAGTATGACAGGAGACCAACATAATACCTTTCTATCCTGATTTTGGGGTGTATGGCTTATATCTTCAGGCATGAAGGCCATGTAATAGACAGACCTAGAATTAGACTGTGGAATGGATCATGTTGGTTGGATCCCCACTAGCCCCCACACGTGGGAGGCTACCCTGCAAAATGTGGGGACAGAGAAGCAGGGCAAATATCTGCTTCCTATGGATGACTCACTCTCAAGAGCAGGAAGAGAGGAAAAGTCTGGGAAATGTGCTCTGTTTCTTCTTCCCAACTCATCACCAGATAATCGACTCCACCCTCCTCCCAGGGGAAGGGCGAGGGACAGGGTGGAAAGAGGCCAGGAGAGAAAGTGCCTTCCATTCACAGCAAAACTTGAAGAATGGGAAAGAAGCATCGCTTCCTAACATTAGATGGCTCTGGAGGGTAGCTGGCGATTTTCAAGAAGACCTTTTGTCTCTATGGCTCCCCCAGAGGAGCTATGTTGCCTAACTCCTAACCACCTGCCAGGGCAGCTCTGGTGGAATATCTCGGTCTTTCCTTGGACTTTAAAACAGCCTCAGGAGAATGCATTCAATTAATTCACTCCAGTATTATATTCATGATTTTTGTCCCTACGATATGTTCAAAGTTATTTATTCTTTCTTAAATTTTGGAGGGCAGGACCATGTTTACCTGGGTGAGAGAAAGGAAAGTTTCATTCTAGACTTTGGAGAAGGCAATGGCACCCCACTCCAGTACTCTTGTCTGGAAAATCCCATGGACAGAGGAGCCTGGTGGGCTGCAGTCCACGGGGTCGCTAGGAGTCAGACACGACTGAGTGATTTCACTTTCACTTTCTTGCATTGGAGAAGGAAATGGCAACCCACTCCAGTGTTCTTGCCTGGAGAATCCCAGGGACGGGGGAGCCTGGTGGGCTGCCATCTATGGGGTCGCAGAGTTGGACACGACTGAAGCGACTAAGCAGTTTCCTATGACCAAACTTGTGGGGGAAAAGTTTTATTACAGAAATGGAATGGTCTTATTTATAATGGTCCCAAACTGGAAACAACCCAAATGTTCATCAACAGGTTAATGGAATGGAAAACCGCTCAGGAATAAAAAGGAACAAACAACTAATACATACAACACAAATAAATATCAAACCATTATAACATTAGGTTGAGCAAAGGAAGCCAGATTAAAAGGGTACATGCCAACCGATTCAATTTATGTGAAGTTACAGAACAGGCAAAACTGAGTTACAGTGACAGGATTCAGAACATTGGTTATATCCAGAGGTCAGAGGTGGGGAGATTAATTACAAAAGGGTATGAGGAAGCTTGGTGGAAAGATGGAAATGTGCTGTGTTTAATTGCAGTGCTTGTTACACAGCTGTATGCATTCATCAGAACTCACAAAATGGCCCACTTCCTGTATGTGCGTTTTATTATGTATAAATTATACCTTAAAAAACTTACAGAAAAATATACAAAAGGTACAAATTGATCAGAGAATAAAAGCACAATCAAACATACTTTTAAAAAAATGAAATCTATCAAAACCATTTCAAATGTTTCCTGTTATCTGAACTGCATTATTTTTTTTACAATTTATATGGGCCATGATTTGCAATCTCAAAATACAGAATGTCTTTCTTCCTGTGACCAAACTTGTGGGGGGAAAGTTTCATTACAGAAATGGAATACATTACAGAAAAATATACTTCTTTTTACATATTTATCGTAAAAGGTAAATAAAACTATGAGCTGGACTTCCCAGGGGGTCCCGTGGTTAAGAATTCACCTGTTAATGCAGGGGACATGGGTTCAATCCTTGGTCTGGGAAGATTCCACACGCCTTGGAGCAACCGAGCTTGTGCGTCGCAACTGCTGAGCTCTGGAGCCTGTGCTCTGCAACAAAAGAAGCCTGTGCACCGCAACTAGAGAAAGCCCATGCGGCCAAAAATAAATAAATAGCCAAACAAATAAATACAATTAAAAAAGAAAACTATGGACTGTCATAATCAGAACACATGTGAGCCTTTATATATCTCCATCTATAGCTGATTTTGCTTTCATATACATTTAAGCAATAGTAATTGCCCAGGGACGGCAGAGCCCAGTGGGCTGCCGTCTATGGGGTCGCACAGAGTCGGACACGACTGAAGCGACTTAGCAGCAGCAGCAGCAATTGCCTTTGTGTGTGTGTATGGGTACCAAGAAACATGGACAAATAAAAGAAGCAGCAAAACAGGAAGCATAATTATCATAACTTGAAGAACTGAATGCAATTATTTCAAAAATGTCAGTTAGTCATTTATGCAAAGAAGATATATTATTGGTTATTTTCATGTGTATTAATTGGCATTCAAGCCATCTGTATCATTTTCTCATATATATGTAATGAGGAACATAAATACCCCTCTACCAGCCAGAAAAGTGCCATCTATCAGGAAAGATGACAATCTTGGGGCCATCATTCAATGACTTGGTATTAAAGGCTGAGCATTTTCTTAAGGTTATTAGAGTTTCATTTTAAACTTCTTTTATAGTTACATACAGTAGCACTTAGCCACATTGTTTTAATGGATTTTTAAAACCCCCAAAAAGTCACTGTAAGTATGGTGACTTAGGACTTCCCTGATAGCTCAGTTGGTAAAGAATCCGCCTGCAATGCGGGAGACCTAGGTTTGATCCCTGGGTTGGGAAGATCCCCTGGAGAAGGGAAAGGCTACCCACTCCAGTAATCTAGCCTGGAGAATTCCACAGACAGCCCATGGGGTTGCAAAAAGTCAGACAGGACTGAGTGACTTTCACTTTCACAAGTATGGTGAATGTCTAGATACAATGAATTTTATTCCATAAACTGTAGGTCGCTTTTGAGCTTTTAATAGTATACTTTGTTCTAGAACACTGGTCAAATTTTAATAGCTTAGGAAATAAAAGTGAAAACTTTCAGCTTCCATATCACAATTTTTTTCTCCAATAATTGTGCACATGTTTCTTGGAATCTGGCTACCTGATGTGAAGAGCCAAGTCATTAGAAAAGACCCTGATGCTGGGGAAGATTGAGGACAGGAGAAGAAGGGGGTGACAGAGGATAAGATGGCTGGATAGCATGACTAACTCAGTGGACATGAGTTTGAGCAAACTCCAGGTGATGGTTATGGACAGGGAAGCCTGACGTGCTGCAGAGCGTGGGGTTGCAAAGAGTCAGACATGGCTTAGCGGCTAAATAACAACAACAACAAATTTTCATTCTGACAGTTGTGTCAATATGTCACACCAGACTAGAACTATCAAAAGGTAGTTTTTAATGAAACTGCATCTTAAAAGAAAAGAGAGGTGTAGTTTGATTTGTTTCAGCTCAGTATGGGGGTAGAAGGGAAGAACTAACTCTAATGGGCCCAGGACAAATTTATGTGTGGCCTGTGTCAACTCACCTGTCTTCTGCGACTTCTCCACGCACCCAGATCTCTGGTTGGGGCTGTGGTAGTGCTGGGGCCACAGAGAGCTTGCAAGAGGCTGCTGGTTAGCTTACATCATGGCAGGCAGGGTTAACTGTGATCATACTCAGAAACAGAGATGAATATTTCTCTAAGTAAAATGAAAGCACAGACAGCATTCTCATCACTGTCTGGCATAATTTGTTCAAATATTTGCTTATAGTCCCCTGATCCACAAACAGACTTAGGATCATAGACCACTGTTCTAACCAACTGGAAGATAGGGGGTCATTATTGCTTCAATCTGATTTCAGGACACCTGTTGGTCTTATTTGTACAGTTTCTGTTGTTCACCTTTGTCTACAGGAGAGTTGAAATCTGTGTCTTTAAGAATGAGGGCGGGAACTTCCCTCGAGGTCCAGTGGTTAAGAATCCACCTAGCAATACAAGGGGTGCGAGTTCAATCCCTGGTCAGGAAACTAAAATCTCGCATGCCGCAGACCAAATAAGTCCATGAGCCACAGCTAGAAAGTTACCACACAACGCGATAAATATTCTGCACGTCACAGCTAAGACCAATGAAGCCAAATAAATAATTGTTTTTTTTTTTTTTTTAATGAGGACTGTTTCTGCTTTGATGAGAATAGACGAATGACCTCTCACTTTTGATGCTGAGCTCTGAGTTCAGTTAGTGTTTGGACGGATTTGTTGAGGGCTGGATGGCTTCTAATTCTGCCGGTATGTTGTAATCACCTGGGGAGCTTTTAAGATATTACAGATGTCACGCCCCACCCCCAGAGAGCTCTTTTAATTGGTCCAGGGTGGAGCTTGGGCCCCAGTAATTTTTCAAAAGTTCCCTAGGTGATCTTAATGTGTACCAGGGTTGAAAACTACTGATTTACAGCAAAACAGTCTTGGCCACACAGAAGAAGCAAAGAGGAGGCCTAGGACTGAGTGTGACAGGGCACAGGGAGGTTCGTGGGGCTTCTGTAACTTTAGCAAATGTCCACAGAAAGGTGCTGGAGGTATGAACACCCAATTAGACACAGGTTCCCCCAACCCCAGGGGCTCATCTCATGGATCGTGAGTGTGGGACTCACAAGTTCATGACTATAGTGGAGGGTGTTAAATGTCATCCAAGCAGGGGTGAGAAGGGACACAGGGTTTGTCTGGCTTCCCAATTAGTGCAAGTGGTAAAGAAGCTGCCTGTCAATGCAGGAGACATAAGAGATGCAGGTTCAATCCCTGGGTCGGGAAGATCCTTTGGAGGAAGGCAAGGCAACCCAGTCCACTATTCTTGCCTGGAGAATCACATGGACAGAGGAGCCTAGGGGGCTACAGTTCATGGGGTCACAAAGGAGTTGAACACAACTGAGCGACTGAGCATACATGTGTCATGGGGTAGATTCGTTTTGTGCTTGGCCTCCCCCTGGCCCTCAGCCAAAGTTCAGTGGTAATAACCTACAGACAAACAAGGAGTTAGCAAGTACTTTAATTCTCACATGGGTTTACTTACTCAAAGGTAGAGGTGAGTGTTGGAAAGGATCAGATAGCAAGGACAGTGTGTACTGCTGTGAAGGGCTATAGACGTAAGAGTGGAACACATGTCTCAGTGGCTGATGTCAGCGGACTCTCTGGGGACCAGGCATGAGGCCTTGAGCAGGTGTCTGAAAGCAAGTTGAGTTTTTGATTCTGTTCTTTTCACACTTGTTCCTAGTGCAGAAGCAGATTCTACCCATTTCTCAAGACAAAATTCATATTCTCCCTCTTCCAGATGGTGTTTTCTGATCCCACTAAACCACCGCCTTCTTGTCCACAGCAGGAGTCTCATGGCACTTCATCACCACAATATTGCAAAGTAATTATCCTTCAGTTAAAATAAATTAAAAAAAAAAAAAACTAAACATAGAGATACCATGTGATCCAGAAATTCCACTTCTGGGCATATATCCAGAGAAAATTCTAATTTGCAAAGATACATGCATCCCAATATTTATAGCAGCATTATTTACAATAGCCAACACATGGAAGCTACCTCTGTTCCACTAACAGAGGAATGGATAAAGAAGATGTGGTATGTATATACAATGGATTATTACTCAGCCATAAAAAGAAGGAAATAATGTCAAATAACACAGCAACGTGGATGGACCTAGAGATGACCATACTAAGTGAGGTAACTCAGAGGAAGACAAACATCACTGGATATCACTTATGAAAGTGAAAGTCACTCAGTCATGTCCAACTCTTTGCAACCCCATACTATACAGTCCATGGAATTCTCCAGACCAGAACACTGGAGTGGGTAGCCTTTCCCTTCTCCAGGGGATTGTTTCAACCCAGGGACCGAACCCAGGTCTCCCACGTTGCAGGCAGATTCTTTACTTACTGAGCCACAAGGGAAACCCTTAGATAGAGGTTAGACATCACTTACATGTGGAATCTAAAAAATGATGCGAGTGAACTTCATGACACAACAGAAACAGAATCACAGACACAGCAAACAAACTTACAGTAACCCAAGTGGAAAGTGGGGAAAGGATGAAGGAAGAGTTTGGAACTAGCAGATGCATACTACTCTTTATAAAACAGATAAACAAGGTCCTGCTGTATAGCCCAGGAAACTACAGTGGAAAATAATCTGAAGAGGAAAAAGGAAATAAAACACCTATCTCCAAATACAGTCACATTCTGAGGTATCAGAGGTGAGGACTTCGACATATGAATCTGGAAGGGGGGAGATTCAACTCAGTAAATAACCCTCTTGTAGCACTTCTCTCTGTGCCATGCAGTATATACAGCTGCTTCTTCACCAGTTGCGTCTTCTCTATTAGACACAAGCAAAGAAGGGAGGATGGAGCAGGGAAGACAGAGGTTAGATTGAACAGGCATGACAAGCGCTATTCAAACATTATATAGTTGTGCAACTGAACGAGTTAAACGTGATTTATAAAACAGGAGATTGTGGAAGTGTGTGTAACTGAGGAAAGGTCTTCAAACTCATCAGAGTGCTGCTGCTGTTCCCTCCCTCCATCACGTCCGACTCTTTGAGACCCCATGGACTGCAGCATGCCAGGCTTCCCTGTCCTTCATCATCTCCTGGACTTTGCTCAAACTCATGTACACTGAGCCAGTGATGTCATCCAATCGTCTTAACCTCTGTTGCCCCCTTCTCCTCCTGCCTTCAATCTTTCCCAGAATCAGGGTCTTTTCCAATGAGTCAGCTCTTCGCATCAGGTGGCCGAAGTATTGGAGCTTCAGGTTCAGCATCAATCCTTCCAATGAATATTCAGGACTGATTTCCTTTAGGACTGACTGGCTTGATATCCTTGCTATCCAAGGGACTCTCAAGAGTCTTCTCCAACACCACATTTCAAAAGCATCAATTCTTCGGAGCTCAACCTTCTTTGTGGTCCAACTCTCACATCCGTACATGACTATTGGAAAAATCATAGCTTTGACTATATAGACCTTTGTGGGCAAAGTGATGTCTCTGCTTTTTAAAATGTCTGCTGGGGCGCATGGCCACCATGCTGGAGAATGTTATTAGCAGAGCCGAGGGAGCAGACTTTTGTGTGATCCTGGGTGGTGGGTGGCATGTTTTTGTGAGAACTGACGTGGTCTATTTGGCCTGAAATCATCACCCAGAGAAGGCATTCATTAAGGAGGAGCCCGTTAGATGTTCCCTGAGCTCTGCAACGCCTCTCGCACTTCCTGGGCTTGTTCTGATCCCTCTGGAGGCCCCGAGCAAAGCCGAACTTTTTGTTTCTTCCTCCAACTGTGCAGTCCTGTGATGTGGCCTCTCCCAGTCACCCTGCTCCGCCAGGCAGTGTTTCAAGGGATCAAGAAACCATTTTCCATCCCAGGAGCCAGGCTCCAAGTTAGAAAGTTCTGTGGTTTGGTTTGGATTTCACTCATCCCTACAGAGAACTGAGTCTGCCAATCTCTACATACATGTCAGCATAAATAGCAACAGATGTACCTTCGACATGTAAAATCGCCATAAAATAGAACAAACTCTGTTTTTCCATTTGGGATGAGTCATTAACCATATGTTTGTGATCCTCTTTCACTGGCAGGTCTGAGGCACACATTTTACCTTGCAGGAGCCCAAGAGCTCTTTCTTTTTTCGGGGGTTCCTTCCTGTCTCGAGAACGGATTCACCAATGCGTCGTCTATTTCTGCGGGCCGCCTGTGGAAAATGTATGGAATTTTCTTTACGTGATCTGCGTGGTGTGCCTGAGCTCTGCCCTGGGAACTATTCTTGGCCAGAATATTTGAAAACCCGTCTGGTGCTCAGAGGGCTGTTCATGTGACTCCTCGGTGGCTGGGCTCTCACAGTGGAATATGCTGATTTCAGGAGAGTTTGTTTGGTTTCTGATACTTTAGAGAGAGACACGTGGCGCTTGGCCGGGTGGCAGGCAGGGAATACAGGAGTTGAGTAATTAGTGGATGTCATTTTGCAGAGGGGGTAGGAGGGTGTTTGGTTTTTGTCTTGTATGAAAGAGCTGTATGAAAGTCTTGTCTGTACTTAGGTCTCGGAAATTTAGCTGTCCTGGAGGAATTTAGCTTCCTATCAAACTTGGTATTTTCCATGAATTAAAATTTTTCCCTTCTAAAAGAAGGGCTAAATTTTTTTATTGTGAAAGATTTTGAAAGTGCACAAAGAATATACTTCATATACTTATCATCCAGATTCCATAGTTATTAACATTATTGACACACTTGCTTTACTTATTCAATTTCCCTCTCTCTTTCCTTCTTTTCTGTCTTTCCTTCCTTCCTTCCTTTCTTTTTTGTTTCTTTCACTTACTTAAAAAATTCTGACATCATGTCAGGCAATTTCTGATTCCTATGTATAAGGCATTTCACCCTTGCTAAGTCGCTTCAGTCGTGTCCGACTCTGTGCGACCCCATAGACGGCAGCCCACTAGGCTCCTCTGTCCCTGGGATTTTCCAGGCAAGAACACTGGAGTGGGTTGCCATTTCCTTCTTCCTTTCACCCTTATGCATCTCTAAATAAAGACATTTTCTTACAAACACAATAGTAGTATTATAACCAACAAAACTAACCAAAAAAATCCTTAACATCATCAAATGCCAAGTCTGTATTCAGAATTCCTGGACCACCATAAATATATAATTTTATAGTTGGTTCATTCACGCCTGATCTAATTGATGTCCACCTGATATATTTGGGTGTTTTGCCTTCTAAGTCTCTCTTAAAAAAAATCAACCCCTTGTCTTGGTTCCGGTCTCCCCAAAAGCAGACCTTAGGATGAGGATCTGGGTGCAGGTGTGTTACTTGGTGGTGGTGCTAGGATGCAAAAATGAAAGAATAGGACAAGTTAGACAGAAAAAGCCAAGAGAAGATGTACTGACGAGCAGGTTATGACTGTGGGTAACTGGGATTAAATTCTGCAGGGGATACTCTGAGGAAGCAGAATTTTCCCACCAAAAGTTGGGATTCTCACCCGTTGTGGGTTACTTCTGGGCTGCGCTGCTCAATGGCTGAATGTGCAGCTGTGATATCAGAAGGAAGCCTGAGCCAGGGAAGCAGAGAGCACCACATGACCCCAGCAGACCTGACAGCATGGACAGGAACGGTCCACTTTGGCACCAACAGCTCAGCTGGGGTGGGATGAGGGTCAGCCACGCCTCCCCTTTATTCTGTTTTGATGCCACTGACTTGCCGTCCTGTTACATGTCCCTCATTCTGGACTTGACCTACTGTTCTCCTGTTGATATCTTAGCCTTGGTCCTCTCTCCCTCCACATTTCCCATGCACTGGAAGTTAGATCTAAAGGCTGAATTAGAGTCCATTTCAGTGTTTCCACAAGAGAACTTAAAGTTGGTGTTCTTTCTACAGATTTGATGGGAAGTTCCTAGGTAGTTCCCCTCAAGGAGCGTGAGCTTCATCCTGGTGGCCCCTTACAGCAGAAGGCACCTTAGAGAGTCCAAGTATAGTTCTTATCTTATGGTGCGGGGAATTGATGGCCAGAGGGATCATTGGCCATCTCTCTGCCACACACTCTTCTCACATTTATTTTCCATTTTTCATGCATTGAGTAACTTCCTGCAATCTCTCCTCTGCCCCAGACACCGCATTGAAACACCCTCCCCTTTCCCCCCTTACCTCACTGGCCTCCCATCCTATGGATGCTCTCAGTTCTCACTCTATATGCTATCTCTGCAGCACTTGATATTAATAACAAGACTATCCTCTTAAAATACTTAACTTGCTTGTCTTCTCTGATCGCACTCTTCAATCTAATTAATCCCTCTTAATCACATTTGCTTCTAAAACGTAAGTATTTGCTAAGATTTGAGAGATACCTGCTGGATATACTATACTTTAAAAGAAAATTCCATACCAAATTAAAAGAGGATTCCAAGAATCAGTATATAATTCCTATACTTGTGAGGGTGTCAGAAGTAAGGATGTGGGTAGAGACAACTCTGTCAGTCCACAACAATGTTTCTCAACTTGGAGAGATGGGAACAGAGACATGAGTGGACCACAGAAAAATGGGACCACATTGCCATTTAGTCTATCCCCTCCCTGATGATCCACAGTGGGCACCAAGCCAGCGGAATGTTCAGTGTTCATGGGCTCCACATGTTTCCTGAAGATTGAGAGAGTGATCAGGAAGCAGGTTAAATAAAATGGATGAAAAATCTGAAACAATGTCTGAGGGAACAATATTACCACCTTAGATCAACTGCAAAAAAGGAAAGTTACTGAACTGAAAAAATACCTGACCTGCCCAATGGCGTGCCAAGAAAAACTGAAGGCAAAAGAAGAAGAGGGTGGCAGAGGATGAGATGTTTAGATGGCATCATTGACTCAGTGCACATGAACTTGGGTGGACTCCAGGAGATGGAGGAGGACAGGAAGGCCTGGCATGCTGCAGTCCATGGAGTCACAAAGAGTTGGATACAATTTAGCGACTGAACAACAAAGTTTTAAGTATCAGAATAGCTGAAGTTTCCACTCACAGGGTAGTAGGTGAGCAAACAGCAAACTGAGGGCCCCCTTCCTTCCTTCTCCCTCCAGGTGCTGGCCCCATGAAGGGGTTTCTATTTATATCTACCAAAATTCAACTGACAGAGTTGTTCATGATAACTTCCTCAGCAAAATGAATGAATAAAGTGATACTTGATTCTACAATATCCAGCCCCCGCCCCCACATTACATCCTAGCAAATGAGAGTTTTGGAGATTTGACTTTCTCTATATTGGTGGTAAATTAAGTTACAAGGTCCTACCTCCAAGGTGAGAATGAGGGAAAAAAACAGAAGCTTGAGACCTAGAAAAATTGTACGATGCAAAAGGAGAAATTGAGCCTAACATGCAAAAAAAGAGATAAGAGAGATAAAAAGCACAATTTGAAGTGAATTTTGCATCAGAAGGCATACTGAATAATGTACAACTCCATTACACTTCTAGGAAAAGGAAAGGATAAAGTAACTCATTAAACATATTAAAGAGATGGGAGAAAACAAAATGAAAAGGGAACCGCCACAGAAAACTAAAAAACAAAGGGGAAAAATAACGTTATTATAGAAATAAAACTACAGTAGAAGAATCAAAACAAAGAATTGATGCTAAAAACTGAATCAGTAGAGAACTGTCTTAAGAGAATCACTTAGAAAGAAGAGAGAATGACAAAGAAAAGGAAATGATCAGAGCAAAGACGAAGCTGTGGAAATCAAACAAGAGAAGATTCAGCCTGTAGACTGTATGCCTGAAGAAGTCAGAAATGATAAACAAAAACACAAAAGGCATACGCAGTTTGCAAGTCAAATGAATAAAAATTTGTCAAAGTCCAAAGTCTCTCTGAGCAAAGACACAGAACTTTAAGGACAAAAAGAAAAAGAAATCCTAGCACTGCTTAAGACTGCAGTCACACTTCTTGTGTTCAAACTGCATTGCTTTGATGTTAGACAGGTAGAACATAACTTAAAAAATTACCATAGGGGGAAAAGTAAAAACCTTGGCAAAGGTACTTAGCCTGTTGCCTGGCATATAATAAGTACTTGGTAAATGCCATCTATTATTACAAACATTTAGTCAGAGGGAATAAATATATATAACCAACAATAGAAATCATCAAGTGAGTCCAGATTTCACATTAGCAGTATTAGAGAATTTTAAAGAGAAAAGCTTGTGGCCAACTGTTTTCATAAGCAGTCAAGTTGTTATTCTTGTAAAGACAAAAGAAAAGTATGCTCAAAACAGCAAAAATTCGGGAAGTATATCACTAATGAACAATTCACGAAAAAGGTCATTTTCAGATACATTCCAGCAGTAGAAAAGCTGAACCAAAAAAACGGGAAAATTATATTATTAAAGGACTGTTAGTGAAAATGAAGCAACAACTAATCCTGCAAGGCATGGACCTTCTCAGAAAAAAGCATACATACTACATATACATAGAAATGTACATAATATTTTGAAGAATCTATGGGAATTAGTCCACGGTCTCCTTTGGAATCCCTAGATGATTGATCATTTATTTATAGTTTGATGACTGATGTTTTAAATATCAAAGTATCACTAAGTGTGATTGTGATTACAAAATAAAAATTAATATTAAATTTGTGATGGAATACATGCATTTATCATTGTTTTCAGAGAATAGATAGAAAGATATGGCAACTTTTGATAGATTTGAGTAGGTATATCAAGACATAAAAATAACACTTAGAAAATGAAGCAACAAATAGAGTTAGTATTGCCCCAATAAGCAGGTATGAGATTCAATTCAAATGGAAGGGTAAAGACCTGAAGAAGGTGAGAGAAATGTTGTACTGCCATGTATATACTAAAGTCACAAAATGAATACAAGAAAACCTAGGGAGCTGTTCGTACAACCTTAGAATGGTTGTATCAAAACATTATACTAAAGCTGGAAATCATTAAGAAAAAAATGGCCAGATTTACAACATCAAAATTTAAATGAACTTAAAAGACAGATGACAATCCAGGGGGAAACAGCAACATATTGTCACACTCAGGGCTTAGGATGACCGTATAATTTATTGTGCAAACCAAAGTACTTTGGAAATGATAGAGGATGCTACTGCTGCTGCTGCTGCTAAGTCGCTTCAGTCGTGTCCGACTCTGTGTGACCCCATAGACAGCAGCCCACCAGGCTCCCCCGTCCCTGGGATAGAGGATGCTAGTTCTACTTAATGCCAGAAGAGCAAGCAGAAAGTAGAACTTAAACAAACTAAACTGAATCCTTACATGACAGGCATCTCAATAGATAAGTATACATAAACGACTAAATGCAGGTAGCAGGAAACATGAACTTATGTTAGACCTCACTAACAACATCAGGAAAGAACCCCAAGACAGGACACTGCATGTTTTCGCTTATCTCTTTTAAAAATAAAAATATTGATAATGTTTCCGATGAGACTATCCTGCTAGGAATTAAAAATGATGTAAATTTAGTTACAGGAACTTGGGCAAAATATATAAAATTCATAATATTCTTATTTTTTTTAACATTACAATTGCAGTTACAGGAATAAATTTTAAGAAAATAATCAGGGTCTTCCCCGGTGGTACAGTGGCCAAGACTCCGCACTTTCAAGGCGGAGAGACCAGGTTCAGGGAACTAGATCTCACATGCTGCAACAAAGACCAAAGTTCCCTTGTGCTGCAGCCAAATAAATACATTAAAAAAGAAAATAATCAAAAATTAGTAGAGTATGTGGTATCCGGATGTTCAGAGTAGAGCTTTTTACAGTGGCATAACTGGAAACATCCCAACTGTACATCAACAGGGACTTGTTTAAACACATCGTGATATGTTAATATAATAAAATATTAATATGCAGCCATACTAATGACAGCTATGTAAAAAAGCAAAACCAAAAATGTCCACGTGATAGAAGCCTAATTCTCCCTCACATTCAGGCCAACGTGAACTCTCTCCTTTCCCTTTCATCTCTGCTGAAACACTAGCCAACTCTTGCATCAGCACATCTTTTTCTCATAAAACCTTGTAGGATCAGATAATAGTGGCCGTCACACACTCACATGGACACTTCCCAACAGTTTCCCTGAGTTAACAGTCTCGGTATGGAGCTGGCCAGCCTTCCAACTTATTGCAGACAACAATTGTACCAAGTGTCTTGCCAATGTGTAACGGAGTACTCAGCCCTCTAGACTGCTAGTTTTCTTGCCACTCGCCCTTTCAGTCTAAGCCAGATGACAGCTATTTTAGGTTTTGGTTATGGAAACACATTCAAAGCATCAATTTCTTTAAAAGTTAAGGTAACGCTAGCTGCTGTTATAAACAACACCAAAAATGTGGAGTGGCTCAAACACGATACAAATTCATTCTCACGTAGTCTCACACAAGTATTTCCAAACGGTGGGCAGTCTTCCTCCAAGCATATTTCAAAGATCCATAATTATTTTAAATGTGAGGCTCCTTTATTTCCTAGGCATCATGGTCATTGGCAGAAAGGGGAAAAGATGAGAAAAAGTAGTCCCACGCTTTACCATCTCCAGTCAAGGGGACCAGGTATGGCTTCTGCTCACAATCCATTGGCTAAAACTCAGCTACAAAGCCAGGGAAGGCTGGGAAAGGCAATCTGGCTAAGTACCCAGGAAAAGGAGGAAGTCGATTTGATGACCCATGTATTAGTCAGGTTAAGCTTACTAATTCTGCAGTAACAGCACCCCACATCTCAGTGACTCAACCAACACAGGATATTTCTGGCCCACACACAGCGTGGACAACATTACAGGCAGCTGCCTCCACGTGAAGACTCGGCAACCCAGACCACTGTCGATTGTTGGCACAATCTTCTCAACACAAAGCTTGTCCCTTGATTGCTGAGACAGGAAAGGAGAAACTGGAGAGACGGCCGCTGTCTTTTCACTGCTTTAAACGAGAAGCAGTGCTGGTCGCTTCTGTTCACAGTCCCATGAGCATGCCCAAAGCAAGGGGTGACAAGTGGGATCTTCAGATATTTAGAAAGAGAGAGAACTAGTTACTGAATACTAGTAGTATCAATCAGAACTAGTTAGCCAGCCTCCGTTACAGCCACACTAGTGCGATGATGAAAAAAAGTGAGTGTTAATCGCTAAGTTGTGTCTGACTCTTTCCAACCCCATGGACTGTAGCCTGCCAGGCTCCTCTGTCCATGGAATTGTCTTGGCAAGAATACTGGAGTGAGTAGCCATTCCCTTCTCCAGGGTTCTTCCTGACCCAGGGATTGAAGCTGGGTTTCCTGCGTTCCAGGCAGATTCTTTAACTGTCTGAGCCACCAGGGAAGTCCCTATGTTTATGGGTATATTTTCATGGATGATCTTGAAATATTTGTTATGTGAAAATCCATAGAGTGAAATAATAGAAATAGCACAATAGCAGCTTTTAAAACTAAATGTATATAATTTAGATGAAGGCCAAAGCACTGTGATGCTTTGGAATTCAATTGTATTCGCTCCAGCCCCATTCTCTTCTCCTGTTTTCTCTTGAGACTCTTTCTGAGGTCCAGGCATTCATGGAGGGGCTGGCAGCTTAATGTCCTCCTCATTCCTTCTGGCTCTGCACTCCTGCTGGCGCCAAAGTAGGTCAGTGAGTAATCCTGTCCTCCCTTCTGCTAACCCAGGGTGGGGTGACACCCCAGTGTTATCACCCCAGAAGTGGAACAGAGCATCTTTCCTTGACATCTTCCAGAAAGCACCACAGAAGGCACTGGAGTCGTGGGGAGCTACTTAGAAGGGTTACATTTCAGTGCCACACAACAGCAAAATCCAAATCAATGCTGGATTTTTCTAAAATGTCCTTCTGCCATTTTTACAACTCCATCTCTAACCTCTGAGTATCTGCAGTTCAGCCACATTTTTGGTCCACTTTTCTCTTGTAACTCATGACTTTCACGTCACACTGTCCAAGTCTGAGCAATACATCAAGATATTTTCCTAACTGTAGGGAGTTTGGGATTGACAGGTACACACAGATATATTTAAAATGGATAACCTGTGAGTATAGTACAGAGAACTCTGTTCTGTGTTATGTGGCAGCCTGGATGAGGGGAGTTTGGGGGAGAATGGATACATGTATAAGTACGGCTGAGTCCCTTTACTGTACGCCTGAAACCATCACAACATTGTTAATCAACTCTGCTGCTGCTGCCGCCAAGTCGCTTCGGGTGTGTCCAACTCTTTGTGACCCTATGAATCGTAGCCTGCCAGGCTTCTCTGTCCACGGAATTCTCCAGGCAAGAATACTAGAGTGGGTTGCCACGCCCACCTCCAAGGGATCTTCCCAACCCAGGGATCGAACCTGCACCTCTTACATCTCCTGCATTTGCAGGCGGGTTCTTTACCACTAGCGCCACCTGGGAAACCCTAATCAACTATACTCCAATATAAAATAAGTTTTTTAAAAAGATATTTTTCTAACTGTGTTGTTTTTTTTTTTTCCTTATCCAGTTGCCTTCAGAATGGAAACTCTGATTTCTTAAAGATAACTAATATAAGATTTTGATGATAATACTAGGTATATTTAATTATATATAAATAATGATACTTCAATGCACATGAATTCACACACTCACACACTCACATAGAGGGGTTTCAAACCAGTATGGTAATAACAGAACCTACATGGCTAGATTAAAAATGATTTTTCTCTCTTTTCAATTTTCTGTATTTTTTTTTACCTTTTCCATAACGAGCAAGTATGAATTCTACAGTAACAACAACAACAACAAAAAGATTAAAGCAATAAAAGCCATAAAAAACACATTTTTCACCAGAAATTTTGCTAACTCCATGTCCCCTTTCCAACTCAGAACAGGCCTTGCCAAAGATTGAATCACACAGATGAAGGGTGTAACAGAGGTTGCTGAGCCCACGCACTGCAGGGTCTCGGCATCCAGCGAGAGACGTGGACCCGCCTAGGAGGAGGCGAGGTCAGCGTCCCCTTTGTCTCGCTCTGTCATACTACCCTTTAGGCCAGATCACATGGCACCAGGATCTATATTCCCCAGGGCAACCATCTCCTGAATTTAAAGTCAGCGCAGGGAAGAGGGCAAAGGTGGTAAGAAGCAGAGCTGAGGTTTTTAATAGGAAATGCCTCCCGGTGCTTACAGAGAGAAAGAGAAGATGGAGAGAGGACTGCAGCTTTTCAGGATGTTTGCAAACCAAATTCATTTCCCCTTCTAGGTCTATACGATAACCACTTATTTCTGAGGCAAAGAAATTCTAGAATATTTCTGATGGAGGCTACAGTAAATAACCAGGTGGGTGTTCACTTCAGAGGGGATTGTTTTCTCTAGCTCAGGTTGATGGATTCTGTGTTGGTAAAATCCTAGGAAGGGTAAGATAGGAGTGCAACGAATTTGTTCACTCAGACCACCTTGAACACTTGCTCTGTGCAGAGGTCTTGCCTTTGAATCCATAGACAGTGGCCCATGAATGCTGACCAAGAAAATATTTCTGCACCAAATAGGAATGTGTAATTATTAAGTGTTGAATAAATACCAAGTGCAGAACACAAATAAGAGGTCAAACAATGCTCTGAGAGGTAGGGTTCTTTGAAAGCACTTGTGACAAGACATTCAAAAGTTTTAGAAACCTGATGTCACCTATACCCTCCATTATCTCCTGCTGGCTGATGACTGGTTTATGAGGCTATAATTCAAGAATTTGTGTAAAGAAGGTGCATAGATGTATGGAGCCTGCAACACACTCAGTGAACTCACCCTGGCATATCCGCCTGCCAGGCTCCCTGGGCTCCCACAGAAAGGTGCATGCTGACTCCCTCGGAGGAGAGGAGACAGGCCCGCTCATGTCAGCGCTTCCGGCCCTGGGTATATTGTGCGTGTGCGCTCAGTCATGTCTGACTCTTTGCAACCCTATGGACTGTAGCCTGCCAGGCTCCTCTGTCCATGAGATTCTCCAGGCAAGAATACTGGAGTGGGTTGCCATTTCCTCCTCCAGGGGACCTTCCTGACCCAGAGATCGAACCCATGTCTCCTGCCTCTCCTGCAGGAGAAGTAGGCAGGGTCTTTTACCACTGAGCCACCTGGGAATTCAGCCCTGAATATAGTCTGCTTCATAAGTATGCACGAGAGTGCTTTGGACAACTTGTCTACTAACATTGGATAGGCCATTCACCACCCATCAATCTCCAGTGGCAACACACATTTATGTGTCACTCATGCGGATTCCGCTCTGGGCACCTCTCCAAGGCAGCTATTTCTCCATGTGGTGACTCCACCATCCAAGCTGCTTTGATTTTCCAGCTCTGCTATCTCAACACAAGTCTTCCACGCTCACCACAGTAGGGAAGTGAGTGGTGAGAGAATTCACACCTCCCTTTCTATGCTTGGACCCAGAGGTGACACAAGTCACTCCCAGCTGCACTCCATTGACCAGAACAAGTCACAGGTTCCCAGCCTAACTAATGAGAGTCTAAGAAATGTAGGTGAGCCTTTGAAATATTTGAGAGCATTATTACCTCTGGTCGTTGACTTTGCCTTATTCTTATCAAGGGGAGATGTGATGGGCCGGCGTAAGTGCATTTACTATGGAGCACTTGTGGGCAGAATTCTTGATGGCATTTCCTGGGCTTGGAACATATGTGGTTATCTTGTTGCTCTTCCTGCACCCTGGTTTCACCTCCCCGAAAGAGTATACCATAGCAACTGAAATTTTAGAAATCAGTCGGGGCCACTTTTCGTTAAACAAGATGATGTGCGTGAAGCCCTGTGGCTTCATAGCTGTTCCTTGTAGTGCATCCATCACACACACTCTGACACCAAAGTTTCATGCTGAAAAAGGCTCTTCCACAAACGAATGGAATGTCTGATATGTCAATGCCATCTCTTTACCAACACTGATTGCCTCCAGACCATGTGCCAACTGGGACTATAAGGATAAAGTTCTACTCTCAAATACTTTCTGGTCTAATAGGAACGATCAATAAATTAAGTTTTCTAGTATCTCAAGGAATGAACAGCGTGAAGGATGCTGAGGGAGGCTGGGAGAGGGAAAACTAACCCAGAATGGGAAATCTAGGAAAGAGTCCAAGACACAGTGACATCTGACCTAGATGAGAAATATGAGAAGAATGAAGAGAAAATGAAAGTAGATCCTTTGACTTCTTGGAGCTAAAAGTGTCTGTGTGTGTGTGTTGAGGGAGGTGCAAGGGCGGGCAGGGAGGCGTGAAAATGACACCGGAGATGTAGGTGGGGCTCGATCAGGAAGGTTCTTCTGGCATTTCCCCCAAACAAAACCTTTCTGTGCCTGGCTTACTTTTCAATTTGACCCTGGTACATGGAAATGAAGATTCACCCAGGTTCTCACTGGAACTCGCAGGAACTTCTTAATGTCACCTCGAGATCTGAAACCCCCAAGAAAAGCTAAAGCCTCTTTTGCTTCCTTTGGTCTAGAGCCAGCTGGCAAAGCCACCAGCAAATAAAATCAATACAGCACAACTGGCGGCTGGTCACCCAGACACTCCCGCAGCCCCTTAGGTCTGCGTCCGAGACTATCCTCACGCTCACAGCGCCCTCCCCCGCCACCAGCTATTCCTTCCAGGAGAGTGGACTGCAGAGTGGCAACCTGCCAGGCTTCTCACCTCTAGGTCTCCTAGAATGTAGAGCCCCACGCCGCCCCCACGTCTTCCTAGCCTGGGTTTTCAGGGCTTGGCAAGCACGTGGAATTAAATACGTGGCAGATGTGCCAGGGTCAAGGGGCTTTCATTCTTTTGCTGATTTGCAGTTTCTCTGACAGTCTTACTCTGTTCAGGGCCTCTGATTATTTTCTATCCCATCACACTCTGAGGTCTGGAGGTCTGTGGATTTAGCTTTGAGCATATGACCAAACTCAGCAAGCCAGGCAGTATCAGGCACCCAACAGATAGTCTACAAAAGAGATTGAATAAAATGGCATCAGTGGCTGGTGACGGGAGAAGCCCATCACAAGAGAGTTTATCTCGGGAGGTGACAGACAATGATAGGTGTTGCAAAGTCTTAATGTCAACCAGTATCTTGGCGGTTGAAGTTCAGCTCGCCTAGGGTAAGAGGACATTATCAACTTTGCTCATACTCTGAGGAACAGATATGTCTGTTACCAATCCGAGGAGCCCAGGACACTACAGTAATAAATGTTATGCCACCTAGCAACAAAGGCTGTGACCCGGAGATGAATTATTTGGGGAATAGGTCATATCAGAGTGACTTTTAAATAGCTCTCCCCTTTCAATCTCCTGTTTCTCAACTGGAACCATTCTGGGATTAAATGCCATGTCTCTGTCCCTTAAGAGAGTATATATTTAGGTTTTTTGTGTCTGGAAGAGCATATGCATTCTTGCCAGATCTGGAACACTTCAGCAGTTTTGATGTGATGGAAAATGATTGAGATGGGTGTATACGGTAATTCCACATAGAGGAGAGGAAGGTGTTGGATGGTTCATTTCCTTAGAAGCCACTTCTCAGCCCCTTTTCTGAGATGGCAAAGGCAATAGCGATCACAGGAAATGATGCTCCTGTAATATACTGGCCTTGAAGCTGATTATAGATTGAAAAGAAAAGAAAATTAGGGTTCCTGAGAATCGCTTTTCTGTTCGGTTGGGCAAATGACACATTTTAATAAGGCGACAGCCTGTAGTTGTCAGTGAAGGGGATTCTCATTTGTGGTAAGCTGAGTAATGGACCCCAAAGATACCCACATCCTAATCCCTGGAGCCCATGAATGTCACCTCATAGGCAAAATGGACTTGGCAGATGTGATTGATGGGGGAGATGACCCTGGATTCTGCAGTGGGCCCTAAGTGTCATTATTTGTTGTTGTTCAGTCGCTCAGTTGTGTCCGACTCTTCGTGACCCCATGGATTACAGCACACCAGACTTCCGTGTCCTTCACTCCCAGAGTTTGCTCAAACTCCTGTCCATTGAGTTGGACAGGATGAGATCCAACCATCTCATCCTCTGATGCCCCCTTTTCCCCCTGCCCTCAGTCTTTCCCAACATCAGTGTCTTTTCCAGTGAGTCACTTCTTCACATTAGGTGCCCAAAGTATTAGAGCTTCAGCTTCTTTCCAATGAATATTCAGAGTTGATTTCCTTTAGCATTGACTAGTTTGATCTCCTCACAGTCCAAGGGATTCTCAAGAATATTCTCCAGCACCACAATTCGAAAGCATCAATTCTTCAGCACTCAGCCCTATTTACGGTTCAATTTTCACATCTGTACATGACTACTGGAAAAACCAGAGCTTTTACTATACAGACCTTTGTCGGCAAAGTGATGTCTCTGCTTTTTAATATACTGTCTAGGTATGTCATAGCTTCTCTTCCAAAGAGCAAATGTCTTTTAATTTCCTGGCTACAATCACCTTCCAGAGTGATTTTGGAGCCCAAGAGAATAAAATCTGCTGCTTCCACTTTTCCCCCTCCTATTTGCCATGAAGTGATGGGACCAGATGCCATGATCTTAGTTTTTTTAATGTTGAGTTTCAAGCCAGCAAAGAGTCGGACATGACTGAGCAACTAACACTTTCACTTTCCAAGCCAGCTTTTTCACCCTCATAAGTGTCATAATAAATGGTCTTATGAAAAGGAGCCAGAGGAAAACTTGACTGCAGGAGAGAAGATGATGTGACCACAGAGGCAGAGGCTAAAGGAATGTGGCCACAAGCCAAGGAAGCCTAGAGCCACAATAAGCTGGACGAGGCAAGAAATAGATGCTCCCTCTGGAGCTTACCAGCCCTGGTGTCTGGTGTCAACCCTGACCTTAACCTACGGAAAGTGATTTTGGACTTCCAGCTTCCAGAACCGTAAGAGAATAAATTCATGTGTTTTAAGCCACTACAGTTGTTGCAGTTTGTTACAGGAGCTCTAAGAAGGGAATACACCACTTAACCCCAATGACTTTCAGGCTGAACCCTCTGCTCTACGGTGACATCCTGTATGTTTTTTCTTTAACGGATGACATGTTTTAATTGAAGTAGATTGTGGGTTGCCCCATCCTAAATCTACTTGGCTCATTTATAACCACATTTTTAAAGGAACTGTAGCAAACCAGCTTCCGGAAGCTTAGAAGCTCTCATTTGTGGAGGAGAGAGGTGTTTCTAGCAACACCTCTAGGTGTTCCACTCCTGCAGGTTTTGGTAATCAGGGTGGTCACACTAGGTCAGATGGCCCCAGGCGCTGCTGTAGTGGCCAAGCTCTGAGCGTAATGCAGAAGCCATTGGGGATCCATGAAGCTGGGGATGAGAAAACCATTGAGGGAAAGCCCAGGACAGAGATTTCACAGCCTTCAACACTGCCCCCCTTTTTTTGCTTCCACAAGTATTTTGTAGACTTTTCCTGTGATGATACATTCCTCTTCAATTGAAAACTGCCTTGAGATTCACTTACATCTCCATAAACATGATGGGAGCAGGAACAATCAGTGTTATTGCCTTGGGCCCCACATACCCTTGGGACATTCTTGGGTGCTCCATTCTGGGACAGAATTGTCATAGCTATGTGGGGCCAGGACAAACTGCAAAGTTATCAACAAGAGCAGAGGGTCAGAGAGAATGAATGAGCCCAGAGAGGGAACTTTAGGAATGTGATCTCATACAATCCTCACAATTACCCATAAATTGAGGACAATATCTCAGATTCACAGATAAGGTAAAGACTAGGTTAAGTAACTTAAGTTACTTGCTGGGAAGTAACCCACTTAACGGGCAGAGCTGGGCTCCAAATCCAGACTGGCTTGCTTCCAAGATTCTTGGTTTTCAGCACACAATCCTGAAGGTGACATAGGCTCCTGAACAAAATGTCCTGGGTTTCCAGACCCTCAACTCCCACCAAAGAGCCCAGCGAAGATTGGGGCAGGATTTTATTCAGCTTGCTGTTCTCAGGTGACCAGGAAAGAGTCTTGTTTTGAAGGCAAAGCATCTTTTTAAAAAACTATGTTGGTGGCTTCCCTGGTGGAAGACTCCACATTCCCAATGCCGGGAGCCTGGGTTTGGTCAGAGAACTAGATCCCACGTGCTGCAACTGAAGATTCTGTGTGCCACAACTAAGACCCAGCCCAGTCAAATAAATAAATAGTTCAGAAAAACTGTACTCTGTAGCCAGTTCATTCCTGAAGAAAGGAATGTGGCGAATATAGCTCCTTATGTGGGTACTGAATGGGCTCCACAGGGCACTGTTTGGTCATAACTCTGCCATGGAGACATGAGATCATGAGCGGGTATCACTCGTGTCCCATTGCACCTTCCTGCATCCAGCTGTCCTCTATCTCTACCCCATCTCCACCTCCATCTCTACTCTACCCTTCACCTGCCCCAGCAGGAGAATGGCAGTGCTCAGAGCTCCAGGACAGAGGAGCATATCAGATTCAGTCTCTCTTGGGGGGAAAAAAAATTTGTTTTCTGCCATGTTGATGACGTGAATGACTCAAGATGAATATCCAAGGACATATCAGAAATCAGTCGACAGTGGTGAAGGAAAGGAAGAAAGCCTGAGCTGATTTTATGAGAGTTTTCCACTCAAGTCAGCAACAGCTTAAATTCAAACCAGGCACAAGACGCTTGCATCTCCATATGAGTGGTTCATCAAAGGGCTAAAAGAAAGGAAATCTGAGCCGGAGCAGACTCTGGCCTAAAAGCTTTCAAACTGATTTCTTTCCGTAAGGAAACTATTTCCTTTGTCTGTACAGGCTCAAGAAAACTGCTTTTCTGGAACCTGGTTCACTCTCAATTAGGGTCACAGTTCTGTTGATCAGTTAATAAAATCAGAAGTATGGAAGTGTCTGCTATTCCACAGACACACACACACACACACACAAGCTCATATATAAATATATGGGCCTTGCTTATTCATCCTGGAATACTATATGACTCAAATATTTAATCTGGGCTGATTTAAATGAAGCTTAATAAGGCAGGAGCATGAAGTAGCTAGCACGCTAGCTATTCAGACTACCTGTGACTAAGTATGTTTAAAAAAAGGCAAATCACATGCCATTTTGTGTTATCTCCGGAAGTCCTTTAAAAAAAAAGAAGAAAAGCCCAAGTCCAGACTTCTCTGTATTGCATTGATTAAAGCAAGAAGGCACTGCCAAACTCCACCAGGAAAGGAACCTTAGCGGCTCCTCCATCACAGGCTTTCTCTTTCAGCCTTTTGTTACGAAAATGCCTCTCAAGTTCTCAGTGGTTTTCAGAGTAAGTTCAGAGCGGTCTCCTCTTGGCCCACCTGGTTGTGAGCTGCCTGCCTGAGTTTTAAGACAACCTCCCCTCAGTGGCGGCTGGGACGGGACCGTGGCTGGATGAGGGTTAGGGTTCAGCGGTGCGTTTCTTCTGTGTGCCTTAACGTGATTACATTAGGCTCTTTCCTGGCTTTTTTTCCTTTATTCCCTCATTTTAAATTTTCTTTTTTTCTCTGTACTCTAATCAGATTCTTAGAAATTAGAGCTGGAAAGAGCTCTTAAACTTGTCTCCTCTCTCCCCTGCCAGGACTGGGTTGTTTCCTATGGTTAATTTTCCACAGCTCCAGCCAGGCCTCCTTCTAAACGCCTTTGATTGTGGGGCTCCTACCACTTTCCCCCGAGAGACACCTCCATCGCCAGTGAGACAGGACTAGAAGGAACACTTTCCGAATACCCAACTGTCAAGTTTCCTTTCCTTAGCTTCATGCTACTCCAGGGTTTCCTCCCTTGAGGGGATTTGGGTTCCTGCACCCACTGCGCCCCCTTCAGGGCACACTTACTTGGCATCTTTATAGAGCAATGGCTATTTTTAAGTGGCTTCTCACTGAGGAAAATGCACATCAGATTCTGGATAATCCATCAGTGAACCAAAATGACAAGGTACTCAATTCAGGAGACTTTTGCATTTACCTTTGGGGTGGAGAAACAATATAAAGAAAATAAAGTCAAAATTTTGCCTATTAGCTATCTTCAGTATTTTCATTTGGAGGGTGAAAGTTCAGTTCAGTTCAGTCGTTCAGTCATGTCTGACACTTTGCCACCCCATGGACTGCAGCTCACCAGGGTTCCCTGTCCATCAACAACTCCTAGAGCTTGTTCAACTCATGTCCATCGAGTTGGTGATGCTATCCAACCATCTCATCCTCTATTGTCCCCTTTTCCTCCTGCCTTCAGTCTTTTCCAGCATCAAGGGTCTTTTCCAGTGAGTCGGCTCTTCACATCAGGTGGCCAAAGTATTGGGGTGTCAGCTTCAGCATCAGTCCTTCCAATGAATATTCAGACTGATTTCCTTTAGGTTTGACTGGTTTGATCTCCTTGCAGGCCAAGGGACTCTCAAGAGTCTTCTCTAACACCACAGTTCAAAAGCATCAGTTTTTCCAAGCTCAGCTTTCTTTATAGTCCAACTCTCACATCCATACATGACTACTGGAAAAACCATAGCCTTGACTAGACAGACCTTTGTGGGCAAAGTAGTGTCTCTGCTTTTTAATATGCTATCTAGGTTTGTCATAGCCTAGATAGGTATGTCATAGCCATAGGTTTCTCTTCCAAGGGAGCAATCGTCTTTTAATTTCATGGCTGCAGTCACCATCTACAGTGATTTTGGAGCCCAATAAAATAAAGTTGGTCACTGTTTCCAATGTTTCCCCGTCTATTTGTCATGAAGTGATGGGACTGGATGCCATGATCTTTGTTTTTTTGAATGTTGAGTTTTAAGCCAACTTTTTCACTCTCCTCTTTCATGTTCATCAAGAGGCTTTTTAGTTCCTCTTCACTTTCTGCCATAAGTGAAAGTGGTGTCATCTGCATATCTGAGGTTATTGATATTTCTCCCAGCAATCTTGATTCCAGCTTGTGCTTCTTCCAGCCCGGCATTTCGCATGATATACTCTGCATAGAAGTTAAATAAGCAGGATGACAACATACAGCCTTGACATACTCCTTTCCCAATTTGGAACCAGTCTGTTGTTCCATGTCCGGTTCTAACTGTTGCTTCTTGATCAGCATACAGATTTCTCAGGAGGCAGGTAAAGTGGTCTGGTATTCCCAGAATTTTTCACAGTTTGTTGTGTTCTACACAGTCAAAGGTTTAGGCATAGTCAATAAAAGCAGAAGTAGTTATTTTTCTGGAACTCTCTTGGAGGGTGAAAGTGGACAGTGAAAAAGCTGGCTTAAAACTCAACATTCAAAAAACAAAGATCATGGCATCCAGTCCCATTACTTTAGGACATATAGAAGGAGAAACAATGGAAACAGTGACAGACTTTATTTTCTTGGGCTCCAGAATCACTGCAGATGGTCACTGCAGCTATGAAATTAAAAGATGCTCGGACTTAAAGCTTCCAGAACCATACGAAAATAAATTCATGTGTTTTAAGCCACTACAGTTGTGGCAGTTTGTTATAGGAGCTCTAAGAAGGGAATACACCACTTAACCCCAAAGACTTCCTTGGTAGAAAAGCTATGACAAACCTAGATAGTATATTAGAGATAACAATGGTCCATATAGTCATAACTATGGTTTTTCTAGTAGTCTTGTATGGATGTGAGAGTTAGACCATAAATAAGGCTGAGCACCGAAGAATTGATGCTTTCTAACTGTGGTGCTGGAGAAGACTCTTGAGAGTCCCTTGGTCTCTCAAGGAGATCAAACCAGTCAATCCTAAAAGAAATTAGTCCTGAATATTCATTGGAAGGACTGATGCTGAAGCTGAAGCACCAATATTTTGGTCATCTGATGCAAAGAGCCAACTGATTGGAAAAGACCCTGATGCTGGGAAAGATTAAAAGCAGGAGGAGAAGGGGACAATAGAGGATGAGATAGTTGGATGGCATCACTCAATGGACATGATTTTGGGCAAACTCCGGGAGATGCTGAAGGATGGGGAAACCTGGTGTGCTGTGTTCCATGTGGTCGCAAAGGGTTGGACACAACTGAGTGACTGAACAGCAACAAGTATTTGCATTAACTAGTTGGTCGAAATTAAGTAGTACTGATAACCCTCTTTTCTGTTATTAACAAGATGACTGGCTTTATCTCCAGGGCGAACTACATGCTTCTGTCCACTTTCTAGGAACTGGTTCTCATAGTATTGGGGAGGAAACATCCATAAACTTTCTCTGCAGAAAGGACCCCAAACAGCGCTCACTGTGGACATGGAAGAATGTTCTGGCTGATGGCTTGAGCTCGGACACCGCAAAGCCATTGGTGGAATCTGGTTCTCAGTCATCTTTTCTCTGTGAAACTCTGGACTCAGGATACTTACAAACAGATCCTGGAGGTTTAGAATAAAGAAAGCTTCTCAAAAGGAGTTAATAATAAATATAAAAAGAGATGGATGACTATTCCTGAAAACTTAACTTGAGTAACATAACCAGGGCAGGATTTGCACCGAGTACAACATGTTGTCTTTTTACTCTAGTTAAGGGGAAAAGAAACAGCCTTTCTTGGAAAACTTAGAGACCCGCCTGATTACAAAATTACAATTTCCTTCCTTAGAGCACTGAGGAAAAAATATGTTAATTAATGAAAAGTTGTCTGCAGCTTCCTTTATTTCTGTCACATTACGCAGTTGTGCCATTTTTTCCTGCTTGGGATAATTGCCAAAAACCTAATAAAATTTGGGGAGGCCCAAAAGATTGCCCAGCTGAATGGAAATGTTATTTCAGGAGTAATAGCTTAACACACGAGAACTGTCCTTTTTAAGCAAACGCTCTTGTCTTATTTTTTTGCCTCATGACTCGGTTTTATACATTTTGCTTTGGTAGTTACTCTTATTTTGAAAACATCCTTTTCTTGGTTGCTTGGCCTGGACCAGGCCAGGTGGGAAAAAATTTTGCTTTTAAATATCTTGTTACACCAACAGTTCTTTTCCCCTTAGCAATAATTTTCATCTTCAAACTCATTTTGGGCGTAGGAGTGATTCCCAGGAAGGGATCCCCAAACACCCAGAGGTTCTGAAGGTAGTAATGGGAGTCTATATATTTTACATATTTCAAAAAGCCTAATGGAAATCACATATTTACTCAAAATAGGGCTGCAGAAGAAATCAGTAAAATTTCTTTGATTTGGCTAGAAGTAGGCCAGAAATATAACAAGTCTTGTGAGTTAATGATGGATAACTTGTGTGAATGGGAACAATGACTGGGTCATCACAGGCATTAGAGGGCATAACTAGTAGATCTCTAGTTGTCATTATACTCCTATTACTTCGTTTGGTAGATTTAAAATCTCAGAGCAAATGATCTGAGGTGGGTGGTGGGTGGAGAGGCAATTTCTAAACCAGAGTTTGAGGAGAAGGAAGTCAAGAATCTGGGTCTGTAGTATTCCTTAAGTAGACCCCTTGGTCCTTGACGGTCACTGTCTTTCCTTTTGATGCCTTTCCAAAAGAAAGGGAAGTCTTATGAGGAATCCAGTGATCCTGGGGTTTGTTAAGGCGTCTTGTCTCTTGTCTGATTTCTCGCTTACCTACTTCCTTCTGATAGAGCAGGAATGTGATTCCAGAGGATTGCTAGCTCTACTTCTGTCTCATTGCTCTCTTTACTCGAGCCCTGTTTGCCTCCTCTAGGGAATAAAAAGACTGTGGCATCATGTACTTCCTCATTCATTGTAGAGGAGGGAGCGGAAATCAGGTATTTTCGATGTGTCAATTCCCTGGAGTACGATGTTTTGTAAATACAAGTTATTGCCATCCTATAAATTCCCCCAAAGCAAGAATCCAAAGACAGTTATTTATGTCTACAAACGTCTAAATGGAGATCTATATATTTACTTATAGAGATAGATGTATATACATATGCATATCTTATAAACAGGCTTCTCTGGTGGCTCAGACAGTAAAGAATCTGCCTGCAATGCAGGAGACCCAGGTTCAATCCCTGGTTTGGGAAGATCCCCTGGAGAAGGGAATGGCTATCCACTCCAGTGTACTTGCCTGGAGAATTCCACAGAGGAGACTGATATAGTCCATCAGGTCACAAAGAGTCAGAAAGGGCTGAGTGACTTAACACTTCGCTTTCATACATATGAATATCATATGCGTTTATATATACACACCACATATACACACACACTTGTTCTTTCTCCTTTTGTTCTGATTTACTAATAATTAGTGTTTCATTAGAAAATGGGTTTTACATGAATCAAACACACTCCTGAAATCTTCAGTGGCAGATCCCGTTCTACCACTGGGGCTTCAGAAGTCGCTGCAGAGCACCCTACCATCTCCATATTCATATTTCAGATCTGTCAAGACACCCGGACAGTTCATCTGATCACATGGATTTCCATTCCAGGCCTTGAGAGACAAGAAATCCAGCCATCACAGAGAGCCGGGGCAATTAAACCGAGTCAGCGCTCCTGGTCTCAGCGGATGTCTTCTGGGTTTCCATGGGGGACACGGGTTGGTATGACGTTTAATCAGGCACTAACAGCGCCTTGCTGGGAACTTCATGGTGGATAAAGGCAGCCGCAGCAGACCAAGTAGCTCCTACTTTTTAAAGAGAAAGCGGCCTCTTTTGAAATGTAAAAAAGCCAGGCTTTGTTGCACCAAGCAGAACCGGGAGAATCTGAGAGGAGTTGTACTTGTTTTCTTTCAGAGTCTCCAGCATTCTTCCTGGGTTTAGAGAAGAAAGTGAAAGACGCCCTGAAGGCTAAATTTTTCAAGGGCCCTCTTCCAGCCCAGAGCCCGCTCTCCCTTGGGGGTCCCCTTGCTGGGCCCACTGTTCTGTGGGTCTCACTGTTCTGTGGGTCTCACTGTTTTGCTCGTCATTGTCACGCTGCTTTGTGAAGTACACTGTTCACAACCAGGTTCTTGTGCCTCGAATAGCTGCACCGATGTGCCAAATAAAAGAAGAAAAGAAGTACTGTCTAAACGGGGCCCAAGTATGCATGAATGCGGGGGTTTGGGGGGGCCTCTTCTGAGGTCTAATTGCTCTCATTTCTGAGAAAGAGAAGTGATCTTGAAGGAGTCATTCTTTGCCCTGGAGTTTCATTTTGCTCTCAGCTCTTTTCAGGTAGTTTTTATTCTCAACGGAGGGAGGTGGTTGATAGCCCATAAAAGAGGTCCATCCTTTGCCTGTACATAGGCAATTTCCTTTGCCAGGGGATCTTCCTGACCCGGGGATCAAACCCTGGTCTCCTGCATTGCAGGCAGATTCTTTACTCTGTGCCACCAGGGAAGCCATATAGGTAGGCAAGACATATAATTCATCATTAAAACCAGGACATTTTGAAGAGTGAAAGAGGGTGTTATTGATAATCACACCAGGAACTCAAACTATGACTCAGGACTCTTCCTGAGGACTCAGGACTCAAACTATGACTCAGGACTCTAACTATGACTCAGGACTCTATGTCACAGGTCTGCTCAGTCCAGGGGCGGATCTTACAGGTCATAGCACAGAATCCACACTTCCTCACAGACAGCCTCCATCCTAACCTCAGAGGCATGTCTTGGAGAATCACAAACTCAGAGATTCCGCTTGGCAAAATAACATAGGAATCCCAACTCGGGAGATCGAGGATTTATGATTAAAAAAATAGAGAGACACAGTGGCATTTCATTCATGGGTAGATAGCTTTGTGTTCCTGTGCAGAATTACTTGATGATAGCGGTATCTTTGGGCTTCCCTGGTGGCTCAGATGGTAAACAATCTGCCTGAAATGCAGGAGATGGTAGTTGGATCCCTGGGTTGGGAAGAGCCCCTGGAGAAGGGAGTGACAACCCACTACAGTGCTCTTGCCTGGAGAATTTCATGGACAGAGAAGCCTGGCAGACTACAGTCCATGGCTTCGCAGAGTCAGACACAGCTAAGTGACTAACACACACACACATACACATACACACACCCTGGCATCTTCTTCACTATTCTCTTCCCCTCTTTCCTCCTCTTCTCCCTTTCTAACCCTGAGACATAATGCAGTCCTCGGTCTCTTGGTGGACACAGAGATGGGGGTTACTGATGCCTCTTCTCACCCACACCTGACGTCTCTCTCCTCTGTAGCTACGAGGGACCTACACAAATACCCCATCTAACCCTTTCCTGGGCTTCCCTGGTGGCTCAGACAGTAAAGGATCTGCCTGCAGTGTAGGAGATCCAGGTTCAATCCCTGGGTCAGGAAGATCCCCTGGAGAAGGAAATGGCTACCCACTCCAGTGTTCTTGCCTGGAAAATTCCATGGACAGAGGAGCCTGGCTAGCTACAGTCCATGGGGTCGCAAGGGTGAGACAGATGAAAGACTAACACTTTCACATTCACTTTTCAATACTTCCCAGCTGCCAAGTGGGCCTCAGCCCCTGCCTTCTCATCAGATTCTTCCAGAGTGGCTGATCCACTATGACATTGCTGAGACCCACCATGGTAACAGTCACTGCTCACCCGCCAACTGTCCTGAAATCCAGCAGTATCTCTTGGGGCTGGTAGGGGTCAGGAAGGGGAAGGGGATCAAATCACCAATGACCCTCACCCTGGCCACTCACCACCCCTTTTATGACCCCGTTCTTACCAGTCCTTGCCTGATCCTCATCCCAGAGAAAGGAAAAATGCCAACATCCCTTCTCAAAACCTCTCAGGTACTATCACATGGTTGGTTGGTTTTTTGCATTTTCACATTTTTAATTCCATTTAGTTATCATATTCCTTGGGCTTCCCAGGTGGTGCCAGTGGTAAAGAGCTTTCCTGCCAATGCAGGGGACATAAGAGATGTGGATTTGATCCCTGGGTCAGGAGGATTCCCCTGGAGGAGGGTATGGCAACCCACTCCAGTATTCTTGCATGGAGAATCCCATGGACAGAGAAGCCTGGCAGGCTTTGGTCCATAGGGTCGCAGAGAGTTGGACACAACTGAAGTGACTTAGGATGGATGGATGGATGATCATATTCCCTCTCAAAACAGGATTCAAAGGAAGGAGAGTAAAATAATAAAAGGAAAAGAAGAACTCTGAGGGGCTTCCGGAAAATACTGCCAGGGTAAAATAACATGCAGAGTGACAATTATTTTAAGGCAAAGGGGATAAGGAGCAGGAGACTAGAGATAATGAATATTTCAGGATAATGAAACATTGGTGACAAAAAGATCCAGGAATGTAGTCAAGCATCAGAGGGTCCTTGAAGGAAAGTATTCCCTCTTCGCTCCTCACAAGTCCTTTTAAAAAGCCATATCCTTAAAACCACAACAGAACTGTGAGTCTGTTGTCGCAATTTCTCTGCAGCATGAGACATGGCAGTGTTGGAGTCTTCACTGACATGCTCATGATGCCCCCAAGGAGAAAAGGGTTAACCGGAAAGGGTGCGGACCTTCCAGTCCACAGGCTGGAAGCTAATACACCTTCCCATCGTATGTGTGTGTGTGTGTGTGCGCGCGCGCGCGAGTTCACTTCTGGGCTTTTCTTTCCAGAAGATGTGGACGGTGGCTGCACTGTATCTTAACTGTCAAGCTATTTTTTCCTTGCTAGCTTTCATTTGTGTTTTTCTTCACCTTTTGGAGACCCCTTACCTCTCCTCTCTTAAATCTACACTCACCGCAGAGCAGACATAATCCCAGATTTTCAGTAAATCAACACTATTTGCTCCCCACTGACTGAGAGAATTTGATACTGACAGACTGTTATACCTAAAAGAAAAATATGGCCACGGTTCCTCTCACATTCTTCGCCTGGAAAGGAACACAGGGAGGAATGTTGGGGGGGGGGTCCTTTATAAATTAGGCAACGCTGGTCCCTTTATTCTTAACCTGTGTTTCCTAAAAGTAGATGCACCCGTTTCTTTACCCCTGCCCATGTCTTTGGCCAAACAAACCCCAGCACTTGGAGTATTTCCAAATGCAATTAACTCCCTTCAGTAAGGGCATCAGTGATTTATTCCTACCACAGCAAGGGGAGAGTCTACTGCCTGAGAGCATGGACAGCCCTCTGAGTGTGAGAAGGAGGCTGAGACGTGGGGACCCTGGATGCCACATGTTGACAACTCTGGGCTCCACGTGATGAAGGCTGTGGGGTCCGAAGAGTCTGTGTTATTCATTTCTGTGTCTAGGACAAGCCAGGTGGCAGGATTTAGACCCTGTGTTCCTGGGTTGGAATTATGGAGAACAGAACTAGGTTGAGGGGTCTGACTCAGCCTCAGTTTTAAATATCAGGTCGTGAGCTTGTATTTGAATGAGAGCTGACTCCATCTAGGGAGAGTGGGTCTTCAACCCCATGTCCCAGCCTACCCAGTTAGGAGAATCTAACAGCTGTGGGTGGAGGCTGGTGGGATACCAAGTAATGAGCAGTATATAGGGTCCAGAGTTCAGTTCAGTTTAGTTCAGTTGCTCAGTCATGTCCGATTCTTTGTGACCCCACGGGCTGCAGCTCGCCAGGCCTCCCTATCCATCAACAACTCCTGGAGCTTACTCAAACTCATGTCCATCGAGTCAGTGATGCCATCCAACCATCTCATCCTTTGTCGTCCCCTTCTCCTCCTGCCTTCAATCTTTTCCAGCATCAGGGTCTTTTCCAGTGAGTCGGCTCTTTGCATCAGGTGGCCAAAGTACTGGAGTTTCAGCTTCAGCATCAGTCCTTCCAATGAATATTCAGGACTGATTTCCTTTAGGATTGACTGGTTGGATCTCCTTGCAGGCCAAGGGACTCTCAAGAGTCTTCTCCAACACCACAGTTCAAAAGCATCAATTTTTCGGTGCTCAGCTTTCTTTATAGTAATTGGTAATTGTAATTTAACTGTGATCCCAGTCATTTCTAAGACCAACTAGCATCAATAAGACCAGTAGTGGCTTGGTGGAGCTTGAATGGATGTGACCACCAAGAGATTGTGAGCTACTTGAGGGCAGGAGCTATGCTTTTTCTAAGGAGCAAACATGGCTAGCAATATACACTCCAAAGGTGCATGTGAGGATGGGGGGCTTTTATCTCTATTATACTTGGGAAGGTGGCTTCTCAGGGGGCTTAGAGGTAAAGAATCTGCCTGCAATGCAGGAGACACGGGTTCCATCCCTGGTTGGGAGGATCCCCTGGAAAAGGAAATGGCAACCCAATCGGTATTCTTGCCTGGGAAATCCCATGGACAGAGGATCCTGGTGGGCTACAGTCCCTGGTGTCACAGAGAGACAGACACGACTGAGCGACTGAACAACAAACCACAAACCAACAAATACTTGGGAAATGATGTAAATCTATCTTTGTTTTGGAAACTCACAAACCGTCTTCACCTATTAAAGGCTATGAGAAATCCTTCCAACATAAAGCTAAACTTAGCATTTCCCGTATTCATTTGGTCCAAGAACTTCCTTCTCCCCATCCCTGCAGCACACCTATCAATACCTTACAAGACCGCTTTGAGAATGGCTGCCTTAATCATCATTCCGATCCCGTTGCCTGTCACTGTCCGGCACCGCGAAAGCAGTCAATATGATCCCACAGATATGGATTGAGCCCCAGGCATTGGCCTAGGTCCTAGGGATACAGAAGTGAACTAAATAGACAATTTCTGACCCAATGAATCTGATATTCTAGTCTGTTCTCTGTAACCTCAGGCTGATTCAGTGAGGTTCCATATCAACCCAGCCCCTTGGGGTCATTCTAAGTGAACTGCAGCCAACCTGGGTCAAGCAGGTGACCTGTCTGTGGACACACCAAGGGGGTTCTTCAGGTAGATGGCCAACCTCTGCCCTGTGGGTCACTGGGCATTGTTGTCTTCAGCTGTATGACCCTCACTACCCAGCTTTGCAGGGCATAGTTTCTGTCTGTCAACCCCAACTGTGGCTGCCAGGGCATGTGAGTCAGGAGGTAAAATTACTCACTTTCACTTTACCTCAGTTTCCTAACATGCAGCCAATAGGGATGATTAATAATATTCATCTCCCATTTCATATCCCCTCTGGGAGATAGCAACCTCTCTATAACACATAATCTAGTGCCTAGGCCCTTTGGGCATTCAAGACTATTTAAATTACTTCATAAAAGCAGAATTCCATTCCTCCTATTTCATCCTTTTCAGTTTTATATGTATTTTTTTTTTTCCATAGCCAATGTTTCTCTTCTGGTGTCTGTTTTGTTTTCTGAGGCCAACGACTGATGAAAGAAAACAATCACCTCTCTCCTCTGTGAAGTTGAAAATCCCCCAACTTCTCCTTTGGTGCCCAGAGACACCACTGAGCATCAGCATGCATCTGTCTCCTTCACTCATTTTCCCAGGACCCTCTCTGTGTTTTTAGTAATTGATTAGGGACCCTGCAGAGGTCTCCTCCACCCCCTGTGGTCTGTTTCATTTGTGATGACCACACCTCCCTCACACCCACTGAGATGTCAAAAGCTGCTATTCAGAGGCTGGCTGATCAATTGCAGTAGGTTTTGGCTGGGAAGACTCCCCCACCCTAACCTCCCTCTCCGTCCTCCACCCCACCCTTCCCCATGCCAGAATCTCCCCAAGAGAGCCTCCTTATCCCCGGGGTCTTGGCATGGCAAACAGGGAAATCAAACTCTAAATGCTGGGACAGTAGTGATGTAGGGTCTGCCTCTCTGTGCATGAGGCAGATATCTCTGCCCAGGCCACCAACCTCATGACTCTGAGCATCTAACCTTGCTGGGGATACTGAACATGTGCCCGTCATAGCTCAGCTGCCACCTCCGTCAAGGCCCTTTCTTGCTATTCTGTTTAGCAACCTAGGTTCTCCTTAGCCTTCGGAATGAAGCTTTCTCTTTTGCATAACCTCACCCTCACCTCCAAGCCCTGTACTCCCAATCCCGTCACTGGATCCAAGGCTAGGTTTTAATCATCAGTGTGCCTATCTGCATGCTAAGTTGCTTCAGTCGTGTCTGACTCTGTACAACACTATGGACTGCAGCCCACCAGGCTCCTCTATCCCTGGGATTCTCCAGGCAAGAATACTGGAGGGGATTGCCGTGCCCTCCTCCAGGGGGTCTTCCTGACCCAGGAATCGAACCCGCATCTCTTCTGTCTTCTGCATTGGCAAGGTGGGTTCTTTACCACTAATGCCACCTGGGAAGCCCTTTAACCATCAGGAACAAATTCTAGATCCTCTTAGTTCCCCTCATCAGGGCCATATATCAGTCAGGGCTGTATTTGCCGGCATTCTTGAGGGGAGAGCCCAAGACATGGAAAAGAGAGGGGAGATTGAGAGAGAGTGAGAGAGTGAACATATAGGATTGTTGGTACATTTCATTATAAAATCGGGCCTTTAACCTTAATTTAACCATGATGATAAGGACAGCAACAAGGTCTTCCAAGCTGGGGCCTTCAGGAGAATCTCCTGTCTCTAAGTCCCCACTTAAAAGGGCAGGTGAGAAATCTGACAACCAAGAGAAAGAGGCCACCAGCTCTTCTCCACAGCATGCCTTTGAGCCTTCAGAAGCAGGTGGTGCCCCGGAAGAACAAGCAGGCCTATAAGGCCACATGGTTAGTACCTGAAATGGGACGATTCCACTGGTACGGAATAAAGAACATCTTTGGGGAACACCAAGCATCAGAAGGATCCATCCCCTTGATCTGTTTAAGGAACCTGAGTTCTATTCTTTCTACTTGCCTCTTCACCCCGTCTCCAGATGGTGGACAGCCCTGCCTGCCCCACCAAGTTCATCTATTCGGTCTACCCCAGGGTGAGAGGACCTATGCGCACCCTTGACAAAATGGAGAGGGACAAGGCATGGTGGGCAGAAAGCGACCACCTCCCCTACGCTCAGGAATGAAATATGGCCCTATCGATCCACACATCCTTGTCTGGTAATTCATGAGACCTGTCATATGGAGGAAAGAGGAAATTTCCTCATGTGGCTCCAGAAAGCAGATAGGGAGGGGGCTTCCTCATGGTACAGTATGGGTAAGAATCTGCCAGTCAGCGCAGGGGACACGGGTTCCATCCCTGGTCTGGGAAGATCCCATATGCCACGGAACAAATAAGACCATGCAGCGCAGTTACTGAAGCCCACGTGCCTGGAGCCTGTGCTCCACAACAAGAGAAGCCTCTGCAGTGAGAAAGCTGGTGCACCACAACGAACCCTAGTACAGCCAAAAAAATTTTAATTAAAAACAGAAAAAATGGAACAGAAAGGTGAAAATGACAAAGCCTCTTCTGAACGGAGGCTAGGTATGATTAAGGTCACCCTAACGGTTAGGGTCTGTAAAGAAGGCAGAATGCTGAAGAATTGATGCCGTTGAACTGTGGTGCTGGAGAAGACTCTTGAAAATCCCTTGGACAGCAAGGAGATCAAATCAGCCAATCTTAAGGGAGATCCACCCTGAATATTCATTGGAAGGACTGATGCTGAAGCTGAAGCTCCAGTATTTTGGTGAGTGATGCAAACAGATGACACATTGGAAAAGGCCCTGATGCTGGGAAAGACTGAGGGCAGAAGAAGGGGGCATCAAAGGACGAGATGGCTGGATGGCATCACCGATGCAATGAATATGAACTTGGGCAAACTCTGGGAGATGGTAAGGGACAGGGAGGCCTGGCATGCTGCAGTCCATGGGGTCGCAAAGAGTGGGACATAGTGACTAAACAACAGCAGCAATTAGTTCCAGTCTTCCCTGGTGGCTCAGTGGCAAAGAACCCACCTTCCAAGGCAGGAGACTCGGGTTCAGTCCCTGAGTCAGGAAGATCCCCTGGAGAAGGAAACGGCAACCCACTCCAGTATTCTTGACTGGAGAATCCCAAGGACAGAGGAACCTGGTGGGCTACAGTCCATGGGGTCGCAAAACAGTCAGATATGACTTAGCAACTAAATGACAACATCACAACGTTTAGATTGCTCACAAAATAAAACGAGCAGCTCATTCAGGAGGAAGTGTGTTCACCATTCCTGGGAGTGTCCCTGCTGGGTGATCATTTAAGCAGCAAAAGGTGGGACCGGTTGCTGCACAGGACAGACACTGGAGTTGGGTGGTTGGTCTGTCCTGACCTTCCCAAGTCCGAGTTCACACATCTGCCAAGTTCAGCTGGGACTCCGGAGGAACATGTGAGGCCCAAGCAGGGACCAGCAGCACCTGAAACACGCAAGACATGCCCCCACTTTCTCCACTCCTAGCTCCCCATCAGAGTTCAGGACAACGGCCCCTGGATTCTGCCTTTCAGCCTGGCTTGTACAGACTGCATCCGCATGTTTCGCGGCGGTGAGAGGAAGGAAGTGGAGAGAGTCCGTTTCCCTGAGTGCTCCCCAGAGATCACATCTCTCTCCCAGTGGGCAGGCAGGTGGGAAATCACACAAACTGATCAGCATTTGGTCAAGTATGTTAGCGTTAGTCGCTCAGTTGTGTCTGACTCTTTGTGATTCCACGGACTGTAGCCCTCCAGGTTCCTCTGTCTGTGGGATTCTCCAGGCAAGAATACTGGAGTGGGTCAAGGGGGCCTACAAATTCTTGTGGCACAAGAAAATTTTCTCTGGAAAAGAATTCCAACCTCCCCTCCAAATTTCAACTCATTATATCTTAAAAGCTTACTGTGGAAACCATACCAGATTCTAAATTTTAAGGACAGGCATATATTCTGTGTACCTACTGTGTATGCTGTGGTGGTATGGTGGTTTTGCATCCTTGGTACAGAGAGAGACAGAGTGCCTTATTGTCTAACAGCAATGATTTTTTTCAGCTGACTTTGATTTTAATATGATAGCCCCAGTTTTGTACAACAACTCCAGGGGAATCACTGTTCCTGGATCTATGACTTGTCCTTTTATGAGTAGATAAAGATTTAAGAGGGAAGAGACGGGGAAACTTGTGTCTGGGTTAATGTAAATAAGACACAAGGTTTTCATGCCCTTCTGCTTTCACTGGGGACTCATTTCCCTAATACAGCCTCGTTGTAAAACAATCCACTCCTGAGGAGGTCAACAGTGAGAAGTTTGTCTTCTGAAATTAGTAATCAAAGAGTGAAAATAATTAATAGAGAAAACAGCACAGTTCCACACTGCGTTCCCATGTAGATGTCTATAGAACAATAAATCAGTAGGGGAAAGGAACAATATAGGCATTTACAATTAGGCCTCATACATAATGCCCGGGGAAGGAGAATTTGTGTTAAAAAAGACAACATCTGCTGTGAGTGGGTTTATAAATAATACAGCTAGATATTCAGGTAATGACATGACAGACGGTCTCTTGTGTCCTTGTCCTTTTGTGTCCAGTGCTGAATGTGCTTACATCCCGCAGCTTATGACATACATGCCTGGCCTGTTTGCGCTCCAGCCAGAAGTTTCTCTCTTCCCCAGTTAAATGCTTCTTTGTCCAAACCATAGCATTGCACATCGGACGACCCAGATATCCAGAGAAATCTGCTCCATTTGGTTTTAATTGATCCCTTACTGTGAGAAGGTAAAGCGCCTGAAAGAAGTGTGATCAGATGCACACTCGGGACTCTCATCCATGAACCAATTTCTTTTGTGTTGACACCCGGGCTTGACAAAAAGAGTGATGGTTAAGGTCTAGTGCGTGAAAGCTTATTCTAAACAATGATGGATGAGGCAAGGCTTGGACTGGATCTTATCTAAGATGTTCTGCTAAAAGGCTGGGTATTGTTTTCCCCCCATCCCATTTTTAAAAGTCTCCTAATTCTCAAATTAATGAAGTTATCACATATCCAGCACTTGTGGGGTGGGGGAGGCTCTTTTCTTTTATTATGCAGCTCGTCCACTCTGCTGACAGCAGCGTGAGTGATGGCCTTCAAGCAGATGATTCTTCTTTGCCATGAAGGAACTGATAAATACTGCCTGTCTCTGCAATAAATTGTGCATGAAATAGTCCACTCTAGTAATCTACAGAGTTATGGTAAGGAAAATGGCATTGAGGAAATATAACAAAACTGCAATTAACTGAAACCCAATTGAGCCTTAAACTATAAATAACCTTAAAACAAAAAATAAGATAACCTAGATTATCTTAAAATAACTTGAACCAAGTTTTTATTTGTTATTGTTTATTTCTATTTATATTACACTCTGGGGGCAAAATAAAGCAAAATAAGGTAGTTTCAGGGACTTCCTCAAAAAGTTTATTTCCAGGGCATTTAATGTAATTGGTGGTGGTTTAGTCACTAAATCATGTACAACTCTTGTGGCCCCAAGGACTGTAGCCAGCCAGGCTCTTCTGTCTATGGGCTTTCCCAGACAAGAATACTGGAGTGGCTTGCCAGTTTTTTTCTCCACTGGATCTTCTTGACCCAGGGATTGAACTGGAGTCTCCTGCATCACAGGCAGATTTTTAACCAAAGAATCACCTGGGAAGCCCCATTCATGCAATTAGTAAACATTTATTTCAACTTCTGATACCTACTGGGGTCTTGGTCTTATACTATGAGATTTCCCAATTGTAATGATGACCTGGAGACTAAGCAGCACCCAGAATTCACAAATAAAAATATGCCTGCTAATTTTTATCCCTAAAATAAGGAAACAACTTTATGTATTATACAAACTTATCAATAGTAAGGTTTGAATTAAAAGAGTTTAAAACTTTTTAAGTTAGAAATTTCAAGCTCTGGTTTTGTATGTAAAACTTTTTACTCTACTTAGAAATACACAATACATTTCAAAAATCAATTTCAATAAACTGGTTCAATTTTTGAGGGTTTTTTTTTTTTTTTTTGCATGGATGCTTAAATTACACTGGTTTTTGGAAAGCAGTTACAGTGCTATTTCAGTCATTTAGAGACACTCTTTGGGTGTCTTTCTCTCGGACTACAGCCACTACACAAATGTCGCTTGGCTATGAACTAACTGGATGTATTCTCTGTCATTCCCATGCACTGACCTTCTATGCACTAGGAACCCAATCAAAAACCCAAATGCTTTGCTTCTCTCCCATGGATATCTATTAAACTATGCTCTGATGTTGTTAGTCATTCACAAGAGAGTATAAATTTAAGTCCCAATGTATTAACCCTTCCAGGAATCTTTCCAATATAAGGATTGTCTCAAATAGTGAAATAAACATGTTTGTCATCATTAAGCAAGCATCAGTGAGTACTCTCAGCGCCATGCTATTGTTGGCCTAGAAAGAACCTTGGAAGTCATCCAGTAGCCTGTTTCAATTATTTAGCCTCAACTCCTATTCAGACCCTGCTTTATGTCAGGCAGCACACTGTTTCTGCAAATCTGCTATCTCACTTCATCCTTGTAAAACTCCATGAAGTTGGGATGATTATCATTATTTCATAGGTGAGGTAACTGAGACTCATAATAATATATAAATAATATAAATTAATAAATGTATGGGCTTAATATGGCAGAGCTGGTATTTAAAACCAGGTTTCCTGGCTCCCAAAGTAGAGCTCTGTCAGCTGCATAGCTAACTGGGAAGCGTATTAAAAAGAACAGGAAATATAGGACTTGCCATTGGTATTCATAATAATGGAATGCTTGGGAGAAGAGGGGGAAAAAATCTCTGTATTATTAGGTTTTGCTATAGTAATGCTATAACAACCTCCCTAAAACCCAGTGGGATTAAAACAACATTTAGGTATCTGTCGATCAGCTGCAAGTGGGCTAATCCAGGTTGGTCTCACATGAGCTTGGCTCCAAGCTTCAGTCTGGGTCCTGGTCTTGCTTATTTGTCTCTCATCTTCCTTGGACTTGTAGGCTAGCCAGGACTTTCTCTTATACCAGTTGCATAAGCATACAAAAATAAGATGAACCACACATGGACATTTCACTCTCCATTTGTGACACTTCTGATAACATTCTATTGATCAATGCAAGTTGCAAGATCACATCCAAAGTTAAGGTAGTTATTATCGGAAGGACTCTCATCCCAGGACCCTCAAAAGTGTCACTGAATCATGGCATTGGGCTCAAAACCCAGATTCTCACGGACTACATCAATTCTGAGTTTACCTCTTCTTGATTTGGAGACCAAAGAACTAAAAGACAAGTGATATGCCCCTTCCACACTTTAACACACAATAGTAGAACAGGGGTAGGACCCCTCTTTGAAGAGGAAAGCATGGGAGATATACAGTTGCCACTAATCATAGCAAGTCTGACATTCTACGGGGAAAATAGTGTCAAGTGCCCTTTCCCTGGAGGTAAGTAATGCTCCTTGATCTGGCCCCAGTTCTACCTCTCTGGGTCTGTCTTGTGTCTACTGTTCTCCATCACTCATGGCTCCACTCGCTAGAAGGTCTTTTCTTTTCTAAAGTCCTCTTTGGCCTCTTCTGATTAAGCCGATGGAAAACATATTCATCTCAAGAGTTGAGCAGCTTTCTCTACCCTCCTGTCTCTAGAATCTTGGGGGCTCAGAGGACTATATAACTTGAACAATCATTTTTTATATGTCCAGCAATTATTTTGACAGTAGAAATCTTTCAAAAGCTGTGTGGGTTTTCTATGGGTATCATTCACAACAACTCCATGTGCCAAAAAAAAAAAAAAATCTGCAATATTTCCAACACATGCCTCTCTCTATTTGTTGTTCAGTTGATAAGTCGTGTCCAATTCTTTGCAACCCCATGAAATGCAGCATGCCAGGCTTCCCTGTCCTTCACTATCTCCTAGAGTTTGCTCAAACTCATGTCCATTGAGTCAGTGATACCATCCAACCATCTCATCCTTGTCACCTCCTTCTCCTCCTGCCTTCAATCTTTCCCAGCATCAGGGTCTTTTCCGATGAACTGGCTCTTCACATCAAGTGGCCAAAGTATTGGAGCTTCAGCTTAAGCATCAGTCCTTCCAATGAATATTCAGGGTTGATTTCTTTTAGGACTGACTGGTTTGATCTCCTTGCTATATACAGACTCAATTACAAGTACTTCAACCTCATCAGACTTCTGTAGGACTATTCTCTAATCTTTTTGTAAGACTTTCTGTTCAGCTGAAAAATACACTAGGCACTACATTATTTCTTTCATTAGTTAAATAAAGAGCATGGTAGCCATTCCTCTGATTTGGCTTTCAAATTGAGGACACAGCTTCCCGTCAGCACCACAGATTTAATGTTTTCATAGAGTCTCTATCATACTGGCTGTATCTTTCATTTTCTAAGATTTCATTTTATTTCCAACAAGATTTCTGGACTTTCCACATTCCCTCAAAATGTTGCTTGTAAAAAACAGCCAGCTGTTTTCTGAGTTCTTCTCTTTGTCAGAGCTCATCAAATGGAGTTAAAGCAACAGTTCAAGCTTTCAACATCTTGCTATAGGTCTCCTACCACAAATGCACATATTCATTAGGCTCATCAACCACCTTCCAGATTATGGCAGGCAACAGTTTATCCATGTCTGCCTCTGTGTAACACAGGTTCTCAGTTTTTCAAGTTCCTCTATTAGGTTGGGTTGTTTGTTTGCTTGTTTTTTGCTATTTTATTCTAGCTGGCTATAGTAGTTTGTGTATCAATGACTGTCTGTTTCCCAAACCACTGACACATATTTTAGATTTTTTTAATGAGAGTAACTGATTTTCAGTACTGATTTTTGTCTTCATCATTTATCTGCTATGATGTTCCATAATAAACTATCTCAAAATTCAGTGGCTTTTAAAATAATCATATGTCAATGTTTATACATCTGTGTGTTGCCTGGGGATCAGCTGATTCAGACTGGTCTCAGGAGGGCTCAACTCCCAGATACAAGTTGGGCCCAGATCTGTTCTGTGTGTTCCTTACTCTCTTTAGACAATCAGGCTAGCCAGTTGACAGAAAAATCTCAACCACATTTCTGACAGTGATGATTGAGGCACTGGCCTATTTGCATTCTCTACTTGAATTCCGTCCTGTAACATTACTTTAGCCAAAGCAGGTCAGATATCAGACCCTATAATAGCTTTCTATTGATGCACCTAACAAATTACCACAAACTCAGTGACCAAAAATAATACAAGTTTATTATCTGACAGTTCTATAGGTCAGAAGTGTGACACAGGTCTTGGGGGGCTAAAGTCAAAGTATCTATAGGACTGTGCTCCTTACCAGGGGCTGTAAGGAAGAATCTACTTCCAACTTTGCTCCAACTGTTGGTAAAATGCCATTTCTTGTGGTTGCATGACGAGGCTCCTGTTTTTCTTCTGACTGTCAGACAGGGACCCGCCTTTGTCCAAGAGGCTGCCCACATTCCTTCTCATGCTTTGAGTCTCTACAGCTTCCTCTTGCGCTGCATTTCTTCTGCCACACTTCTATTTCTGCCACAAATTTCTCTATTTTAAAGGGCTTTTGTAAAATTGGGCTCACCAGATAATCTAGGATCCTCTCCTTCATTTAAAATCTGGAGCCTTAATTTCATCTGCAAAGTTCCTCCACATCTATGCCTAGACTCATGTTTACTTGAATAGCCAGTGGACCTTGAATTTGGTCTACTGCAGTTCCCATGGCACCCCACTCCAGTACTCCTGCCAGGAAAATCCCATGGATGGAGGAGCCTGGAAGGCTGCCATCCATGGGGTCGCTGAGGGTCGGACACGACTGAGCGACTTCACTTTCATTTTTCACTTTCATGCATTGGAGAAAGAAATGGCAACCCACTCCAGTGTTCTTGCCTGGAGAATCCCAAGGACGAGGGAGCCTGGTGGGCTGCCGTCTATGGGGTCATACAGAGTCGGACACGACTGAAGCGATTTAGCAAGCAAGCAGCCCCCAAATCAAGGGGGATAGACACAGCATTTGCCCCCCAAGACATGGCAAGCCAGCATCATGGGGTGAGCAAAAATAGTCTTACAGAAATAAGGTAGAAAGAGAGTGAACATATTTGAAAAATCAAAATCAGAGTTTAGGGATTTTCCTGGTGGTCCGCTGGTGAAGAAGCCACCTGCCAACGCAGGGGATACAGGTTCATTCCCTGGTCTGGAAGATTCCATATGCCGCGAGACAACTAAGCCAGTGTACCACAACTACTCAGCCTGTGCACCACAACTACTCAGCCTGTGCACTGCGCCTACGGAAGACTGTGCACCCCAGAGCCGAGCTCTACCACAAGAGGACCCACAGCAACAAGAAGCCCACGCAGCTCCACCAGAGAGTAGCCCCCACTCACGGCAGCTAGAGAAAGCCCAAGCGCAACAACAAAGAACCCGTGTGCCACAACAAAGACCCAGGGCATCCAAAAATAAAATACATTAAACCAGAGGTTAGCAAAGCTTTTCTGTCAAAGGCCAGACAGTAAGTGTTTTAGGCTTTGTGAAATACAGTCTCTGTCCTATTTAACTCTGCTTTATAACTCAAAAGCAGCCATAGGCAATAGGCAAATGAATAGGCATGATTGTGTTATAATAAAACTTTATTTACAAAGACAGACGGCAGGCCAGATTGGCCCACAGGCTATGGTTGTCAACTCCTGATCTAAACCACTAGAGTTCCTCACCAGGATCCCTCCCCTATAATAAAACACCCTGGTGATAGATCAAGTCTGGAAATATCAAGTGGGCTCCAAAGATAACAAAACAAAAAAAAAAATGAGTTCCTTATCACAGAGATTGATTTTACCTGGATGGCTTTTTATCTAAAAGCTTTCTTCAAATCAGTACACTCTATCATTTAAAGTGGGGTTTACAAACTGAAATATTGCACTTGATTATCTGTCAATAAGCTACACCATGCAAGATTGCACTGGGCACTCATCACCAAGTCACCTTTTGATGACTTTAATGTTTTCAGAAAACATTCCTGAATGTTCAGGAAACAGTGGACGTGTTACGTCCCACCTTGGTGGCTAAGTCAGGGGTAATCTAAGGTGGCTAAGTCTACTGTTGACACGCGGAGATTGTGTACCTATATAGGGATTGGCCCCATAGATTGGGCTCAGTAGAGGCACAACACTCTTATTGAGAGTTTTCATCACATGCCCTTGGGAATGGGAAGGGTATCCTGAAATAGCGAACACTTGTCTTATGAAGAGACACCGTGTCAGAAACCTTAAGAGTCCTCCAGAGTTCAGTTGAGTTCAGCCTGATCAACACTAAACAGCTTTGAGCATCTACGGTGTGTCTAACATGGGGCTAAAAAATAAAAATGACCACCGGTCCTTTGTGTGGCCACACTGGGTCCTGCTGGGAGGGCTGAGGCAGGCTGAACAGAGCCTCCTTGCACTCATCATCCTAATTATTTGACTTTCTTGAGTATCTGCTTACGGAGTGTTAAGCATTTTCTCTATAACAGCTGATTAAAAGATTGCTATTACTGAAGAAAACACAGATTTAAAAACAAAAGCAGTTAGTAGCTTTTATCCATCATCAAGGAATTAAACAATTGGCACCAAGTAGGACAGCTCAATTTCTTTAGATATCTGAGGCCTAAATAGTTTAATTGGGGAAGCATGTTAAAAGGGATGGAATGACATTCATTATGGATTAAGTTAATATATTTCAGACCCATCACATGGCTTAATTTAACAAATTCCACATCTTACTGTTTGGCAGGAAATGGCATCTCATGAACATCATTACCAGTCGGTCTGACTTGAGTTAGTTGAAAAAGCTGACTCCATCTGAAAACCGTTAATCTTAATAATAGTGTACGTGGCCTTGGCAAAACCCTCTGTATGTTTGAGAAGCTTAGGACTCTACTGACACCCTCCCGGAGGCCCTCCCCTCCCACAACACTGCTCAAAACCAGAATGGAAGGAGTATTCGTCACCTTTCAGTTAAACCCATCTGAAACAGAGCAGGCTCAGTCCACTGCTGGGAAAACTGAATGTGTCCTACCACGATTACCTCTAAACCTTTAACAGGTTTAAAACACTGAGTTATAACATGCACTTGTTTCTACGTCATCATTTGATTATATTCTTTTGATATAGGAAAGGAGAAGAGAAATTTGGTGAAAATAATACAAACCACTACTTATTATTATTATTGACCATCTACTATGAGCCAGGGAATCTACTTAACTTCTTTACTCCTCAAAATTCCTGTGCAAGGTTGATATTGCTGCTCCTAATTTGCTGGCAAAGAGACTGAGTCTGGATAGAGCTATATCATTTGGCAGTGGTCACACCTGAGAGAGGCAGTGAAAGTATTAGTTACTCAGTCTTGTCTGACTCTTTGCGACCCCATGGACTGTAGACTGCCAGGATTCTCTGTTCATGCAATTCTTCAGGCAAGAATACTGGAGTGGGTTGCCATTCCCTTCTCCAGGGGATCTTCCTGACCCAGGGATCGAACCCAGGTCTCCCGAATTACAGGCAAATTCTTTACCATATGAGCCACCAGGAAAGCCTGAAGACAGGCAGGAAACCAACCAAATCTTATCGATTCCAGTTCTTCAGATTTATACCTTCCAGTCCACCTAGTAGCCCTTCGAGAAGAATTGGGGCTTTACTGGAATGCTTGAAGCAATCAATCCCCCTTCAGATGTCAATCAAAAGGTGTCATTTCCAACTTGCATGGATCATACTGGGTTGAAAGTGAAGTTGTTCAGTCGTGTCCAACTCTTTGCGACCCCATGGACTGTAGCCTACTAGGTTCCTCCATCCATGAGATTTCCCAGACAAGGACACTGGAGTAGGTTGCCACTTCCTTCTCCAGGAGATCTTCCTGACCCAGGAATTGAACCTGAGTCTCCCACGTTGTAGGCAGACGCTTTACCGTCTGAGCCACCAGGGACATCTCAAATGCCACTTACCATTAGAGGGGATTCTGCTAACTTCCCCCTCTACTCTGTGGGAAAACATGCATGAGGAATTTCACATGTGAACTCTAAGTGTATGTTTCAAACAGAAATAGAGGCAGGCTGCAGCTGCTCTTGTCCTGCAGGTCATGGGCTGTAGAACTTCTGGCCTACCTTGAGGCAGTCCAGATGAAAGTATAAGGAAGGTACTGGGTATAAGACAGGATACAAGGATGTATTGTACAACATGGGGAATATAGCCAATGTTTTGTAATAACTATAAATGTACTGTAATCTTTATAATTATACAAAAATTTTTAAAATAAAATTAAAGAAATGAGAGAAAACTCAAACAGATACATGAACTCCAATGTTCACAGCAGCACTATTTACAATAACCAAGACATAGAAGCAATCTAAAAGTCTATCCACAGATGAATGGATAAAGAAGATGTGGTATAGATATTCAATGGAATATTACTCAGCCATAAAAAAGAATGAAATAATACCATTACCATGGATGGACCTAGAGATTATCATACTAAGTGAAGTAAGTCAGACAGAAAAAGACAAGTATAATATGATATCATTTATATGTGGAATCTAAAATATAATACAAATGAACTTCTTTACAAAACAGACAAGGATTCATAAACCTAGAAAAGAAATGTATGATTACCAAAGGAGAAGGGGAGGAGGGACAAATTAGGAGTTTGGTATTAGCAGACACAAAATAGATAAACAACAAGGTCCTATTGTATAGCACAGGGAGCTATTTTCAGTATCTTGTAATAACCTATAATATAAAAGAATATATATATATTTAGAAATTATATATATATATGAACTGATATATATGTAACCACATCACTTTGCTGTACACCAGAAACTAACACAACATTGTAAATCAACTGTACTTTGATTTTTAAAACATTTTTAAAAAAGAAACATATAGAAAAACTAGTATTATATATGGTTTGTGTGTGCTCAGTCTCTCGGTCGTGTCCAACTCTTTGTGACCACATGGACTGTAGCCTGCCAGGCTCCTCTGTCCATGGAATTTTTCAGGCAAGAATACTGGAGCAGGTTGCCATTTCCGACTCCAGGGAATCTTTCAGACCCAGGGATCAAACGCGAGCCTTTTGTGTCTCCTGCATTGGTAGGCAGATTCTTTGCCACTAGCGCCACCTGGGAAGACTATATATGGTTTATCATTGTCAAATCCTACTGCCCATGATAACAAATTATAAAAATTTGCCTTAAGGAAATAATCAAGCTTCTTCAAATTGCTTCATAGAAATAAAATAAAGTATTGCATTAAGATATATATTTTTTTAAGTATCAGGAAGGTAATATTAGGCTGTTTCAGCCTTTCCTCCTGTTTCTTAGTTTCTCGTGTCAGTCTAACTGTGCTTCCTACAAACCACCACAATATCTCTGTGCCTGCAACAAGACGCATTTATTTCCAGCTCACTGACCTGCAGTCATTTTGGGTGACCCTGACTAAGGTCTAGGTTTTGCTTGCTGCTGTGCTGAGCTAGGCTGGTGTCTGAGCTCCCGGCCCTGGCATGAACCTGGGAGCTGAGGGCATCGCGGTGATGTCAGCGAGCCTTAGGCAGGTTTCTGGTCTGCTCAACATGCCTCTCGTGATTCTTGGGCCAGTGGGTTACTTCTTCTCACAGAGTTGGACCAAGAGTCAATGGGCAAGAAAAAGAAGGTGATGCTCTTAAGGGTCAGAATGGATACACACTTCTCACACGTCTTGGGCCAATCTATCCCATGTCTTGGGCTGAATAGATCACTGACCTGAAAAGGAAATTACAGTTCTCTTTTGTCTGCCTCTAAGGCTGGGACCCCAGAAGGTGGGTGAAGGGTCCCCAGTCTTAACTGTCTCCTTCCTTGATCATCATCCCATACTCAGTGGTCCAAGGGCCTCCCCTACTCTCAGACCCCATGCTGAGACAGACAACGCCCACACCTCACTTTTATCATCATGGTCAGTGGCTATCTTCCATCCACTGGTGGGCATTTATACTACTTCAACTGTGTGCCAGATGCTGCTCTAGGATTTGGAAGTTGAAGATACCAAATTCATACATCAAACACTGTAGGAGATGACCATCTAATCGGTGAGGCAAACATATGTAAAAGATTAATAAATTTTAGAATAACTAATAATTATCAATCCTTGATGACATGCTGGACATTATTCTAAGTTTTTTTTTCATGTATTAAACCATTGAATGCTGACAACTCTGTGAGGTAGGTCCTACTATTATCCCCCCTCCCACTTTTTTATAAATCAGATGAGAAGCTGAAGCAGAGACAAATAATTTGCCCTAGATCACACAGCCGTTAAGTAGGAGAACCAGGATTTGAACTCAGGGAGTCTGGATCAGAGTCTATGTGCTTGGTCACAATGATGTTGTTGTTCAGTCATTAAGTCATGCCTGACTGTAGCACACCAGGCTTCACTGTCGTTCACCATCTCCTGGAGCTTGCTCAAACTCAAACTCATGTCCACTGAGTCAGTGATGCTGTCTAACCGTCTCATCCATTGTCATCCCCTTCTCCTGCCTTCAATCTTTCCAAGCATCAGTGTCTTTTTCCATTGAGTCAGCTCCTCACATCAGGTGCTCATAATATTGGATCCTTAGGATCAGTCCTTCCAGTGAATATTCAGGGTTGATTTCCTTTAGGATTGACTGGTTTGATCTCCTTGCTGTCCAAGGGACTCTCAAGAGTCACAATGAAAACTCTGATGAACTTCTATCAAAATGTGATAAGAGCTAAAAGACATTCAAACCTGGTGCTTTTGGGAACACGGAGAGAGACAGCAGCTAACTATGTCTACAGAAAATTTTCACGAAGAAAACAGTCCTTGGACTGAGGTCAGGAAAGAAAGGATTTACACATGTAGATAAGTAAGAGGACAGAAGTTTCCATTAGAGAGTGGAATTCAGAGTTCACTGTGTCAGGAGCTGAGGATAATGAAGTCCTTTTACTTGGCAAGATGAACTGGTTTGTGATCCTTCAGCCTTACAGCCATTTATTAGAAGAAAGTTTCAAATGCTGGAAAACTGGAGAAAGAAGGAAACTAAAACATATAGATGATACTCAAGCACAGCAGTCCACCCATAAATGAATAATTGAATATATGTGGAAAATATTTTGCTCCTGTGGAAATTTGCCCAAATTCAGCCTGTTGTGTTATGGTTAGATGGGTCGTAGCCAAGGATGGGTCTTTGCCAACCATTTAGGTCCAATCGAATGCAAATTTATCTGAGATTGAGCAAAACAGAATAAATAAAATAACCAAACCCATTAGGAGGTACTTTGAAGGGCCTGAATCATTAAAGAATACTGCTGAGTTGACTGAAAAGTACAGAAAAATCATCTGAAATAAGCTTCCACTTAGATAGAGATGAGCTAAATAATTTAGCTTAGTTTGAGGTGACTTCATTCATTCATTAATTTAACAAACATTAAAAAAAAGTCTTTTGAGCAGCTACTCTTACTCAGGCTCCATTCCAGCCTCTGGGCATGCAATGGCAAACTGAAAGACTAAGAGTTGCCTTCCTGGAACTCACATCTGTTGAAGGACCGAACTGAATGAGGAGGCACTCAGTCGGACACTCATCAGGAAGTGGACTTCATTCCATGTGCAGATGTACGAAGCACACATCTCTCAGGGAGACCAGTTTCTTAAGTTGTTGGAAGAGAGATTATTTAATGTGGGAGCATCTTCTGTGCTTTGAGCGTTTGGGGGTGGGGGTGGAAGTCCTTGCACTAAGCCTCATATTCACTCTCTATTCTTCTCCTTGGCTACATGGGATCTGGACCACTGAGAAACCATTCATAAAACTACTTCACCAGATTTGACAGTCAACAAAATGGTCCTGCAGTGTGAGTGGGCCAAAATACCTTTAATGGGCTCCTTTGGCAAATTCTAGACTGATTGGGTAACAGACACAGAAGTTAGGCAGCCAGAACAACATATCAGCTTTGTTTCTAAAGACTGTTTTGGCAAACCACTGGGCTTGCTCCTATTTTTCCCTCTGAACTGAACTTACCCACTCAAGCTGCACCAGGAGCTCTGTGCCAGGAAGTAGGTCAGAGACCAAATTTACATTTCTTATTATAAACAGTAGTATCATTTTGATTATTTTGCTGCAGTTTTAACCTTCTTTAGCAGGTAAAGTGCGCCTCAACTCTGACACAGGGTGATTCACAGAAGACAGGGCATTGGTCGATAAAAGGAGGGGATATGGTCTGGTACCTTTGGCTAGTTCTCCCACTCAGGGCAAGAGTGTTTTTTTTAATTAATTAATTTATTTTAATTAGAGGCTAATTACAATATTGTGGTGGGTTTTGCCATACAGTGATATGAATCAGACGGCATATTAAAAAGCAGAGACATTACTTTGCCAACAAATGTCCATCTAGTCAAGGCTATGATTTTTCCACTAGTCATGTATGGATGTGAGAGTTGGACTATTAAGAAAGTTGAGCGCCAAAGAATTGATGCTTTTGAACTGTAGTGTTGGAGAAGGCTTTTGAGAGTCCCTTGGACTGCAAGGAGATCCAACTAGTCTATCGTAAAGGACATCAGTCCTAAGTGTTCATTGGAAGGACTGATGTGGAAGCGGAAACTCCAATACTTTGGCCACCTCATGCAAAGAACTGACTGATTTGAAAGGACTCTGATGCTGGGAAAGATTGAAGGTGGGAAGAGAAGGGGATGGCAGAGGATGAGATGGTTGGATGGCATCACCAACTCAATGGACATGAGTCTGGGTAAACTCCGGGAGTTGATGATGGACAGGGAGGCCTGGCGTGCTGCAGTCCATGGGGTTGCAAAGAGTCGGACACGACTAAATGACTGGACTGAACTGAACTGACATGAATCAGCCACGAGTGTGCAAGTGTCCCCCATCCTGAACCCCACTCCCATCTCCCTCCCTATCCCATCTTTCAGGGTTGTCCCAGTGCACCGGCTTTGAGTGCCCTGTTTCATGCATCAAACTTGGACTGGTCATCTATTTCACGTATGGTAATATAAATGTTTCAGTGCTATTCTCTCAAATCATCCCACCCTCACCTTCTACCACAGAGTCCAAAAGTCTGTTATTTATATCTGTGTCTCTTTTGCTGTCCTGCATATAGGGTCATTGTTACCATCTCTCTAAATTCCATATATATGCATTAATATACTGTATTGGTATTTTTCTTTCTGACTTACCTCACTCTGTATAATAGGCTCCAGTTTCATCCACCTCATTAGAACTGATACAAATGATTACCTAGCTGAGTAATATTCCATTGTGTATATGTACCACAGCTTTCTTATCTATTTGTCTGCTGATGGACATCTAGGTTGCTTCCATGTCCTAAATATTGTAAACAGTGCTGCGATGAAGATTGGGATACATGTGTCTCTTTCAATTCTGGTTTCCTTGGTGTGTATGCCCACCAGTGGGATTGCTGGGTCATATGGCAGTTTTATTTCCAGTTTTTTAAGGAATTTCTACACTGTTCTCCATAGTGGCTGTACTAGTTTGCATTCCCACCAACAGTGTAAGACAGTTCCGTTTTCTCTGCACCCTCTCCAGCATTTATTGTTTGTAGACTTTTTGATAGTATCCATTCTGACTGGGTCAAGAGTTTTGAAAGTCCCTAGTTTATTATAGGGCTTTCCAGGTGGTACTAGTGGTAAAGGAATGGCCTGCCAATGCAGGAGGCTTAAGACATGCAGGTTCCATCCCTGGTTCAGGAAGATCTCCTGGAGGAGAGCATGGCAGCCCACTCCAGTATTCTTGCCTGGAAAATCCCATGGAAAGAGGAGCCTGGTGGAATACAATCCATAGAGTCACAAAGAGTCAGACACAACTGAATCAACTCAGCATACATGCACAGTTTATTATAAATTTGACCTCAGCTCTGTCCCAGGCTCTGAACACACAGTGATGAACAAGTTAGACCAGGGTCCTGCCCTCATGGAGGATTAGATTAGACCTAAATGGTTTTCTCTCGGATGCCTCCTCTTTCCTATTTGTAGGGTTGGTAGGAAGTCATGCTGTCTAGTCAGACTTTATTTTGGGGGGCTCCAAAATCACTGCAGATGGTGATTGCAGCCATGAAATTAAAAGACGCTTACTCCTTGGAAGGAAAGTTATGACCAACCTAGATAGCATATTGAAAAGCAGAGACATTACTTTGTCAACAAAGGTCCGTCTAGTCAAGGCTATGGTTTTTCCAGTGGTCATGTATGGATGTGAAAGTTGGACTGTGAAGAAAGCTGAGTGCCAAAGAATTGATGGTTTTGAACTGTGGTGTTGGAGAAGACTCTTGAGAGAGTCCCTTGGACTGCAAGAAGATCCAACCAGTCCATCTTAAAGGAGATTGGTCCTGGGTGTTCATTGGAAGGACTGATGTTGAAGCTGAAATGCCAATACTTTGGCCACCTCATGCGAAGGGCTGACTCACTGGAAAAGACCCTGATGCTGGGAGAGATTGGTGGCAGGAGGAGAAGAGGATGACAGAGGATGAGATGGTTGGATGGCATCACTGACTCAATGGACATGAGTTGGGCAAACTCCGGGAGTTGGTGATGGACAGGGAGGCCTGGCGTGCTGCAATTCATGGGGTCACAAAGAGTCGGACACGACTGAGCAACTGAACTGAACTGATGTTGGCTAAAGAAGAAGGCGGCATCAAGTACATCAGCAACAAGGGGAACAATGGAGAGAAAGAAGAAGAAAGAACTAGCACCTCAGTCTTAAATTGCTTCCCCACCAGATACACATCGTGAACTCCTGCATTAGCCACGAAGCTGCTCAGAGATGGACAACAAGAGCAACTGGCCAGCCAGGAAGAGCTACTGAAGTTAATGGTGATTCTCTGGGCTCAAAGGCAGGGCAATAAAGCAGGTCACCAGCTGGCTCCTTCTCCAGAGGATGGGGCTGTATATCTTGGTTTTTACAAGAAAACTCCCTGGGACTCCAAGCATCATAGTCTTGAGGTACTACTCACTCCTTCAGAGTGATTTCTTCCTTCTAAAAGGCTCTCCACAGCTGTCCAGCACCACGCTCTCCAAACAAGAGGCACATGTGACGGAAAGCAGACAGCTCCCTGGTTTCCATCACCACGGCTAAGAGCACTAATGGGCTCGGGCGTGGGATGGCCCGTCATCCCTAGCAATCTGGGTCCTTTCTAAAGGAGACACCACCTGACATCCTGCCCGCTTGAGATATGTCACAGGAGGGCTTCAATCCATAGAGATCGAGGTTGGTGAAAAGGCCATTCTGTGGTTGAACAACTTTTGCAGAAAATGGTGTTACTGGAGCCAAAAAAGCATTGAGTTGTAACACACCTTCTTAAGCATCTGATCAATTTCTTAGGACTCGGGGACAAGGCAAGAATGAGTTTCCCTGACAGCCAGCTGATGGGGTCTGACCCTGAACAAAGCAGGGGAGAGCTGGCTATGGATCTTCAGGCTCTCACGAGTTCTTCTGGTTCTGAATGGGGATGACAATACTGACACACCAGGTGGGAGCAGAAAGGACTGAGTGTCAAGTGGAAATGGTAATATCCTTGTGCCACCTTTGAGAACCTTCTTGAAAATGAGGTGTGTGGACTCTCAGCTGCTCTGGGAAGTGCCTGAGAAACTCCACGGTCAAGACAGCCCAATGGCTCATGGCATCCACACCCTGTCCTTCTTCCCCTAGTCCCTCATTCCCCTATGGTCTCAGAGAAAGAGAGAGAGAGAGTAGAGGGGAAGGAAAGATATTTCTCCACATCAGCAGGGTGTTGGCTCTCTGTTAGCAATGGAAGGGGGACCCCTCCTATTGTAATCTGCAGTCATTCGTTCCAAGGAATCATCATTTGCCTTTCTTCATTTCAGAGTTCATCCATCAATTTCCAAACAGAAAACTAGGGCTTACTAATGAAGGTTAGCTTTCCTGGGGTCACTAGCCCAACAAAGCCATTTCCTGGAGTTGGGAAGGTAAGGACCAGCTCCTCCCAGATGGATTCTGAGATCTGAGACAAGTTTTGTTTCTATAACTTTCCCTCCGTTAAACCTTTCTCCTCTCCTTCCCCAGTCCTAGCTAACATGTGCCCTGCTGGTGCTCTTATGGCTTGTAAGTGCCTTTCCCACAAGGCATCATTCCTAGTGAACTGTTTGAGGTGCATTCTTTCATTCATTCTTCAATATATATTAACACTATATATATATATATATAAAATGTGCCAATCTTTATAATTAATTCAGATTAACTATAAATGCTTTAAGAATGTAATACAAAAGGTTTAGCAGTGTTGCATTTTGTTTGGCTTAATAAATAAGAATGGCTTATTGAACAAATTCTTTCTAAGGTATTAACTGATGATTCTTTTAAGAATTACCCTATTACACCGGGAATGTAAATTGGCACAGCCACTATGGAGAACAGTATGGAAGTTTCTGAAAAAGCTAAAAGCAGAGTTGCCATATAATTCAGCAATCCTACTGCTGGCATATATCCTATAATTTGAAAATATTCACGCACCCCTATGTTCATGGCAGCACTGTGTACAATAGCCAAGACATGGAAGAAACCATCATGGGTGGACCTAGAGATTATCATATTAAGTGAGGAAACTTAGAGAAAGACAAATATCATATGATGTCACTTACATGTGGAATCTAAAATATGATACAAATGAACTTATTTACAAAACAGAAACAGACTCATAGAGGAAACAAACTTATGTTGTCAAAGGGGAGAAGGGGCGGGGGAGGAATAAATTAGGAGTGCAGGGTCAGCAGTGCTGTGGCTGTTGTTGTCTAGTCACTAAACCGTGGCAAACTATTTGCAACCCCATGAACTGTCCTTGGGATTTCCCAGGTAAGAATACTAGAGAGGGTTGCCATTTCTTTAGGGGATCTTCCCAAACCAGGGATCAAACCTACATCTCCTGCAATGGCAAGCAGATTCTTTATGGCTGAACCATCAGCGTTTATAAAATATTCAATAGATAAACAACAAGTTCCTACTGTATAGCACAGGGAACTATATTCAATATCCTATAATAAGCCATAATGGAAAAGAATATTGTGTATTTCATATATATATAATTGAATCACTTTGCTGCACACCAGAAACTAACACACCACTGTAATCAACTATACATCAATTAAAAAAGATATATAAGCCCTTCAAGAGTTAGGGGCATACCCTGGGCTAGTTCTCTTGAATCACCACGGTGTTTGATTTCATGGTTTCCAGGATTTCTGGGAATAACTACAGTACAGAAATGTTCTTGTTATAAATTTGATATCAAGAATACTGATTAATAAAAACACTCAGTTACTGGTATACCAAGAAACAAGTGCATACAGTCTATTGAGAATTTCTGTGCAACTTCAATTTACAGAGCCCTCATTACCTTGCAAACACTGACCACTGACTCCTTTTCCTAGGTGGAGATTTGCTGGCTTTGTGTCCAGTGGTGTCTACGTTCAATCATTGAGTCTGTGTCTGGGATGCTACAAAACACTTTTATCTCTTCCATAGCTGCATGATACTTCTTTCAGGAAAGCACACAGTATCTTGCAAGTCAGGGTGTTTATTTCATCAATGTTGTTTGCATGAGATTCCATTTATCTACTATGAAAATTAACACCTGACTCTTAGCAAAGAATCTATCTTAGCAAACAATTTCTCTTCTCTCTGGTTTATTCTCTTTAACATATTGTAGCCACAGTATTAACATATGACAAGCATTGTATTAAATGTCTTTCCATAGAATATATAATGTACCTCTTCCCTTAGTCCTATGAGGTAGGTTTTATTATCCTTATTTTTCAGCTGGGAAAACAGAGACCAACAAGGATGAAGTCTCTTGCCTGAGGTTCAAGGATCAAAAGTGGCAGAGTTGGAACTGGAACCTAGGACCCCAACCCCTAGTCCACACATGCTCAGCTGCACCAAGCCACCCTCTACAGCTTCCCCAGAGACAATATGGGGCTTCCCTGGTGGCTCAGGTGGTAAAGAATATGCCTGCAATGCAGGAGACCCAGATTAATCCCTGAAGATCCCCTGGAGACAGGAATGGCAACCCACTCCAGTGTTCTTGCCTGGAGAATCCCATGAACAGAGGAGCCTGGTGGGCTACAGTCCATAGGGTTGCAAAGAGTCAGACATGACTGAGCAAAAACACTGGCAGAGACATTATGGGGACCTTCAGCTTCATTTCCTGTGTGAGAGCCTATTTCCAGCATTGAGTGGTGGTATCCCCAGCTCCTGTTAGGTCATCAGTTGGGACAGTACATGTAGGAAGAGGTTTCTTGAAAGAATTCAAGGCTTGCTTGCTCTGTGTTGCTTTATTTGAAAATGATTTTTCTCTAGTAGTTGGCTTTCAAGTAGCACACTGGACTTATAACTTCTTGAGCTCAGAGATGCTCTCCTGAGGACATGTTCTTTATTTTAATTGAAGTCTTCATCACTGGCTGGCTTCCAAGTGGTCTACCAGATGTCTTTTTCTTTGCTAGAGCTGAAGCAGATTATGATGTTCCAGTTCATTTTTCCAATTTGCTGTATTTGCTGGCAGCCTGATTTCTTTAGCAAACCTCACTAGAGAGGCCAAAATCATGGATCAAGGCAGCAACAAGTGAGTTTAGAATGTGCTTTCTTAGATAATCTCAGGCAAATTATACACACACACACTCCCATCTTTTATTTTAGTGATTAGACCTAGATTTTCCTACATTTCCACATACATGTAACTTTCTCAGGATGTGCAGCCCTAAAATCAATCCTCAAGGGATTAACTAATCTCCCAACCGGGACTTTAAGAAATCTCCTTTCTCAGATATCTTTCATTTTATGCTTGGAGGCTTGGGAAAAAAATATATATATCCACTGCCTTTCCCTATTATTTTTCTTCTATCCTATCCTCCATGTTCTTAGATGCTTCATACTTCGAAATGAATTGTCTATACATTGTGAGTAGGTACAGGGCAATGCCTTGAAGTTCATTCTACTCTTTGAAATGCTACAGAGTTAAATCTTACGACTGCATTTATATCACCTAGAACAGTTCCTGGTACTTAGTAGTGGCTACAAGAAAGTCTATTAAATCAACTAACTCACAGTCAAGCATCAGTTGGTTCACTCAAGCAATTCGGGGAATTTAGTCATTTCTTATTTTTCGCTAACTTTAGAGTCTTTGTGACCTTTACCTCTAATTTAAGTGGTTCATGATGAGGGGTTTCATTTTACTTTCTGGTTTCATAGAGGAGCAAACTAATTAAACATCTAATAAAACAGATGGGAATCTGGGCTTTATAGGAATCTGGGAGGGTCCGACGGCCTCCTGGGACCTGTCACTGGCGTGAAGACTGGCAATCTCCATCTCTTAGACAAGTTTTGTTAGCCTCGGGTGACAGTGTTAACACAGTGCTAGGCTGCCTTTCCAACAAAATACAAACAAAACCAAACAGAAGAAAGACAATCAAACCAACCCCCCACTGCCCACTGGCTGACTAAAGCAGCAGGATTGTTGTGTTGAAGAAGGGGCCAGAACAGGAGGAGGCAGCAGTTTCCTAACCAAGTGTATTGTTTGAACCATTTTATTTAGTGTGGAAAAAAGTCCCTCGTATCGAAGATTTACTTGGAAGTTCTGGGCAGATTAACTTTTGGTAAGAGTCAGAACTAAAAACTTTATTGGGAATGCTACATACACTCCAAAGACCAACAAGAGAATTTAAGTTAGATGTGATTAGTATGAAGAAAGTTACATTTATTGTACTCTTATGTATAATTGATCACATGAAAGGCCTTTTGTAACTATAAAAGAGACAGCCCATTAAATTGTTTTACCCTGAGGATTATACAAATTTGCGGATATCGAATTGGATCACCAACCTATTGGTTTCATAGCAATGGTAAATCATTAAGATGCTTATTTTTATTCATATATCTTTCTTGCTATTTATTATTAACCAAGTAGCCCCTCCCAGTTTTAGCTTTATTTTCAAACATCTGAACCAATCATTCTGTCTCTCCACCATCGGCAAAAGATTAAACTGGTTGCTAAGAGCTCTATAGGTCACCTTGGAGGGATCTCAAAACAGAAGAAAAAAATATTTGGCAAGAACATCCCTGTGTTATTTAGTCTTGGACAGAGAGTCTATAGAGAAAGTCAGAGGCCATCTTATCTCTTGATTTGAGTAGAGAGGCCGTGACTCCTTGGCATTGCTTTGTGCAAATGAGTTGAGCTCATTTCCAACCCTTCCATTATCCAGATAAGAATGTGTTCTGAGAGCTAAAGGTTAAGATATGAAGATTACCTGGCATGTGTGGGAGAAGCAAATTGGCCCTCATGCTTCTGTAGAAAAGGTTGTTGAGGTTGTTCCCCATTCCTTATTTATTTCAGACAGACAGCCCGCAGAAAAACACAAGCTCAGACTCCTCCTGTATATGTTGCAGGAGAGGACAGCTGCAAATCACAGCCGGTATCACAGAATGAGACTGAATCCAATTTGTCACTGTCGGTTCTCTGGATTTAGACTTTTCATTTGAAGAAATGCACCTGGCAGATCTCAATCATTAGAAATAAAGGGAGTTGAAGTCTGGTGTTTGTGTTGAACTTCTCCCACTAAGCACCTCATGTTTGCTCCAAGTGTCATAATAGGGACGCAGCCTGGTATTTTGGGGGCACTGCAGAAGCTCTGGGACATCCTTGTTACCAAGGACATCTTCAGTATCTACTGATCCCTTTGTCCTCGAAGCAGTCCAGGCTTTATGCTGATTTTTGCATTGTACCAGATCAATTCCACTTCGAATTTTAACTGGAGAGGTCAAAAGGTGTGTGAGTATCTATAAATCCAGGGTTCTGTCAGCCTAGTGCAAATGGGTTGAAAGAGGGAGACAGAAACAGAAAGAAAGTCTGTGCTAAATAAATGGTATTCAATTTTAAATGAAGTCTCTCAATTAGCATTGAACATTTCTTTAAACAATCAAGATATTAAAGCTAGAAAGAAGTTAATGAGCCTATGGAGAAAGTAACTTCTAAAGATCATTTTGTGCTTGGGATGGTAATTGCTTTATGACATTTTGATGTCATTACAACATGAAATTAGGAGGGCAAAATGTTTCCAGAGTGTTTCTTTGGATACCCTGTTAGGAAGCTATTAAAAGGCAAGATTACACTGGCAAAATGAGTTCAGTGTGTGCCTTTGGATACCTGCTTTGCAAAACGTCACGGACTGAGGCTACAATGCAAAACGCTTACTGCGTGTGTCATCCGCTCCAACGCTGTTACGTTCAAATGGCAGTGGAAGATTAAACTTGGAAGCGAGAATACAGAGATGTGGTGATGAGGTGGGGGATGGGGGAACTGGTGGAGATTTGTCTCAATTACGACGTCAAAATGAAATGAAACAATCATAAGCATTAGGACTGAAATTCAACCTCCCCTCCGATCCAAGAACCAAGCACAGTCTGAGCAGTGACGTTCATGAGATTTTCTACTATTTCTCACCATGATAACAACGAAGCCCTTTATTGAAAGACCAAAGCAGTTTTATCAAATAAGAAGTTGCAACCCATACAATTTAGGGTAATGAGGAAGGTCAGTTTATATCTGGAATTCTAAAACTGCATGAATGCAAGGAAGAAAAATTCTTTAGATAATCCAAAACTCAAAACTCAAGAGGAAATATTGATCTACCTCTCTGCTGTGCACCCAGAAATTAAAAATACTAATCTACAAGAGACTAGGGACTTCTTTGGTAGTCCAGTGGTTAAGACTTCGCCTTCCAATGCAGGGGATATGGGTTCAACCCCTGCTTGGGGAACTAAGATCCCATATGCCTTGCAGCCAAAAAACCAAAACATAAATAACAGAAGCAATGCTGTAACAAATTGAATAAAGACTTAAAAAAAAAAAAAGTCCAAAAGTCCATATCAAAAAAAAAAGAAGAATCTACCCCAGAATCTCTACGAGGCACATACCGATATTCTAAGTCTCCTTTTCCCCCAGATGTTGCCTCCTGCTGTGCAATCTCCACATCCAAAGAGGTGTTAAGAAGCAGAACATCTGGAATGGTCCATTATAGGAGTTCATCCTCGGGGGGAAAAGAGGGTTAACATAATGAATGTTCTTTTCTGTCAGTCTGTAAAACCATGCTTACTTCTCAGAGGTTTGCCAGTAAATCAGTGTTATAAAACACAACATATTGGAAAAGTCTCCCGGCCTGTATCTACCATGCTTATCAGTGAGTTCATCTGAACTCGAGGCTCTGTCTGGTGTTGTGCGTGTTGTGTATTTGTGTGGGCAGATATGTGTGTGTGCCACAGTGGCTTCAAAACTGTGGCGGCTGTTGATATGGTTGTTATGGTAAGAAAATGTATAACTCGATTAGCCTGTACTCAAATAAAGGAATAAGAAATTGGTTGAGATTGATATCTCCCATCACAAACACAGTGGGAAAGTTGGTTCTCAGAGGCCCCTGACAGCAGAGTGCCAATGGAACCATTAGGCACCATGCCCACCCTCTCCTCTCATGGAACCGCACACAGTCATCCCAAACCCGCTCTTGCTGTCACAGTTATATGAAGAGGCATGGAAGCTGTGTCGTCAAACAAAGGAGAGAAAGACCTAGGGACAGGTTTTCTGAACAGTGGGCCCATGGTCTTTCTAGGTCAAAGACCCTGAAGACAGGATGGCCCAAATATATTTTTCTGTCTTGCAGACACCCCTACTTTTACCCAATTCTGTCTAGTTTTAAAACCAAATCACTGTGGCTTTAGATTAGCTGAACATTAATTAGAATAAGGAAAGAGAAGGATTCCTTTTCAATTTCAATCCCATTACATAATTTGGTGCAGCTCTTAGTTTTAGGCTTATCAGGAGCTATTTGGAGAGTCACTTCATTTTGGGGAAAGACTCCCATCAGAATCTATTCATGGGCTTCCTTCTGACCAAGTCATCCCCTTCAACCTTGCTCAGTGATGCTCTTAAAACTCTCAAAGAGGTTTGAGTTTTGGTTTATTTGCTATTTATGTATTTTTATAAGCTCCTTGGAGAAAATGGTGCTATAACTGTTCAGCGTCATTATTAAGGTTATTATATGCATATGCACTGCCACTTATTTTTGAAGAGTAAATATTTGTGCTAATTATATCAGTGTCATCCACTGTGCTAATTATATCAATATCAACATGTTGATATTAATATAATTAATTAGCACAAAGATTTACTCTTCAAAAATACACGGCAGTGCTTCTGATTCATTTGCCGTGAGGCGGGAATGAGTGAAGCACGGTTCTATGACACTGTATTTAGGCTCTGATATGCAATCAGCTTTAATAATTACCTAATACTGTAGGTGGCCTTAGATGAGGAAAAAAAATTTTTTCCAGAGTTCCCTGGGAATTGGATGCTAAGATGAAAAGCATCTGAGTAGCTTTCTTCCCACATTCTACTCAGTGATTAACCAACTATCCAAGTATAAAGCTGCTCCTCATTAACCCTGAAGACCCCAATGGAAAGGTAGGTGGAGTGAACAAAAGTGATAAAAAAAAAAACCAGAGAGAAAATAATTCTCCTGAATTAACTGTTATTATTAAATGATATTCAGCTTGTTACATTTTTAATGTAACTACTCAGCAATGAGAGTCAGAGAGGGGAGGGAAGAAAGCATCTGAGTCACAAACCACCAGAGCAGTGAATAGAATTTAATTTGAGGCTACTCATTATAATGTAAGAAGTTCCTGGTAACTGTATTAATGACAGGGACATTACAGTTACACTTTACATTCATTTTCTGTACTCTGGATCAGACATAATGCTAAGTGGTTTTTTTTGTGTTAATGCATTTCATACATATAACCCTATGAAACACAATTATTATCTTAGTTTCACAGGTGAGGAAACTGAGGCTTCAGAAGTATAAATATTTGCCCCAAACGCATAGAGAGTGAGTTGGGGGAGCGGCGGTAGAGAAGCACCCAGCTCTTAGTCCCGCCCGTCTCCACTGTCTTTCCAATGGAAATGTGACCAACTACCCAGGAAGACCTGGCCTGGCCCACGGGTACTTGAGAGACAGCTCCTTGTACTTACTGTATTAGAACAGGAACAGAATAGCGCTTTGAAGCTACTTTCTCTCCAAGAAGACTATATTGGAGCTGCCTAGAAAGAACTATAAATCTCAACCACATCTTGACAGGAAATTAGCAAAAAGGAAGGCTTAAGTACAACCAATGCGATTTCTCCTGGATTCATAAGCCAATAAACGGAAAGTAGTTTTTTGAAACAGATATCAGGAGATAATGAAAATGTCAAACCTCTAAATTTTTGTTAACCAGTTCCTGATGAGAGGCCAATTTAGAAAAATAGCTTTTTAGAATCAGATCTTTGGGATATCCTAGTCCTGATAACTAATGGGAAAAATCGAATCCGAGTCTGGTGACATGCCAAGGCTGAATATTTCAGAAGAGCAAAGGAAAAGAGCCAGAGCTTTGGCACCCCCATTTCCGTGCTCTTTCTGCCATGCCCCTTGGCTTCTCCTTGCCTTCCTCGGCAGGGTTGGCCCAATGTGCAAAAACTCTCCTCCAAATTTATGAGTAAACCTCAGTAACGCTCCAGTGTTCTGAAATCAAATAACAAAGAAATTAAGAGATGTATCTAAATGCAAGAAGCACTACTCTTGCCATTTATTTAAATATCTGCTTGACCATCATCTTCTAAATCTTTGAAACAGCCATCTGCCCTCTTAGACATCTCCCTAAGTGGGGAAAAATAAAGAAGAAAAGACATGGTTCTGTGTAAATGGTCCCACCTTTGCTTGTGATGTTACTTTTTGCCTTTTAAAAATTTTGAATACTGCTTCTTGCCATTTCAGCTAGCTTTGAGTCAGAGAGACAGCCCCAGAGACAGCAGAAGCACAGAGAGACAGGAGAAAGACACGGAGAAATAGTGGACTTGCCCATTGCTGCTCATTCGTAGCCTCTTTCCTGGTTCTCCCAGGTCGGTATAATACTTGGTGCTTGATTCCATCGCCTGTGGGTATTGTCCCTTCTCTAGAAATGTAACCCCTTGTAATTGAGTGTGACGCAATCCCTTTCTTCTCATGGGGCCCCATCTCCAAGTGGCTTTCGTTTTCTCTTCTCAGGTTCTCACAATAGACACCTCACATCTTCCGTGTCCTCGCTACCCCCTTTCCTATCTGAAACCTTCCCTCCTACACTGTCCAGGGTCTGAAATTTAAAAGCAGTCCTGTTAGCTCTGCAGTGTCTCTCCACCTCCCCAAATCTGCTTGCTTTTCCTTATTTCATGACCCATGTGTCTATATTAGAGGACACTGCCTTCAATGAGACACTTATAAGCGTTATAATACACTGAATATGTGAGTCTGGTTTTTCCCCAAGGAGTTAACAGCACTCATGATCATCCTCAGAGGCAGCACTTAAAAGTGATTTTCATCTCCCCAGAACTCCTGAATTAGATGAGGCCCCAAGACAGGATTGAAAATGAGGTTTTGCTGGTCAGGTAACTAAATGCATTAATTAAGCTCCACGTGCTTTGTTTCGGGGAGGGGCGCAGGCAGATTTATCACTTCCTTTGATTCACAGTTTTTTCCCTTCTCCTTTTTTTCAAAAGCTAGAATCCACGACATACTTTTTTTGGGAGGCAGACACTTCAAAGAGGTACATTCTTCTGGTCAAAAATGTTCCGTTTCATGCCTTTCACTTTTGCAGTGTCTTTAATTCTGGCCTACAGAGAAGCCCTTCCGAGCCTTCACTGACCCAACGTTTTCTTTTGCTTCCTGCATCTTTTTGTCACTGAATTCCTCTGGAACCAATTCCACTCTTCCTCTGCCCTGGGTCTGTGGAAACACTCCCTCATACCTGCCTCCACCTATTTGTTCCTAATTCAAGTCTTCTCCTCACAGCAGGTCCTGGTCTTCTGCTTGGCGTCTTGGATATGTATACCTATGGCTGATTCATGTTGATGTTTGGCAGAAACCAACACAATATTGTAAAGTAATTACCCTTCAATTAAATACATAAAAAAAAGAATGAAATGTGCTTTAAAAAGCACTTCTCCTCTCGAGTGTCCTGCGCCCTGCTGTGCAGCATAGCTAGGTCCCCACAGCATCCATCTCCTGCCTCCCCATCACACTCTGAGGGTCCTCCTCCACCTCTCCACCCCCAACCCCCTCACCACCTGCTCCCTCTCTCTTTTTTTTTCTTTATTTCCCTTCTTCTGTATACTCCTCTTACTCTCCATTTCCCTGCCCTCGCCATCTCTTCTTTTTTTCCTCTCTTCTTCCCTCCTTCTGACAGTGGGGTCTTACAAGTTCAGTCTTTTTTTTTTTTTTTTTAACAGCCAGAAAATGATCAGACTAGGATTTGAACACCAAACCAAGAGACTCAAAGGCTTTGGTTTTTCCACTTTTGGAAAAAGCGGATGCACTAATGTTTATAAGACTTGAAGCTTTAATAAACAATTAAATATCAGGCATCCCCAGAGAAAATCATGTCCCCTCCCTCTTATGTCAAGGGCCCATTTCTTAAGTGAAGCAGAAGTGTTAGTCTGAGCTCAGAGGATCTTCTGGTTTCGTGGAAACCTATAGGCATCAGAATTAGAATGTGAGTCTCAGACTGTACATCCTCATTACAAGGATAATAACAACTGCCTCCTAAGTGTGGTGGTAATAATTAAATTAGACAATGTACCTGAAACCCAGCGTGGTTTTCTTACACACACTGCTGCTGCTGCTAAGTCGCTTCAGTCGTGTCCGACTCTGTGTGACCCCATAGACGGCAGCCCATCAGACCCCTCCGTCCCTGGGATTCTCCAGGCAAGAACACTGGAGTGGGTTGCCATTTCCTCCTCCAATGCATAAAAGTGGAAAGTGAAAGGGAAGTCGCTCAGTTGTGTCCGACTCTTTTCGACCCCATGGACTGCAGCCCACCAGGCTCTTCCGTCCATGGGAGTCTCCAGGCAAGAGTACTGGAGTGGGGTGCCAGTGCCTTCTCCGTCTTACACATAAGAGTTCTACAAATTGAACTGCTGTATGTCCCTGCAATTTCACTCCTGGCTATATATCCAAAAACCCAAAAGCCCTAATTCAAAAAGATACATGCACCTCAATATTCATAACAGCATTATTTGTACTTGCCAAGCTTTGGAAGCAACCTAGGTATCCATCAACAGACAGAAAGATGAAGAAGATGTAGAATACACACACACACACACACACACACACACTGGAATACTACTCCACCATAAAAAAGAATGAAATTTTGCCATTTGCAGCAATATGGATGGAGGGTATATCGCTAAGTGCCTTGGAGGGCATTATGCTAAGTGATATAAGTCAGATAAAGAAAGATAAAGACTGTATGATGTCACTTATATGTGAAATTTTAAAAATATAACAAACTAGTGAATACAACAAGAGAGAAACAGATTCACAGATACAGAGAACAAGCTGGTGGTAACCAATGGAGGAAGGGAATACAGGAGGGGAAATATCAGGGTACAGCATTAAGAGGTACGAACCGTTATGTATAAAATAAGCTATGTGCTACACACCACAGGGAATGTAGCCAATATTTTACAGCAACTACAATAACGTTTAAAACTGTGACTCACTACATCGTACACTTACAACTTATATAACATTGTACCATCAACTATACTTCAATAAAAGAAAAAAATTCAATAAAATTGTAAAAAGTTACCATATACATATTGTAAAACTATTATGGCCAAGCACTGTGCTAAGTACTCAAATGATCAGCCCTTCATTTAGACTAGCAGAGAGAAAAGAGGTCACCTACAGCCTCATTTATATTCTATGAAGTAATCTATCTTAACCCCCTCTAAATATTCCTGGGAGATGCCTTTCAGCATAAGTAACTGAAGGCAAAGGGGATATTTTAGGGCTAGAATCTTCCCATGCCTCACAAATAATGCTTATAGGCAGTTACCAAAGGGACCCCGCTCATAATATCCTTTCCTGGAAAAACATCCAACGTTGGATCATTTCCACAAATAGGACCAGGAAAATTCCCATGGTGCTGAAGCACTTGTTTCCAGGGGGTTAGTGGGTCAACAACTGCTCCCTTTTCCCAGTGGAAAAGTTCAAGTTCTCCCACAGGCCACAGGGGTAAAGGAGGGCTGCTGGGGTGTGTGGGAAAGAGCACAGGATTGGAGGGGAAGCCAGCACTACCCCCAGCCTGGGGAGGTCCTGGGAAAACCACTTCACCTGCCTGGTTAGATGAGTCATTCATAGTCTTATGCGCCAGAATCACCTGGAAAAAAATTTTAATGCCTATACCCAGGTGCCTCCCTGGAGAAGGCAATGGCAACCCACTCCAGTACTCTTGCCTGGAGAATCCCAGGGACGGGGGAGCCCGGTGGGCTGCTGTCTATGGGGTCGTGAAGAGTTGGACATGGCTGAAGCGACTTAGCAGCAGCAGCAGCAGCAGCAGCAGGTCCCTCCCTAGAGTTTCTGATTCAGTTACACTGGAGTGGGGCCTGGGCATCAGTATTTTTAGAAAGCTTGTCTTGTGCTTCGACTCTTCAACCAGAGTTGAAACCACTTGGTGAGCCTAAATTCCACAACCTAGATTCATCTAGCGGAGAAGGCAATGGCACCCCACTCCAGTACACTTGCCTGGAAAATCCCATGGATGGAGGAGCCTGGTAGGCTGCAGTCCATGGGATCGCTAAGAGTCGGACATGACTGAGCGACTTCACTTTCACTTTTCACTTTCATGTATTGGAGAAGGAAATGGCAACCCACTTCAGTGTTCTTGCCTGGAGAATCCCAGGGACGGGGGAGCCTGGTGGGCTGCCGTCTATGGGGTCACACACAGTCAGACACGACTGAAGTGACTTAGCAGCAGCAGATTCATCTAGAGTTGTTTGTTAGTCTCTAAATATTTATAGGATTTGAAACTAAACCTGAGCCGAGATACTGGGTTTTAAGGGGCTATTCTTTATCATAAGCCACGTGTCAACGTTTCAATGATGAATTGGCACTGATTCATGAATCTGATAAACCATTCTTGGGTATCTACTATGTGCAAGGTGCCTGAAGACGCCCACAAGCAGCGTTATGCACATGGGCTCGGTTCACTCAGAAGAGTGAACCTCCCTCCTCATCCCATCCACTTCACCCTCTGGGAAGTGATCAGAACACTCGAGTAATTTCCCTCTGGAAGAGCCACTGGGGAGAAGGGCTTTGCTGCTGCAGCAGACAAGAAATTTGGCCAGTCTCCCTGTCCTTGCTGATCACTGCCCAGGACTGGGTGAGAAACATCCCCATTTTCACCCTCTATCCTAAATCCTCCCCCCACACACACACGCAGAAGGCGATGGGAGCCACAGTCAGAGAGGAATGGAGGAAAACCAAACTAGAAACTGATTCTCCACTTTGGTGTTGGCAAGCTGAGGTACTCAAAAGATTTGCATCTGAATAAGAGGTAATGTTGCATTTTTTTTTTCAAAGAGGTTTAATCTAGTGCTTCTGAAATCCAAATATTTATCGATAGCCCAACTCTCACCTCTGTACATGAGTATTGGAAAAACCATAACTTTAACTATACAGACCTTTGTCAGCAAAGTGGTGTCTCTGCTTTTTAATTCACTGTCTAGGTTTGTCACAGCTTTTACTTTCAAACTGTGGTGCTGGAGAAGACTCTTGAGAGCCCCTTGGACAGCAAGATCAAATCAGTCAATCCTAAAGGAAATCAATCCTGAATATTCATTCAAAGAACTGATCTGAAGCTGAAACTCCAATATTTTGGCCACCTGATGCAAAGAACTGACTCACTGGAAAAGATGCTGATGCTGGGCAAGATTGAAGGCAGGGAGAGAAGGGGGTGACAGAGGATTAGATGGTTGGATGGCATCACTGACTCAATGGACATGAGTTTGAGCAAACTCTGGGAGATAGTGAAGGACAGGGAAGCCTGGCATGCTGCATTTCATGGGGTCACAAAGAGTCGAACACAACTTAGAGACTAGACAACAACATCCACGGCCCACCTCTTTCCAGAAAAGATCTGAGGCAAAGGGTTAAAAATGTGGCTCAATACCAAGGCAGATTTCCATCAGATAGAGTCCAGGTTGATGAACTAGCCGCCGATCTTATCTAGAAGAGCAGCCTCCTGTTTCCATCTGGTAAATATCTGTGTCCTTTTCTAGACACTCTGCCTAGGATGCTAATTTCCCTTTCAGGTACTCTCTCAAACAGGCATTCTTGAGTGCCATTGAACACCGTGGTGAGAAAGCTGCTTACATTGTTGAAACCAGGAAGAGGAGTGCAGGGTGAAATAAGAAACATGGACACAGAGCAGGGAATCCACGAGGAGGAAAGAAGTCTAGAACACCACCCCGCCCTCACACCCCAGGATAAACAGGCTCCCCTTGGCAAATTAACTCCGACTGACAGTAAGACATTTCAAACACCGCTTTTACTTGAAAACAAACACAGATATATTAAGTAAAATGCAGAAGTCACACAAACCACTATGACAAATCCCAACACTTCAAATGCATTTCTTGCTTGTAGGGGGCCACTTACTGACACACCTCCAAACTCTTATTCGGATCATCATCCACTCTGCTCTGCTAGGAGGGGTACTTTGATGGAGAAGTGTGGCAAGCACTGGAAAAGTGTAATTACCTCATCTGATGGATGAGGAATCTGAAATCCAGAGAGGTCTGCATCTTGCTTAAACACTCATGGCTGGTCAGGGGTGACCCAAAGACCAGAACGCGCATCTTGGGTTTCATATCTCAGTGCTGTTAAGAGAATGTCACAAAGGAAAGCTGAGGGAAATAAACTTTTCATTATGAAATTGAATGGGAGCTCTGGAATTGGAATAAGGAAATGTATGCTCGAGCCCTTCTCTGTTACCTGAAGCTCTGTGGCCTTGAGTACATCAGTTCCCCTCATGGTTCTGGGACCAGCAGCCTCGGGAGAGGATGTAGATGAACACTAAATACCTCCAGGATCCTCATTCTGTGCGTGACACCTGTCTGTGTTTGATTGCCCCCATGATGACTGAAAATGATCATTCTGGTGCTGATTTGGATAATAAAGTCAATACTGACTTGACTTGCCTGTGGTTGGCAATGTGTAGAAACGTCAGCCTTGTTTGAATATTTGCTCCATGAATGAATTCTTGGCCTCGCTGACCCTCTAAAGGAAGGATAAAGAGGACCCAACAGGAATACCGCTTTATCAATTCATTAACATAGAACGATTTCAATTCTGGTACACCTAAACCACTTTTGCTTCAGAATGATGGCTTAAAGTCATTTATCTAAACAGTGGATGAGGGAGATGGAGAAGACTTGAGACATATTAGGAAAAGCACTTTCTGAAAGACCAGAAAATTTCCAGGAAAACACTCCCAGAATACTTTCTGTATTTCATAATGTTCATTTTTGTTATACTTTTTTAATGTATTTTTTTCCATCTCCACCCATAAATGAATAAATGAAGCCTTTTCATTGAGTTTTTCTACCACCTCAGGAAAATTCTTTTGAAGAAGACTTAAATAATCAATAAAGAAAAAGCTCTGCTCTTGTGGTGAATTGGATCCCAATCTTGTTACTGTGTTTTCCCACTGACACGGTTCCATCCTACGGAAACCCGTCCTATTGCACTCAGCTGCTTTCTTCCCTTCCCTGTTTGGTGGATCAGGAATAAAACCATTCATTTAGCATTTTGCACATTCTTCTTTCCAAAGACTGAAGGAGGAGGGGGCTCACTGAATGCATCCCTTTAAAGAACGGAAAGGCTTTACTTGGTGTTTCTACTCTTTGAACTCAAGGTCACAGACATGGAGAGTGTGACTAGAAGCAACAGCCTTCTGAGTGGAGCAAAATGCCTCTTATGCTACTTTGAGCCCCTCCTTGCTCAGCCCTAGATTTTGAGCCCGCTGCATTCAGTGATGTGTGATAGCCCCAAACCTCTCCTCCTGGCCAGATCAGTCCTGAATGGATCACACCATCTTTTGAATCAAGAAGGAAAAAACTCCCAGTGGAATTCTGAGACCCCCCTCCCCACCCTCCCACCCCCCCCACCCTCCCACCCCCCCCACCCCCCCCACCCGCTGCCCTCCACCCTGCTCTCTACACTCTCAACCTCCTCTATGTCCTGGTAGATGCACTCTGACTGCAGAAGATTCTGTTTAGCTCCTAGCCTCTGCACATATGCAAAGGTCTTCTAAATTCTTTTTCTCCTAGGAACAAACTTGACATTCCAAAAAAGAGGGGGGCCACCTTCCTGCTAAAGACATGCTTTGGAAGCTGTCTCCCAAGGTTCAGAAGAGTTCAGGAACCACTAAAGAAACACCACCACAGAGGAGAGAAGGGCACCAGACTGCGTGGTGATCAAACCCCTGAGTTGAGTCAGTGGATGGGGCTCTCAGCCAATGCCAGATGAAGGGGAGTTTTGTGACAGTGACACCTGCCAACTAAAACTCAGTGATCTTGCCAGTTCATCGCCCTGATCCTGAACTCCAGGCAGGAGAACCATCAGTCTGGGTCTGGATGTCTGCCTCGCAAACACCCTTAACTGAGAACGGGGCTTCTGATAACATGGAGCAGCAGGACAGCTACTAGACAGTGCAAGTGGACCAGGTCATTTCCACTCAGCAATGGAATGACCTACTGCAATTTTATGGAATATGCCCTTGATACCTGGAATCCCCCGGGTTTTAGACTAAATGACAATTTCGAGCTCTGAATAACTTTAGGAGAGACTAGAGTGCTGTCCACTGTCTCTGCAGAATGCCCCTTTGACTCCCTTCCTGAGAAAAGATTCAAAGTACCAACCTCCTTACCCTGGCTTTGCGAGGTTCACGGCTCCCAAAGGCACGGATCCTATTAGGGATCTGAGCTTCAAAGGCCCTCCTGTTCATGCTCCTCCTGACTCAAGTTAACAAGGGTTTCATTAACCTCAGCAAATGGGTTAATTAAATTTGGCTAATTAGATTTGGTTAAAATGGGTAAATTAAACTGATTTTCCCAGTAGCTCTTCCCACCATACTAGATCGTGGAGTAAGAAGGCAATGCCGGTGAGTCTCCATCATGTTAGAAAACGGGGGTTTTCCACAGAGGCAGACACAGATCTGAAATGAGACCCGCTGATTCTCCAAGTGGGCGCTTGTGGAGTCGTGGACTCAAACGACCCATGGCTCCCAGATCCATCCTCTGAAAAAGGGCCCTTGTATGTCTTTTATGATGTCACGTAAAGCATTGCTAACTGAAGTAAGAGTCTGTCTGCAAACAGGGCAGCTTCCAAATGCTACTTCAGCTAACTTCTGCATGCTAGCTCGGCAAGAGGCTTACTTACCACCCCGACCTGCCCAACCTTTCAGAGCAGACTGCGGCTGCTGCATGTGCCAAGTTGAAGCTCACGGTTTAAGCGGCGCTAATTGGAAGTGAACATCTTATAAATAATCCATTGCCACAGTCTTTGACGTGCATATACAGTCAGCAAACCAAGCCCAGCAGATTACATTCAGAGTGGTTCAAGAGGAAGGCCTGTGACATCTGTGGCCTCTCAGGGCCCGTGCAGATGTGGAGGGTCAGTGTCCACTGGGACAGGGTCCTCCCCGCCTCCTTCAATTATACTTCCTGTCCTGTTAGGTCGTGTTCTGATAAAATATGTAGAATCCGGGGGGTAGCTCTTTACTGTTTTTTCTGGAAAAAGTGAATGGGAAGAGAGGGGGGAAAAAAAAGAACTTGGCTTGCATAGTTTTTTTTTTTGAGGGGGGGTGCGCCAAAGCAGGTCTGAGTAATTGGAACCAATTAACGTAAGTGAAAATTTCTGAAGCTGTATTTCATTGGAGTGTTTGGCATTTTCAGGAGAAGGCTGTAATTAGGCTGCTTGGAAAAATAATTGGTGGTTTGGAACCACACAGATGTACAGTACCCCTGAAAAGAGATGCATTTTCTGAGAGTGATAGGAAACGTGGTGATTCTTAGGACCCATTCCCCAAATTCCTTCTGTACTTATTTTGTCTCTTGCATCTGTTCTTTCCAAACCACAGGAGCTCAGCATAGTTCTGCAGTGCTGTTTGGAGAGCAGGGTGGGGGAGCTGGAGCTGAATTTTCCATATTCATGCCCTCAAATAGACCCTCAGCAGTCCCCTGTGGGAGGGAAGCAGAAACTCAAGCCCAGTACAATAACATACGCTTCTGGGGGCTCCATGCTCCTCAAATCTATTTTTAAAAGCATGCTTTAGTAAATTATATATAACATATAGCACATCGTGAATGTATGTGTACAAAATGATGAAATGGAATCACTGTGGGTTGGGAATGTCATTCAGTCCCTTCCTTCATCCACGTTAACATCAGGGTGAGCCATGCAGCCTTGCCTCGGATGGGACCCCTCTGGTGTGTGGGTCGCTGCTGTTTGTCTCCTAGAGGTTCTTTTAATTTTTTCCCCAGGGGCACCAGGCACCTGGAGACCACCACGCTGGTCTAACAGATGCCTCGTCTGCATTCTTCTGCACTGAGAAGCTGCGGGCATTTAAAAGCATCTTGGTCAATCCATTCCTCTGTACTACTATCCTGGTGAAATCCTAGGTCTGATTTCTTCCCTCCTGCTCTTGAGGATGAGGGATGCGTGGGACAGTCTGAAACTGAATTTTCAAAGTTACACTAGAGTTTGTAACAAAGCAGGAAAAAAATATCAGAAAACAAAACAAACAACAACAAAAAGCCAAAAAGCTATTTGATGCCTGGCTCCCCAGCACCCCATAGGAAGGGAAGTGGATGCCTCTCCCAGTCAGTGGGTTAGTTGCATCTTCTGAGGTTCTGGCAGGTTTCCCTGCAGAACCTTCCTCTTCACAGGGCTACTATCTCCACACAAGCCTTTGGTAACTTGAGGGCAGCTGTGTTGAACGGAGCTGGAGAGCTCCATTCATCTGTTCTCCTCGTCCTGTCCACAGTGTCAACCTGCATCCACCGTGGCCCACCCAAGCCATGCAAACAGGAATAAAGGAGCAGAATGAGACTTTCATGTTTGGATATTTGTGGAAAACTGACTGAAGAGGCTGCAAAAAAACCAACGTCCACCCAGACTCATTGGGGAGCTGGAAAAGTATATCCTCTCAAAGCCTAGAAACTCCCAATGCATGCAAGCTAAGTCGCCCCAGTCGTGTCTGACTGTGCGACTCTATGGACAGCAGCCCACCAGGCTCCTCTGTCCACGGGATTCTCTAGGCAAGAATACCAGAGTGGGTTGCCATTTCCTTCTCCAATGCATGCATGCATGCTAAGTCGCTTCAGCCACATCCAACTCCGTGCGACCCTACGGACAGCAGCCCACCTGGCTCCTCTGTCCACAGATTCTCTAGGCAAGAATACTGGAGTGGGTTGCCATTTCCTTCTCCAGAAACTCCCAAAGCAGAGTCCAAACTGAAAACTCAGCCTAAGCCGATAGAAATGTTGGAAGGAAAGAGGCATCCCCAGCCTCCTATCTTGTACAAATGACTTCAGAGAAGATGAAGAAAGGACTACCAGAGAGGGAACCTGACAGACAAGTCTGGGCTGATGAAGAGGCTGTAGAGCGACGGAACCATTTGGGTTCAGCTTCCTCGACTTGGACCAGCCAGAAACCACACAGGTTCAGCTTCAACAGCCACAAGCCATGGAAACAAATCAGGCAAACCAAGCAGGCAGTGGCCCTGAGCTCAACAAGGTGATCGACATTGGTTTGCTACCCTCTGCACAATAAAATACCATAAGGCAAGATGATGAAGTAAAAGAAAACGTATGCATTTTGAAGCCAAATGAAATACTCTGGGCTAAGCTCCAGAGTATATCCTTAATTTTTTTTTTTTTTAGGAGGGGGAGAAGAGGGTAAATTTCATTAGCTAAAATCTTCTAAAGCATCATTTCTATTCCACTTTTGAAAATGAAGAATTTGCCTTTTAACAACAAATCTGCATTTCATCATCAAGATGGAACATGACATCCTTGCCTTGGTTACTCTCCTGAGAAGCAGGCTCTTGTCTGTGCAGTGTGTTTAGAATGGAGACAAAGACCACAGCAAGTGTATTTCAGACACAAGAAAGCGGTTGCATACAAACATGTGAAACTTGGAGCTAAGAACAATGTAGCTTCTATTCCAAGTGGTCCAAATACCATTTAACAAAACCTTGAAGGAGTTTCATTATTCTATTGTTTCCAATCACAGTTTCAAAGACAAGACAAGTCACCAATATAAGAAATATTTTAGAATGACTGAAAAACATATTATCAATATCATCAACATTTAAATAACATAGGCCTGGTATGCCAGAAACATTATGTTAGGAGTAGTTATGTGAAAAGCAAGCTTAAATAACAGACAATGGGAAGGATTTAGGTATGGTAAGCTAGTATCATGCTTCAAAACATAATGCCTTTGAAACTACTAATGAAATATTATTTATAGCCTGGTTTTATAGTGCCTTTTTCAAATTGCAAGTGAAAGAAGTTTTGCTACTATAAAGAATCACTAAGCCAGACTGAAGTGGTTGAGACAGATTGAAGAATACCCCAGGCACATGTGTGGTCATAACATAACTATAATCAGCTCCATTTACAACTCATCTTGAGCCCATCACTCCTGTGGAAGGTACTAAATTTGTACCCAAGAAGGAAAACTTCAAGAACATGGCCTTCTGCACGTGTTCCTTCCACCAGCACTAAGATGTGATGAGAAGAGAAACGGAACGATTATTTGTAATTGGAGCTGGATCTTGTCTCATGAATTATCCAGATAACAAAGGCAAGGTATCAGTGGTGAGACCTGCCCCCTGCCTGGCACCCGTGAGCAGGCATGCCCCACCCCTTTTGTACCAGGAGGGTTTTTAAGTCAAGGCAGGTAGAGTGGTTGCATATGCTCTACACACTCTTTTCTCTCCTGTTTTCTGAGGCTACCTTGGAGCTGTGTGGTAGAGATGGAGGTGACAGAAGACAGAGACCAGACCCCTGGCTGGCATCACAGTACAGAGTCTCACCTTACCCCCCAAATCATATAAGAACATGATGGGAAGGAAGAACGAGAGTCCTTTATTATATTAAGGAACTAGAACTGTAGGGTTCATTTTAACAGCATCACTTATCCAAATACAGTATCCTCACCCTGAATCAATGAGATAATTTAAATAGCCTCTTTGCCTAAAACTGTGGAAAGAGCCTGAGCAATAATGAATCCAAGTCAAGGGATATTTGTCAAGAGCTACTCAACCCAGCTGAAGGTGGCAACCTTCTCCTCAGTTATCAGCAGTCTCCTCATCATATTCTGTATGTAGAGTAAAAGAATCTGGCTGCCAATGCAGGAGACGTAAAGATGCAGGTTCGATCCCTGGGTCAGGAAGATCCCCTGGAGGAGGGCATGGCAACCCACTCCAGTATTCTTGCCTGGAGAATCCCATGGACAGAAGAGCTTGGTGGGCTACAGTTCATAGGGTCCCACAGAGTCAGACATGACTGAAGTGACCTAGCAAACATGGAGAGTAACATTACATGAGCAATCTGAGCACAAGACAATCCAGATAACCACATCAAAGCAAGTCTTTGATTTCTCTACAAACAAATAGGGCGTGCGTGTGCACAAATGCAGGTGTGCGTGTGTATGAGCAGATGTGGTTTTTAGTGACAACAGCAAGCATCTTTGCTTTGGGATGAAGTTCATACTTCTATTTAAGGCAGGACTTAGCAGAGGAGCCAGTTAGAAAGTTCTAGGGGATTCTTTGAGAAATCTTTCCCAGAATTTAATTTTATAACTTGACTAAAGCATCATAGCTTTAGAAAAGAAGCTGAGAAAAGAAGAGAGGCAAAAGGCAAAGAAGAAAGGGAAAGATACACCCAACTGAATGCAGAATTCCAGAGAACAGCAAGGAGAGATAAGAAAGCCTTCTTAAGTGAACAATGCAAAGAAATAGAAGAAAACAATGGAATGGGAAAGACTAGAGATCTCTTCAAGAAAATTAGAGATACCAAGGGAACATTTCATCCAAAGATGGGCACAATAAAGGAGAGAAACAGCAAGGAACTAACAGAAGCAGAAGAGATTAAGAAGAAGTGACAAGAATATACAGAAGAACTATACAAAAAAGGTCCTAATAACTCTGATAACCACATTAGTGTGGTCACTAATCTAGAGCCAGTCATCCTTGAATGTGAAGTCAAGTGGGTCTTAGGAAGTATTACTATGAACAAAGCTAGTGGAGGTGATGGCATTCCAGCTGAATTATTTCAAACTCTAAAAGATGATGCTGTTAAAGTGCTGCACTAAATATGTCAGCAAATTTGGAAAACTCAGCAGTGCTCACAGAACCAGAAAAGGTCAGCTTTCATTCCAATTCCAAAGAAAGGTAATGCCAAAAATTGTTCAGATTACTGTAGAATTGTGCTCATTTTACATGCTAGCAAGGTAATGCTCAAAATCCTTTAAGCTAGGTTTCAACAGTATGTGAACTGAGAGCTTCTGGATGTTCAAGCTGGACTTAGAAAAGGCAGAGGAACCAGAGAGCAAATTGCCAACATCTGCTGGATCATAGAAAAAGCAAGGGAATTCCAGAAAAACATCTACTTCTGTTTCACTGACTGTGCTAAAGCCTTTGACTATGGATCACAATAAACTGTGGAAAATTCTTCAAGAGATTTGAATACCAGAACACCTTATCTGTCTCCTGAGAAACTTGTATGCAGGTAAAGAAGCAACAGTTAGAACTGGACATGGAACAACCGACTGGTTCCAAATTGGGAAAGGAATGCATCAAGGCTGTATATTGTCACCCTGCTTATTTAACTTATATGCAGAATACATCATGAGAAACGCTGGGCTCGATGAAGCACAAGCTGGAATCAAGATTGCCAGGAGAAATATCAACAACCTCAGATATACAGATGATACCACTCTAATGGCAGGAGGAGAGTGAAAAATCTGGCTTAAAAGTCAACATTCAAAAAATTAAGATCATGGCATCTGCTCCCATCACCTTGTGGCAAACAGATGGGGAAATGGTAGAAACAGTGGCAGATTTTCTTCTCTTGAGCTCCAAAATCACTGCGGACTCTGACTGTGACCACAAAATTTAAAAATGTTTGCTCCTCAGAAGAAAAGCTATGACAAACCTAAACAGCATATTAAAAAAGCAGAGGGAGCGCTTTGCCCACAAGTTCCATATAGTCAGAGACATGGCTTTTCCAGCAGTCACGTACAGATGTGAAAGTTGGACCATTAAGAAGGCTGAGCACTGGAGAATTGATGCTTTTGAACTGTGGTGTTGGAGAAGAGTCTTGAGAGTCCCTTGGACAGGAAGGAGATAAAATCAGTCAATCCTCAAGGAAATCAATCCTGAATATTCATTTGAAGGACGGATGTTGAAGCTAAAGCTCTAGTACTTTGGCCGCTTGATGTGAAGAGCTGACTCATTGGAAAAAACCCTGATGCTGGGAAAGACTGAAGGCAGGAAGAGAAGGGGATGACAGAGGACAAGATGGTTGGCTGGCATCACCAACTCAATGGACATGAGTTGAGCAAACTCCAGGAGAACGTGAAGGACAGGGAAGCCTGGCACTGCTGCAGTCCATGGGGTTGCAAAGAGTTGGACACAATTTAGGGACTAAAGAACAACAAAGCATCACAGGGGATATCAAAGTGAGGCTCTTATTCTTCTGCGAGGGAATCCTATTAAAATTATTCTCCTAGACAGTCAAGTTCAGAGATGGCCAGTTAGTCAACAGAAGCCGCACCCGCGGCAAGAATAAGGGACTTGATCCTCAGCAGTGAAAGCAACTACTCCATTACTAACTCTCAAGCAAAACCTGAACAGGTTTGCAGTTAAACTATTCAAAATGCCACAACCATCCACTCCTGTGCCTGAGTCAGGCAGCTCTCGAGCCAGATGGTGTGCAGTGTTTGAAAACCCGGTATTATTTAAATGAAACAAGCACTCCATTGCTGTGGATCACATTGAACAATGAAGATTTCACACCCCGTGATTCCATCAGTGGCGCTCCCTCTGTCTCCATTTGCAGCCTTGGACAGATAAATAAATACTCTTTAGATCAAGTTATGTGCCTGGTGCTGCTTAGAGAGCAGAAACTCTAACGATCAAGTTGGTGTAGTGCTGGGTCATTATCGTCATCCTCTGAGACCTGCTGTTGCAGGGAGGAGAGTGTCATATGTGGTGATATGACTTTAAGAAAGCACGAATGTGCCAAAGATGACTTGGAACTACCAGCCTTCTGGGTGGTTGTGGGGGACATTGCAAGGCTTCAAGGAATGTTTCCAGGAGATTACAGATATCGCAGGGGAAATTGTTAGTGAGTGCTGAGCACACAGACTGACTTACACACCTGCAAAAATCAGAATCCTGCAGAAGAAGGGGAAGGAAAAGAGAAAAGACAGCCAGGATGCTGAACCCCATTTGGAATCATAGTGCCCTCCTCCCCCAATACCCCTCTCATTCTCTAGGCGCTCTGGCTGACTGAGTGTCTCAGTTCTGTCTGGTTCACACTGGATCATCTTCTTTGCTAAAGAACCTTAGTGACGAGCTGCAAAAGATGGGGTTCCTATGCTTATGAAAAAGCAGACTGAGAGGCAAAGGGTGTGGAGGAGGGGGCACCCCAGAAACCATCCCCAAATCTGAGGAGGGCAGACCTGACCTTAACTCTTCCCCTGATAGTCCACTCCCACCCCCTTGCACTAAGGATTAACACTCCCACACTTTCGCCTATTCTTGGGAGGAAGGCATTCATCAGGACAACACAGGTACCCTTACCCTCCAAGGCTTCCATGGGTGGTCACTGCATCTGCTCTGAAGACAGTGGCTTCTGGGGAAGCAGGGGTAGACATGACAGGAGCCTAGAAGGCCCAGGCTGTGACAGCCAGGAAGCGAATGTGTGTTACCACGGAATCCACCAAGGGGGAAAACTTTGAAACATTTTAAAAATGCAGGTGCACAAATTACTCATGCCAGGAGCGGCGGTGGCACTTTGTAATAAAATCTTATGTTTATTTTCCACTGTTGAATACACATACCTTAGTGTTCCCAGAGAGAGAAGCCTGCAATGCTATCCAATGAACAGTTTGCAGATGGATTAAATACATGTACCAATGAAATAAAACGTGCAGATTTGGGCCTTTTTGCTTCCTACCTTAGCTCTGAGCCCAGAGCTCCCCAATGATGACACGGGAGGTTTGTGCAAAGATCTGAAGTTGAGAAGGATTAAAGAGTCAGATGGAAAAAAAGGACACAAATGAAAATACTTCTGCATGAGCCTGCAAACCAAAACTTAGCACTGAGTGATTCTAGCTTTGGAGCCGGCGACAAATGACAGCAAAGGGGGGGAGTTTCCAAAGGTTTCACGGTGGGCAGGGCGATGACCAGCCAAGCACTGTGGGATTTATCAGTCAACAGGACTGCCGGTTCTTGACAAAGCCTCGAGAGGTGAAAGCAGGGCCATATGTAAGGGGTTTTGTCTTTAGTATTTCTTTCTAAGGCATATAGTTTTCAGGGGGCAAATCTTTAAGTTGCTGCTTCCTGGGAACGGATTCATTTTAGCCAAAATTTATTTCAAGGTTAATAGTTGAATAGCACTATTATTGGCACTGCAGAGCGAAGCCAAAATGCAGAAGACAGGGGGCCAGCCCCCACTGTACTCATTATCTAGCGAAAGTAAGTGGAAGTGTTAGTTGCTCAGTCCTGTCTGACTCTATGCAACCCCACAGACTGTAGCCATGGGGTTAAATCAGGCTCCTCCGTCCATGGAATTCTCCAGACAAGAATTCTGGAGTGGGTAGCCATTCCCTTCTCCAGGGGATGTTTCTGACTTAGGGATCGAACCTGGGTCTTCTGCCTTGCAGGTGAATTCTTTACCACCGAGCCATCTAAGAAGCCCAGAGAAGTTCGCAAACCACAGGACTGTGATAAAATTCTAGGGCTATTCCCACAGTAGACTCCACAGAGGGAAGAGGGAGGTTCCTTTGGAAAGGTGATCAGAGAGGAGATAGTGAAGTGAGAACAGGCCAAGCTCCAGCTGGAGGTAAGGAGCATGAACCACTGCTCAGGGAGAGAAGAGGGACCTGGGTTTGGGAAAGACAGCTGCAGTCAAGGATTTTATTAGGAGGGGAGGAGATGAGTGCCTTGTCTACTGACTGTGCTGCTCTGCTGGCCCAGAAGGGTGACCCATGACTTCTGGGGCTTCTTCAGTCTACAGACAGCCGGTTGGACCCTGGGCTTCTCTTATGTGCCAGGCCCAGCCACTGTTCCTGGGAGTCCCTCAGACGGCTACTCCAACTGGTAACAAACATTCCAGAAGACATATTGCCTAAACTCCACATGTGCACAACACACAGGCACACAGAAACCCCAGGGCCACACTCCCCACTCCTCAGCCCCACCTGGCTCAGCGGGTCCTGGGCTGGGCTATTGAGGCAGTTGCCTTCCTTGAGCATGGAGGACAGCAGATCCCAGGGAATTAGCATTCTGTGTGCCTATTATCCTGGGAAGAGGGCATAGATGGCACAGAACCTCTCTATTCCGGTCAGATATCCTAAGGAGAATGCACAATGGCTTGTGTTCCCCCAACCTGGTGACAGAATTTGCATCTGCCACAAAGGGTGTCTGATCTCCGGTCTATCCTAAGCTTTCACTCTGCTTCCATTCTCCGGGCCCTCGTTGGAGGCGGCACCAAACACTGTCCTTCTGCGCATGACAGGAAGGACGGTGAGGGGGCAGGGGGGTGTGGCTGGCCTCACACCCACCGCCCTCAGTCTCTCCTCTAGGCGACAAAGTGGGAGGGGCCTCGGAGAAGAACCCAAGGGCTCTTTCCACTCTGCTAGGCAGCCATCCCCAGCCGGCTGGGAATCTAGTCACCGGCGAGTGAGGATTGATCAGCAGCCTAGTGAGGCTCGCTTGGCAGACTGGGCCGCATCATCTGGACAGCTGGGCCCACCTGGCGCGCAGGGGTGTCAGCCAGCGTGTGGAGCCAGAGAGCCATCCGCAGCCATCTTGGTGTGCTGGTTTGTCTGTTTCTTTAAGCAGCCGCAGAAGGAGAGGGAGAAAGAAAGATGAACAGGATATTTCCAGCCCCTTCTCTCTTACAGATCTGCCCTGAGGTTTAGAATCTTCTTTCCCACTGCAAGCACTCTGGGCCACATTTGATTCTATTTCTGTGCCCCCTCGTCAACTGAGAGGAGGTTTGCTTTGGCACCTGAGCCACCACTTGCTGGATGCGCTTCAGTTCCTGTTTGCTGTGAAGCTCGCTCTGCCTCTTGCTTGCCTTCATGGGGTCGTTTTTGGGAGACAAAGGAGTCTTTGGGTCTTGAGATAACTCCACTTAGGTCACTGGCTTCCTCCACACGGAGCTCTGCCCTGCCGTAGGCTCTGTGAAGCTCAGCTGCCTCCAGCTTTAGCCTTCATCTCAGTCTAAGGGGCAAGAGCCCCAAGAATAACTGTCATGGAGGACGGAAGAAAAGACTGGCCTGAACACGGCTGTGTGGGGAAGGGGGACATTTCTAAACCTCTTCTGAAATGCGCACTTGTGAACTCAAGATGCAGATTACTGTAGAGCTTCAAGCAGGTGAAAACATGAGGTGAAAGGAAATGAAGTGCATGCTGACAGACCGGGGATCGTGACTTAATCAGCAGCTAAGATCAATGGACAGCATATATACACAGCTATGTATAAAATGCATTAAGTAATGAGAACTTAGTGTATGGCACAGGGAACTCTACTCAGTGCTCTGTGGTGACCTAAAATGTGTTAGTTGCTTAGTCCTGTCCGACTCTTTACAACCCCATGGACTGTACCCCACCAGGCTCCTCTGTCCATGGGATTCTCCAGGCAATACTGGAGTGGGTAGCTGTTCCTTTTTCCAGATCTTCCCAATCCAGAGATCGAACCTGGGTATCCTGCATTGCAGGAAGATTCTTAATGTCTGAGCCACCAGGGAAGCCTGGTGGGGAAGGAAATCCATAGAAAAGAGGGGATATACATGTACATAGAGCTGATTCACTTTGCTGTGCAGTAGAAACTAACACAACATTGTAAAGCAACTGTACTCCAATAAAATTAAAGAAGAAAAAATCAGTGGTCAAAGGCTGCCTGCCCCCAGCAAAAATCAGGGGGGTGAAAGAATTGCTGGCCTAGATTCCTCCCAGCTTTGTATGTGCCCCAAGACCACCTAGAACTCTTCCTGCCCTACTGGTGCCCTATCTCAGATGGCAATTTAGGCTATAACTTAGCTGTGCTCCCCAAATTTTCTGGAAAACTAGCCTTCTACCCTGAATTAAGAAAGATAGCCTAACTGTTGTGATGAACAACCTCCAATCTCAAAGGATTAACCCAGTAAGAGTTCATGTCTCTTCCAAGATGGTTATGCCTCCTCTGGTGGTTTTCCTGGGTGGCCTTCTTCCAAGCCATAACTTAGGATCCAGGTTTTACCAACCTAGAGAAGCTTCCAACTTTAATCTGGAGCTTATAGACACAGAAGAGAGTGTTGGGAAGGCACATTGGGCACTCAACCTTCTTGGTCTTGAAGACACTACTTCTGCTCACATTGTTTTAGTTTGGTTTTTTCATTTACCTCATGCAGGTGTGGGGAGTCAGGGAAATAGAAGCCCTGGTTAGATATCTTTGGAGTTTGGATATTTTGTTTCTGATACCTTCTTCCTGAAATACCACCTACATCCCCTCATAAATAAAACTCAGAATCCTAGACCCATCTATTGAAACTATTTCCCTATTCTCACCTCCTCTGGACCTCCTCTTTGTTGCTTCAGAAACCCATACATCATTTCCACTTGCCTTGGTCCAATTTCGCCTGTTCCACCATCTCTTCCCTCTTACTGTCTGTGTGTGTCAGCCGCTCAGTCGTGTCACTCTTTGCGACCCCATGGACTGTAGCCCACCAGGCTGCTCTGTCCATGGAATTCTCCAGGGAAGAATACTGAAGTGGGTTGCCATTTCTGTCTCCAGGTCTTACTGTCTAACTGCTATTAAATTTCATGGAACCTATTTTGGCTTCCCTGGTAATGCAGATGGTAAAGAATCTGCCTACAGTGCAGGAGGCCTGGGTTCAATCCCTGGGTTGGGAAGATCCCCTGGAGGAGGGCATGTCAACCCACTCAGTATTCTTGCCTGGAGAATCTCCATGAACAGAGGAGCCTCGTGGGCTTCAGTCCATGGGGTCACAAAAAGAGCAGGACACAACTGAGTGACTAAGCATACATGGGACCTATTTTCCTTTGTCTTTATACTTTTTTGGTGTTCTCTGAAACTCCCCCAATTTCTACGCACGTTGGTTCTTGTCCTTAAAGTATTTCCTTTAGTTGCAACAAGAACCACTTTCCGTTGTGAGCAGCTTTAAGTTGTAATTTAACAAAATTCTGGAGATTAGAACTGAGGTGATAGTAACAGGATGATTTTTTATTTATCCCTGCCTTCCAGGGCCCCAGGAGGTTTTTCTGAGACGCCATATGAAAGCTCAGCTTATCCATAGCAGATGCCCCAGCTGAGACACAGTCTGTAACGCAGAGCCCAGCTCAGATCTCAGCCATGAGCTTCTGCTGCAGATGTTATTGAGTTTAAAGATGCTGAGATGCCAAGGAGTTATTATCAAGGGAGTAAGGCAGTGTATCCCACCAGGGAGAATCTCCAGCCTTCTCACCTAGTCAAGAAATCATCCTTACACTCCCACTTTTCATTAATATTTCCCTTATAAGTAACCTAAAATGGAACCACAATGTCATCCCCTATTTAGAAACCTGTATGGGGCTCATTGATAGTGTCACCAAGGCTGCATTCCTCTGATGTTTAGGGGACTCCACAAACTGAAAATGTCCTGTTCATGAACCATTCAATCACCCACCCACCAAAAAAATGTCTCCTGCCCAATACAATGCACACTGTTCGAGGCCCCAAGAAAATAAAAGTGGATCAATATGGCTTTTTGACCCCAAGGAGGTCCTAGTCTCACGTAGAAGATAGGTAGAATTGAAGATAAATGATTCTACTACAGGGTAAACCCTATCTTTTTGCTTTATTCAAGATACCAGCTTGTTGCAAAATGAAAATTTGCTTAGCTCTATTTTGGAAGAGAAGAGATTGGAGACGGTTTTGCTTCAAGGAGAATATAATACTTCCACTGGGTCTTGAGAGATGAGACAGAATTCTCTTTATAAGCAAGAAGGTGGTAGGGAAAGAATAATCCAGTCTACAAGAATAGTTTTGGTGGTTTTTTTTGGCCAGGAAATAGAGGCATAAATCTGTAGTGCATAATGAAAACAATCTCAGTGAGATAGGAGCTTAGAAAGTATATGAGGACACAGGTGAGGAGGAAGTAGAAAATGATAAAAAGTAATTTTAGGTAGAAAAAATCTAGAATCCTGATTGCTGTGGCTTGGAATCTAACAAGGCTTGAGGAAGAGAAGGAGGACGAGCACTTCTTCTCAATAGCTTTCATTGTGAGGAGAAAGCTCATCAGTTCTACCCACCAACCCTCGGTGGTCCAGTAACTCTGCTCTCTGCCCACATTTTCAGAGCTTTCATTCTGGAAGCTCCTTGCTGCTCTGTGCCTTTGCAAATGATGCCTCCCCACATCCCAAACCTTGCCGAGTCTTCCTCAAACACTCCATTTGACACAGATTGCAACTGGGGTGACACAACCACGCACGGCGGCCCTACACCCAAAACCCCAGTTCACGTGGAATCACCCCATGGCATTTGTCCCTGACTTACATCTAATACTTTCAGCTTGAGAAGTCTCCTGCCCCCGAATGAGATGGCGATTCTTCCGTGGGGAGGGGTGAGTTATCTTCTACCAGTGGTGTCTTCCACTGCATTCAGTATAGAGGTGGCCAGATAGAAATTGTAAAATAAATATTTATTGATTAATTAAAGGGGAGCATTGGTAAGGTCATCAGATGCTCACCTCCACCAGAATTGCCTTTGGTGGCTTTGGAATTCAGACAATGGGAACCCAGTCCAAGACCTGCTAAATCAGCTGTCTGGAGAGGGTAATCTGAATATTTAATAAGTGCCCTAAGTGGTTTTTATGAACGTGGAAATTTGAGAACCAGCAGCCTATAGAAGGGGTTGGCAAACTTTTTCTGGAAAAGGCCAGATGGAAAATAATTTAGGTTTAGTGGACCAGGTATGATCTGTTCTCATATTCTTCCTCCCCACCCACCCCAATCCTTTAAAAATGTAAAACCCATTCTTAGCTGTGGGCTGCACCCAAACAAGCCACAAGCTCTACTTTGTCTACCTCCAGCTGAGTAGACAGTCTCCTCTAGAGTCTTCAAAGACATGTGATGTCCAATGGCTCGAGGTGTGGACAGCCCAAAGAAAAAGCTCCACTTGTCTTCTTTGCCCTACAAACTTTCCTGAAATCTTGGGACTGTGTCAAGGCTCCTGGTGGACATCATCTAGTCCAAACAGGGGGCAGCGGGTTCCCTCTGCCAGTCCTGCAGCCCACACCACCTGCCTCATTTATGTTAGGTCTTCTCGGTACTGTTACATCCCTCAGGCAAGAGATGCACAGAAACCACAACGGGGATGGCTGGCCCCAGACCCCCTCTACCTAACCTGCACTTAGCAGATTCCTTTCTGCAGGCATCTGAACATCGGAGGTCTCAGGACCACCTGTCAAATCCACTCCCCCCCCCCATTCCCTATTTTGGGTCCTCCACCAGCTGTTTCTTGGGGGAAAGCAGAAGCCCATTCCATCCTGCCACTCTCAGTGAAAGTTTGACAGTGGTCAAAAGATCACTGTCCTCTCTCAGCTCCTCACTGAGGTGTGATTTTGCACAAGATGATTCAATGTGGTTTTTTTGTGTGTGTGTTCTTCAGTATGTTCAGGCTGCCTGGTGAATTTCTGACATTCTGGTGTGTTGCTGTAAGCGGCGTGTGTTAGGGACTTGCCCCTGACCCCGGCTAGGACTTTTAAGCAAGAAGAGCCAGAAGAAAACACACACTGATCATCCTTTGTAGCGTGTGTGAGTGCCCAGGTAGCCCTCGGTTATCTGCGTGCTCGGGCCTCCCCAGGTGGTGATGAAAAGGGAAGCGAGCCCTCCTTCCAAGGTGGTTTGTGAGCAGCCCTGCCTGAGGCTGCGGGTGGACAGGATGACTCCTATGGTCCCATCCGGCCTTGGGATCCTAGGATTTCTCACCTGAGTCCATTTTGTGCCCTGGGCTTCTGCACATCAATTAGAAACACAACAGTTGATGCTTCTACAGGAGGGGAGAAAATGAACCATAGCCATCTTCCTATCTGAACCAGACCTCATTTTTCCAAGTCACCACCTTACTCTCATCTGTAAAGTGCTAAATAGCCTGAGACCCAGTTATCTTTGTGACAATCTCTCCCCAGGTGCCCCATCATGGTAATTATGCTCAGCGGGGACGCGCTAGCTGCCCATCTCTGGAGTTAAACTCATTAAGACAAGAGCCTGAGAAGTCTCCACAGAGGGTCCCCGCCCTTGAAAGGACAGGAGTTCCCCTTTCCTCAGCTACCAGGATTGGGGGTCGAGGGAGTCTGGGGTTGGGTGGAAGGCTCTGGATTGCCACGGAGCTTGCTTTAACCTGGATTTGCTGCCCTGATTTGTACTTTGAGGAAGAGGCTTCCTATTGGGGAAGGACAGAAGAAGCACAGAAGGGAGGCCACGCAGAGCTTGTTTTACGAACTGAAGTGTGGTGGAAATAAAACATTACGGTTGCTTCTTCCAGATGTTGAATATGATGAACATGTCAATTTGTCCGTGTCTCTCAAAGAACCAGCTTAAAAGGAGATTTTCCTCTGTGACGTCTCAGAGGATGGAATATTTCTGCTCTACTCTGTGGACAGAGGAAGTTTCAAGAACTTGTGCAGGGTAGATTGAACCGGAGGCGAGGCCATCTGGAGCTTGGGAGGAAGGAGAGGGCTCTATGCAGAGAGAGGCAGCGAAGTACAGAAAAGGGCATGGAGATGCTCCTGGGGTGGAGGTCCTGGGCAGACCAGGTACCAGGGTTGGGGGAGGGGGACAGGGAAAGGAGAACAGGAAGGAGTAAACAGCCAGGGGCCAAAACGGAAACTAAATTGAACAGTAGAAGCGCTTTGGTTGATAAAGAGCGACCTGCGTGCTCATTTACTCAGTCATGTCTGACTCTTTGCGACCCGCTGGCCTGTAGCCCACCAGGCTCCTCTGTCCATGAAATTTCCCAGGCAAGAATACTGCAGTGAGTTGCCATTTCCTCCTCCAGGGGATCTTCCTGACCCGGGGAATCTAACCCTCATCTCCTGCACTGGCAAGCAGATTCTTTACCACGGTGCCCCCTGGGAAGCCAATAAAGGATGACACTTGTTTCTAATGAATTTGTGAGAAGGAAGTTTCTGAAGGAAAAAACAATGAAAGTTCAGATATAAGAAAATCAGAGCCTGGGACACTGTCTTAGTTTTGAAGAGAGAAATATGTTCACAAGGAAGAGAAAGAAAGAGAGGAAATAGAGGAAGACCCAAGGTATTCACTAGGGGAAGAAGAATGCTCTGGTGTCTCAGATTTTGATGGGGGGTTGGTTAAGATTTTTTAAGAGAAACTTTTAAGAAATTCTTCACTTGTCTAATGAAACAAAATGTCAGGGATGACCTGCCCTTAAAGATAAGTAAGATATGTCTCTATGGTTGTGTAACCTGTAGCTTTTCCAGTCAGAAATAACTGTCATAAAGCCCACATCCTATATGTCTAGGTTGGACACCAATATTATTCCTATAATGGTCAAGAAGGGACCACCCTACTTGAATATCTATCTGTGACAATACCTGGAAGAATCCTTCAAGCTAGACTTTATGAAGACAATAAAAACATTAATTGAAATGACTGAGCATATGCTATGAAATGAGAACTAGGTGTGGTAATCCATAAAGTATAATTACATGCAAGAAACCATAAATGAATCCATATTGGAGTCTGTTATCAAGTTCCATTTATTCCTCATAAAAGGAATAGTTAAAGAAAATAATACCAGCATCCTCGTAGATGGTTGTGGATAAACTTAGTCTCTGTTCTGATTTGGTTGAGATTATTTTTGCATGTCCAAGGGTTTCTAAATTTCTTGAATGTGTCCCATAAAAGTCTGAGCTGGAACTATTGCGAAGTCCTGGGTTTTAAATTACTCTGGATAATTTAGAGCTGGAGGAAGAGAACCCAGGGTGTTTCTTCCCTCTGTTTCTGCTTCAGGTGGCGTCTCTGCCCTTGTCTTTGTGGTTCTACATCTTTGAGACAGGCCCTCACCCTGTGACTCCAGTTACCACTGAACTCTGGGCTCTGGAAGCACAACTGCCTCCCACTGACCTTTAAGACTTAGACATTTCCTGACATTATAAATCTCTGGTTTACCTTCATGTCACCTGTATTTTTGTTTTTCAAATCTTCCAATACCTTTGTAACCAATACCTCGCATAAAAGTCCCTCTACGGAACTGACTCAAGCTCTGTTCTTCTGGGTAGACTCTGGCTTGACACAGACACTTAGTGCTATCTGCCGGAAATGATTAGCTAGCACGTGTGACTTTTCAGTTAATAAAAAGCAGGGATGGGACTTGCCTGGTGGCCCAGTGATTGACTTTACCTTCCAATGCAGGGGGTGCAAGTTCAACCCCTGGATGGGGAGCTAAGATCCCCACATGTCTTGTGGCCAAAAAACCAAAGCATTAAAAAATGGAGGCAACATTGTAACAGATTCAGTAAAGACTTTAAAAAACGGCCCACATCAAAAAAAAAAAAAAATCTTAAAAAAAAAAAGTAGGGAGGATACCCATTTGTTGTTAAAGAGCATCTGATTTTCTGCAATGCCCACTTCAAAAATACCTGTTGCCAGAAAAGTACTTCTGGAGAATGGTTGTTTCCACTTTGGGGATGGCTTGCTTGTCCACCTGAGCTGTATCGAGGGAAGATGGATCTGTACTGCGCCTCCCTCCTGTTGGCAGAATAACTTCTAGCAAGGACCAGGGCTCAAGATGCCTCCCTCATTGAGCAGAAGCGCTGAGTCTCTGGGTTTCTATCACTGTTGAAACCCTCCTTGGCAATATGCTTGGAAGTTTACTGTCTCTCTATTTCACACTCAAGGTGGACACAGAAGCCACCCGGGGGGTTAGCTGAGCAAAGGAAACGAGGCAATTCCCAGAGGGAAAATGTGGGGGAAGGGAAATACAAGGACCCACCCCCAGAAGCTGGGAACATTTTTGAAATCCCAGGAGAGAAGATGTTGACCACTTGAAAGATGTACAGTGAGATATGAAAGTGTAATGTTTGAAAGCCATTTTCCTAAGGTATTTGGGGAGACAAACACAGTCAGTGTGAGAAGGAATGATCCGAGGACTACGTTCAATAATTCAATTTAATAAACACTTTGAGAAACCCCTTGTATATTCTAGAGACTATGCAGCTGGCTCTGGGAACAGGGAGAAATACATGAAACTGTTTCTGCCCTCAGGAAGTAAATGAAAACTGAGTTGAAAGGAATTACAAAGAATTAGGTGAAAGGACACGGACGGTGTGTAACATGTTGTTGACGTCAAGGTGTGGGAAAGAGAAAAGAACTGAGGAGATGGGAGCAAGCCTGGGATTCATGACGACTTCAGAGAAGAACAGAAGACAGAAGCTGGATTCCTCCCAGCAAGATGATCAGGACAGAGATTCTCACCCCAACGCTGGCATATCTTGTGTGTTCTAACAATGTTGGAGGTTTCTGCTTGCCCACATGGCCATTCTTAAACGTAGCATCTTGCAAAGCATCTTTGCAGAGCATTCTTCTTGCAAATGGAACGAGATGTGAAAGGACATACGCAGAAGTGAACAGGCTTGTTTGGGGTTCAGAAACCCAAGCTTTGTTCCCTAGTCTCCTACACCCTAAGAAAAAATACCAATAGAATCCTCATGTCCACTAGCTATTCTGTGTTCTTGGACACGTACCTCATATTGACACAGGCGGTAATTAGAGTTAGCTCCACGTGGAAATCGTGTGTATTTATCAAGGGCCGAACAGAATAGAATTTACTCTTCAGTACACAGGCACGGTAGGTCACCATCTCCATACAACTCTGGTTTGCTTTGTGTGTAGATTTTTGAGATTTAATTCTTAACTGTGAGCTTCTTTACTTCGCCACTTCTTTCTCCTACTATGAGGACCTCTGCATGCAGTTTCCTTCCACTATTTTTGTTATCACGGGTTACTGGTTTCATAAGACAATTGCAGTAAATAGTGTAATATGAGTTTTTAAAGCTGAATGGCAGATCTTTATCTAGGGTGACAAAACTATGACGTCCAATCAGATTGTAGAATCTCTGCTTAAAATTTCAGGAGGGGAAAAATTATTTTTCCCCTTGAGTTTCAGGTCTCAGGTGTGTTCTGATTTCTCTGAGAAACTGCTGAAAGGAACATATCTGCTTTTGAGACCCGATAAATAGGAATTTTGAAGAGCACAAAAGGAGGCAAATGTCAGATTTTCAAAGTAGTAATTTGTGGGAAAAGTGTGAAAGTGAAAAGTGTTAGTCGCTCAGTCATGTTCAACTCTTTGTGACCCATGAGCTCTAGCCTGCCGGGCTCCTCTGTCCATGGAATTCTCCAGGCAAGAATACTGGAGTGTGTTGCCATTTCCTTCTCCAGGGAATCTTCCTGACCCAGGAACTGAACCCGGGTCTCCAGTATTGCTAGCAGACTCTTTACCACGGGGCCACAAGGGAAGCATTGTTAATTTATACAGCTAAAAAAATGACAGAACTTTCCTTGCATTTAAATTCACTCCCCCTTGAAACCATAATACAGGATGCCAAAATCAAAGAATGTAGTGTGCATGTTCCTGTTATCTGGGTTCATTATTGTGAGGGGCTAGTTCCTTATCAGAGAAGGCAATGGCACCCCACTCCAGTACTCTTGCCTAGAAAATGCCCTGTACGGAGAAGCCTGGTGGGAGGCCATCTATGGGGTCGCACAGAGCCGGACACAACTGAAGCGACTTAGCAGCAGTAGCAGTCCATGAGGTCGCTAAGAGTCGGGCTCGACTGAGCGACTTCACTTTCACGTTTCACTTTCATGCATTGGAGAAGGAAATGGCAACCCACTCCAGTGTTCTTGCCTGGAGAATCCCAGGGACAGAGGAGCCTGGTGGGCTGCCGTCTATGGGGTCGCACAGAGTCGAACTGAAGCGACTTAGCAGCAGCAGCAGTTCCTCACCTCTTCCTACTTTATATCTCTATGGGAGTCGCCTTTGCTTTCACTTAGGTCTAGACTATGAAATAGCAATACAGCTACAAGAATAACCAGAACTACTGTTGTTGAGCCCTTACATGTGCCGGGCACTCTGTTTTAGGGACATTATCTCAAGGCTCAGAGAATTCCAGGTTTTAAAAGTGGCCGAGATGACCTTTGGGCACAATTCAGAGTGGCTTCCAGGTATGCCTGTACCAGGGAGGAGGCTGTTCTTTATTGATGTGTGATTCTCAGACGGCCCCACGGTTTACTTCTCATTACAAGACTGGTATTTAAAATTCTCAGCACAGGAATGCCAAGTGAAGTCGAGTTGCTTCAGTGGCTGATGGAGGTTACTGACTCTGAAGGGAATCTGCCCCAGTGGGAGCTTTTAGGGAGCAGAGGCAAGGGGCAACTACAGCCTGAATGCAGGAAATTATGAGGATGTAGTCAGCCAAGACACTGGCAAATCCACAACCAGGAATGACCGTGTTCCGAGGCAGGTGTCCTGAGCTGGGGTCAGGTTGTCTTTTAGGCTGTGGGAGGCTCTCGGAAATGCACGTGGCCAACTGTACGATGCCCGAGCCCTCAGGGAGACGACAGTATAATCGCCAAGGCTCCTCGTGAAGCAGCCATGGAGTTAGCAGGATAGCTCTTCCTCTAAATCATGGCTGCATTATGTCAAATAGAATTTGCCAGCCATCAGCTTGCTGGATGCAGTAATTGATCATTACTTCCCAAGAAAGGTTAAAAAAAAAAAAAAGCAACAATTAAAGAAGCCATGAGAGAATTTATTAAAGCAAGGAGGAATGGAAATCGCCAAAACCCTTTCATCAAGTGAACTGCAAGGAGACAAGGAGAAATACAGAAATGGTACTTCAGGTCCTTCATTGATTTGCTCAGAGGCAAAGCCCTGAAAGAGACAACTGATCAATTCAGGGAAGGATCCGATTCTGCTGGATGCCCTGTCAGTGTCCCCCAGCCAATGGCAGCATATTAATTGCAGCAGTGTTGGCTCTGAATGAATTTCTGTAATGCTCATTCATTATTTGTTAATTCATTATTAAGTGTGTCATTCGATTATAGGGGCTGGTATCACCTAGCCAGAGTTGTATTCTGTTCCACCAGTACCGCTAACACTGGGCGGACTCAGAAAGAAGAAACAGAGAGAAAGAGGCATTGAATTTCCTTACAGTTTTAGATTGGGGTGTAATATCAATAACTTTAATGGAACCGGAGTTGGTGCCCTGATAGGAGCCCTGCTGCTCCTCAAATAAATGGCTTGGCTCCACCTCAGCATTTATCTGCCAAGGCTCAGCTTTATCAGGGCACCAACTCAGATTCCATTAATGTTATCTCTTAATTAGCTATGCGATTAACCTGTGTTACTCCTGCACGATAATGAGTGGAAGACAGAACCAGCGAAGTTCAGCTGCCTTATAATTCCCTCTCCAGAAGCCAAATCATTCTGGAAACCATTCCAGGAAAAAAAAAAATAAAAGACTCAAAGTCTTTCTGATCCTTTCTTGGATACAAGGGCAAATTTTGCTCTCTTTGGAAGGGAAAGCAATTGTGATTTTAGCTACCATTTATGACAGTCGGTACCAGATACTGCTCTAGTGCTTCCTACTGATGATATCATTTGCTCTTTACAGCAGGTCTGTTAGGTAGGTCCTCTGACTATCCCCACTTTACAGATGAGGAAACTGAGACACAGAAAGGTCACCAACTCTGTCCCAAGGTCACAGAGGTGGAAGATGACTGAACTAGGATCCAAATGCAGGCAGGAGACAGGGTATCTGGGCGCCCAGCCACTTCTGTGGCATGCTAAGTACAGAGATCAGTGGGAAGGCGTCAGCAGCAGCAGACGCAGCCCCCTGCGCCCCCTTTGATGGAGACTGTCCCCCAGGACCCCTCCAGGACTTCTCCCTCCCCCAGGAAACCTCTGCAAGCAGGCACATTCCCCACTGCCCGGGACTAAGAGCAGCCCTGGCAGCTTAGATTTTTCTGCCTGTAGAAATTTCTCTCCAGTCCATCTCAGGGGAGCCAGGGCTTGCACTGGTGGACTTGGATGGCCCTGAGCAAAATTTAAAGATGGAAAAATACCTTGGCTTGCCTTGCCTGCCTCTCTCCTTCTTTTTTCTGTGTCCTTTGTCCCCTCAAAGTCAGATCCCCTCCCTCCGCTGCCCACTCCCTCCCCTCCCCACCTCCTCTCCCACACACAGGCGCGCAGGCCTTCTTTTCTGTTGAAATTACCCAAAGCATCAGAAGCATACTGTCTGGACAAGCAAAACTGAAGAGATGGTGAAGGCATGGACACTGCTAACAGTAAGACCATCTTGCCCCCTTCCCTGCCACCTCCCTCCTTCTCAGCGGGAGGCAGGAAGGGGTGTGAACAGATCTTCACAATAGGAACCTCCTGTTGGTGGAGAGGACTCTGGAGGAAGCTTCTAAAATTACATCATTCACTGCTGCTTCCCCCGCACCAGCCACACCAGGGACCCAGGCCTCTAGACCTCCAACTGTGGATGTGATAGAGACTTGCTCAGACTGGAGAACAAGAGGTGCTACTGATCACCGCTTCCTCTGGCTCCCCATCCTGGTTCTATGCAGTCCTCCCGCCACCCCTCCAGTGGAATACCACAAAGCAGTTCTTCCAAATATGTTTTAGTGCTTGAACCCCGCTTTGTTAGACCACTGATTTCCTTTTTGTCCCCTCTGGAATATTCACTGCAGACCCTTCCAGAATCCTAGGGCTCCTTATTACCTGCAGTTGTCTCTATTGAGATCCCCAGGTGATGCTAGTGGTAAAGAATCTGCCTGCCAGTGCAGGAGACACAGGAGTCAAGGGTTTGATCCCTTGGTTGGGAAGATCCCCTGGAGGAGGAAATGGCAATCCACTCCAACATTCTTGCCTAGAGAATCCCATGGACTGAGGAGCCTAGCGGGCTACCGTCCATGGGGTTGCAAAGAGTCAGGCACAACTGAGTGACTAAGCACATATACTATTGAGATCAGATCTGTACTACTCTAGAACCGTCCATCACATTATAGAGATACGATGGGTTGTCTGAATGTCCCATTTTATGAACCAATGTTAATCTACACGCAGTCCCTTAAGATCCAAAGGCAGAGACACAGAGGATCATTTTTTCTATTAATACAAGTAGGTTTAATGTAAAGTGCATTGTTTTTAGGTGATTGCTGTAGTGTTATTTCACATAAAATATAGTAATTAAAAATAACAAACCTTTGGAGCCATATTGAAAAACAATTGCCCTAAGGGATACAAGGAGCTTTGTTGTTGTTCTGTTCGAGTAAACATCCGACAGTTCTGCCAGGAGTTTAACTAACCCTTGACTATCCCTCTGTTGCCTTCTCCCACTTTTTGTTCCCAGGCTGGGAACATATGAAAACAGCTTCTGTTCTACAGTTTCTGTATGCAGCCTTCCAGGCAAAGCCAGAGAACACTGCCTCCATAGGAACTGAAGAAGAAGATGCAGAAGAAGAAGAGGACAGGGAGGAGTAGAAAGCTGACTCCATCACATACATAGAATATTAAGCACAAAGGCACTTTAGTTCACCTTTTTTATTCCATTTCAGCAAAAGGGTAGGATGGAGAGAGAGAGGGGACGCATTGGACCACGTGGCCAGGCCAGACCAAATTCATCCCTTTCGGCTAATGGAGAATTTTGAAGAGGGTAAATGTTGCCTGTCTGATATTTACATAAGGCATTAAAACCCACAAATCTCTTGTGTGTGTGCGTGTTTTTTCCCACAGACTCAAAGAACAGTTTATCATGTAAGACTGGCTTTATTTTCAAAATAATGTCTGCTTAGGTGAACACATTTTCTCTCTGAGAGCTCAGGTTTGTTTTTGAGGCAATATTAATGACTAATGGTGAGTCATCCGGTTGTGTGGCTTGGTACAGTAGTTTATGTAATAGCTTAAAATTCAACTTTGAGCAATGTCCACAGCAGGGAAGGACAATTAGTAAATTCATTAATTGTGCTTTTGTGTACACTTTTGTTCTCAAGGCTAATTATTTGTTTAAATTATTTTGCCTCTATCAAAAGTGTTACCACATGAAAATATTTCAGCTTAGGTTTCTGGTGTGAAATAGAAGCCTTGGGAAGTTCAGACATTCTTCTGAAATGTAATCAACTGGCAAATAACTGGTACTCAATACACAGCCTTTTATTTAAGCACATAAGCAAGTAGTTTGGGGGATATAAGTGCACAAAAAATTACGATTCATGCCACTGCCTGGCCTCCTCTGATGTAGACAGTGGGCATCTTCCTTGCTTGACTTTTAAATACGGCGAAACTCTGGTGTGCACACACTGGAATCAAACAGTCTTCTGCAAAGTAAACTATACAATGAAATAGATCAGCTGCCAAGCCAACGTGCCGGTGTACACGATAAAAGTGAGGCCTCACTCCTTTTTTTTTTCCTCCTCAGAGAGAGATGAACACCTCTTCCTCTCGTTTCTAAATTCACCGTGTGTCTGGGCTGTGGCTATAAGATGAACCAGCTGCTGCTGGAGCTCGCACGTTCCAGTTCCCGGCTCCAGGTGTGTGGCCTGAAAAGAGATGGATGACATGATGCAGGCACAGCCAGTTTTCTCCACAGGGTACCAGGGAGCGATGGCCCAATGCAGAATAGGCAGCCCTCGCTTCTCAAGCATCTTCTCAGCCTGGCTGAGTCCTCAGGGAGATGTGCGGTCCAGGATGCGCAGAAGGAGACAGATGATAACAGCCCAGGTGCTGGACTAGGCATTGACCAACAATTACAATCATCACAATTTCCCTATAAGGGGAGCATTGTGAGTCCCATTTCCTGAAAGAGGAAATGGAGGCCAGAACGTGGATGGGAACCCATGACCGTGTGACTGCGAATCTCATGGCCCTTCCATCCTACCCGGTTGCTTTCCCAGCATCTAGCCCAGTGCCTTGGCCATAGGACATGCTCCATTCATTCATCCATCCATTCATTCATAAACGTTTATTGAGGGCATACTACCTGCCTGAGGATAGAGCAGTGAACAAGTTAAAGACTCTTGCCTTTAAAGACTGCAGTGATAAATAAATGAATATATCCCATTCTAGTGATGAATGTGTGTTGAATGAGGTTTGGGACAAATGCAGGCCAGGCCGTGGCAATGATGCCATAGCCTCATCATCATCTCACAACCATGTTTGTGTTCCTGCTGTGCCAGTCATTTTCACTCCAAGTGAAAAAAAAGTTGAGGGCCCCAGAGGGAGAAGTCTATGGCCCTGTCCCAAGGGTCCTCATTACATTGCAAGCCAGTGACTAGAAGGTGGGGACAGCTGGGTGTGGATTCATCCCCTTCTCATTCTGGCGGGACTTCTGTAGGAGGCTCCATCACCGTCACTGCAGGCAAGCCGAGCATCACCCAACCAAGGAAACGAAGGAAGGCATGGGCCCTCCCCAAACATCAGAGAGAACTGAGGATTTCAGGCTGAAGTTATGGAGAAGAAGGATGTGTCTGTCACGCCACAGGGGTTGACTTAGTTGTTCAGAGCTTATACTCTGAGTCTGGTCATCCTCTAAAACCAGGTCTGATATTCACCAGATGAGAGGACTGAGGAAGTCATCTGCCGGAACGTGGCTTGTGGAGGGTCTGCTCTGCACAACACGTCTGGGGCTACTTCTCCACCTCATTTAGATATCCCGGGGGATGGTGCTTCTCTCTGGCCCCCAGGAACCAATTCCAAAATCCACCTGCAGCACATTTTAGACTAAAGATGTGGCCTGGGTGAGGGTCTACTTTTAATTATCCAAAACACTGAACAGAAGCCTGGAGTCGTGCAAATTTAGAGGGGACCCTCTCCTCTCCCCATGGTGCTGTCCCACCCTGAGTGATGACTCTCAACTGGGAGGCCCCAGTCCAATAGCCAGGCTCAGAGCCAAAGCAGGGGTGCCTGGTGGTATCAATTCCGAACCAGCTCAGCAGGGGGAGCCCAGGGTTCTGGTTGGTCCACCATCCTAAGCCCATGCAACCAAGGAGACAACTTCTCAAGCAAGCTGCCATCCACACGGACTCCTGTAAGGCTTCTCAACCTGGTATGCCTGCTTAACACTCTTCCTGGAATCAGAGTAATCATGTATGTGCCCAAGGATTTAGCTACAAGACATTTATCATAGTTTTATGACTGTAAAAAATTAAAAAAACAATTGCCACGCCTAGTAATGTGCTTAAACACTCAGTCGAGTCCGACTCTTTATGACTCCAAGAACTCTATCTAGCCCACCAGGCTCCTCTGTTCATGGGATTCTCTAAGCAAGAAAACTGGGATAGGTTGCCATTTCCTCCTCTAGGGGATCTTCTTGACCCAGGGATACAAATGGCAGCTCCTGGGTCTCATGCATTGGCAGGCAAGTTCTTTACCATTGGTGCCACCTGGGATGCCCTTGCCCAATGATAGAAGACTTTAAATAAGTCATGAATAAGGTAGAGAATATTATAAAGCCATTAAAAATAACACACCAGAAGTGTACTAATGATATAATATTTCCATTATACTAATAAGTGAAAAAGAGTTTGTACAGCACACTATTATTCTTTCTCTGTTTTTTTTTTTATCAAATGCACACATGAAAAACAGAATACTGACACCATTACTCTTAGTAAAAGTTGGATAGGTAATATTTTCTTCCCTGCTACTTTTCAACTTTTTGTACAATGAACATGTGTTACTTTTGCAATTAGACCATAAAGAAGGCTGAGTGTCAAATAATTGATGCTTTCAAAATGTGGTGTTGGAGAACACTCTTGAGAGCCCCCTGGACAGCAAGGAGATCAAACCAGTCAATCCTAAAGGAAGTCAACCCTGAATATTCATTAGAAGGACTGGCGCTGAAGCTGAAGCTCCAATATTTTGGCCACCTGATGCAAAGAGCCAAATCATTGGAAAAGACCCTGATGCTGGGAAAGATTGAGGGCAGGAGAAGAAGGGGGTAGCAGAGGATGCAATGGTTGGATGGCATCACCGAATCAAGGGACATGAGTTTGCACAAGCTCTGTGTGATAGTGAAGGACAGGGAAGCCTGGTGTGCTGCAGTCCACAGGGTCACAAAGAGTCAGACATGACAGTGACTGAACTACAACAAAAACATAGAAATGTTACTTAAAAACACTAAAATGTCCTTTCTTGGGAAATACTGACTTTCCCACTCATCATTAACAGACTCCCTATCATCAGAGGAAGAAATGGGAAGACGGTCAGCCCCTTTCTCCTCGCTGGCTGCTGGTAGCTTGGGTGTGCCGGCATGTCTAGGAGGGCCACGCTGATGACAACTGCAAGCTGAGTAGCTCCAGCTTCCTTTATGACACGGACTCCTGGAAGGCCCTTCCTGCTGCAGAAAACATTAGGACTAAGGGGTTTTGTGCTCATCTGAGGAAACAAGAACATTGGCCCAGATGTTTCTGAAGTTGCATCAGACACGCAAAGCCAGATAAGATTTAGTGAAGATCCACTGGTAGCTTTTGTAGCATGCTTTCCATGAAAAGGGGAGCTGAGTAAGTGCCTGATCCTTGCCCATGCAAGTAATGTCAGCCATGCCAGGATAGGACCCTGCAATGGATTCCAAACTCCCTTTGTCCCCAGTGTTCTGTCCCTCCCTTATTTGTCCACCAAACTCCGACTCATCCTTCATTGCCCGGACCAAACCTCACCTGCCTCTGAATTCTCCCCAACTCCCTACGCATTGCTGGTCTTGCCTGTCTCTCATCACTGTTCCTTATACACAGTCCAATGTTGCTTTTGCTGTACTACATTGTCGTTATTATTTGACCTTGAATCTGGCTCTCTTACTGGACTTAAGGGTAGGATTTCTCTCCTGTCTTTGTATTCTTAGTGGCTGCTGTACCACAACCATTTAATAATATTAATAAACTCAAGGGTTAAAATCCATTACAAAGCTCTAATTTGCCACTGTTTTAAGGGTTGGGAGGTGGGAGAAGACGCCACATGCTCCTGACCATGACAGAATGTGCCTGCATGTCCTGGAACCATGTGCACTGTGATCAGGGGGCTGCCTGAGACAATCTGGAGCAGAAACCTCTTTCCTACCATGATGGGGAGATGGGGTGTAGAAAGCTAATGCTTTCTGATAGAGGACTGCCTTGGAAATAAGGCATTAGGAGTATGATGGGGTGGATGGATAGTCATGTGACAGTCTAGAAAGCCCATGGCTTTGGGACAAGATACACCAGTTTGAATTCTAAATCTGTACCTTAGTATGACCCTGGGCACATTATTAAATTTCTCTTGAGTCTGTTTTCTCACCTGATACTGCTATTTACTTTGCAGGGTTGTTAATATTATTGAAGATCATGATAGCAAAATCCCTGGCTCATAGTAGGTACTCACTAAATAATGGCCTTTGTTATGATATAGTCTTGACACCACAGAAATCAGGAGCCATGGACAGGGCTTACAGAGTTGTTCCTCCAGGCGGAAGCCAAGGTAAGAGAGCACAAGAGAGTCTCAACTGAGCCTAAAGAGAGGGGAACCCAGGAAAAAATTCCGGGCCCCTTGAGTTCAAGGGAATGAACTTCATATAGCACATTATTCTCCCCACTTTTCTGGAAATAGAGAAGAAGATGAGGGTCTCCCTACTGATGCTGGCTTACTTATAGACACTCAGGAGACTAAGGCAGGGAGTCCAGGGTTTCTTTGAGGAAGTGACAGTAGCAGGGTGGCCTGAGAGTCCAGGGGTGGTGGTGCTTGGACCAGCACAGTGGCACTGCCCACCAGAGAGCAGCGGAGTCCTGGAGGCCCTGGCCACTGGACAGGGCACTGGGCGAGTCACAGGCGGGAGGCGTGCAGAGCACTCACCGGACCCGCCCCAGGGCTGGAGCGCCACATCAGCAAGCGTTGACACAGCTCATTTGGGATCCACATTTCCCATGTCAGAGTGGCCCCATCTCACCACCAGCGGGGAGAAGGTGGGGTCAGATGCTTAAGGAAAGAGCAGGAGGAGGATCTTCCTTAGACAGGCAAGCAGACACACCTTTTGCCTCTCCCCTCTGGGCCTCTCCAGAAAGGCCTCCATCCTTCAGTCTCAGCTTGGGCAGCACCTCCTTGGGGAAACCATCCCTGATATCCTAAGATGGGGCTAGCTGTCCTTACACCATCTTTGATTACCACTGCATCTGACACCTCCACTATAGCAATCTGTTTACCTGACTATCTTTCCTGGAGACGTAAATACAGGCAGGTGGGCACCAAGCTGTACCCCTGTTAGCAACCACAATCAGTTCAGTTCAGTTCAGTCGCTCAGTCGTGTCCGACTCTTTGTGACCCCATGAATCGCAGCACGCCAGGCTTCCCTGTCCATCACCAACTCCCGGAGTTCACTCAGACTCACGTCCATCGAGTCAGTGATGCCATCCAGCCATCTCATCCTCTGTCGTCCCCTTCTCTTCCTGCCCCCAATCCCTCCCAACATCAGAGTCTTTTCCAATGAGTCAACTCTTCGCATGAGGTGGCCAAAGTACTGGAGTTTCAGCTTTAGCATCATTCCTTCCAAAGAAATCCCAGGGCTGATCTCCTTCAGAATGGACTGGTTGGATCTCCTTGCAGTCCAAGGGACTCTCAAGAGTCTTCTCCAACACCACACTTCAAAAGCACCAATTCTTCGGCACTCAGCCTTCTTCACAGTCCAACTCTCACATCCATACATGACCACAGGAAAAACCATAGCCTTGACTAGACGGACCTTTGTTGCCAAAGTAATGTCTCTGCTTTTGAATATGCTATCTAGGTTGGTTATAACTTTCTTTCCAAGGAGTAAGCGTCTTTTAATTTCATGGCTGCAACAACCACAATGACTGGTACTTAATACTCACCCAACAAATATCGACTGAATGAGTGAGTGAATGGTGAGAGACTCTGTTAATTGAAACCTACCATTATAGTCAGTATGTATAGTGACTTGGAACATGTGCAAGCACACACTTTTTATTTCTCTCTATTTACAAGTGTATACACATATATCCATGCAACCACAGGACCAAAAATTTAAGAACAGTTCAATTAAATTAAACTCAGCAAATACTTATTGGGTGCCTACTCACTGCCGAGCACTTTTTTAGGTACCTAAAATACACTGAACAAAACAATATGAACTCTGTTAAAATATGTCATTCTACTGATTTCTTTGAAGACCTGCCACATAGCCAGGACAATTATCTCCCAGCTTAAGTTTGTATTTAGAATTAGAATCCTTAAGGTTCTTCTTTGGTTCAGACATTTCTAGTAGAATTCATCATGGAATCTTGAAAAGCAGACCCACTGGGAGATGATCTATCCTTCACTAAAGCAAAGATAGTGACTTTCTGTGGATGACATTGATGGTTCCCAGGAGATGCCTCTCCGAAAACAACTGGATATACCCCCTTGATTTTCAAAGTTCTCCTCTGATATGAGCATAAGCAAATGGATTCCCTTTTTACCTGTGTGTTTAACTTTTATTAAGTGAGGGCTGAGCTCATCTGTCTTTTCTTCCTAATAATGGAAATACAGCTTCTGTGATGATCATCTTGAGTTTATCATTAGGCTTCTAAAGAAATCTATTGACTCTCATAACTCCCCCTCTCCCAGCTGAGACAGACACACTGCAGCTGGTCCATCTACTGACATCATTAAATTGCTTACAGGGAGTCAGTAACCGTTGTATACCAAGGAAAATTCTATTGTACTCTTGTTGAATGAAGATGTAATCCAATCACTCATGGTATACCTTATGAAACTAGTCAAAGGGAAGACAGGATTAAAGATTATAGATGTTCTGTAACCATTTTGATCACTACTGGGAAAATGATTAAAATTACCTGCCCTGTTCTTGGCAAATGTGTAATGTTATCCTCCTGAGTAGACCCAAGTCATTAAGAATCTGTTGTCAGTAAGAGTCCAGACGTGGGGCAAGCCCATGCAATACAGGAGAATCAAAAGATGACTCAGTACCTGCTCTCAAAAAGGGCATCAAACTCCTACTGAGGAAGCCAAACTTACATAGTTGAATAATTAGGAGATGCCAAAAGATCTATGGATCTGACTCTAAGTATTCGGAGACCTACAGGAAGACGAGATCTCTGGGCTGAGACAACTCACAGAAGACTTCACAGAGCAGGTGGGACTTGAAGATGGACCTTGAAAGATGGAGAGGTTTGGATTGGAGTGTCCTTCACAAAGAGGATAAACAAGAACAGGGTCAGAAGAGCTGTCTGATGAGGAGAGCGAGAACATCATCCAGGCTGCCATGGATGGTCCCTGTGCAAGAGGAGTCACAAATAAGTTTAGAAAAGAGCGTTTAAATCAAACTATGGCTGTTACTCAATGGCGGGAAGAAAAGTTTAGATTTCATCTGATATGCTATAAAAAGCTGTTATCAAGTCACAAATGGAGAAGCAATGAGATGAGAGTGGCTATAGTTACACTCAATAAGCAGCAGCCCTCACAATGGACCAGAAAAGAGTGGAGATTTTTTTTTAAAGTCAGTCAGAGGAAAGAGCTGTTGAGAAGTTCAGTTAGAGTCACAGCATTGTGATATGAAAGACGAGTTGGCACATTTAAGAAACTATTAGGGAACAAGGGTCAAAAATACACAGGTAGCGGATTCACTTCATTGTACTGCAGAAACGAACACAACGCCGTAAAGCAACCGTAAGCGTGTGCATGCGCGCTCGGTCCTGTCTGACTCTGCGACCCCATGGACTGCAGCCCACCAAGCTTCTCTGTCCATGGAGTTTTCCAGGCAAGAGTACTCATGTGGACTGCCATTTCCTACTCCAGTGCATCTTCCCAATCCAGGGATCAAACTCCCGTCTCTTGTGTCTCCTGAATTGTCAGGCAGACTCTTTACCACTGTGCTACCTGGGAAAGCAACTGTACCCCAATTAAAAAAGCAAAAAAAATTAGGATTGATTAAGGATGCAATAGGGAAGAATAAAATATAATTTTATAAAGGCAAACAACAAACTCCAAAATACACTACTTACAAGATGACCTTGGTAAAGTTTACCAAAAGACAAAACAAACACAGCAAAAAACCCTTACAAATTAACAATGAAAGTATAAAACATATTAGAAAAATGGACAAAGAATATGAACATAAAAATTTCCCCCCAAAATCTAAAAGGCTAACTAAACATATGAAGTCACATTTAACCACACTAAAGAATGAAAATAAAAATAAAAGGTATTATTTTACCTATTGACTTGGATAAAAGTAATAATAATTTTTATATTGTAATACCTAGAGTTTGTAAGGAATACACTGTTCATGGGAAAACTGATGCACACCTTCTGGAGAGCGATTTGGCAGAATCAGAAAATCTAACAAATAGGCTTATTCATCTTGAGCCCAGGTTTTCTACATCCCACGAGTCACTTCTCATGGATGTATATCAAAGCCTTTCTCAAGGGTGATACATTTGAACATAAGCTTACATAGTCCAGTAAGACTAAACTGTTGGATGTAAGAAGTATATTGTATAGACCTTAAAATCATTGAAGAAAAATATTTAATACATGGGAAAATGTGCATAAGATGTTAATTTAAAAGGCAGATTATAAAGAGCTTGCACAATATGTTCCTAATTTTTAATAATCTGTATGTATAAGTCAAATAAAGTATATAGACTTTGGATTCTAAATCAAACAAGCTAACTGTAAAAAAACATTTTGGATACAGAAAACCAAACGTGGACTAAATTTAAATGAAATTGAGGATTTGCTATTAGTTTTGTTAGGTATAACAATAACATTTTACTTACTTTTTTACATTTTCAGTGTTAGAAATGCATACTGAAATATCATAGGGTGAAATTATATGAAATCTGGAATTTGCTTCACAATACTCAAAAATAAAGGAATGAAATAAAACAAGAATGACAAAATGGTGATAATTATTAATTTATATTTTGTCTACTTTGCAAATTCCCATAATAATCATATTAATTCAAAAAGAAGGCAGAATCCTGCCACATTTTAAAAATAATGTATATGTGTGCGAAAAAATAAGAATTGTAACCAAAGTAGTTACCATGATTATTGCTGGTTAGATAAAGCTCATTTTCACTTTCTTGCTTTTTTATAAATACATTTTTCAAATTTCTACAATGAACATACAACATTTTTACAATCAAAAACGTACTCTATACGTGGTTTTTAAAGCATCTTTTGTTTTGACTTTAAAGAGGTAAAGGAAATGGCGATGCCAGTAGCTGAAATGGAGATGATGAGAATCAGAGAGGATGTGGGAGGGAAATGTACCAAAACAGAATTTGTAGACACGGCAGTATTGGTAGACATCTGGATAGAACCCTGGGCTCAACTGGAAAGGGGAATTGAGGTGATGAAGGAGTTGGGAAGGCATGGACTCTGAGTTTTGACCTTCAAATCATGTTAATATTATACACAACAGCACTGCAAATTTACCTTGGCATTAATGATCTTGAAAACTGAAACTTTTATCTCTCATTAACTTATTCTATATGATACAGGTACTGTTCAGGATGATGGGAGTGCAGTGGAGAGTCTTGAATAAGTCCTCAAAGACTTACAAACTAGCAGCAGAGAGAGACATTAAGCCGAACACTACACAAATAGTCACCTGTGATAACTGTTGTGAACGAGAAGTACAAGGTGCCCTGAGAGCCCATAACAGAAAGACTCGCGCTACTCTTCAGGCATTCTGGGAAATCTTCCTGAGGAAGTTTAGCTCCTGAAAGATAAACAAGAGCTCAGCAAAGAGTGGGATAGCAGCATTCAGACCAGGAGACAAGTTTACCCACAGGCCTTGATGCTAAAACAAACATGATCGTTTGAGGGACAAAGAGAAAGCCAGAATGCCAGGAGCAGAAGTTCAGGGATAGAGGGGGATAAGATAAAACTGGAGGTGGAGGGCGTGGAGAACACGCGGATGTTTCTGGCCACGGTAAGGATCATCACTATTTCCTTATTTTATCCTAAGCATACAGGAGGCTATTAAAAGAGGTCAGTAGAGGGTGGTTTCTGTAGTGCACGCACCTGAAGTCTCTCCAAGAGTGTTCAGAGGCCTATGAACACTCAAGGTGGAAGAAGTTGATGCTTTGGACTGGGGTACATGGCTCAGATAGTAAAGAATCTGCCTGCAGTGCAGGAGACCTGAATTCAGTCCCTGGGTTAGGACAATCCCCGGGAGGAGGCCATGGCAACCCACTCCAGTATTCTTGCCTGGGAAATCCCATGGACAGAGGAGCCTCACGGGCTACAGTCCATGGGATCACAAAAGAATCAGACATGACTGAGAAACTAATACACACTGGCAGAACAGGTGGAGAGAAATGGGTAGTTTAAAGAGATTTAAAATCTCCAGGAGAAGTTGAACTAGTAAAGGGGATTGGGAAGCAGCTGGGGCATTAGAAGGAAGATCAGGAAACCAGCATCAAGGAAGGAGTGGTCTAATGGGTTGGATGCTATAGTGGTGTATACTGGATAAGCCATAAGCAGATCCAATGTCAGGCAGACCCCTCACTATGAAATTATCCATGGATATATATTTTGGTGACATTAGGGTATTAGTATTTGCAAAAACATGGCTGCTGTTATGAAGCACTTGAACTTGGATCCCAGCTCTAGCATTTCCTGTTGGTATAACTATCAAGTATTTACTCTCTGGCCATGGTTTCCTCATCTGTAAAATGGGAATAAGAGTCCCTATTCATAAGGCTGTTGGAAGACGCAATGTAATGTCTATCATGTTCCTCGTGTATTGATGGTGCTTAATAAATAGGTATCATTTCCCCCAGCCCTTCCCTTGCTCGCTGTTTAGCCTGCTGGTATCAGCTTCCAAAATAATGTGACCAGGGACTCTTCACTCATTTCTTTTCTAGTGCCCTAGAACAAAGGGAACATAATCAAGAGTGGAAACGTTATTTGATATCTGCTTCAAAAACATACGGTGTTTGATGTGTGACGCTGATGTGTGATGCTCGATCTATTAGATATGAATATTAGACTGCCGGCTGTATGCTGTTTATATTGATAAAACATGACCCTGACCAGATCCCCAGCTGTGAGAATTAAAACGTGGGCTTTCAGTTGTTGTGGGGCTTTTTTCCCCCTCTACTACAGGATGAGGGTGAATAAGTGTCCAATGTAACAGCCTTCAGTTGAGTTTGTGGAGATTTTAAAATTCAAGGTAATTTTTCAAAGGTTGGATGGCCTCCCACAGTCAGGCTACCTTAAGATGGTCCTTCGATTCTATTTCTTAGCATGGGTTCACCATCCTTCCCTGTACCTGCCCCTCTGAAAGCTCTCCAGCCCCTGCTTCCTGAGGAAGGAAGGAAGGTTAGGCAGGGGAAGAGGGGAGAAGAACTGCAGAGGAGAGAGGGGGCTGGGTTATGGTTCCCAGGAATAATGGTCAGGAGAAGAAAATGAGGGGAGGAAGAGGAGGAATGAAGTGGGAGTACGGGGGAAAGAGGAGAAAGAGAAGAAGAGAAAAAAGGAGTGAACCTGAGGAGTGAGTCTGTTCTGAGCAATGGACTGCGACTCATCTACTCTCAACCATTTCATTTCATTTTCACAAGGCATCAAAGCAGGTCGTTTGGTGCCAGAGGACAGGTCTCCTTTCTCAGACTCCCGTCCTTTTCCCAGGAAATTCTGGGCATCAAACCTGCCATCCCAGCCCATAGAATAAAATCCAAACTCTGCAGCAGGCCATTCAAGGTTCCATGTGAATGGGGCCCCCATAGGGAGGGGACCACGTACCACGAGCCAAACACAGACTCTTTAGAGAGTGAAGGCGGGTGCCATTTGTGACTATGCTGGGAAGATACGTGAAAACTCAGGTTGTCACGTGCTAACTGACATGGGATGGATGATCAGCCTCACCTCCATGTCCATGCTAAGCCGCCCACCTTGCCAAGCTACTGCCTTCCCCAAATGTCCAAGGATCTGTCACATGTGTGGAAAAGCAACCTAATCCCACTCACCCAATGCCAACCTGGAAAACTCATTCTTCAACACCAGTTCAGAAATAACCACGTCTATGACGTCCATCTCAAGTTCTCAAAGACAGTTCGCAGTGCTTAGAATCCAGACTTACTCTACCCTTTGAAACCTGGGGTTCAAATCCCAGCTCCATCACCTGCACACTGTGTGTGTTTGGGCAACTCGCTTGGGCTCTCTGTCTCGGCTCCCTTTTCTATACTATTGAGACAATGTACCTCCTTCACACAGTGGCTATGAGGACCAGGTGCATTCACAAGGGACCAGGTTGGCTCTGTGTGAGGACTTCGGTAGAGGGTGTGATGCACAAGGATTTTGCAAACCTGTGGGCACAGACATGCACTTGCTTCTCTGCAAGTGGATGTGTGATGGGCCTGGGACCCACCTGTGAGGCGTGTAATGTCTCCTTTGAGGAAAAACAAAAAAATTGTCAGGTGCAATGTTAAACGCTAAAGAGTTCACAGATCATTTTGTCTATAATAACCCTTTGGTTTTTATTATGATGATTCTAACATCATCTTGAGCGATACAACATGTTAAAATTTCTCAGCCTCCTTCCAGGACTCAAACAATTCTCTAAGCTATCCCACATAGGTTTCTTCCTGGCAGGCAAGGGGGATGGTCTCAGAGTGCCTTTAATGAATAAGCAGAACAGGCGTCTATGCATGCGATGCTATTTCAGAGTCCAGTAACATTTATTTTACCTAAGATTCGCCTTATTAAAGTGAGAATACCCCTGAGATAAGTAACTGATCTTTTCTATCTTCAGTTATTTTTACCTAAGTGTGAATACATTTCAAATCCTTTGAGTGAAGGCGTGAGAAAAGACACTGGATATTCCTAAGGGTTGGAAGCAGGAACTACGATGGCCAAGAAGGGCGTGGAAAGGCAGGACTCCAGGTGCTTGGGAGGAATTCTGTCCATATTACACTTTTGCTCAGAGCAAAACACCCTTGCAGGGGGACTAATGTTTAGTGCACAGGCTGGGCTGAGTGCCCAGGGTTAACCCCTTCAGTCTCCCCTCCCCACCTCCTATCCCCAATGTACCCATTCTCCCTGCACATACACACACACACACACACGACTCATTTCAATGCCATCTGCCTGCCTAAATCTAGGTTTATAGTGACTTTTGTTGTTGTTATTCTCTGGCTGTCATTTTTGAGGTTTTTCCCCCCATGGATCTTAATTGAATGTTCCAGAGGGGAGACATTTCTAGCATTTCATTTTGAACTTTTGCTTCATATTGTGACCAATTAAAATATGACTAACCACAGAATACACTTTTCTTTTTCTTCAAGCTTCGCCCCCAACAGAAAGAATGGAGCTTGAATGCCATATTATTATTTTCCATGCTGCTTTGACTTAAATAAGAGAGAAGTTGTCTTTTTTTTCTTTTAAAGTTCTTTGAAAACTTTTTGACAACCCCAATTGGGCTTTTTTCCCCCATTCCATGTGTATTGTGGGTGGAGTTTTCTATAGCCTGTTTTCCCTCCAATCTTCACGCCAAACCTCCTTGTGTAACAGAAAGCAGTGATCCCCACTGCATGACTGAAAAGCAAGCTTTGCTGGATGACTTTAAAGATGCTATCAGTATACAGATAGAGAGTATAAATTCATTCAACCCAGCCCAGCCGGCAGCCCTCCACTTGTTTCCTTGTGACCTCCTTCCTCTTCCCCACAAATCTTTGGCAATTCCTCAGGCTCCCAGTCGCCTCTCAGTGAACGGTTCTGACTTTTACTGTGCAAAGAAGATAGAGCATTGTTGAGGGAGCGCCCAAAACTCACCTCTCCACATCTGAAATAGATCCATAACAGCACTCTTTCCTTCCTCGGAACCTCGTCTTCCTTGGGATTACCTCCTCCTATGCAGTTGATTCCTCTCCTCTCCTGCTTCTCTGGCATTCCCCTTCTGTCCAGCACGATTTTATTCTCTCTCATCACCATCTCTCAGACTGAAAATATGTGCACAATTCCTCCCTCATCTTAACAAACCTCCCTGCAATCCCTCGCCCCCCACCTCCCCGTTGCTCTCTTTCTCCCCCACCACCAGATTTCTGGAAAGAAGAGTTCATCTTCTTCACTGCTGCCTTTGCCACGTCATTCACACATCGACCCACTGAAATTTGGATCTCACCATATTCCATTCTACTGATGATGTGATGAAGATTCAGACACTCAGACCAAAGTCAGGAAGACCCTTGGATTCAGGCAAGGACTTCGGTAACAGGGACAACGTAGCAAAATAAAATTTAAGAAAATAAAAAAAGGAGCTTAAAAAATGTATGTGCCTCTTCTTGAAAAAATAAAAAAATTTAAAAGCATTTTGTATGTTTCTTGAGCCAAAACTGGTCTGAAAACGCCTAGACTCAGAGATGGCAATAAATAATACCCCTCAGTGGAGGACCGGAGTTGGGGGGTGTCCGTATCCACATCTATCCTTGACATTGACCCCACAGGAGATAACAGGAGCAGTGGGCTGAGATCCTGCCTTCCTGTAAGAGCATGGAGTCAACCGGGAAAAAACCAGACAAAAGAGAAACAGCAGGATGTCCTGTCACGTGTTCCCCAGAACCTTGCTTGATTGTTTATGTGTGGAAGAAGAGAGGTCTCTCCCTCTAAGTACGTTCATGCCCATGCATCCCTGTCTTACTCCCCTTCCTGGGTGTTCTCCACTCGGCTCCTCTCTATTAGAAACAGGAAGAGCATTTTCTTCTGTACAACATTACCTGCATCATTTACTACCGACAACTGTCTTCTCTGCTGGATAAAGTCCCCAAAGCGAAGGACAAACCAGGAAGCCGACCTCCTCCCTGGGTCTGGAAAGAGGTATCTTCTTTGTAGTCAAGAAGGTGGAACATTAAGACAGTCTCTCATCTCTCTCTTTCTTTCCAAGCAGCTCATGCCTTTCTCTCTTGCCGCACACACATATCTCCAGGGGGCAATCTCAGCAAAGCTGAATCCCTTCCAGCTGAGGCCACAGGTTCTGTGTTGAACATGCCAACCAGCATCTGGCCATGCCCTTCCCATGTGGACTGGTGTGTGAGCTGAGCCCATCAGCCCATTTCACGTGAACCATGCAACTGACCAATGGCCAGTTTCAGACTTGTCACTATTGACCCAGCCTACCTGAGAACCTGTGACCTGCAGGTAAAGAGCTTTATGTTGCAATAATAATGTCTGAAGTGTCTCAGTCAGTTCAGTCACTCAGTCATGTCTGACTCTGCGACCCCATGGACTGCAGCATGCCAGGCTTCCCTGTTCATCACCAACTCCCAAAGCTTGCTCAAACTCATGTCCGTCAAGTCAGTGATGCCATCCAACCATCTCATCCTCTGTCCTCTGAAGTGTCTAGGGGCTCTCAAAATCCTTACTTTTTAAATGAACATTTGGTCATTAGTCAGTGAGGGAGGAGAGGAAAAGAAAGAAGAAATGAATTCAACACCTGATGTTTTGAAGAGAAAGAGGGAAACAAGGGGAGGAGAAACTTGGTCTAACATGCCTCAGCAGATGAAACCACTGCTTTTTAAAGCCATTGCTTTTTAAAGCAGGGTGCCATCTGAAAGTTGGTTTCCTCCTACCATGGCTCTGCAGGGCTCTTTGAAACAGCTGCTTTGGCCTTATCTCTGCTTCATTGGTCTTCTTCATTTGTTTGCTTAACAACTAGAGGTGTTTCTACCTTCGCCACAAAACCATTTTCCGAAAGTTAATTCTCTTATCCCAAAAACTCTCTAGAGTTTAAGTCTACGGCTTCATTAGTTCACTCTACTCAGCTCCAAGGTGGAGAATAAATACTCTTGTGCCCATTTTACAGACAGGGAAGGCAGGGAGGTCAAAGGCTTAATCCAAACTTGGTTTCCCACATATTGAGTAAGAGAGTCTTAGCAATCGGCAAACCCTGTGACCTTTGGAAAGTTATTCCTTTTAAATTTCAGTTTCTTCATCTGAAAATTAGGATTACAGGAAGTTTGTGAGGATAAATGAAATAATATATACTGAGATCTTTGCACAGGACCCAGCTACAGAGGGCTGCTGGATTGCACAACTCCACCAACATGGTGCTGCCAGGCATTTGAAAGACAATGTGCGTGATACCCTGTACGGTTGTTCCATCAGCAGTCACGGCAGCCTTAGTCTGATACATCATCTTTCTCTGTTGTGTTAGTCATTATTATTAGTTTGAAGGTTTTTCTTCCAGCAACAGCAGAGTAGGTGGTTCAGAACAACCCTCTCTCTGATCATAAGAAACGTGTTAAAAGAAACATCAGTTTAATGACATTGACAAGTTACGCAAGCAGTAAGAAAACAAACTGTCAAATTCCACAGAGGAAGGAAGCCCATTCAAGGCTGCCTTTCCTCTCGAATGGTGGTTCTCCAGATGTGAGCACCCAGGAACTGGTTCAAAATGCACATTCTCAGGTTCCACCCCAGATCCACTCAATCAGAAACCTGGGAATGAGACCCAGAAATCTGCTTCAACAAACCATCAAGTTGATTCTGATGTCCCCTAATGTCTGAGAACCAGGGCCCTTCAGGCACCTCTAATTCTGAAAGCACAGCTGGGAGACTGGGAACTGGGCAGAAATTCTAGGAGTCTCCAGCGTCTGGGGACTCAAAGCTTGGAGTTCAAGGCCTGCCTGGTAAGCACCTCATGAAATTAGTTAGCTCACCAAAGGGCCACACCCAGGAAATAAGAGTGCACTGGAACTATACACATCTTCACAGGGACAAACATTTCTCATCCATTCCTGATTGGATGAAGGGCCTGGGATGGCTAGTGCCCTTAACCCAGCTCTTTGCCAGCAACAATGGCAAATATTCGTGGAAGGAAGAAAACAGCACCCAGTGTCTCAAATTTTCTCTGCCAAACACTCAATCAAAAATAAGTGAGCACTCGCTTCCATCTTGCTCCTTACACCACTCTTTCTGGGAAGGCAGCTGCCAAGCCAGAGGGCTCCCAAGCAGCTCTCTGCAGAGTCCACATGCTGAGAAACTGAGGCCATGGCCTTTTACCAACAGCCAGTTGAGTGCACCAACCTGGGAAGGGATCCCACAGTTCCAGCCAAGCCTTGAGATGACCACAGCTCTAGTTAATACCGTGCGTATAAACTCCCATTGCTGTTGTTCTTTAGTCGCTCAGTCGCGTCTGACTCTTTTGCCACCCTATGGACTGTAGCCCACCAGGCTCCTCTGTCAATGGGATTATACTGGCAAGAATACTGGAATGGGTTGCCATTTCCTTTCCAGGGGGTCTTCTCAACCCAGGGATTGAACCCACATCTCCTGCATTGGCAGGTGGGTTTTTTTTGTTTTTGTTTTTAACCACTGAACCACCATGGAAGCCCTCATGGGAGCACCCTAAATAGAACCATTCAGATAAGCTGGCCCTGAATGTCTGCCTTATAGAAACTGTGTGATAATATGTTGATTGCTTCTATTTAACAACTAAGTACTCAATAAAAAATAACTGGACATACAAGAAGACAAGACTCGACAAACAACGAGGATTTTTCTAAATGGGTGATATAAAGAAACAAAGGCAATCGGGTATTTAGGGAGAATTTTAAAATATCTGTGTTTCATTTTTCAAAAAAGTATTACTCGTTCACTGTAAGTTCATGACAATCCACCCCAAATGGGTCACAAATACTGTCCACACGAGGGTGCCAGTCAACTCAACATCTTACTTTCTGTTGCTACGCAGGTCTCCTCCACTCTCCTCCCCAACCCGTAGCTCCCCTTCACTTTCAGCCTATGATCTCATCCCCTTCACACAGGAGATGGAGGCCATCCAACAAGAATGCATTGCCTTCTGATCTACAAACCTACCTCTATGCTTCCTTCTTTCCTTTAAAGATGGAAGAGCTATTCATCCTCCCACCTAAAGTCAATTCTTAGGCTCCACTTTGCCTCTGACCCTCTCCCATCTCTTTAGGAACCTCACACTTAAAAATAATTCTTTTTCTTTGATATATTCAGACTCTTCCTCTCAAGCAAACCCTTCCCATTGGACTCGTTAAATCATCTTAAATCACATTTTAAAAATACTCTTCAGCTTTAGTTCTCCCTCTCTTTTCATCCCTTCACACTAAATTCTGGAAGAATTTTTCTTAAAGTTACTGTGTCCTCTCCTAAACACTTTTCACTCAGTACTCACACTCCAGCAAGGTTTCTGCCCCATCACTCCAGTGATAACACTCTGGTTAAAGTCTCAGAGACTAAAGTTAGTGGATGAACACTTTTCAGCTCTCTTCTTCCCTGTCTTGGCAATGTTTCACAGAGTTGAGCACAACTCTCTTCTATCTATAAGCCTTTCCTCCCAGCTTGCACAATATTTCTTGGTTTTCTTCCTATCTCTGTAACTTCTCATAGTTATTCTCCTTGCTAGACTCATACCCTTCTCAGTTCAGTTCAGTTCAGTCACTCAGTCATGTCTGACTCTTTGCAACCCCATGAATTGCAGCACGCCAGGCCTCCCTGTCCATCACCAACTTCCAGAGTTCACTCAAACTCATGTCCATAGAGTCAGTGATGCCATCCAGCCCTCTCATCCTTTGTCATCCCCTTCTCCTCCTGCCCCCAATCCCTCCCAGCATCAGAGTCTTTTCCAATGAGTCAACTCTTCACATGAGGTGGCCAAAGTACTGGATTTTCAGCTTCAGCATCATTCCTTGCAAAGAACACCCAGGACTGATCCCCTTTAGAATGGACTGGTTGGATCTCCTTGCAGTCCAAGGAACTCTCAAGAGTCTTCTCCAACACCACATTTCAAAAGCATCAATTCTTCAGTGCTCGGCTTTCTTCACAGTCCAACTCTCACATCCATACATGACTACTGGAAAAACCATAGCCTTGACTAGACGAACTTTTGTTGGCAAAGTAATGTCTCTGCTTTTGAATATGCCATGTAGGTTGGTCATAACTTTCCTTCCAAGGAGTAAGCGTCTTTTAATTTCATGGCTGAAATCACCATCTACAGTGATTTTGGAGCCCCAAAATATAAAGTCTAACACTGTTTCCACTGTTTCCCCATCTATTTCCCATGAAGTAATGGGACCAGATGCCATGATCTTAGTTTTCTACTTGACCATTAAATGTGAATATTCTGAAGGTCTTGGTCTTTGACTGTATTTTATATAACTTTCCCCAGATAAGCTTATCCAGACTCACAGCTTCAATTACCATGTATACATAATTTATATGCTAATTTATATAATCTAAGGTGGTGCTAGTGGTAAAGAACCCACCCGCCAATGCAGGAGATGTAGGAGACACTAGGTTCAGACCCTGGATTTGGAAGATCCCCTGGAGGAAGAAATGGCAGTCCACTGCAGTATTCTTGCCTGGAGAATCCCATGGACAGAGGAGCCTGGCAGGCTACAGTCCACAGGGTCGCAAGCAGTCAGACACGGCTGAGCACAAGCACCGCATACTCTAGCCAGAGAGAAGCTGGGTGGAGTATGCCCAGAACCTCCTCCCAAAGTTTCTTATCAGGTAACTCACTCTCTGCATAGAAAGGAAAGAGTAAGGATGGAAAGACAGGCAGGAATATTGCTCTGAGAAAAGATCTCTCAAGGAATCACAAAGACAAGGGGTTGGAGCTTTCATTAACAAATAGTGAAATAAAATTAATATGTAAATATTAGTGGGACCTTCTTTGGGGCTAAAAGTTTAGTTATTTAAAAATGTGAGCCAATGTTACTTTTTTCCTGGCCAGTGGGGTTAATGTACTCTTTCTACAATTTCCTTTGTTTTTCTTGTTCAACTGTTCTCTTATTTAATTAATTGTTATGACTATAATTAACACGTCATCCTTTTCATTGAGGGGGTTTATTTGTCTGGTAAGTGGAGAATACTTAGATGCATATGCATATGATGTTAATTTCCTGAAAGTTTCTTTTTCATAGGACAACATCTGTTCCTGTACTGGTTCAAAGCATTTGGTTCTGTGTACAATGTTCATGCATTGCTTCAGGCTCTCAAAATATGAATATGGTTGCACAAGTTAGAAATGCTTTCAGATGCAAGTAATAGAATAACTGACTAACAGTGGCTTAACTAGTCAAGACAGAAGGACTGATGCTAAAGCTGAAGCACCAATACTTTGGCCACCTGACGTGAACAATTGGAAAAGACCTTTACGTTGGGAAAGATTGAAGGCAAAAGGAGGAGGGGATAGCAGAGGATGAGATGGTTGGATGGTTGGATGTTTGGCATCACTGATTTAATGGATATGAACTTGGGCAAACTCCCAGAGATAGTGAGGAACAGGGAGGCCTGGCATGCTGTAGCCCATGGGGATGCAAAGAGTCGGACATGACTCAGTGACTGAGAAACAACAACAGGAAGTTGAGATGTAGCTGCATGTTGATGTACTGATCCAACAAAGACAACAATCACCCAACTTCTCCCTGTCCTTCTGTTTACCATATTTAATGTGTTGACTTTTCATTCTCGGGCTTATTGCCTTATGGTTGCAAAATGGTCAGAACATCATCCTATGATGTTCAAGGCAGGGAGAAGTTAAAGGTTCATCAATGCACTTTCTCTTCAAACATTGTGCCTTTTAATTAGGAAATAAATCCCTTCCCAAAGGGGTCTGGTATAGTTTCCATTACAGTGTCACATGGTCACTCCTGGCTATAATAGAAGCTGAGAAATGGGAGTATGAGTGTTCTGATTATCTTAGGCTTGAGATTAAAGGGCTATGGCTGGGCATGTTACTATACTGAATAAAATAAGAATCTCATGGATAAAAAAGAAGGGAGACATTAGATGGGCAACTAACAATGTCTACCACAGTATGTCTGACTCAAATCCATCCATGGGATTGTTCATCATGCTAACAAGCATCATGAATTCTGCTGGGGGGAATAAAGAGGGGAAATGGTCGAGTCACGTCTTGGAGCCATAAGTAAATAACAAGCTCATTGAGCATTTGCTCAGACCTCACTGGTTGTGAAACTGTGTCAGGGTAATAAGGACTGAGGAGTATCTGGGAGAAGGGAGGAGAGACTGCTGAGGATGGAGAGCCTGATGGAAGAATCTACATGGTTGAAGGGGGCCTCCCATGACAGGTCAAGTAGAAGAGCCAGCAAGGCAGAGTAGAGAAGAGCCGAGAAGCAGAGAAAGAATTGTGTAATGAGCTGCTTAGCTGGGGGAATAAATCTTCACTGGGGAATACAGGGGGAAAGAGGGACATCTGAGGCCTGAGGATGAAGCACCAGAATGCCTGGCTGCATACCCTGGAATTTATTCGTTAGGTAGAGAGAAGCCCCACACAGACTCATGAGCAGAGCAACAAAATGATTAAAGCAGTGTTTTAGAAGATGAATTTGGTGGGAGAGAACTGAACAGATTAGAGGGAGGGAGACATGTAGGGAAGCTATCACAATGCCCAGGAAGTATTGGCAGCCTCAATGAGAGCAATATTGTTGGCTATAAAAAAATGGAGCAGAAAAAGTAGGTATAGGTGACATTTTAACTTCATTTCAGGATATCCCTTCATAGAAAACAACAGAGGCAATGATGAAAAACACAGGCCCTCGTAAGTGGCAGTAGTCAAACGTTTAGTTGCCATGCTCCCCACTTCAGGTGCTCACCCGAAAGAAAAAGTTAATTTTAAGTAATGCAGGGAACCATCAAGGGGTTTTACTGATAGTAATATTTTAATTCTCAAATCATTGCTCTTCTAGTTAGTTACTCATGGCCTGGTTTCACAGAAATGGGCTGCAGGCATTCCCGGAAATGAAAAGTTATTATAGGAAGAGCCAAGACTCCTCCAACTTCACCACTCTAACGGCAGCTGTGTCCCCCTTCCACGAGGAGGCATTTCGCCTTGAGGGGTGGTAGTAGGAGCAGGCAGAGGCCTTACCCAGGTGAGCTATGTGGATCTGATGGGAAAGTAAAGCTTGCACAGAGGTTGAGAGCCTCACACCTCTCCCTGCTTTTGGTGACACCCCACAAAAAGCCTGAGAAAGCATAGCCCTTCCAGCTGAAGATCCTAAGAGTGGTTAATGCCTAAAGATGCACAGCGGCATCACCACTTTCATAAAGCCCATTGCCTGCAAGGTGCTAAGAGGTGGTTGTTCTGCTACTTGCAGCCAAATGCATTCCTTACACAAGAGCCTTTGTTCTCCTTCTCCCACTGAACTCACTGCACAGCTCAACGGGACCTGTAGCAGAGAGCGTTCCCAGAGATATGCTGATTAAATGCATAAATAAGTTAGTGACAGGCACTTTCATTATTCCTATCCCAGGGTAGTAAGTAACCTTATGGGTTCTGGAGCCAGACTGCTGCCACTTAACTGCTCAGTGACCTGAGGCTTCTTTGTGCCGGGGTCTTCTCATCCGTAAAATAATGACAGTTCATACTCCATATATGTGTTTTAAGGATTCAATGAGATCCTGACCGTAAAGCGCTTAGCTCAATGCCTGCTACATGGTTAACACTCAATAAATGCTAAGCGCTGTATTTTTTTACAGATGAGGAAACAGTAATGTAGAAAGGCTAGAGAAAAGGCTCAAGGTCACACAGATAAATGCTGTGCATGCTTATTTTCACAGACACGTCTTTTCTAAGCAGTGGGTCAACAAGTCAGCAAATATTTGTTAAGTGACCAAGAGGTTGAGTTCTGAACTAAACATTCAGAATGTATGCTCAAGGATGGGTATAGTTCTTGTTCTAGTGGAATTTACTATCTGGCAAGGATGTTTCCTTTTTTATAGTCAGTCCAGCTGCACACAAGGCTGGGCTTACAGGTAACAGAGACAGAAGCCTCTGTGGTTCTGTTTGAAGGGTCCTAGAAAGGCACTCAAACAGCACACATCAATTGGCAGCAGGATAAACTCAACACAACAGCTTTGTATTGGCCTGAGTTTTGTCTTCCGAGAGAATGGATTCGCCAAATCTACCCATCTTTCTCTCTCCTCCTTTGTAATTCCTTGGCAAATAAAACAGTTCTCCCTTAGGCATTTAACTGACGGCTGAAATATCTCCTGCCAGTGCTAGACCCCTGAGCATAGCATTGCTTCCTATCACCTAGAATCTTTAAAACTGCAGAAATCCTTGGGAAAGAAAATGGCTCATGTCAATGACATGTATTTTTAATAAATAAATATATGTTTACTTATTTATTTTGACATGAAAGAAACACACACATAAGCATGAATTTCCTTGAACAGAGGAATGAGGTCTCCCTCTTGGGAAGCTAAGATTGTTTGGTCCTCAGAACAATAGCAGCTCCAAGAGCAAAAGGAAGAAGCAGGAGGCAGGAGGGAAGCCATGGTACCCAGTGGGTCCAGCCTGCACTCTCCTCTCTTACCAAGGACTTTTTGAGCTTCTGCTTCTCTCTACAAGCCCTGGCCTTGCCCTACAACTGCCACCATGCTCTGTGCCCTGGGGCCACACAGCCAGGGGCAGGGTAGGATACAGTCTTCCCAGGAGTCTTCTTCCTTGCAAACCTGAACACAAGCACAAGGCCCCCTTCTGCTGAAAAACTCGTCTACAAATCACTTGGTAAAGACATTCAGGGGGATCAGAACATTCACCATATGGGAAGATTGTACAGTCTCAGAACTTGGTAAGATTCTTACAGATCCCAGCCTTTTCCTGATTGTGTTTCTGGAGAATGAGCTCATCGAGTAAACCTTCTTCTGATCCTACTTTGAGGGAGGTCAATGTGTCTCCCCGCTTTCCGTGTGAAGAGGCCAGGAGTGAGGGCAAAGGCAGTCCTGCCTTGTACATGCATATTCAGTCACTAAGTCACGTCCAATTCTTTGCAACCCCCTAGACTGTAATTGGCTAGGCTCCTCTGTCCATGAGATTTTGCAGGCAAGAATACTGGAGTGGGTTGCCATTTCCTCCTCCAGGGGATCTTCCTGACCCAGGGATCGAACCCGTGTCTCCTGCATTAGAAGATGGGTTTTTTACCACTAGGCTACCTGGGAAGCTGCTATGCCTTGTGCTCACAGACAAAACTTGCCTTCTGAGCATCCGCAGAGTGAGGACACCTGAACACGAGGCCAGTGTTCATCCTGAAGCATGTATCCCCTCGGACACTTTCTTCTTTCCTGTCTACAGGAAGGGCCAAGTCCTGGCAAGCTGGCTCCAGGAGCCCCAAACAGAGTCCTGACAACTTCATTCACATGCAGTTTTCCATGACTTTAAAATCTTTTAAAATACTATCATAAAATCATAACAATGATTTTTAAAATATTTCCCCTCACCTAAGATTTTGCTTTTCTGAGCACAATTATTTAACATATTTTTAAAAAATTCTCTACCAGTGGACATTCTCTACACGTGTGCTGACTTGAGGGGAAGGTCCATGCAGGCCAAGGGATGGGTATGATCGGCGATCAATTCTATGCCAAAACCAGTGCTCATGGTTGCCTCCAAGTAGCATAACATGCCTGCCTGCCAGGCACTGTCTACATGGATTTTACCAAAGGGCAACTCACCAAACAGCCTGACTGGAGAAAAAGAGGCACAGTGGAGACATAGGAGAAGCACCTGCTCCCACCTTTGGGAAAGCCATCACCTGGTTGGCCGCAGAAATGAGATACATGCCAGCCCTTCCTGTCAACGGATATGCCGTGGTTGGAAACACGAGCTTCCACTGAGCCTGCCTCCAGGTTGCCAAAAGCCTGCACCTGACAAGCGACCAGGGGAGAGTCCTTCCAACAGCCAGCCTGAGCAGAAAGGAGGGACTGCATTTAAGAGCAAGCCTGGCCCAACTAGTCCTTTGAGAACAAGGGCCGGGCAAACGAAAGACAGAAAGAGAAACCGAGTTTTGGCCCCATAGGCTCTTCTGTTGGGTCTAAAGTTCTCCCACCATTGTGATGCTGCAATACCTCTGCCAGTATTGGCTCTGTAGGAAAAAATTACGTTTGAGAAAAATGGGCACAATAAAATCAGAATGTGTGCCTTTAAGGAAGAGTCCCCCCAGAAAAGGGTTGCTAAAGTTTCAAATATATAGCCCATAAAACACACAGGATATTTGTACCACGGCTAAGGTTCAACATTGATCATCACTAAATGGTCATCACTAACAAATCAACATGTGACATTAGCCAAGAGGGCTATTGGATGTTAAAAGAAACTCAAAAATCCCAGGAAACAGCCACTTGATGAGCAAACAGTTTAATTTAGACTGTCACTCACAGGAAATAGACAACAGTGCTATTAAAATTGTAACAATGTAGCAATTTGCGACTCATTCACATTTCACATTAGATGCCCCCCTCCCTCCAGCTAATTTGACTATTACCAGTAAAATACACAATAGCAACCATTAATTGAGCATTTTCAGTGTGCCATGAGCTTTAAAAAGCAATCTATGACTGAACATTTAAACAGAACTTCCTATGTGCCAGACATTGTTCTCAGCACTTTTTATCTATTAACTTAATACTCACCAAACCCCCATAAGCTAATCACTATTATTATCACATTTTCAGATGAGGAAACTGAGGCACAGTGAGTTTAAAATTCTCCAGGATCACATATCTAATTAAAAGACAGGGCAGAAGTTCAAAGCCTTTACAAGTCTGTTCCACAGTTCATGCTCTCAAGTCTTACCTTATAATTGCATCTTCAAAATATCTCCAAGAAATATATGCTGTAATTCTCTCTTTTTGTAAGTAAGGAAATTGAGGTTTAGAATGCTTAAGTGATTTCTTTAATCACCTAGCCAGCAGGTGGCAGAGCCTGGACCCAGACACAAGACTTTCTATCCCCAAAGCCTAGAGGCCAGAAGTTTATGTTATTTCTTGTATACATTGTGATTCATTGGCTCCTAATAATCATTTTTTCCTAAATGAATATTGGGTCATATATCTAAATGGCTACTAGGTTCTAGACACTGTGCAGGCAGATTAAATGACCCTGCCCTTCCAAGAGCTTGCACTCTAGCTATAGAAGTGCTGATGCTGAAGCTGTCATTCAAGTATATAGAGAGGTTGAACAAATGACGTCTTCCCCATGCTAAAACAAAGTCTTTGTCACCTGCAAAGACTCCTTATGGCTGGCGGCTGAATCTATAAGTGCAGAAAAGAATACTGACAATATCCCTTACTCAGTCAAAAGTATCTCTCATAACAAATGGATACTGTTGTTGATGCTGATTACCAAACCCCCCAAGCCATCTCATGTCGCTTAAAGCTACTGTCAACATCTCTTTGTGGTGTCTCACCCTGTTCTGCATCTCCCCACTCTGGCCGTTATGGTTATGACTACTACGAGCTATCGCGTTGCACTGAGTAAGGCACCACTTCTAGAAGTGACTGTGCTCGAGACCTCAACAGTAGTACCAAGGGACATTAACAAATCATCTGAGGACACGAACAGTGTCCTAAGAATAACTTCCCGACTCTGCCACTTACTGGCCATGGGCTCTCTGATTACTCAATTTTGGTGTGCCTCGGTGTCCTCTTGTATTATGTGAATAGAAACAGTATCTTTCACTAGAGTTCCTGTAATAAGCTAATATAGGTAAAGCACCTAAAACAACCCTGGAGGGCTGACGCCCACAGATGTTGCCCGGTGCTGCTGTCTCTCGCCTTCGCCCACTCCCTCCTTCTCTCGTCTCCCCTCCTCCTCCTCCTCCTCTTCCTTCTCTTTTCTCCTTCTCCTTCTCCCTCTTTCTCTTCCCCTTCTCCTTTTTCCCTCCCTTCTTCTCTTCATCCACTTCCTCCTTCCTCTTGTTTAATTATTATTATCACTATTATCATTTTTTATTGAATTTAGTGCTTGCTAGGAGTTCCCTATTTTTTAAGAGGTTGATAACACACAGGTAGTTCCATCTTTCAAGTGGAGAAAGAACATGCTGGTCCTCTTAACTTTATTTTCATCAGCTCTTAGCATATCTGAGCAGAATTTAATTTTAAAAATATTCTTATAGTCTATATTGTCTAAGTAATCATTGGTCTGAATATGATTTGACCCTTTTCCATAACACCTCAGGAGTGTAACTGGATCTAAAATGGGTTCTGAGCTGTGTTCACTTTGTGGAAGTATGATCTTTAACCAAAGAAAACAAAAAACAAACAAACAAACAAACAAACAAAAAAAAAAACAGAGAAATTTAAACTTGCCAAAAAGCAAAGTAATAAAATTAATGGCCTGTCTTTCATTCAAAACTCTAGATTCCCATGAATCTTCTGAAATCAGAAAAAAAAAGTGTTGAGAAGGCATGTGTTGAATTGATACATTGTTGTATTGATACATCTAGGAGGTAACTAGAAAAGCGAAAGTCACCCAGTAGCACCTACCCATCTCTGTTCAAGGGCGAGCAAGTGTCAAAATTAGCTGCTGCTGTCTGGTTTTGAACTAGATGTTTGTCCTTGATCATCTCACTAAAGCCTTTGTCTTCGGTCACTCTGTGTTTACCGAAAAGCCTCTGGTTCTTATTGACCTGTATTAACTTTATTACGTCATCCCCCATGACTCCAGGCTGTGTTCTAAACCACAAACCCATTGTTTCGTGTACTGAAAAATGTTCTTGACTATCACAACCTGTGGTAAGAGAGAGCCTTAATATCATCTTGATATGACAGCACCTGATAAAGATGACATTAACATGTATCAATACTAGAAAAGGAGACAAGGTACTACGGTTGTGGTTCTTTTGTTTTCTAAATTAATTGACCGGCATAAAGAACAGTATTGGAGACGTATCTCTAAGTGGGTAGTTACAAACACAGCTTCTGGGAACAGGGAGCCTGAAGGGAAATAAGTCACAAACCTTGAGGGGATCAGACCATGCCACACTGAATGGGAGTCGGCAAAGAAGAATGTATCACTTACCTACAGCTTGGTAACAAACTGTCCAAGATTTAGTGACTTAAAACAACAGGTCTGGGACTAGAGTAGGTCTGGGCTTGTGACCACAAGCTTACATGACCCTGAGTGTGAGTGTCCCCTTAAATTTTGTACCCTGGCTGTCTAACACAACAACAACAACAACTTACAATCTTTCACAGTTTCCCTAGGGCTTCCCCAGTGGCTCAGATGGTAAAGAATCTGCCTGCAGTGCAGGAGACGCGGGTTCCATCCCTGGGTTGGGAAGACTCCCCAGAGAAGGGAATGGCAACCCACTCCAGTATTCTTGCCTGGGAAATTCCATGGACAGAGGAGCTTGGCGGGCTACAGTCCATGGGGTCACAAAGAGTCAGACATGACTGAATGACTAACACTTTCACAGTTTCACTGAGAGCAGCTCAGCTGGATTATTTTTGCTCAGGGTATCTCATGAAGGTGCAGTTAAGGTGTCAACTGGAATTGCAATTATCTGAAGGCTTGACTGGAACTGAAAGAGCTCTGCCAAAGCAGTTCACTCCCATGTCTGGCAAGTAGGCAATGACCATTGGTAGGAGGACTCAGTTCTCTGAGTGTGGGCTTCTCCATAATCCGCTTGGGTGTCCTCATGACATGTCAGCTAAGTGAGCCAAGAAGGAAGGTGAAAGACACAGGGACTTTCATCATGCATGCTCAGAAACTACACACCATCATTTCTGTCATATTCTACTGGTCACACAGACCAACCTTGATACCCTGTAGGGTGAGATTACCCAAAGGTGTGAATAATAGATTGTTGGCTGCCATTTTGAAGGCTGTCTACCTTACAAAGAAAGAGGAGGAGGAGAGAAAGGGGAAGAAAATTGCTTAACTGAGAATCTGGCTTTATAAGAATGGCTTTGGCTTGAGCTTTTGGATAAAGATTAAGTCAAAATAGCAAACTGTGGAGGAGAACTAGGGTTGGCTGTATTATTGGATAATCCAACTCTTTACTCTGTGGCTGTGTGTATGTTGTGGGGAGGGTTGAGCACAAAGGCTTCATCCCAGACACAGTCTTTCCATTGAATGTGTCCACCAAGGAAGGATGCCAGTCCATAAGATCCCAGCTAGGGGGCTACTGGATGACTTGGGTAGTAGAGGGGATGTAACAACGTCTGTTAAAAGATAGCTTATTCCATCAGAGTGGCTTTGTTCCCAGTCTCTAGGGCTTCATTTACTTATTCCAGGTTGATCTGTGCTTTAGAGTCCAGTCTCTGTGATTGAGTGATATCCTTGTTCTTCACTTGAGATTATTGACCAAGTCAGCATAAATATCACAAATTTTCCTATTCCCTCAAAGAATAATCTGATTATTTCTAAAAAGAAGACCTTTTTGAGTTTGTTCAATTTGACACCTTCTTTAGATCAGTACAGAGAGCGCAAGCAAGTAGATCTTCCTACTCTCTTCCTCGTGTAGTCAACCTCTCTCCCTCAAACACCAAACTTTTGAGGAACCAGGTACCTTCTGCCGAATGACGACCCTGAAGCTGACACATGGATCTTTCTTTTCCCCCAAGAGGGCAGTGATTTTTTTAATGTAGAAATTGCTTTGCCCCAGGGACTTCATTCCTAAAGACTCTCCTCGTCTCTAGCTCCTGCCCTCCTCCTCCTCCACTGAGTGGTCCCTAGCCACCCTGACAGGGGACCTACCTTCACACCGGGCACAGTCCCCCCACTGACACTCCCCGGAAGCCCTCCATAAGAATGAAGGGGATGTGTCATCTTTAACACCGAGATTGTCCATCAGAACCAAGAGTCAGTGCACAGACACCTTCCCTGCTCTTTTGTCCCTGCATCTTATCATGACTCTCCAGCAGGGCCTTCGATTTCTACACCTCAGTAGGGGTATCTGGGCTACTTTTTAGCTTGCATCTCTGTGTGCAGAGATATGTCTCCAATTCCGCACACAATGAAAGAATAACAACAACATGAATTACAAATGTTAGGATGCATTATGCTTTGATTAAATAAGAAATGTGAGCGGCTGAGCCCAGAAGGATAGAACCTGAATCCCGTCAAGATAAAAGATGAATGAACAGAACTATAGTGACATCTGCTGGTCCGTCCCATAGAGTTGTTGGTTTAAATGTCATCAGAAGTTGGTGGTGGAAGGAAATAATAATGATGATACTCTCATGCTTTAAAAAAAAAAAAGAAAGAAAGAAATCCTTAAAATGTGCTTTTATGCAAAGATGTATGAAGTGCAACTGTTTTCATTGATATGTCGCGAATGAGAAAACAAAAGTCTTTGGAATAGACAGTGGAAATTATTGACTCTGCAATTGCTTGTGACAGGAATGGAGAAGACCGCTCGTGTCATCATTTCAGCACAGGGTCCCCCACACCCACACGCCACAGCAGATCAACATCAGTCTAGAGGAGAAGGTAAGCAAGAAGAACAAGAGGGTTCTACTTAAAAGTATCTCTGAGTCTTAAAATACTGGCTTCCTCTTCAGATGTTCCAGGAGAAGCTAAGGCTCCAGGGGACACAAATGACCTTCCCCACTCACATGTACAACGTCTTGCACAGTGTTTTGGTGAAAAAAATGGCCATGGCTGCGATGCTGAGGCACATTAGAAAAACATTAAGATGTAATCAGGTAATCCTTGGGGGCCAGAGCTTCAGGGAGATCAATAGACTTTGCCAGCCCATTGGCCTCCGGTTGGGCAAACCTTCGATTACCAACATTTGCTGCCCTCTCTGCCAAAAAAAATCAAGTGAGAGCTGGCTCTGGGGTCCTGCAGCCCAAACACAGAATGCCAGAAGCTGCCTCCCGGGAGCCTGAGTCTCAGGGAAGCACCCCTTGAGCATTTCTCAGCCAGTGTCATTTTAGAAAGGGCAGTTTTTGTTGGAATCACCACCCCCCCACCACCACCACCAAAGCAGTGTCACAAAGGGAGCCATCCTCTGGACTCTGGATAATGACCATTCTGTTTTCAATGAAATACAAACACAAGGATATTTTTTTCCTAAGCACAGCCCTAACTGCCTCCAGTGGATGGTGTCCACAACAATAGATGATAAAGCTTTGCTAATGGCCCTCCTTACCAAAAAAAAAAAAAAATTAGTAGAGATTATAGTTTTCAGAAATTATCCAGATCACTTTAAAATGGTCTGCATGCCCCTCAGCTTTGAGGTCCAGCATGACAAAAAGATGAGGGCTGCATTAGGAACAAAGGAACTTTTCGCCTCTGCTGTGGGGCCGCTCTGAGTGGGAGGCATGGCTGCCATCTTGCTGTGCTGAAAGCATCCTCATCCCATATCTGAATAAAGGACAGAGAGGCCCCCGCCCAGGCGGCATGTGGGGGAGTGCGCATCTCACAATAACCGTATATTGTGTGAAAGTACGAGTGTGGACAGTCTGCACTTCTCGGAAGCTGGGTTCCTTTTAATGACTCTGAGGGACAATGCATCACCTGCGAGTCTAAAGCACATTCGATAAAACATCTTGGAGTCGGTGCCTGTGGAATTCATTTTCCAGAGACAGCCACGCTTGGGGATTTGGTTTCTAAGTCTTTTTTTCCCTTTCTTTCTTTCTTTTTTTTTTTTTTTTGAGTGTGTTTAAACTGGAAAGCTACTTTCTTCCCCACCCCTCTATCATCTTTCGGCCCTGGTTGATTCTGCACAATTCATCATTGTTTCAGCAGGTTTTCTACAAGGGAAGATTACTAAACTAATTGATTATTAATTGATTATCATAATAGTCACATTCTATTTGCAGTGATTCCTGCAAGCCAGGTATGCCCCGGGTCGTTCTCAACAGCCAGGGATTTGCAGACCCAGAGCCAGGCTGGGGCGTCCCCAGGGACCCATCCATCTGGTGCTGACAGTGCCACATCCATTATTTCCACAAACAACGCTAAGGGAGGGAGTACTGGGTGGAACTGGGAGCATCTTTTTCTGTAGTTTCTTCCATTTGCAAGAAGTTTTCTGAATAACTCTGGCATGACACCTATTATTGAGAAGGGGAGGAGCTCTTTTCCAGAAGTCTTCTCAACCTTCCTGCAACCACAGACTCCAGGCCCTACAGACTCAGTGGGCTGTGATCTTGGTCCTATCTCCTGACACACGGTTCACCCTGCGACTCAAACTCCGTCACTCTTAAAAACAACACTGTCGTGTGCCTCCACGGAGCCCTGTTGTTGTTCAGTCGCTAAGTCATGCCCGACTTTTTGTGACCCCATGGACGGCAGCAAGCCAGGCTTCCCTGTCCTTCACTATCTCCCGGAGTTTGCTCAAACTCATATCCATTGAGTCGCTGAATGCCATCCAACCATTTCATCCTCCATTGCCCCCTTCTCCTCTTGCCCTCAATCTTTCCCAGCACCATGGTGTTTTCCAATGAGTCAGCTCTCTGCATCAGGTGGACAAAGTATTAGAGCTTCAGCATCGGTCCTTCCAATGAGTATTCAGGGTTGGTTTCCTTTAGGATTGATTGGTTTGATCTCCTTGCTGTCCAAGGGACTCTCAAGAGTCTTCTCCAATACCACAGTTCAAAAGCATCAATTCTTCAGCACTCAGCCTTCTTCATGGTCCAACTGTCACATCCATACATGACTACTGGAAAAACCATTGCTTTGACTCTATAGACTTTTGTTGGCAAAGTAATATCTCTGTTTTTTAATATGCTGTCTAGGTTTGTAATAGTTTTTCTTCCAAGGAGCAAGCGTCTTTTAATTTTTTGGCTGCAGTCACCATAAGCAGTGATTTTGGGGTCCAAGAAAATCACCTGGAGTCTGTCACTGTTTCCATAAAACACCCTCCTCTGGGTGCCCTATGCCTCAGTCTCTTGTTCAGTCCCTTGTCCAGTCCCCGGGGCACAACAGTGCACAAAGTGTGCCCTTGGGCTCACGGGGCAGAAAGACAATTACTTTGACCAGACAGCAGGGTGTCATTTATACTGTGGCAGAAAAGGGGGGCAGGAGTCAGGAAAAACTTCCCAGAGGAAGGGACATTTGTGCTGAGTTGTCAAGGGTGTGGGATTACAGAAGGGAAAGTATGTCCCAGGCAACGGAAGCATCATAGAAGAATGAAACCCACCCACAAATAATAGTTCTCAGGTGGCCAGAGGGAAGACGTGTGTATGGGAGGGGATCTGGCAGTGAAGAAGAGGGTGTCAGGAAACAGGAGAAGCCCCATCTGTGGGGTTGATCTTCAAAGGTGTAGTTCTGTACGCACCTTATATAACATTTGTTGAGCATCTACTGTATGCCAGGATTGGTCCTACATGCTTGGTGGAATTTGGAGGAACACCATCTCTGCTCTCAATAATGAACACACTTTGAGTGCCCACTGCATACCGGACAAGCTGTCCTTTTGCTGTTTTAATGAATCCTCATAACAAACCTGCAAGGTAGCTACTATCACCCTGGCTTTGCAAAGGAGGACACTGGAGCCCTGAGACACAAAAATGGCTTGTCCATGATCAAACATGTGGTTTGCAACTCAGCTGGACAGCTTCAGAGAAGTCCCAAGAAGCTTATGAGTGAATGTTTCCAGTGACACAAAACTGTAGAGGAGAGGGTGGGGCGTGCAAACATCTGGGGGTGATGCTTTCCCGGCTCCTGACATATCCCTTTGTGCTGCAAAGGAACCCCAAGCTCAGACTCTCCGGAAGTCCCTGTGTGCATTCCCCAGGCAGGAGCCCTCCACAGAGATGCCTGCTTTGCCTGCAGCCCCTTGTCCCCATCCCTAAGCCTCCCTGCCTTTGTAACACCTCCTGCAGGGGGTAGCCCCGCCTCTGACCTACCAGCCGCTGGGCAAGGTGTAAGCCCCCCTGGGGTCCTGGAAGTTCCCCTGGCCTCCGGCATAGATGGCAATTCCCACTTCAGACATTTCTCAAGCTCGGCAGAGGGAAGCAGAAAGATTCATAGCCAGGAGAAGGAGAAAGACTACCGAGCTGATTCTCAACATGGGGTTGCGGGTTTCCTTTATAGAACTCTTATTTTGTATCAATTCGGCCTGATTACTTTTCGAAATATTAAAATCTGTAAGTAAACATCTTGCCCTGTTAAGGTTAGTCTCCTGCCAATAGCCTTTATCAGGCTTATAAATTCTATTTTTATCTCCCCCCACCTGCTCCCAATTCTTCTCTTAAGCTGACACCGAAAGGTCCAATAATCAGTCACCCAATTCTGTGGTCGTGACCTCTCCGATAACAAGGGGAGAAGTGTAGTCTCACTAATGTGGGAAGCAAAGAAAGGAAAGAATCATCAAGGACTTCTTAATACAACTGAAAGCGGCAAAGTCCGCCTAGAAATAGAATGTTTTAAAGAGAGAGAGAGAGACATTTGTTAAGAAACAGCATGTTTCAACATAAACCGAGATGTAACGAACACATGGAAAAAAAGTCCAAGGGAAAGAAAACTATGGAAACAATCATGGAGGTGTCAAGCTAGGGCACAGGGAGTATCGGTGGATGTTGGAGTATAGGTGGATGTTTCCAGAACGCTATTTTAGGTCCTATTCATACGTGAATTCCTCTGATAAAATTTCCCTGTGGCTGATCTTTACACGCTGAACCCAGTGAGTCAGGGTCGGCCCCTCACCCCTTGTCTGGGGCTCCGTCATTTCTGATAGCGCACAAAGTGGTGTGCATTTGCTCATTGCCTCGTTGGTCTGAGTGCTCTGGCGTTCATATAACATTGTATTTCTGAATCTGCAATACTTCACATCACAGAGGGAAACAGAAAAGGAAGATGCTGAAGAGAACATGAAGGGAGAAAAAGACAGGAGACTTTGTCAGGAGTTTTAAACTTTTCTTATTGAGTTAGAAGAAGCCCCTGGGAGAAGATGCTTTAGATGTTTGGTCCTTCTGGGCGCACTGTTGCCAGAGAAAAGAAAGCACGTGATGAGTTAAAAGTGGTTGGGACACGCGAGGGACTCAAAGAGAAGACTGGGGGAAGGTGCCTATCTCACAATTGCTCTCTTATGTGGGCATTAAGGCTGTGACCGATATTGTCATCATTTACAGGATATGCTTCTTTCAAAAGCACGAGAAATCTTGGCTGTGTAAAGAGAAAACTTCCCAGTTTTTACCTAAAATTCTTTATCCCATGATGCACAGCATTAAGCAAAGGACATGGGCACTTAGGGAAAGGAATTTCAAATTCGTGGTGCCCTCTTGTTTTGCCTTGTAAATTTTGCCAGGTTTCCTTCCTTCGCTGGTTTTATGATATTAACCATTTGCAGCCAGAGCACAAATGATGGGGAAAGTCATAAATACAGAGGTGGTATTGCTCTATGAAGTCATCCAAATGTTAGGTAAGACATACACAGGGATCCTGAATTTTAGAACAAAGACCCTGAGATGGTTGGAGGTGTTGGCAGGGACCGGGAAGACATGAGATGAATAAATCATTTCCTCTATTAATTAACTGTCTAAGGAAACTGTGTCAGTATAGTTTCTCTTCTGTTTCCTCCCTGCCCCAAATGACAGTGAGTCAGTGAAGGGGGTAATGTGAGATGGCGTGCCAACTTGTGGACACCAGGGAAGTCTACCTCAAAGTTTGCCCAGCTTAGCATTTACCAAGGTACCTCCTATGGCCTGAGTTATGTCCCCTCAAAATTAATATACTGAAACCCTACCATACACTCCACCCCCCACCTCCAGAATTCAGAATGTGACTTTGGAGATAGGCTCTCTAAAGAGATAATTAACATGAGGTCATTAGCGTTAGTCGCTTTAGTCGTGTCTGTCTCTTTGCAACCCTATGAACTGTAGCCTGCCATGGGATTCTCCAGGCAAGAATACTGGAGTGGGAAGCCATCCCCTTCTCCAGAGGATCTTTCCAACCCAGGGATAGAACCCAGGTCTTTTCCACTGTAGGTGGACTCTACCATTGGAGCCACCAGGAATCCCTGAGGTCATTAGGATGGACCCTAATTCAATCTGACTGGTGTCCTTACTTTTCCCTCTTTTTAGAGGAAATTAGGACACACAGATACACAGAAGGAAGACCCTGTGAAGACATTAGAAAAAGGTGGCCATCTACAAGAAAAGGAGAGAAACTTCAGAAGATACCACCCTTGATCTCGGACTTCCAGCCTCCAGAATTTTGAGAAGCCAAACATCCGTTGTTTAAGCCACCCAGTCTGTGGTATTTTGTTATGGCAGCTCTAGAAGACTAATAAAGTGCTTACAATAGTCTGTTAAGTGAGAAAAATGAATCAGTCTCTCAGTGATGACCCTTAGGAAACCTGAAGTCTGTAGACACATGGGAAGTAGCTGGCACTGTGCAGTATGACTGAGGGTCCGGCATTCGCTCTTCTGCTCATGACTCTGATGACCTCAGGCAAGTATGCAAACCTCTCTGAGCACCAGATCCCTCTTGTGTGAAATGAAGATAATGATACTTGATTAGATACTATGCATTTAGGGAAGGAGTCCTCCAGTGTGGACTAGGCATACAAATATAAATGATATTGTCCTGTTCTGGTGATGCTTATGGTGACTCTAATTAAGGAGAAAGAGAGAAAGAGATGCTCATAAATGGATAACTGCAATACCATGGGACACTTGCTCCAAAAGAAATATGTACATGCACTTTCATAGACCTATGTGTGTGTGTGTTAAGGTTGCATCAGATTAACTTTTAAGAATGAAGTCAGGAAAAACTTCACAAAGGAGATCATTTGACTGGGCTTTTAAAGTACAAGTTCAAATAGCAGAGAATCAGACAAGAGAGCTTTGGGATAAAGAAGCATGCACAATGGCAAGGGTGCCCAGAAGGGCAAGACAAGGTAAAAGAATAGTAAATAGTTAGGCGTGATTAGAGAGCACCACCAGGACTGTCAGAACATGAGATAGGAAAGCTACATTGGTGTCAAATCATAAATGGTCTTGAATACTTAGACAAGCTGTCTCAGCTTTGTTCTATTAGACATTGGGGATCAGTGAAGATTTTTAAGCAAGACAGTGATATGAAAAGATATGTCTTTTGGAAAGTATATTTTGAAGGCAGTGCGGTAAATGGATGTGATGGGAAATGTTTAGAAACATACATCAAGTAGATATGCTATTTCAAGAGTTCACATACTTGAAAAACCCTGGGTGGGGAAGGATTGAATTGGATAATCTCTGTGAACTTACTCTTTAAATAATAATACTAATAATTGTGATTATTTTTGAGAGTGAGAATATTTAAGACCACGACTTGTCAGTACATGTCAATGCTAATTAAATTTTCAGGGCAGTTGTGAGAAATTAGTTAATATCATTACGAACATGTGATACCGGGTGATTTTCTTAGTTGCGAATTCCTTGTTTTAACATTAAAATAACTGCTCAGTCAACCAATTTGAAGGAAGTGAAGTGTTTCGCCGAAATGAAATTTTCAATTCATTTCTATCTCGTTTCCATCTTTTTTATAATTAAATTTATTATTTCTAATTGAAGAATAATTACTCTACAATATTGTGCTGGTTTCTGCCAAACATCAACATGAATCAGCCATAGATTTACCTATGTCCCCTCCCTCTCAAACCTCCCTCCCTCTTCCCTCCCCATCCCACCCCTCTAGATTGTTACAGGGCCCTGGTTTGAGTTCCCCAAGTCACAGGGCAAGCTCCCATTGGCTATCTGTTTTAAATATGTAGTGTATATGTTTCCATGCTACTCTCTCCATACTTCCCACCTCCTTCCTCCCCTACCCCATCCATAAGTCTGTTCCCTATGTCTGTGTTTCCACTGCTGCCCTGCAAACAGGCTCATCATGTCCATCTTTACGGAAAGTTAGTTACTTTTGGTGACAATAAGAACAAGTCTGCCCCCACATGTAGCACAATAAACCAAAGCTTTAAATTCCACAGGTACTGGTGTTGAAAGTCCATAGGTTATGAAATATAAATGACACTATGTTTTAGAGACCGGATTATACACTGTCGACATGTTCCCCTCTTTCTCTGCACCCCCTACCCCAACTGCCGAGCAGAATTACCTGCTATCTTCTCTGTGCTCCCAGAGTCCTTTGTTTTCTATTGCACAAATCACACTGCAGGACGGAATATACATAAGCCTTTGTCTCCACTGCTAGATCACAAACTCCTCGTCTTCTTCATCTCTGGCTCCCCAGAGCCTAGCATAGGGCCTGCCTGGCCACAGAAGACGCTTGATATTCAGTCACTGAATTGCTTTAAGGTAACTCCCAGGATGGGGTGTGTGTGTATGTGTGTCTGTGTATATTTCTGCTATAAACTCAGAGTGAAAAGTGATAAAGTAACGTGGATTCCACTTGATGGCCTGTTCTATAAAGTACTTCTCTTTTTAGTGTAAAAACCCCAGTGAAGGGACTGACACATGCCAGCTTAAGTACACATGCAAAAGCTCTGTCTTGGCAGCCAGCCTTGGTTAGCCCAGCTCTCTTTGAATGCAAGCGTCTGATTCATAAGTGCTTGTCCTGCTCCATAGCCCTAGCACGTATCACGTTTATTTGTTTGACTTATGCAGGACGAGTGTGTATACATCTCCTATACAGGATCTCATTATACCCAGGCAGAAAGTGGTTTAATGCACACTTTGTACTTTTGACACCTAAATAATCCAGTTATCATCTTGACATGGAAATTGGAATGTCTTTGTTCTAGTGGCCTGATATACTCAAGTTAGAATACATACATCAATGATTTCAAAACACAATGTGTTCTACAAATATCAAGCCTTGTTCACTGTGCTTCAAACAATGCAGTCAAGACAGTTCATTATACAGGGATGGGGAAATAAATTCCCTTTTTTCTCTTTGCTTTTCTTCTGTTGACTAAAGAAGCATCAATAAAAAGGCCAGGTGCTCTGCAGCTAATGTTCTCATGGACAGCACACACATTCAGCTCATAGACTAACTGCCATTTACTGTCTTTTTCCTTGAATATTAATAAAGAGATAGGACACTATAAAAAGTGTCTTCTTATTCTTCCACTTCCTTAAATCATACTTATTATTGAGATATCTTAGAAAAACATTCTATTTCAATGATAGCTGACTTTTTCTTAAGACATCATTTGCAGTGTGTCATATGAGGTACTTTAAACTCTCCCTATAATATCTCATCAGCCCTAGAAGGTAAGTAAGTATTATTCTTTTTCACTCCTATTTACAGATGCAGTTATTGGTGTTGTTTAGTTGCTGTGTCTGACTCTTTTGCAACCCAATGGACTGTAGCCTGCCAGGCTCCTCTGTCCATGGAATTTTCCAGGCAAGAACACTGGAGTGGGTTGCCGTTTCCTTCTCTGGGGGATCTTTCCCTGCCAGGGATCAAACCGGCGTCTCCTGCGTTGGCAGGCGGATTCTTTACAATTGAGTCACCAGAGAAGCTCACAAATGCAGAAGTCAAACAAAGAATCACTTTCCTCCATGAGTGGGAGGGAGATAGACCCTGTTTCTCTCTGACTTGAATCTGGCTTTACACACTGTACCATACTATCCCAGCTTTTTGAAGGACTGAGCACTCAAATTCCTGTCTCAGCTAACTTCAGTCTGAATTTAGGCTTCTAACTGAAGGCTGCAATCATTTCCAGCATGAACTGGGAACTCCATACATGTCAATGAATGACTAATGTAGTGCTAATCACTAACTGTAAGTCCAGAGGGGAAGATTCAGAAATAGCAGAGATAAGAATATTTTTGCACCTGTATAACAAGAGCATCAACAGTGGTAATAAAGATAATAACATTTAGTTCACTTGTGGAGAAAATACTACAAACTAATCTCAGTGCAGGAGATAAAATTAAGGCAATCGGTGGGTTTGAGGCAGCAGTTTCAATATATTCACTTGGTTGGATGCTATGGCCCAACAAATATCCAGGAGACTTCCCAAGCGATATCCAAGGGAAAGCAACAAAATGTTGGATAAATCATTCCAAACCTAATACAGAGAGACTCACTCTGCCACATGGAAAAAGTGGTGAGGAGACAATTAACTTCAACAATGTGTATTGTGCCTGAAAACAAGACTGGGTAAAGTCACCACAACTGCAACCTCTGTAAATTAGTCAGCAATAATGGGTATAGTTTGAAACCATGAAAACTTTGAAAAACAGAATAATTGCAAGCCATGAAATCATTTATAGAAATCCCAACAACAAATTCTAAGGTAGACATGTCCAGCGCCTCTTTTCTACTTAATTTGAAATATTTATAGCAGAGGTAAAGCAAACATTTGATGAGTGTGAAGGTGCGAGTGTAGCAAACCAAGATAGGTAATTGGCATTAAAATCACTGCAAGTGTTTAACACAAGAAGCCTTGCTTACAAAGTGCAGAAGATGTAAAATAAATGAACACATAAATGGAGAAACAATATATATTGTTGTCTGCTTCCAACAGACATAGAGTGGAAGTCGCTCAGTCATGTCCAACTCCTTGCAAGCCCATGGACCGTAGCCCTCCAGGCTCCTCTGTTCATGGAATTCTTCTGGCAGAATCCACAAGAGGGTTATCCTTCCTTTCTCCAGGGGATCTTTTCGACCCCGGGATCAAACCCAGGTCTCCCACATCGCAGGCGGATTCTTTACCGACTGAGCCATGAGGGAAGCCCACCAACAGACATAAGAAATCTACTAAGGTTATAAGTGACCGACTGGCCTTCAAATGCAAGTAAATAGCAGAATTAAAATGGAGCTCAGCTGAGACCATAAACCAGGTCAGTGAATATAAAATTTTAAACACAATGTATACTGAGATAGAGCCATAGTCACAGACCAACAATTTCTGGATAAAAGACCAACAGCTTGCTACCTGCTCAAACCCATAAAGTAAATGGGATCAATAGGGCAGGACCAGATAAAGAGGCAAACGGCGGAAAGAGGAAGGCAGGCATGTTTTAAAGAACAACATACGTTGCTGTGCAGCTGTGGGTTTAATAAGGCCAAGTTTATGCTATACTTCAGGGACAATTCAGAAAACGATGACATTGGATTTCTAATCCAATAACAAATTACCCTAAGATTTCTACATAAATATCAATATGAAGATGCAGTCAATATAATGACTACATAACCTTCCTAAGAATTTTTAATCATAACTTTCAAGAAGATGTCCTGCTTAGTTAAGTGCTTTCATATATTTTATATAATTTTATTTTTATAGTACTCATAACTTCTATTCTTAACACCACAGAGCAGATGAGAAAACTGGAAATTAGAAGCAGCGAAAAATATGTCTAAGACAACACAGGGTGTCAGTGACAGAACCAAGATGAAAAAAGTGTCTCTGACTTCTACAGCTTTTTCTTCTCATGGAATCAGCCTTTCAAGTTTAAATAGGTCTGAAATGTAAAATACTAGTTGATTATAGGAAAAACATGTATCCAAGTTGGGAGATACACTTAAATCCCATTAAACTAACTGAAAAATTCATGAGCAATGCATGGATAATTTGTTTCTTATTAAAACATTAAACTTGTAGAGAATATTTAGCTGTTCAAATGTCAAGTAACAGGATAGCTATAGTAAGTTAATTAGGTACCAATTCATTGCTAAAGATACTTAATTGACATTTAATAAGCATATTAAATACCAATTAACCAACTATATTTAGTACTAACTATATTTAGTCAAAGTTGTTTTGTTAATTGCTTGCTCAGTGCCTTAGTATCTATGGTCAATAGATTATAACCCAATTAAATATATACATTAATGCGTTTGCATATATGTCTCCCCAGTGGGGAGTGTCGCCCAGATGCTCATGTATGGGTTTAACCATCATCACCCATCTCTGTGAAGAAAACCTCCTCCAGCAAGCCACCCCAGCTAGTGGGAGACCCTCTACAAGAAGAATGTCAGCCTGCGTCTGAGGACAAGACTATTGCACTCTCCTGTCACTGCTGAACTTGGAACATGGAAAAATTAACAGGTGCTGGTGACAGGGGCACAGAGATCAAACCCTTTTGAGCCCTCCGCAGAGTGACTATCTCATTCAGAAGCCACAGCCACGGCGTTTCTTAAACACCATTTTTATTACCATCTACAGGAGGCAGGAACATACTGATTATGATAATTGCCTCCAGGGTCTCGTGACTCTACAGGGCTTAAAAGATCCTGGGTGGTGTTCTTCTGGGCTACTCGCTGAGTAAGGCTGTCTGGCAGTCACATGCTGACATGTGGGGCCTGTATTGTGTATTCCGGATACAGTGTTTTCCGCAGACACAATGCTTCCAGCACAATAGTGAAAGGACATGTGAACACGTTAACCTTGGTCCCTCTTCCTTGTGTCTGTAGGTTCCAACAGCTTTATGAATCCTTGCTGAGGTTTGAATATGCAGAAGCGCTGAACAGTGATGTGAATCTCATTTCTCAGGGTTGAAGGGCAAAGCTGGCAGTCACTCAGACTATTTGTGCGGGCAAGACATACCCAAACAAGCCTTGTCTCAACATGACAAGATCATATAATAAATATTTCCTAAATAAAGGTGAATTACTATTTTGGAAATCAACCCAATCTTAACGTTTGGGGAGTGCTTTCCATTATTTAAATAATCAAGTTGCTGCCCACCGTGCGATCCCTGAGCTTGGCCAGAACCAAAGTCTGGAGGTGTGAACATTTAGTGGTGAGGTCTAGGTGATCATGTTTCCTACGCAATCCAGAAAAGCCAGCCGCTAGGACAGTGAGTCAAGCAATCAGTTTGGGGATTTCCCAATTTATGGGCAGAACTTTTCCAAAGACAGTCTGAGATCCACAGTTCAGGAGGATCTGAGCCAGGAACTGACAACATTACAGCTCTGGGAGACAGGAGTCAGTGGGCAGGAATCATCAAAAGTACTCCAGGAACACCTTTCTTAGTGTCTCATCCTTAGATGGATGAAAACCGTGCAGCTTTTGTCTGTGATTGTCTTCAAGGATTGCTGCTCCATCTCTGTAGGCACAACCAAAAGAAATTCCCTAAAGTGACTATAATTCAAACATGTTCAGACTGGAGGAATAAAGGTAAATGGTGGGAGGCCATATCTTTAGAACAGAATATAGGAAGGCATACATGTAAAATAGCAAGAGTAATACTTTCAACATTCAGAAAATGAAGATCATGACATCTGGTCCCATCACTTCATGGGAAATAGATGGGGAAAGAGTGGAAACAGTGTCAGACTTTATTTTTGGGGCTCCAAAAGCACTGCAGATGGTGACTGCAGCCATGAAATTAAAAGACGCTTACTCCTTGGAAGGAAAGTTATGACCAACCTAGATAGCATATTCAAAAGCAGAGACATTACTTTGCCAACAAACGTTCGTCTAGTCAAGGCTATGATTTTTCCAGTGGTCATGTAAGGATGTGAGAGTTGGACTGTGAAGAAAGCTGAGCGCTGAAGAATTGATGCTTTTGAACTGTGGTGTTGGAGAAGATGCTTGAGAGTCCCTTGGACTGCAAGGAGATCCAACCAGTCCATTCTGAAGGAGATCAGCCCTGGGATTTCTTTGGAGGGAATGATGCTGAAGCTGAAACTCCAGTACTTTGGCCACCTCATGTGAAGAATTGACTCACTGGAAAAGACTCTGATGCTGGGAGGGATTGGGGGCAGGAGGAGAAGGGGATGACAGAGGATGAGATGGCTGGATGGCATCACTGACTTGATGGACGTGAGTCTGAGTGAACTCTGGGAGTTGGTGATGGACAGGGAGGCCTGGCGTGCTGCGATTCATGGGGTTGCAAAGAGTCGGACACGATTGAGCAACTGAACTGAATACTTTCAAGGATGGCATCACCGATTCAATGGACCTGAACTTGGGCAAACTCTGGGAGATGGTGAGGGACAGGGAGGCCTGGTGTGCTGTAGTCCACAGGGGTCACAAGGAGTCGGACATGACTTAACAGCTGAACAACAGCAACAACCAAGTTACACCTATACTGGGTATGATTACAAAATGACGTGTGTTGCTATAAATAGGGCTTCCCTTGTGGCTCAGCTGGAAAAGAATCCAAAGATTATGAATGTATTAACTAGATACAAAGTTGAGGATGTGCCTAGACACAGTGACCCTAGTTGACCTGCCCTGTCATTTTTTTTTGTCTCCATGTGAACACTGGTGGTTTTGAGTATTTCTTGCCAGAGGTCCATCTGTATTGGCAAGACTGCATCTGTTTGTGTTTGGGGGGTCGGGGGGGGCGGCGGTGATGGGTAAGGGGAGGATGTCTCCTTCCTTCAAAAATGACGCTGGGCTCTGATGAGAATCTTCTCATCATCTTGAGACTTGGCAGCAGATTAATATGTAACACTCTTTAAAATGTCCCAGGGCGGGTCAGTGCAATTTACCTCATTTGGCTTTTGCATCAAATTTTCCATTGAAAAGACTTGTGCACTTTGCATGTTCCCAGTTAATGAAGGACTGCCATGTGCCTGTGAGCTTTGTTTGAGGATGCCATGAAATGGGGGAGAAAATTATTATCCGGAGGGACATAATTGTTGCCCTGAATAAGTCTGATCAGTGAGGGAAAGGAATAAAGAGATTGTATGTGAAATTTAAATTCTTCAGTGTGAGGTACTCTTGGGTAAGCAAAACACTCAAGCTAAAGTTAGAAATGAATTAGTTAACACAACAGAAAAAAAAGAGTCAGACTCTATAGACTGAGCCAACATTTCAATTTTCAGCTCAGTAGGCAGTGGAAGTGAGGCTGAAGAGGGGGCTTGGCATAAATCATAAATTCCAGGATATTGTACTATAGCCTTCTAGGGGACTTGGTAAGCCACAGTTGACATATAGATTTGAGGTTCAGAATCTAGTTCTGGTATTTAAAGAGAAAAGAAAGAGCTACATTGGAGGGCAGGAAAAATGCAGGACATTCAAGATAATGAATTAAATTCTCTTCCGATTGAAGAGAAATGGACAAAATGGGAATCTGTGTTTGAATTCTAAAAGTTGGTGATTAAGAAGCAATCTGAATGAAGTCTATATGGCTTATAAATTTTTGGTTGATGATGGATTTGAGTTTATTAGGTAGATCAGAACAAAAGGACATAAATGCAAATCAAGAGAGAATGTGTGAAAAAGAAATTTAAAGAGATATTTTATGGAGAAAGTGATGACATTTAGGATGAATTTGATCACTGCATGGATCTCAGTAAATTAAAAAGAGTATAATTGGTTATACAAGTGAAAGAAGCACCCTGAATCTTAATAGGACTCTGTGTTGCTTTAGAAAAGAGAACAGTGAGTTTACTTGAAATGGAGAATCCCTTCTAGGCTGCTTCCTTCAGAGACACCATCTCTACATCCATGTTGGGCAGTGGGGAGCAGAGGAGGAACACTTCACATTTCCTGGCTCCCAATCCTTGAAGGCTTTCATGCAGTGTGGTCTGTGATCCAGCAGCATCACCCGGGAGCTTGCTGGCAGTTCAGGGGTCCCATTCTGGGCCTACGGAATCAGAACCTGGATGACGCATGTGTACATTAATATTTGAAAAGCACAGATCTAAAACCACCACCCACAGCTCTACCTCTAGTTAAGGTGGGATTTAAACAGGCCTGGACTTGAAGCCTGGCTGTCCCCCTCACTAGGCAAGGCTGGTTAAATGATTTCACCCCTGAATTCCAATCTCCTCATGTGTAGAATGGAAATGATGAAAATAGTGGCTACCTATTTCAGAGTTTTATTAGCACGAAATGAAATTAGTGTTGAAAGCCCAGAGACTCTGAAACCAGATGTGCAAAGTCACTTCAGTCATGTCTGACTCTTTGCGACCCCACAGACTCCAGGCTCCATGGCCCATGGGGTTCTCCAGGCAAGAATTCTGGAGTGGGTTGCCATGCCCTCCTCCAAAGGATCTTCCTGACCCAGGGATTGAACCCGCATCTCTTACATCTCCGGCGTTGCAGATGGGTTCTTCACCACTAGTGCCACCTGGAAAGCTCCTAAAACCAGACAGTCTGGCTCAGACAGTGCTCTGTCACTCACCAGCTGTACAACTTTGGGACAAACCATCTAACTTCACTGCCTGCCCCCAGGTTTTTCATCAGTAAAAAGAAAGTAATAATTGTACCCATATTACAGACTTGCTGTGGGAGCCAGCAATGTAACTGACATAAAAGTTCAAAATATTGCTGATGCCTCGATGTACTATAGACATGTTGGCTAGAATTACTGTTACAAATGAAATGCCAGGAAGACAAAAGCTTTTCAATAGATGTTAGCTCTTCTCTGTAGCATTACTCGCCCACACAATGACTTATTGTTATAGAAGCAGGCAGATTAAGGATGATGGAGAGCAACAAATTCAAGATTTAAGTAATTGTAAGTTTGTGGTAGGATTTGCCTTTAACTGCTAACAGAACAATATGGGTTTTGGCAAAATGTTCCTTGAATCTACTGTAAGCTCACTTGTCTATCCAGGCAAGTTGGAAAACGGGACATGTTAATTCACATAACTTGGTTTTAAAAAACAAACAACTTTTCCCAAATGAAACAAAGGGATTTCCCCCCTCTACTGGATCCTAACCCCAATTGGTCTGAATTGACTCCTTTTTGTGTATGCAAATTGAATTTTCCTAATTCAGTCTCCACTTCTATAAGCCTGTATCTCTGTTTACATAGACACCAAGCGAGAGAACAGTCAAGTCGTGGGTGAGGGCTGGAGAGGTACTAAATCAGTGTTCTTTCTTTCCGCTTCTGCCTTCACGACCTTCCTCCAGGAAGCTCAGTTCACACTGGCTCCCTCTTGCTAGTTTCTCGAAACCTTTTCTAGGAAGTCTGACCACCGGCTCCTTCCCTGTGACCTGGTTTCTGGCTCTTGGGCTCTCCACGACCTCAGCTCAACCCCTTTCCCTTCTCACAGCATCAGCTCTGAGCCCTGAGGTCACTGAGGACGAGCGCTTCCAATTCCACTGCCTTTTACCGGCCTGTGCAACCCTGAAATAATTTGCCTCAAAACCCGTTCTTGAAGAGAGAAGCCTGGTCAGACAAACGAAGGATTGGATTGAATTTTGTTCTTGCGAGAGAATGCCCGCGGCAACATCTGTTTGTAAGCAACAAGATTGGGAAGTTGTTTTGTGCTTCTCTGCTGCCCATTCTGGTTCTTTCCCGGGTGTATTGTCTTCCCTGGAGGGGTCACCTCGCAGAATTTTCTCAGTGGTCTGGTCTTCGGTGCTAAGGAACTCATAACTAATTACCAGGACTTCAATTCTTAAACTTGACCAGCTGTGTCGAAGAAAGGGCGCTTTGGTCTCCCAGTACTGGGGGATCTATAATTCATCCTCCATAAAAAAAAAGTCAATATTGGAGCAAAAATGACATTTAAAAATCATAAAATAAGTAGACTGGTATTTACCTAAGATGTTCCTTTCCTCTCTTCGTTTTATATACCAGGTACTGTATTGTTTGTTTTCTTTGGGGCGCTGTGAGCAGCTTCGTGACAGAGAGATGCTCTCCTGTTTCCAGTGGCTTCTGGGTAAGGAAGAAAACAGACCCACTGAGAAAAGATAGTGGGGGCAGCGTGGGAAACCCTCTGTACACACTCTCCTTGCAGCTTTGATGTGGTGAAATCAGTTTAGGGACTGAGCCACGCAAGTTAGCTTTTTTCCTTGATTCTAAAATTGCGTTATAAATTTTTATAGCTTTACAGATTAAAGAAAGATTAAAACCATGAAGCACTCGTTAATTACAAATGGCTCACCAGTGGCTAACATATTTGTATCCCCCGTCAGGGTGGTGGGAACACTGTCCCAACACAAAGGCAGCCCCATCAAAAGACAACCACCAGCCTGATTAAGGGAAGGCAAGAGCAGTGGGCCCCTCTGTGCCAGGCAAACTAATTCAAAGCCTCAGGCAGCATTGGTGTGACCCCTCCAGGCCTCTTTGCTAGAAACTGGATTGATTCTCCCCATCATTCAGAGTGGGGTAAATATTTTTGAAATTGTGACCTCCCTGGTAAGCTCAGGCAGCTCACAATCAAAGGAGGCAGGACCCCTTCCTAACATGTGATGGCAACAGGCGTTGGCAAGGAGGTCCATTAACCTTCTAGGGAAAATGCCCATCAATGAGCCAGAAGTGGAAATGGTCAGAATGTGGAGACATGGACCAGTTACTCTAAAGTCATTTGTTATGAGAACATGGGGGAAGGAAAAGAACAGAGATTTAACTGTCAGGCTGCTGCAGAGATGTCAGAGAACTCAATATGGTTTCCTTTTACTCAACAAGAATTTGTTAAGCATTATGTGAGGCAAGAAGCAAGCCAAATTTGTGCTAAAAGCAAGATAGGATGGGCAGAGATGATAGTATACTCATTCATGCACTCTGAAAATTTTCTGGACATTTAATATAATCAGTTTAGGAGGGTGTATGCTCTGTGTAAGGGCTTCCCTGGTAGCTCAGTTGGTAAAGAATCTGCCTGCAGTGTAGGAGACCCAGGTTCAATCCCTGGGTCAGGAAGATTCCCTGGAGAAGGAAATGGCAAATCACTCCAGTCTTCTTTCCTGGAAAATCCCACGGACAGAGAGCCTGGCAGGCTACAGTCCATTGGCTCACAAGAGTCGGACAAAACTTAGCAACTAAACCACCTGCTCTGTGTAAGTCTATAGAAAGTGTGTGCACATGTGTGCATGTGTTTTGCCAAATAAAAAGCATAATAGCAAAGTTCCAGGTCCTATCACCATAATAGGGTATTTAATAGTATAACGTGGGAAGTAACCAGACAACATTTTTCAATGTGTTCACTCAGTTGATAGAGTTACCAAATAAAAATATTCATAGTTTTATTTCTATCATAACTTGGAAGAATTTGTTACAAGAGATATGATATACACACAATCTTTTAAATTTTGTACACTGACCTGAAACATTGGCCTCCTAGGGTAAGGAGATACATGTAAGATAATATTTACAAAATACTTAACACAGTGTTGCTCTCAATAAAGTTAAAATTCCCCACACATCTTACCCAGAAAACGCTCTTCAAGTGCAAGAGTCTGAGGGAGAAAATACTAAATATTAATATTAAAATACTAAATTTATTATTCAAATAAGCACCATTTTCCCTTCTGTACTCATTTGAAGACAAAGGGATACTCTTCATTGAAGATTAAAAATATATTGAAGGAAAAACAAAACGGAAAGCATTCCTTTTATGAATCTTTTATGATTTGATTTTTTTGAAGCACAAAATCTAGGTCCAATTTATAAGACTATTGTTCTCCAAAATCTAATAGTAGAACTTCAAATTTATTGTGTGTTTATGAAGTGTCCAGCAGTGGACTAAGTCCTATACATGCATTATGTAAATTAATCCTCATATAATCTTCTGGGCAAAAGGAGAAGAGGGCAGCAGAGGATGAGATGGTTAGACAGCACCATTGACTCAATGGACATGAATTTAATGCAAACTCCGGGAGATAGTGGAAAATGGGGAAGTCTGGTGGGCTGCAGTCCATGAAGTGACAAAGAGTTGGATACAATTTAGTGACTGAACAACAATCTTCTGGGGAAGATTCTCTTCCTATTCCCATTTCACAGATGCTGTAACTGAGGTCAAGTTAACCCCCCAGGGTTCCATAGCTAATCAATGGCAGAACCCAGATTCTAATGCCAGTTTTAGACTGTGAATCCTGATCCACCAAGCCCACTGCCTCTCAAATCATAGTTGAGCATTGCCCTTGGAATTCATTAAAAGTAAGTTAATACTAGAGATTGCCATACTGAGTGAAGTAAGGCGGACAGAGAAGGAGAAATATCGTATGACTTCCTTTGCATGTGGAATCTAAAAGGAAATGATACAACTGAACTTGCAAAACAGACTCAAAGACTTAGAGAATGAACGTGTGGTTTCCGGGGGCAAAGAATGAGGAGAAGGGATAGTTAGGGAGTTTGGCACAGACATGTGCACACAGTTATATTTAAAATGGATAACCAACAAGGCCTTGCTGTATACCACATGGAACTCTGCAACATCATGTGGCAGTGTGGATCAAAACGGAGTTTGGGGGAGAATAAATGTATGTATACCTATATGTACATATACAATATGTATATGTATGGCTGAGCCCCTTTGCTGTTCATCTGAAACTATTGATATTGCAACACTGTTAACTGTCTATACACCCATACAAAATAAAAGGGTTTTTTTTTAAGTAAATTAATTCTAAGAGAGAAAGAAATTTTTTTTCAGGCAAAAGTTATTAGTTTTTTGCCCAAATCCAAGGTGATCCATTATTAGCTAATGTTATTGAGCCAGGCATTTTTCCTCTTGTATATCTTATCTCATTGTAGCCTCCCAAAAACCCTCTGAAAGAATAAATACCTGCACTGGGCAGATGAAGAATAGTCCAAATCATTTATCCAGTGTTACACAGCCAGTAAACAGTAGAGCCAGGACTTGCTTCATGGCCAATCTTAAGCTAATACCATATATAACTCCAAGAGCAGTTGTAGGAGAGGGAAAATATTGATCCTGTTGATTGTCATCTGTTGGAACCGGCAAAGATCAGTGATGCATATTCAGAAGACTATACCTCCCTACCTTCTGGTAATGAATGGATCCTTGCAGTAACTAACAGGAATAGAACTAAGCAGCCTAAAAGAAGTTCAAATACTAAAGACTCTGTGCTGAAAAAATCAGGATTCAGAGTAATTTCAGACATCACGTGAAGCCACCATATCACCAGAGTGTGAATTAGCAGAGCTTAAGCAACAGCAGAACAAGTGACCCAGAACCAGAAGAGAGATATCTCTATAATCTAGTCATGTAGTCCTCAGACCAGCAGCTTTTGCATCAGGTGAGAGCTTATTAAAATGTAGAAACTTGGGTCCCACCCTAGACCTACTGAATCAGAAAACTCGGGGTGGGGCCCACCAGTCTGTGTCCACAAACCCTACTGATGCCTGGGTCCACTGAGAACCACTGCCCTAGCCATCTTGAGTTATATCTGTAAGGAGACCAAAGAAGCTACCAGAACTGCATTGTAGCTACAGCTGCGTGTTATATACATGGCTGATGCGAGGAAATGCACACGTGTGCATACACAGTTGTGGATGTGACTGGTGACAGAAGCAAGGTCTGATGCTGTAACGAGCAATATCGAATATGAATCAAGGCAAATTGGAAGTGGTCAAATAGGAGATGGCAAGAGTGAACATCGACATTCTAGGAATCAGTGAACTAAGATGGACTGGAATGGGTGAATTAACTCAGATGACCATTATATCTACTGCTGTGGACAGGAATCCCTTAGAAGAAATGGAGTAGCCATCATAGTCAACAAAAGAGTCTGAAATACAGTACTTGGATGCAATCTCAAAAATGACAGAATGATCTCTGTTCATTTTCAATGCAAACCATTCAATATCATGGTAATCCAAGTCTATGGCCTGACCAGTAACGCTGAAGAAGCTGAAGTTGAACCATTCTATTAAGACCTAGGAGACCTTTTAGAACTAACACCCAAAAAAGATGTCCTTTTCATTATACGGGACTGGAATGCAAAAGTAGGAAGTCAAGAAACACCTGGAGTAACAGGCAAATTTGGCCTTGGAATACGGAATGAAGCAGGGCAAAGGCTAATAGCGTTTTGCCAAGAGAATGCACTGGTCATAGCAAACACCCTCTTCCAACAACACAAGAGAAGACTCTACACATGGACTTCACCAGATGGTCAACACTGAAATCAGACTGATTATATTCTTTGCAGCCGAAGATGGAGAAGCTCTATAGAGTCAGCAAAAACAAGACCAGGAGCTAACTGTGGCTCAGATCATGAATTTCTTATTGCCAAATTCAGACTTAAATTGAAGAAAGTAGGGAAAACCACTAGACCATTCAGGTATGACCTAAATCAAATCTCTTATGATTATACAGAGGAAGTGAGAAATAGATTTAAGAGACTAGATCTGATAGACAGAATGCCTGATGAACTATGGACAGAGGTTCATGACACTGTACAGGAGACAGGAATCAAGACCAACCCCAAGAAAAAGAAATGAAAAAAAGCAAAATGGCTGTCTGAGGAGGCCTTACAAATAGCTGTGAAAAGAAGAGCAGTGAAAAGCAAAGGAGGAAAGGAAAGATATACCCATTTAAATGCAGAGTTCCAAAGAATAGCAAGGAGAGATACGAAAGCCGTCCTCAGTGATCAATGCAAAGAAATAGAGGAAAACAACAGAATGGGAAAGACTAGAGATCTCTTCAAGAAAATTAGAGATACCAAGGGAACATTTTATGCAACGATGGGCTCAATAAAGGACAGAAATGGTATGGACCTAACAGAAGCAGAAGATATTAAGAAGAGGTGGCAAGAATACAGAGAAGAACTGTACAAAAAAGATCTTCATGACCCAGATAATCACGATGGTGTGATCACTCACCTAGAGCCAGACATCCTGGAATGTGAAGTCAAGTGGGCCTTAGGAAGTATCACTACAAACAAAGCTAGTGGAGGTGATGGAATTCCAGTTGAGCTATTCCAAATCCTGAAAGATGATGCTGTGAAAGTGCTGCACTCAATATGCCAGCAAATTTGGAAAACTCAGCAGTGGCCACAGGACTAGAAAAGGTCAGTTTTCATTCCAAACCCAAAGAAAGGCAATGCAAAAGAATGCTCAAACTACAGCACATTTGCACTCATCTCACACGGTAGTAAAGTAATGCTCAAAATTCTCTAAGTCAGGCTTCAGCAATACATGAACCGTGAACTTCCAGATGTTCAAGCTGGTTTTAGAAAAGGCAGAGGAACCAGAGATCAAATTGCCAACATCCGCTGGATCATGGAAAAAGCAAGAGAGTTCCAGAAAAACATCTATTTCTGCTTTATTGACTATGCCAAAGCCTTTGACTGTGTGGATCACAATAAACTGTGGAAAATTCTTCAAGAGATGGGAATACCAGACCACCTGATCTGCCTCTTGAGAAATTTGTATGCAGGTCAGGAAGCAACAGTTAGAACTGGACATGGAACAACAGACTGGTTCCAAATAGGAAAAGGAGTACATCAAGGCTGTATATTGTCACCCTGCTTATTCAACTTCTATGCAGATTACATCATGAGAAACGCTGGGCTGGAGGAAGCACAAGCTGGAATCAATATTGCCAGGAGAAATATCAATAACCTCAGACATGCAGATGATACCACACTTATGGCAGAAAGTGAAGAGGAATTAAAGAGCCTCTTGATGAAAGTAAAAGAGGAGAACGAAAAAGTTGGCTTAAAACTCAACATTCAGAAAACTAAGATCATGGCATCCGGTCCCATCACTTCGTGGCAAATAGATGGGGAAACAGTGGAAACAGTGGCTGACTTTATTTTTCTGGGCTCCAAGATTGCTGCAGATGGTGATCGCAGCCATGAAATTAAAAGATGCTTACTCCTTGTTATGACCAACCTAGACAGCAGATTAAGAAGCAGAGACATTATCTTGTCATCAAAAGTCTGTCTAGTCAAGGCTATGGTTTTTCCAGTGGTCATGTATAGATGTGAGAGTTGGACTATAAAGAAAGCTGAGTGCCGAAGAATTGATGTTTTTGAACTGTGGTGTTGGAGAAGACTCTTGAGAGTCCCTTGGACTGCAAGGAGATCCACCCAGTTCATCCTAAAGGAAATCAGTCCTGGGTGTTCATTGGAAGGACTGATGTTGAAGCTGAAACTGCAATATTTTGGCCACCTGATGAGAAGAGCTGATTCATTTGAAAAGACCCTCATGTTGGGAAAGATTGAAGGCAGGAGGCAAGAGGACGACAGAGGATGAGATGATTAGATGGCATCACCGACTCAAAGGACATGAGTTTGGGTGAATTCCGGAAGTTGGTGATGGACAGGGAGGCCTGGCATGCTGCGGTTCATGAGGTCACAAAGAGTCGGACACAACTGAGCAACTGAACTGAACTGAACATACACATTCACGTGTACACACATTCATTTACACGGCCTTGAATGGTGAAACAAATCAAATGTAGTACGTCTCATGATGTAATTCCCATCATTCTCCAATCCCAAGAAACACAAGTACAAGGCTATCACTCAGACTGATAGCACAATATTGTAATTCCCAGAGGAGCCATGTGTTCAAGCAGGATCTCACTGAGAACCTTATCAGAACACGGTGCGACCCTGAGCAAGTCTGTTCCCCACCTTTCCTTCCCCTGGGGTAGGAGGAAGGGAGGTTATAGGCTACCAGCATTGTAAGGCTGTGTCCGAAGCATTTGCTTTTTTCAAGCTTACCTTTTCTCAGCTGTGCTGCTGCTGTTTAGTTGCTAAAAAGTCGTGTCCAACTCTGCGACCCTATGGACTGTCGCCCACCAGGCTCCTCTGTCCATGGGTTTTTACAGGCAAGAATACTGGAGTGGGTTGCCGTTTCCTTCTCCAGGGGATCTTCCGAACCCAGGGATCAAACTCACGTCTCCTACTTGGCAGGCAGATTCTTTACCACTGAGCCACCTGGGAAGCCACTTTTTCTGATATTAATAGTATAGCCCAACTTCCATGTCACTTACCCATGTTCATTCATTCGATTTTTTGTCCATGGACTCGTATGGGTTAGAAGAGCTCTCCAGATATTGGTATCTATCAGCTCAAATGCTTACAACTGAACATCCTTGTCCCATTTGTCTTCAGCTGTCTCCCCCAGTGGCTGTAATATATGATTGAAGATGTTAGTCCCCTGCAGGGAATGCCCCCCCCATGCTTACACATCTTCCCTTTGCTCCCCTGGAAGCTCTCCCCATCTCCTCCACTCTGCTCATTGCTCTGGGAGGCTGACAGTGTGACTGTCCCCAAGACCTCCAGTTGACTTCAGGTCATGGAAGAAGTGAGGAAATTCAGAAGGCCAGGCTCTTTCTCTGCAACCTTGCCTGAAAACCACTTTCGTGTCTTGATCAAAGGTTACTGACCCTCTCTTGGTGGCCTGGTCCATGCTTCCAGGAATCATTCCCCATGCTGACTCCTCTGAGTTTTAGGGTGGCAGCAGCTAGTTTGCTTTGGCCCCAGGTGACCACATCCCTCTTAGGCACCTCCCCTTTCAGTGGTCCCCAACCTTGCCACTCCTTAAGATCCCCAGGAGTTCTTTAAAATACCAGTTTATGGGCTCCCCTAGACCAATTAAGTTAAAATTTCTGGGGTGACTGAGCAGGCACTGAACTAGACACTGGAGGATCCAAATGGAAGAGGTTTGTGTTCTCATGAAACTTACAGTCTCAAGGAAAACAGCATTGATAAAATAAATACAGACTGTTATAAAGTACTATAAAAGGAAAGACCATCAGGGACACTGATTTTTTTTAAAGCTCTCTAGGTGATTCTAATGTCAGCCAACATTGAAAATCATTGTCCTTACCCACACCTGCACAAACAAACTTTCCTAAAATTGTCCTATTTTGAGGTTTCGTCTCTTTCCTAACCCACACATCCCTTTACCTCTTACGTCTAATGTTCACCAGGGGGAGATACAAGGAGAAAAGTATTTAGCTAAATTTCTTTAATCATAAGCCAAAATGTGGTGGAAGAGAGACTATCAAATATTTCAAAACAGAAAGACATTCACCTACACAATTAGACTAAGGCTGGAGGGCAACAAAATTGACTCTCACTTCAATATCTACCCTGGATTGGACATCCTTCTAGTTGAAAAGGAGACTGACGGTGTATATTCATGGGGTTACCAGATTCCCGTCCCTACTTCATTTATTTTCATTCTTCGTTTTTCATCGATCTGTGTATTTATGGATATAACATTTCTTCTGAGTACTGATTTGCTTTATCCTTCAGACTCTAATCTGCAATGCTCTAATTAGTGGTGTTCTCTAACCTGAGTTTTTATCTTCTTATTGATTCAAGAGCTATTGGAGCAAGTTTTAAATTTTCAAATGTAAGGTTTCAAGTGTTAGCTTTTTTTGGCTCTTCTTCTTTTGACCAATTGAGAAAGCTTTTATGTCTACTATTTCAGTGTGTTTCCATCTTTTTCTCTTTTATTTTCTATTATTTCCACATCATGAATAGTGATACAATGAGATTCAATACACAGCTGTCATAACTGTGGTGTCTTCGTTATGTATTACTGCATACTTTAATACTACAAAATTCCTTCTTTGACTCAATGAGTGCCTTTGTCCCATATTTTACCTGTTTGATGTTAGTAATCCAATGCCTGCTTTCTTATTGTTTTTATATCCCCAGTATATGTTTTTGCCCATCAGTTTACTTTCAATAAACTAATTTATTTTAGTTTATTAGTTTATTTTTTGAGTCACTTCATTTTAGGGCTGCCTCTTGCCCAGAGCTAGGCTCTGTTTTAAGTTAAACTGGAAATCCTTTTTTTTTAGTGGGGGCATTAAGCTTATTTATATTGATTGATTAACAATCATACTTCTGTCTATTTTATATTATGTTTTCAGTTTTTCAAAGTTTCATTGTTTGGGTTTTTGTCTTTGGAGACTCTGATTTTGTGAATTTTGGATTCCCATTTGTATTCAATATCAATTTTTTCCTCTTTATTTCCTTTAAACTCTTATTCTGTTTCCATTTATTTTGTTAGCTTCTCTCTTTTCTATTTTCTTGTTCCTTATTGTGTGTTCAGTGGTATCAATTTTTTATGCTCCTTCCAATTTTGCCTTTATTCCTGTGCTGCTTGTTAGTTCTTCTATATCTTTACCGCTAGCATCTCTCCTACCGCCGATGCAGGAGACATAGATTCGACCCCTGGGTCGGAAAGATCCACTGGAGTAGGCAATGGCAATCCACTCCAGTATTCTTGCCTGGAAAATTCCATGGCAGATCAGCTACCTTGGGAGGCAAACATAAGATTCTTCCACTAAGGAGAAAGATGTTGGAGCAGACTGGCCTTTTCATCAGCCAGCTCTGGTGCAGAGGTTAAGACCATGGTGTGTGGCTGAGGGGGCAGATGCTAAGGGGCACTGGCAAGATAGTAGGTATCTCAGTAGACCCTCAAGAGACACGTCCTTCTGCCCAAGATCTAAGGAAAAGTAGGAGGGCATTAGGGGCTCCTCTAGTCCCCAGAAGACTGGAGACTTTGGACACTGTTCCTAAGATGCTTCTACAGGCAAGGGAGTAAGTGGTAACCCTGAGATCATACTTCCCAGGGACTGAGACATGGGTAGAACTTTGAAGGTCATCTGGGAATTTGAGGAGTTTGGGTTCTGGCTGTTAGATACGATGGCCTTCCCTGATAGCTCAGAGAGTAAAGAATCTGCCTGCAATGTGGGAGACTCAGGTTTGATCCCTGGGTCAGGAAGATCCCCTGGAGGAGGAAATGACAACCCACTCCAGTATTCTTGCCTGGGGAATTCAGTGGACAGAGGAGCCTGGCGAGCTACAGTCTATGCGGTCATAGAGTAGGACAGGAATTACATACTGAGCTGTTTTGTTATGTTAAATTTCAAAAGAAGGCGGGACACAGAAATAAAGATGTCTTGGAAGCAGGACTAGGAAAAGGAGTCAGATCAAAAAAAGGTAAATAAGTGAATTGCTCTGAAGCAGGTCGAAGGTCAAAACCAAGATGAATGGGCTTTTCCGGTGATAGCTACTTGATTAAGACATTTGAGAAACACTGCATGGGTTGATTGTTCCCTTAAAAGAAGAAAAAACAGAGAAAGTAAAGCTGCTTCAGGAAAGAACTAGAATGTATTCTAACCAGTAAAAACATGAACAGGAAACTCTCCATAGGAACACTTCCGATAGGCAGGCAGAAGAGGCAGGAAAGAGTTTCCCTCAGGTGTTCTCAGTTTTGAACTTTTTAAGTGCTGAACCCCAAATAAGCATCAAGGTGGCCTTTCTCTTTATTAAATGGGGAAAGAAGAAAACATAATATTTATAAAAGCGTTTCTTGGTAACCTGATGTTTCACTCTACAGTAAATCACATTCTAGAATTTAAAATCATGTGAGTTACTCTCCCTTCTGTGATTGTACAAAAATCCAACTCTGTTCCAGGCACTGCATTCAATTAAATCCCACTGTTTCACATTCATAAAACTGCATTCTGAACCAGAAATCAGGGAAATTTAGTGGCAACAGAGACTGAGCATGTTCATGAAAGGCTATGTCTCGTTCACCAAGAGTCATGCTCAGATCCATCCATTTGTTCCAAAGATATTTATTGAACACCTCCTAAGTACTAGGCACTTCCCGAAGACCTGAGACCATAACAATGAACAAATCAGAGTAAACTCTTACTACCCTAGAGCTTGGACTCACGGGAAAGACAAATTAAGCAAGGAAACCAACAAACTAGACTCTAAGCAACAGTGAATGCTATAAAGAAAACAAAACAGGGTGATATGATCAAGACTGATACTAAGCAGGTGATGGTGTTAGATAGGGCAGTGGGGAGGTACTGGAGTTGAGAATTGACTTACACAAAGGAGCCAGCCCTTCTGGGAGTCAGAGAAAACAATTTTGAGCAGATAGAACTGCGTCACTCAGTCTCGTCCAACTCTTTGCAACCCCATGGACTGTAGCCCACCAGGCTCCTCCATCCATGGGGTTTCCCAGGCAAGAATACTGGAGTGGGTTGCCATTTCTCCTTCTCCAGGGGATCTTGCCGACCCAGGAATCAAACCCAGGTCTCCTGCATTGCAGGTAGGAGACATGGGTTCGAAAACAGCCACGCAAAAACCTGAAGCAAAAATGAACTTGCAAGGATCAGAAAAGAGAAGAGGGCAGGAGTGTGTTCTAGGTCACAGTTCAGAATGGCCTTCAGACCACAGCAGGCAGTGTGAATTCCAGAAGGCCAACCAGAGACACCTTGTGAACAACAAGGCCCACCTGTGTTATCTCACATGAGTCACGGTGTCACTGGGTATACCAGATGTTCACATCTCTGCAGGTCAGATCAAGTGAGCCAGCTGCCCCTCAGTGTTCACACCAGACCTAACAGAGCAGGCAGAGGGTCAGCAAAGTTGGTCTGGTCACCCATCACCGAGGCAAAATGTGGAGGCCATGACCTCACTCTGCTCCCCCTAATGAATCAAACCCTTCCCAAGCAGCTGGCCCAGGAGGCAACCCCAGCAGGCAACCCCAGCAGGCCCCCCGAACCTGGTCTCCTCCCACCCAGCCCTGCCCTCTCCTGATGTCCCCACTGCCCACCATGGTGTTCTGAACACACTCTGAACCAGAGAACCCACAGGCCCTGGGACCACCTGCCAGGTGGCCCCAGCCCCAGCCTCACCCCTTGGTGAGCTCCCAGAGAACAGTCACTGCCCCCCGCCCCAAAGCAGCAAAAAAAGCTGCTTTTTTGCTTTCATGTATTCATTCAGCAAACATTCACTGAAAGTGTGTTAGTCACTTAGTTGTGTCCAACTCTTTGAGTGTCCATGGGCTGTACTCAGCCAGGCTCCTCTGACCGTACGATTTCCCAGGCAAGAATACTGGGGTGGGTTGCCATTCCCTTCTCCTGGGGATTTGTCCCACCCAGGAATTGAACCCTAGCTGTCTGCATTGCAGGCAGATTCTTTACCATCTGAGCCACCTTCACACATTCATCCAACAAACACTAAGCTACTGAAGAATGTCAGGGCCCTGTGCTGTGTGTTTTCTGCTGCACATCCCTCTTGAAAAAATAAATAACTAAAACTAAAACTAAAACTGTAGTACTTACTCTCAGGCCTATCCTAACTTTGTAGTCACCCATTTGTCCGGGCCTCCTTGCCTGTCACTCACACTGGAACAATGATATACCTGCTTCAGTTCCTTCTTCTTGCCATTATCTCACATACCATCACAGAATAACAACAACACTCTTCTCTTTGGGAGGAGGCAGAGCCATGGGACTGAGGGCATGGGATTCACAGCCAGGCCCGTCTAGATTCCAGTTCCACTTATGCTAATTCCTGCTGTGTGATGCTGGACGAGAATCTTCACTTTACTGTATTTTCATTTCTCTCTCTATAAAATACAGAGATCGTGATTTCAACCTGAAACAATTGCTGTAAGGGAGAAATGATAGCTGATAAACTATCTAAAGCACCTATCCCACTGCTTGATATAATGTCACTTCCTTATCTCTTTTGTTACAATCCCCAAGGTTTATAAATGGGGCCTGGCTTCTCTTCATACTGTGTTCGCCATCTGATCACCATCCAATCATTACACATCTAGGACCCAGAAAAACATCCTGCTTAGAGGAGATGATCCTGATGCTTCACACTAACCAACCAGAGAACAGGAAAAGAAAAACAAGTGAAGAGGTGAGAGGGAAACAGTAAAAAAATAAAATAAAAAACACATTAAGATCCAGGGTGGAGATGCTCTATGCCAGGCACTCTTTTATACATGTTAAAGCTTTCAATAACTTTCCTCACAAGGACTTCAGGAAGTAAGCATTATTGTGGAGTTCATTTTGCCAGAAGAGGAAACTAAAGAGCAAAGAGTCTAAAGAATCTGACCAAGGTCACAGTCAGTAAGCGGTAGAGCTGAGACTGAACTCTGGTCGTCTGGCTCCAAGACCATGTCCTTAACCATTAGGCTCACTGAAAGCTAAAACCATTTGAAAGAGAACAAGATGCAAGAATGAAGAAGTCAGCCATTTGATTCTCAAGGATCAACACCAAGATTTAAGATCATTTGAAAATTTTGCTGGACACAGGGACTTTGGGAAGGAGACCTAAAATTTTCTCAGCTAGAGTCAGAATGGATAGTGAGAGAAGGAAACCCAGAGGCTGGGGTGATCGAATGCAGAGTGGTTAAAAGGAAGGAGCAGAGCTTTTACAAATACATCAGAGAGGAAAAAAAGAAATATCAAGGAGAAAGTGGTCCCATTAATAAATAAGGAAGGCAAAATAAATCAATGAAGATCTTTCAGTGACTGAAGTCCTCTACTTGCTTTTCAAAATTGGATTTTAAGGAGAAAAGTAAAGAGGTAGAAGCTAGAAGGAGCTGAGTAATACCTTGATGGGAGCTATAAAAGAAAGCAGATGCACTCCAAGGAGATGCTATTTACCTAAATCAGTGAATATGCAGCCTAAGCAAACAGGTTAAATCTCAGTACAGGACGGCCAGGGCAGAAGTAGAGACAGCCCACGTTTTTGTCAACTTGCATTGCTTCACTTCCTCAGCTTTCCAGCCCAGTCTCCATGGATACTCCTTCCCATTTATTCATCCATTTATTACATATTTATTGACTAAGAATGATTAAACCCCCTCCTTTGCCCTTGAGGAACTGGTGATCTTATGGGAAAAGTTGACGTGTTAAGAAATCATAAATATGCAATGTGAGAAGCTCTACAATTGAGAAACATAAAGGGGGCCTGGGAATCAAGAAGAGAAGAACAGTGGACTCTGCCTGGAGCAGTCGGGAAAGGCTTCACTGCAGACAGGATCTTTGAGCTGAGATGTAAAAGCAGAGAAATATTCCAGGGTGCCTGGTGGAAGGAACAGTATGTGCAAGAGGGTGGCTTCCTGAGTAGCTAGAAGCAGCTCAGTACATGTGGTTATGGAAGCAGAGGGGAGGCGGCAAAAGAGGTTGGATGGAAAGGGTGGTGGGTTCATGGCAATAAAAGGCCAGTATTCTTGCCTGGGGAAATCCCATGGACAGAGGAGTCTGGTGGGCTACAGTCCTTGGGGTCACAAAGAGTCCAATACGACTGAGCAACTCTGCACATATGACATGCAAGGATTTTGCACCCATTTGCTGAGCTATGGAAGGATTTTAAGTGGGAGAGAGGCTTGATCAGATCTTGTTTCAGAAAAATAACTTGAACAGCAGTAGGGAGAGTTGACTAAAACTAAAGACGGAGAGGCCATTAAAGGAACTATTACAAGAGTTTGGGGGAAATTTGAAGAGGGTCTGGCATGGCCACAGGGACAGAGAGAAAAGAAATGATTCGAGACATATTTAGAAGATCATGTCAAATGCAGCTGAGAGGCACATTAAGACAAAGGCTGGAAATCACCCATTGGGTTTGGCAATTAGGAGGTCATTGGTGACCTCAGCCAGAGAGGTTACCAGGAATTGGTGGGGCAAGCAGAAGCCAGATTGAGTGTATTGAGGATGAAATTGGAATTAAAATCTGAAGGTAGAAATCTGATTGTAAATTAAGGAAGAGAGAACAAGGGCCATAGGGAGATCTATAGGAGAACCTTGACCTTGGACCAAGATTATAGTTACAGATAAGAACCTGGAGGCAAAGCAAAGACCCATCATCAAGGGATGGGTTGCTAGAGCAGGAAGTGACAGGAGAAAGAATGTGAAGGTGTGAGTGTGGATCAGCTTCTCAGCTAGAAGTAACTGAGGTTTGAAAGACTCGGTGCCCAGTGGTTTTTATTTTTTCTACAAGGTAGGAGGTGGTGAAAAGATTGCGGGAAAGTTGGAAGTCAGCTTAGATGATTGAGGAACTATTGACTACAGAGGAGTAAAAAGATTGTTGGACTCGGTCAAGGACCCAGCTGACACTAAAACAGAATTTGTGATGCTACCGCTTTACATGCGTGCTATGTCACCTCAGTCATGCCCAACTCTTTGCAACCCTATGGGCTGTATCCCGCCAGGCTCCTCTGTCCAGGGGATTCTCCAGGCAAGAATACTGGAGTGAGTTGCCACGTCCTTCTCCAGGGGATCTTCCGGACCCAGGGATCACACCCGCATCTCTTACGTCTCCTGCACTGGCAGCTGGGTTCTTATCACTAGTGCCACTTCTCACATGTTTGTAAATTTCCTCAAGGATATCCAGCAACCCTGCTGTGTTTGGGATGCCCAGCTCTCCCTCCGGTCTCCGATTTTCTAAGGATGGCAGTTCTGTCTGTCCCTTCCATTGATGTGGGGATGTGAGTTATTTGGGGAACAGCCAGGTTTCTGCCACCTGGTCCCACCTTAATAAGCACAGCTGTCTGGCCCTGGGTGAAAACCTGATCCTGTCTGGGGGTATCCAAACCCCTTTCTCAGGAATTTAAAACTGGACCTCAAAGCTCCCATCTCGGCCTACCTTCTGTCAAACTGTGAATTTAGAAGTTATTGGTGGTAACCACTTCCTACCACGAAGGACTGGGAAAGAGAAAAAGAAACTGCAGCAAAAGAGGAGCATGAAGCAGAAGCACAGAGAGACACGGAGCTGATGATACAGAAGGTGCCCTCGACTTCCTCTAGGACTCTGCCTCTGCTTCCAGGCATCGCTGCAGTTTTCTCTTAAGAAATTTCCTCTAAAGAGATCTTAGGTTGGCTAAGGAGGTTTCTATTACTTGCCAGGAAAGAATTTCCAATTAAAACAATGGTGGAGCCAGACCATTACATTTACCCAGGTTTTAGAACGTTTGCAGGGTATGGCAGTGTGACGTGGAAGAGAGGAAGAAAGCAGGAGGAGAGCTAGAGATGTTGAGGGCATCTCCCAAGAGTTTGAGCTACTACTAAGCTTGGTTCCCAACCTTGGCATCAGAGTCACCAGAGGAGGTTTTCACACCCATGTCTGTCCCCCACTCTCAGAGCTCTGCCTTTAGTATTTGGGGTGAGAGAGGTGAGTCTGGTAAAGCCAGGGTGAGTCTAGTAGACTTGCAAAGAAGGGAGAGCCAAGGAACTGAAGGGCTTCAGGAAAAGCAGATGATGTAATAAAGGAAGGGCTGAGCAGGAAGAAGAGAAGGGGCTGGGCAGAGGGCTGGAGGCTGAAGGCTGAAGGCTGCATTCCAGAAAGGGTAGGCTGGGTAGGCTGGAGGTGCGGGTGGAGGACAAGGGCACCAGAGGAGACAATTATGAACCAAGAGCATCAGATGGACCCACTGCACAGAGAGAAACACCCCAAGAGAATGGCAGGAGCAGTGTGGAAACAGCCTGCAAACAGGGAGCCCAACGGTGACCTGGACCTCAGCAGACAGCAGTAAGGATATAGAAAATTAGAACCAGACCACAGGCTGTGGAATCAGCTTTTCCTCTGACCCTTATCCATACTCCATGGAGTTGCTGTGCTACCGCATGCCCTTTGGGAAGCATTGGAATAGAAGTTGAGAATACAGGCTTCGGATCTGGATTTAAGCCCATCTTCACCACTCCCTGCTGTGTGACCCTGGGCAAGTTACCTACCTCTCTAAGTCTTGGTTTCTGTGTATGTAAGTCTCAAGTGCTTTATAACGTATGAAAAGAGAATGAGATAATACAATAAGTGCTCAATCAATGGTATCTATTATTATTCACCGAGAGGAGTTTCAAAGGGCAGAAGGAATGTTTTGGTGGATGGAGTGAGGAAGGAGAGCATCAAATGAGAATGAATGTCTGTGAGGGAGGGGATGGTGAAAGTCCTGATTTTGGAAGTGACCAAGAGGACACAGCAAGGGACAAGGAGGGATTAATTCAGTTCAAGCTTCCCGATGATGTTTCACTTTCTATAGCTGCTCTAGCAAACCACCACTCTTGCAGTGGTGTTTTAATTGATTTACTGATTTTAATTGGAGGATAATTACTTTACAATTTTGTGATGATTTTTGCCATACATCAACATGAATTGGCCACAGCCAGACGTGTGTCCCCTCACTCCTGAACCCCCTCCCACCTCCTTGCCCACTCCCTCCCTGCAAGTTGTCACAGAGCACCACCTTTGGGCTCTCTGCATCATACATCAAACTCCCACTGGCTATCTATTTTACATACGGTAATGCATATGTTTCAACGCTATTCTCTCAAATTATCCCATGAACAATACTATCTTGGAATTCTGTTGGTCAGAAATGCAATACAAGTCTCACTGGGCTAAAAATCAAGGTGTCAGCAGGATTGCATTCCTTTTTTGAAATTCAAAGGAAGAATCATTTTCCTTCTTTTCCCTGCATTCCTTGGCTCATGGCCCGCCATCATCCATCTCCAACATCAGCAGCCTTGCATCTCTCTGACCCTTTTCCCATCATTCTATCTTTTTGACTACAGGTGGAAGTAAATCTCTTCCTCTGCTTTTAAGGACCCATGAGCTTCCCTGGTGGCTCAGAAGGTAAAGAATCTGCCAGCAATGTGGGAGACCTGGGTTCAATCCTTGGGTTGAGAAGATCTCCTGGAGAAGGTAATAGCAACCAACTCCAGTATTCTTGCCTGGAGAATCCCATGGGCAAAGGAGCCTAGTAGGCTACAGTCCATGGAATCACAAAGAGTCAGACACAACTGAGCAACTAACACTTCCACTTTGTGATTACATTGGTCCCATGCAATAATCCAGGATAATCACGCCATCTCAAGGTCTTTAACTTAATTACACCTTGAAAGTCGCCTTTGTCACATGAAGTAACTAACTATTCACAGGTTCTGGAGATGGGGACACTGTGGACATCTTTGCAGGTGCCAGGATTCATTGGGATAAAAAGCCTGGTTGCTGACTCTGCTCATCTACAGACCCGGATGCCTGCCAGACCATCAGCAGTGTGAACTAAGTTAGAAGTGCGCTCAGGTTTCCTAATGAAATGGAGGGGCAGAGTTTTTTTGATGTCTCTGTCTTCTGCTTCTGGAAGGGAGCAGCCGGGTCAGAAAGAAGGATGCATGGAGTCAGCCCTGGTGTTCACCTCAAGGTGTGTCCTGGACAGGTAGCAGCAGTGGGGCATGATGTGCAGGGGCTGAGAACTGACCTCAGGACTGGTCAGAGTCCATGCAATGGTCCATGTAGACTTGCCCTTCACATTGTTTAATCCGCTTCCACAACAAATACCTTCCTCTAACCCGAGTCACAAGCTTTCCAGAGTGTGATTCTCCTGCAAAGCTGGATTTTCCTCTCCACCTTACCACCCTGCTCCCACCCTCATTCCAGCAGAATTTGTCTTTAGGAGATGATCTTTGGGAAAGATCTGATGCTTAAATATAGAGCAAGGTGAATGATTATCAGGGTTAACATATTCTTTTTTTTCCCAGGGGTTTTGCACTTTAATAGGGAATCATCACTTAACCCAAAGGAAAGAATTGGTAATGGTGGGCTCCCACTAGTCATGAACAAGCTAAAGGGGACAAGGAGGGCCTCCAGGCACATCTCAAAGCAAACCACATGGGTGGCCATCTTCTTTAATTATGGCCAAGTACATAGGACTGGCTCCCAATAAGTAAAAGACACTTCACTTCTCTGCCTGCCTCCAACTTCGCCTTTGAAGCTGTGAATTCCAACTGCTCCTCCCCCAGCAGGCACTGCCTCACTGTTGAGCTTCACACCAGAACATCCTCACTCCCACTTCTCACGTCCCTGATTTGGGGAAACACTCTGGCCAACTTCCTGTCAAATCTCACCAAAGACACCTGCATCAAAGGAGGAAGCCTAGTCACAGCCACCTCTTTAAACCACACCTGACAACCTACCTGAACGCGTGGAGAGGAGGGTGGAAGAGGTGCGTATTGGCAGTTGAGAAATTAGAAAGCTTAATAGCTACTCTCCATATTTAACTTTTATGATTCTGCAATCCTTGAAACATTAATAACTTATTTGATGGCATCTGAGATCCACCCCCCAACCCAGCTCTAGAAAGCTCAATGCTTAAAAGAGACCTTTCAGGGAACTGGCAAGCAGATTTTTGTTCCTTTCTTTATGACTTTGCACTCTTGCCTCTGTCAGACACTGTGAAAGGTTTTCTATTGCACAGACAAGTTTCCTCGCATTGATTGGAACCTTTTAGCTGGGCCTTGGGCACTATCACTCCCCAGCACTGCGCTGGACTTGCTGACAGCCAAGAAGCATTCTGATGGTCAGCAGACCCATCAGCGAGAAGTTTCAAGATTCCAGATCACCTCTCTGCAATGTGAATGCCAGCTTCTCCATCCTTGTCCTATGGAGTTGGGCTGGTCCACAGCTTTCTCTCTACAATGTGCCATCAAAGAGCACTGGTGCTGTGAACCATTTTTAAAAGATGGTTCTTGAGGGACTTTCTGAAAACAAATGCGATAACAGTCAGTGGTAGAGAGTGAAATGACTAGCCCTGTCCGTGTTGCTCCTGATACTCAGGTACAGCCCTGGCTGAAATAGATGGTTTCCTACAGAAGAGAACTTCTGTAATTCGGTGAGTCCGCATTCCCAGTTTATAGTCAGCTAGCCCCCATGCACAGCGAGGCACAACCAGGTGATGACTGGGGTTCTCATCTCTACAACAAAATGAAAACAAAATGTTCTCACCAAAGGAAAACAGAAGGAAGAAAGAGAATAAAAATAAAGAATGGGAAAGACAGTTACAAAAATAAATCTAGCAACTCCACTCCTAGGCTATACTCAAGAGAATTGAAAACATATGTTCACACAAGAACTTGGAGAGGCATGTTCATAGCTAGCTGCATTATAACATAATAGCTAAGAAGGAGAAACAACCCAGATGTCCATCCATTGATGAATGTGTAAACAAAATGTGTATAAGCAGACAACCGAATATCATTAAGCCATGAAGGAGAAGTGGGTACTGATACATACTACAACATGGCTGAACTTTTGAAAACATGCTAAGTGAAAGCCAGACATAAAAGATCATATATTATATGATGCTACTAGTTTGAAATGTCCAAAATAGGCAAATCCATAGAGGCAGAAGTAGATCAGTGGTTGCCAGGGGCAAAGGGAAGGGTGGAATGATGAGTGACTGCTGATGTGTTCAAGGTTTCTTTGTGGGGTGATGAGTAGGTTCTGGAATTAGATAGTGGAGACGGTTGCGCTACTATGCGAATATTTTAATATATAAAAACTGTGATTTGTGCACTTTAACTGGGTGGATTTTATGGTATGTGAATCATACCTCAATTTAAAAAGCATTTTAAATTAAAATTAGTTGCGGTACAAGTAGGACACACAGGGAGAGAGAAATCAAGAACAAAGAGTGACCAGGACTAGGGAGCAGAATACACAAGGATCACTCATTCATGCAACAAGATTTAATAAGCACCTACTACATCAGGCATTGTTCCAAACAGAGCCAGCTTCGAGTGAATGAGACAAAAGTGGTTCCCACACTCTTGAAGTGTACCACTCGATGGGAGAGACAGACATTAATACAACAATGATACAGATAAGTATGAGATTATAATAGAGGGATGGATAGATTGATGACTGATTGATAGATAATAGAAAAAATAAATTACACTTTTTAAGTGTGGACCCCTACTACATTATGCAACATCACCTAATAAATTCTCTGAAGTCAGACTCCTGGGACAGTACAAATGAATCCTCAATAATGAAGACATGCCAGGTGTTCTCAGACCTTAAGTCAAAAGCCTTTCCCCTGGAGACATCAACAGCCATAACTGAAAGAGCAACCGAGCCATCATTCTTATCAGTGATGGGACAAGCCAGAGTGGATGGTCATTTCCTCCTCTGTGAGCAGTGGCAGACCCAGGAGGCACCCACTAAGATGGCACCACAGGGAACCACAGACTTGGACTCACTTTAGAGCTGGAGAAAGACCCTGAGAAGCAAAGTGGATTCCAAAGTGGGTCAACTTATAATGACAGAACTGAGACTTGAAAGAAGATCACAGGAAGTCTGTGTTCCTTAAACACCAGCAACTTGGCTCACCTGTTGGAAAGTGAACCACTGTAAAGTCGTATCAGATAATCACGGGCTAGTACATTCCCATCAAAGTAATCTACTTTCAAATCAGCAGAAGTCTTAAGGAGGGTAAATTCTCAATGGAAGATGGAAATTGAAAGAAATTCCAAGGCCAAAAAGACATACTTCTGTGGTCTGGCATGCCTTTGACTCTCCTCACCCAAGAAGTCCATGGGGTGGACTTCAAAGCGCCAAGGCACCAAAGGCCACATGGGGCTTACTTCTCTTTACATCATTATTCATTGCCCATTTAAATGGCACCGTGTGCATCCTTCTATTTGGCATATACATGAAGCTGGACTGTTAACTCTTTTTCTCTGGTTTAGGCTTCCTTGTTAGTAGGTACTCAAAGTCTTCTGGTATCAGCTACTGGTGTGAACTCTTCCAGGAGTAGGTGGAGGAGAAGGAGGACCACAAGGGACCTCAGAGCCCCGACAAGTCCTCAGCTGTCCACACGGAGAGAGCCCCAGTCTGTTCCTCAACCCAGTTCTGTCACCAGACACTGATCCTGCAAATCTGGCTTTCGGTGAGTAAAATGTGTACTTTACTGAGCACCCACAGCACGCTGGGAAATATTCTGGTCATGGAGGAAGCATGGAGATGAATCCAACCCATCTCTGCCTTCACCAAGAGTTCAGGTACGGAATGATTCATAAGGATGCCGAGTCTAGATACAAACGTGGCTTCCTAAGAAGGCAGAGTCCCCTTGCTACCCGCTTTCCTGCCCTGACTGTGTATTTTGCCATTTGAAACACCAGTGCTACAAGGTTGCTGTTGTTATTTAATAAGTTGTATCCAAATCTTTCGAGACCCCATGGACTGTAGCCTACCAGGCTCCTCTGTCCATGGGATTTTCCAGGCAAGAATACTGGAGTGGGTTGCCATTTCCTTCTCCAAGGGATCTTCCCAACCCAGGGATCAAACTCGCATCTTCTGCAATGCAGGTGGATTCTTTACCACCCAGCCACCTGGGAAGCCCAGTGATACAAGGTAGCCTATGTAAAAAGCAAACTGTGGGCAAGTCTGACTGTGAAATGTAATGTCAGATTGAGAAAATGATAAAAGGAAAGCTATCTCTCCACCTGGCTGGGGGCCTTGAATGCATATCTTTAACCCTGATTCTTGCATTAATTGCCTATGTGGGCTCAGAGTTCATATGATCAACTTTACATTTTCTAACATACAACTTTATAATTTTGTTTCCAGATTGTTCTCTTAGGAAGCTGGTTTGCATGGTACTCTGTCAACCTATGGAGAAGGCAATGGCACCCCACTCCAGTACTCTTGCCTGGAAAACCCCATGGATGGAAGAGCCTGGTGGGCTGCAGTCCATGGGGTCGCGAAGAGTCGGACACGACTGAGCGACTTCACTTTCACTTTTCATTTTCATGCATTGGAGAAGGAAATGGCAACCCACTCCAGTGTTCTTGCCTGGAGAATCCCAGGGACGGGGGAGCCTGGTGGGCTGCCGTCTATGGGGTCGCACAGAGTCAGACACGACTGAAGTGACTTAGCAGCAGCAGCAGCTGGCAACCTAACTGACTACTTTCCCCAGTTTCACTCACTTTCTCTCTCTCTACACACACACATGCACACACACACACACACACGCACACACACACACACACACACAGGCCTCCGTCTTTAAACGGTTAACCAGAGGGACTCTGAATGAACTGCTGTCTCTTTCACAACTAATCGACAGCGATGGCACTGTCTGCTGGGCTTTCTAAATCACGGCAATCTTTTCATTTTTTGAGGCCACCCTGCTCTGCTAGTCCTCATACCAGCTATTCTAAAACCTCACCACACACTTTTCAGCCTTCTCTATAGCTCTCAATTGCAAAAGAACTCATAGCATGGTCTAATGGATAGTTTAGAGCAATAGGCTTTGAATCTGGCTGTGTAGATTCAAGCCACTTAAACTCTCTAATATTTGGCTCTTTATCTGTAAGACATGGGCTTCCCTGGTGGCTCAGATGGTAAAGAATCCACCTGCAGTGCAGGAGACCCAGGTTCAATGCCTGGGTCGGGAAGATCCCCTGGAGAAGGGAATGGCTACCCACTCCAGTATTTCTGCCTGGAGATTCCCATGGACAGAGGAACCTAGTGGGCTATAGTCCATGGGGTTGCATAGAGTCTAACTTTACAATAACAGATTCTCTAGTTCACTATAAGACATGAGTGCTCATTGATGCAATTGACAAACACCATTTAAGTACTATGTGCCAGGTACTCATCTCAGAGGGACTATCAAACCAGGAGGTATGACAGGAAGCAAGATAAATGAGGTCCCTGCATTCATGGAACTTGTATTCCCTTGGGGGGATGGACATGATGATATCTATCTGAATACTAAGATGAGGTTAATGAGATGATCCCTTATCTCCTTTAATCCACATTAGGACTCTACTTTTCTCATCATACGTATTAAGAAATGTTAGCTTTTATGATAATTTTTACTACCACTTCATAGAGTTTCAGTTCAGTTCAGTCACTCAGTCATGTCCGACTCTTTGCAAGCCCATGAATTGCAGCACGCCAGGCCTCCCTGTCCATCACCAACTCCTGGAGTTTACTCAAACTCACGTCCATCGAGTCGGTGATCCATCCAGCCATCTCATCCTCTGTCATCCCCTTCTCCTCCTGCCTCCAATCCCTCCCAGCATCAGAGTCTTTTCCAACGAGTCAACTCCTCTCTTGAGGTGGCCAAAGTACTGGAGTTTCATAGAGTTTCAGATCAGATCAGATCGGTCGCCCAGTCGTGTCTGACTCTTTGCGACCCCATGAATCACAGCATGCCAGGCCTCCCTGTCCATCACCAACCCCCGGAGTTCACTGAGACTCACGTCCATCGAGTCAGTGATGCCATCCAGCCATCTCATCCTCTGTCGTCCCCTTCTCCACCTGCCCCCAATACCTCCCAGCATCAGAGTCTTTTCCAATGAGTCAACTCTTCGCATGAGGTGGCCAAACTACTGGAGTTTCAGCTTTAGCATCATTCCTTCCAAAGAAATCCCAGGGCTGATCTCCTTCAGAATGGACTGGTTGGATCTCCTTGTGGTCCAAGGGACTCTCAAGAGTCTTCTCCAACACCACAGTTCAAAAGCATCAATTCTTCGGCACTCAGCCTTCTTCACAGTCCAACTCTCACATCCATACATGACCACAGGAAAAACCATAGCCTTGACTAGACGAACGTTTGTTGGCAAAGTAATGTCTCTGCTTTTGAATATGCTATCTAGGTTGGTCATAACTTTCCTTCCAAGGAGTAAGTGTCTTTTAATTTCATGGCTGCAGTCACCAATTCCCCGGAATTCCCCAAACCTGTCTTCATCCACTCCTATCCTTACTGTTGTAACAAAAAGTTGTGATCCATGAAGCCACCAGTAGAAGATAAGACTAGACCTTTCACTCTGGTCATCACCTTAGCCCTCAGCTCCAACATCCTAGACTAACTAGAATGAAGAATTTTCCCTTTGCCATTATGCTTGAGAGAGGAGGGAAGGACAAGAATCTTGAGGTCTGAATTGGCCTCGGCATCTTATAAACTGTTATAAGTGATAGAAATCAGAGAATCTGTTATTGTAAAGTTGGAACTATTTTCTGATTCATCAGAGATAGAGCCTGGAGATTGCCTGTTAGCAGTCCACCTATATGGTTTATAGACAGTGCCTCAGTGGACACTTTCACCATGCCAAGGTAAGGCAAAGACGTTCTGCTAGAATAGAGATGTCCTGAGATACAACAGCTTCAAGGAGTGGGGAAGGGGCGGGGGTAGTAATATTGACATCAAGGAGGCCACTGCTTTTGGAGATGTATTTGAGCTGAGGGGATAGGAAGACAATGAGGAATGATCAAGGCCCTATTCCCTACCTGCCCCCTTGGACTGGGTGGAGCCCTGTGCTTAGATGTATGAGAGTTAGAAATGGACACGTCCATGAATTTGAGAGTCTTTTAGACTCGAGGCAAAAGTAAATACCAGAAACTGTTCACGAGAGACTGTGACATGCTGCGCATAAGCAGAGTTTCCTTGGACCCAAAGGACAGGTTGCGATACTGAGACAAGAACAGGCTATCCTGTCTTTTCATCATGGATTCAATTTCTCTCTTGCATGCCGAGGGCCACAGCTCTAGAAGCACCTAGGCTGACCACCATGGCCTTGGTGAGTGTTCCCTGAGTGACCTGATGGCGCTGGACCCCTTCAAAGACAGCAGGATTGAAGGAACATGGTGAGGACCATGCAGACTGCTGGCGGTCATCAGTGGGTTCATCCTGTGGGTGGGGGCTGTGGATTAGTAGGGAGAATAACTGGGAGTTAGCGTCTACTTAGGGGGCTTCCCAGGTGGCTCAGTGGTAAAGAATATACCTGCCAATGCAGGAGATATAGGAGATGCAGGTTCGATCCCTGGGTCAGGAAGACCCCTAGAGGAGAGCATGGCAACCCACTTCAGTATTCTTGCCCGGAGAATCCCATGGGCAGAGGAGCCTGGTGGGCTACAGTCCATAGAGGTCAAAGAGTCAGACACAACTGAGCGACTTAGCATGCATGCATAGGACGTATTTGTGTGGGAAGAAAGAGATCTGAGCTATGCAATTTTAAGATTAAGTTAAGGTTAAATTAATTAAGATTTATAAGCGTACATGTCTGTCCTCATGTTTTGGTACTCACAAGTGAAGAAAGAAATTTAAAATATTTATCTTCAACCACACTGCTAGTAAACTGGTAAATTACGACTCAGATCTGTGTGGCTCCAAAGCCATCCACCCGGGGAACAGCAGTTGCCAACCTATACTCTATGTGATTCATTCTTCATGACTTCCCTCCGATGAGACCATGAGCCCCTGATGGCAGAGAATCCAGTATATTGTGTGCTCACAGCACCTTGATTATTATAAATACTCAACAAATTAATGAGCTAGCACAAGGCCTGAACTTTAAAGAATGGGTACAATTGAGATGGACTGAAGCCATAAATCAGGGTTCCCCAAACTTTCAGTGTGCATCACAAGTGTCGAGGGGGCTTATAATGTGCCCATTCCCAGTTCAAACCCAGCAGGTCCTACTGAATCTGGGACTCTCCACTGTTAATGAGCAGGAGCAAGGATCTTCTTGAGTTGGTCCAAAGAAACATGGTCACAACCTTTTCCCTAACTTCTCTGATTCTCCCTGAGCAACCTTTCCTCTGAAACCACCATGCTCCAAGTCGGTGCCACATGTTTTTTAACAGTGTTTAGAAGTGTTAGAAGTGTTTTCTAACAGTGTTTTTCATGCTTCAAGGGCATATCTCTCAAGCCTACTGTGAGTTATTGTTGTTGTAAGTCATGCCTGACTCTCTGCAACCTCATGGACTGCAGCACACCAGGCTCCCCTGTCCTTCGCTATCCCCCTGAGCGTGCTCAAATTCATGTTCATTGAGTCGGTGATGCTATCTCACCATCTCATCCTCTGCTGACTCCTTCTCCTTTTGCCTTCAATCTTTTCCAGCATCAGGGTCTTTTTCAGTTAGTCAACCCTTCACATCAGGTGGCCAAAGTATTGGGGTTTCAGCTTCAGCATCAGTCCTTCCAACGTATATTCAGGACTGATTTCCTTTAAGATTGACTGGTTTGATCTCCTTGCAGTCCAAGGGACTCTCAAGAGTCTTCTCCAATACCACAGTTCAAAAGCATCAATTTTTTGGCGCTCAGGTTTCTTTTTAGTCCAACTCTCACTAATAACTAATAACATCATATTACTTAAGTGTAATAACATAACAATTCAATATACTGTCAGATGATCACCAAAGTATCTAGTTACTATCCATCACCACACAGAGTACAATCTTTTTTTTCTGGTGAGAACACCTTTTGTGATTTTCTCTGTTAGCAACTTTCAAATATACAATGCAATGTTATTAACGATAGTCACAATTCTGTACTCAGTGGTCCTCAACCTTTTGGGCATCAGGGACTGGTTTCATGAAAGACAGGATTTTCCATGGACTGGGGGTGGGGATGGTCTCAGGATGATTCAAGAACATTACATTTATTGTGTACTTTTCTTCTATTATGATTACATCAGCTCCACTTCAGATCACCAGGGGTTAGATCCCAGAGGTTGGGGTTTATACATTACATCTTCCCCATGACTTCTTCATTTCATAACTGGAAGTTTGTACTTTTTGATTATGTTTTTTTTTTCTTTATCTGTCCCTTCAGTACCTGTTACACTACCAAATAAATATTTTCCAAGGCAACTGTTAAAATGGAGACTTTGAGGTTCTGGAAGATAGGAACTATACCTTAGATTTGTGAAATTTCCCCCATCCTGGTACTACGCTGCCAAATACCCTAGTGGCATCTATGGCTCAAATAAGCAAGGAGTTTTGAGTCCTGGCACAGTTTTGAAATATTAAGTGACTTACAATTTAGTTTGCTTTTGTATTTGCCTAATTTTACTTTAAGTTGAGGGCCTGTGCAAATATATATGAAGGCTCTCATTTGGACAGCAAGTTGCTATTTACCCCTCATCCTCCAGAACAGAGGGCACTTGTTCAGATGTGGATAGCTTGCCAAGATGCTCCACTGTTTTCATCCATACCCTGCCACACAGCTGGAAGAGCTGTTTTGCTACCAGACACCAGGGTAAAGAGAATGTACCTGGAGCTCAAGAATATCTCAGAAGGTGGTACTCAGGAGCACACCAATGGCTGGATCTACTCCTGATACCACCCTGGAAGGTGTCCTACCCAGGTGGTGCTGGTGGTAAAGAACTCTCCTGCCAATGCAGGAGAAATGAGATGCATAGGAGATGCAGGTTCGAACCCTGGGTTGGGAAGATCCCCTGGAGAAGGCCATGGCAACCCACTCCAGTATTCTTGCCTGGAGAATCCCATGGACAGAGGAGCCTGGGGGTCTATAATCCATGGGATTGCAGAGTCGGATACAACTGAAGTGACTTAGAATGGATGGAAGTTTCCTTAGCTCATCCTGCTAATTCTCAGAGAGGAAGAATTCACACTAAACCTACATTCTCGATTCTACATCGGGTCATGATGCATTTTGCTTGATATGCATACGTGGGGTGTCTCAGCTTACATCTTTAGTGAAGCTCTATTTGTGTCTGCCTCTGTTGCAGGGTTCTGTTAGATCTGGGGCAGTTCTACCTATATGCTTGGAGGATGTTAAGCAGGTCCCTGACACAGGACACATGCAGTCACTTTGCCAGCTAAGGAAGCAGTCCAGAAAGTGAGGAACGCTTGACAACCCCCAGGGCAAGGAGTCATGTAGTGCTGGCCCCGGGAGGGGTGATGGCTGGAGACTTGCCAGTATGTTTGTTCAAAACAACTTTTCATTAATACAGGTTCTGCGCAACCTGAATAGAAAAACAGAGCTTCCATGGAATCTCCAGGTTGTTTTTTCATCTGTCTACAATATGAACCACACTCCTGTCTTAATGAAAATGCTACTCAATTACTATGATTTTATTAACAAGACAAGTGTAGCTATTTAGTGTGTAACAATGCAAGAGTTATAATTCCAAGGGGATTTTCAGACGCTAATTCTAAATTCAGAATGCAAAGCAAAAGTTTTATTAGCCTCTTCCCTGGGAAGAATACTTTAACTCTGTGTTGCAAAAATAATTTGGATTTGGTGTCTGGGTGATTAAAGCCTTTAAGGTTGCAATAGTCATCAGTACATTATAGAATCATGAAGAACTTAACAACTGAAGATACTTTAAACTATAATCCTAGTTTTTGTCCATATGAAGCAAGTACACCCAAGCACATTACACTATGTGTCCATAGTATTATGGGCACTGTGTGCCAATATGTGCCTACTTTCCTTCCATCTGGGTTGTATAATAAGAAGTAGTATAGGACTTCTACAGACTCAAAATCTAGGCTCAAGTACGAAGACCTAATGGCAGGTCCCCCGGACATGGGTTAGGCCTGAGAAAGGGAGAGGGAAGAAGTTTTTAACTGGATATGAGATTGATGTTTTAAACATAACTGAATTGAAAGTGAAAGTCCCTCAGTCATGTCCAGCTCTTTGCAACCCCATGGACTGTACAGTCCATGGAATTCTCCAGGCCAGAGTACTGGAGTGGGTAGCCTATCCCTTCTCCAGGGGATCTTCCTGATCCAGGAATCGGACCAGGGTCTCCTGCATTGCAGGCGGATTCTTTACGAACTAGGATATGAGGGAAGCCCATAAATGAATTGGACTGCTTAATAACTGAAAGTGAATCTTAACTATCCAAATAGGACTTTGTCTAGAGCTGAAAGTTACTCTGACGACACAGGATCTCTCAGAGAATTTGCAAAGATGCCGTGAAGGGATATTTGCCCAGAGATATTAGGAAATGAGGGCTGAGAAAAAATAAAGTCATTTCCTATGTGAACCCTGTTGAGTTTAGTGCATTTAATGTACAAGCAACAGAAATAAAATGGATCTAGTTCAATATTACAGAAATTTCCTGAATAAATAATATGTAGAGCATAGTGCTAGGAACACAGTAAGGGAATAAAAAGTGGGAAATCCTGTCACAGCCTTTATGAAAGTTATAATTAAAAGTGGAAAACACTTGCAAAGAACTGCAAGTATGGATCATAGACTGTAAGTAGAAAGCTAGAAGAGGAGGCCCCCAAGCGCCCATGTCCCTGGGGACCCAAGGCACATTTCCCTTACCCTGGGGACAATAGGGCCCCAGGTGTGCTGTGAGTCCAGCTCATGATCTGTCCAGGCAGGCAGGTCTAGGGGACTACGGGGGCCTGAGGGAACCAGACTCTGGCCCTGTCTGCACCTCCTGCTGGCTGGAGCCAGAAACTTGGAGTTCCCAGTTCACAGGTGGACAAATTAACTTGTAGTCTCCTCTTCTCTCCACTTCAGTTTTTTGGAATCTAAATGTAAGTACTGCACAAGAAGCAAAAAAAAAATTGTTTTGGATAAAGTTTTGTTATGTTTCTGGCTGAGAAATATAGATGCTGGAAAACAATGCATTTTTTTTGTCGGATTCAGTCATTTACGGACAAAAGAACAATGGACATCTTGATCTGTTCAGTGTCCGCATATCTAGGACGTAACACATGATAGAAAGAAATAACTACCATGATAAAGTTACAAAGTAATACAGGTTTTGACAAAACTTTCAAGAAGGAAAAGGCATTTGATCTTGACCTTGAAGAGAGTTAGCAAATAGAAAAGAGTAGGCAGGACAAGGAAAGAACATCTCATGGGCTCAAAGTCTCCATCATGACCTGGGTGAACAAGCTCCTAATTATTAACAGCAAACAGTCCAAACGCTCAATCTGCACATGAACACTTAGTAAATCTCTCTCTTACACTGAAAATTGCTGGTAAAACCTATTGCTGGTATATTTCCGTTTCCCCATTGGAAGTTCCCTGTGTCTGAGAATTCAGCTTGCTTCTTTCCAGCCACAGAACATTCAGGGAAAACTGTAGCCAAGAGGAGCTGGATCTAGGCTTTCAAAAAATGTTAGAAAAATTAAACTGACTTCATATCATATTTCAAACCACCGTAGACTCACGGTGCAGTCTCTTCACTATTCTCTATCCTAATCCCTTGACTTACATTCTCGTCATTCTCTACTGTATTTCTGCTGCCTTTTTTGGACACCTTTCTTCTGAAATCTGTGAAATTTTTCTGCGTTTATGATGAGTGCCATGAAGGATTTGACAGAGAAATCTAATAAGATTGTAAACTCCTGGAGGCAGAGGCCTTTCCAATGTAACTCCATTGCAGAGTTCCTAGCGCATCGCCGGAACATGTGTTTAACAAAGGTTTTCAAATTAATGGATTAAGCGCCACCGCTGAATGGGAACGATTAATCATGCTAACTAATAAAAAACCATACAGGATGCATTTCAGCAAAAGAGCTTTGTACATGCTGAATAATTATTGGAATGATAATAAGTAACTTAAGAAATGTTCTGGGGTCCGCAGAGTTGTTTTGGCTATCCTACAAGGTCAGAGCACCTCATAAAAGTGATGGATGCTTTCTGCCTTCCGCTAAGCTGACAGCCCTCATCTCACACTGCAGTTTATGGTTCCTGACCCCGCATTCCGCAGCCGACCTGGAAGGGCCGTGTTTCTGTGAGCCAGCTCCGATAAGCCACCTGAAAACTTCCCTGGGGAGGCAGGCGGCAGGCAGGCAGAGGAGGGTCCCCTGGAGCCAGCTGGGCCTCCCCTGCGCCTTCCCCAAACTCGCTCCAGATTTGATGGTGATGTCTGTGACAGACAACGGCACTAATCTCTTCGGGAACACCCCAGAACACAGAGCTCATCTGTGCTTCTAGGCTGGATTTTGCAGAAAATGGAAGATGGCACCCAACCCCCTCTGGCGTGCCAAGAGTGTGGCTGGTCTATGCGATACCCAGGCAGCTGGCACACACGGGCGCTCTCTGGGGCCACCGCAGAAGCCGTGAATCGTGCTCTGGGGGTAGGCAGGGAGTGGAATCTGCATTATAATATGTGCTCCGATGCTGTGGGGAAGGATCCTACACTTTGTCCAAGATGCCACCGGGCACAGAAGCCAGCATCTCTAAGATTTGTTGTTCAACATCCACACACAGGTATGTAGTCCAGAAACCTGCCTTAAGTAGGGAGTACCAACCTCATGGGCAGTGTGTGAAAGCTGTTCAGTGGCCAGACTCTTCCGCGGCCCCTGTGGAAGGCCCCGGATGTGTTCAAGGCGTCGCCTAAGCCATTTGTAAAACGGAAGACCCCTTGTTAATTGACAGGTCTGAGATGATGGTGTGGCCCTTTAAATTACCTTGGCATTAATTGCCTGGACAGGTTGTTCACTCAAATTGCCCTGGCTCGCTAATAACCCGAGCGGGCTGGTGTTTTAAATGACCATGGCACTAATGGGCCAGGCTGGCCGCTATTTCACTCGTCCTGGCACTAATGGCCTGGAAAGGGGGCTTGCTTTGCAGATTAACGATTGTCCTCCAAATGGCACAGGATTATGGAAAAAAGAAAGAGAAACAAGCATTTGCAGAGGAAAAAGAAAGAAGTTTTACTTCTCCTCTCTTTCTCAGCCTCCCATGTCTCATGAAAAGCACTGGAGGGCTCTGCCTTTTCTAAGAGAATATACACTTCCACCTCCCCCTCTTCTCTCCTCTAACCACAGGCCACCCTTACTTTCTATTTTTCACCTTTAAAAATATAGATAACTACAGTTCACTAAAGAAGAAACATGTCCTCTCATTCAGCAACAGTTTCTCCAATTTCTGCTCATTCTTAGCCTACTCCATCTCATCCCCAAAGTATTTACTCACCAAGCACTGACTGATTGAGTGACTGCTTTCCATGTTCAAGGTGCCTACCAAGTCTGTGGGGACAGAGATATGGAAACACAGACCCCACTCTTGCTGCTGCTGCTCCTTAGTCACTTCAGTCGTGTCCAACTCTTTGTGACCCCATGCACTGTAGCCTGCCAGGCTTGTCAGTCCATGGAGATTCTCCAGGCAAGAATACTGGAGTGGGTTGCCATACCCTCCTCCAGAGGATCTTCCCGACCCAGGAATCGAACCCAGGTCTTCCACATTGCAGACAGATTCTTTACCTTCTGAGCCACCAGGGAAGCCCAGATCCTACCCCTGCTGCTGCTGCTGCTAAATCACTGCAGTTGTGTCTGACTCTGAGTGACCCCATAGACGGCAGCCCACCCAGCTCCCCCGTCCCTGGGATTCTCCAGGCAAGAACACCGGAGTGGGTTGCCATTTCCTTCTCCAATGCATGAAAGTGAAAAGTGAAAGTGAAAGTGAAGTCGCTCAAGTTGTGTCCGACCCTCAGCGACCCCATGGACTGCAGCCTACCAGGCTCCTCCATCCACGGGATTTTCCAGGCAGGAGTACCGGAGTGGGGTGCCATTGCCTTCTCCAGATCCTACCCCTAGGAACTCCCATTTAAATCAGGGAAACATAGAGCCATTTTATAAATAATTGCTTTGCTCCCTGATGAGTGCAGTGGCTGAGGAAGTCAGCAGTCCAGATGGGCTGGAAAAGCTTCATCCTAGAGGTGAGTTTGAAGACAGTAGGATGAGTTCCTCCAGATGAGATGTAGGGGAGGAGAGGGCATTATAGAAAGAGGGATTGTGTAGAATCTCTGCATTCATGAAAAAGCACAACTGCAAACCAAAGCTTCTGGGCACAGTCACGGGCAAGAGTGGAATGATAGGTGGGAGCTAGACATTAAGAGCTTTGGGAAAGAGGAGTGAGATTTGAGAAAATTTCCCAGATGGAGGCTCTTAGATCTGAGGACTGGCTGAGTAGGGTCTGAGGAGATGGAGGGGTGGAGGAGGGCTTCTGGCTTCAGATGTCAAAAACTGGGTACCTGGTGCTGTCCTTCACAGAAATAAGTTTACAGGAAGGACCCAGGCTGGGATGGAGAAGGAGGGGCAATAGAATCCTTAAAAGAAGAGAGTGGTTCTCTGTTCCTCTCCATGAATTGTATTTCACCTGCCCATTGCCCAGAGATGTATGAAGCAAACAGCACTGGATACACTGAGAGAGATGCCTGTTTCAAGAGGGATATTCTTGGATTTCATCATGAAGACCATCCTCCCCATGCAACATGGGGGCTTGGATCTTAAAAAAAAAAAAATAGTGCAGAGAGTTTGGTTCCCACAGTTAACAAGAATAAGACACACAGTCTAACATCAATCCCCTCCCTCCTCCTTTCATTTTAGCTCACGTTCTCTCAGGAGATAGTTTAGTGATGTGTGCTTTTTTTTTTTTGCCTTTTGCTTTCTCTTCTTTTTGCAATCAGTGTAGTAATATGAAGAGAAGTTTTTAAAAGGACAGGGTATCTATCCAAGAGTAACTATTACTGGAAATCTAAATGCCACCAATGTATTTTGACGAGTGAAACAGAATTTCAGAAATTTTTTTTACAGGTTTGCAAGATTAACTAAATGAGTGGAGAGGGTGATTGGATGAAAACAGGGTTTTTACAGATTTGACTGAATTCATTGGAATAGAGGTTGAGAACCTACCATTTGCCAAGCCCTGTGCTGGGCACTGTGGAGTCTACTGAAATGCACAAAGTGCAGACCCTGCTGTCAAGGAATTTAATGTCCCAGGCTGGGTTACAACCACTACACATTGTATTGAAAGCTGCTCCTAACATGAAAAAAAGCCCTTCACAATGGCCAGACTCTCCAAAGCACGACACAAACATTCCTCTTTTGTAGAACACACTGCTCCTTTTGGAAGGAAAGTTGTTCTTTCATCCAACTGTCAATAGACATAGTGTTTGCTAAGTGTAGGGCGCCTTGCTGGGCATAACGGGGGGCTTAAGATGGCAAGACATGGGTCCTGACCTCTAAGGCTTTATCTGTGTACATCTAAAGCCCCTTAATGTCAGAGGAAATATATAGCAACTGCAATATTTTTTGTTAACATAAACTCTTCTAGGATGTCTGTTAACCCAAGTAATGATTCTTAACTACAACTCATACAGTTTCAGACTTAGAAAGGAGCCTTGAAGTCCCCCAATTTCACAACCATTTATAAAGGGTAGATCCAGAGACATTAGCTAGTCTGCCCAAGAATGCACAGATTGTTGTTGTTCGGTCACACACTCAGTCGTGTCCAACTCTTTGCAACCCCATGGACTGTAGCACGCCAGGCTTCCCTGTCCTTCACTAACTTCTAGAGCTTGCTCAAACTCATGTCCGTTGAGTCAGCGATGCCATCCAACCATCTCATCCTCTGTCATCCCTTCTCCTCCCACCTTCAATTTTGCCCAGCATCAGGGTCGTTTCCAATGAGTCGGCTCTTTGCATCAGGTGGTCGAAATAGTGGAGCTTCAGTTTCAGCATCAGTCCTTCCAATAAATATTATGTTCATTTTCCTTAGGATTTATTTGTTTGATCTCCTTGCTGTCCAAGGGACTCTCAAGAGAATGCACAGATGGCTGGTGGCAAATTGAGAACTGGGTCCTATGTCATCCTTGTTCCTCATCTACTACTTGCTCTGTGCAGCCTGTCTCTGGTATCAACAGATGCAACAATACAAACACAGAATTTAAAGACAGAGAAAGACCCAGGAGCTTCATAGGCATAATTCGAGAAAATCCAGGCATCTCTAGTGAGGCCTTTCTTTAGGAAAATAGATCGCAACAGTTACACAAGGGCTATGTCATTGCCAAGTTCATTAACAATGTGCTGCTGCTGCTAAGTCACTTCAGTCGTGTCCGACTCTGTGCGACCCCATAGACGGCAGCCTACCAGGCTCCTCCATCCCTGGGATTCTCCAGGCAAGAGTACTGGAGTAGGTTGCCATTTCCTTCTCCAATGCATGAAAATGAAAAGTGAAAGTGAAGTCGCTCAGTCGTGTCCGACTCCTAGCGACCCCATGGACTGTAGCCCACCAGGCTCCTCCGTCCGTCGGATTTTCCAGGCAAGAGTACATAGATATATAAAAAGAAAATTTTCCAGCAAAGGTAAGAAGTAGGAGACCCTGTAAAGTTGCCTGAGTGCTCAAATCAAAGAGAAGGCAAATAATTACAACTAGTAACCACAGATTTTTCTTCCAGCACAATGTGGAAACATAGAGTTGGGGTTTTCCCTTATGAAATCTCTGTGGCAATAACCCTGCCTCTGGGTCTTTATTTTACCACTTCACACTTTTTTTTTTTTTAATTGTCACCCTGTTTGTTTTTTTTTTTTTATGATTTTCTTTTTTTTTTTAATTTTATTTTATTTTTAAACTTTACATAATTGTATTAGTTTTGCCAAATATCAAAATGAATCCATCACAGGTATACATGTGCTCCCCATCCTGAACCCTCCTCCCTCCTCCCTCCCTATACCATCCCTCTGGGTCGTCCCAGTGCACCAACCCCAAGCATCCAGTATCGTGCATTGAACCTGGACTGGCATCTCGTTTCATACATGATATTTTACATGTTTCAATGCCATTCTCCCAAATCTTCCCACCCTCTCCCTCTCCCACAGAGTCCATAAGACTGTTCCATACATCAGTGTCTCTTTTGCTGTCTCGTACACAGGGTTATTGTTATCATCTTTCTAAATTCCATATATATGTGTTAGTATACTGTATTGGTGTTTTTCCTTCTGGCTTACTTCACTCTGTATAATAGGCTCCAGTTTCATCCACCTCCTTAGAACTGATTCAAATGTATTCTTTTTAATGGCTGAGTAATACTCCATTGTGTATATGTACCACAGCTTTCTTATCCATTCATCTGCTGATGGACATCTAGGTTGCTTCCATGTCCTGGCTATTATAAACAGTGCTGTGATGAACATTGGGGTACACGTGTCTCTTTCCCTTCTGGTTTCCTCAGTGTGTATGCCCAGCAGTGGGATTGCTGGATCATAAGGCAGTTCTATTTCCAGTTTTTTAAGGAATCTCCACACTGTTCTCCATAGTGGCTGTACTAGTTTGCATTCCCACCAACAGTGTAAGAGGGTTCCCTTTTCTCCACACCCTCTCCAACATTTATTATTTGTAGACTTTTGGATCGCAGCCATTCTGACTGTTCACACTTTTTTTAATATTCATGAAGTCAAAATTGTCCACTTTTTTCTTCTGTTGCCTGTACTTTTGGTGTCATATTCAAGAAACCATTGCCAAACACAATGCTGTGAAGTTTTGCCCTGTGCTTTCTTCTAAGAGTTTTGTTGATTTAGGTCTCATACTAGGTCTTTAATAATCTATGTTGAATTAATTTTGGTATATCGTGCAAGATAAGGGTCTAATTTTATTCTTTTCTATGTAGATATCCAGTTTTCCCAGCATCATTTATCGGGGGTGGAGGGGGGGAGAGGGGAAGGAACTGTCTTCCACCCATTGAATGGTCTTGACATTCTTGTCAAAAGTTATTTGACTATATAAGCAAGGGTTTATTCCTAGGCTTTTTATTCTATTCCATTGGTCTGTATATCTGTCTTTATGTCAGTACCCTTCTATTATGATTATTACAGCTTTTCAGTAAATCTTAAAATCTGGAAATGTGAGTCCTCCAGCTTTGTTTTTTGTCAAGATTATTTTGGCTACTAAGGGTTCCTTGAGAGTCCATATGAATTTTAGAACAGTTTTTTTCCTATTTCTACAAAAAAAAAATGCGATTTTGATAGGGATTGCATTCAGTCTGTAGATTTCTTTGGCTATTATTGATATTTTAATAATATTAAATCTTCCAATCCATGAACATAGAATGTGTTTCCACTTATTTATGTCTTCTTAAATTTTTTCAGCAATGCTTTGTGGTTTTAATTGTAAAATCTTTCACCCCCCTTGATTAAATTGATTCCTACGTGTTGCATTCTTTCTGATGCTATTGTAAATGAAGTTGTTCTCATAATTTTATTTTCAGATTGTTAGTATATAAAAATGCAACTGATTGGGGGGTACTGATTTTGTATCTTGGTACTTTGCTGAATTCATTTATTAGTTGTATCAGATTTTGTGGAATTTTTCTGCATATAAAATCATACCATCCACAGAGATAGTTTTACTTCTTCCTTTCCAATTTGGATAAGTTTTTTTTCTTTTTCTTGCCTAATTGCCCTCACTAGAACTTCTAATAGCACGTTGAATAGAAGTAGCATCCTTGCCTTGTTCCTGATCTTAGAGGGGAAGCTTTCAGTCTTTCACCATTGAATATGATGTTTGCTGTGGCTTTTTCATACATGGCTTTTATTGTGCCATCGGTCCAAGCAGGTGACTCAGACAGCAAAGAATCTATCTGCAATGCGGGAGACCTGGGTTCGATCCCTGGGTTGGGAAGATCCCCTGGAGAAGGGAATGGCTACCCATTCTTGCCTGGAGAATTCCATGGACAGAGGAGCCTGGTAGACTAGAATCCATGGGGTTGCAAAGAGTTGGACATATCTATGTGACTTTCACTTTCTTTTATTGTTTTGTGGTAGTTTCCTTTTATTCCTAGTTTGTTGAGTGTTTTCATCATGAAAAGATGTTGAATGTATCTTTATGTCTTTTGTACAAGTAAGCTATTTAACTGCATAATCCGTTCTTAAGGATACACAAAAAAGCATACCAAATCGAATTTTCCGTATATGAACCTCTGAAACATCTTCCTCTAAGTAGAAAATAATACTTTTGAAACAAACTATTTTAGAAATTACATAGGCCAGCTGGAAACCATTGAGATGTCAAGCCATGTTAGTCTATTGTCTTCCTGAATTGGTTTCAGTTTGTTAGTGAAGTAGTTGTATAACTTAAAAAAAAAAAAAAGCTTTATAAAACTTCTTAGTAATAGACTCAGCTAGCCCCCAAAGTGACTTCTGGAACATTAAATTAGCTTTTGTGATAAATATTGCCATGAAACCAGTAATTAGTTTCTAATGATCCTACATTTTTCATTGGCTGTAAAACCATAAACAGATGAAGATCTTGGCTCCTTGGCAAACTCTTTTTGACACAGATACCTGGGAAAGAAAAAGATTTTTTATGATGCCCCAGGCCATAGAAACCTGGCAAGGAGCTCATGTGTTTCTCCTCTGGGACACACAGCAATTTATCCACCAATATTTTTGATTCCCTCCAAAACTGTGACTGGAAGCATTGCAGATGAGGCTAATGAATGAGAGTTTCTTTTTTTATTGATTTAATCCTGAAGAAAGAGAAGAAAAAACATCAGGACTGTAACATGCTACTTTGACCTGTAAAACAGAAGAAAAACTAAAGCAATAAACAGTAAGCTCTGTGAAAGCAAGGGGATTGTGTCCTATCCCCTACTTGGATTTTATATGATGAATTGAGATGTAAGAAAATATGAGAATTTGTTTATGCCATTCAACACACACTTGGAAGAGGTTCTATATGCTAGGCACTGGCCTAGCTGCCTGTTTGCAAACGTGCATTAGGTGCTGTCCTGGCCCTCACAAAACTCACAATCTGTTTGTTGGGTTATGAGGTAGGAAAGAGAGATAAATAAAGTAATCGATGCAATACATCCCTTGTCACAACAGAAATCTCCTTAAGCATTATGGAGGCAAAAGGAAAGAGCTACAACCTCTGCTAAGGGAGAGAAGGCTATAAAGGTAAAGTGAATTTATCACTGCAAACATCTTAATGGATGAGTAGGAATATTTAGGCAAAGGAAATTAAGGCAAGCAAGAGCAAGACTAAAAGGATACACCAGAGCAAGAATGCTGGTGGCCTGAGTGAGGGACAGACATAAAGTAGTAGCAAAGTAAGCAGGGACAGAAGGTTTTCCAGTATCCATTCAGCAAAAAATGGCTCACCAGCAGGTATTACAGCATACGTATTAATGAGAAGTCCACAAATGATCTGGGTAGTAGTCACTGAGAACAAAGCCAACTCATGCTTTGCTTTGAAAGAAATAGAATATTCCAAGTTCTTAATTACATCCCATTCAGAAATATCTTCTATGGCTTTAACTTCTTCCTAATAAAACAGTCTTAGCAACATAAGGGAGATGGTGAAACAAAAACGCTGGATAGAAATCAAGGGACCCTAAATGCATTTCTCCTTTTGACCTAGTCTGCCTTTTTGACATGTCTTTAACCTCTCTGAATCTCAATATCCTTTTTAACACGAATGAGAGCTAAAATTTAGAGTAGGTAATGGCACCCCACTCTGGTATTCTTGCCTGGGAAGTCCCATGGACAGAGGAGCCTGGTAGGCTATAGTACATGGGGTTACAAAGAGTTGGACACAACTGAGCATGTTTGCAGACCCCAAATTATTAATAAGGTCCCTCTGATGAGCTTCAGTGGATTTGTGGGTATCCTGAAATGAGATATAAAATCTTTTGTGTGTGTGCTTGTGTTCATTTTCCTGAGAGAAGATCCACAGTTTTTAACAGCTTTTCAAAGACTCAGTGACCCCCAAAATCACTGAATTAAATTATATTTAATGTGAGCTAGAAAATTCTCTAGTTATCTGAATCTATATTTGATATAAACCCTTAGTTGTAGGCTGCCACTATGTTGTCAACTTTTATAAAACTGGTAGACTTGTCATTTTCAAAAAGATTGCCACACTCTGTGAGAGTCTATCCATCATTTGTGTGGTAACAGGTTCCTAAACCAAATGACTTGCTGAAGACCACAGAGAGATAGGGTGACCTTGCGATTTATCATCCACACCAGCACACTTGTGAGCACTTAAAGAGATACTGCTGCTGCTGCTGCTGCTAAGTCACTTCAGTCGTGTCCGACTCTGTGCAACCCCAGAGACGGCAGCCCACCAGGCTCCTCCGTCCCTGGGATTCTCCAGGCAAGAACACTGGAGTGGGTTGCCATTTCCTTCTCCAATGCATGAAAGTGAGAAGTGAAGTCGCTCAGTCATGCCCGACTCTGCAGCCTACCAGGCTTCTCCATCCATGGGATTTTCCAGGCAAGAGTACTGGAGTGGGTTGCCATTGCCTTCTCTGTAAAGAGATACTATCTGATGCTAAAACAAGGGTTGTCTCTGGCAAACCCAACAGCACGATCTTCCTACACAAGGAGCAAATACTGCTAGAAACTAACCAAGAACCAATTTTATTCAAATTTGAGTCAGTTCTTCAAAATAATGCCATATGCAACAATATGGATGAACCTAGAGATTATCATACTAAGTGAAGTAAGTCAGAAAGAGAAAGACAAATACCATATGATATCACTTACATGTGGAATCTAAAATACAACACAAGTGAACATATCTAAGAAGCAGAAGCAAGACTCAAAGAGAACAGACTTGTGGCTGCAAGGGAGAGGAGAGGTGGGAGAGGGAACGATTGGGAATTTGGGACCAGCAGATGCACACTATCAACAACAAGGTCCTATTCTACAGGACAGGGAGCTGTAGCCAATATCCTGTGATAAGCCATGACAGGGAAGAATATGAGGGAAGGGCTGAGCCCCAGACTGGAGATACGACTAGAGAAGGGGCAGAAGCTCAGAACCATGGTGACCATGAGAACTCGGGCTCCTGGTCACTTACAGAAATGTTGAAGAAAGCTGTGCACTTAACACAGGGCATGGGAGAACGGATTTGTGGCAAATTTAGTTAAATCTCAAAAGTACGAACAACCCGAGCTGATAGTTTAGTGACAAGTAAGGTCTGTCTAGTCAAAGCTATGGTTTTCCCAATAGTCATGTATGGATGTGAGAGTTGGACTATAAAGAAAGCTGAGCGCTGAAGATTGATACTTTTGAGCTTTGGTGTTGGAGAAGACTCTTGAGAGTCCCTTGGACTGCAAGGAGATCCAACCAGTCAAACCTAATGGAAATCAGTCCTGAATATTCATTGGAAGGACTGATGGTGAAGCTGAAACCCCAATACTTTGGCCACCTGATGTGAAGAACTGACTAATTGGAAAAGACCCTGATGCTGGGAAAGACTGAAGGCGGGAGGAGAAGGGGACGACAGAGGATGAGATGATTGCATGGCATCACCGACTCGATGGACATGAATCTGAGTGAACTCTGGGAGTTGGTGATGGACGGGGAGGCCTGGCGTGCTGCAGTCCATGGGTCGCAGGGAGTTGGACATGACTGACGTGAATAATTTTGACTGAACTGAATAATGTAAGAACTTCAGGAGACCCAGGACAGGGAGGCACTGTCTCTTTTGGATGATTTTGCTCATTTCTACTTTAATCTGTTATAATGAAATTCTGTTTTAATGCTCAAATAGTGATCTGATTTCAGTCCTTGGGCTACACCTCTCAACTGTCTCCATATACTAGCCATGAGCAGGCAGGGCAAATGTTTGCCATAATCAGTGGTTTTTATTCTATGCTTCCTATAAAACCACAGCGTTTGGTAAATTAATATGGCTACTTAAGGCACAAATCTCACTGGTACCGCCAGTTATTATTTGGAGCTTTAAACTTTGCAAATGGAAACAATACCTGGTATCAGTACAGCACCTCAGAGAAGGGAGCTTGAACGTCAGCAGAGTAATCGGGCATATTTCTTAGTTGATACGTAACAGGATCACAGTGCAGATGCAGTGCAGACACTAGGGCTACGAGAAGGCAGCACTGTGCCTGCTTTCAAGTCTCTAAGTCCACAGTCAGGAGATGTCCTGAACTCCATCAGGACGACCCAGCACAGTGGATGCTCCAACGGCCCAAGATCACAGCCTGCAGAGGGACCAACCCCAGTCAGGCTGGACTGCCTGGTCTCTGTGTTGGATGATCTACACTGTTCCCCATCCACCCTGTGTGTCCACCATGGGTTATTGGTGCTGTGTGTCCATCGTGGGTCAGTGGTGCTGTGTGTCCATCATGGGTTATTGGTGCTGTGTGTCCATCCTGGGTTAGTGCTGCTGTGTGTCCATCCTGGGTCAGCAGTGCTGTGTGTCCATCCTGGGTCAGCAGTACTGTGTGTCCATCGTGGGTCAGCGATGCTGTGTGTCCATCGTGGGTCAGAGGTGCTGTGTGTCCATCGTGGGTCAGTGGTGCTGTGTGTCCATCATGGGTTATTGGTGCTGTGTGTCCATCGTGGGTCAGCGATGCTGTGTGTCCATCGTGGGTCAGAGGTGCTGTGTGTCCATCGTGGGTCAGTGGTGCTGTGTGTCCATCATGGGTTATTGGTGCTGTGTGTCCATCCTGGGTCAGTGGTGCTGTGTGTCCATCCTGGGTCAGAGGTGCTATGTGTCCATCCTGGGTCAGCAGTGCTGTGTGTCCATCGTGGGTCAGCAGTGCTGTGTGTCCATCGTGGGTCAGCGGTGCTGTGTGTCCAGTGTGGGTCAGTGGTGCTGTGTGTCCATCTTGGGTCAGTGGTGCTGTGTGTCCATCTTGGGTCAGTGGTGCTATGTGTCCATCTTGGGTCAGTGGTGCTGTGTGTCCATCATGGGTTATTGGTGCTGTGTGTCCATCCTGGGTCAGTGGTGCTGTGTGTCCATCCTGGGTCAGAGGTGCTATGTGTCCATCCTGGGTCAGCAGTGCTGTGTGTCCATCGTGGGTCAGCAGTGCTGTGTGTCCATCTTGGGTCAGTGGTGCTGTGTGTCCAGTGTGGGTCAGCAGTGCTGTGTGTCCAGTGTGGGTCAGTGGTGCTGTGTGTCCATCGTGGGTCAGTGGTGCTGTGTGTCCATCCTGGGTCAGCGGTGCTGTGTGTCCATCTTGGGTCAGTGGTGCTGTGTGTCCAGTGTGGGTCAGCAGTGCTGTGTGTCCAGTGTGGGTCAGCAGTGGTGTGTGTCCACTGTGGGTCAGCGGTGCTGTGTGTCCACCATGGGTCAGCAGGCATCTCTGCTCAGGGCCTAAGGCTGATTGACTGTCTGACACCTCAGCATGAGGCTTCCACATCTGAGAGATAGAGCTGGAAGGTCTGAAGTTCTTTGCATATGAAGTGACAAATATCACTCCTTCTTGCAGTCCACTATTGGCCACTAGAAGTCAAGTTTCTGGCCCCAGTTGATGGCAGGAGGCTAGGAAACGAGGAGGAGCACATGGGCATTTTGGGAGCAATAAATGTTTCCCCAAAGCCCAGATCTAAAGGAAGGTGTGGCAAGTCCCACTCTGGGGAGGGAGAAGTAGTAGTTTAGAGCAAATCTTCAGGGATTTGGAGAAACACAGTTCAGAAAACTACAATACGTGTAACCCTGTTCACAAGCACGTGCTTCTGTGTGTTCATTTGAGATGTAGTGTTAGTCACTCAGTCGTGTCCCACTCTTTCCAACTCCATGGACTGTAGCCCGCAGGCTCTTCTGTCCATGGAATTCTCCAGGCAGGCATACTGGAGTGGGTAGCCATTCCCTCCTCTAGGGGGTCTTCCTGACCCAAGGATTGAATCTGGGTCTCCCTCCAGGTGGATTCTTTACTATCTGAGCCACCAAGCATGTAAGATGTAAGATAACTCCAGTTGTGATGTGTCCGTAACTGATAAAGAGAGCTTCTGCAGAACCATTTTCCAGAGCAGTGGGTTCTGTGGATTTTAAATTTTTGAAGATGATGCCAGGATTTTGCATAATATTGCAAGGAGGCTTTCCATCATGAAGATAAACTTGCCCTAACTTCATAATTTTGCCTGGGAAGAGCCCTGCTTGTATTCCTCCAGTCGGTCTCACCAAGCACTACAACTCTTTGCGGGGTGATACTCCTGGAGATAGACAGGTACACAGGTCTGAGATAACATCCTGTTGTGGAGAAACGATCCCCATGGAGTCAGATCTTCTCTCTACTCACACCAGGGAACCATCTAAAGGAAAAGAATCAAGATCACTTGTTTTCCTTAAAACAAGGCTTTTTTGTTCAGTATAGCAATCATAATTGTGGCATCTCAGATACTCATGCAATTATTAAGCAAATATTTATTGAGCTCCTATGAGGTGTCATCAGATAGATAAAGCTCTAAATACTGAAAACACAGCAGTAAACAAACATGCACAGTTACCCCCTCCTTGCCCTCCTGGGAATGATGAACCTTAAATAATGAATAACATAACAATGTTTTTAGGCTACAGATGAGACAAGAGGTACAAGAAGAAATGCAGCATGGGATGAGAAAATTAAGAGAGCTTTTCCAAGACCAGGACGTCAGAAAGATGTGGCAGAAAGGGACAGGGTGGTGACTTCTAGCCTAGGATGACCCTGGTTTTGCAGAGAGGCTAGGAAGGGGCAAGAGGAGGCAAGGGCTGTGTGGTTTCATCTCTCCAGAGTACCTAATGTATAAAAACATGCACCTTCAGGTTCTAAAGCCTAAGTTTTTATCAGTTAGTTATTAGAGCTTTTCAAGTGGGGTTGGGGGGAAACAATTGCAGCAATTTTGTGGCCAGAGTCTGGACCTCCTAACCAACGTGGGAAGGGCTCTGGCTTGAACTGTGTCCATTTCCACTTGGGCAGCTCAGCATGTTAGACAGACTCAGAGCAGCCCACCAGAAATGTACTTGCCAGGTCATTAGCCTTCTGAAAAGACTTCTGGATGGAAGAGGGACGTGGACAAAGTAGGTTTCTCTTTCCCCTAATGGCAAATCTTCTTTCTATTCCTTGGAAGAGAGAAGTGAAGGCTTAGTGGAAAGGAAGACTGAAAATAAAAACTGAAATTTTTATTTTTTATCAAAAGCTTTAATCAGAACTTCCTATAGGCCCATGTATGGGAGAGCATCACACATGTAAAGGGAACAGGTATCCCATGCTTCTAAAGGGGGCAGAAGGCACAGCACAGCCGTGGCAGAGCCCCGTGCGCCAGACCCCGTCAAGGCAAATCGCCCACTGCCAAAGTCATTGACAAGGCAGGTCCACACTCCTTGGCAGGAGGCAGAAGTCTCGGCAGCAGCTATCAATGAAGGGGGCAGAGCAGATAAGAAAACAATTGATGGACGCCACCTGGTAGCTGACAGAAGTTATTCATGAGTCCACGAGCAAGCCCCCCTGAGAACTCCCAGGAATACTTTGAAGGGACTTTGTGAGGCATTGCACAGCCTGCAAGAGTAAGTGCAGTGAATGCCAGTAAAACACAGGTAATTACAAGATAAGAAAGTGGGCGATCATTTCTTTGGTAACATTACAAAGCACCTTTGGGTCAGAATTGTGGAATGACAGGGTTTCGGTTACCCAGATATCTATGGAAAAGATAAATCAGCAAGGCAAATTTTTCAAATCAAGTTTTGGAAAGCATCAGGGGAAATTTTCTATTATAGAGGGCAGAGAAAGCCAAATAACAGAGAGAATCCAGTCAAGAATCAAAAAAGGGAGATGAGAGAGGCTATAGATGCAACCATTGATAAGGTCAGACACCAGAATTTACGGAAAGGAAAGAAGTTACAAATAAAGACAGTGACCCTTAGGAGACCCATTTTAACCAGCTTGTGGGTTGAGTAGGAAGACTGAAAATGGGAAGAAAGGCTGGAAGACAAAGGGATAGAAGGAGCTGGATGCTCTTCAAGCAAACAGACCGGCAGGCACAGGGACAAGCCAGACCAAGGTGTGAGGGGACCAGAAGGCAGCGAGGTGCCAAGTTGGCTGCACGTGGGTCCCTGCAGAGACCTCAGAGGCAAATGGGGCCAGATTGCTACAGAGGAGCTTAAAGAAATAGCATGATTATACAGGGATAAAAGTGAAAGTGTTAGTTGTTCAGTCGTGTCTGACTCTTTATGACCCCATAAACCTGGCAGGCTCCTCTGTCCATGGAATTCTCCAGGCAAGAATACTGGAGTGGGCTGCCATTTGGGGATGAGAAAGTCATTAAAAAAAAAACTTCCCCAGAAAAAGAAAGCTCTCCCTGGAAAAGCTCAGGAGAGACCCTTCAACCAGGGACTGAGCCTGAGGCAGCAGGAAGCGGGGATCTGAACCCCTTTCCCATCCCCCTCCACCCCCATGGATGTGGGTTGAGGCTTACTGCCCTGGACCCAGGAAGTGGGCCCCCTTCACTGGCTGTCCGCACGGAACAAGCGACGTACTGCCCCTCTGAGTGTCAGGGTTCTTAACTGCAAGCAACAGAAAGCAACTCTGGCCCAGTCAAACACAAAGGGTTATTTTTAAGATATTGATTAGTTCACAGACATGCTAGAACACCTGGAGAAGCAGATTTGGGAGAAAATGTCCAAAGCCCCACTCCTGCTGAGTGCTTGTGGCCAGACAAATTACAAAATTAACACAAGACAGATTAACAGGAGAAAAAGAAACACATTTAATTCTTGAGCATAAACATGGGACTTAAGTGACCAAAGAAGGCAGCTTTTATACTGTTTAGACTAAGAAAGAATAAATTTGTGATGAATTGACAGGACGAAGAAATTTAGGCTCTGCGACTTCCCTTTCACTTTTCACTTTTATGCATTGGAGAAGGAAATGGCAACCCACTCCAGTGTTCTTGCCTGGAGAATCCCAGGGACGGGGGAGCCTGGTGGGCTGCCGTCTATGGGGTCGCACAGAGTCGGACACGACTGAAACGACTTAGCAGCAGCAGCTCAGTTAGTAAAGAATCTGAAAAGAGTCTAGGCTTAGGGTAGTTCATTAAAGAAATCACAATTTTCCTTTATACAGGTTTTTCCCTCCAAATCTCCTATTTCTGAAGGTAAGGGTGTCTGTCCTTCCACCTCCAGATGCAGGGAGGGCACTTTTTACACGAGAGATTTATTTCCTTTGCTGGGAGACAGAGGGATGGGTCCCTCTGTTTGTTGGGCATTTCTTAAGTAACCTTAATTTGAAATGATCAGTATGCCATTGTGGCTTAGTTGGGGGCAGCCTGCCTGGGGCCCAAATACTACCACACGGCTCTGCCGGAGGGACCCTGGCTGTCACCACCAGGCCCAGACACCTCAGCCAGTTCCGCCAAGACTGCAAAGCCACCTCCACCAAGACAGCCAGTTCTCTGTGGCCCCAGGAATCCCAGCACCTTGAAACCAGAGAGAGGGTCTTCAAGGTCCCCGAACTTCAGAAGAGGAAGCGTCCACGTGCGCATGTACCAGCTGCTGAGATTTGGAAAACGAATGTTTGGCATGTTCAACTCAATCAATGTACAGGACAGCTCTGCTTCCCTGGGTAGTGGAGTTGGGGGAAATGTAGAAGGTGGAGGCTCCCCACACAGAGGACACTGAGAGCCAAGAAGAAGGAGGAGTGCACACCATGTGCCCCTTGGCCTGATGAGCAGCCTCCTCTGTGACAGGCAAGGTCTCGTCCCCGTCGCCATTTGCCATGCCACCTACTCCGCTCTGCACAGCTACCCCACCTATCATCCCCTCTCAGCACCTCTCTTCAGGGCACAATCTGGAGGGAGGCCTTGAGGCAGCTGAGCCAGTCTCCTGCAGTCCTGGGAGGATTGAGAGGGGGATGGGGGCTGTGGTTGGTGGGGGGGTGGGGGGTGACCGGCAGTGGTGGAGGGGGGGCGGGCAGTGGGGAGCAGGGGGGAGTGGAGAAGGAAACCGCCTTCTTCTCACTGTGCCCAGGAGGGCCCATGGCTTCTCCCCTCCCTAGCTTGAAGGGGAGGAAACAGACTCGGAGAACATTCCCCAAAGTACAACTGTCCATCTGTTACACTTGGATGTAATGGGGGTGTTCTCTCTCTCTCTCTTTTTTTTTTTTTCTTTAATCATTTTGCTACATTTTACTGGTAGCTTCCATGCTGTTTAAGCAGGTAATCATCTATTCCTTAAAAACCCTGGCACGATTTATCAGAGAGTCTGCTTGGCTTTCTAATGAGTGATCATAATAGCTGTGCTTGCTGGTGGCTCCTTTTTTCATTTTCAGATTTATCAAGGTCTGATTTAATTGCCATAAACAAGGAAAAACAAGATCAAATTAGCAGATGAAATCATAGGGTTTGGAGCTGATACATATTAATGAGCGCTTACTTTTGTGATCTGGCTAATAATGACCTCAGACCTTGATAAAATTAGCCGAAAGGAAAACAAACATATCAGGGCACTGCAGTGCTCAGCTGCTTCCAGGCCGGGAAGGCACAAGATGCAGAGAAAAGCTTCCTTGGTGAGCCAGAGGGATGGAAGCCGGTCGGCAAGCTGAACAGCCTCCCTTGTCCCCAGCCTGAGTCTGTGTCCCCTTTGGGCTAGAAGGTGCCTGCTGGCCCAGTGAGCAGCCAAACCCCCAAGCAGCCCCCTTGGCACTGCTCCAGTCTGAGAAATCAGACACAATATAAGCCACTCCTCGGTGGAATTCTCTTCAGTCCTTTAAACAGGCTTGAAGTATTTTACATCCGTAGGAAAACCACCTTTGAATTAGTGGTTTTGTTCTCTGAATTGAGCTTTGTATTTGCTCTAATCAAATTCCCTCTTACCCAGATAAGCATTAAATGTGGATCACATCAGAGGCAAACACTTGCAACTCTCGGCCTGCTCTTCTCCGGGAGGAGAACTTGCCTTTGTTATGGAAATGCTACTCCGGAGTGAGCCGACTCAGGGAGGCAGGCACCAGCCAAAACACTCCCTTTCCGCCCTTGCGTTTCTGCATAGCTTCCTTCTGAGACCCTGTGACCTCGGCAAGGAGTCTCCTTACTGGGGATGAGAGTTCTATTTCTTCAGAAATACATTCTCAGAGTTTTAAGCAAGAGGGTTTCAAGGCCATAAGGATGCCAGCTTGGAGTCTGAGAAATGAAGCCCACCTCCCGGGCCTTCACCTCCAGTTGGATGACCTCGGCCAAGTCAGAGAACTTGGAGCAGCCTCTCTTTTTCCATCTGTGCAATGGAGGTGATAAAAACACCAACAAGGATTTGACAACTCAGTGAGGTAATGTATATAAACTACACAAAACAGTTCCTAACACATAATATGTACTTAAATTTTTCTTATTTTACTGCACTTTTTTTTTTACCCATTTTGTCATTAAATTTCTAAATAAATACCCTAAAAGTAAGCTTCCCCACTGGTGGTATAGAGCAGTGGTTTACAAGTGGGGTCCTCAGAATAGCATCATCAGCATCTTATAGGAGAGCTTGCTGGAGAAGCAAATGCTCGGTCCTACCCCAGACCCTGAGAACCTCTAGGGGTGGGCCCCAGAAACCTGCATTCCCACAAGCCTTGTGGGTCATTCGGATACATGCTCAAGTTTGAGAATTACTAACATTCAGAGAATACTATATAGGAAACTTCACTTAGGGGAAATGTTGCCCTATAAATTTCATCTGTCCAGGAACTTCCCTGGCGGTCCAGTGGTTAAGACTCCATGCTTCCACTTCAGGGGCAAAGAGATTGATCCTTGGTCAGGGAACTAAGATCATGCATGACACTAAACACTACCAAAAACAAAAAAGATTTCACCTTCCCAAATCTCTGCTCGTTAGTTAATTGTTGAAAGTGAAAAGTGAAAGTAAAAGTGAAGTCGCTCAGTCGTGTCTGACTCTTTGCGACACCGTGGACTGTAGCCCACCAGGCTCCTCTGTCCATGGGATTCTCCAGGCAAGAATACTGGAATGGGTTGCCATTTCCTTCTCCAGAGTTAATTGTTGGCCATGTTTACTTCTAGTTACTGGGTTTGCATTTACAAAAGTGACTCTAGTTAGTAAATAGTGAAAGGGGCAGAAAACCTAGCAAGAGTGAAAGTTGAAATGAGCCACATTCTGCCTCCCTTATTCTGAGCTTTTCCAAAAGCAAGTTTCAGAGTTACAACTCTGTGTGTTCCATCGAGGTACCAAGGAGAAGGAATCACTGAATCACAGCTCCCATAGAGGAGGGGAGGTTTCCGATAAATCAGAGAGACAGGAAGCTATCTTTTCACAACTCCGCTGGGATTTGGGACAGACAAAAGAGAACAAGCTATGGAAAACTTAAATCTTTTTATCCCAAATGTTCCAGACAATACTAATGATAAACACAAGGGCGACTGCAATTTTTTTTTTAAATGATAAAAACACATTCCAAGGTTATAGAACTCTTGTATGCTTTATCTGCACACAAGATAGGCCTTTAGAAATGGATTAAATTTCCCAATCAGGATTCAAAATGCATATGTTCATTTTATATGTGTGTGTGTGTGTTTATACATATATATACACACCTGTAATATTTTAGGTTTGCAGAAGATTTGCAATCTATCATATTAAGAACCAGCATTTTGCCCTAGGTCATGATTTTAATCTAAATATGCTATAATTATGGGCTTCCCTGGTGGCTCAGTGGTAAAGAACCTGCCTGCCAATGCAGGAGACTTGGGTTCAACTCCTGGGTTGTGAAGATCCCCTGAAGAAGGAACTGGCAACCCACTAAAGAATTCTTGCCTGGGAAATCCCATGGAAAGAGGAACCTGGCAGGCTACAGTCTGTGCATGTGTTAGTCGCTTAGTCGTGTCTGACTCTTTGCGACCCCATGGACTATAGCCCTCCAGATTCCTCTGTCCATGGGATTCTCCAGGCAAGAATACTGGAGTGGGTTGCCATTTCCTTCTTCAGGGGATCTTCCTGACCCAGGGATCAAACCCAGGTCTCCTGCATTGCAGGCAGATTCTTTACCATCTGAGCTCTAGGGAAATTCCGGGCTACAGGCTATGGGGTCACAAAAGAGTCAGACACAACTTAAAAACAACAACAATGCTCTAATTATGAGTCTTTTGTTTCAGAGGTTGTGTTATTATTACTGTTAAAATCAGTGAATATTTATCTTTTTAATAATTAGGCAAAAGAATGCTTTCTTCTAGCCTTGGAAAGTGTCATGGGGCCTGAGGTGGCCAGTACCACTCCGGGGATATGTGCAGATTTTACATCTTGAATAACTTGTACTCAACACTTGCAGCAAAAGTTCCTTTCAGGAAGGTTTGGCAACGATTACATTCCCTCACCAGGGCCTGACATCTGTCAATTCTATTACTCTCTATAAGCTGTGACTGCTTTATGGAGGCAAACTTCGACTAGTGGATGGGCTGCATTACTCAACAGTCCCCTCTCTTGGATTTAGAATCCTTTAAAGATTAGAATTCCTCTGGACTGCAGAACAATGTGCATAAAAACTCGGTAAGCTCTACAGAAAATCATTCTTCCCTCTATCTAGATGTCAGCTGAAAGTACTTTTTGTTTTCTGGTGATTTTAGTCTGTAGCAGTATTACTATTTTAGTTTAATTTCCCATTTGTCTCCTCATAATTTCTCTCCTTAGATATTAAAATTTCTTTTCATTTCAAATTGTAATATTGTAACTGTATTAGCATAGTCAGGGTCCAAAAACAATATCCCGAATATATCAATTAATGCATTGCTAGGCTTTTGCTAATTGGGAAATCTTATTGATTTTTGGCTTCAGTTATTAAGAAAAAGAGACAGTAATGACATAGCTGTCACCACTGGACAGCTAGAGTCTCTCCAGTCCCTGAGACGCTGCTGGGTAAGAATTAGGCTCAAGAAGACACAGAGAATAGGCCATTCAGGCCCAGTTACAGCTCGACTAGGGATCTGGTAGTGAACAGCAATAGAAAGCAAAGAAATAGCGTGAAGAAGAATGAGGCGCTGACGGCAAACACAAGAACCTGAGGCAGGGCTGCAGATGGTGTCTTTCTCCAGGACTGATTTAGATTTAAGGGGGAGGGGGGAACAGAAAAATAAATAAATTCTCTGACCTTTCCTTCTACCCTCTTCAGTTTTTTCCCCCACTTTCGACATCAGTTCAGTACATTTCAGTTCAGTCGCTCAGTCATGTCCGACTCTTTGCGACCCCATGAATCGCAGCATGCCAGGCCTCCCTGTCCATCACCAACTCCCGGAGTTCACTGAGACTCACATCCATCGAGTCGGTGATGCCATCCAGCCATCTCATCCTCTGTCGTCCCCTTCTCCTCCTGCCCCCAATCCCTCCCAGCATCAGAGTCTTTTCCAATGAGTCAACTCTTTGCATGAGGTGGCCAAAGTACTGGAGTTTCAGCTTCAGCATCATTCCCTCCAAAGAAATCCCAGGGCTGATCTCCTTCAGAATGGACTGGTTGGATCTCCTTGCAGTCCAAGGGACTCTCAAGAGTCTTCTCCAATACCACAGTTCAAAAGCATCAATTCTTCGGCGCTCAGCCTTCTTCACAGTCCAACTCTCACATCCATACATGACCACAGGAAAAACCATAGCCTTGACTAGACAGACCTTTGTTGGCAAAGTAATGTCTCTGCTTTTGAATATGCTATCTAGGTTGGTCATAACTTTCCTTCCAAGGAGTAAGCGTCTTTTAATTTCATGGCTGCAGTCACCATCTGCAGTGATTTTGGAGCCCCCCAAAATAAAGTCTGACACTGTTTCCACTGTTTCCCCATCTATTTCCCATGAAGTGATGGGACCGGATGCCATGATCTTCGTTTTCTGAATGCTGAGCTTTAAGCCAACTTTTTCACTCTCCACTTTCACTTTCATCAAGAGGCTTTTTAGTTCCTCTTCACTTTCTGCTGTAAGGGTGGTGTCATCTGCATATCTGAGGTTATTGATATTTCTCCCGGCAATCTTGATTCCAGCTTGTGTTTCTTCCAGTCCAGCGTTTCTCATGATGTACTCTGCATATAAATTAAATAAGCAGGGTGATAATATACGGCCTTGATGTACTCCTTTTCCTATTTGGAACCAATCTAAGAGGTAGAAAACTGCAGCCAAGTATGAGGGTGGTGGAATCACGTAGAGCCAAGCCTTGGTTTGTTCTGTGGCTTATTCGCTGTGTGACTTGGGCAAGTAACTTAACTTCTCTAGGCTTTCATTTCATCATCGCATGGAGATAATAACTGCACCCTTCCCATGCGGGAAGCAAATAAGTGATGGCATGGCACCAAGTATGCACTCAGAACTGTTCTTTTTCTACAGAGTCCTGCTTCCAGTTAAGCTATGGATGACACAGGCAGAGTCTATTTCATGACCTGAGGTCAACCTCAGGCCTATAGGCAAGACCTGAGAGCCAGGGAGCAAGGGATGGGGAGGACGTCCACCCAGGAGATACACTGAGCAGAGCTTTGCTGATTCTTCTCTGTTTTCCGCCATAAGCCTGTTGTACGGTTTTCTGGTTATTTGTTTCTCTTGTCTTTCCTACATCACAATGGTTGTAGTGGGCAGCATGATGGCTCCCCCAAATGTCCACATCCTAATCCCTGGAGCCTGTGAAGATGTCACTTCACAGGGCAAAACAATTCCACATATGTGGTTCAAGTGAGGAGTCTGCAATGGGGAGATTATCCTGGATTATCTGAAGGGACCCAATGAAATCACAAGGGTCCTTATAAGAAGGAAAGAGGAGGGTCAGTGTCTGCAAGGGGATGTGATCAAGAATTTCTCTGCTCTGAGCTCTGCACTGCTGGCTTTGAAAATGGAGGAAGGAGCCACCAACCGAGGAGTGTGGGCAGCCTCTAGAAGCCGGAAGAGGCGAGAGTCCAGATTCTCCCCAGGAGCCCCCAAAGAAAGGCATCCCTGAGGACACCTCAGTGTCAGCCAAGTGAAACCCATTTCAGATTTCCGATCTAGAGAACTGAGAGGGAATCCATGTGTGCTGTTTTGAGGCACTACGTTTGTGGCCATTTATTACAGCAGCAACAGGAAATGAATACAATGGTATGAAAAAGTGAAGGAAAGTGTTAGTCACTCAGTTGTGTCCGACTGTTTGCGACTCCATGGACTGTAGCCCACCAGGCTCCTCTGTCCATGGGATTCTCTAGGCAAGAATCCTGGAGTGGGTTGCCGTTCCCTTCTCCAGGGGATCTTCCCAACCCAGGGATTGAATCCGGGTCTCCTGCATCGCAAGTGGACTCCTTACCATCTGAGCCAGCAGGAAAGCCCAATGGTATACTGTGGTGTAATTCTACCTGGCAGTACAGAACTACAAAGTAAAACAACTGTCTGCCCAGCATAACCCACAGACTAATTCATTCCAGCCACTCCATAGCCTGCTCGGTTTTGACCTTCAAAGAAAACAGAGCAAAAGCAAATTTTGATTTAAAAGTGAGCACAGTTCACTGGAGAGAAATAATTGTGGATCGGAGGAGAGAATTAATTGCCTGGGATTCATTTTAAATACGAGAGGAAGGGGTGGGATTGGTACTAAGTATGGTTTTTGTTTCACTTTCAGTGAAGAGGCAGTGGTTTTCAAGGAGGAAGTTTCTAGAATACAGTCAACCTCTGTCTATCTCTTAGACTTCAACACAGCATACTGGAATGGCTCAAAAAATTCTAATGGAGAAAGCTGAAGAAAAGCATCTTGGTTTTAGGCTGCAACTCAGCCTCCCAGGGTGGCATTGCCACGTGGATGCCTAGTTTGTTGTTGTCGTCTAGTTGCTAAGTCGTGTCTGACCCCATGGACCATGGCCCACCAGGCTCCTGTGTCCATGGAATTCTCCAGGCAAGAATACTGGAGTGGGTTGCCATTTCCTTCTCCAGGGGCTCTCCCTGACCCAGGGGCTGAACCTGCATCTTCTGCATTGGCAGGCAGATTCTTTACCGTTGAGCCACTGGGGAAGCGCAATTGCCTAGTGACCGTCTACTATAACTCAGTCTCTCTCTCATGATCCTCTGCCTCATTCTGAACACATGTCTATTCCTCTGCCTGAATCAGAGTCACCTGACTTCTGTATACTTTTCATGTTAAGTTTTGTTATTGCAGGAAAAAAAACAAAACAAAACTCTGCAGAGACACAATGTAGGATGCTCAGACTAGGTCTATAGAGCATGCAGAACTGATGGATTGAAACTTGGGTCCTGAGTAATAGAAGTAATCTCTAAGTAACTGTCCAGATTCAGTTTTTACCAAAAAAAAGGAGGGGGGCGGGGGGAATCATATACAAACCACAAAATTAGGAATCATTTTGCTCTATCAGAAACAATCACACACTACCAATTTGTAGCCTATGAAAATAAAAGCAAATTTTATTGATTATAAATTATATCCCACCTATCAGAACGCCCAGAACCTTTGTCAAATATGTGTTGGTCTTTTTATACAAAACTTCTCAAAGGGCAGTGACTCACAATTTGGATACAGTGAGCAACTGTCCACTGGAGGTTGGTGATACTGCACTCATTTACTTAACAGATTTGTAGCAAGCACCTCTTCCTTCCCAGGTGGCACCAGTGGTAAAGAACTCACCTGCTAATGCAGGAGACATAAGAGATGTGGGTTCGATCCCTGGGTCAGGAAGATCCCCTGAAGGAGGGCATGACAACCCACTCCAGTATTCTTGCCTGGAGAATCCCATGGACAGAGGAGCCTGGTGGGCTACAGTCCATGGGGTTGCAGAGTTGGACACAACGAAGCAACTCAGCAAATGCACCACATCGTGTGGGGACATTCTGGGGAACAAGTTATATCTGGAGACCCTGTCTGCCTCCCAACGGTCTTTCCCACTCTTTATCCTCATTCTGCAAATTCCAAGTGATAATCAAACCCCCTCACAGTTCACTTCCTCTGTGAATCTCTCCCAGAAGCGTCTTCCCAGTCATCACGATGGTATTCAAAGCCCAGGGGAATAGAAGAAAGAAAGAAAGAAAGTACAGAGGGCTCCCAGTCACTCAGAGAAGTGGGACGAGGCTGGACCACTTCTCCTGCCAATGACAGGTCAATTCCCCGACCCACTCCATCTGCTGGTCTTTGCAGCTACCCTGCCCCAGGATCCCAAGGAAAGATCCAATCCGTGATCAAGTATGGATTCGTCCGGGTCTGAAAGAGGCTCTGGCAAGTGGAACTCAGCTTGGCTTCAGAAATGTCTTCCAGACTGTAGCTATTAGGGCTTTCACATCAAGAAACAAGAAGGGGGAAGGAAAAGAAAAAAATAGGTAGGGGTAGGTGGGGGACTGGATGGGATTTGTTCAAGACCAGATTTAAAACATTCCGCTTTTAAAAAAAAAAAAAACAACAACTTACTTTGTAATCATTGCCTTGGCGCCTGGCCCTCTCTCATTTAACCTCATCTGCCTGACTTTAAATTCATGGAACAGATTTTCACTACCTTGGACTCCAAGCAATTGGCTAGTGGAGTGTTCTTGGATGTTACCAAAAAAAGGCATTTGATACCATTAATCATATTGCCATATGTAATAAATTGGCTGCCTATGGTACATTGCCTAAAATTGTCACATGGTTCCAATCAGAGCTCTGCCAACTGAAAGTGGTGACTGGAAAGTCTGACTCTCGTTTTCAAGCACGCCTTCTGCGTGTTCCATGGGCCCCTCCTGTTTGTACCGTCCATTAATGACCTGCTGGCTCATTGTCTGCACAAAGGCCAGCCCTTGCGAGGATGCACATGTCTGGGGTGCTGCTCTGCCCCGGGCAGTAACCTGCATGATATCAGAGTCACATCGTTATACTCAGTGTCTGACGGCCTGACGACTTGAAGGCTAACGGATATATCACTTAATTCAAGGCTCTGTATCTGCCCCCGAGCCAATGGTTTTCTCTTCCTGTGCCCCTTTCCAAACTCTGTGCACATACTGAATCCAGGGGAGCAGCATCCTCCAGGCAGAATGCAGCTGCCTGTGCTCACCTTGGCCCATAGGAGAAGCGCCTCTCACACTGCGGTGGGAACACCCCCGATCCCCAAGAGAACAATTGATTCCAGCAAGTGGAGAAGACGATGTGGACAAAGACGGAAGGTGCTGAAGGCGCTGTATCGTGCCACCACCGCGCCTGGCTTTAATGGGATACATTTGTGTGCTGTGGGTTCTTTCTTTTTTCTCTCACATGATTGGGTCTGAAGCTGCTGCTGCTAAGTCGCTTCAGTCGTGTCCAACTCTGTGCGACCCCATGGACTGCAGCCTACCAGGCTTCTCTGTCCATGGGATTCTCCAGGCAAGAACACTGGAGTGGGTTGCCATTTCCTTCTCCGTGATTGGGTCAATCTGTATTAAATAATAAGGAACGGAACCTTTTCCCTTAAATCAGATTGCTGTTCTCTTCTGTCTCGAAACTTTGAAAGGCCTTTATGAAATGTTTTGAAATTTGACTTCATCTTTTTTTAATTGAAAAGTATGGTGTGTGCTTAAAATAAACTAATTTTGGGAGTCTGTACAACGCCCTTTGTGGGTATTTGTGTGTGTGTGTGTATGAGACTGTGTGCACATGTGTCCCCTTCTTTGTGTACATCTGTGGGTCCAGATTCCAGCTGGGACCAGGTACTGAAATCCTGAAATACAGTTTTTGTCTCACATCCAGCGGCTCTAAAACAGGAAGTACAGGAAATCTTAGTCAACGCCCACCCCCCAGCTGCCTGCCCCCCACCCCATCTTGGAAAAAAAGTTCTGTTCTCATGAAGTTTGCAGGCTGATATTTGCAGACCCAGGAGGTTCCAGCAGTTTGGGTAAGGTTCATATAAACATCTCTGCCACCATCTGAAACCCATAAATAAGGCCATTGGGGAAAAAAAAAAACCAGGTCCCTCCTTTTTTCACACCACATCTACATCTTTTATCTTCAGTAAGACATTGTTCGGTGGAATAGGAGAGCATTTGGGGAGAGCCTGAGCAAGAATGTAATAGATGGACTTAAAAATAAGAGCTCTGGGTGACACAGAGCACATGGTGTGCTCAGATGCACAGAGCCCAGAGTGCCTATGAGGAGGGGAAGGTCTGGCCTCCCCACTGCTTTGGCGAAGTGCCGGCAAGATCCAGATCAGGGCTCTGCTGGTCTCGATCTTTTCCTATATAGGCGGTGCAGGGCACAGGTCACAAGTCTGACCTTTGGTTCAGAGAAAAACAAATAATAAAAGTGAACTGAATGGCAAGTTCTGAAAAGAGTTAGTGGTTACTAGCATATCCTCAGAATCAACGATGCTCCGGGGACATGTAAAAATGTAGCAATACACCCAACTGTGCAAAGGATTTTCTCCTCATTGGCTATAGTAAAAAATAAAATTCAAGTCTAAATATTCATCACTTGTATATCCAGGGGCTTTGCTTCAGAATTCTGGTTTCAGGATGCAAAATGACTGCATCAGTTGCCTCAGAATTCTGGTTTCAGGATGCAAAATGACTGCATCAGTTGGTTGTATTTTGGACTCACAAGTGGGCGCCCTCGCAGAACTCCAGACGCAACTACGCTGAATCAGAGATAGTACCTAATGGTGCCACATTTTTGAAGAACTCAAAGCTCCGGCAAACATTTTCCCTTCCTCCTCTTTCAGTCAGTATTTATAGAGCGTGTGGTGAAACCAGAGGTGGGGGATAGAGAAGAAATCTTCACTGCCCTCAAAGGTTGTTTATGTGTATGTTTGTGTGGGTTTGTGTAATTAGTTGCTCAGTCATGTCTGACTCTTTGCAACTCCATGGACTGTAGCCTGCCAGGCTCCCGTGTCCATGGGATTCTCCAGATAAGAATACTGGAGAGGGTGTCCATTTCCTTCTCATGGGATCTTCCTGACCTAGGGATCGAATCCAGGTCTCCTGCATTGCAGGTAGATTCTTTATCATGTGAGACACAAGGGAAGCCCCAAACGTCATATAGTTGAGTTCAAATACACACACACACACACACACACACACAGAATTACATATTTTAATCTCTTTCATTCTCTTCTGGCGTTCTTCTTCTCTTTGTATAGAGATCCATATTTCTGAACAGTATCATTTTCCTTCTGCTAAAGAACTTCTTTTCTTGCAAGGAATACCTGCTGATCACTACTGTACCTCCAGTTCCTAGAATAATGCCGAGCACCTAGTAAGCATTCAATGAATATTTATTCAATGGATGGGTTAATAAATACAAATTGACAAGCTTCTGTGAGAAATAATAGTAAATGATTTCCTGATCCCATGAGCCTTCCTTATTCAACGAGTTGATTACACTAGTTCCTATTTTTCTAAATAGAGTGCATTGAGAGATGAGCCCAGAACATTTCCTGAACGGTGTTCTGAAGCTCACTGAGCTTGGATTGTGAAGCTGGAAGGGAGAAGGTGAGTTCCAAGTCTGCTCAGAAAAAAGGCACAGCCCTAGACAGCATTTCTCACTGGGGTCTTCAGGTCACCAGCAAGAGGGCTCTTCTACTCTGCTCAGCCTAGAGGTGTTTCTTAATGAGTATCTTAGGTGTCTGAGGATTCATAATTCGCCTTGGATCACAGGTCCTAGCACATCTTTTGTGTGGAAATTCATTTCTCTTATGGTAACATGAATTATTTTAAGGGCTGGAGCTGGCAATCTGTCTATAATCGCTTCAAATCCCCCTTTTCTACTTTGCTAGGAACGGTAGATCAACTTCACCTTGACCTAAGAGTCCTAGGTTCCCGGAAGAGGCAACTTTCCCCAGCTCCCTGGGTGCTAGTATCACAGAGGCTTGGACCAAACCAACAACAGGTCTCCTGGGTGAAGAGACTACTTCCACCTGAGAGCTGCATGCTCTGGCTCCTTCAGGTAAAGTTGTCTACATGTGTAAGTGCCTTCTTATCACACGTTTACTGCAACCTTTGTAAACTCCTTACTCAAATTCTAGGAAGGATTTGTTGTTGCTGTTTAGCCACTCAGTTATGTCCGACTCTTTGCAGCCCCATGGACAATAGCCCATCAGGCTCCTCTGTGCATGGAATTCTCCAGGTAAGAATAAGGGTGGGTTGCCATTTCCTTCTCCAGGGGATCTTCGCAACCCAAGGACTGAACTCACATCTCCTGCCTTGGTAGGCAGATTCTTTACCACGGAACCACCCAAGAATTAAAAAGAATGAAATAATGCCATTTGCAGCAGCATGGATGAATCTAGAGAGTGTCATACTGAGTGAAGTCAGAGAAGGAGAAATAACACATGGCATCACTTCTATGTGGAATTTAAAAAAAGAAATGATACAAATGAACTTACAAAAAGAAACAGACTCACAGATTTAGAGAACGAGTTTATGATTGCCGGGGAGGAAGAATGGAGTGGTGGGGGGACATAGCTAGGCAGTTGGAGTGGACATGCACACAGAGCTATATTTAAAACCAATAACCAACAAGGACCTACTGTATAGCACAGAGAAATCTCAGTATTACATGGCAGCCTGGACAGGAGGGGAGTCTGAGGGTGCATGGGTACAGGAATGTGTATGGCTGGGTCCCTTCGCTGTTCACCTAGAACTATCACAATATTGTTAATTGGCTATGGAGTGGAGTGAAAGTCACTCAGTTGTGTCCAACTCCTTGTGGCCCCATAGCCTATCCAGTCCATGGAATTCTCCAGGCCAGAATATTGGAGTCGGTATACTTTCCCTTCTCCAGGAAATCTTTCCAACCCAGGGATCAAACCCAGGTCTCCTGCATTGCAGGTGGATTCTTTATCCGCTGAGCCACAATTAATTGGCTATAATCCAATATAAAATAAAAAGTTAAAAAAGAATTCTAGGGAGGGTTCCTTCTCAGACTGATGTGTGGGCATTGGTAAATCTAATGACTATACTTTCCTGCCAGCGTTTCTGATTGAATTGGCACATGGTGGAGTCCGGGCATCAGAATGGTTTGAAAATCTTTCAGGTGAGTCTAATTCTCCAGGTGATTCTAACAGGGCTGAGAACCATGAATCCAGAGGGATGCATCTCAAAATTTAATATGCATGAGAATCACCCAGGAAGCTCATAAAAATGCAGAATCAGTAGGTCTTGGGTGAGGCCTGAGACTAGGCATATATAATAAGATTTCAAGAGATGCCAACACGTATTCCTAGTCCACAGACCACACAGAACGTATTCCTTGTCCACAGACCACACTTCAAGTAGCAAGGTTCTTTAAATAACATGTGGCAATCAAAGTTCAGTATGAAGTTTTGTTACTTAATGAAGTAAAATTGAATGAAAGTAATAAATTCAGGCCCTCGGTCACACCAGTCACATACAAGGGCTCAAGAGTCACCTGTGACTAAAGGCTATTGTCATGAACCGCCCTGTTTCTACTCTGTGACTTTCCATCACAGAAAGCACTCCTGGATAGCGCCACGCCAGACCCTCCGTTTTCTTGCATTTCACTCCGCAGGAAGCCGCGTTTGCCAAGCCTGCAGCTAATGTGTGTCCACAGCACCCAAGGGCTTTAATAACACATGTACTTTGTGTGCATTTTTGCTTTGGACTTTTAAAGGCAAACTTCTTCCCAGAAGAATCTGGGGGGTCCCACAGAAACCTTTGATCCCAGAACCAGCTTTAGGCCTAAGTAGTTGATTTGCTGTGTTATGGTTTTTGTCATTGCTGCTGTTTTAGTTAAAGCAAACTTTCTTGAAGGCTTGGGTGAGTTAATTTATCCTCTATGGCTATTTTAAAACTCCATTTTTAGGAGGGACTTGCCAGTTTCTCTTGCCAACCTCTCTTACTGGCATTGCCTGAAAAACAACCCTGTCCAAGTGTTTGTTTATCTTCTCTTCAGTCGGGTCCAGCCGCTACCTCCCCATCCCCTCCACTCATCCCAGGGCATCAGCACAGGGTGCTCTTAGTCCAGCATTATCCCATAGCAAATGGCGCTTCCCCCTCACCGAGTTTATAATTGAATAGAGGACCTGGATGAGACATGTAAAACTCAAAATCTCATTAAGTCACTAGCAGTGGCTAGCAAGCGGTAACACATTAAAACAGATTAGTTTCTCATATTAGCCAGCTATCACTGAGCAAAGGGCAGGGTCCAGTAACCTGGTACACGGGGGAGGGGGAGTTTAGCGGAGGGGAGGGAGAGGCCAAGGGAAGGGCAGGCCACAGCTAAGACTGGAGGGGGCTGCTAACGGAGTGGAGTCAGCCCGGCCAAGGAGGTGGCTTGGGGAGGCAGGCAGCATCTGGTGGAGAGAGCACGGAAGAGAAACAATGAAAGGTCGATGGGAGTGATGGCCAAACTTCAGTTGGTTCGTGGTTCTGCAGAAAGCCATCAGTACATAGTGCCTTTCAAGGCACCTCCGTCAGGGCCCTGTGCCCTCTGAGGAAGAGGATGTAAGCGTGGGGAAGGGGGCAAGGAAGGAGACGGCTCCTTGAAGGAACGGGCTTTACTCTGCTACCTCCTGATCTGCCCAGGAGGTGAACAAGAGCTCACGTCTCCAGGGCACAGAGCCCTCAGGGCTGAACCAGGGGGGACCAGAACTCCGCGTTCCTCTCCCAGCTCCACTCAGTGATCTCAGGGTATGCCTGCTCTTCTCTGGGCTCATCTCCTTAACTGCACCATGGAAGAGTTAAATGCTCTTCACCATTGAACTGCTGGGGTCTCCGTCCTATAGCTAAGGCGGTGGTTTGCAGACTGAGCGGAGACGTTGGGCCTGGGCACCGTTCTTGCACTGGCTTCATGCAGAGCGGCTCTGCTGTTGGTGTTTGCACATCGGACTCCACAGACCCCTGATCAAGACACGGTGTGGGACAGAACTGCCTCTGCTATTGCTTCAAAGCTTCATTTTGACTCCTAAACTCTTACAGAGGTCTTAGAAATATAAATGTGTGGGAGAGAAGGTTGGGGAGGGAAGTAGGGGGAGGGGAGAGGAGATGGAAGAGAGAAAGAGGAGAGAGGACCTATACTAGGGCCCACCTGGGGCAGGAGAGGGAGAGACTGGACGTCTCCACTAGACCAAGCCACAGAAAGCCCTTTCCCATAATCCATCCTCGTTAATGAGACAGGGTCACGAAGATCACCCACCGGCTATGTACAGGAAGCTTCTAAAGAAACTGGGCAGATCAAAACTTGTGTATCCACATCAGCTATCATTTTGGAAAGTTGTACACATCCTTGAAGAACATTCCTTTTGTTCACCACTTTGGGTCCTTTAAATTGCTCCACTGGAGCCTGATGTGTGCCCAAACATACCTTTCCTAATCCTTTGTGAAACTGTTAGACTAGCTTTCATTTTCTGAGCCATCGGCGGCCTACAGCACACTCCTCTGGGGTGAATGCCTCGTTGTGGGGAAAAGGTGAGGCACGTTGATGGAAAGACAGGTGGGGGCCCATACGTGAGGCTCTAGCTCACATGCCGAGGGTCACCACCTTCGGGAAAGAGACAACCGTCTTGACACATGCCCTCGACCAGAAGGTCGACACTGAGAACTCTGAAAACAGAGCCCTCTGGCTGAGAGAAAGAACCCAAGCACGATTTAGAGAGAAGCCTATTTCTCTTTTCAGATTTTCCAACCTGACATGTTGCCACAGTGCACTTCACATCTGATTAGGTTAGTCACATCGCATTACACCGTGTCACAGGTAACATGATGCAAGGGGATTGTGAACTGTGTATAAAGATGTACCAGCAGCCAAGAGCCCCAACCCATTCCTGATGCAGGAGACGAGCCCCCTGCCTTCCCCGTAGCCCTGTGTTAATTCCAATAAAGCACCCGATTCTCTTGTCAACAGTGGGTCTCCTAAATCTTTACCTGATCATCAGCTAGAAGAGAAATGATTCTACATCCTCACTTAAATCAGCGCTGTTTTCTCTATCATCAACCAACTCTAGAATATCATCTCTCCCCAGTGCTCCCAAAAACCTCACCTTCAATGTGTCTAGCATGTTACAATGGGCAAGGTCCTTTCAAAGCCATCATTTTATTGACATTTCACATTCTTAGGAGCCAAGATTTAGCAAAGACATTCACGTTTGGGTAGGGGATTCAGGATGTTCAGCAATGTCATTCTCTGACTGGGGTCTTGGGGGCAGGGGTAGGGTAGGTCACAGGCCACCGTCTCTGTCTCCCTGTCTGTGGGAGAAGCATCAGCTGAGCATGGCCCTGAGTGACAGCCCAGGTCTTCATGATGAGCCGCTTGCATTGGGTGCTTCACTTGACTCAGTTTTGCTGTTGTTGTTGAGTTGCTCAGTCATGTCTGACCTTCTGCGACCCCATGGACTGTAGCCCACCAGGATCCTCTGTCCATGGGATTTCCCAGGCAAGAATACTGGAGTGAGTTGCCATTCCCTTCTCCAGGGGATCTTCCCAGCCCAGGAATTGAAGCTGCATCTCCTGCAAGTCTCCTGCGTGGCAGGAAGATTCTCTACCTCTGGGTCACCAGGGATTACCCGACTCAGTTTTATCCTACTCTAAATTCTGGCTTCAAGGGAACTATTGGAGACACGTATCACAGCTAGGATGATCAGCATTAGAATAATGCTCTGATTTCCCCACAGGGAGAAACAAAGAAAATGATATCATCTACCTAGAAATCATATGTATGGCCAACGACACTATGGTGAGAACCTAATTCAAAAGTTGTATTTGTCCCTTGACACAGGTTTTCTTTCTTTCATCATTTTCAAAAAAGTCAAAGAAACCTTCCCATGAAAGATGGTTTCAGATGCAAGTATCAGATCTTGACACAAGTTGCCCTTAAAGAAATAAGGAAATATTTCAGAAAAAAGAAAGTCTGGAAGTAGAATTGATTGATTAATGCAAATCCATGATGAAGAACCCAAGATCCTGGTTCTGACTTCAACCTCAAGCCAAGAAAAGAGTGTTGCTGAAGTTCCAGGGTTTCTATCCAGATACAGCAAAATCCAGGGGAACAACACAGACTCTGTCTTCCTTTCTTTGAAGAGAGAAAATCCTTCCAAGAACTACCATCCCACCCTAAAAGACTCCCCCTCAAATTCATGGGCCAGGGTTGTGCCACACATGCCTGTTTTGAAATCGACTTTTGGCAAAAGGAACGGGATTTCTCTAATTAGACAAAGGAAACAGCCACAATAAGTCACAATATTCCATCTGCTGTAGAAGCAAATACTGAGAAACACCACTTAAGACAAGAGAAATGGGAAACAGCAGGCAGAATGAAGCCCAGCTGGGGAAATGCTCTTGGTGAGATTCGGCCTGGGGTTATACTCCTGCTTCAGGTCCAAAGGGTCAAGAATGGGGGTCCACCACATCATTATCACGTGACCAGGCTTTTCCCACCACCCTGCCCTGGCCTGGCCCTCAGGTCTGGAGGAAGCTAAGGTTTAATTTCCAAGAACAATGCACTGTCTCCCCTTCAGGGTAGATCATCACCAATTTCTATTTGCACAGTATCCATGTATTCTGTTTTGTATATATCAGACATGTATATATACTTGAAAATAACTGCTGTGACCTCCCTAAGATGACTCTTCTCCAAGCTAAATATCTCCACCTTCTAAAAACATTCCTTCGTACCTAAGTTTGAACTTCCTTTTGGCTCCACTAACTACCACCCAGGTCTATATCGTGAAGTTTATTTACTGGCTAACTGCTGCAAATTGTTAAGTCATTGGCACTTGTTATGAATCAATTTAATCAAATTAATTTTTTTTTCATAATGCTTCTGAGGGAGAACCAGGAGGTAATGGAGAAAAGGCAACTAGAGCAGACTGACATTTTTAAAAGCCTGCAGAGAAGGAAGAGGTATTGAAAACACATCTTGCAGATGACACTGACTTACCTTGTTGTTGTGCTCAGCTGAGTTTGACTCTTTGAGACCCCATGGACTGTAGCCCGCCAGGCTCCTCCATCCGTGGGATTCTCCAGGCAAGAATACTGGAGTGGGTTGCCATTTCCTTCTCCAGCGGATCTTCTCTACTCAGGGATCGAACCCGCATCTCTTGCTTCACAGGCAGATTCTTTACAGTCTGAGAGTTACCTAAATGCTTAATGCTCATCAGTTTTAATTAAAGGCTTGGCTGCTTTGATTATTAGATTCTTGAAATTTCCTACTCAAATATCAGGTCTTTATTGTTAAGAGAGAAGGATGTTTTCTCTCTTCTACCCAGAGCAAATTGCTCTAAAGTATATGAATAAATTCTCTGCTTCCCAGAACCAATGGCAAATTCACAAAGCTCCATAAAACTCATGCATGACTTGCTGCTGCAGCTGCATAATTAAAAGAAAACTAGTATATCGACTAGTTCTCCTCAGAGTAGCATCCATAAGTCACCACTGCTTGAGAAAAGCTTGTTACTAAAAGGATTATGGCCAATATCATTTTTATGATGAAAGAGAGAGAATGGCTGGTTTGCCTTGTCCAGTCTGCTCACAGATAGCCAAAATGCTCCACTGGCTGATTTTTTCATATGTCTTGAACCATCAAGACAACCACAGGGAAATAGTTTTTCAATGTACAGATTTACCACCAGAGCTATTGCTTCATCCTCGGTACACAAGCTCTCTGCCTCCCAAACTCGATCCATAGAAGGCTTATTTTTAGCAGTGACTAAAGGACTCCATGCTCTAATTTATGCACACATATAAAATCAATAATTACTTAGTCGACCTTTTCATTCGTCTAAATTTGGCCTGGCATAATGGAAGCTGCCGGCACAGTTCCCATTGAGAATGATAAATAGAAGACAGTGGCGCATCTCTATCTCCTCTCTAAGGGTCAGATGAAATCAGAGGCAGCTCAAACCTCAGCCATCCTGGAACTGAGCCTCGCAAACCTTTTATTTGAGGCAGATTCCATTCTGATGAGCATCACACCTCTTTCGAAAGAAGACTCCAAACCCCGACTATGGTCCGCCCTGGCTTGGTGCAGGGCTTATGCCGTAAACACACTTACCCACCTTACTAATGAGAGTGATTCTTACCATGAGTGTCAGCAGTTTCCAAAATGGGCCCAAGGCAAAAGGATGCTGGGGTAAAAAGTCAGCTACAGGTGTGGAAGGTGTGGAATAAAACATCCATGAGTCCAGAGAGACCTCTAGTAATAGTTCTCCATGCCTATCTCCCTCGAACCCCCTCTGGCAATTTTGGAGGTTTTCCTGCTGTTGTCCATCACCTCTAAGAGGCTGATTTCCAACTAAAGGAGCAATAATTGTACTCTTACTTAACTTTTAAAGACCAGATTTCTGGCTTCAAGTGTGGCCTTTTTATTTTTCCTGAACTTGCTGACAACAAGAAAGTACCTTTATTTATCTTAGGAGGACTTCAAGTCAGAAATATCTATGCTGCTTTTTTTTTTTTTTTTTTGGTCTCTCTTTGTTTTAGGATGATTTAAACTCTACAGCAAGCCTATCTTCTAGGTTTAATTTCCGTTACCAGAGCGGAAGGGGGGCCTCCATGCCTCCCGTTAGCCTCACCCTTTGTCTTGATCTTTATCTCTGCTATTGCTCACAAAGAATGAGACACTGGGGCATCTTTGCCAAATGGCCCAACCAGACAAAGCCAGGAATCATCTCCCCAACATTACCCCAGAACTGTATAAAAGACTAGGATTTGCGCTGAAACTTTTCCTCTCTTCTCTGGGTCTACAACTTCATGACCTATTCTAGATCCACTGAAGTAATCTTTTTTAGATTGACATTAATTTTTTTTTCTTTAATTGGTGGAAAATTGCTTTACAATTTTGTGTTGGTTTTTGTCATACAACAGTGCATATAAGTCATAAATATCCCCTCCATCCTGAGCCTCCCTCTCCTTCCTTCATCCCACCCCTGTAGGTCAACACAGAGTCCCAGGCTGGCCTCTCTGTGTTATTTAGCAACTTCCCAATAACTATTTTACACATGATCCACTGAAGTAATTAAATTATATAAGAGCTGGTGAAGTGGTGATGTGCCTAGTAACAACAATAATAATATCACTATTTTAACTACCTTTTATTGAACATTTATTTTGCTTCGTGGCTCAGACAGTAAAGAATCTGCCTGCAATGCAGGAGACCCAGCTTCAATCCCTGGGTCAGGAAGAACCCCTGGAGAAGGGAATGGTAACACACTCCAGTATTCTTGCCTGGAGAATTCCATGGACCAAGGAGCCTAACAGACTACAGTCCATGGGTCGCCAAGAGTCAGATAAGACTGAGGATATATATATATACACATTACATGCTAGGCCCTTTTTAAAGTTCTTTATATCTGTCAACCTCTTGAATTTTTATTGCAACCCTGATGTGGGAACTATTACAATCTTGCTGATGAAACAACTAAGGCACAGGCATGAGAGACCTTGCCCAAGGTCACCAGATAGTGAGCTGCAGAACTGGGGAAACACCTACGCAGTTTGATTTCAGGGTCCAAGGTCCTATCTGAGGCTCTCACTCTTCTTGAATTCTGCATACATTATCTGATTTCAGCCTCATAACTGACTCTGCTCTCCCACCCCTGTATTGGATCCACTCTGCTCGAGTGCCTCTTTAGATTTTCTGCCTGGTAACACAGAACTTCTTTGGAAGACTTGAGCAAAAGCTCAGCAGAGAGGACCTACTAAGTACCAGACCTTGTCTGACACCACTCCCTGTGTTTACCAACCACTCTTTATTAAAATTCAACATTTCTCAGCGTGGATGCCTGGCATGTGAAAAGCACACAGCACATCCAGCGGATGCTGATGCAGGGGAGTGGTGGAGAAACGATCACACGGCCTGGAAGCCAGGAGGGGAGGGAAAAGACAGCAGAGAAGAGGCTCTGGAACACAAAGGCCCCAGACTCTCAGGGGCTTGGTGGCCAGCTGCTCACATCTTTGCATAAAACATGGGCACGGAGCGTTTGTGGATACGGGTAAGTGTGACTTCCTCCACCCCAGCCCTGGGGGGCAGCCAGCAAATTGGAGAATGAGCCCTGGTGTAGAGAAGAATTAAGGAAAAAGGGAGAAAGGAGGCTTTTCTTCTGCACATGCCTAAGAAATGCATACTGTGAAGAGCTAAAGGGAAAATCAGAACAATTCAAGTGCTAAGACACTGCCTATGTTGCTTTAAATTCTCCTGGCAACATCTCACATCCTCACTCACACAGAGGGGAATCTAGCCACCTGTCAACCCCAAGACACACTACCTACTGTTCCGGGAGAGATTCTAGACAGGAAGGAGCCTGCCACAATAATTACAGCGCATTGTGATGGCCTTAAACAGTACCATACTCACTGCATTATCTAAGGTCTTTTGTCAGCCCCTCTGAAAGCCATCAGCTAACAAGGCATGTTTTTTACTGGCCAAAGAAACTGATGTTTGGCTCTGAGTGATTTGTGGGATCTAAATTCTCATTATTCTGAAAGTATTACAGTCCACAGTTGAAAACCTCTAAGGAAGGCATGCCAGGTGCCAGAAATGACAGAGAAATCTAGGGACACTATGATTGTTTAATTACACACATAGGATTTTTAATGGATTCATTCCACTTGAGGAATGTGCAAGTATTTTAAATTTTTAAACCAAAAATAAGACCTTAAATACTTTTATTCAGTGAAAGATGGGAGCTGAAGAATTTGAAAATTATTTACAATATAATTAAAATAGAACCAATGGGCAATAAAAGTCTGCAAGTTTATGGAATGAAAATCCCAGATCAGATGGCAAAGACTGGAGGAGACCTAAGTCCTGTTCCTCAGGAAAACATGGCTAGAAGAAAGATGCCTTGTTCTCACCTTCTTCATTCCTACCCAGACAGAGAACAAGATGTTGCAACCAGCATGACTGGGGAGTTCAAGAGGTTGATTTATGGGGGTACATTAAAATAATTAAATATGTATAGCCTGGTTAAATGATGACTGGCAGGGGATATAATAAGTGTCTACTAAAATTTGAAGGTATAAAAAACATTAACAATATAAAGATTGTTTACTTTAATTCAAGAGAACAACCTCTTAGAAGTAGGGAAATCCTAGGATTAAAAACAGTCTGAAAATTGAGAAATCCTTCATGATGAGAGGCCCAGAGGGAAGTGGTGAAGATACATCAGCTGAGACTTCTAAGTTAAAGCTTTTCAGAATGCTCAAAAGTTGGCACAATCAGAGCCTGCTATTACCACGGAAGGTCACATGCATTTGCGGGTCCAAATCCTGAATGCACATCAGAATACAGATGAATGCTTTCTAACACCATTTCAGAGATTCTGAATCAGCAGGTTCCAAAACCTGCTGGGTATTTGAATCAACATATTTTAAAAGATCCTTAGGAGTCCACCAAGACTGATGTAACAAGCATCACACTTACCTACCACTATAATCAATTATAAAACTGGACAGGGCTTCTCTGGTGGCTCAGGAGGCACAGGTTCGATCCCTAGTCCGGGAAGATCTCTACATGCCCCAGAGCAACTAATCCCATGTGCCACAACTACTGAGCCCACACTCTAGAGCTTTGGAGCTGCAACAACTGAAGTCTGTCCACTCTAGAGCCTGTGCTCCACCGTAAGAGAAGCCACCACAATGAGAAGCCCCTGCACCACAGCTGGAGAGTAGCCCCCTGTCACTGTAACTAGAGAAAAGCCTGAACAGGAAGGAAGATCTAGCACAGCCAAACATAAATTAATAAATAAAATGTAAAAATAAATAAATAGAATCAGCTTCATCTACATATTTTTAAAAGTTGAGCAAATTTTCAGGCATTTTGTAACATACAGAGAATGGGAAAACAAAAAGGTGAGCACAGGAAAATGAAGCCCAATCACAGGTCTTACTGGAACAAGTGCCATGACAACTAAGTGAGATAATCTATGTAAAGCTATTAACACACATACTAAAATTTATATTGTAATCATTATTAGAATTCATCTCCAAAATAACTGCTTTCCTCCAAAGAACACTGCCATCTTGTAGACTTCAGGGAAACTTCTGTTAAAGAGACAGAAATAACAATTGAATTTTTGTAACTATAGAAACATAATTCATTTTGTTTTAATTGCTATAGTGACATTTATTTAAGATATATTTTATTCCTACATTCAATTTGAGTTTGATGTTACAGAGGCAGATTAAATTTATGGGGTAGATAGCAGAGAGGAAATAAGTACACAGAGAATGACCCCCAGCAATCTACATAAAGGTTCCCTTACATCTTTGGTCAAACAGTAACCTGCACACTGACAGAGTTAAGACTCTGTGAGTCTTAACTCACCAAGTATATAACCTTACAGTCTCTCTCTCTAGCAGAGAATATCTACTGGGAAGACATGGACAGAATGACATTCTCAAGGTGCACAGGACTAGGAGATGTTAGAGTTCTGACCAACCAGATGGGAAAGAACTCTCTGAAACTCTCCAGCATTAGTTAAGACCCTAGAAGTCCACATCTTAGTAGCAGGGTTGCTCTAGACTTCTATAACAAAGCCTGACATCAAGCCTTAGTAGGATAAAGCATAAAGCTGATTTGCTATTAAATCAGCTGTCTGCTGGTCCAAAACTCAGCTTTTTTTTTAGAAGGGCAATTAAAAAATCCGTATTTTTAATAATGTAATATCCACAATGTCTAACACATAATAAAAATTATTAGACATCCAAAACAGTATAAACAGACCCACAGATAATGCACATACTTACTGGAGTTAGCAGAGAATACTTTAAAGCAGATATTATGAATATTTTCAGTAATTTAATGGAAAAGATAGACATATGAGAAAAATAGAGACTCTCAGGAGATAAATGAAACTATTTAAAAAGAGCCAAATGAAGATTCTAGAATTAGTACAACACCTGAACTAAAACGTTCAGTAGGTAAGTTTGAGAATGCACTAGATGCTGCAGAAGAGAAGATCAGTGCACTTAAAACAGGCAAATAGAAACTACCCAAACTGAAATACTAAAATAAAAAGACCGGGAAAAAATAAACTGATTCACAAGGACCTAGTAAGCAAGATCCAATGGGCTAATATATGTGTAAGTTAATAAAAGGAGAAAATAAAAGAAGAAAGGGATTGGAGCAAATTGGGGATACATTAAACCAGAAAAAAAGTATTTTTAAGAAACAATAACCAAATATATTCCAAACTTAATATCAATACACAGATTCAAGGAGCCTCAACAAAACCCAAGCAGCGTAAATATTTTTTTAAAATAACTCTATGTGGGTATAATATAGTAACATTACTGAATACCAAATCCAATAAAATCTAAAAGCAGTCAGAGAAAAAGACACATTAAATTTAGGGCAACAATGAAAAGAACAAAAGGTGATTTCTCTTTAGAAACAAGGCAAAGAAGAAGACAATAGAATGACATCTTTTAAATGCTGAAAGAAAAATAGCTACCAACCTAGAATTCTACATCCAACTAAAAGTACCCTTCAAAATGAAACAATCAGGCATTTTTAGATAAACATAAGCTGAGAGAACTCATCAAGAGGAGACTTGCCCTACAAAAATGTTAAAGGAAGCTCTTCAGCATAAAGAGAAATTACACCAGAACTCAGTCCTGCTAAAAAAATGAAAAGTGCTAGAAACAGCAAATAAGCAAGGAAACAAAAGAATTTTCCTTGATTTGTTTTCCTTTAATGATTGTTTTCTAAAAGCAAAAATATTAAAAATGTATTTTACAGTTTATAACATACATGAGAGAAATATACTATTGATATAATAAGACAAATGGAAGTATATCATAGTAAGGTCCTTATATGTTATAAATGATAAAATAAGAATTCAAAGTAGGCTCTGACAATTATGAATATATATTACAATCCAGAACAACCACTTTAAAAAATAAAACAAAGAGCTAGAGCTATAAGCCAATAGTGGACATAATATAAAACAATTAATGTAATAATACAAAATAATTAATCCAAGAGAATGCAGAAAAGAAAGACAGCAAAGAACAGGCTGCACAAAGAAAAAATAAATAGCAAGATGGTAAATTTAATCACATTACCAATCATAGTATATCTAAATGGACTAAACACTGCAATCGAAAGACAGAGATTATCAGACTAGATGACAAGAAAGATCTAAACACATATTGTTTAAAAGAGGTAACTTTTTAAAATAGACACATATTATTAATAGCTAAAAACAAAAGAAGAAAAACCACAAATTATAGAAACATTAATCCAAAAAAGCTGAAATGGTTATATAGGTATCAGACAAAGTATACTTCAAGACAAAATGGAGATGAAGAAACGTCTCATATGATAGTAAGGTCAATTTTTTTTTTTTAAGGAAAAAAAGCCTACAGATGTATAAACAAATAACTGAGCTCCAAAATACTTAAAATAAAGACTGTCAGAAATAGGGAAGAGACAAATCTCCAATTAAAACTGAAGAGTTAGCACTCAGTAATTCATCCCCCCAAAACAGACAATAGGTAAGGATAGAGATTTATTTGAACAACACTATAAAAACTTCCCCAAGTGAATCTAACGCTCTCCATCCTTGCACTTATTTGAAACCTACTGACTTACTCCATCTTTTCAACTTTCAGCAAAATCACTCCAACCAGACAAGTCACTAGTTTATTTAATTAGGAGGCTAAACAGAAACCTCTTTGAGTATCACATCTGGTTTCTAACCGGGAAATTCTTGCTTTTTCACAATCTGAAGCCACATGATTCTGCTTAAATACATTTTCTTCCCTGCAGTTTTATACAGAATAGACTTAGAAATGAAGGAGTTTTAAAGATCCCATACTTCAAATGCTCCATTTTACAGAAGAGAATCTATGGATTCTCTGTGTCTCAGTTTAATTGCCACATTCCCATTTAAAGATAAGCAAGCAATGTCTCAGGAAAGATAAGTAACTTGTTCAAGATCACACATGGTAGAGCCTGGATTCTAACCCACACAGTCTAACTCTAAAGTCCTCTATCCTCATAAGAGACTTGGTAAAAGTTTATTGAATTGGGATAATCAAGATACCATAAGTTCCTATGATGTGACTGCTCATGGACATTGATGATTATGGATGGAGTCAATAGCAGACCCCAGATCCTCTGAACCCTACATCCTCCATTCTACTACATTGTCTAAAAAAAAGGCAAATTAAAGCAAGACAATTAAATTTTCAGTCTAATCTATTTCAACCTAATCTGCAGTTTTTTCAATCTAATCTCCTATGATTAAAATTGTGCTTGTATCAAATCAGATCAATCCACTCTGAAGCACAAGAAAATGTGTGGCATCCCAATTTTCTCTTTTAAACTCATTGCACCTAAAATCTAACCAATAACTTGGAATGACCAAGGGAGGCATCCTTGTCAAGCAGCAACACTCACTGTGGCTTTTCAACAGCAGTCAAATACCCGCTGTGACTGAACAGTCTGACATTAATACAATAGTTTTATTATTCTCCAATGGCTGCCTTTACCTTGTCAGATCTCCATTTCCAGGTCCTAATTCCCAACAAAAATCCACAGCTTCCCTTATCACATGCTCATCCCATTGTAATCTCTTCTCCAATTTAACTTTTCTAGTTCCTCAGGAGCATCCTGGCATAAGCCCAAGAGAAAAACTTACATGATTTTCTCAAATCTCTTCCTCACCAAACTTAGTAGGGGGCACAGTGTTCCCTGGGACACATCAAACTCCTCCTTCTGGACACCTAGCTCCTCTATCCACTGTGCCAAAGCAGGGAACAAGGATAGAAAAGATTACAGACATTATCTGATACAAGGGGCTGACTTCTGGGATAGTCTTCCTCTGGCTCGGTCTGGTTTCATCTTCTGTGCAATTCCTCCTGATGTATAGATGATGTACTAAGAATAGCCTCCAGTGTACTAAGAGCCTCTTCAAAGAGGAGACAGTCAAACCTTTCTTTGCCACTGTTCAGTGTCTCCTAGACCCTCTCTGGGCAGGTGGGAGGAGATGACTCTTGCTAGTTTCATGAATACCCTATGGTTCATGCCTCCTTTTTAATCCCCCTGATTCTTCACTTGGAGTTGAGACCAGTGAGCATCTTCTATGCCCTCTAAGGTCCTGAGGGAATTGGCACTTGCCTTGATGCCCCCATCTTCTTCCCAACATTTCTTCCTGCAATGTATCCCATCAAACTCCTTACCTTTGGAGATTAATGGTAGATGAAACTGGGGTCCCGGGTGCCTCCAACACTCAGGAGAAACAGAAGACTCTTCCAAGAACTTTCTAACCATGCTTGCCTCACCGCCACCGGGAAGCACCGGGATAGACTCTGTAAGAACTCTGCAAGAGGCTTGGATGACAGCTGCTGCTGCTGCTGCTAAGTCGCTTCAGTCATGTCCGACTCTGTGAGACCCCATAGACGGCAGCCCACCAGGCTCCCCATCCCTAGGATTCTCCAGGCAAGAACACTGGAGTGGGTTGCCATTGCCTTCTCCGTGGATGACAGCTACCATTACCTGTTCTTCCAGGCACACCCAACCCTTGCAAGAGATTCTCTGGGCACTTCCCTTATATTGGTTGGAGGGACAGGAAAGCACCCCATCCTCCTCCTATGCTTGGGAAAGGAAGTGCAAACCTCTTGACCACAAATACTGCTGACCACCCCCCCTAGTCCCCTCACTCATTTACCTGGTGATTTTCTCACACAGATTTTGGGGTGGAATGATTGGGAAGGCAGCAGAGAAGGCATGGCCACCTTTCGAGAAACCCTGGGGATGTATCTGGACATGACTGTCATTAGATACTGTTATGGGCTGAACTGTGTGACCCCCAAAATTAATATGCTGAAGTCCTAACCCCTAGTACCTCAGAGTATGACCATATTTGGACACAGGCTCTTTGAAGAGGTAATTAAAATTAAATGAGGTCATCAGGGTGAATTCTAATCCAATCTTACTGGTGTCTTCATAAGAAAAGGAGCTTAGGACACAGATATGTACCAAGAGAAGACCATGCAAGGTTACAGGCAGACAATAGCCATTTATAAGCCAAGTAGAGAAGCCTGAGAAAAAACCAACCCTGCTAACACCTTGATCTTGGACTTCTAGCCTCCAGAATTGTGAGGAAATATTAATAAATGTTGTTGAAGCCACCGAGTCTGACGTTTTCTTCCAGCAACCCTAGTAAACTAACACAGATTCCTGTAGAAGACATGTATCATGAATGGTGATTTGTCCTCAGGTTTGGGTTCTAGTTTTGAGGCCACAAAAAAAAGTCCCACTCAGAAATTTGGTGTAAGAAATAAAAGTTGGCACATGTCAATACTGCAAAATGCAGGGAGGAAGATGCAGTCAGTGGCACAGAAAGAATGGGCTAAGAAGACAAAGTAGGAAAGAGAGTGGGCTGAGTTTTAGAAGATTGTACCAGTGAGACAATGCAAAGTGAGACAGTGTAAACAAATCACATACACTCAGAACACAGCCAGTGTACGAAGTGAAACAGTGGATGAGGACACTGGCTGTGTCAAAACAGGAAAGACCAGGTCATTCTGGGGATGATGAATAGGGCCTGATTGAGAAAGTCCAATGTGTTCATCCACACAGAGCGTCAGAGTCGCAAAAAGTGGGTCAGGAGTAGAACAGGGACACACAAATGTCCCCTGATGAAAGAGGAATTCTGGGAATATCAAACCAACCACATCTTCTTGGTCGTGATCTGGTCCTTGGATCGACAAGGAAGACAGTCCGCCATGTGGAAGTATTTGAGGGACCCCTATTTGCGTGTGAACTTGATCTGATCAAAAAGATTATCCCCATAAACCCGTCTCGGGCTGAAGACTTGACTTCAAAGGGTTATAGGGAATAAGAGAATTTTAACTGATTTAAGAAAGTGTATAACCTTGCAGTGATTTCATTAGGAAGGATTAGCTGTGAATGGCCTTGTTGAAGTCAGATACACCAAAATTCCAACTCTGACTCTACTCCTTGCTTGCTATGTGCCCTTAGGCAAGTCACTTGGTCTGCGGGAACCTCAGTGTTCTCATCTGTAAAATGGAGACACTCACATGCATAGCTGTGATCCAATGCAATAACACAGGTACACCTTCCTGAAGGAGAGCTGATAACCACAGGCACTCAGTAAGTATCAGCTCCCCATTCATTTCCCTTCTAGGATCACAGTGGCAGAAATCAGGACTTTTAAGGGCTAAGACAATGGATGACTAGATTTTGAAGGTGAGCCAAAAGGATGAAAGGAATCCAGAGAAACAGAACTGGCAGGAGAAGGAGATGGGGAGTCAAGCAGAGGGACATTGAAATAGATGCTACCAGTGTTGTCTATTTCATTATCTTTAGACAAAGGCCAGTTCAAGGAAGAGCGGATCTTCTGCGATCACTGGGTAAGCACTGCCATCAGGTTAGGATTCTAAACAATGATCCAACGATGGAGCTGAGGAGATGAAAGCTGTTTGCTGATCAGGCTGGCTAGACAGTCATCAGCATGTCATGGGCAGGTCACTCCCAAACCTGCACCCTGCTCTGAAGAGAACAGCCTTCCCAGATAAAGAAAAGCAGTTCTCCAGGCAGTCGCCAAGAATAGCTGCCTTTCTCAGCTAGAAACTCCTCCAAGTCCATCTGTCCTGACCTTGATCAAAGTTTCCCTGCTGTGGTTTGGGATATTATAGCGCAGGGTCGGATAGAAACAATTTACTCAACAGAGAAGAATTCTCGGCTAGGCACCCAGAGGACACCGATTATAAAGTACTCAAGTGACAGACCCCGCAGTCCTCACATTCAGATGTCAGAAGTTGGTTAATTAAGATTAAGACATATTTGCTTTAGCAAGTCCAGTCAATCCAATTCCAGCATGGTTCTTTTTTTTTTCCTATTGTTCATTTCTACAGAAATTTCTTTGTCTCTGTAGAGCAGCCGTAAGTAGTTAGGAAAAACCAGAATTTCACAATAGCGTTTCTCAAGCAACAGTGAAGAATAGTTTATTTATTTGAAAAGAGAAGGGGAAATGTTTAGAAAGAAATTGGATGGTCCCGTCGTCAAGATCTCAGTTTTAGACAGAAAGCCTTTGCCCAAACTTCAGATGGTATAGAAGGTAAAGCTGATGGTTTCAACTGACCATGGCTGTGATGGAGAAGAAAAGCTCAGGGCCAAGTCTCACGCATCCTTCAGCAGGGCACTTGGGTAACACGCTCCATCTGCACTGAGATGGAATAGTTTCCCCACCGAGTCAGTCGTAAGTGCTGCTGCTGACATTTCCATTTCTCTCTTTGCCTGACTATAGTACCAAGACCCAGAGAGCAGTGCTTGTGCAATTTGCAAATTAAGATGATTTTTCGGCAGCTGTAAACTTGAAGCTGAAGCGGCTATTCAAAAAATGGTGGTAAAAGGAGGCAGTAACGGTTTTATCTTTTTCCATAAAACTCTAATGCATTGGAGGGAAAATAAAGAAACCCCAGGTATAAACACTGCTATTGTAAGTTCAGTACACAACCTCTGTGCTCTATCTACAACAAAGTTAAGAGCTGTTGAGTGTGGATAATGATAATATTCTAAACAGAACTCATGAGAGGAACCAAAATGATCTGAAAAAGAGAATTTTAATGGGATTTATTAGCAAGACCATCCTTGGGAATTATGGTGACATACATATAAGAGTTTTGCAAAGGCAAATTACACTATGTTGGGCATTATTCTACCTCAATTTAAAGGTAAAAGGCAAAAAATCAAAGGTCATCAGCCCAAGAGTATATTAATTTATATCTAATGTAGGGTTTTTTCCACACATGAAGAAGTCCAAAGGGGAAAAAATTATAGCTCCCACAAGAAACTTGCGGCAATAATCTTACATAATTTACAGCATAAAAGGACATTTCCGTGTCTTGGAATTGTGGCTCATCAGCATTGTAAAAGTGGACCCAAGCAACTCATTTGATGCAGAAGTCATATTAAAATCTTCAGGCAGCTGACTGCTCCACCCAGCCCGCTCCTCCCATTGAAAGTCACCCTCACAACAGGTAATATTTGCAGACACTCACAGATACATGACCTTCGGGGAGGAAGAGGGCAAACTAAAGGGACAAGCTCAGTTCTTGGGATCCCGGAGAAGCATCACTCAGTGACTGGCAAGGCCCGTGCCAGTTCTATCTAGCCGAGCACAGGCTCAGGGAAGCCCTGAACGATTTCATTATCGCCTGCTTTCCAAAGGGAGAAAGGAGGCTGCTTTCCTATTTCATAATAATTGGATGAAGAAATGTGGGTGGGAGGACAATTCATTTCAGGGTTTGATGAATTATTTACCAATTAAGGAGATGAGCTGAGGAAGGGGAGGGCTACATAACTTTGATATGAATGTTCCTTTTATTATATTATTTATACACATGAAAGTGTTGCTTTTATTAACTAAGAGGTTAATCACTTGAATGGGATGCCTTGCATTCTTTGCAATCCATACACAGGCAAATTGGCTAATTTTATGTTAGGAAAATAACCTGGCAATTTTTCTAGTACTTATCTGTGTGGTGCAGTTTAATAACGTTTTATAGAATGAAAAATGAGTAAAGAGCTGGGCTGCTGGTGGTGCAAAGCCACTCTGTTTCAGTGATGAGGGAAAAGGGAAGAGTTCATGGTATTCTGGTGGAAAATGGACCCCAAGAAAAGGACCTTTTGCTGCTTATCAGGCAGCTATGTGAACATCTATGATACGTGGAATCAAAGCACACACTGCAGGGTCAGAAGATGTGGTCAGAGACTCAGTCCTTCCATTCAGTCACTGTCCATGGACTCTAAGCACACCACCTGCTTTCTCTCTTGTCTCTACTTGCAAAATACATATAATAATCGTTCATTGATCCAAACATGCTATGAGAACGTTCATCACACAGGGTGCAGGGATTGCAGTGGTGAACAAGAGGGACAAGATTCTTGTCCTCCTGAAACTTTCCTTCTTTTAAGGAGAACAACACACATAAAAAATTTAACATTTGCAGGTTGTGATAAGTACTCTTAAAGAAATGAATAGGAATAGTTGGAAAATACAAAGATACTAACAGTTTATAGGAGAGTCTGAGAAAAGCTTTCTAAAGATTGATAGTTAAGCTAAAATCTAAGAGACAAGAAGAAATAAACAGTTTATAGAGCCAATGGAACAACATCCTAGGTCAAAGGAATAACAGGAGCAAAGGCATTGATGCCTGAAACACTTGGTTTGTTCTTGTAACTGAGAAATGGTCAGTGTATGTGCAGCTTATTGAGGTAAAAAAATAAGTCTGGAGAGAGAGGAGGAGCCAGATTACGGAGGACCTTGTAGAATATGGTAAGGAATCTGGGTTTCTATTCTAAGTTTAAATGAAAAGTCATTGCAGGTGGTAAATATGGTCTCTTATAAATTTTTAAAAAGATCTTCTGGCTACTGTATGTAGAATCAAATGTAGTGACACAGAGAGGGAGAGGCCACTGCAGTGATCTAGACACGAGGTTGGAGGCTTTGACTAGGATGTTGGCAATGAATATGCACACCGGTGGTAGAAACAAGCTCTGTTCTGGAGAACCATCACGTCTCAGTGATGAGATGATTAAGGGCCATCGTTTTTGCCATAAAATAAAGAATGAAGCTTGTGACAACAGTGACTTTAGTAACTGAGAACATGCTTGTACTAAACAGGACTAAATGCTGACACAAGATAGGACACATCAAGTCTGGGAGACATTTACAAGTTCAGTTTGCAGGTAATTTGAAGTTTGCACATAATACAAGTTCATTGCATATAATGAGGTACCATCTAAGACATCCAAGTGGATATGTCAGGTGGGGTGGTTAGATAAGTAGATATGTGAGCTCAAAGAAGAAGCATGGGATAGGAATGTAAGTTTGGGAGTCTTCAGATGAGATGGTATTGGAAAGATGTTAATAATGTCTTCCTTACACTTCTCACAGGTCTTTTATTATCTCACAAGCTGCCTATCTCACTTAGTCAAGCTAAGTTGTGCTATAGTCACAAAAATTTGAAATTATCAGTGGCTAAAAACAATAAAGGTCGATTATTGTTTTTCTTTCTATATGCACAGAGTAGGTTGGCTAGGGTTTGGCTCTGTATCTTTTTTTATCATCACTAGGACCCAGGCTGGCAGAGCTGCCAAATCTAGAGAATTGTTGGTCATGGTAGCAGAGGGAAAATTAAACACTGACATTCACATTCCAGCAAAGAAGTAATGTATATTACTTTTGCTTTCAACTCCTTGGCCAGGAACAGTCACATGATCCCATCAACTAGAAGGGAGTCAGGAAATACAATCAGCACATGCACCCAGACTGGGGAGAAAGTGGACCATTTGGTAAGCAGCATTAATAACCACCACACTAAGAAAAGGTACCATTGAGAGCTGATGGTTCTCAGTTCTGCCAGTTTCTGGGTCCCAATTTATGTTTTCTGAAACACTCTGCCGATGTGCTATAAAATGTTAAATAAGGAAAATAAAGTATGAAAAGTAATGGGGTAAGTTTTAGAAAAGAGTGCTTTTAAAAGTTAAGTTCAAAACCCCAGACTGAAGTGTGATGAGGATGCTGTGACACACACACAGATCATTAAGTATTTAGTAACCATTGGTTATCAGAGCTGTGGCTTGACAGCCTCATTTAGGAGACAGCTGCACTTGCTTATATTGATTGAGGTGGTCTGCACTAACAAAAGCTGAAACCTTCAGATTTAATGAAGGCAAGGAGCCATCCTTGAGCAGAAAGCAACTATCGAACTGATTGTAGTAGACAAACCCAAAGTTTGATTAATTCCATGGAGCACTGGGCCTAAGAAGACATTCACTATAGTTTATATGAGTCAACTCAATCAGGATCAGGGAAATCTGGTAAATTCCCTTTGGGTGGTGGGTAGAGTGACTCAGATAGGCAGTCAGTTAGACCACAGATAATTACTGGCCCAGATTTTCCCAAGCCCCTCACTGTTACCAAGTTGCATGTTGAAGGAAGCCTACTCATTCTCTTGAGTCAGTTGAATACTCTTGATACCTTTTCCTCTAAAGCCCTTTATCTTGCCAGGTAAGGCTCGGAGAAGGCTGGAGCTCTCAAAGAGGCTATTCTGTTCTGGGTCAAATACTATTTAAGGATAAAACTCAAAGCCTTCAGTCCTTACTCTGAGAACTTTATTAATTTAACATTGAAGAACACTCTCTCCTTTCAATTACATGTATTTAACCAACTTGCTTGTTCATCTTGTGTAAGTAGTCTGTTTTAACTTGAGTGTGCAGGCGGAGTAGAGCCAGGGAAGTTGTGGATTCTAGCAAAGTAAGGGGACTGGCAGGGCAGGTGAATAATGCTCTCTCGGGGCAAGAGAGAGTTGACTGCTGTTGACTGCTCAACAAATGGACTCTGACTCTGGGGGACAGTTGCATGTAGCCAAAGGACAAAGGCCAAACATAGAGATGGAAATGAGGGGCAGCAGAAATCTTTGACTCACTGGGATGGAAGTGGTTTGAGAAACAGCAGGTTGGAGAAATAGGAAGAGACTGAGGGGACAGGATTTTGATTGCACCCAAAAAGTTTTGAGACTCACTTCTTAAGAAAAAGGGAAGTCCTTAAAGGTATTTCTAGCTGGAGGGTGACTTGATAAAAGTGTGTTCTTTTAAGGACAAGAAATCAAGGTAATATTTAGGACAGACCAGAAGGAAGAACAACCACAGGACATCAGTTTGAGGCGATAGTGCTGATCCACAAAAATCATTCTTTCAAACCGATTTCTAGCTTCATTCTCCCCAGATCACCAGCAACAGACCACTCTCACCCACACAGCATATCCTTTATTTTCTCCAGAGATACAGCTCCTTTTCTGAGCACCAGGAATTGAAATGGTGACAAGCCACTTTCTCCACACCTCTCTCCTCTGTAATAGACACCTCTTTCTAGAACCAAAAGACCAGGAAGCCAATCTTAGGCTTTCACTATTGTCGTTTGATTCAACTCTGCCCTGCCTAAGTAGAGCGGCTCTCCTCAGACTTTGTATTGAGACCCTGTCTCGTACCATGCACTGTGCGTGCAGCATACAATCTCTGAATCAGTGCCTGAAGATGCTCAGAGGTAACCAGGGAGCCAATAAACCAGCTGTACCATTGGAGATGACCAGTGGGGCTGAACAGTGTGGGCTACCTTGTCCCCTCCTTGGTTTGAGGCCCAGAACACCGTGAAGTAAGGTGGTGACACCAGAAGAAAATCATGTATACACCAGGAGAAAGAAGAAGAAAAGCTACAAAACATCCCTGGGCTAGTGGAGAGACTGATCTTTAAGAAGAAGGTGGCTATGCAACTAAGAGTTTCCATGTTGCAATGAAGATTGTGCGCCCCACAGCTAAGACCTGGTGCAGCCAAATAAATAAATAAATAATTGTTCTGAAAAGAAAAGAAAAAGGCAGCTACTAAGCCAAAGGTTGAACAAGGAGAACTAAGTTCTGATGTGGATGCAGGAAAAGTCTCAGGTGATGAAGAGGGAGATGTGGAGTCAAGAGAAGGCTTTCTGGGAGACAGGAAGCAGATAAAGACAGAGGGCCGCACCTGTTTCTTAAGCCTTGGCTTTCTGCCAAGCACCCCACCTGTCATCTCACTTACTCCTCTGCATGAGGACTATGAAATCAGCCCTACTAGTATCGCCCTTTTGCAGAGGAAGAAACTGAGGCTTGTCCAAGAACACACAGTTAATAAGTGGTTGGTTAGGACTTTCAAACCGTTAAGCCCCAGAGCTTGTGGGCCCGAACACCACACTTATACCATCTCTGCAGTATCTAGTCTCTAAATCCTCAGGATTAGGTGCAGTGATCCATTTCTCCTGCAGAGTAGCTACCTCTACCTCTCATTTTCATGTGCTTCCTAAGTGTCTCCGACATAGGTATAATGTAAGTACTTCATCTCGAAATGTCTAAAGACACCTTGTCTCTTCTACCACCAGACTCCTTCTCCTGCATTCCTCAGCTTTCCCCATTACGCAGTTATTCTGGAGTGGGGTGATACCTTTTACAATACGCAATCAGCTGCTAAATCATTTTTGGTCTCATTTGAGATATTTCTTATGATTCTAGGGTAACTTCCTAGCTACATTTTCTGTCCCCATTCTCTCTCTCATGCCTTCCACTGTCTACCTGCCTCATCCTGCCAACAGGGCTAGTTTTCTTCAACCAGTATCGGGACTCCTCAGTCATAACTCTGTTTAGCCCACAGATTCTGGAATCAGATAGCCAGGGTTCAAATCCGGTCCCTACCCTGACTTGGTCAGTGACTGAAATTCGATTAGTTTCAGTTCCAAAATCTATTAAGCTGAGGAAATAACAGTCTCTCATAAGTCATTGGGAAAATTAAATGAGACACCTCTGCTTCAGTCACAAAACTAGGACCATCTGAAATGTTACTGAGATCATTTAAGTTAATGATGGTGTTTCTTTCCTTATCAAAAGCCTCCACTGACTCCACATTGCTTATAAAATGAAGCCCGGGGACTTAGCACAATATCCAAATCCTTCCAGAAAACTGCTTTCTCTGGCCTTCCTGGACTTTTTTCCTTCTACTCAAGTTCTCTTTTCCAGCTTGCTCTAAGCATGAAGTCCACCCACAACTCACCAGCCCCCTCCTCACCTTTAAGATGTTCCCTGTGTCTAGAACAGCCTTCATCCTGCCAAAACACATTTCTCGGGTTTAAACACCACCTTCTCTGTGAAGCATCCCAACATCCTCTTCTTACAGACACCCTGGCCACCTCTTGTTGTTGTTCAGTCACCCAGTCATGTCCGATTCTTCATGACCCCATAGACTGCAACACACCAGGCCTCTCTATCCCTCACCTTATTCTGAAGTTTTCCAAAATTCATGTCCATTGCACTGGTGATGCCAACCAGCCATCTCACCCTCTAATGCCCCCTTCTCCTTCTGCCTTCAATCTTTCCCAGCATCAGGGACTTTTCCAATGACTTTGAGCTGATGTCCAAAATGCTGGAGTTTTAGCTTTAGCATCAGTTCTTCCAATGAGTATTCAGGATTGATTTCCCTTAAGATTGACTGGTTTGATCTCCTTACTGTCCAATGGACTCTCAGGAATCTTCTCTAGCACCACAGTTTGAAGGCATCAATTCTTTGGCATTCTGACTTCTTTACAGTCCAGCTCTCACAACCATACATGTCCACTGGGAAGACCATAGCCTTGGCTGTACGGACCTTTGCTTCTCACAGGGCTCTATGTCACCAGTGTCTGTATCTCTGGATTGCAGGCAGCCTTCCTGATCATTCTTTCTCCCCCCTGCGATAGCTTTCTACTGTACTATCTTTAAGGGGAGCACTCATTCTGCTTCTTACCATCTTCCATTCTCTTGTCTGGGCACCTCTTACTTCATGCCTAGGTGCACAGCCTCCACTACAGTTTCTCCCATGAACAGGAGCACTGAGAATGACCCTTTAAATCTCCACATGCACTAACCATTGTAAATACCTGATCAACACCACCCAATGCTTTAGAAGGTGGTACAGCAAGCATCAGCATAGAATGGCAAACCTACCCCAGGCCTAATCAAGAGTCAAGGTTTCTTTCCCCCAAGTTGCACAATAAATTCTTAAGGAAAGAGAATTAACATATAGCGGAGGCTCTCAAACTTGTCTGCACCCTGGAATCATATGTGTGTTCAGTCACTCAGTCATTTCTGACTCTTTGTGGCCCCATGGAGTATAGCCCACCAGGCTCCTCTGCCTATGAAATTTTCTAGGCAAGAATACCTGAGTGGATTGCCATTTCCTGCCACTCCAGGAGATCTTCTTGACCCAGGGATCAGAATCATGTCTCTTGCATCTCCTGAGTTGTCAGGTGGATTCTTTAGCACTTGGAGTCACACAGACAGCTGTCTTCATTTCCTGGGGCTACCCATAGCCAAGACCCACAAAATGCAACAGAAATGTATTGTCTCTGGAGACTAGAAGTCTAAATTAAGGTGTTGGCAGGGCTATGTTCCCTCTGAAACCTGTAAGGGAGGATCCTTCCTATCTCTCCTTGACTTCCAGTGGTTTCTTGGCAATCTTTGATTTTCCTTGGCTTGTAGCTATCAGACTCTAATCTCTGCCTTCAGCATCACATGGCCTTCTCCCCATGTCTCTGTCTTTACATGCTCATCTTCTTATAAGGACACCATTCATTTGGATTAAAAGAACACCCTACTCCAGTTTGCCCTCATTTTTAATTAAGTAATTACATCCAGCAATGATCCTATTTCCAAATAACATTACATTCTGGGATATAGGTGATTAGAGCCTCAACATACTTTTTGGAGGACATAATTCAACTCCTAAAAGCAGTTTGTTTTTTTTTAAATGCTGTCAGTAATGTTCTACTACAGACATTTGTCTTGAATACAGCCTGGGCTTGGGAAAGATATACCTATTTGAATGCAGAGTTCCAAAGAATAGCAAGGAGAGATAAGAAAGCCTTCCTCAATGATCAGTGCAAAGAAATAGAGGGAAACAATAGAATGGAAAAGACTAGAGATCGCTTCAAGAAAATTAGAGATACCAAGGGAACATTCCATGCAAAGATGGGCACAATAAAGGACAGAAAAGGTATGGGCCTAATAGAAGCAGAAGATATTAAGGAGAGGTGGCAAGAATACACAGAAGAACTATACCAAAAAAAAAAAAAAAAAGATCTTCATGACCCAGATAACCGTGATGGTGTGATCACTCACCTAGAGCCGGACATGCTGGAATGCGAAATCAAGTGGGCTTTAGGAAGCATCACTATGAACAATGTTAGTGAAGGTGATGGAATTCCAGTTGAGCTCTTTCAAATCCTGAAAGATGATGCTGTGACAGTGCTGCACTCAATACACCAGCAAATTTGGAAAACTCAGCCATGGCCGTAGGACTGGAAAAGGTCAGTTTTCATTCCAATCCCAAAGGAAGGCAATGCCAAAGAATGCTCAAACTACGGCACAATTGCACTCATCTCACATGCAAGCAAAGTAATGCTCAAAATCCTCCAGGCCAGGCTTCAACAGTATGTGAACCATGAACTTCCAGATGTTCAAGCTGGATTTAGAAAAGGCAGAGGAACCAGAGATCAAATTGCCAATATCTGGTGGATCATCAAAAAAGCAAGAGAGTTCCAGAAAAACATCTACTTTTGATTTATTGACTACACCAAAGCCTTTGACTGTGTGGATAACGACAAACTGTGAGAAATTCTTCAAGAGACAGAAACACCAGACCACCTGACCTGCCTCCTGAGAAATCTGTACGCAGGTCAAGAAGCAACAGCTAGAACTGAACATGGAACAGACTGGTTCCAAATTGGGAAAGGGGTACATCAAGGCTGTATATTGTCACCCTGCTTATTTAACTTATATGCAGAGTACATAATGAGAAATTCCAGGCTGGATGAAGCACAAGCTGGAATCAAGATTGCCGGGAGAAATATCAATAACCTCAGATATGCAGATGACGCCACCCTTATGGCAGAAAGTAAAGAACTAAAGAGCTTCTTGATGAAAGTGAAAGAGGAGGGTGAATAAGTTGGCTTAAAGCTCAATATTCAGGAAACGAAGATCATGGCATCTGGTCCCATCATGTAATGTCAAATAGATGGGGAAATAAAGAAAACAATGAGAAACTTTATTTTGGGGGCTCCAAAATCACTGCAGATGGTGACTGCAGCCATGAAATTAAAAGATGCTTCCTCCTTGGAAGAAAAGTTATGACCAACCTAGTTCAGTTCAGTCACTCAGTCGTGTCCGACTATTTGCGACCCCATGAATCGCAGCACACCAGGCCTCCCTGTCCATCACCAACTCCCAGAGTTCACTGAGACTCACATCCAATGAGTCAGTGATACCATCCAGCCATCTCATCCTCTGTCGTCCCCTTCTCCTCTTGCCCCCAATCCCTCCCAACATCAGAGTCTTTTCCAATGAGTCAACTCTTCGCATGAGGTGGCCAAAGTACTGGAGTTTCAGCTTCAGCATCATTCCCTCCAAAGAAATCCCAGGGCTGATCTCCTTCAGAATGGACTGGTTGGATCTCCTTGCAGTCCAAGGGACTCTCAAGAGTCTTCTCCAATACCACAGTTCAAAAGCATCAATTCTTCCATGCTAAGCCTTCTTCACAGTCCAACTCTTACATCCATACATGACCACAGGAAAAACCATAGCCTTGACTAGACGGACTTTTGTTGGCAAAGTAATGTCTCAGCTTTTGAATATGCTATCTAGGTTGGTCATAACTTTCCTTCCAAGGAGTAAGTGTCTTTTAATTTCATGGCTGCAGTCACCATCTGCAGTGCTTTTGGAGCCCAAAAAAATAAAGTCTGACACTGTTTCCACTGTTTCCCCATCTATTTGCCATGAAGTGATGGGACCAGAGGCCATGATCTTCGTTTTCTGAATGTTGAGCTTTAAGCCAACTTTTTCATTCTCCACTTTCACTTTCATCAAGAGGCTTTTTAGTTCCTCTTCACTTTCTGCCGTAAGGGTGGTGTCATCAGCATATCTGAGGTTATTGATATTTCTCCCGGCAATCTTGATTCCAGCTTGTGTTTCTTCCAGTCCAGCGTTTCTCATGATGTACTCTGCATATAAGTTAAATAAGACAGCATATTAAAAAATAGAATTGAAATAGAACTGCCTTATGATCCAGCAATCCCACTGCTGGGCATACACACTGAGGAAACCAGAAGGGAAAGAGACATGTGTACCCCAATGTTCATCACAGCACTGTTTATAATAGCCAGGACATGGAAGCAACCTAGATGTCCATCAGCAGATGAATGGATAAGAAAGCTGTGGTACATATACACAATGGAATATTACTCAGCCATTAAAAAGAATACATTTGAATCAGTTCTAATGAGGTGGATGAAACTGGAGCCTATTATACAGAGTGAAGTAAGCCAGAAGGACAAACACCAATACAGTATACTAACGCATATATATGGAATTTAGAAAGATGGTAACGATAACCCTGTATACGAGACAGCAAAAGAGACACTGATGTATAGAACAGGCTTATGGACTCTGTGGGAGAGGGAGAGGGTGGGAAGATTTGGGAGAATGGCATTGAAACATGTGAAATGTTATGTATGAAACGAGATGCCAGTCCAGGTTCAATGCACGATGCTGGATGCTTGGGGCTGGTGCACTGGGATGCCCCAGAGGGATGGTATGGGGAAGGAGGAGGGAGGAGGGTTCAGGATGGAAAAAATAAAAAATAAAAAAAAATAAAAAATAGAGACATTACTTTACCAACAAAGGTCCATCTAGTTAAGGCTATGGTTTTTCCAGTAGTTATGTATTGATATGAGACTTGGACTATAATGAAAGCTGTTGCTGCTGCTAAAGTTGCTTCAGTCGTGTCTGACTTTGTGCAACCCTATGGATAGCAGCCCATCAGGCTCCTCTGTCCATGGGATTCTCTAGGCAAGAATACTGGAGTGGGTTGCCATTTCCTTCTCCCAATGAAAGCTGAGCGCCGAAGAATTGATCCTTTTGAACTGTGGTGTTTGAGAAGACTCTTGGGAGTCCCTTGGACTGCAAGGAGATCCAATCAGTCAATCCTAAAGGAAATCAGTCCTGAATAGTCATTGGAAGGACTGATGCTGAAGCTGAAACTCCAATGCTTTGGCCACCTGATGCAAAGAACTGACTCATTGGGAAAGACCCTGATGCTGGGAAAGATTGAAGGCAGAAAGAAAAGGGGATGACAGAGGATGAGATGGTTGGATGGCATCACCAACTCAATGGACATGAGTTTGAGTAAGCTCCAGGAGTTGGTGATGGACAGGAAGCCTGGCGTGCTGCAGTCCATGGGGTCGCAAAGCGTCAGACACGACTGAGTGACTGAACTGAACTGAATTGAACTGGACTAAGTGAGTCTAACATTCTAACCAAGTTTAAAAACCAAGAGTCAGGGGTTAAGATCGAAGTGTTGAATTGTCTCTATATTAATTAAAAACTGAATGGCCTTGGGAAATTTGTATACCCTCTCTGGATAGTAACAGTACCTGCCCCACAGGTAGGTTATAAGGATTATATGAGGTTATATCAGAAAATATTTAGACCTATGCCTGGAACCTTATAATCCCCATCATTATTATAGTTTTGGTACACTTGCATCCTAAGTTTTAAAAGCCTTAATTGTAATATGTAATGAAGAGTATTTAGTCTCTATTTTAAAGATAAAATAAAGGGAGCATGTAGATATTCCAATAATTTACTCAAAAGTCAGGGGGTAAGCTAGAAAGAAATTCAGACCTCTTGTGTACAGTTCACAACCCAACACTCCAGGACACCAGCGGTTTTTTAATCTAGGTCTCAGGAGCCACTGTGATGGGGTGGGGGCCAGTGAGGGTACAGAGCAGAATAGCTCACTCATATCTGCTTCACATGTTAATTCTCCATAGGATTTTGCTTGAAAAAAAAAAATGGAGGGGGGGGAGTGAGAGTTTCCATGGCTTAAAAAAACTGGAAAGCATGGTGCCCGATTATGTTACCATAAACCTCCTAAACCAACAGACTTTATCCTGGCCTCTGCTTCCTCCCTTTTCCCCATGGAGCAGAAAAGCCCCCGAGTTTCAGGTGGTTGAAAATACTATATGAAGGGAGTTCAGGGTAAGAGGAGGGATGCAAACGCTGTAGCATTTCCTCGTGTCTGCTCCCAAATGATTACTCAATTTCGTGTGAGGAGGCAGATAATTAAGACCTCCCAAGGCCCCGATCAGAGCCATCTCCACTGAGAAATGCAGCCTGAAATGGACGGAGCACTCTCTTGCCCTTATGCTTCTAATCACTGGGAAGCTCAGGAAATTGGAAACGCCCCAGAAACAACTTGACATATCAAATGCCAGAGCCCGGGTGATCCATCACCATCTTCATCACTGTGGTCATTACCATTCACTTCAGCTCCATGGACAGCCCGTAAATCAGCCTATGGAGCTCTTTGGGATCACTGAGTGAAAGGCACTGAATAAATGTCAACTGGGATCATTAGAGACACCTTTCACTTTAGACAGATAAATGTTAGTGAGCCCATATTCAAGGAAGCACCAGTGGGGACCCTAGATGCTTCCAGGGCCCCACAATGCTAATAATGGTTCACATAGTCAGAAAATTAAGATGGCAAAGGAGAGGCTTTTCTCATTTCATAATATTAAAAATATTCCACAAGCACAGAAACTCATTTACTCTACTTGGCTTGTGCAGGGACATATTTCTGGTCCCGTGTGCTTTCTCCAAGATCTGAAAACAGGCAGAGAACCAAACAGTTTGGGGTATTATTCCAAATCCATCAGGGTGAACCTTTTGAAGACACAAAGCACCAAACAAGGATGCTTACAGGAGGAATGTGTTCCATTCTGCCACCCTGAGCCCTCTTGTATCTTCTTCCCAAACCTTCCGTTTACAGGTGAAGGTTCTCTGTAGCATGCCCACTCTTTTTCAGAACAGGCAAGATCTCCTACAATAACTATAGAAATGATTAGAGATTATGACCACTCCCATGGAAGATTTTCCAAGACTTCCCAGCATTGGGATACTGTGCTTTCCAGATCTGAACTGATCTGTCTCCCTTGCTAGGAAAGCAAAAGCTTCATCTCCTGATGTATTCCCTTGCATGTTACTTTAGCCCAGGTTCTTGGTTTACCATTGAACTGGGTACCAGACCTAGGTTCCCATGTACCCCAAGGAGGGGAGTCAGCCTTTTTAGAAGGTTTTCTATTGTTCATTGTTCACTGAGCTCTGAAAGCTGTCTCAGTACAGTATTGGATAGATCCTTATGATTCCCAGAGGCAAAAAGTCCAAAATAAAGAGACAGAAGTGACTCATACAGAAAACTGCTCTGCTGGGAAGAAAAGCCAAGTTGTTCATGGTCTGTACATGAGCCAGGTGGGTGGGAGTATGTTTATGTTAGAACTTTCAAAGACCAACTTCCAATGAGGCCCTCTGGGGACATGAGGCTCCAGTCAGTTCTGTCTTTGGGGAAAAACTTCTTCCTGCAAAATAGGAGGCAAAGCCACAGGAGGATTCTGGAATTTCCCGTTTAACAACTAAATGGATTATATTTGTCACTGGAACACAAACACCTTTTTTTCAGTGTCCTATTTTTTTAGTCCTTAGAAATGGAGTCGAATTAATAAGCCCAGAATGAACAAATTCAGGATTCTGGAAAGATGTTAGCATATTGAACTTGGTTCCGCTCTTTGTGGAGAAGGGAATGGCTACCTACTCCAGTATTCTTGCCTTGGAAGTCCCATGAACAGAGGAGCCCAGAGGGCTACAGTCCACAGGGTCGCAAGAGTCGGACACAACTTAGTGACTAAACCACCTCTGCTCTTTGAGGATCCTCTTCATTAGGGACTGGGCTTTCCACCTTCAGACCCATTCTGCCTTTCAGAATTCTGAGAGCTTCCACACAACTGCCGCATACAGCTGATTGGAGCCCAAGCTTCAGTCATACCGGTGTCTATCCACTGGAAACCGGGCTGGGAAAAACCTAATGAATAACTGAAGCGTGTAGATAACGTCACAACATTACTTCTTATTCTTGACACAAATATCCTGCAGACCAGTCTCTTGCTGGAAGAGAGGATAAGGTTCTTCTTCCTTATTATAATCTAGCCCACATTATCTGTTTGCTGTTTACAATACAGATTGGTTGTCGTTTGGGGAGAAAGAGAAGATAATAAAGCCATTCCCTTGCTTGAACCAGTGCTGTTCTAACATGGTGTCTTAGTCATCTCAGGCAGCTGAAATATTACCACACTGGGTGGCTTAAATAGCAGGAATCTATTTCACATAGTTCTGGAGGCTGGGAATTTTAAGATCGAGGTACTGGCTAGTCTAGTGCCTGGTGACAGCGTTCCCCCTGATTTGCCAATGGTCATCTTCTCATTGTCTCCTCACGTGGCAGAGAGCAAAAGATAGGGGTAAACTCTCATGTCTCTTCTTGTAAAGGAACTAATCCCATCCATGAAGGCCCCACCCTCAGGTCCAATTACCTCCTGAAGTCCCCACATCCAAATACCACTTTGGGAGTTAGAATCTCAACATAAGAATTTGGGGGGAACACATTCAATCCATAGCAGATGGCATCTTGTTCTTTGGGCAAGCGGATGATTAAGCTGATTCTTGGTCTCTTGTGGGCCTTTCTGTGGATTTACCTGAAACTATTTTGCTGGGATTCACCTGGCTGCAACTTCTGTGACTCTAGATTTTTCTTCTTCTTTTGTCTACTCCCCTCCTCACCATCCTCACCATCCTCCCCTGGTTTTCTTGCAGTCTACTTTACACAGACTCTCTGCCATAGGAGTCCCATTATACATTTCAAGTGCCCCTTCAGTCTTAAAAGACCAAAATGAAGGAGAGAAGGAAAGCACACAGCAATGAGCACTAAGCTAGTTGCTACTTGTGCCCCTCAGGGCAGTTGCTAATTTTCTTTTTGGAACACAGTTGCTGAGCAAAGAACAGCAGCCAAGATTTTACAATGGTCTCACCAACAGAGAAGTTGGAAATTGGTGAACAGGGCTACCAAGGCAGCTAGGACTTGATCTGAGAGAAAAACTAACTGCAGAAAATGTAGAGTGAATAGTATGTGTATAATTTTTCTTTGAGGTATTTTGCAACCCCTAAGCTGCACATGTGTGAGGCAAATTGCCAAGAAACCAAGCAGAACACAGCTGCTGAAAAGCTAAAAATCTAAGTAGATATTTCAGTAGTCTCTTGGTTCTAAGAAGACAAAAACTGAAGCTCATACTCTGCCAAGAAAGACAATCTCTAATAAACATACCAGGCTTATCCTCGGGATTCCTGAAGAGGTACATTCAGAGGGAGGTTCTAGGAATAAAGACAACATGAAATAGAACAGAGCTCACCAGCCCTCACATTGAGTCTGAAACCTGAATCCAACGGATCAAGATTATTTGCCTGTGGTTTCACAATCTGTCTGGAAAAAATCAAATCCTCTCTAAAGAGAGATATCACCCATAGCATCTATTTTTCATACATAATGCTTGGCATTAGATCAAATTTACCAAGTAATTCAGAATATAGGGTCAAATAACCAACAGTTAAAAAAAAAAAAACAGAGTTTAGAATGGGTTCAAAGGTGAATATTTTAATTATTGGTCACAGAATTTTAAATAATTATAAATACCATAATGAAAATATAAAAAAAGATGGAAAATTTGATCAGAGTACTGGAATTTACTTAAAAGTTAATTATAATACATAGAGCTCTTTAATACAACACCGAAATTAAAAATTCAGTACATGGGCTTAGGAGCAAATTAGACATAACAGAAGAGAGGATAAGTGAACTGGATAATAGATCAGTAGAAAATACTAAGATTTATATTTCATCAGAAAAACAAAAAGAAAAAAGGCATAGAAAAACAGTCTAAAAGACATATGGAACATTATGAACGTTCATAAGTGTAAATGGAGCCTGAAAAGGAAAGGAGAGAGATAATGGAACAAAAGAGAAAGTCTCAGAATTTTCCAAAATAAAAGATATTAACACACTGACAAAACACTACAAATTCCAGCCAGTTCAGTTCAGTCGCTCAGTCGTGTCCAACTCTTTGTGACCCCATGAATTGCAGCACGCGAGGCCTCCCTGTCCATCACCAACTCCTGGAGTTCACTCAAACTCATGTCCATTGACTCAGTGATGCCATCCAGCCATCTCATCCTCTGTCGTCCCCTTCTCCTCCTGCCCCCAATCCCTCCCAGCATCAGAGTCTTTTCCAATGAGTCAACGCTTTGCATGAGGTGGCCAAAATACTGGAGTTTCAGCTTTAGCATCAGTCCTTCCAATGAACACTCAGGACTGATCTCCTTCAGAATGGACTGGTTGGATCTCCTTGCAGTCCAAGGGACTCTCAAGAGTCTTCTCCAACACCACAGTTCAAAAGCATCAGTTCTTTGGCGCTCAGCTTTCTTCACAGTCCAACTCTCACATCCATACATGACCACTGGAAAAATCATAGCCTTGACCAGACGGACCTTTGTTGGCAAAGTAAATTCCAGCCAAGATCAATATAAATCAAATGATATTCATGAAGTTGCTTTTAGAAAAAGATAAGGAAAGACTATCTTATAAACATGAAAATATATGCAAGACTTTTAGGGGGGCAACAATAGAATTATGGCAGACTTTTCAACAAAAACTATGAAGAAAAAAAAAATACTGTAGAATGATAGCTCTAACATACTGAAAGAAATTCATTGCCTACCTAGATTTATGTACACAACGAAAACAGATTTTGAAAATAAAGGCTAAACAGAGGCATTTTCAAACAAACAAGAAAACACTTAATGACATTGTAACCAGCAAGAACAAACTTTTAAAAAATAAAAATAAATTTTAAAAACTAAGGCAGAAAAAATCAAATGATCCCAGATGGAAACATGTTAATGAAGGAGGGAAAAAAGAGTACCAGAAAATACAAGTATTCATAATTCCAAAGGAATATTGTCTCTTTATAACAATAGTAATAATGTCTTTGTAATTTAAAATACATATAGAACCAAAACAGCAATAATAGCATAAAGGTGGGCAACAGATAAATGAAGTTAGAGCATTATAAGACCTTGTCCATAAGTTAAACACATTAATTTAAGCTAGAAATTCATCACTCAATAGTGAACTTTGGAATTGCTAAAAAAAAAATAAATAATAGCAGAAAGCATAACTTCATGCTAATGGTGAAAATTAAATAATCTTCAAAATTATATGACTGATGAAAAAGAAGCCTGCAGATGAAAAAAAACATCTATTTCTGCTTTATTGACTTTGCCAAAGCCTTTGACTGTGTGGATCACAAGAAACTGTGGAAAATTCTGAAAGAGATGGGAATACCAGACCACCTGATCTGCCTCTTGAGAAATTTGTATGCAGGTCAGGAAGTAACAGTTAGAACTGAACATGGAACAACAGACTGGTTCCAAATAGGAAAGGGAGTTCGTCAAGGCTGTGTATTGTCACCCTGTTTATTTAATTTATATGCAGAGTACATCATCAGAGACGCTGGACTGGAAGAAACACAAGCTGGAATCAAGATTGCCGGGAGAAATATCAATAACCTCAGATATGCAGATGACACCACCCTTATGGCAGAAAGTGAAGAGGAACTAAAAAGCCTCTTGATGAAAGTGAAAGTGGGGAGTGAAAAAGTTGGCTTAAAGCTCAACATTCAGAAAACGAAGATCATGGCATCCAGTCCCATCACTTCATGTCAAATAGATGTGGAAACAGTGGAAACAGTGTCAGACTTTATTTTTCTGGGCTCCAAAATCACTACAAATGGTGACTGCAGCCATGAAATTAAAAGACGCTTACTCCTTGGAAGGAAAGTTATGACCAACCTAGATAGCATATTCAAAAGCAGAGACATTACTTTGCCAACAAAGGTCTGTCTAGTCAAGGCTATGGTTTTTCCTGTGGTCATGTACGGATGTGAGAGTTGGACTATGAAGAAGGCTGAGCGCCGAAGAATTGATGCTTTTGAACTGTGGTGTTGGAGAAGACTCTTGAAGAGTCCCTGGGACTGCAAGGAGATCCAACCAGTCCATTCTGAAGGAGATCAGCCCTGGGATTTCTTTGGAAGGAATGATGCTAAAACTGAAACTCCAGTACTTTGGCCACCTCATGCAAAGAGTTGACTCATTGGAAAAGACTCTGATGCTGGGAGGGATTGGGGGCAGGAGGAGAAGGGGACGACAGAGGATGAGATGGCTGGATGGCATCACTGACTCTATGGATGTGAGTCTCAGTGAACTCCGGGAGTTGGTGATGGACAGGGAGGCCTGGCATGCTGGGATTCATGGGGTCGCAAAGAGTCGGACACAACTGAGTGACTGATCTGATCTGATCTGATGGATAAACGGAAAACAAATAACAAGATGATACATATAAATCTAGATATATCTGTAATTACACAGAACAGAAAAAGAAGACACACTCCAATTAAAGAGCTAATATGATCAGGCGTGCTGCGATTCATGGGGTTGCAAAAAGTCAGACACGACTGAGTGACTGAACTGAACTGAACTGAACTGATGATCAGGATAGATGCAGCAAGTAAAATCTCACTATCTCAGCTTAAAAGAGACAGCAATATATCTTCAGGGTTGAAAGTAAAGGATTGGAAAATACATGCCATGTACTTGAAATCCAAAAAAATTTGTTGTAGCTATAATAATATGCTGCTGCTGCTAAGTCGCTTCAGTCGTGTCCAACTCTGTGTGACCCCATAGATGGCAGCCCACCAGAGACAAAGTAAACTTCAAAGCATTAAGTATTACTAGAGGTAAAGAAAGATATTCCATAATAATAAAATCATCATTTCACAGAATATATAATAATTCTAAAACTACATGCAGCAATGTATATAGCTTCAAAATATTTAAAGCAAAAACTGAACTACATGGAGAAATGAATAAATCCACATACTTGCTCACTTATAACTTTTCTAGTAATTAACAGAACAAGCAGATCAAGAATATTAGAAAATACATTACAGATGATTAAAAGTGAAAGTGACTCTATACAGTCTATGGAATTCTCCAGGCCAGAATACTGGAGTAGGTAGCCATTCCCTTCTCCAGGGTATCTTCCTGACTCAGGAATCAAACCAGGGTCTCCTGCACTGCAGGTGGATTCTTTACCAGCTGAGCTACCAGGGAAGCCCTGTTAGAACAATGCAATTAGTGGGCCTAATCTAGTTGACATAACAAGCCACCGCATTCAAAAATTTTAGAATATATATCCTTTTAAAGTGTATTAACAGGATTATCTACTAAAATAGGCCATAGAGGAAATCTCCAACATATTTCAAAGGAATCTGAATTGTTCAGAATATATTCTGACTTCAATTAAATTAACTTAGAAATCTACAAATGCTTGAAAATTAAGCAAAACACTTCTAAAGAATCCATGGATAAATGAAAAACATGTATCACAACGGAAATTATAAAATATTGTTAATTCAATGATAAAAATATAACACACCAAAACTTGCATGATGAAAGTAAAGGAGTACTGACAGGAAACATATAGCTTTAAAATCACAAACTAGAAAGGAAAAAGGCTTAACATCTGCAATGTAAGCATCCAAAAAAAACCCTGAAAATTAAGCTAAAAGAAAGCAGAGGTAGGTAGGAAAAAATATAAAGATGAAAGCAGAAAATACTAAAATAGAAAGCAAATATACAATAGAGAAAATCATCAAGGCAATGAAATGAATTTTTTTAAATATTAATAAAATTAGTAACTTCTTAGGGGACTAATCAAGAAAAAATAAGGAACACATTACCAATATTAAAAACAATTAAGAAGCTATCACTACAGATCCAACAGATGTTTAAAACAATAAGAGGGGCTTCCCTGGTGACTCAGTGGTAAAGAATCTGCCTGCCAATGCGGGAGACATGGGTTTGATCCCTGGTCTGGGAAGATGCCACATGGCACAGAGCAACTAAGCCCATGAGCCAAAATTACTGGGCCTGTGCTCTACAACCTGCAAGCTGCAATCACAGAGCCCACATGCCCTTTCTCTGCAACAAGAGAAGTCACCACAGTGAGAAGCCCATGCAGCAACAAACACCCAGCACAGCCAAAAGTGAATAAATAAATAAAATTATTTTAAAAAACAGTAAGAGATTACTATAAGCAAATTTGTGATTTTAAATTTGGAAAATCAAAGGAACACATTCTGTGAAAAACACAACTTATCAGAGCCAACATAAGAATTAGAAAATCGGAATATTTCTCGGTGCTCAGACACTCAGTCATGTCCAACTCTTTCTGGCCCCATGGACTTAGATCACCAGGCTCTGCTGTCCATGGTATTTCCCAAGGAAGAATATTGGAGTGGGCTGCCATTTCCTCCTCCAGGGGATCTTCCCTGATCCAGGGATCGAACCCACGTCTCTTAAGTCTCCTGCATTGGCAGGCAGGTTCTTTACCACTAGCACCACCTGGGAAGCCCAGAAATTCCCCTATTTGCCTACAAAATTTAATCTAATTGCATCAGTTATTTCTCAGCTCCAAATCCACTCTTCATTGCTTTGTTTGTAATACATTTCTTCCATGCAGGCTGGAACAAAGCTGAGCTTATCACTTTTAAAGGGGGAAACACCCTTTCTCCCTGATTCCCAGGGTACTGTTCTGAGTTCTTCCCTATGGTGCACATGGCCAGCAGCAGGCAGACACCTAGAGGCACTCACCTGCCAGCTTGCAAGCCCTGGCCCATAGTTCCCTGCCCACCAGCCTTCCATCTACCTGCATCCCAACAGGGGCTTCCTACTTCAAGTTTCCTTTATGGCAGCCTTGGCCAGCTAGCACTCAGCTAGAGGCTTTCAGTTTGCCATTTCAAACCCATGATTCTCTGTCTGCCAAACCCAGCCCACCACCTGTGCACCAGCTCTGCCCCAGGCAAATGTTCCTCCAGTATCCAAGGGGCTGCAGCCATGTCTACTTCCACGGAATTTGAATCCTAGACTAAGAGAAGGAACACCTCACTTCCAAACTTGTTTCTGCCTTGGCTATTCTGCTTCAGTCCTAGGATCTTCTTTAGAGTTCTCTTTTATTCCTTCTTAATAGCTAAAACATTGTAAATAGTCAATAATTCTTTATTTTAAACTTTTTAAATTCAAATTATTATATGGTGTCTGTCTCCTGTCTAGATCTTGATTGATGAACTGATTATTTTTAAAAATCTTCCCACAAAATAAATTCAGGGCCAGATGATTTCACCAGTGATTTCCTCCAAATATTGGGAGAAGAACAATATTGATCTTACACAAACTCTGCTGCTGCTGCTAAGTCGCTTCAGTTGTGCCTGACTCTGTGCAACCCCATAGACGTCAGCCCACCAGGCTCCTCCATCCATGGGATTTTCCAGGCAACAGTACTGGAGTGGGGTGCCATTGACACAAACCCTGACAGAGAATAAAAATAAAGAGAGAATACTTCCTGATTCATTATATGAGGCTTTTATAATGTTAACAACACAACTTTCGAAAACTACACAAGAAAGAAAAGGCCAATACTATTTCTCATCAACATAGACACAAAACACTTAGACACAAACTTGAAAATATAATCTATCAATATTTAAAAATGATAAGATACCATGATCAAGCTGGATTTATTCCTGAAATCCAAGCCTGGCTTAATATTTTAAAATCAATCAACAGAGTTTATCACATTATAATAAAGGCTTAAAAACTTATGTCCATTTCAATAAATTCAGAAGTTCAACACTAATTCATGATTATTTTAAAAATACTATTAGAATTATTAAGTAAATTTAGCAAGACTATTGTAAATACAATACACCAAAATCAAATACATTTCTATATGCTAGCAACAAAACTGCATTAAAGTACCATTTAAATTAACATAAAAATATCAAATATTGGACAAACCTAATAAAAGATGTACCAAACCATACATACCATAAAATATTAGCAGTAGAAATTTAAAAAGAATAAATGGAGAAATATATATATTTATGAATTGGAAGACAATATTGTAAAGATGTTGATTCCCACCCAAATTTATAGTTGAAGCTATCTGATATTTGATTTCTAGCTTCAATGCAATTACAATAAAAATTCTATCAATTTTCATATAAATTAAGTTTATATAGAATGCAAAGATCAAAAGGGGTGAAGATGATCTTGAAGAACAAAGTTGAAATACTTTTATCAGGTATTTCAGTTTTATTATAAAGCCATAGTAACTAAAGCAGAGTAGCACTGGTACAAAGACCTACAAAGAGATCAAAGATAACAGAAGAGAATGTGCACAACAGATCCACACTTACACAGTCATGTGATTAATGACAAAGGACCTCTGCAATTCAGTGGGGAAGGGATTGTCTATTCAATAAACGGTGCTGGGGTAATTGAATATCCATATGGGAATAAAATGAACCTTGATCCATGCCTCAAACCAAACACAAAAATCAATTCCAGATGGATGATAGACCTAAAATGCAAAAGGAAAAGCAATAAAGCTTCTCAAAGATAACACAAGAGAATAACTTTCTAACCTGGGGGTAAGCAAAGATTTCTTAAACTGGACAACACACACGCAGACAATAGTAACCATACAGAAAATAATTGCTGCATTAGACTTCATAAACAAAATTGTTTGCTTATCAAGAGTGCAAAGTAGGAGTATTATTTGTAAGACGTATACCTAATAAGGACCGCTGATGACAACTGAATAACGGGTAGGGTACCCACAGCATCTGTTAACAGTCTCCAAACTTAGGAGACACTTTTCATACCACGTGAAAAGTGAGTAATGAGCATCCAATAGATAACAGTTCTAATAGTGTTTTCTAGGATAATTTCATCAAAGCCTAATCTTCTAAGGCTGATATATGAGACCACCAAAAGTGAAAGTCACTCAGTCATGTCCAACTCTGCAACCCAATAGGCTATATAGTCCATGGAATTCTCCAGGCCAGAATACTGGAGTGGGTAGCCTTTCCCTCCTCCAGGGGATCTTCCCAACCCAGGGATCAAAATTCTTTACCAGCCAAGCCACAGGGAAGCCCAAGAATACTGGAGTGGGTAGCCTATCCCTTCTCCAGCAGATCCTCCTGACCCAGGGATTGAACTGGGGTCTCCTGCATTGCAGGCAGATTCTTTACCAGCTGAGTTACCAGGGAAGCCCCAACCAACATAATATCAAATTTCTAAGTGCTAGCATGGCTTGTTTTTGTTATTTGCTCCTTATCCACTTATCCATTTATGAATTTAGCAAAGATTTATCTGAGGTTTTCCAATGAGTTCAGACCTGTTCTACCTGCTAGAGGAACAAAACCAAACGGTACAGGACCTGGGCCCACAACCTCAGTCAACACCTGCAGATGGGATGATAAGGCCTCTCACAGACAAATACACAGATGCTAGGGCAACCCAGCGGAGAAGGCAATGGCACCCCACTCCAGCACTCTTGCCTGGAAAATCCCATGGACGGAGGAGCCTGGTGGACCGCAGTCCATGGGGTCGCTAAGAGTCGGACACGACTGAGCGACTTCACTTTCACTTTTCACTTTCATGCATTGGAGAAGGAAATGGCAACCCACTCCAGTGTTCTTGCCTGGAGAATCCCAGGGATGGGGGAGCCTTCTGGGCTGCCATCTATGGGGTCACACAGAGTCGGACACAACTGAAGCGACTTAGCAGCAGCAGCAGCAGGGCAACCCAGAGAGAGAGCATGAAATCAGATGGGAGGGGTCAGAGAAGGCTTCCAGGAAGAGTAGCTTCTCAAGCTGAGTTTTGAAAGACAAGTAGTAGTTAGCTAGATTCACATGGGAAATAAGGCATTGCTCGTAGACAGAGCAGTAGTGCACAGAACCGCGGGGACCAGTTGATGTAATTAGTCATGTATGTGTTTTAGCAAAAGTAATGTTGATGGCAAAGGAAAGAAGGTGGCCAAACCTAAAAGTGGGAACATCTGCTGTGAGCCTTGTCTATTCCAGACACAAGAATGCAAAGATGACTTCGACATGGTCATGGCCCTTGAGGAACTGACTGCCCAGAAGATGAAGCAGGGAGGTAAAGAAATAAGAACGTAACAGGCCGTGTAATAGTGGAAGGTACTAAGAGCCACTTGAGCACATCAAGTGATTCCTCAGGCTTTGACTGATTCCAACTCGCTTGCCCCCACTCCAGTACTCTTGCCTGCAAAATCCCATGGGTGGAGGAGCCTGGTAGGCTGCAGTCCATGGGGTCGCAAAGAGTCGGACACGACTGAGCAACTTCACTTTCACTTTTCACTTTCATGCATTGGAGAAGGAAATGGCAACCCACTCCAGTGTTCTTGCCTGGAGAATCCCAGGGATGGGGGAGCCTGGTGGACTGCTGTCTATGGGGTCACACAGAGTTGGACACGCCTAAAGCAACTTAGCAGCAGCAGCAGCAGCTTGCTTGCATGCTAAGTCACTTCAGTCAGGTCCAACTCTTTGAGACCCTATGGATGCTAACCCACCAGGCTCCTCTGTCTATGGAATTCTCCAGGCAAGAATACTGGAGGGGGTTGCCATGCCCTAGTCCAGGGATCTTCCTGCCCCAGGGATCAAACTTGTGTCTTCTGCAGCTCCTGTATTGCAGGTGGATTCTTTACCAGTAACGCCACCTGGGAAGCCCTCCAGATCTCATAGGTAGTAGTAAGTACAACAAAGTCTTCAACTCATTATCTCTAGTTGGGGACTAGGATTTCTCAGACCTGTAAATTGATAGCAATATGGAAAGAGCATACTTTACCCTTTTCTGTTTCTAGTTTTCACTCCAGCCCAGTTACTAACACTTTAATAGAATAAAGTACCTTTGTCCCTATAGGAGTCATTGCAAGTGAATTGCAATAAGAATTTTAAGATTACTAAATCCACACCAAAAATCTTTCATATTTATCTGAAGAACATATAATTATAAAGAAAATACATACCTGGGGAACGAATAATTGGATCATAAAATCCATCAAATGTCATGTTAGTCATTTTGCCCAAGTGTCTGCTTGAAACGCTTCTGAGCGGTGTGACGTCAATATCTATTGAATGCCAACACTATGCAGGGATGCGTAAATTAGCCTCCATGAGAATTAATGGCACGTAAATATATCTGCATTAAATATGTTTCAGATTTACTGGTTATGCATTCACTAAATGTATAGGCTTTTTAAAGTTACATTTTTGACTGAGTCTCTTTTAAAACCACAAGATTTTTTTTCTTTTTTGAGATGAAGTGGAGCCCCACACCGGGACTGTGTATCTGGTGATGATAGCGGGCAGCTCAGATTACCACCTCCACGACACCAGGATGAGAGCACAAAGAGACCCGGCTTGTTCTAGGCTGTTATGAATTAGAGGCCCCATTGTTAGTTCTCGGAGTATTTCTCAGGCAATTCCTTCACGCTCTTCTCTCTGAGGGTTGGTTCATCTGGAGTTGATGAAGGAAGAGCAATTTCAGAGCCAGACTCTGCAGTTCTCTACAGCCTCTCACAGACCCCTGGGGGTCCAGGCACCATCGTGGGTGGCTCTTCCTCCTCGACCCAGAGAATGCTGGAGTAATCCCTCTCTACACTGTACCCCACGTTCAGCCTTTCTTCCCTGATGTTATGGGGGAATGTATTTTCCCACTTTTAGTCAATAAAGGAGTAGTAGTCATTTTTCAAGACAAGGATGCCAAGAAATTGAATATTTTTAATTAAACAACTGTAGAAAGGTAAAGAAAGAAAACCATCTTTGATTAATCACCTAACGATGCTTGCAGTCTTCATAGGGTACAACAGTGAGGCAGGAGTTGGTACTCCGTCTTGTGTAGGATGCAGAGGTACTGAAAACCACGGAAACCAGAGTGGCGAGCACGGACTCAAATCCTGGCTTTGGTGCCTCCTACATGTGTGACATTGGGTAAGTAACATATCCATGCTCTGTTTCCTTATTTATGAAACAGGAAAAAAAGTTTTATTTCCTAAGATTACTGTAAGTATTAAATAAAATATCTTAAAAGCACCTAGAATAGTACTTGGCATAGTAAGCACCCAGCCAAGAGTTACAGTTATTATGTCATTTTATATAGGAGCAAATGGACAGTCAGTCATCCCAAAAGTTACAAATATGTTCAGAATAGAATTAGGATTTGAACCCGGATCTTGCTGGTTCACTCATTCATTAGTCCATTATCCCTTATGAGTTGTTATTGGAATTATTATTGGAACACAACTCACCATGGGCCTCTTGTCTTTCAGCACATCCTGCAAGTCAGGCTCTAATTGTCCCTTGTTTTGAACCATCTATTTAAGGGCATGCATGAAGCAAAGGGGGCTTCCCAGGTGGCACTAGTGGTAAAGAGCTCTCCTGCCAATGCAGGAGATGCAAGAGACATGGGTTCAATCCCTGGGTCAAGAAGATCCCCTTGAGGAGGAAATGGCAACCTGATCCAGTATTCTTGCCTGGAAAATTCCGTAGACAGAGGAGCCTGGCGGGCTTCAGTCTATGGGACTACAAAGAGTTGGACACAACTGAGCAACTGACCGCATGAAGCAAATACTGTTGGAAGACAGAGATAGTGCCCCCTCCCCAAAACAAAGAGTAGACATGCTTATTGTCCACAATAAAAGATTTAGGATTCTTTCCTGTAATGCAACCTACTGCATGTAGGCATCCATCTGGGTCCATCAGCACCTCCCCATGGGGTTTGGGGGCCAAGGGAACTGACATACATGTACTTGATGCCCATGTGGCTCTCTGGGCCATGGTATTTCTAACCCAGGGGTCTCATGGCTTCTGTCAGCATCCCATTATCATCTAATAGGCTAATGTGAGGGTCTATTTGGGCTGCTAAAACAAAATAGTAATACCATAGACTGGGTGGCTTATAAACAAGAGACATTTACTTATCACATTCTGGAGGCTAGGAAATCAAGATCAAGGTGCCAGCATGGTCATGCTCTGCTGAATGCCCTCTTCCTGATCCATGCATACGTGTGTGTGTGTGTGTGTGTGTGTGTGTGTGTGTGTATTAGTCACTCACAAGGGATCAAACTCGGGTTTCCTGCATAGCAAGTGGACTCTTTACTGTCTGAGCCACCAGGGAAGCCCCTTCCTGGTCCATAGCTGGTGACTTCTTGCTGTGTCCTCACATGGTAGAACGGGTGAAGGAATCTCTCAAGAGCCTCTATAATTAAGGCACTAATCCCAATCAATGAGGGCTCCACCCTCATTTCCCAAACATCAGCCAAAGGTCCAGTCCTAATACCATCATCTTTAGGGGCCAGGATTTCAACAGAAGAGCTTGGAGGGAACACTTTCAGACCACAGCAGCAACTTGTTAGTTTACAAGCATCGTAAAATCTCAGCCAAGAATTCTCAGTTCTTGGCTTTATTGGTAATGAGAATGGGATGCTGACAGACACCTGGCTTTGCTTCTGGAAGAGGAAAAAGGGACCTGCAGGGCATGTTTGAGGATGTAAGAGGACTCCTTGAGATGGTGTAGAATCCTTTCCCCAAAGTGATGGGCAACTAGGGAGTCACAGATATCAACGGATGTTCAGAGGATGAGGTTGGATTGAACAAGTACCCAAACAGTGATGTGGCTTTTACTCACTCTCCTTCAGAGGAGAAAAAGAAGAAAGTTACCCCTACAGGAAAGTAGCAGCCCCAGACAAAAGGCAATAGACTGTGACTGCTGAGTATGGAGGCTTCCCCAGTGGCTCAGCAGTAAAGAATTTGCCTGCAATGCAGGAGACCCAGGTTTGATCCCTGGGTTGGGAAGATCTCCTTGAGGAGGGCACAGCAACCCACTCCAGTATTCTTGCCTGGAGAATCCCACGGACAGAGAAGCCTGGCCGGCTATAATCCATGGGGTTGCAAAGAAAGGGACATGACTGAAGCAACTGAGCATACATGCATGCATGCTGAGCATGAGGTCCCCAAAGCTGAAATGAGCAGTGTCAAAATGAGCAGAATATTAGTTGGACTGAGAGCATTAGAAGTTGGCTGGTTGACCTGGAAATGGTTGCAAGTGGCCACTGAAAAGTGAAAGTGAAGGCAAAGCCTTGCTTAGTGACCTACCTGGTCTCTGGACCCTCTCTCTCTCTCTACCTGACCATAACTGCTTTAAAGAAAGATGATTTAAGGTGAGGCTGAAGGTCATGTGCACCCATCTGAGTACACTAGGGCGTTTCGGGGAAAGAGTAGAAATATAGTAGAAATATAGCTGTATGACACGGATGGATACAGGCACTCAAGTCACTATTATACCTGGTCCCATGTGAGAAGCCAGGCTCCAAATTCAATGATGAGATCTTGGCAAGGTTAACAGTGAACAAAACAAGCTAAAAGGACCTTGAGTCTCAGTGACTCATGATTCTGCCTATTGGAGCCTCTGGTGAAGCAAAGCAGGTTCCACTCAGAGATGCCCTTGGGGTTCAGGACTTGTCATCCCTCCAACATGACTGTCAGCTACATCCTTTGGGAGAAGCAGCTTCTAGCTTGCTTCAGGGCTCTGGCTGAAACTGAACACCTGATTCACAGAGGGCTGTGACTTTCTGGTATTCCTATTTTAGCATGGGTCAACTAGAACTCAACAACTAACAGGATGAGAAAGTAATACCCCACGTGTCAAAAAAGATGAAGCCAGCCTGATTCAGCAGTACCTTGGCTTTACATTGAGTGGTAACCACCCCCTGGGAAGATTCTACCCCTCATTCCACCACCTGAAGTAAAGTCACCAGTTAAGGGGGCCCCTGGTTCACAGAGGTTTCCCTGATGGTGTCCACGGAGGCTTCTGGGGCTGTTCAACTTCACTGCCAGCTACACGAAAAAACTGGGATGTGGTCGCTCTGCTCAATGGGTAGAATGCAAAACCATTCTCATAGCTCTGGTCAGTACTCCCTTTGATGAACCAGATTATAATTTTCCTGACTCTTGGGCTGTTGCCAAAGACTTAGCTATTTGCTCTGCCATTTGGAAAACTAGAAGCTGGCAGATTAAAGACACTGCTCTTTGGGGCCATGAAATGTGGAAACATATCATGGCTGCTAATCAAACCATCTGGGTCACTCCTGTCACTGCCCACAGTAAGGGCCTGTGCTCTGCTGAGACTGTCTGGAATCGAGTTTGTGATTAGTCTGCAGTGTCCAGATTGCCACTGTTGTTGCCTGGATCCATCATCTTCCCAGATACAGCAACATGGACAGGGCGCAGAGGAAAGGACTCTGTTTCTGATGCATGAGCCACTGCTGCCTGCCCCACTCGTGACTCTAGCCAAGAGTTTCAACCTTTATCTTCCAGTGAGGAAGGCCACATTGCAGCCCTTGAAGCTAATGTGTCCTGATTTTGGCTTTCTGGACCAATTCAGCCTGACAGTGATGAACCTTTTACCATAAAAATGACCCAGTTATAGGCTAATGGTCAAGATATTCAATAGACCTTCCATGGTCCTTACCATCCACAGATATATGGTATTGCTGAGACTTCAACAGGCCTCCATCACCTCCTCCTGGTCCATACACATTCTTGAGGCAATGTGGTCACTGAGTGCAGCTGTCCCAGAAAGGGATCATTTTCTCTTGGCCTCATTCTAGGTAATAATTGGGATGAAAATGGTTAGGGGATTATATAAACCTATTTTGAAAATTCTGGATTCCACCTGACCATTTCTGGGCATGAAGCTTCTCCTAACAGAAACCCCAGGACTGCCTGGATGGTCCTCCCTCTGGATGGTAGCACAACCAAAAAGGGACGAAGGGCCTCAAACTTGATTCTAGTGTAGCCACCAAAGCTGTCTCATTGGACCAGTATGGTCACAGTGTGTAAGGATTCTGACCACTTGATTGAGTGTGCTATTTGCCAAGTCGCTCTCCGGTGGTTCACACGTGCCAAAATGGGGGAGATGGTGAGTCTAAGCTTTATTAAGAATGCCCTTGTGCCTCTCCCACTGGACCCCTCTGAATGAAATGCCTGGGTGTGAATAGGGGACAATAAAGTCGCCATTGTAGCTCTGGGAATGGGACACACTACATTTGTGGCATGGAAGGAGAATAATAGCCTTGGTACTTGAGGAAACAACATCTCAGAGCTCAAGAGGGATGAGGAATGAGGGACACTAATGATATTTGTCTTTCATAAACTCTCCTGGACCCTCCTTCATGAAGGAAAACACCCAGGTGCCACTTCCCTAAACCCATGCAACCAACTTCAGGTTTGCCATCCTCCACCAGATGGCTCTACAAAGTCTAGCAAAATGGCAGATGGCGACCCCGGTTCCTGCACCTCCCCTGTGAACACTGGAGGCCTGGAATACTCATGGGAAGTTCACCAGAAACCAAAATGGTGTAAAAATGAGGGATAGATATTGTTACAGGGAAATTCCCCATGGGTCTCTAATGTTTCTATACCTCTGGTGAGCAACGCACTAAATGTCTTCCTTTCAGACTACCATCCAAGCATGTTTGTAAAGCAAACAGCCTTGGAAGATAGAGACTGTGTCATCTCCCTCCAGAGCAACAGGCAGACTTGCTCACAGTCATAGAAGATAAAGAGAGCACCTTCCTCTGGAACAAAGGGACAGACACGCTTACTGTCCATTATAAAAGATTCAGGTTCCCTATGCTCAGGAGTCCTCTCCTGTGACATACCTGCTTGGGCCCATCCCCATCATCCCCATGAGACCTGGGAGCCTAGAAAACTGACACAGATATACTGATGGTCATGCTGCTTGCCATTCTGTGAGAAATTAAGTCTGCTGTGTCTGATTCAGGAGTCTCATGACTTCAGTGAGAATCCATGAAACTATGACAAGCTAACCTATTAGTTTACAAGTAGGTAAAATCTCAGATCTGTCTCCTTCTTGGCAGTCATGAAATATGATTTCAGATAAATTTTACTCTCCAAAAACTGAAAGGAAAAAGAAAGATTAAAAATTGGGAAATTCTGTAACAATCAAAGTGTTTCTAAGATACACCTACAAAGCCATTTTCAATTTATCTGCACCCTTCCATTTTTCTTATTCATTTATTAGTTGATTCAAATATTTATTGAATACTCCTTAAAAGGTAGATATTTGTTGTTGTTTAGTCACTACGTGATGTCTGACTCTTTTGGGACCCCGTGGACTGTAGCCCTCCAGGCTCCTCTATCCATGGGACTTGCAGGCAATAATATTAGGGTGGGTTGCCATTTCCTTCTTCAGCAACTAAACAACAATAACAAAAGGTGATATAACAAAGTACAAAACCAACCCGATTCTTACCCACCAGTCGAGAAATCAGGCATCAGTGACATGGTATTGGGATCATGGAACACATTGGAAGGGAGGGGTGCTAAGGGCAAGAACATCAGAGGGGAACGCATGTAGATTGGGAGGGCAAGAGAAGACATCAGTGAGGAAAGGACAGTGAGCCGAGATGTGAAAGACGTGTTGCAGTGAGTAGGTGACAGGGTAGGGATATGCCAGCCTCCTGTGCAAAGATGCTGATCATGGAAGGCAGACTGGCAGAAAGAGCAGTGCAAGATGAAGGGAGGGACTAGGAGAGACCACGTTAGACGCCTTTAATCAATCGTAAAAGGCTTGTGACTTTACCCTAAGTACTGAGGGGGCCGTTAAAATCTAAGTCCCATAGGAGACAGGGTAGAGTCTTATTTGTCTCATTCACTACAATTTCCCAGCACCTGGAACACACACGCATACACACACTTAGACACACACACACACACAACACACATGTGCTACACACACACACACATCACACACACATCAGTTACACACACCACACATACATCACACATAAAACACACACATGCTACACACAATACATATACACACAAGACACACATGCACCATACACACAGACACACCATATACACACACAGCATACACACATGTGCTACACACACCACACACACACCACACACTACACACACACCACACACTACACACACACCACACACTACACACACACACCACACACTACACACACACCACACACACACCACACACAAACCACACACTACACACACACCACACACTACACACACACCACACACACACCACACACTACACACACACCACACACACACCACACACACACTTTATAAAATCTTTTGTAGCTTTAAGGATCTATTCAACTTGAAAGATCACAGAAGACCATCAGATTTCACATGAAACTATTAAATATAATATGTTAATTGATGGTTGGAGTCTTTGGGGTAATAGCTAGTTATGTGCAGTTAGTGGCGCCGGCAAATAGATTGAAAGAGGAAAACTTTCTCTCAAGACAAAGAGAGTAATGGTAACTGAGACCACATGCAGTAAAACTTCCGGGCTCAGCAGAATAAACCCCAGAGCATTCCTCCCCCAAGACTTTATTAAACTCTCTCTCCAGGCTGACTGCCCTCCTCCCTGCAGGACTCAGTGAGCTGGAGCCTCCCTGGCCATTGCAGACACCCTTTTGCTCCTGTGAGGAAGGCAGGCATTGGGTGTGGGGCTGTGTGTGTGTGTGTGTGTCTGTGTGTGTGTGTGTGTGTGCACTCCGCCTGCCTCACATCCTGGGTGTATGTTGCATGTGTGTTACTGTGTGTGTGTGTGTCTGTGTACACGGGCACTCTGCCTGCCTCCCATCCTGGGAAGGAAGGAAGGCTCCTTCCTTGTGCTTGGGCAGCAGAATGCCAAATGTGGGGGCAGGGCTGGAAGAGCAGGGCACACAGGTAAGAAAAGAGGCCAGTGCCCCTCAAGTCTCATAGCGTCCGCGCTCCTGGTGTCACATGCCACAGCGTCCGGCACGACAGTTCCTAAAGCAGAAGTTGCGGGAGAACTGGCCAAGGTTATTTCGGTGCCACAGTGGTCTCGGTCTCCCAGCCCAGATGGCCAGGAATGCTACGAGGCAGAGAACTCCGCTCCCGGTGGAGCACAGAGCGCTTGGCACCGCTTAAATCATGACCACTCACGCCCACTTGGACAGGTCGGCCTCCGCATCTGAAGGGCAGGGGGAAGGCAAGGGCCCTGGAGAGGGAGTTCTCATTGAGAGACAGTGGAATGGCTGTTCTAGTTCTTTCTTAGCCCTGCTGGGAATGCCCACAGCCCTGCAAGGGGCTGAGCAGGCAGGAACACCGGCAGAAAGCAAACAGGGCAAGGATTTCAAGACCTGCATCATCGGTCCGAAAGAATAGTGCTGATGGAAATCAGCCACCAAGTGGTCATTCATTTTAAATGACATTTATAAAAGGAAGATTAAAAAAAAAAAATGTCTACAATTCTATTCAAACAACAGTTTAAAAAGAGAACTAAACTAACATATCTTTTTTCCTGTTTCATGGCGTGAACAGAATTTTTATATACATGGCTTTTTACATACCTCATTTCAAGGCTTTTGATAATTAGTTTAGCTGACAGGTTCACTCCCAATTCATTTAGAGCAAGTGAAGAATGGAATTACTACTGCTGCTGCTAAGTCGCTTCAGTCGTGTCCGACTCTGTGAGACCCGAGATGGCAGCCTACCAGGCTCCCCGTCCCTGGGATCCTCCAGGCAAGAACACTGGAGTGGGTTGCCATTTCCTTCTCCAATGCATGAAACTGAAAAGTGAAAGTGAAGTTGCTCAGTCGTTCCTGACTCTTAGCAATCCTATGGACTGCAGCCTACCAGGCTCCTCTGTCCATGGATTTTCCAGGCAAGAGTGCTGGAGTGGGGTGCCATTGCCTTCTCCGGGAATTCCTACTAGTGCCTTTGAATTTGCCTTTGAGTGAAAATCGTTTTCATCATGTCTAAGATGGTGGACCATTATTCTGAATATGATCCTGACTACTTTTCAGGACCGAGACTGTGCTTTGTTCCTGCTCATCCATCTTAAATGCCTCCAACACAACACCCAGGCAACCTTAGCCAGTGCAGGTGTGTGCTAGTCGCTCAGTCGTATCCGACTCTTTGCAACCCTATGGACTGTACCCCATCAGGCTCCTCTGTCCGTGGGGAGTCTCCAGGCAAGAATTCTGGAGTGGGTTGCCATTCCTTTCTCCAAGGGATCCTCCTGATCCAGGGATCTCACCCAGGTCTTCCACACTGCAAGCAGATTCTTTACCGATTGAGCCACCAGGGAAACTAGTACAGGTAATGATCCCCAAAAGGGCAGCCTCTTCCTTTCACCAAGGCTTCCACAGAACGGTTCTGCACCCAGATCCTACGCAGGACTCCCACACCCAGTAAATGATCCAGAGGTCCAGTGAGTGGAGCATTACAGTCCTCACTGTGTGCACATCCTGATTTCGTAAGTGTCCAAATATTTTCAGAACTTAGTGGCTCTGCTGCTGCTGCTGCTTCTGCTAAGTCACTTCAGTCGTGCCCGACTCTGTGTGACCCCATAGACGGCAGCCCACCAGGCTCCCCCGTCCCTGGGATTCTCCAGGCAAGAACACTGGAGTGGGTTGCCATTTCCTTCTCCAATGCATGAAAGTGAAAAGTGAAAGCGAAGTTGCTCAGTTGTGTCCGACTCTTAGCGACCCCATGGACAGCAGCCCACCAGGCTCCTCCGTCCATGGGATTTTGCAGGCAAGAGTGCTGGAGTGGGGTGCCATTGCCTTCTCCGTTAGTGGCTCTAGTTGACATCAAAAGTGAAGGGACGCAGAGAACTTTGAGAAAGAAATAAACAAAGGCAACTGTCAGCAGCTGTTTACTTGTCTTCTTTATCCGGGACCTGCCCTACTTGGAGCTTTGTCCTCAGCTCTCTTACTCCACACTAGATGCCTGTCTCCTTGAGAGGCTTTCCCAACCCTTCTTGGTGGGATTGTAGATAAATGACAGACACACAGGACATCTGTCCTCTACTCATGCAAGCTGAAAGGTTATTCGGTGTGTCTGATGGCTCATTTTATATGTCAAATGAAGTGGACCCAGGACATGTCCAAATATTTGGTTAAACCTTATTTCTGGGGGTGTCTTGTGTCTGTGCAGGTGTTTCTGGATGGGACTAACATTTGAATCAGTAGGATGAGTAAAGCCACTTTGCCTCCCAATGTGGGTGGGCCTTAAGGAATCCTTTGAAGGCCTGAATAGAATAAAAGGCTGAGTTCAAAAGAAGTTTCTCTCTGCCTGACCATCTTTGAGCCGGAACACTGATCTTCTACCTCTGGAGTTGGACTTGGAGTAACGTACACCGTCCATTCTCCTGGGTCCGGAATTCTCAGCCTCTGTAATTGTGTGAGCCGATTCCTTAAAATAAACCTGTTTCTTTGACCAACCAACTGACTCACACACACACACACACACACACACACACACACACACACTATTGGTTGCTGAGAACCCTGACTAACGCAACATGCTGCCGCTGCTGCTGCTAAGGAGCTTCAGTCATGTCCGACTCTGTGCAATCCCATAGACGGCAGCCCACCAGGCTCCGCCGTCCCTGGGATTCTCCAGGCAAGAACACTGGAGTGGGTAATGCAACATGCTACTCAATTTTTTTGGAAAACAGCTTCACTAGCTTCCTCCGGACAAGTGGTACAAACTAAAATGCCTATGAACAAGCCCAGATGAGGACAGCAGTCAGAGAAAGGATGCTGACAAGGGGCTCCCGCCAACCTCCTCTCCAGCTGACTTCTGCTGTGTCGGACTGGGGGCACCATCAGGGCCAGATTTTTCCATTTCTTAAGAGAAATTAAAAATCTGGGTATTCTTGTCAGCGTTGGCAGCTACTTCAAAAACTCTCAAAAGCCCATGTGAGCCAACCAGCCCGGTCTGTAGCCCAGATCTATTCACCAGCTGCCAGCGTGCAGTCTCTGCTTGAGGGAGGTATGGGGAGGTTTTTCTGGATCAAAGGAGAGTGCGTGTTTACAAATATTTTCTTATTTCAAAACTTGGAGCTGCTGCTACAACTGCTGCACGACAACATTAATTCATACATTGATAGTTTATCTCGAGCTTCTATTCAGAGCAACTTCCCTGCATGTTTACATTATCCCAGGAGACCACTGAGGGAAAGAAAAGAGAACAGGTATTCTAATCCCCATATCTATCTTCTATCTATCTTCTAATGGAGTTTAAGATTCTCTAGATAGTGCGCCCTACCGAAATGTGCTAGAAAGAGTTGCACAATGCCAACTAAACTCCAGACCTTATACTCTTCCTCCCAAACATGAACTTCATGTTAATCATTCCTAATGCATATGGTTTCTTCTGTCCTTCCACAGCACACTGATATTTGGTTGAAAATGGTATACGTGCTGGAGAGAAACAGACATAAATATTAATTTCAGTAACACCCACATTTTCCTTATCTCATGCATGTGTGCTAAGTTGCTTCAGTCATGTCCAACTCTCTGCAACCCCATGGACTGTAGCCTGCCAGGCTCCTTTGTCCACGGGATATTCCAGGAAAGAATACTGGAGTGGGGTGCTGTGCCCTCCTCTCGGGGATCTTTCCACCCAGAGATCAAACCCAAGTCTCTTAACATCTCCTGCATTGGCAGGCAGGTTCTTTACCACTAGTGCCACCTGGGAAGCCCATTTTTCCTTACTATTCAGCCGTAAAAAAGAAGGAAATAATGCCATTTGCAGCAATACAGAGGGACCTAGAGATGATCTTACTTAAGTGGAGTAAGTTGGACAAAGACAAATCCTTTGTGATATCACTTATATGTGGAATCTAAAATATGGCACAGATGAACTTGTTTATGAAGCAGAAACAGACTCATAGACAGAAAACAAACTCACGGTTACCAAAGAGGAAAGGAGGTGGTGGAGGGATAAACTGGGAGTTTGGAATTAGCAGACACAAACTACTATATATATACGTATATATATAAAGAGAGAAAACAACAAGATTCTACTGTAGAGCACAAGGAATCCTATAATAAACCACACTGGAAAAGAATATGAAAAAGAATGTGTGTGTGTGTGTGTGTATACATATATATATATATATATATGTAGTGCTGGTTTGGTCACTAAATTGTGTCCAACTCTTTGTGACCTCGTGAACTGTACCCCACCAGGCTCCTCTGCCCATGGGATTCTCCAGGCAAGAATACTCAAATGGGTTGCCCTTTCCTTCTCCAGAGGATCTTCTCAACCCAGGAATCGAACCCAGGTCTCCTACATTGCAGGAAGATTCTTTACCGACTGAGCCACCAGAGAAGATACACACACACACACGTGTATGTATAAGTGAAGAACATTGCTGTATACCAGAAACTAACACGACACTGTAAATCAACTATACTGTACTTCAATTTTCAAAAACTTATTTTTCCTATACATTTGTTTGATCATTTTTTCACTTCAGCCATTATACATTCTTTTTCTTTTGAACTTAGCATTGCTGTTTAAAAATATCTTCACTCTTCTTCAGCTTCTGAAGAATTTCCTCTCCCATAAAGCTGTGCTTCCAGCACCGGAAGGCGCTGGGCAAGGTAGAAAGGGAGGCCCAGATGGCTCGAAGATGTTTATGATAGGGCCCTCCATTGTATTCAAATTAATGGCACCACATTAGCATGGGATGCCCTTTGGTGCTCATTTGTTCCTGCGCTCCGGGGGTTAAAGGAGCCGCCTGCTCTCCAGATGTTCAGTAGCTCTTATAAATGAAAGATTAGCGATTTTTTGCTGCCGCTGCTATTTCCTCTATTCCCTTTTAAAGCTGGTATTTTCTTTAGGAACTTGCTTAGTGTCTGAGTCAGAAGAACCTCCTCCCTGAGGAGTAACAATCAATAGCACACAAGAGAAGGACATAACACAGAGGAGTGGACACGGTCTGTATTCATTGCTGACTGCGACACTCTTCCAGCCACTGACGTGTGCGTCCTGTGGTTGCATTGCACTGTCTGAAATGCCGATCAAAGACATGTGACATTTTCCTCATGCTAAAAACAAAAAACCCAGACCAAAAAAAAAAAAAGAAAATAAAACTCTCACTCACTTTTTTCAGCAAGGATATAAGAATATCTTTTGTTAGTGCCATGACAACAATATCAACTTTGCAAATCTGGCTTAACTTCCCACTAAGCAAGAGGTGTAAGTGTCTGAAATATGGCTGTATAGAAGTCAAAGCTGCCACCAACATTGTCTTCCCAGGAGAGAAATAGGAAAGGTACCCAAGATGGAGTCCAATAAATGAATGCCAGTTTAACATCAACCATGCTCGTCTTTTGTGCACAGAGACGCGCCCCCCAACCCTGCTATTCCAAGAGCTGTTCAGGCGTTGAATAAACAGGGTTCCAACAAGACGAAAATGGCTGCCTCTGCTGGGGTCCATCAAGCTGTTCTCTTGCCAAAAACTCAGGAAGGATTTCTCTACCCTTAGCAGAATTACCACAGCTCACATCTTCTCCCAATACACTTCCAGTGCTCCTGTCACCAAGCAGGGAAGAGACAGACCAAGGCAGAAAAGGAAAGCCTGGTGGACACCATTCATCTTGATCCACCTCTTTAACAACGGAGATGAAAGTAGCCGAGAGGCTGAGGGGGAGTCACTGGCCCTTGGACGGGGCATCACTGATGGATCTTTACTGAAGTCTGCACTCTTGCAAAGCTTGGAATACTCAGCAGGACCGTCCTCTGAGGTAGATAATATGAAGAAGGCTGGAGATCACAGTCACACTGCATGTCTTCATACAAACATAACCCAATCTCAAGGATGGAAGCCTTAGTCACAGACACATGAAATAACATTTCTGAAGAATGACTAGAGATTAATATTTAAAATGTGCGTGTAAGACTGAGATCGTCAAGGGTGCAGCTCAGAATGAATTGCTACGACCACTGTAGGGAAGGAAAATCTCTTTCCTTCTACCCTTGTAATTTCAACAACCGGGGCCTGAGAATCAAACTGATAAAAGACAGATCAACAAGAGGGAAAAAATGTGTGACTAAGTACTTACATGCAGAAGTTTCACAAAGAAGTGAGACCAAAGGAGGCAGCCGGATGATGGAGACTGATACACCATCCTTGGCTAAACAAAGGAAAAGAGGATGGGCTTCTGGTGGAGGAGGCAAGTCATGGGCAGAGGGAAAGAAATGTACAATATGGGTTATCTGTCTTGCAGATAAGAGTCTCTCAGGTGATAAGAGTTGTCACCAAGGAGTAGCTCTCTAAGCCATTTTTATAAATGGAAATTTCCTTTACAAAAGAGGAAACTTAAACTTTATTTTTAGGCACTAAGGCACTCTTTGGGCTTCCCCGGTGGCTCAGTGGTAAAGAATCTGCCTGCCAATGCAGGAGATACGGGTTCAATCCCTGGGTCAGGAAGATTCCCTGAAGGGGGAAATGGCAACCGGCTCCAGTACTGTTACCTGGAGAATCCCATGGACAGAGAAGCCTGGAGGCCTACAGTCCATGGGGTCACAAAGAGTCAGACACAACTGAGCACACACGCATGCAAGGCACTATTTTATTGCATCTGCTGGTTCTCAATTGCTTTAAGCTCAAAATAATCCTCCCAAAGTAGCCTATCTTGGGGTGACTTATTCTGGGACCCTTCACCCCCAGTGGCACTGCAGGGTCAGGATGCTGCCTGGGGAGAGCCTTCTGAGGGGAAGGCTTGAGCTTTCCTTGAAGTCACACTTATTGCAAGCCAGTGAGAGGGAAAGTTGCAAAAGTAGACAAGAGGAAGACCAGAGAGGGATTAAGAAAGTCCTAAAGGCACAGCAATCCAGGAGACAGGATGCTGAACCATGAGAAAGAAAGGAGGAAATACCTGGAGCAGAGTGGGGAGCCTCAGTTTCTCCGTCCCCTGCAAGGGTCCTCAAGGCAAGGCTTACCATGGGAGAAATCTCCCACCAACCTTCTCTGGCATGGCTAGGGCTTGCCTGTGCCTGGCAGGTGGGCATTCCACTGATCTATCCAATGAAGTGGGCCATGGAGGTTAAGCTGAAGGAGAAGATTTAGGGGAAACCAAGAGGAATTAATGTGATATAAACCAGAGAAGAAAAAGGCAGTGGTCAATGATAGACCAGTAGATAAAAAATAAGGTGCCCCCTACAAAGGTGTCAGAAAGAAGACTGCCTTCAATAGTTCAACTGCAAAAGCAACCCATAATACATAAGAACAAGGACAAGCAAATTCACTGTGAAGAAACAGAATTGCATCAAGTTAGCACAAGTGATTAAATATATGAGTCAGTTAAGTGTTAGTCACTCAGTCATATCCAACCCTTTGCGACCCCATGGACTGTAGCCTGCCAGGTTCCTCTGTCCATGGCATTCTCCAGGCAACAGTACTGGAGTGGGTAGCCATTCCTTTCTCCAGGGGATCTTCCTGACTCAGGGATTGAGCCCAGGTCTCCTACATTGCAGGCAGTTTCTTTGCCATCTTTCTTTCCCATTCAGGGAAGCCTGAATATATGAATACTGCTATAGAAAGAATGTTTAAAGCAAAAGGAGATTTTCTGGCAAGAGAAATCACAAGAGAGGTTAAGTCAGATTAGAATGGAATCAGTGCATTTGTATGATAACAAATCAGAACTCCAAGAACTAAGAGACCCAGGTCCAAGTTTGCCAGAGAATGAATGAGTCTTACCTTACAAATTGTGAGGGGTCTGGCATCCCTTCAAGCCCCAGCATCTTTCACCCCAAAACCTGCCTCACACCTAGTACCTGAAGCCTGTGGCTTCCAGAAGTTGCCAAGGAGATGACACAAGCTTATCACTGACTGCAGAGGTGGTGGGTGCTGTTCTTCCCAATGTCTCTCCTTGCTCTCCAGGTGGAAAAGCACATGCTGATATCCTGCTTCTCGTCTCAGTTTTCATTAATGGAGAAGGTAGGAAATGATGGTCAGAATTCAGGGGTGTCCAATCCAGGCCCTTTCACTTACTGCCAGGGAATGACTGCTAGAGCATGCCAAAGACCTAGTGTTCTCCTTTCCATCTGACAACCACGTAATCAACATCACTAACACACCAGACTGGCACATCTCTTTTCAAGTACTTTCAAACCATGACCACCACCTTCCAATGGTAGTGGGAGTTTCACCTGACACTTGTCACTTGCTTCATTAGTAAATTGGTATAAATAATCAGAGGACTTCTCAGGTGGCTCAGTGGGTAAAGAATCTGCCTGAAATGCAGAAGACACAGGAGACACAGGTTTGATCCCTGGGTCAGGAAGATCTCCTGGAGAAGGGAATGGTATCCCACTCCAGTATTCTTGCCTGGAGAATCCTGTGGACAGAAGAGCCTGGCAGGCTACAGTTCACAGCATCACAGAGTCGGACACGACTGCGCATGTATGTGTAAGTTGTCCAGTCATGTCTGATTCTTTGCAACCCCATGGACAGCAGACTGAGATAATGAGATAAATAATCAGATAATGAGAACTGGTGCTTTATTTTTACTTTGGTCCTAGGAGTCTTCTCTCTCTCAGTTCATCTTAGCAAGAAGTGGATTCAGTCCCTAGTTCACTTACAAATTTTGTAACCAAATATGTTTGAGCATAGAAGTGCCAGGGGATTGACTTCCTTTCATTCTCTGTTGAAATAAAAATGTAATGGAAGGGGAAGGAGGGAGAGAGGTGATGAAATATCCAGGTCAGCCTAAAGAGGCTTTGCTCTGCCAATGGTCCCTATCTCAAGAAGATGCTCCAGAGTAGAAGGAATTCATTTAACTCACCTGGCATATATGGCTTTACCCACCTACTAGACTCTAAATAGCTTCAGTCCTGGGTGCCGGTCATATTCCCAGAAGCAGTTATCACAGCTAAATGACCAAGGGAAGCACTATCTTCCATCCTTCCACGGAGGTCCTGGGGCTTTGCCCACAGAAGGACACAAAAATGTCAAGCACACAAATGCCCTCAGTGGGACATGGAGATTCTACAGACATAGTTGAAGTAGAGGTTATCAATTTCATAAAAAAGTTCTGCCAATCATAATACTTATATATTTCAGATAAATGGCTTCTCACACATCATGATGATGAAACAGAGTTTATAAAGGCAGAATAAGAAGGACTAGTGGAAATCCCTTCCGTGTTGGGTAGCAGCATGTTATGTGAGCCATCTCACTTTCCTTGCCCGTCCCTATTCTCCCCTAGCTCCAGTAGGTCCTTCTATCATAAAGCAATTAGCACCTGACATCTGCTAGGCATAGCAATTCAGCAAGTAGTTCAGACAGGTACAGAACCAGGATTGCTGGGAGAAATATCAATAACCTCAGATATGCAGATGACACCACCCTTATGGCAGAAAGTGAAGAGGAACTCAAGAGCCTCTTGACGAAAGTGAAAGAGGAGAGTGAAAAAGCTGCCTTGAGAGTGAAAAAGCTGCCTTAAAACTCAGTATTCAAAAAAACAAAGACCACGGCATCCAGTCCCATCACTTCATGCAAATAAATGGGGAAACAATGGAAATAGTGACAGACTTTATCTTCTTGGGCTCCAAAACAACCGCAGATGGTGACTGCAGTCTTGAAATTAAAAGATGCTTGCTCCTTGAAAGAAAAGCTATGACCAACCTGAACAGCATATTAAAAAACAGAGACATTACTTTGCCAACAAAGGTCCATCTAGTCAAAGCTATGGTTTTTCCAGTAGTCATGTATGGATGTGAGAGCTGGACCATAAAGAAGGCTGAGCATTGAAGAATTGATGCTTTTGAACCGTGGTATTGGAGAAGACTCTTGAGAGTCCCTTGGACTTCAAGGAGATCAAATCAGTCAATCCTAAAGGAAATCAGTCCTGAATATTCATTGGAAGGACTGATGCTGAAACTCCAATACTTTGGCCACCTGATGTGAAGAACTGACTCATTGGAAAAGACCCTGATGCTGGGGAAGATTGAAGGTGGGAGGAGAAGGGGATAACAGAGGATGAGATGGTTGGATGGCATCACCAACTCACTGGACATGAGCTTGAGCAAGCTCAAGCAGATAGTGAAGGACAGGGAAGCCTGGCATGCTGCATGCCGTGCATGGGGTCGCAGAGAGTCGGACGTGATTGAGTAGCTAAACAACAACAAGAGAACTTAAGTGTATTCAACCAGAAGAACGCCTGGTATTGGTTTCCTTGATCTTGACCACAGAGAAGGAGAAGTGGGTGGAGGAGGAGAGGGGAAGGGAAGGGAACGGGAGGTGGAGGAGGAAGGAAAAGAGGAAGGAGAAGGAGGAGGAAAAGGAGAAGAAAGAACTTGAGTGCATATGAATGTACATATTTTTCCCCTCTATTCCTCTCTTTCTGCATAGATATAGAGGTATGAAGCTACCCCAATGGCATTGGCAGCCATTTTGTGACCACGAGGGGAGTCAGTCTTAAGGTGAAGTTGATAATGACCAGAAAGATAGAAAGAAATGGGTTCTCGTTCATACTATTGGATCACTGGAGAAACACTGAAGACTGTGTAAATACAGGAGCCAAAAATTTGAGGGTTTTGTCCCTTGGCACCATCTCTACTGATACTCAGGAGACAAGTTAGAACACTGTCTATTTGGACCTAATATGAGAAGGAAACAATTTCATCCCTTCTGATGTCAGGGACAGAAACAAAGAGGAGGGGATGGCCACCCATCCTCTTTGGGTGGACCATTGGGACTGCTGGCTCAGACTTCACACGATCAGGGCAAACAAACCACCAAGCAAGCAAAAACTTGGTTCGCTTTATTTCTCTGCCTTCCCATCACTCCAGTCAAATCTTCAAGCTAATATGCCTTTCAAATGCCTCCGAAGGACTTCAACTCTTGTTTTTTCCCTAATGATCCCAAGTGCAGTCCCTTCAAACTCTGTCTCCATAAATACTACGACATCACTTTCCCTTTATTATAATCGACACCTCAGTAAACCCATCTTCAGACAAATTGGTTTTCTTTTACAGGCAGGACGTGGGAAATCCATCTGTCACTTGGTGAAAGTAGAAACTCAGGCGAAGCTTGTAAAACAGGGTGGCTGCCCAAAGGCAGGAAGAAACGTGTGAGAACATTGGAAGGCAAAAAGTGCCATTCAGGTGGACTGAGAGTCAGCCTCCAAACTGGGAGACACTGAGACAGACAGAGAAGGGAGAATGAGGAGGAGGGGGAACAGAGAGGAAACTTGAGAAACAGGCAGGAAAGAGTCTCGCTTCAGGAGAGATGGAGAAATTATCACTTTTTTCCCCACAACTGGCTGATCAGCCAGGACAGAGATTCAAATAGCTTCGAGCCATGCCTTTCATGCTCGCAGTTAAGTCACCTAAGGACTAAGAATGCAAGCTTCTTACCCTGTGGGAGGAAACATGGCCTTGCCCTTTTTTCTGTCACTAGACAAAAAGTATGTGAAACTGTTATTGACATAGGAATTAAGTTATCATGATTTTGGAGAACTTTAAAATGGCCTAGGAGAATACTCGATACGGAAAGTCTTGCTTTGCACTAATCCTCTCCATTTGCTTCCTTTATTGGCATTTTCTTGGCTTCTTCACCCCTGCTCCTTCCCTCTGTTTCTTCTTTTCCTACCCTAAGTATTGTAGATGACCTCTGGGCAGCGCTCACGTCTCACTCCACTGTGCAAACAGCCCTCGCCGAGCTGCCGCAAGACGGGCTCATGAGAGGCACACACACACCACACACCCACATACCCACACCGTACCATCTACGCACACCACACACATACACATACCACACCAGACGCGCACCATATGCTCTACATACATACACACCACACCATGTAGACACACCACCAAGCACACACACCACCATTTACACACACACCACACCACACACATACACACACACCACATGTACACACACCACACAAACATACACACACTACCATGGACTGATGCTGAAGCTGAAACTCCAATACTTTGGCCACCTGATGCAAAGAGCTGACTCACTGGAAGAGACCCTAATGCTGGGAACGATTGAAGGCGGGAGGAGAAGGGGACGACAGAGGATGAGATGGCTGGATGGTATCACTGACTCGATGGACGTGAGTCTGAGTGAACTCCAAGAGTTGGTGATGGACAGGGAGGCCTAGCGTGCTGCCGTTCATGGGGCTGTAACGATTTGGACATGACTTGGTGACTGAACTGACCATGTATACATACCACACATACACATACCACACACGGACATAAAACACACACATCACATACACAAAAAATAGACACACCACATACACACATACACACACAGCACACACATATCTCACATACCACACACACAAACCATATCACATATACAGAAAAAAATACACCACACATACACACTACCATATATGCACACACCACATACACACAAAAACACGTACCTCATACATACCATATACATGTGCACCACACCACACACGCACACAAAAACACATATCTCATACATCCCTTATACACGCATACCACACCACACGTACATACACGCATGTCATGCACATACACACATATCCCACCCAGCCCCCACACACACCTCTCCGTTTCTCTTGCCCTCAACCCAAAGCTGCAGCCCTGCACAGCGGCAGGGTCTCTGGCTGATTCTCAGGGAGGGGGGCCAGGGAGCCTCCTACCAACCTGTCTCTAGCCCAGGCACAGGCTTACACAACCACCCAGCAGCTCCCCGCCTGGGTTCGAACTGTGTCCCAGGCTCTGTCCACAGGTGATCACCCTGCCTTATCCCACATACTCATCTCTGCCCCCCAAGAAGTGGGTGCTTATCACTAACTCCTTCTTGCAGTTGAGAGGAGTGCAACTCCAGGAAATAAGGAGCCTGCCAGGGTCATAGAGCTGGCTAGCAGAAGCCAGCCTGTGTCCTCCAGAACACAAACACTTTCCTTCCTGGCGCCCTTTGCCCGGTTCCCTGAGCAGGGATCATGGGGACCCTGAAGAAAGAGCTGAGTTGAGGGTGTCTTGGAGTAGCAGCCGACCTCCATAGAAACCATGAGGTGCTCGGCATCCCTGCAGTGAACAACTTTGTTCAGCTCACACCAGGGCCTGAACAGATCCCTGAAGATTCACACTAGCCGCCTCCATTGCACCCAAAGCCAGGTGTTCCCCGGGGGTGGAGTCCCCCCTCCCTTCAACACTGCAGGAGGCTTCACGGGGCAGGCTTGGAAACACAGATCCCTGTGAGCACAGGCTGGCCTGGTTCCCAAGACCTGATTACCTAGGGAGGTTAGAATAACAAGATTACGGTTGTTTTCTTCCCAGGTCTCTTCTCTCCAAGTAAGGTCAAAATAAAGTTATTTCATCCAAAACTTTCTTTAAAAAAAAAAAAAAAGCTAAATGTCAAGCAATTTAGGCACTTTAAAGTAACAGATTATTCTGCATTAATCCCCCGGGATGTCTTAGAAAGAGACAAAGTGCTTGTCCTCCTTGTCGCTATTTTCTCACACGGTTCTCATGGTTATTATTATGGCCCGCTCAGCACTCAAATGGTAACACTTAAATTGATCAAGCATAAAGTCAGACATGAGCTCTGTCCCGAGAATCTCCCCCACCTGAATCAGAGCCAGCAACTGAGATGGGGGCACCGGAAATTCTGCCCTCCCCTCTTCTATGCATCATCTAAAGAGGGAGCCATTTGGGGCTCACCTTTCAACGCAGACAAAACGGTCTTCTTTATCTATAAAGGAGCCACTTAGAGCAAGCAGACCGGCCACAGGATGTCACTGTTACTCCACACACACAACGGCAAGCCAGCCTGTCTGTCTGGGGTTGGTTGGATCCAGACGGAACCCGGGGTCCCCGGCTTCCTCTCTCACAGAACTGTCATTCCTTCAGGTTTGCGCCACAAGCGTGCTCCCCATAAAAGCCCACGCGCCTCTCCCACTGTCTCCGAATCCATATTGTTCTGTGTCAAAGGACGAAAGGCAGAGAAAGGGATGTGAGGAGAAGAAAAGGACCACCGTGGTCCCTTCACATCACAGGTTCTCCGCGAGTTGGGCTTTGAACATTTATGACCTTGGATAAAAGCAATGACCTTTTCATATATTTTACAGTGTTTTATAAGGATAGGAACATCTCGGTTATTTTCATTTTCTCAGATTTCTGGGAAGGATGTGGAATATTTATGCAATTTTTACACTATCTTAACTTCTTCATGGGCTTCCCTGGTGGCTCAGATGATAAAGAATCTGCCTGCAATGCAGGAGACCTGGCTTCAATGCCTGGGTCAGGAAGATCCCCTGGAAGAGAGAATGGGTACCCACTCCAGTATTCCTGCCTGGAGAATCCCATAGACAGAGGAGCCTGGCAGGCTACAGTGCATGCGGTCACCAAGAGTCAGACACGACTGAGCGACTAACACTTTACTCTTCATAGAGATGCTGCTTTGTATTCTACTCAAATAAGGCCAACGCTCATTAAACACCTTTCCTTTTGCCCCAGCAAACCTGCCCCTGCCCACCACCAGCTCCTCCAACGTCTCACAGACTCACGGGCAAGCCAAGGGCCAAGAACGTGTATTCTGGAGCTGGCAAGCTAATGCCATCTCACCGCCTGTGTAACAAAGCACTTATCAGGGAGCACGCCAGGAGTCACTGCGGGAGCAGGAGAGGCACCTTCTATTCACGGCTGCCCGCTGTCCTTCCTTCTCTGTTATATACCCTCCGAGGGATACTTCGCCCTTCCTCCAAGTCCATCCCCTCTGCCATTTTCCACCGTTAGCCTCCACATTTATTTCACACCAGCGGCTGGCATGAAAAAGTTAAAAATAAAACCTTAGACTAACACAGGAGAAGGCAATGGCACCCCACTCCAGTACTCTTGCCTGGAAAATCCCATGGATAGAGGAGCCCCTGCAGTCCATGGGGTCGCAAAGAGTCAGACACTACTGAGCGACTTCACTTTCACTTTTCACTTTCATGCATTGGAGAAGGAAATGGCAACCCACTCCAGTGTTCTTGCCTGGAGAATCCCAGGGACGGCGGAGCCTGGTGGGCTGCCATCTCTGGGGTTGCACAGAGTCGGACACGACTGAAGCGACTTAGCAGCAGCAGCAGCAGCAGGAAGGCATACTTTGTGGAGTCAAGGAGATAGTTAATACATGCATGTGTGCTAAGTCGTTTCAATCACATCCAACTCTTTGTGACCCCATGGACTATAGCCCGCCAGGCTCCTCTGTCCATGGGATTTACCAGGCAAGAATACTGGAGTCGGTTGCCACTTCCTTCTCCAGGGGAACTTCACAACCCAGGGATCAAACCCGTGTCTCTTGTACCTCCTGCATTGGCAGGTGGGTTCTTTACCACTAGCACCACCTGAGAAGCGTGAGATGGTTAGTGATGCAACATAAAAGGTAAACACAGAATAAAAGTGTTTTGAGTCATAAAGAGAAAAAGACTTTTGCTTTAAAAAAGTGACTGCTTCATAACTTAGCCTGGAGGCAGTTTTCATATCGTTAAAGTCAGGGTTGTCAAAATCCCTCTGCCACGGGTCACCCCCACTTTAGCCATATCATACCAGCAGAAAGAATTAAAACAAGTAAAGTAGGCTGCTTCTTGTGAGCCAGCATCTAAGAAAGGAAGCGTGATGCTGTTCCAGGATTTGCAAGAATCGATGCAGTAGTTAGAAGGGTGGAAAAGGCAATGGCAACCCACTCCAGTACTCTTGCCTGGAAAATCCCATGGACAGAGGAGCCTGGTAGGCTTCAGTCCATGGGGTCGCTAAGAGTCGGACATGACTGAGCGACTTCACTTTCACTTTTCACTTTCATGCATTGGAGAAGGAAATGGCAACCCACTCCAGTGTTCTTGCTTGGAGAATCCCAGGGATGGCGGAGCCTGGTGGGCTGCCGTCTATGGGGTCGCACAGAGTCGGACACGACTGAAGTGACTTAGCAGCAGCAGCGGCTAGAAGGGAGAGCTACAGAAATACAGTTTGATGGAGGCTTTGTTAATTTCCACACTGCTTTAAGTAGATCAATCTCAGTATAAAGGAGCCATTACTCTGCCTTGAACTGGCCTGGACAGTGCAAGGTGTGGATGGACATGAGCTACAGAAGAAAATCAGTAGGCTAACGGAAAGCAAATGATGCACAAGGAGAACAAAGACTGGGAGGGCGGCTGTAACTAACCAGGCCTGAGAGTTTTATCTAATCCCCATTGGTGACGGTTTAGAGGGAATGCCAGAATAAAATCAGCCTAATCGTAGCAGTGTGTTGCTCAACCATACAGCAACTATTTTTTGAGCACCTACTTTGGTCAAGTGCCAAGATGATGTTGAACAAGGTGGTGTATTTTCTGCTCTCAATGAGTGAATCAGGGCAACAGATAATCACACAGCCAGAAAGACACTGTGTTAGGGTCTGATTGTAATAAAGAACTGGGCCAATCTTTATCCCTAGTTCCCAGGAGACAACCTGTAAACCCTTGGGATTTCCCAGTGATAGGAATGTCTTTGTTATTTCTGCTGAGTCTCTCCAACCACACCTGAAAGTTTATGCTGGCAGATGGCTAAGGATAGGGGCTGCCCAGGTACAGAAAGACCAACCACATGATTGGAGTACTGGGGCCTGAACCCCGAGATACCAGCCTGACCTCTGGGGAGGGGAGTGGGGTTGGAGATTGAGTGCAACCACGTGCCAGAGATCAATCAGTCGTGCCTGGGTAATGACGCTTCAATTAAAACTCTAACACTGATGGTTGGGTGAGCCTCCCTGGTTGGCAATACTCTGCGTATTGTTACACACGGATGTATCAGGAAGATAACACATCCCTGAGGACAATGGAAGCCTGGTGTTTGGAACCCTCCCAAACTTCTCCCTGTGCGTCTCTTCTTTTGGCTGGTTAAGTACAGTGCTGTCAATGAGGTCTGTGAGTCTTTCCAGTGAATTGTCAAACCTACAGGAGTCCATGGGGATCCCCAAACTTGATGCTGGTATCAAAAGTCTTGGGTAGAGCTGGCAATCTGGAGAACTGTACTCAATCTGCAAAGCTTGATCTAACTCTGGGTTGTTGTTCAGTCACTAAGTCGTGTCTGACTCTTTCTGACCCCCATGGACTGCAGCATGCCAGGCTTCCCTGTCCTTCACTCTCTCCCGGAGTTTGCTCAAACTCATGTCCATGAGTGAAGCCATCCAACCATCTCATCCTCTCTCGCCTCCTCTGGATAGGTTGTAATAAAGACAGTTTAGGGGCTTCCCTACTGGCTCAGACAGTAAAGAGTCTGCCTGCAATGAGGGAGACCTGGCTTCGATCCCTGGGTCAGGAAGATCCCCTGGAGGAGGGCATAGCAACCCCCTCCAATATTCTTACCTAGAGAATTCCAAAGGACAGAGGAGCCTGGCGGGCTACAGTCCATGGAGTCGAAATGAGTGACTAAGCACAGCACAGCACAGGCATGCAAAAGAGGCTCACATGATCCAGACTAGAGGCCGAGAAAGGCTTCAGGGCACACTTCCTAGAAAAATAACCTCTGACACTTGAATGGTTAAGCATTCGAACTCCAGGTAACTCTTAGGAAAAATAGAGTTAATTGCATGGATGATATTTAGTTCTAAGCAAATCCCTGTCATTGTTTAAGTCCCCTGATACAGAAATAATTCCAATTTTGCTTAGGAAGTTCCCTGTCTCAGTTCTATCCAGCCAACAACTAAAGTAAAATTTCAGGTTCTCAGGAAGCACAAAGTAGACAAATGAGCAGCCACACCTCACAATGGTGCCATAAGGACCAGGGTTTTGTTAAGATGAGCTGCTGATTATACTCACTGTCCAGCTGCATTGTGCACTATTCCTTTCATGGAAGGGAGACTTTACTAACCCGCTTTGCAGAGAGAATTTACAAGGCACTGGGAATTCATAAGATGTACTTAAATTAAACAATAAGCTCTAAATGGAAGAGGTCAGGCTATTAATATATTATTTAACAATGTCCTCAATTACCTTTTTCTGAAGCTGTTATTTAGGATATGCTTCTTGAGTAAATGTGGAGAAGGAAATTGTGACCCACTCCAATATTCTTGCCTGGAGAATTCCATGGACAGAGGGGTCTGGCGGGCTATAGTCCAGGGGGTTGCAAAGAGTCTCAGACACGACTGAGTACAAGTAAATGCATATAATTTCTCCCTTCTATCCCTGCCAATCAAAATATACTCTCCTACTGCAACTGGTTTAAGAAAAATCTAAGCTGAGAATGACCGCTGTTGTTAGGCAAATGTTGCCATAAACGACCTGAAATGCTTTCAGAATCTTTGAAAAATAGCATGAGTTTTCTCAAGGAGGGGAGGGGCAAACAGAGCAGCTAGTTTCAAGTGCACAGAAGTCTTCTTTCTTGCACAAAGATGAGCATCACCTCTTCATGGTGCCTCCAGATCACAGTCCCTTGACCTTGGACTCACAGAAGCTTTGGTGTGGGGAAATCAAAGCTGAGGGCAGTTGCTCCCTCGAAGCTGCAAAGCCAGAAGATTCCAAGCCCAGATCAGAACTTGTATCTGCTGATCGCCAGTCCAAAATGTTCTATTGTTCAGTTGCTCAGTTGTGTCTGACTCTTTGAGACCCCATGGACTGCAGCACACCAGGCTTCCCCCTCTTCACCATGTCTCAGAGTCTGCTCAAACTTATGTCCGTGGAGTCGGTGATGCCATCCAACCATCTCATCCTCTGCCACCCACTTCTCCTTTTGCCTTCAATCTTTCCCAGCATCCGGGTCTTTCCCAATAAGTCCGCTCTTTGTATCAGGTGGCCAAAGTATTGGAGCTTCAGCTTCAACATCAGTCCTTCCAATGGATATTCAGGGTTGATTTCCTTTCAGATTGACTAGTTTGATCTCCTTGCTGTCCAACGGACTCTCAAGAGTCTTCTCTAGCACCACAGTTTGAAAGTATCAGTTCTTCAGCATTCAACCTTCCAATGGTCCAACTCTCAAATCCATGCCAGGGCAAACTGATTTTGAACTTAAAAAAAAAATATTCATCTGGGTTTGAATCCATTGAAGTTGGAGCTCAAATAACCCCAACCCTCACCTTTATATTTATCTGTGAAAGACTGTACTTAGTGTTAGGCATTTAAGGTGCCCCAATAAAGAGCACATCAAGGTTCTGAACCCAGAGACTTGGGAGATGAAAACGTCACCTACAGAGCTGGGAGCAGCGGCTGTGATTTCTACCTGCAGACAAGTGGGCATTCCTGAGACTGAACCCCCAGACAGCACAGATCTGCAGCAGGAGGGTAGGGGTCAGTGACTTGAAATGTACAGGTAGGAAACCAACCAGAAATCCTACTCCCACAGGCAGCCTCGCTCCCAGGGGGAAAGCGAATAGAGTCTGGGCTACACAAACACCATTCTCCTTCCAGACCCACCAGCAAATTAAAACACTCCTCATCAGGTCTGGAAGGATAGAGAGAGGGGGGCAGAGAAAGCAGGCAGGAGTGTTACTGCAGGTGGGATCCCTCTACACAGAAGACACGCCAGGAGACCAGAAACAGACAGGGGGGCAGGGGAGGGCAGGGAGCAGCCCAGACCCACAGTCTCCTAACCCGCCGGACTGTCACAAATATCTCAAATGACAAATTCTGACACAATGGCCTGTCACAAGGTGGGTCCTCCACCACGATAGTTATTATGATAGAGCAGAGGGAGGAGAAGGAAAGGGAGAGAGGGTCGGGGGAGAGAGGTGCATGCCAGTTTGGTGAGGAAGGTGGTGGACACCCCGGCCAGATCTCCTGGAACTGTGAGACTGGAGCATGTGGGGTACACGAGGCAGGCGGCGTGGCGGGGACCCACATGGGAATGTGAAGATGGGATGCTATTGGGAACAGCGCGCGTCTGTAATGTGCTGGAGCCGGAGTCACTGTAACTCAGTGCTGTGCTGAATGAAGTGGAAGAAATGCTATTAAATCCATGACTCCATGAGGTAATAATATTCCCAGCGAGCCCACGCCTACAGAAATACACCCAGCAAGCAGCCTTTCCAGGAGCCCCCTCTAAGTTATAACAAGCTGCCTATCTCCTGCTGCCAGGATGTGGAGAAAAAATGAAAACCAGTTACCAACTACATTATAAACTTAGTGACCTGCTTCACCTCCCTTGGTTTAGTGACGAGCTTGGCTGCCTTTTGGGCACGAAGAAAGAAACATAAGGCCAGGATTAAGTTTCCTGGCTTTTGAAGGCATCAAGAGTCAGAAATGCTTTCAGCTGGCAATTCTCTCTGTTATTCAGTCAGCTTTGATGGATTTATTTTCTTTGCCCTACTTCATAGAAGTCACTGTGGCCAATTACCGCAAGATGATCGCCAGGGAGTTTTTGCATGGACACCAGGTGGCGCTGTCTTCCCAGCTGTTTCCGTTCTCTTTTCAAAAGTGCAGACTGGTTTCATTAAACACCCCCTTAGAGCTTTCTAACTTGTAATAAGAGTGAGGAATTCAATGGTCAGAAAGGCACGCACTTACTTTCTCCAATCTGTGGGTCTCTGAGCCCCGAGAGAGTGGTAGAATCCTTTATACACTTCACACTCTCACAATTTTATTTCTCTCTGTGGCAAGTGAAGCAATTAGAAAGAAGCACCGTATTCAGATATTCATAGTCAGCGAACGGCAGTCTTATTCATTTTAGAACTCGTGCATGTTGACTCATTTTACAAGCCTCTTCTTGCTGCAAATTACAAATGGCTTTTCAAATTTTTTTTTTAATTCTGTAACAGTATTCTCCACTTGAGGACGTTTCTAGTTCTATTTAAATACCAGGATCTCTTACACAGATTGGAGTCTAATATCTTGGCCGAGAGACGGTTCTTGCAGCTCTGGAAGCATTTTCCTCTGGGATTTATGGAGACAGCAGCAGTTGGGCGGGGGCTGGGGTATCCCATCAAGAACAGAAGTGCTCCAGCCAAGTTAAGCCCCTTTGCTAAAGTCACACAGAGTCAAAGATAGGGCCCCGGCTTCCTGATTTCTGATGCAATGCTTTCTTTATGACACTCCCCTGTCTCCTTGAGTCCCAAGATTGACACATGCTTGGATTGGCAATATACCTTAACTTGATATTTGAACATTGTTGCTGGGATATCTGTAATTCTAAATAGAGACAGGGTGGCTTCTAAGCAGCATGTGTACATTTAAGAGAAAAGCAATATTCTAACTTCTGGCAAAACGTCAAGCATCAAGAATATCACTTACCAGAGCTGACTTTATAAGAGTGTCGCTAGGGACCAGCAAGCTGCCTCATTCCAAACATCTGCCATGGACCCTCCCAGGGCCAGGGAGCTGGGTGGCAGAGTCCCAGACTTTTCTCTGAAGTGCTCCCAATTCTCTCTCTCTCTCTGTCTCTCTGGAGAATCTTGCCTCCCAGAGCAGAATTATTAGAGCATGAGCTTATACTACCAGCTTCTGACCACAATATCTTTATATTATGAGAGGAAAAAGGAAAACGCTCTTAAATTTAAAATCTGTTTCCTTGGTATTTACAGATCTTCTGTGTGTATGCATGTCATGTCTGACTCTTTGTAACCTCGTGGACTGTAGCCCGCTAGGCTCCTCCATCCATGGAATTTTCCAGTCTAGAATACTGGGGTGGGCTGCCATTTCCTTCTCCAGGGGATCGTCCCAACCCAGGGATCAAATTCACGTCTCTTGCATCTCCTGCTTTGGCAAGTGGATTCTTTACCACTGCGCCGCCTGGGAAGCCACACAGATTTTTGTAAACCTAGTCAATTTTAGATTGGTTTGTATTTTGCATGGTCTCTGGTCTTAGTTACTAAAGGATTAACATGCTTCTTAAGGAAAGAGCGCACTCTGGTCTCTCATATTACTCTCCCCAGTTTCACGCAGAAACTGGAAGGCTGAACAGTCCTCTATCACAAAAAGCTACCTGGTTCCATCAGTTTGGGTTTTTCTGCCTTATGAGACACAGACTGCTCAGTTTCGATTACAGGTAAAATTTCAATACTTTGGGAGCTTTTTTTCCCCCCTTCATTTTCATTAATGAAGTATCAAAGTCTTATTTAATACCACTAGACACCAATTTTAAATCAATTAAGATTGAAATTTGAAGACTGCTGGGAGGAGAGAGATTGAGGAAGTAAGTTATCCATTTTCCAGAGATATGAAATAAAGTGAATGTGAGTCATTTACTTATTTATTCACAGGATATGAACGAAACGCTTCTTTTATCATGTATGGAACATTTATAACATTATGCTTGTTGTACATAAAGAACTGATTTGTCCATTGATATATGGCAGAAATCAACACAATATTGTAAAGCAATTATCCTCCAATTAAAAATAAATTTATTAATAGAAAAAGAAAAAACAGAACTGATCTGATCTTGAAGGGAGACAATGGTGAATCAGATCCACTCAGTCCATAAATATTCTGTGAATAAGTGAATGAATGAATGAATGGCATCTATATCATCTCAATTCACTTATAGTTGATGTCATAGTATATGTCTGGTTACAAAATGGTCCTCCACTGTGGGTTCAAATGGGCTTCCCTGGTAGCTCAGATGGTAAAGATTCCACCTGCAGTGTGGGAGACCTGGGTTCAATCCCTGGGTTGGGAAGATTCCCTGAAAGAGGGCATGGCAATCCACTCCAGTATTCTTGCCTGGAGAATTCCATGGATGGAAGAGCCCGGCGGGCCACAGTCCATGGGGTCAATGCTTTCCTCCTGACCCAAGTTCTTTCATGACAAATACATACAATATAATCCTCCACTGATTACCAGCATCTCATTCTGGTAGCAGTCCAGCCTTTGAGGCCATAGTCCCAAAAGTTATGAAATCACGGGCAGGGTCATTGTATGAAAAGGGTATCCGGCCAGGCTAGGCCAGAATGGAGGCAAACTGGAGAGCAGAACCTCTTTATCTAGAGGGGCTGCAGCTATGGCTGCCTTGGGGCAATGAGGCTGCATTGTGAGATCTTCAAATTAGGAAATTATTTTTGGCAGCACTTGGTCTTCGTAGCTGCTCACAGGCTTTCTCCAGCTGCAGTGAGTGGGAGCTACTCTCTAGCTGTGGTGTGCGGGCTTCTCGTTGCAGCAGCTTCTCTTGTTGCAGAGCATGGGCTCTAGGCAGAGGGGCTTCAGTAGTTGTGATACACTGGCTTCGATGTCCCTGTGGGATCTTCCTGGACAAGGGATCAAACCAGTGTACCCTGCATTGGCAGGTATATTCTTAACCACTGGACCACAGGGGAAGCCCAGAAACATTTGAAAATTAAACATCCAGTTAACATGTTCTCTGAACACACCAAACCTTCTAATGAGCTTGTGCAGAAGTCTGAACTAGAAAGGGGCGTGAGATATCACGGAAATGTTACCTAGATTGTAATCTTTCTACTTGCTTTTTTATGGAGATTTATTTAAAAGTAGTATTAACCTCTGAAAAGCATTTTTTAAGATATAGAAGAGAAAGGGATTTTTATTATCTTGAAAGCGAAAGTCAAAGTCGCTCGGTCCTGTCTGACTCTTTGTGACCCCATGGACTATATAGTTCATGGAAACTTACAGGCCAGAATACTGGAGTGGGTAGCCTTTCCCTTCTCCAGGAGATCTTCCCAACCCAGGGATTGAAGCCAGGTTTCCCGAATTGCAGGCAGATTCTTTACCAGTTGAGCCACAAGAAGAGAAAGGGATTTTTATTGTCTTAGCTGAATCTAATACAAGGCCTCAGGTAAATCAATACATTTATTATCAAAACAAAGCTTCAAAGGAATTTTAGGTTTAGTCCTCTCCAATTTCTCACTCTTATAAAAGCAAAGGAAACATTGGTTGTTGCTTCAGATCATTTTTTCATTCAACAAACATTTATGGAGCTACCAGAATCATCTGGTATCCTGAGACGCAGAGTTTATCACTCTCTGAAGGCTCTTCAGCACAAAACCTGCCTTTCAGTTAACTATGCTCAACACATATTTATTGAACACTACTCTCTAAAAGGAGAAGGCAATGGCAACCCACTCCAATACTCTTGCCTGGAAAATCCCACGGATGGAGGAACCTGGTAGGCTGCAGTCCATGGGGTTGCAAAGAGTCGGACACGACTGAGTGACTTCACTTTCACTTTTCACTTTCATGCATTGGAGAAGGAAATGGCAACCCACTCCACTGTTCTTGCCTGGAGAATCCCAGGGACGGGGAGCCTGGTGGGCTGCCGTCTATGGGGTCACACAGAGTCAGACACAACTGAAGTGACTTAGCAGCAGCAATAGCACTCTCTAACAAATCTGTTTTGAAAACAGACTTGATCTTCTAGTAATCGCTACATGAAGGGATCACATGATTCCCTTTCATGAAGCATAAAAATGGGCAAGACAGCCTAAAAACTAATTGTTTCAGCATGTAAACACCTACCAAAGGCAGAAAATTAAGAAATCTTTACTCTGAAACACAAAAATGAGAGAGCTCTGGGTAAGAATAATGAGAGTCTGTATCATTTCTCTGGGGCTGCTCCTATGCTTGCCTCCCCCAGCTCAGCTGGGCAAAATTACAGCCATACCACCTTGGGCAAGCTGTAATGAAAAAACAACTTTGCTGTCAAAGGAGACTGATTGGCCTTGGGGCAGAGATGGAGGAAGTGCGGGTGGCAAACACCAGGAACAGTCACAGCTAAAAATGGCAGATTTCATTTGGGATAGATTATAAAAACCTTCAGCTTTTTAAGACCAACTTTAAGGTGAGCAGCCAACCAGCCAAGAGTGTAATAGGGAGACACTGGAATTGAGAGCATCATAAAAGGACTAAGACAATCTGTCCTCCTCATTTTCCTGGCTGACAGGGAAACTACATGTGTGTGGAGGAGATCCGAAGGGCTTGCAAAGATACATCTCCAAAGTTATATAGAAATGGAAAATAAGCACATTAAAAAATGCTCAAAATCATGTCATTAAGATAATGCAAATAAAAACACACTGAGATACCTCTATAAAATCACTATAAGAATGGCTAAAATCAGGTAGACTGACACTATTAAGTGTTGATAAGAGAGTGGAGAAGCTGGAAACTGCATACACTGTTGGTGGGAATATAAAATGGGGCAGTATCTTTGAGAAACAGTTTGATAGCTTATTAAAAAGTTAAAGATCCACTTACTATATAACTCAGGAATTTTACCCCAAACTATTCACCAAAGAAAAATGAAAACATGTCCACACAAAGGTTGTTTATACTGCTGCTGCTGCTGTTATTTATACTAGAGTTATTCATAACAGCCAGAAACTAGAAGAAAAAAAACAAAAAACATCCAAACTGCAGTCAACTGGCAAATGGATCTACAAAATATGTTTATCCATACAATGTAATACTGTTTGGCAATTAAAAGGAGCAATAGACTACTGATAATATGCAACATGATGCTGCTGCTACTGCTGCTAAGTCACTTCAGTCCTGTCCGACTCTGTGCAACCCCAGAGACGGCAGCCCACCAGGCTCCCCTGTCCCTGGATTCTCCAGGCAAGAACACTGGAGTGGGTTGCCATTTCCTTCTCCAATGCATGAAAGTGAAAAGTGAAAGTGAAGTCACTCAGTCGTGTCCGACTCTTTGTGACCCCATGGACTGCAACCCACCAGCCTCCTCCGTCCATGGGATTCTCCAGGCAAATGCTGCTGCTGCTGCTACTGCTGCTAAGTCAAATGAATAGTCCTCAAAACCAGTGTGCTAATTAAAAGAAGCCAGACAGGGAGGGAAAAAACAACATATTACATAATTCTATTAATATCTATGGTCTGGAAAAGGCAAAACTATACTAATAGTAAGAAAATCAATGATTTCATGGGCTTGGGGCAGGGTGGAAGCAGATATTGATAGCAAACATCTAGTACAGAACCTTTGGAATAAAGGAAACGTTTAAATTTGGATTGTGGCGATAGCTGTACAAATTCACTTAAATTTGTGTAATTAGATCACTCACACTCACCTAGAGCCAGACATCCTGGAATGTGAAGTCAGGTGGGCCTTAGGAAGCAGAACTACGAACAAAGCTAGTGGAGGTGATGGAATTCCAGTTGAGCTATTTCAAATTCTAAAAGATGATGCTGTGAACGTGCTGCACTCAATATGTCAGCAAATTTGGAAAACTCAGCAGTAGCCACAGGACTGGAAAAGGTCAGTTTTCATTCCAATCCCAAAGAAAGGCAATGCCAAAGAATGCTCAAACTACTGCACAATTGCACTCATCTCACATGCTAGTAAAGTAATGCTCAAAATTCTCCAAGCCAGGCTTCAGCAATAAATGAACCATGAAACTCCAGATGTTCAAGCTGGTTTTAGAAAAGGCAGAGGAACCAGAGATCAAATTGCCAACATCTGCTGGATCATCAAAAAAGCAAGAAAGTTCCAGAAAAACATCTATTTCTGCTTTATTGACTATGCTGAAGCCTTTGACTGTGTGGATCACAATAAACTGTGGAAAATTCTTCAAGAGATGGGACTACCAGACCATCTGATCTGCCTCTTGAGAAACCTGTATACAGGTCAGGAAGCAACAGTTAGAACTGGGCATGGAACAACAGACTGTTTCCAAATAGGAAAAGGAGTATGTCAAGGCTGTATATTGTCACCCTGCTTATTTAACTTATATGCAGAGTACATCATGAGAAACGCTGGGCTGGAAGAAGCACAAGCTGGAATCAAGATTGCCAGGAGAAATATCAATAACCTCAGATATGCAGATGACACCACCGTTATGGCAGAAAGTGAAGAGGAACTAAAAAGCCTCTTGATGAAAGTGAAAGAAGAGAGTGAAAAAGTTGGCTTAAAGGTCAACATTCAGAAAACGAAGATCAAGGCATCCAGTCCCATCACTTCATGGGAAATAGATGGGGAAACAGTGGAAACAGTGTCAGACTTTATTTTTCTGGGCTCCAAAATCACTGCAGATGGTGATTGCAGCCATGAAATTAAAAGATGCTTGCTCCTTGGAAGGAAAGTTATGACCAACCTAGACAGCATATTAAAAAGCACAGACATTACTTTGCCAGCAAAGGTCCATCTAGTCAAGGCTATGGTTTTTCCAGTAGTCATGTATGGATGTGAGAGTTGGACTATAAAGAAAGCTGAGCGCCGAAGAATTGATGCTTTTGAACTATGGTTCAAAAATACAAAAATATGCAGCCTTGACATACTGCTTTTCCTATTTGGAACCAGTCTGTTGTTCCATGTCCAGTTCTAACTGTTGCTTCCTGACCTGTATACAGGTTTCTCAAGAGGCAGATCAGGTGGTCTGGTAGTCCCATCTCTTTCAGAATTTTCCACAGTTTATTGGAGAATACTCTTGAGAGTCCCTTGGACTGCAAGGAGATCCAACTAGTCCATCCTAAAGGAGATCAGTCCTGGGTGTTCTTTGGAAGGACTGATGTTGAAGCTGAAACTCCAATACTTTGGCCACCTGATGCGAAGAGCTGACTCATTAGAAAAGAGCCTGATGCTGGGAAAGATTGAGGGCAGGAGGAGAAGGGGACAACAGAGGATAAGATGGTTGGATGGCATCACCAACACAATGGACATGGGTTTGGGTGGACTCCGGAAGTTGGTGATGGACAGGGAGGCCTGGCATGCTGCGGTTCATGGGGTCACGAAGAGTCAAACACAACTGAGCGACTGAACTGAACTGATATACTAAAAACGCATAACACATGTCAAGGAATGCATTTTTTAATGTATAAGGTTTACATATCTTCAGCTTTCTTTGTTGTTTTTGTTTAGTCCCTAAGTCGTGTCTGACTCTTTTGTGACTCCATGGACTGCAGCCCACAAGGCTCCTCTGTCCATGGGATTTCCCAGGCAAGAATACTGGAGTGGGTTGCCATTTCCTTCTCCAGGGGATCTTCCTAATGCAGGGGTCAAACCTGAGTCTCTGTGTCTCCTGCATTGGCAGGTAGATTCTTTACCACTGAGCCTCCAGGGAAGACCTCAGCTTTCTTTAGGTATTTCCCAATTGTTCTCCAAACTGATTGTACATTCCTACCTACAGCATACAAGATTTTCTGATGCTCTATATCCAGCATTTGATACTGTCAAACTGATTCTTATGTGACAAGAGCAAATTCATAAATCATTTTGGTTGTCTCTGTCCTATTTTGTGTAAGATAAAGATACTAGGCACATTCTGCTAGTTTGTATTTAAATTGTTCATAATTAGAATTATTCTTGATTATAAGTTTCTCTCTTGTTTTTACACAGACAACACCTCCAGGCAGACATTAGTGGAAATTCAGACTAGTGGTATGTATCCTAGGATGTGGCTACAAAGCTATATGTGTATGCCTTTTAGAATCTACATCATTATATTTGCTTTTTCTGGGGATGATCAAACTGGTCCTGATGTGGTAATAGAGTCAAGACTAAATGTGCCAAATGAGAAGATGCCAATGTGCAGCCATTTTAATAATTGATTCATAGGCTGTTGTCTGTTCCCTTCTCTGCAGGCTAAAGCCAAGCTATTCCAAGCCAGGCCAGCCTACTCCAGTGTGGAAAAACACGATGCGGAGGGGAGCAACAACTTCATAGCATAACCCCTTGCAAACTATTCTAACTAGAGTCCACAAAAATTTGTCCATATTTAAGCAAAACTCACATTGCATTTCATTCCCCATTACAAACAATGGAAAATAACTTCTGTCCAGAATTAAAAGTACTCAACTCCTTTTTAGCTACTTTTAGTTGCCAACCCAGTAGTGATGACAATGGTGATGGCAATGAAGAATGTTCACCCAAGAACCAAAGCATACAATGTGTAATCCAGGATGCATCTGTGTGTGTGTGTGTGTGTGTGTGCACAGATGCACAGAATGGGACTGCCCTTTCTATTTGAAAACCACAGTGGCCTTTCTTGCACAGATATCTTTGGAATAAAGCTAAAATTCAGATAAGGACTGGTCATCCTCCCTACAATATATTCAATGGCAGGTGGCCCTGTGCAGAGTGCCTGTAAACTGAAGAAGAAGTCTCATTCACCCTCAGCACAGAGATGCTGGAGATGTGACTCATCAGCTCTTCTTAGCAACCTCTATTCCCAGGTGGCGCTAGTGGTAAAAAAACACACCTGCCAATGCAAGAAACATAAGAGACACGTGTTCGATCCCTGGGTCAGGAAGATCCCCTGGAGGAGAGCATGGCAACCCACTCTAGTATTCTTGCCTAGAGAATCCAATGGACAGAGGAGGCTGGCGGGCTATGGTCCATATAGTCGCAAAGAGTTGGACACAACTGAAATGACTTAGCACACACACTCCTCTAAACGTCCCTCTCCTTTGGTTTCGAAGTTATGCCATACAAGATCTAGGGAGAGAAGAACCAGATTTTGAAGAATTTTCAATGCCAGTGATATCAGGAACTTAATTCCCAAATGGAAGCCTGGAGTGCTGCAGTCCATGTGGTCGCAAAGAATGGGACACGACTCAGCGACTGAACAACAATCATATAAGTGGAAACCCACTGAATGTCCTCTGGACTCTCAACTCCTTGAAGTCAGTAAACCTGCCTTCACCCCCATGCTCCTGTAGCACCTGGCCCAGGGTGGTGTACACAGCAAGCAGTCCACAAATAGTTGGAAAGGATGAATGCTGCTTACGGGGCCTGTTGCTGCTTACAGGCTTGGTAGGGTCTGGATTCCTGTCCCTCCCTGAGCCGCACAGGGCTTTTTGCTATAAATGAGCTGCCTCTCCCTGCTTGCTGTGAGCCAGGTTTTCTCCATCTGCTGCCATTGTTTCCCCACGTTTCACAGCTATGTTGTATTGCACGCGGTTATTCTTCAGTGGGTCATTACAGCATCTGTCTGCCCACCTTGTGCATGCCCCGTCTCAGCTCACGAGACAGCAGCTGCTGGAGCATCCTGCTCCCCTTCATCATCTGCCCAGACCCCGCGCACTCAAGCCTGCTTGCAGAAATCATCGTTTCATTGCTTGGGGGTTGGCTACACTCCAGGACCTGCTTACTGGGATCCTTGCCTGCCATTTAATATTCCTTTAGGTAATTTTTTTTTCAACCAGATGTGATGCCCACAAGAAATTTCAGTTTCATGGATATGTACAAGGATACAAACAATCATCGCCACATAGATCTTTATTAGTAGTAATTTTTTCTAGTAGGAAGTGATCCTGGAAGCCACATTAATAATAAGAGGAGAAAGGTCTCATTTTATAAAGACTAAACATTCAGAAACCCTAATCCTCATCCAGAATTAACCTTAAAAGAGGAGAGCGAGCACTGTTGCAAAGCCTGTGCACTTTACTTGCCCCCTTAAATAGAAGCTTCCTGACAGTTCATGGCTGTTAAGACGAAACCTGGTTATAGTCAATATGCATACTGTTCAATATACATACATATCGTTTACAACAGGATAAGCCAGAATTTTGTATGTTGAGTTGATTGTTTGGAACTCAAGCTCCTATTCCCTTTGACAACTTTCAGAAAATTAAAGTAGTAAAATCCGGATTGTAGCCAAACTGATACCGTTTCCCAGGTGGCTGAGTGGTAAAGAACCTGCCTGCCAATGCAGGAGACGGCAGCTTCAGTCACTGGGTCAAGAAAATACCCTGGAGAAGGCAGTGGCCATCCACTCCAGTATTCTTGCCTGCAGAATCCCATGGAGGAGCCTGGCGGCCTACAGACATGGGTTGCATAGAGTCAGACACGACTGAGCAACTAGCACACGTTTTCATACCGTTGCAACTGGGAAAAGAATCCAGGGTGAACTGAATTTAACTCAACATAACAGACTTGTATAAAAGTGACTGGTGTTTTCAAGGGAGTCTCAGGGAGGAATGAGGGGGGCCTCAGCGGGGTCAGGGAAATGAAAAGTACAAAAAGCAGGAAGAGGGGTTTGGTCTGAACCCATCTGGGTTTGCTCCCTGGTGCTTATCAAAGTCGGGCTCCTAGTTTTCCCACAGAGGTTGGGGGGCAGGGGCCCCATCTTCAGATGTTGGCTGAACAAACAGTAGATTCTTTGGGGAGTCTTGAGTTTTCTCAGGCAGATACCTTCATGGAGGCTAGTGTCAGCCTAGGGATCAGCCTTAAGCTGTTAGAAACGATCGGTGTTTGTTTAAGTTTTTATAAGCCAAGGTCCAATCTAGTCAGAAAAGAGAGCACAGAGGTGCCTGGCCAGGGTTTGGTCAGGGAGAAAACCTTTGTCATATCTCAACAGTCCCCACAATACTCCATGAGGGAAGTTTTACTATTTCCGTTTTGTAGATAAAGATCCAAGACCAAAAGGGTGATGTTCTTGTTGTTGTTGTTGGTCGGTCGCTAAGTCGTGTCTGACTCTTTGCGACCGCGTGGACTGCAGCACGCCAGGCTTCCCTGTCCTCCACTATCTCCCAGAGTTTGCTCAAACTCGTGTTCACTGAGGCAGTGATGCCATTCAACAACCTCATCCTCTGTCATCCCCTTCTCCTCCCACCTTCAATCTTTCCCAGCATCAGGGGCTTTTCCAATGAGTCAGTTCTTCTCATCAGGTGGCCAGAGTACTGGAGCTTCAGGTTCAGCATCAGTCCTTCCAGTGAATATCCAGGGTTGATCTCCTTTAGGGTTGACTGGTTTGATCTCCACGCTGTCCAAGGGACTCCCAAGAGTGTTCTCCAGTACCACAATTCGAAAGCATCAGTTCTTCAGTGCTCAGCCTTCTTTACTATCAAGCTCTCACATCTGTACATGACTACTGGATGACATGCCCAAGATCGAGTAGGGCTTCTGTGGCAGAAATGGGGCTGAAAAGCAGATCATTTATTCTCTGCTTGGTGGTGAGCACTGGCTTCCAAGATGGGAGGCCAGGGCATGAGATCACAGGCATCAGGATGGAAGGTCAACAAAAATGATCCCGAGGCCTGACTCAAGGCAAATGAAAAATGCAGAGCGACCCATTTCTTTCCTTATAAAGCTTAACTAGTTAAACCAGAACTAATGGGAATACGTGGAAGGGAATGAGCAGGTTGCGTCTGAGCCAGAGTTCAAAGCCTCCTTTGACCTGTTTGAATAAGGTGACAATAAATTAGCCTCCAAAATCAAGCACAGGAAGAAAACAGGATTTCTCATTATGCGACTTTAAGCAGTTTCAGAGACTATGCTTTCCAATTCTACATTTGACTTCTTCAAAAATATTATGACAACTGGCATCACACTTAGGAACCCAGACACCCCCCCTTTCTTCACTACTTTCCAAAATTTTCATGTATTTTCTACTTCTGCTGTCACCATCTTCAAGAGGTGTTTCTGCCAAGCCCAGTCCCTTTTCATCTCTGTACATAACGTCCTGTCCCTCAGTCTGCACAGTCATTTCAATCCAAGAGGAAAAAACTGGGCTATATAAATAAATCTTTATTACTGTCACAGCATTGTTAAAGAATTTCCTAGTTTGAGCTGCTCGTCCTTTGAAACCACCACCTTTCCAGTGCTGAGAGGATCCTGCTAGGCGTTTTAAATTAGGGAAGACAGTTTTATTGTCAAGGCAGGTCAATCAAATTATAATTGGCTCTAATTTGCACTCCCACCAGCTGTTAAATTCTTCACCTGCAGCACTCAAAATGGTGTAAAATTCTTGCCGGTTTTGTGAGAGCTTCAAAGAGAATCACTCTTGATCTGATTCCTAAAACCAAAGTGCCTGTTACTTCCCATCAGAAGCCAGGAGAATGCACCGTCGGCTCAAACCACGGGGAAGCTGGGCTTGGGCTGAAGAGGGCTGAGCCTGACAAGGGAGGACAAACGCATCTTGTATGCACCATCGTCCTTTACAAGCACTATTTCTGTCGCAGCGGAGCAGACCCGGGGCAGGGGGGGAGGGCAGCTTTCTTTTGTTATGGTCATAATACCCTTGAGTTGTATCTTCTATTTCATTGTGAATTGAACTTGCAACTCTTAGGAAAGTCATAAATTCAGCACTAAGAATGGTGCATCAGAGGAGAATGGAGTTTTAGGGTGGGGCGTATCCACAGTGGCTCTGTATTGAGGATCCAGTATGCTCTCAGATAGCCAGCATTACAGACTGTGCGGTACTGCCTCAGACAGTTTGGGACTCTGGGTAACTAAAACGTGTACAGAAACTCCTCTCTACCAGGGCCCACAAACACACATGCACATAAAACACAAGTGTGTGCACACATACACATGCACGCACGCGCACACACACACACACACACACACACACACACACACACACACACACACACACGCACAGCTCCAGGAAAGAGTGAAAAGCAACAACTGGTTAGCACACGACGATGAAGCACCACCTTGCTATTACTTCCGAGTCACAGCTTCCTACTTCTCTATAATTTTGCTGAAGGCAGTTTTGTGCAAAACAGTAGATCCTGTGATTTCAGCTAGAGTTCGGAATGGTCAGATGTGGAAACAACATCACAAAAATAATAAACGTTAAGTTTAATTTTGGATGAATAAAGGAAACTCTTCACGTGGCTGAATTGGAATTGCCCTGATCTTGCTGATTGGCCTAGTGGACAGCCCTCTGCCATCTCAAAGCAAGGGTCTTCAGGAATGACTGTGAGGAGAAAATGTTGTGAAGTAATGAAGGTTCTCTGAATAAATATTTTTGGATTTGGAGTGTATTTAAGCAAACACAAGACAAGCTTCTAAAAAATAAAAGGAAATACTGCATCGGAAATAATTTAAGAAAGAATCGCTTCGAGGTCTGAGGAAATAAGATGGGAACACAAATTTACATGAGGATAGTCATTACAATAGTATTTAGCAGAGCAAAAAACTAGAAGCAATCTAACTTTCTAAAAACAAAGAATCAGTTAAATCATCTAAAGCATTTCCATAAACTAGAATATCACGCAGCAGGGACTTCCCAGAAGGTCCAGTGGCTAAGACTCTGAGGTCCTAACGCTGGGGGCCCAGGTTCAATCCCTGATCAGGGAACTAGAGCCCACGTGCTACAACTGAGACCCAGCGCAGCCAAAGAAAGAAAGAATATCATGTAGAATTTAAATGCTTTTATGAAGAATTTATATAAGGAAATACATCCGTTAAATATGAAATAGGATAGAGACTATTCATAGTACAATCTCTAAAAATTATTAAACACTGGATATCTCCAAGTGCTTAGTTTACAGGCAATTTTATTTTTTCTTTATGTTTTTCTCTACTTTCCAAATTTAACAGTTTTTTAAATCCTTATAAACAAACAAAAAATAAAGTTAATAAATAATTGCAACCAGTATGAGTTTGGGATGCAATGTTCAAATGCAAAAAGTGTCACATATTTTTATTTTCCTAAATCAAATCAAATCTCTGAGGCCCAGTGGCTCAGGGCAGGCGAGATGCCCGATAGGGATCATTATTGGGGCTCCTTGTACCTCAGTGGAACTGGGAGTTGAAGTGGGTACAGAAAATTGAGGAAGGAATCAGAACTTCATACTCAGTCCCCCATCTTTACCAGCATCCTTTCGGCATCCAGACAGGGATGTGCAGCAGGCACTGGCACTCTCAGGGGGCCTGGAGAAGCCTGCCCTTGGTCCCTGCCATCACCACTCTACTCATGGCCTCATCACTTAAGGGCTGTAATCCCTCCCACCCCATAGAAGGACATAGCTTATGAGTAGAGCCCAGTGTTCCATAAATTGTGAACCCCTCCCCCCACCAAAAAAAAAAACATGCCTCTTAATCCCTAAGAATCCGTATCACTCTAGGGGACACTGCTGAAAGAAGCAGAATAAATAATCACATAATTATAGTGCTTTATAATACACAAATATTTTCACTTCGCTATTTAATTAATTCTTATAACAACTCAGTGAAATATTCAAATTACCTCATAATGAGAGCTATCAGTAGATGACGTATTATTAAGTCAAAATGCACATTCATCTTTAAGAGCAGTTCTCAAGCCAGGTCCGTGGATTCTGGAGACCAAGCGGCATCATCTTTGTTCTCCTGGCTTACCTCTAAGAGTTTTACTTTTTGTGTTTGCATTTTGACGATTATCAAAAAAATTAACTCAGGTAAATTCTAGATCATGTGAACAAACAACTTATCATCAAGAATAGTCAGGAGACTTTGGAATCTCACTAGCATTGAGCAAATTCTTCCTGATATTCATGAACTAATGTGAAAAAAATTGAGGTGCCCTTGGTAAGCATATCACGTGCTTTGTGCCACAAGAAGAACAAACATGCAAATAATGTTTGTTTAGAGTGTCACTAGAGAAAAGGGGAAAACTGAGTCATCACACAGCACCCAGGAGTAAATGCTCGCCAGACATACAGACATTACAGCTGTAGTACTCACAGTTCTTTCACAAAGGGGATTCCTTTCTAGAAACCAAAAAAAGTCACCAACCACATGAATGTCAAGACGATATTCTAAATTTCATCGTTGGAAAAACTCTTTTGAGGGGTATATAATTTGAGCTATCTATTTGCTTCATATTTCTGTAAGGGTTGTAAGTGTTAAAAAATTAACTGTGTGCATTTTAAAATTATGTTAGTATATACTCATTTTGTATTTATTACATAACTTTCGTAGGGCTTCCCTGGTGGCTCAGACAGTAAGGAATCCTCCTGCAATGTAGGAGACCCAGGTTCAATCCCTGGGTCAGGAAGATTCCCTGGAGAAGGGAATGGCTACCCACTCCAATATTCTTGCCTGGAGAATCCCATGGACAGAGGAAACTGGCAGGCTACAGTTCATGGGGTCGAAAAGAGTCAGACACTTTCATATTAAAAATTATTTTATTGTAATACCACTTAGGTAAAAACTGGGAATCAACAAGTTTGAAAACATTGTCTTTTGAAATAGAAATGTTTCTCAAACTCATCTATCATTTTTCAAATTCTTCTTAAAATAAACAGTCCTTTTGCTCACAAACCATCAGCAGATGATTTTGTCCTCTTTCTAGTGCTGACAGAGGGAAACCAATAAAAGGAGAGTTGAGAGAGAGAGCACTGAATCTGTAACACAGTGCCCACGACATTCTGAGGAAGCTGAATCCACAATCAACTGGTAAGTTAAAGAACCACAATTAAAATCCAACGTCAAGACAGCAAAAACGGAAGAGAGAAAAGCACTGCCCAGGGGACTGGCTCTGAGCCTGGCGCTCCGCGTGACTTCCTCCGTGACTCTGAATAAGTTCTTATTATTGCCCTGCCTCTAGTTTCGTTGCATTGTGGGGAGCGGGGGGTGGGGGTCATTGCTTCAGTTTGTTTTGGTTTTTGCCAGCTACCAAATGGGAGCCAAGAATATTGCCTTATAAAGAGCTTGGTGAAGCACAAGTCTCCAGCATTGTCAAGTGTGAAAATGTCTAAAATTGTTTGTGTAGCATGCCCTACCATTTTCTTCCTTTTTCGTTTAGCTCTGATCACTTTGCTGCACTTATTTGAAACAGGTGGAATAGAATAAATAGGATTCCAGTTAGGGGTGGGTTAGATTTCCAGTTAAAATGACTAGCATTTTAGGACACCAGGTAGTGTCTTCTCTTTTTGCCCAGGATGAGACGTAGGATGGAAGGGTGTGTCAGTTTCTCTCAGTTTGAGAAAAAATTTCAAAAAGGAGAAACGTGATAGGAAAAAAAGAAATGACTCTGAGTGACATTCATAAGCCAAGAACTTAAGATTTTATTTTGGTTTAATAAAAATTGTGCATGCTATTACAATTACTCTGTGGACTGGGTCCTCTTTGCTTTTTGCTTAGAAACAAATAAAAATAGCTGAATTATTAATGTGAAGTAAATTGGTTACTAAGCATTTAGAGTCACTTTTTAATTCACACATACATCTGTATTAACACCATAATGGTGCTTTACTACATAATATGCCATAGTTGTAATGGCATCTGAGGAACTATTTAAAGGATAACGTGTCTAGCAGAGACATATTTGAAAGTGGAAGGTGTTACTGGATACAAGAATAAAATTTCAAAATCCACCTGTGAGGTTAGGGGGCACAGTCCCCAGGAAGGTCCCTATTTCTGACATTGACTGCAGGGTTGAGAGGTTTCTAAGCCCACACTCGGGCTCAATAACTCACTAGAAGAGTGTACTAAGAGCCATAATAATTGTGGTTATTGTTTACTGAAGTGAAAGAACAAAGGCTACAGATTAAAATTAGCCAAAGGAAGAGACACATGGGGCTTCAGGAGGTTTCTAAACATGGAGCTTTCGGTTGTCCTGTCACCAAGGAGTCATGAACAGTTTCAACTTTCCTGGCAATGATTTGTGACAACACACAGGGAATTCGGCCAGCCAGGGACGTTCATCCAAGCCTTGATATCCAGTTTTTACTGTGGAGACATCGTTGACTGCACACAGGGGTGTAGACCCTCCAGAGGTAGAGCAGATATCGTGTAGCCCAAAGCCCCCATCATAAATCACCCTGTTAGACTATCTGTTTATGCCCAACCTGGTGTGTGCTCAGTCATGTCTGACTCCTTGTGACCCCATGGACTGTAGCCCGCCAGGTTCCTCTGTCCATGGGATTTCCCAGACAAGAATGCTGGAGTGGGTTGCCATTTCCCCCTCCACCCCTAGGTAAACAAAGACACTTTTTCTAGAGAACACCTCCCAGAAGATAAGGGCCAAGTTCAGGCCTACCCTTGGGTGAATTAAATACACAGTCTACCCCGTGACATTTGGCCAAGGCTCTCTTAAGCCAAATGAGCATATTTGTCTGAACATCTATGTTTAGTAAAGCATTTATGACAGATCATGGCAATAGGATTAGTGTGAACATAACTAACATTTGGAGGAACCAGTGTGGGCATAGATTTTAAAAATTAACCCATCCTATAAAATCATTATGTACATTTTCATGTATTTCTACTAAATTTATTACTTGTTTCATCCCTTGATCTACTTCTATTTGCACATCATGATAAACTTGTATTAATACAAAATATTTAGCATACCAATTGTCTGATGGTTAGCTATAGCCAGTTCTTCAGATCAGTCACTTTCCATTTATATCCTGAAGAGGATTTAACTCAACCTCCCAATATGTTTGATTATGGGCATGGTACCATTCTGTCTAGTTTAACCTTCAGTCTAGTTTATCATCATATTATACAACCAAAATGTCTCCGAGAGTGATGCCACTCGGGTTTATATACTTCCATTCAATTGTGTGAGGTTCCAAAAGCAGGAGTGGTCTTGGCAAACACATAGCTTCACTATTCTGGGAGCTGGTACACTCTTAGAGTGTAATATTAGAGCTAATATTAGAGATAACGAGCTTAGAGATAATACTCTCTTGCTCTGAGGCTCTTTCAGGTCACCAAAGTAACATATGCGAGTTCTCTCATAGTACAAAACATTTATTCATCCCTTTATTCTCAACTACCATTTCCCCTTCTCTTTATTTGTCATTTATTTTTACCTAAACTTTCCACCCCTAAAAGTCATGTTCAGCTAAAGGAAATGCAATCCTTTCACATTAAATAACTGCTTCACATGCCAATTTTAATCCAAACTCTCACTAATTGCATTAACCATTGCATCCCCATGTCCTCCCAATCTAACTGTACATCTTATGAGGAACTTCCTAACAGATTTTGGAATCACAGTGCATTGGAATTCCATATCAAGAAACCCCCAAACATCCTCTCCTCCTTCAATGCCACTGTCCATTTCCTCATACCTGTGCATATGGCTTTGGGTCCCCAGGGAGGGGGTTGAGCCAAAAGATCCTGGCCCCCTCTGTCAGATTCCAACTTGATTAATATGCCAGCCCACCATCCAAGGTGATTTCCGGTCAGGTTTCTCATCGCCATCTTTGCCTCTTAGCTTTTCAAATTCTTCCACATACAGTTAAATAGAGATTTGTTTAGGACCCAGAACTCCATGAACAATATGAAAAGGCAAAATGATAGGATACTGAAAGAGGAACTCCCCAGATCAGTAGGGGCCCAATACGCTACTGGAGATCAGTGGAGAAATAACTCCAGAAAGAATGAAGGGATGGAGTCAAAGCAAAAAGAATACCCAGCTGTGGATGTGACTGGTGATAGAAGCAAGGTCCGATGCTGTAAAGAGCAATATTGCATAGGAACCTGGAATGTCAGGTCCATGAACCAAGGCAAATTGGAAGTGGTCAAACAAGAGATGGCAAGAGTGAATGTCGACATTTTAGGAATCAGCGAACTGAAATGGACTGGAATGGGTGAATTTAACTCAGATGACCATTATATCTACTACTGCGGGCAGGAATCCCTCAGAAGAAATGGAGTGGCCATCATGGTCAACAAAAGAGTCCGAAATGCAGTACTTGGATGCAATCTCAAAAATGATGAATGATCTCTGTTCGTTTCCAAGGCAAAGCATTCAATATCACAGTAATCCAAGTCTATGCCCCAACCAGTAACACTGAAGAAGCTGAAGTTGAATGGTTCTATGAAGACCTATAAGACCTTTTAGAACTAACACCCAAAAAACATGTCCTTTTCATTATATGGGACTGGAATGCAAAAGTAGGAAGTCAAGAAACACCTGGAGTAACAGGCAAATTTGGCCTTGGAATACAGAATGAAGCAGGGCAAAGACTAATAGAGTTTTGCCAAGAAAATGCACTAGTCATAACAAACACCCACTTCCAACAACACAAGAGAAGACTCTACACATGGACATCACCAGATGGTCAACACCAAAATCAGATTGATTATATTCTTTGCAGCCGAAGATGGAGAAGCTCTATACAGTTGACAAAAACAAGACCAGGAGCTGACTGTGGCTCAGACCATGAATTCCTTATTGCCAAATTCAGACTGAAATTGAAGAAAGTAGGGAAAACCACTAGACCATTCAGGTATGACCTAAATCAAATCCCTTATGATTATACAGTGGAACTGAGAAATAGATTTAAGGGCCTAGATCTGATAGATAGAGTGCCTGATGAACTATGGAATGAGATTCATGACATTGTACAGGAGACAGGGATCAAGACCATCCCCATGGAAAAGAAATGCAACAAAGCAAAATGACTCTCTGGGGAGGCCTTACAAATAGCTGTGAAAAGAAGAGAAGCGAAAAGCAAAGGAGAAAAGGAAAGATATATAAACATCTGAATGCAGAGTTCCAAAGAATAGCAAGAAGAGATAAGAAAGCCTTCTTCAGAGATCAATGCAAAGAAATAGAGGAAAACAACAGAATGGGAAAGACTAGGGATCTCTTCAAGAAAATCAGAGATACCAAAGGAACATTTCATGCAAAGATGGGCACGATAAAGGACAGAAATGGTATGGACCTAACAGAAGCAGAAGATATTAAGAAGAGATGGCAAGAATACATAGAAGAACTGTACAAAAAAGATCTTCATGACCCAGATAATCATGATGGTGTGATCACTGACCTAGAGCCAGACATCCTGGAATGGGAAGTCAAGTGGGCCTTAGAAAGCATCACTACGAACAAAGCTAGTGGAGGTGATGGAATTCCAGTTGAGCTATTCCAAATCCTGAAAGATGATGCTGTGAAAGTGCTGCACTCAATATACCAGCAAATTTGGAAAACTCAGCAGTGGCCACAGGACTGGAAAAGGTCACTGTTCATTCCAATCCCAAAGAAAGGCAATGCCAAACTACTGCACAATTGCACTCATCTCACATGCTAGTAAAGTAATGCTCAAAATTCTCCAAGCCAGGCTTCAACAATATGTGAACTGTGAACTTCCTGATGTTCAAGCTGGTTTTAGAAAAGGCAGAGGAACCAGAGATCAAATTGCCAACATCCGCTGGATCATGGAAAAAGCAAGAGAGTTCCAGAAAAACATCTATTTCTGCTTTATTGACTATGCCAAAGCCTTTGACTGTGTGGATCACAAGAAACTGTGGAAAATTCTGAAAGAGATGAGAATACCAGACCACCTGATCTGCCTCTTGAGAAATTTGTATGCAGGTCAGGAAGCAACAGTTAGAACTGGACATGGAACAACAGACTGGTTCCAAATAGGAAAAGGAGTTTGTCAAGGCTGTGTATTGTCACCCTGTTTATTTAACTTATATGCAGAGTACATCATGAGAAATGCTGGACTGGAAGAAACACAAGCTGGAATCAAGATTGCAGGGAGAAATATCAATAACCTCAGATATGCAGATGACACCACCCTTATGGCAGAAAGTGAAGAGGAACTCAAAAGCCTCTTGATGAAAGTGAAAGTGGAGAGTGAAAAAGTTGGCTTAAAGCTCAACATTCAGAAAACCAAGGTCATGGCATCTGGTCCCATCACTTCGTGGGAAATAGATGGGGAAACAGCGGAAACTGTGTCAGACTTTATTTTTCTGGGCTCCAAAATCACTGCAGGTGGTGACTGCAGCCATGAAATTAAAAGACGCTTATCCTTGGAAAGAAAGCTATGACCAACCTAGATAGCATATTCAAAAGCAGAGACATTACTTTGCCAACAAAGGTTCGTCTAGTCAAGGCTATGGTTTTTCCTGTGGTCATGTATGGATGTGAGAGTTGGACTATGAAGAAGGCTGAGTGCCAAAGAATTGATGCTTTTGAACTGTGGTGTTGGAGAAGACTCCTGAGAGTCCCTTGGACTGCAAGGAGATCCAACCAGTCCATTCTGAAGGAGATCAGCCCTGGGATTTCTTTGGAAGGAATGATGCTAAAGCTGAAACTCCAGTACTTTGGCCACCTCATGCGAAGAGTTGACTCATTGGAAAAGACTCTGATGCTGGGAGGGCTTGGGGGCAAGAGGAGAAGGGGACGACAGAGGATGAGATGGCTGGATGGCATCACTGACTCAATGGACTTGAGTCTCAGTGAACTCCAGGAGTTGGCGATGGACAGAGAAGCCTGGCATGCTTCGATTCATGGGGTCGCAAAGAGTCGGACATGACTGAGCAACTGATCTGATCTGATCTGATCTGAAACAGTAGGAATCACCAGGAGGCTTCCACTGGTCCACATAACCTCCAATAGTGCTGCATTAAGACCTTTGTTTCAACTTATTAATGTCTGCTTTACTCATCCCATTTCTCAACAACCACTTGGTGGGGTCAACACCCTTGACTGTTCCCCTTGTCTTTCCCCATTTTCTTAGGAATCATTCTATTTTCTTAACATCTGTAAAAAATCTGTAAGGGAATCTGAGACGACAAATCTGACAGGGCTTCTCAAACTGTTGCTCGGTATCAAAGCAGCAATGTTACATGGGGTGCCCGTGCCAAAGGCGTGCCTTTAATCATAGCATTTACTACGCCTTGGGTAAGGGGTATACACAGTGGATGAATAGCCCAATAATCCCAGCAGGACTTGCGTACTAAGCATCTCAGCTGTTTCATCTGGGATGTTCCACTTCACATTTAAAGGGAGAGTTGGGCAGTTTTTCCTTCTCAGGATAAATTCACTTTGGAGCTGCTTTTATCCAGTCCACCAGGCTAGCTGTCCTTTTGGAAACAACTTGCTGTGTGTCTGGATCACCTATAGCCATCTGCAATTGTTCAATAGTGAGCTGGGTTCTATATTAACCCAAACATGCTCTTGTACTCTGCAGCATCCAAAACCAAAGATACCACCTCTAAGTTAGTCACTCGCAACGCGTGTTAGAAAAGGCTCCTCGGGAAGCTGAAAATATCAATGCAAAAAGGAAACAACTCTTCCACACCATACCCTGTGGTTTCACTAGTTCTTTAGTTTTGCCCTTTCCCCACCTAGACCAGAGGTCCTAGAAGTCCTACCTGTTGTCCCCACATAATTCTCCCTTTGGGAGCAGCCCTGAGGCTGGCAGTCACAGCTCAGACTGGCTGATATCTAAGCTGGGCTCACAGTCAGAATCTGCCCCAACACTCTCTGTTTTCATTTTAGCTCTTGTGAACAGTTTGAACTGTGGTATTAGAGAAGACTCTTGAGAGTCCCTTGGACTGTAAGGAGATCCAACCAGTCCATTCTAAAGGAGATCAGTCCTGGGTGTTCATTGGAAGGACTGATGCTGAAGCTGAAACTCCAATATTTTGGCCACCTCATGCGAAGAATTGACTCATTGGAAAAGACTCTGATGCTGGGAGGGATTAGGGGCAGGAGGAGAAGGGACAACAGAGGATGAGATGGCTGGATGGCATCACTGACTTGATGGACGTGAGTTTGAGTGAACTCCGGAGTTGGTGATGGACAGGGAGGCCTGGCGTGCTGCAATTCATGGGGTCGCACAGAGTCGGACACAACTGAGCGACTGAACTGAATAGTAATAGCCAAGGCATTATGCTGCTAAGTCACTTCAGTCGTGTCCGACTCTGTGCGACCCCATAGACGGCAGCCCACCAAGCTCCCCCATCCCTGGGATTCTCCAGGCAAGAACACTGGAGCGGGTTGCCATTTCCTTCTCCAATGCATGAAAGTGAAAAGTGAAAGTGAAGTCGCTCAGTCATGTCTGACTCTTAGCGACCCCATGGACTGCAGCCCACCAGGCTCCTCCGTCCATGGGATTTTCCAGGCAAGAGTACTGGAGGGGGTTGCCACTGAGGCATTATATATTTAGCTTATTTCTTATTGTTTATATTTCCTCATGTATCCAGTGAGCTAACTCCTGGGGAGAGGGATTCATCTCTAGATTTCACTGGTAACTTTTACACCTAGTAACTGATCCCAGCACAATCATTAGGGAACCGCTGAGCAAAACCACCCACCTTGGCCAGGCAAGATGAAAACCGCTTGCCTGAGTTGTCTCACCACAGGAAGTCCCAGTAAAGAAGTTTTAGTGGTGCTGCCACAAAAACTAACTGGGAGAATTCAGGAGGGGCCAAAGGAGGAGAGAGGAGACGATTTGTCCTGCCAGTCTCCCCAAAAGCCTCACGCAGGGACCCATCTTGGCTCAGAGATACACCTGCCACCAGGAAGGTCCCTGAATCAGACTAGGGGCCAAGCAAGATGACTGGCCAGAGACAACCTGGAAACTAACCTCATTACCATAAAACCTGAGACTGGGAGCCACGTGGCAGAGCAATCCTCCTGGGTTCCCTTTACACTGCTCCTCCACTTCCCCATACAGTCTTCTGCTTGTCAGTAATCTGTGTTTCCTCAGATAATTCATTGCAGAACATTAGACAAGAGCCCATTCTTGGACCCTAGAAGACGTCCCCCTTCCTGTAACACAAGAGCAGTTTCAAACAGTGGGTGAACAGGAAGTCATGCAGGAATCAAAGACTTATCCCAGGCCTCTCATCTTTTCTTTCCCCGAACCACACAGTTCAGTGAGTGAGGCTCATTCTAGGTGTCAACTACGAATTGGCACCTGTCATTGGCACTTGCCATCTACCGCTACAAGGATTAAATCATACGCTGCTGCAGCTGCTGATTTTCAACACCCTCTGAAAGGATTTCAGGGTGGAAAGCAGAAATGAGGCACTCTGTGCTGGGGAGTAGAGGGCACAGACTGGCAGAACGGGTCTTCAGATGGTTAATTTCAGGAGATTTTATGAGCCCAATTCTTGTATCTCCTCATATCTCAAAAAGCACTAAATCCCTCATCGTGATAACTGTTCCTTGTGACTAGCAGAAAGCTTCTGCAAAAAAATATATGTTTGATTGAATGTATTCCCCTTCCACAAAATCACATATATGCTCACCTTCCCGCCTTGGCCTTTTGGAGCAGTTTCTCAGAGCTCTCTGAGGTGCTGCATTCCAGGCTACAGTCCTCATTTTGCCCCCAAATAAGGCTTAATTTACAACTCTTAAATTGTGCATTTTTTAAGCCAACATAGGGAATCACACTTCTGATGCCGACTGTAAAGCCTACAAGAATACCCACATTTCTGACACCAACTGCAAGTTATGGGTTCCCAAGATTACCCTCCATTTTGATAAACCTCTTTGGGTAAGGTTAAATTATGAATGACATACTACCTAAAAGATAGCTAGGCTTTGCAGGGGCCACCACCCAGATCTGCAGCCTCATGCAGTTTGTGCCACATCTACACCCAGCCGTGGCCAAGCCTGGCATGTGCACAGACATTGCCCTACACAGTAAACTCCTGGGTCCCAGCTGAGTTCGTGTCTACAAAGTCCCAAAGCCTGCAGTAAACTTCAGTGCTCTGAGCACTGGGGAGAAAGAATCTGGTCAGGATTCTTGCTTTCTCAGAATTAATCTTGAGTTTATTTGACAGCATGGTGACATAACTGCCATCATGGCACTGGGGCAAGTCTATCTATGGAGAGAAATTTCCTAATGAGACCTTCATCTCAGGCCTGGCATCTTTCTCATGGTAAATTCTAGACCCAAGGCAAATAGTGTCTGCTGGTTGGGTGACAAGCATGTGGTAAAAGAACAATGTTAGGAAAGCTTTGGGCATAGGAACAGCAAGATTAGCAAGAAGTTCACCATCACTAACTGAATAACTCTCAAAAAACTTAATTTCTGTTTTGTCTCAATTAACAAACCACTCCTTCTGTCCTGGGGAGGGCAGCCCCATCCTCAGTAACTCTCTCGGCATTTTCATTTGCCACAACAGTTTTTTCCATATTTCCCTTGTTCCCCTCCAAGTCCAGCCAGATAGCAGACTTAAATTTATGATTATATTTAAGAACCAAAGTTCAAAACACCTTAAAAGCGTTTCCCTGTGCTGTGGATTTTCTGATCTCTTCATAAAGAGATTATTCACTCCAACCCTTGTTAGTGACTCCTGTTGACCCAAACCACATTAAATTTATCAATAAATAAAAACGTCTTGGGAATCTCTAAAAGAGTGTTGTGATCTCCAAAATATATTTGATATTAACAAAAATTGGTATTTCTTGACTCAAAGAAGATTCATAAATCAAATGGGGATGTGTGCATACTGTTTATGATATTCATATTAATAGATCATATTTGTTAAAATAGATTTGATAAACACTCTTAAAAAGGGCATTCTTTAGCTGCCCCCAGCCCCAGCATCTGTTTTCTCCCTCCTATAGCCCTCATTTCCATTTGGTCCTGGGAATTTCACCTCACTTCCACCCCCACAAGTAGGCGGGGTCACAAGCCTATGACCTGGGTTAAGCCAGTCAGTTCATTTCATCTGTACAACTGAAATGAGCCTTAAGACTCCGGCTGACAACACTGCTAGTTTTCTGCTGGCCACAACCAAGGATGTCTGAAGCAAAGCCCCAGGAGCTTCGGGCAGTCACCTGAGTGCCACAGGGAGGTGGCGCTAGTGGTAAAGAACCTGCCTGCTAAGGCAGGAAACATAGACGCAGGCTTGATCCCTGGGTTGGGAAGATCCCTGGGTTGGGAAGATCCCCGGGAAGAAGGCTTGGCAACCCACTCCAGTATTCTTGCCTGGGGAAGTCCAAGGACAGAGGAGTCTGGCAGGCTACAGTCCATAGCGTCGCACAGAGTCGGACACGACTGAAGTGATTTAGCACACACATACCACACGCGAGTACCACAAGGAGAGCCAGCCTCAAAGTGAAAGCTGACATTACAAAACACAGGAAAAAGCAGAAAGTAACCAGTACTTCCATAATGTTGTTGAGCAGTTGGCCCACACCTATACTGAAGTGAATCTTTATTTCTGGAACTTGCAGTATAATGGTCTAATTAGTTGCTCAGTCGCGTCCGACTCTTTGGGATCCCATGGACTATAGTCCACCAGACACCTCTGTCCATGGAATTTTCCAGGCAAGAACACTGGATTGGGTGGCCATTTCCTTCTCCAATAATGGTCTAAAACTGTCTTTATTCTTGAAGCTCTTAGTACTCAAAGTATGATCTGTAATAGGCCAGCAGCAGCATCACTTGGGAGTTTGTAAGAACCACAGAATCAGGACTACACTGTAGACTCTCCTGAATGAGTCTACATTTGAACAGAATCATCAGGTGATTCTATCTACACTGGCATTTGAGCAGAGCTTGCCAAGCCTCTCTGGATCAGTTTTTCCTATAATTTGCATCTTGAGTCAGATCACTACCACATCCCCATGCAATAGGCCACATGGATGTTATTACTCCTCTTTAGAGAAAAAGGGAAACTGGGTTCAGGGAGCCGACTCACTGGCCAAAGGTCACACACATTTAAAGCGGCAGGGGCACCCAGGTTCCAAGCCTCCCAGTAATTCCTTCTTCTGAGGCGCTATCAGGCCTGATCAATAGTTTCCGTGGGCCATGCAGCCAGAGTCTAGGGCTACCTGTTCACCAGCCTCGCATTATTCTTTAAGAGACCACGGGTTTTAACAACATCCTTGCTCCCTTTGTTTGTAATCAGGGAAAACTCCTTAATCTAGGTAATTTATTTAATGAGTAGCTCCAAATACTGGTTCCCAACTACCAAGCAGTTTAATACAAAAATTACAGGCTAGCTTAATTGCACTTAACCAAGTAAGCTTGTGAACAATTTTCTCTCATTATTTCTCATTGAAGCATACACTCTCAGCACAGTTCTCTTTATTAATAAAGGCAAAGAGCAACTGTTTGAAAACCTTCATGTTCCTTGATGTCTTAAAATCCTGATCTACCTGTTAAATCCAGCCAATGGGATAAAGGAAAAATACTATATATAATAGTTATTTCAGGCAAAGGTTTTCTCACATAAACTTCTCAACTGGTGGACTAAAACGGTATGAGATATTTTAAAATATACTTGGTAGATTGCTGAAACCCTTAATACAGTTTATGTGCACAATAATTCCTTAATAAATGCTTATTGCATAAACAACTTTCATGTTCAAGGTACTTTATAGTTTGCAAGGCACTTTAACTCTTGAATTAATTCTTTTTTCATTTAATACTATTGATATATATCTTTGCAACAATCTTAGTGAGTAGTCGTTATCATTTTCATTAAAAAAAAATTGAAACTAAGGGTCAGAGAGGTTAAGAAACACTTACCCAGAGTTAAGGATTCATTCATGATATCACAGAAAAAAGTGAAAGTTGCTCAGTCATGCCCGACTCTTTGCAACCCCATGGACTATACAGCCCATGGAATCCTCCAGACCAGAATACTGGAGTGGGTAGCCTTTCCCTTCTCCTGGGAATCTTCCCAACCCAGGGATCGAACCCAGGTCTCCCACACTGTGGGCAGATTAAGAGCTGAACCACAAGGGAAGCCCGATATTACAGAAGTGGGATGTAAATCCCTGTCCTATGACTACAGTTCTAAGTCCTTCTACTATCTTTTGCTGAATTCTTCTTTTACAAATGCATCCTGGTGGGTCTGATACTCCAGTTGCGCTTCATAAATGGAGCCTGTGGCACCATCTTCGGTGCACACACATCCACAGCCCATTTCACGAAAACCGCTCTAAATACAAGTCTCACCTTATTACTTGGAGTACTTTGTATCACACTGGATAAACCACCATAGACCAAATAAGCTTCCACAATTCCATCTCTCTCAAATTCTATTGTTCTAAGTCTGGCCCTTTTAGGCTAAGGAGATGTTCTGGCCTTAAAGAATCCCCACTGAGGGAGTTTGCTGTATGATGCAGGGAACTCAAAGCCGGGGATCTGTGACAACCTAGAGGGATGGGAGGGGGAAGGAGGTGGGAGAGGGGTACAGGAAGGAGGGGACATGTGTATACCTATGGCTGATTCATGTTGGTGTATGGCAAAAACCATCAGAATATTGAAAAGTAATTATCCTACAATTAAAAATAGAATTCCCACTGAGCTGCAAACATGGGGTTCTTTTGCTAGGTTTGTGTGGTCTTTAGCTAGGTTTCAGCTTACAGTCTGCTGAGGGTGAACAGTGTAGAAAGAGGTTCTGATGCCCCTGAACCCACTGCTTCTTGCCTCTGTGCCCAAGTACAGCCCCGAGCCACCCAGCAAGTGGCTTTAATGTAGGCCATCAGGTGTGTGGGGGTGGAAGATGGAGCTGTAGGTAAAACTTGCCTACTGATCAGTTATACACCAATGCACTTTCTAGAAAATATAGCCCTATTGTGTGTATGACAACTGTCCTGCTAATGGTCTGGTAGCTGGAGAAAATGGTAAATCTGGGCTTATGGAACAAGAAGCTGGATGAGAAACTTATGACAGATTTCACATCCCATCCTTTCTGCAAGCGAGTATATTCTTCATTTGCTTTTCCCTTGTAAGTTCTGCATCGTCTGCAAATAACTGTGCAAAGTGGTATCCTAAATGTGACCCCAGTACCTGGCACTCTCATCATCTCAGTGGAAACTAAATATGATCTTAGGAATGATAAAGACCTGATTGGGAAACTGAAGGAGAAGTTGACTCATCTCACAGCCAAAGGCTTTGGCTTCAGATAAGATCAGGGCTGAACATAGTGTACCTAAAGTGCCCACTTCTCACACACAGGGGCCTCAAGACACTGTTTGATGGACCCATCAGAACAGTTCTCTGCCCACTGCCTGTCCAAAAAAACAAAGAGAAAGCGCTTGCTGTTTGGGGGAGGGCAAAATAAGTCAAATTGATAGTCCTGCAGTTAATCCATTAAAGAAAAACAAAAGATGTTAAGATAGATGAAATTAAGAGTGAGACAGGATGTAACAGATAGAGAGAAAGACAGTGACAACAGAATACTATGAAGTCTTGATGAAAGGGCTGATTTTCAAGAAAATACAAAGCATCAAAATTCCTTTGGGAAGAAGCAGAAAATCTAAATAAACAATCAGTGAAGAAATGTGGTAGAAGGGAAGATAATTGTCAACGAATTATCTCCAAGAAGGGTATCAGACCCAGAGAGTGTTCCCACCAGCAGTCAAGACACAGATAATTCCTAAGTTTGCACAAAATATCCATGGCATTAAAATAATAATAAAAAAAAGGTTGGTCTTCCCTAGTGGCTCAGTGGTGAAGAATTTGCCTGCCAATTCAGGAGACACAGTTCGATCCCCGATCCAGGAAGATCCCACATGCCACCGAGCAACTGGGCCCGTGCGCCACAACCACTGAGCCTGAGCTCTAGAGCCCGGGAATCACGACTACGAAGCCCACGCTCCCTGGAGCCTGTTTCCAAGGGAGGCCACTGCAATGGGAGACCCACACACTGCAACTAGAGAGGAGCCCTCGCTCTCCACAACTCAAGAAGAGTCCAAGCAGCGATGAAGACCTAGCACAGTCAAAAGCAATAAATAAATTTTTTTAAAGGCTTTCCAAATCTTATTACAGAGCTAGCCTAATTCTGATACGGAAATACCAAAATAAATAACACAAAAGCAGAAATTTACAGACTTACCTCTTGAACAAGTGGCAGTGTCCTTATGTGTGGGTCCACACTGTACCATGTCCTTCCACCCCGGCCACACTATTGGCTCCTCAAGGGTAGGAGGGGACCCCCTCTTTACTGCCAGGCTTTAGAATTCAGCAGGTGAGTGACAGAACCTAAGCCTCAACCTCATTTTCAAGATCTTGGCATGTCTCACATGAAACACCACCAGAGAGCAAGCTGTTTGTCAATAATCACACTGCAAAAGCTTAAATAAGCACCCCTTACTAAGACCTCAGGGAATTCTTTCAAGATAAACTCAGGTGAGAGAGGACACTTGTGAAGAAGCCACGTTTAATTTGTGATTGGGAGAACATGTAATTATTCCTGGCACACGACACAGGTTGAGAAACTACTACTTTCTCAATAATGAAGACTTCAGAAGAGAACTTTGAGAAACATCCCTACTCTGATCTAAGAGACCAGGAAAACTATCTCCCCCAAATGACATTCTCCTGCTTTCTGCAAATGTTAAACTTTTTAAGAGTCAGGCAGTCTTTTTGCTCTTAAAACAATTGAACAAGGGACTTCCCCAGTAATCCTGTGGTTAAGAATCCGCCTGCCAATGCAGGGGACACAGTTTTGACCCCTGATCTGGGAAGATCCCCCATGTTGCGGGGCAACTGAGCTGGCGCACGGCAACTACTGAGCCCACTGTGCCCTAGAGACAGCGCTGCGAAACAACATGTGCCACTGCCGCGAGAAGCCCGCACACCGCAATGAAGAGCAGCCCTCACTTGCCACACATATCCTCACCGTATTTGTGTTGAATGGCCTGTTGTGTGTCTCCTGTACTCCCTGCCTAACACATACACCTGTTGTAATTTGATGTAAAACTTAAGTAATCAGGAGAGCTGACAAGAGCATCTCATAACAATAGGAAAATGGTGCTCACAAGGACAGTTGAGGGCAGTGGTTTCTCAGGCTGGCAAGGGGACATGAAACCCAGATCCAATGAGGACATCCTGGGGCTGGATATCCCTGAAAACATTTTCTCTGCCCTGATTCCCTCATCCGTCAGGCGATTTGGTTTCCTAAGTAAACTTTCCTTGGGGAAAGACAGTGGGTGGCGCAAGCCAATTGTTTTTATTATCTGTTGCTGTCTAACAAACTATCCCAAAACACAGGGGCTCAAAAATAGCTATTTTTATTTGATCACAATTGTCTGGGTCAGGAATTCAGATGAGGATAAAAGAACTAGTCCTTCTGCTCCAGGCCGCTCAGAGACAAAGAGTCCAGCTGAGCTGGAAGCTCCAGGATGTTACAGACACACGCCTGGCACCTCAGGGCCTCCTGGTGACCACATGGGTGGCTGGGGCTTCCTTGCAGTGTGCTAGTCCCAAGTCTAGGGGTCATCACACTTCTCACATGGATCCTGACTTCCAAGAGGCTGTATGCCAAGCAGAGAAGGTGAAAGCCACAGAACTCTTGGGCGCCAGCCTCAGAAATGCAGTCATTTCAGCCACATCCTATTAGTCAGAGCAGGTCATACGGCCATCCTGAATTCAAAAGGAGAATAGTTTCCGTCTTTCAGTGGGATGGAGGGCAAAGAATGATTTGAAATCATCTGCAATCCACCACACTGTTTTCCTTATAAACTCCGGATGAACCAAGCATCAACGTTCTAGGCCTACCAAGATGGCAGCAGAAATCCTTACCATCAGACCATCCTTTAGCATGAATAAAGTCCTCATGTCTATAAAGCATCACAGATACTCTACTCGACACATAATGTATGTTTATGAAATATGTCTGTACTTCAGAAATTTGGGGAAATGAATCACATTTTAAATGCATCAACAGAATTGGCGAGTTAAAGGAAATCCATTCTTCCACAGGGATTTCTTTGCTTGCTTATTTTCAAGACAGTTCCAACTCTGTTTATCTTTATTCATTAAAAGAAAAAAGCCAGCCCACAAGCATGCCAAGTTGCTTCAGTTGTGCCCGACTCTTTGCAGCCCTTACAGACTGTAACCCACCAGGCGCCTCTGCCCATGGGATTCTCAAGGCAAGACTCCTGGAGTGGGTTATCCATGACCTGCTCCAGAGGATCTTCCTGATCCAGGGATGGAACTTGCGTCTCCTGCATGGCAGGTGCATTCTTTACCGCTGAGCCACTGGGGAAGCCCATCCCTCAAACATGATACTGAATATATTTATAAACAGTCTTTCAAATAAGAGCTAATTTTATAAATTACAAGTACTTTCACATAAGTTCACAAAGAAGAAAAAGAATTACTATAGATGCACTAATATTTTGGCTGAGACCAAGCCACAGTTTAGAATTTGCACATTTGTTTTTGGAAATATCTGAGAACTTGGTGACTTGTGAGGGGCCAAAATATCTTCTGAATCAAAGCCTTAAGCATTTGTTCAGCAGAATCGTGGGTGACTGTTGAAAGAGATTACTTTGGGAACAATGGTTAAGCACTATCATTTAAATTTTGCTCTCTAGCTACATAACAGCTAACTGCCCAATTTGAAACTGCTGAGACTTGAAATCTATGTAATACATAGTTAATTAACCTAGAAAGTATGAGAAAAGACTAGGGTTTCCAGGTCAGTTTTAATTTTCTCAAAAGGATCAACCCAATTTTCCCCAGTAGCAGTGAGATTTATTTCTTTCAATAAATTTCTATGGAAGTGAAACGGGGAGGAAATGCATGAGTAGATATATCACTCACCCTTTTCCTCAATATGCTCTCAAGAAGCCCACAGACACTGGAGAACCCATTCAATACACACAGCAGCGGCAGTGTGAGTGAGAAAGAGGGAACAGACTTCAAAAATTATATTTAGAGGACCATATCAGACGTGGAGATCCAGTTAGATGTGACAAGGAGGGGGAAAGAAAGAAGCTCATGGATTTTAAGCTTGGGTGACTGGGTCAGCAGTGCTGACACCAGTGAGTTCATAGTAAGAGTGAAGCTTCCGACGTCAAGTGGAAGAAAGAAGAATTCAGTGGGAATGGATAATACCTGCTGACAGCAGGGGAGCTATCCAGCAGGCAGTTGGTATATTTACGTCTGATGCTTGGGAGAGAGGTCAGAGTTACAAGATGTAGATTTAAGAATTGTCACTTCATGTGATAGTGATGCCATAAATGTAATTGCCCGGAGAGTATGAAGAGAGAAAACAGGTCAGAGACAGACCCCAGGGGGCACCAGCATTTACCTGACAGGTAGAAAAAGAACAGAACTCCTTAGAGGCAGGGAAAGAATAATCAGAAATATACAAGAAATATGCAGAGGGAGCTGCTGCAGGGTCCAAGGGACCAGAGTCCCCAAAAGGAGGTTATTATCGGCAGAGTACACCTAGAAAACCCATCTGTGCAAGGGACTAAGAAGCTTCTCTCATAGTAATATAGACTGGGAAAACTCATGGTCCAAGCAGTTCAAAATACCTAGCTTCACATCTTTCTATCTACCAATTAATTACCTCGATGATTTGAGTCAAGTCGTTTAACTTTTCAGTGCCTCAGATCTCTCATCTGAAGAATGATGATAATAGTTAAGCTCATTCTACCCACCTCATAGGCTTATTTGAGTTCTATGAGAAAATGCCAGGTGGTCAGTGGTAAAAAGAATCCACCGCTAATGCAGGAGATGCAAGAGACATGGGTTCAATCCCTGGGTTGGAAAGATCCCCTGGAGAAGGAAATAGCAACTCACTCCAGTATTCCTGGCAAAAAAAAAAAAAAAATCCTATGGACAGAGGAGCCTGGCAGGTTACAGGCCACGGGGTCGCAAAAGAGTCAGGCACACCTGAGCACGCAATCCTTGATGAGAAAATGCATGTGAAATCCAGCCCACTGTAAACTAAAAAGCAGGTATGGCTATAGTTGTTTCTTAATTTTTGTAGGCAGATTAATGATTGTTAATAAGTGCTGGAAACAGTATATAAGAGAAACATAAATAACATTGCTTTAATGAAGCTCTTGAAGTTGTAAAGAGTTTCTGGGATCACTGAGGCATTGTTTTTCCCAATTACTTGTAACTCCTCCCTCACACAAGGGTGAGAGTCTCCCCGTAGCACCCTGGCAGCCGCAGCGCTGGGCTGAGATTCAGGGTTCCTGAGCCCAGGCCCTGCCCAGCATCTTGTGCCTCCCTGAGGTTGTCAACATGCCACACTCATGTGTGATTCTTTGCTACAGGTCTGTTTCCCTTCTAGACTGTGAGCTTCTTGAGGACAGAGCTTACCTTACCCACCAGACATCACGCCTTACCCACTGCCCTTCTGTTTTCCTCAATACCGCCCAGCACAATGCTCAGAACATGGAAGGGACAACATAAATATGCACTGAAAGAGAGAATAAATGGACAGTGACCTCAGTCAGCCAGCTAACTTTAACCTCATTATAAGAGAGCAAACTTAGATTATTCGTGTGCTCTGAATCCTTACGGCATTCATATTTTCTTCCGACACATTAAGCGATACCAAGAAACACTTGACATACTATCCGGAATAGATAAATAATTATGAACCTACACAAAGATAAAAAGTTAAAAGTATTTGCAATCATTCATTTTTAATGGGATTAAAATTCTTCAAGGATGGCATTTGAATAATGTGATTTCAAGCATCTATCAATTGGTGGAGTCGTCATCTCCATAGACAACCAAAAAAGATAACATCTTGGGCAGCAGGTGAGGCTCTGTCTAGAAAAGACCCTTATCTCTCCACTGTTTTGTCCCTGAGCCCACCTTTATGAGTCAACTCCCACGTCACTCCACTATCAAGTGACGGATACTTGTTGGTGCCTGCCCCAGAAAAAAATTATTCAAAGAACCTTAAAAACAGGAAGGAAGAAGGAGTTGGTTACTATGGGATAAGTAATCAATAATATCTGTCACAGTGAAGTGAGTGAAAGTCACTCAGTCATGTCTGACTCTCTGTGACCCTATGGACTATACAGTCCATGGAATTCTCCAGGCCAGAAGACTGGAGTGGGTAGCCTTTCCCTTCTCCAGGGGATCTTCCCAACCCAGGGATCAAACCCAGGTCTCCCCCATTGCAGGCGGATTCCTTACCAGCTGAACCATCAGGGAAGCCCTAGGGATTCTAAAGTGTAATAATAAAAAAGCATGCATTATTTGCAAGGCTGCCTAGGAATTGCTCCTCCACAATCATACAATTCTGGAAGAAAATCTACCTGATTTTGATACTTCAGCAAGGAAATACACACTGTTACAAATCACAAGTTAACTGAGTAAATTTTAAAGATCTTAATTGACTTCACTCAATGATCCAGGAGTCGGACAGCCTGCAATCTAGCAGACAAAAGTGAACTCTAAGGACCTGAACAAAATGAAAGATGTTTATAGGCAGAGGGAAGAGGAAAAAGGAAGTTATACTGGGCAAAAAAAAGCAGACTGGTTATTGCAAAGTCACTTTCTTTACAGACTAGCAGATCTATCAGGCAGATTGCCTAACTGTGCTGATCAGGCGATTCCTGATGGACAGGTTTTAGATTCCACTTCTGGGAGAGCCGAAACTGTAGTTAAGTCTCAGCCTGGGGACATGGGGCTTAGCATAAGTGACTCCATTTGGAGTCTGTTGTCTTGATTTTAATGAGATCCACATACCACCCATCCAAGAATGACAGAGAAGTCACCCAGCCCAACCCTTCCAGCCACAACTTTCTAAAAGAATGTTCACATTTATAAAGTTTGAACATTTGAACTTCGTGTTCCTCACATCATTTCTGTGCTCACATACTCCTACCAAAGAGAACCAGGAGAGAAAAAACCCATCTACCCGCATTAGGGTCTAACCAGGTGGGCGTCACTGATTCAGATGTGTCTCATTCAAACCTTCTTCCCTCCTCCCCTACACCCGATTTGTGTCAGTGGGGCACCTGGCCAACCATTCTTCTCCTGGTTAAGATTCAAGTCTGCTCTAGGATTTTCAGCTATTTGCTTTTCTTTAGTCTTGATCACAGGTGCAAAAACAGGATTTGGCTGGTAAGACCATATTGATAGCCAGGTGGTCATCAAAGGGAAAAACCTGATAGCAGGGAGTGTTGTCATAATCTATCATTTATAAACCCTGTCGCTGTGTTAACTGCCCTCAGAAATCCATCACTGTCACTGGCAGCAGCACTTGCCAATGAAACAGAGGTCAGAGCTCTCCCCACCTGCTGGGAGAGAGGAAAGTGCTGTAGTCACAGGGTCGAGGGGCACCCTTGAGTGCAAGGGCTTAAACGTCATCAGCTCTTCCCCCTCCAACACACACAGTGGCTGTCTACTTGTATGTGTGTGCCAAGACCCTGTAAGCCTCTGGAAATTACCACCTAAACCCAAACTGAAAGTCCCACAAAAAGAATGATGAAGAGCAGTATCATAACAAGATGACGTGGACAGCCTTATTAAGGAAGGATCGTTCCAAATCATCTTTCTGCACCCTATTTCTTTCACATGGACCCCATACATGGGAGCCCCATGCACACTACGTGTGCTAAGTCATTTCAGTTATGTCTGACTCTTTGCAAACCCATAGACTGTAGCCCACCAGGCTCCTCTGTTCATGGGATTCTCCAGGCAAGAATACTGCAGTGGGTTGTCATGCCTTCCTCCAGGGGACCTTCCTAACCCAGAGATCAAACCCATGTCTCTTAACATCTCCTGAATTGGCAGGTGGATTCTTTACCACTAGCGCCACCTGGGGAGCCCCATATCATGCACAGAATGCTCTGATGTCTCTCCTAGCAGGCATCTGCCTCTTCAAAGCTTCTTTTCTATCTTCATATTAGTCTCAGTCACAGCTACACTAGAGGGCACTTGAACACCACACTCAATGCAGACCCAACCACTGGCACAGATACTGGTGGCACTTTGGGGTGGGGGTTGGGAACTTGAAAGGGGGGTGATGGGAGGGGTATATTTATTTTAACATATCTTTGATAAACCCATCGGTATTTGAGAAAGCTTCGGAGTCAGACTCTGGGGACCAAACCTTAATTATACAATTTAATTGTTGTTAATGAAACGTGTACATTTCAACCCAGCAAGACTGATGGTGTTTAATGCCAGCATGACATATTTCTCAAATCGTTCTCTTTATCTGTATAAATAGGAAAAAAGAAAAAAACACATCGGCTCAGTGCATAATGAAGAGGGAGGGGATGGTGCAGCCTGTCCTATGGTGGCCAGATGCTCTTTTATCTCTTTTCAAATCAACATGCAGAGCCAGTGGTCCTCAAATAGACAGCATCTTTCCTAAGGGATGGCAGTACTGTACGTTTGGAATGATAACATTCTATAAATAAATAAAAAAGATTATTAACAACACTGTGTAAATCTCCTAGTCAAACACCCCTTCAAGCAACCATCATCAGTAATTCAGTTTGGTCCCTTAATCCCACTGTATACAAACACACAGCGTAAATACAGTATTTAACAAGCATCGGGAAAAAAAGCAGCAGTCTTACAATAAAGACACATTTAGGAAGAATGAACATTCCTTTCCCCTGTTCTTGCTGGCCTTCCCGAGATTTCCACTCTTCATTCGATTCTCCTGCGTAAGTGAGATGTGCATCTTACGTGAATGAATCTCAGACATAACTGCCCATTTAAATAAAATCTAAAAATATTAACTTGTTGCCCACATTCCTCTCGTTCCACTTCAGTGAAGTCACAGGGTATCCTTTGGAAAACACATCACAAATGCAAACATCCCTGGGCTTCTTCAAAACAGGAGACTCCAATGGGGTTTAAATGGGATCAGAGGCAGCCAAGAGAGCAGATCAAATCAGGGATCCATGAAAATCTCCTGGAATCTAAGGTCTAACAAGGTGACTTGCTTTCCCTGTGATTGTCTAGGTCTCTCTACTTGTTCTCTGTCTCCCTTTCTGTCTTTGTGTGTTTCTCTGTGTCTCCATGTCTCTCAATCTCCATTTCTCCTTCCCTCCCTCCCTCCTTTCTTCTTTGATTCTCTCTTTCCCCTCCCCTAAATTATATTTTTCTTTGTTGTTCCCTGCCTGGATCTGGGATCTTGGTCAACATGAGTACTAGGGTAACAAGGACACAGCAACCTCTCTGATGGTGAGCGCAGCATAAGCATGAAGTCTTGGCTTCCTTTGCTGGCTTCTGATGGATTGTGACAACATGCAACCATGAGACTTGGGGCTGAAAACCAGGCCAGTGCCTGGTTCTTTCCTCATCCCAGTGACTGACCAAATATGAGCACTTCTGATATCTAGAGGCAGGAAGATCCCCTGGAGGAGGGCATGGCAATCCACTCCAGTATTCTTGCCTGGAGAATCCCCATGGATAGAGGAGCCTGCCAGGCTACAATCCATGGGGTCACACAGAGTCGGACACTACTGAAGCGATTAAACACGCATAGCATGCACAGTATCTAGAGAGATGAATGTCATGTTTTTTTCTTTTCCTTCTCAGCCTGAATTACAGAAGATCACCCAGGTGTCCTCCTGGTGGGAAAAAAGCAGAAGTGTCCCTCACAACCAGCTGTTTGTGATCCCATGGACTGTATGTAGCCCACAGGTTCCTTGGTCCATGGAATTCTCCAGGCAAGAATGCTGGAGTGGGTAGCCATTCCCTCCTCCAGGGGATCTTCCTCACCCAGGGACAAAACCCAGGGCTCCAGGCAGATTGTTTACCATCTGAACCACCAGGAAGGCCCTGCCAATTCAAGATTTCAGTGAGAGGCCACTTCTCAAGCTGTCCATTGTAACATTCCAACATCCAGATGCTTCTCTTCCTGCCGACTGAGTGAAGGGAAGGAGAACGCACCTTGAGTCTGTTTCCATCAGACACCCCCACCACCAGGAAAAACCCTCCATCTACTCTTTCTATCCCATTTCAATCAAGCCCACAGGCTGCAGGCTTCTTCTTCTCCTCTGCAGGTCCAGAGACATGGCTTGATCCACGTGAGAACCAACCCTAAGGGGGACTCCAATGAGGGTCTGAGGCTCCAAGTTTCCACTGTGGAAGCCAAACCCCAGCCCAACACAGCAGCTTAGACCCTCAGCTCACAGGTAATGCTCCCAAAGTGGTACTATGTGTGGTACATTTCTCCACTGTGATCTAATACCTGGTTTTTCAGCTATTAGTTATCAAAAGCTGGTTGTCAGGAGTGTCTAATTCTTAGCATTTCTATGCTCTTCTTGTTATATCCAGATTTTAAAGCAAATATGGTAGAAGACAGGTTTAGGAACTGTGCTAGTTTGCTAGGGTTGCCATAACAAAATAGCCTGAGGGGCTTTAGCAATAGAAATTCATTTTCTCACAGTTCTGGAGGCCAGCAGGCCAAGCTCAGGATGTCAGCAGGTCTCGCATCTCCTGAGGCATCTCTCCTTGGCTTGCAGATGGCTGCCTTATTTCTGTGTCCTCACAAGGCCTTTTTCCTGTGTGCCCACATCCCTGGTGTCTCTGTGCATCCAAATTTCCTCTCCTTATAAGGACTCCAGGAAGATTGCATTTGGGCCCACCCAGATGACCTTATTTAACCTCAACCACCTCTTTCTAGGCCCCATTTCTAAACACAATTACATTCTGGGGTACTGGAGGTTAGGTTTTTGATGTATGAAATTGGAGGGGACACTACTCAACCTGTAACAAGAACCTTCATATCTCAGGGAGCAGCCACAGGCTTACCAAGCTTTGCCCGAAAAGAAACAGAAGTGCATCTAAGCCTTGTTTGCAGTTCTCTGTTGATGTCACTGTATTTTTCATAACATAACAACAACATTTATTGCAGTCACAAATCAATTCCTAATAAATCTCTTAGGAATCTTTGAAATTCACTCACTCAAAGCAAAGTTTGCTCCCCCTGATTAAGAAAAAAGTGGGTTTATTAGTAACGGTTTTTTTTTTGGGGGGGGCATCGATTTTTATAATGGTTATTTTGTTCTTCAATATTATAAGTAACATCTGTTTCACGGGTAATAGTCTTGTCTCAAGTTGAATCAAACAGATAAGAGGAAAAAGCATATGTAAAATGCCTTTCCTGTTTGACAAGATTTCCATGAAATGAAACCCAGGTTTAAATCTTTATTTCTGCCTTTAATAAACATGACAGGACAGCTTAGAGTATGAGCATCATGGGTAAATAGGAATTTTACTGCTCCAGACCCCAATTAATTACACAAGAGTCATCCAAGAAGTGTCTCCCAGGCCCCTCTGCCTGACGTTTCTCAGCTGCTCACAGGGGACAATCACCTGCGGTGTCTCTGCCTGGCCGTGTGCAAGCCAGGCACAGCGGAGGATCCTAGAGGCCAGTAGACCCACCTGCCAGGCCGGATGCCACTGGCAGGCTGCTTCCTATGGGAGGCCCTCCACGACATAAAGAAAATTTTTGTTTACTGTAAACTAAATGTGAACTATAATCTACTGTACTCCCTGTGCCTAAAATCCCCTATGATATCTGTGCGATTTCTGAAGTTTAGGTAAAAAGAAGGAAAGTTTGGTCAAATATGCTAAGTAGAGTCCACACATTTATCTCTTCTTCCTTCCAAAACCTGAACAAAATGACAGTGAAAAAATTAAAAAGATGGTGGCTCAGCTGGTAAAGAATCTGACTGCAATGCAGGATACCCAGATTTAATTCCTGGGTCGAGAAGATTCCCTGAAGAAGGGCATGGCAACCCACTCCAGTATTCTTGCCTGGAGAATTCTATGGACAAAAGAGCCTGGAGGGCTACAATCCATGGTACTGCAAAGAGTCAGACATGACTGAGCAACTAACACATACACCAAAAAAAAGAATTGGGGAGATAAATGCAGCACATGAGAATCGTCGACATTTGGGGGGAATAAAAAGGAAAAGGAAAATGGCCACTTCCTCGGCCAGTGGAAAACGCTAGAACCCGACAATGTGCAGAGAACTCTGGAAAACTGGGCATGTGGACACTGCACGTTCCTAGGCAGCAGGGGCTGAGGTGCTGACTGAAAGTCTGCATATGCGGGACATATACGTCTCTTTCCCCACCAAATGGGGAAATTTAGCCTGGATCCATCCCTGCCCGGAAGGCAAGAATGTATTCTTTAGAGAACTGGAACCAGAGGATCTCCAGACTCAGTCACAACAGGCATAGCAGATGGGGAGCCAGGTGCTAGGCCAAGAAGGAGGCACTTAGATGAAAGCCTGTTTTCCAAGCAACCCTTCCTGTCTTTGTTCCCAGAACATTAGTGTCTGGGTATATACCTCCCAGGCAGGAAGATAAAATATAATTCTCCAAAGAAACTGTCTAGCCCTAGAGAAAAGGTCCAGAGAGATTCCACTTGAAATGTCCTATGTCAGGCCAGCTCATCTACCAACAATACTTACGAAGGAACCAGCTCCCTTCACACACACAGAATTTCCCATTGGTTTCTTACTGCATCAGTTCTTAACCATAAATGGACATTCAAAGATTACCAAACACTGGAAGAAGTTCTCAAAAATGAAAAAAAGAGAACTGAACAAATAAACATTTTTAAGGAGCGAAGGAGACCAAGACACAGTAGACAGAACAGAGGAAAAACCCTAAGAAAAGAAAAAAACCCTACGGTCATTTCATTTGAGAAAATACTGTGTTCATGAAACAAGATAGACGACAATAAAAGAAGAATCAGAGTGTGAAAGGAGAGTCTGAGGAGTTAAATACATAGTAACCGAAATAGAAAATATTCAACATATTAAATATTTGTATTTATCTGTTTCCCACCTTCCACTCTAACATACATTCTTTGTAAACAGGAACTTTTCTTTGTTCACTACTATTTTTGAAATCTCCCAAAACAATGCCAGGCAATTATCAATGTCTGGAGGAAAAGTTGTACCATAAACTAAAAGTAATACTGTATAACCGGAGAAGGCAATGGCATCCCACTCCAGTACTCCTGCCTGGAAAATCCCATGGACGGAGGAGCCTGGAAGGCTGTAGTCCATGGGGTCGCTGAGAGTCGGACACGACTGAGCGACTTCCCTTTCACTTCTCACTTTCATGCATTGGAGAAGGAAATGGCAACCCACTCCAGCGTTCTTGCCTGGAGAATCCCAGGGACGGGGGAGCCTGGTGGGCTGCTGTCTATGGGGTCGCACAGAGTCGGACACGACTGAAGTGACTTAGCAGCAATACTGTATAACACTTATTTGCCTCAGTAGTAAACAATATTTACATGGCCACAATAAGGTAAATGCTGACTGGAGGCTAAACTTGTGTGCAACAAATATGTGGCATTAACTGGGGCAAGGGCCAGGGAAGAAGGTTGGAGGTTATAAGAAAGGTTGGAACCTGAGACCCTTCACTTAAAATGCTTGTACCTGAACAAAAGTCTCCTCAAGCAACAAAATACAAAGAAACTATAAGGGACTAAAAATAACTGTATGTATGAGCAGGTGGGGAAAATTATAAGTAAGACACAAAAAACCCAACTATCACTTCTGCCACTGAGTCTGTTACCATAACCAGGGCTCTTGGTCTTCCACAATCAATAGAAATTGATAAGGCCAAAGAAATTCAGGCTAGGCTTTCCCAGGGCCCCTGCTTTAGCAGAGTGGAGTGAAAATAAGCAACAAGTCCCCTTGCTTTCTCCCCAAGTGGGAGCGAGCTCATTTCTTACACGGAGTGGGTCCTGGGGTTGGGCCAGAAAGGAGACTTAGATGCCTTGCCCACCCTCTTGGTGATGTTGTGTGCAGGGAGCACGTGCGGGACCCAGCTTTTGCTTCTGGCTTTTTGGAAGTGGCAGTTAGGTTTTTTGGTCTCTTTGGATCTTGTTGTCCATAATTTGCCCCAATGCATGCAGTTATTTTTAGTCCCTTATAGTTTCTTTGTATTTTGTTGCTCCAGGAGATGTTTGTCCAGGTGCAAGATTGCAGCAAAGGTCCTGGGTCCCAGGTCCCACCCTGTCTTGGAGAAAAGCTTCATGCCATGGCAGTGGTGATGCTGGTTGAGTCGCTAAGTCCTGTCCAATTCTTTGGACCCACAGACTGTAGCACACCAGGTGCCTCTGTCCAGGGTATTCTCCAGGCAAGAATACTGGAGTGAGTTGCCACTTCCATCTCCATTTACTACCATAACATGAAGTAAACAGGTAACGTCTAATTTAGATAAATCAAGAATTAACAGTTTTAGCAAACTTTAGAAATATGTGAGTACATAAGAAAAGACCTAGAAATAGTTGCCAATGGATATAGAGAGAATAGCAGGTAAGGAGTATCAGACCTAGATCGATACTGTTTTTGATTTTAAGATTTTTGTGTGGCATTGATTTTTTAAAAATTATGTTTGCATACTTTAGCAAATATAAAAAAAATAATGCTATATAGATGAATATATAGGAGGAGGTATATGGGAGAGAGACAGAGACAGAGAGAAGGGAGAATGGGTAGGGAGGAAAGAAGGTTTGAATAAATAATCAGTTCAGTTCAGTCACCCAGTCGTGTCCAACTCTGCGACCCCATGAATTGCAGCACGCCAGGCCTCCCTGTCCATCACCAACTCCCGGAGTTCACCCAAACTCATGTCCATTGAGTCAGTGATGCCATCCAGCCATCTCATCCTCTGTCGTCCCCTTCTCTTCCTGCCCCCAATCCCTCCCAGCATCAGAGTCTTTTCCAATGAGTCAACTCTTCGCATGAGGTGGCCAAAGTACTGGAGTTTCCTTTAGCATCTCCTTCAAAGAATACCCGGCGTCCTTCCATGGATCCATGCGCTACCAATGTGAGGTTTAAATTACTTCAGGTCAAAAACCCAGGGCTGACACAGCATCATGGCTGGCAAAGTACTGGTCTTCCGCATCATCCTTCCAAAGAATCCCGCAGATGGATGGTTGGATCTCCTTCAGTCCGACTCTTTGCGACCCCATGAATGAATCGAAGCACGCCAGGCCTCCCTCCCTCTGTCCATCACCGAACTCAGATCGGATCTCAGCTCAGTCCATCACCTTCCTGCTGGAGTTCACTGAGACTCACGTCCATCGAGTCAGTGATGCCATCCAGCCATCTCATCCTCTGTCGTCCCCTTCTCCTCTTGCCCCCAATCCCTCCCAGCATCAGAGTCTTTTCCAATGAGTCAACTCTTTGCATGAGGTGGCCAAAGTACTGGAGTTTCAGCTTCAGCATCATTCCTTCCAAAGAAATCCCAGGGCTGATCTCCTTCAGAATGGAATGGTTGGATCTTCTTGCAGTCCAAGGGACCCTCAAGAGTCTTCTCCAACACCACAGTTCAAAAGCATCAATTCTTCGGCACTCAGCCTTCTTCACACTCCAACTCTCACATCCATACATGAACACAGGAAAAACCATAGCCTTGACTAGATGGACCTTTGTTGGCAAAGTAATGTCTCTGCTTTTGAATATGCTATCTAGGTTGGTCATAACTTTCCTTTCAAGGAGTAAGCGTCTTTTAATTTCATGGCTGCAGTCACCATCTGCAGTGATTTTGGAGCCCAGAAAAATAAAGTCTGACACAGTTTCCACTGTTTCCCCATCTATTTCCCATGAAGTTGTGGGACCAGATGCCATGACCTTCGTTTTCTGAATGTTGAGCTTTAAGCCAACTTTTTCACTCTCCACTTTTACTTTCATCAAGAGGCTTTTTAGTTCCTCTTCACTTTCTGCCATAAGAGTTGCAGCTGCTACATGGACAGAAGTCTTCCACCATGGAAGTTGGCTTCCCCCATAGATCAGGTGCCATTTTTCAACATTTCAGGCTCTAGTCATAGGCTGCCTCTTCATGCCACAGTGGTCACTCCACTGAATTTTCAGCATGTGCCTTGAATCACACCTTGTCAAATTTCCTCTTTCATGTTCCATCTTCTGATTTTAATAAATCTATAGTGCAGACCTTGTCTGGTAACTTCTTGAACAGGTATTTCTATGGTTATGGTCATCACATGGCATCCTTGGGCACATCCATTTTTGTTGCTCCCTTTGAGTTGAAAGGTAGCTGAAGAGACTTTTATCAGCCCATGATAAGTATATAAGACAACATTCTATATCATTAGTAAAAGTTCTAGGTTGTAAAAAACAAAACAGAGGGTTTCTAAGTTGCCCTAAAAATCAGGCTTCAATCCTTCAGGTCCACACAGTCTTGGCTGGGTGTTTGGAAGCCCACTTACTAAAACAGTGCCCCAGTGGATCAGCAGTGTCATCGTTTCCACTTTCCTGGACTAAGGTAACCAAGATTTTCTGTAATCTGACTCCAGTTTTCTTTTCAGCCTCATTTGCCTCACATTCTATTCAAAAGGGCTGCTCTCCAAGCAAAACATCCTTTCTTATCTTCACCCTTTTTCTCAGAATTCCAAATTCCTGCAATGGTTCTCATGAATGTATGCTGTCGTGTCCTGCGCTTTACGACCCCATGGACTATAGCCCACCAGGCTCCTCTGTCTGTGGAATTTTCCAGGCAGTACTGGAGTGGGTTTCTATTTCCTACTTGAGGGGATCATCCCAACCCAGGTATCTAATCTTAGTCTCCTGTATCTCCTGCACTGGCAGATGGGCTTTCTTTTTTTAACCACTGGCATCACCTGGAAAGCAATGGCTCTCTTTTCCTCTATGTTTGGAGTCCTTTGCATCTTTCCAAACACAGTCTGGATCCCCCTCCTACCCTGCTCCGCGTACTTTCCCACACTGCACTGACCGAAAGGTTGACTCTGCCCATGAAATTTCAAAGCACTCACACCTTTAGCATCCCACATGGTACATGAATCTTCAGGGCTCTGCTTACATCATCTGGGACACTATTTAATCTTCCCTGTATCTCTGCTCATCTTCTCACCAGATTATAAGTGCCTTAAAGACAGGATATACATTGCCTTCTTCTCTTTCCCTCCTTGAGCCATTGGTACACCTCAATAAATACACCTTTATCTTGGATTATTATTACTGAATGAAGCACTTCAGTAGGAGATAATACCCACCACAGATCCTGATGGATATGAACAACATCCACCTTATCTTTTCCTTCCACTCTAGGATTACTTTTGCTCAACATAGTCAGTCACTCACATTTGATGACCCTTGCTACCAGAAGCCCAGTGTTCTGGAGCTAGCCTCATCCTGCTAGGCCCTGGCCCAGAATAGGACAGTAAGAAAGGCAGTAAAACAAGAGACCCTAGAGCACAGTGTTAAGCTCATGGAACCCAAAGCTGGATTCCACTATGAAACTCTGGGCAAGTTATTTCACCTCTATGAGCTTCCATTTCCTCCTGTGTAGACTGGACAATAATAATAGGACCCATCTCATAAGATTTTTATGCAGATTAAATGACTTAATAACTATAAACATTGTAAACACAGGAAAGATTGAGGACAGGAGAAGGTGGCAACAGAGGATGAGATGGTTGGATGGCATCACCGACTCAACGGACATGAGTCTGAGCAAACTCCTGGGAAAGAGTGAAGGACAGGGAAGCCTGGCGTGCTGCAGTCCCTGGGGTCGCAAAGGGTCAGACACAATTTAGAGACTCAATAACAACAAATATTATTACTTCTTTTAAAGACCAGGATCCAACTATGACTTTCTTTGACTGTTCTCTCCTTATTTCTTTTTCTAGAAAACTCTTTGGTGGCTCTTATCCACTTTTATGGTTCTGTTATATTTTATGGCTCTCCCCAGATGGTTGAGTACTGCAGAGGATACCAAATGTACCCAGAGATGGACCCAAGCCTCAAGTCCTGGGGGACAAGCTCCTTGGCCTCAATCAGTGGCCAGCCCCATGTGAAAGGTTCTGCCTCTTTGGCATAATAAAAATGTTTCTAACAATAAGTGCAAGATTTCTACAAGAATATAACTGTAGAAATGTGAAAGCTAAGTGAGATGAAGCATTTTCACGGATGTGAATGTCTTCAAAGAATGGAAGATACTTTCCACTGTTTTTTTGGTCTTTTGTTTTAGAAATTCCGTATCTTTCACGGTTATTTGTTTCTTAGGGTGCTTGTCAATGTTAAGTTGAACACATGAGTCTCCACGTTTCACCAACTGTGTCTTTTCGGTTTTCCCTCATCATGGTGTGGGGTGGACAGGCTATTCCTGAGAGAATCCTGTCCCTTGAACAGCTTAAGGGCTAAGATTTATGCACTGAATAACCTGTCTTTCCTGGGGCTGAAGTCTATAAATTGAATGATTTCCCCCCTGGGGCCTGGGAGCTGCCCTATACACTTTGTATCTAATCAGGGAAGGGGAAAGGCTGCTAAGGGCTTCGATCTAGAGGAGGCCTGTCACTTGAAGCCACTTTCACTCAACTTTCATAGTAACAGTCAGTATAAGATGAGAGAAATGACACAAGAAAATAGCTGTGCTCTCAAAAACCATAGTATTCATCCCAGAGTCTTAAGAATCATTTGCTACCATATTGATTATCCAGTTACACATTCAACTGCCTGGGAAAGAAACTTATATTTGGGAGATTGGGAAAGGAGGGCAGAGGGAGAAAGAAAGAGAGAAAGAGAAAGAAAGGACTGGATGAATTACAGGGGAAATAAGAGAGAAAAAGGCCTCAGAAGCCTCATACACCCGTGACAAGTCACGCAGCCACCATCGTGTAAAAGATTTTGATGGCTTTATTCTCGAGCCACGCAGCAGACTAGAGCTGTGGGTCTGGGCCCACAGCAGCTGTGCTTTGCCCCTGCCTGCTGTGACCAAGAAGATCCATCTCGAAGGTGCCCAGGAGGCCCCGTCTTCATGAGCTTCCCGGGCAATTGATAAGTCATCAGTTGGGAAGTAGAGACATTCGCAGGTTCAGACCTGAAGCTTGGTCCTTAAAATGAACTGGAAGCATCTGGCTGTTGTGCTGTCAGTAGGTAATGACGCAGCCGCGTCACACACCCAGATGTGATTCTACATTTCTGCAGCTGTTCTGGTGGGAGTTTCAACACCCAAAACATCTGCTGTGGGGACTCTGTGGTACAATTCTCACTCCATCTCTCTAGGTTCTTATTCTTTTCCCAGAAAATGTACTTTCTTTCCACTCGGCGTTTTCTTATTTTCCAAAGACATTATTCCCAGCAAGGAGATACCCTTCCAAATTCTGTGTAAGATGGAAAAGAAATCCATAGTATCTTCAAAATTCATTGCCAAGCTGAGGGGGTGTGACAGTAATTCACTTTATGAGGCTTGATGAGATAGAACATTATAGCCAGGCAAGGAATTCATACTTTATGGCACATGTAGAAGAAAAAAAAAAATGTAATGAAGTCATTTCTGTGTGTTAAACACCATGGTTAGGGGAACATCTTTCAAGTCCAAAACGTTTATCTCCGAGATATTTGCTAGCATCATCAACCTGTACTTATAAAGCACTCTTGGTACTGTCTATTTAGTGGATAAAAGACCCTGATACAGCATGATTCCTCAAATATTTTAGGTGATTAATACAAACTCACGTAATAGTTTTGAAGAGCAACAGGAAATATTGAGTCATAAAATATTCATGTACTTTGACCCAGTAATTTCTGGGAATTTATCCTAAAGACATTGTTTTATATATGGAAAAATCTCATGTATAAAGAGGTTTACTGTGGCATCTATTACAGTGAAAAATGGATTCAATCTATTGTCCTGAAATACAGAAATAATTAAATAAATATGGTGTCTCGACTTCCACAGGATACATGGAAAATCAATGTGAAGGGCTCAAATGCTCCAGTTGCTCAGGCAGCAATTAAGAAGATAGTTACTGGAGCTCACAATAATAGGTGGAATGCTTTGACATACATTCAGTGCAAGAACAAAACACAAAGTCGTTTGTACATTATCCTGAGAATCATATCAAAACCTGACATTTCAAAATGACCCAAAGTATTTGCTCGAAAATAATAATAGCTAGTGTGCTTGAGTGGGAGAATTATGAGCAATTTTCTGCTTTTCTCCAGTTTCCTAATTATTTATGAAAGGGTTACATGACTTGAGTCAGTAAAAAGACCAAGAAAATTCATCTTTAGGGTATAAAACAAAGACATGAACTCTGCCAATGCAAGTGAGTCTGAAGGAAAACACTACCAGTGGAGCCTGAGGCATCTCGTAAAAAGAAATGTGGAGCTAGCAGACTCCAGATGGAGACCCATTTCTCTGTCACAGCCTCAGCTTTCTGCCTGTTTTCTCCAGAGTTTTAAGGAATCCAAAGTGAAGTTAATCCCAGATTCTGACTTCACCTGCCTGAGCAGGAAGCACAGTGAGAAAATGAAGGGACCAATCCAGTATCGTACAATGTTCCTAAGTAAGCACATATGGGGAGAATTATTTTTCTTAATTTCAGTCACTGAAAAAACTTGGAAGAAGGCTCCTCTTTTTGGTTCCACCAGGTAACTTTTGCAAAGGCATGAAACTTGGGGAGAACGACTATAGCACTTCTGCCTCTCCACCCAAATGTCTTTGCCAACCTCATCACAAGCCTGAAGGAGTAAACAGATCCATCTAATATTACTTTGAGTCTACTTTTTTTTTTTTAAACACTCCTCTCAGAGTTAAATAGTACACTGACTTTTTTTAATATTCCCAAAATAAACTGCTATTTCTTAGCCTTTTTGGAGGACAGCCTTAATTTAGGAGTAAAAGGGGATGCTTGAGTGATAATAAACTGAATAGTGTCCGGATTTCTCAAGGAAATGCTGACCCAGCACCATGGCCCTCAAGTACACCATTAGAATTCTTTGATTTCCTGTCATGGCAGACAGTTCAAAAACTGAAAGTAAATAGGAGACATAGAAAATCAATGAGAGGTGCTGATTTGTCCCAGCTGCCGAGGTCTGTTAATTACATCATATTTTTATGGAGACATTCAGCATCAACATGCCAAGTGCCCACGTCTGGAGGCCGTTGTCTGCCATTCTGTTGGGGGCAGCTCTTCTCCCCAGGCCAGTCGGTTAATTGTAAAAGGACAAGCTACTCCAGGAATGCCTGCCTGTGCAGACCAACTCTCTGAAGTAAATTCCAGATGATCAGATGATCGCCATGTCTTCTGTTACCATAGAGATAAGAGGTGCTGGGAGCTGGAGAGGGGCCACTCGGGTGGCAGGAAGCGAGGTTGTCAGTGTGCACAGTGTAAACCTGGGGAAAATGAAAGCCTGTTCTCCTTGGGCAGCCAGGCCGTGGTGGGCTAAGTGGGAGAGAGCCAAGAAAGGATGAGAGACCGCAGGGAGCCACGGAGGGAAACAATGCACGCGAGAGGACAGAGCTCCCGAGAGGACAAGGCTTGCCAGAGGACAGAGCTCAAATCTGCGTGAAGTGCAGGGAGGCTGGGAGCCACGGATTTCCAGGACAGCGTCCTCTGAGCACCATCGCCCTTGCTAAGAAACGAAAGGAGGCTCCAGCGCCAGCACAAACTTCATGGCTTGTTTCCTTAAAGGCCTTTCCACGCGTCCTTGACATTTACATCCTTCCAGAGCCCTCTCTGGTTTCTGTTCCTCCTCTCTAGCCCATATTCTTCCCTTTTGCTTTTCTCACATTCTTCCAGAAGTTTCCAGGGTCCCCCTTTTTTTCCATCTTTATGCATGCTAAAACAAGCTTCTTCATCCAGGCATCTCTAAATCATCACAACTCACCCACTTTCCTTCTCTTCTTTTTTCTCTTTACAGCACCTCCTTCCCTCATTTACTTCTTGCAATTTACTTCCTTCCCTGAGGCTACCCTGGTGGCTCAGTGGTAAAGAAGCCACCTGCAATGCAGAAGAGCTGGGCTCAATCCCTGGGTCAGGAAGATTCCCTGGAGAAGGGAATGGCAACTCACTCCAGTATTCTTGCCTGGGAAATTCCATGGACAGAAGAGTCTGGTAGGCTACAGTTCACGGGGTTGCAAAGAGTTGGACACGGTTTAGAAACTCAACAACAATAATTTTTTTCCCTAATTATAGTTTCTTACACAGCTATTTGGAAGGAAGAAAAATCCAATGCCTGTCAAAGATGCTCTGAGACATTTCCCAATGTCCAGTCCCTCCTGTTCACCTCCCCCTCAAACACTGGGTCTGTCTTAAGCAAAGTCTTGACCCAGGGTGTGACTTTCAAATCCCCTGTTCCTCAGAGAGGCTCCAAATATTCTACACATATCTATGGTAGTCCTATTATTTAAATATGAATTTCAAATGTGTGACACCCATCTCATATTCTCTGCCTCCACCCCCCAAAATGTACACATTTTTAATGTAAATCAAATGCACATTACACTTAAATGTACATGCATGTAATACGTATGCATTACATACATGTAATACACATAAATATGTACTATGTTACATTTTCACATAAATTCGATGTAAATTGTACATTTTCAAACTTAGAAGATTTAATGTTATTTAATGCTGTGAATTTGTGCCAACCAAGTAAAGTGTTTTGTGCAGATTTGGAAATAAAGATCCTCCTAGAATTTCAAGGAACTGTGTCATTGAGTAGGAACACTTTAGAGCTGCACTGGTATTTTTATAAATTAGGCCTGTGCATGACTATTCATTTAAATTGTACAAAAGTACACAATTAAAGCACACGGGTGAAGAGCCCAATTAAATCCGAGTGAGGGTGGCTGTGTCTGCTTGGGGATTTGTGCTGGTGCACAGTAAACCATCATAGGGCTTGTTTTAATGTCATCATTGCTTTTTTGAGTGACTTTTCCATGAGAGGATTTGAGCACTTACTAAATAGCATCAGTGATCCAACTTTAAAATATAAATTTTCTGCTACTCTTCATGCAAGGATCCAGATCAATCTGATTAAGGATGTCTCCCAAAACTGCAGAGCCAGCTGTCAAGAAACTCATAATTTGCAACTATTTATCTCAGTAAATCTATTGATCCAGAAGCTGATCTAAGGCTGTAACTGTTATGCGTAACTTCCAATGGTTAATTTTGACTTCATTCAAATACCTTCATTTTTATAATTTACTGATTTTGTAAAGATAATTGTTATAAACTTATAACAAAGCAAACGTTTATTAATAAATTATCATCTAATTGACTTTTTCTACTAGGGTTTCCATTTAGATTTCATTTGAAAAGAAATGCTTTGCTAGAAAATACAATGTTGAGAACCACTGGCTTCACCCACCACCTGCTCATCCCCTTCTCTTAACCTCCACTGACAGTCCTTGCTTTTCCAGGCTGTTTTATGCTGCTCTGTTTCCTCCTTTTGAACTAAATACCACCACTCTGATCAACCTGCTCTAACCTGAAAAATTGTTGTTGTTCAGTCAATAAGGTGTGTCTGACTCTTTTCGACTCCATGGACTGCAGCATGTCAGACTTCCCTGTCCTTCACTATCTCCCAGAGTTTGCTCAAATTCATGTCCATTGAGTCGATGATGCTATCTAACCATCTCATCTTCTGTCACCCCTTTCTCCTTTTGCCTTCAATATTTCCCAGCATCAGGGTCTTTTCTAATGAGTTGGCTCTTTGTACCAGGTGGCTAAAGTATTGGAGCTTCAGCTTCAGTGTTAGTCCTTCCAGTGAATATTCAGGGTTGATTTCCCTTAGGATTGACTGGTCTGATCTCCTTGCTATCCAACAGACTCTCAAGAGTCTTTTCCAGCACCACAATTAGAAAGCATCAAAACCTGAAAACTGGGCTCACACTAAGGGTAAAAATGATTTAAGATGTGTGTGTTGGGGGTGGGGTTGCCTTTTCCCTCAAGTCTTAATGAACCAACAGAAAGGATTGAATCATTCACAGTACATTTTTGGCACTTGGACATCCAGAAGAACCTATCTGAGGCAACATTTAGTTAATCTTGTTTCCTTTGATTGGGTTTATCAAACTCTTGTCTGAGGACCACGAGCATAGAACCACTTGTGAAGTACTTGTTAGAAAGGCCGATTCCTGGAACCTACTCCAAACTCTCTGGAGGCTGGGACCTGGAGCTGCCTTTAGAGCAGGACCCTCAAATAACTCTGCACTTGGAAATTCAAGGATGACCACCATCAATCTTCTGCACTTGAGTGTAGGCAAGGGCTCACCAGAGATGCTGCCTCCCCTCCCTTCACGTCCATTGAATGACACAGACTAAGAGTCATCCCAGGAAGGTGTCTTAGGTACACAAGCAAGACACAAGTGCAGAGAAAGGACAAACTGGTTATCTAGGGAGCACTTTCCAGAAGGAAAAGAAAACAGTTCTGATTTCCTTTTCTCCAGCTCCAAACTCATTGGTCAGCAGCAGAAGCAGGTTAAGACTGGTGGCGATAGTGGTGGTGGGTAATAAAGAACCCACCTGCCAATGCAGGAGATGTTAGAAATGTGGTTCAATCCCTGGGACAGGAAGATCCCCTGGAGGAGGGCACGGCAACCCACTCCAGTATTCTTGCCTGGAAAATTCCATGGACAGAGGAGCCTGGCGGTCTAAAGTCCATGGGGTCGCACAGAGAAGGACACAGCAGAAATGGCTTAGCACATCTGACCCACAGAGGAAGCCCAGCCCCTGGCCCAGCCTGGAGGAAACAGTAGCAGGAAAGGAGGGGGCTGTGTGGGCAGTAAATGCAGACCAGGTGACAGGCTGCGGGGACAGCATAGCGGCCTTGAACTCTGCTCCCCCTGCCTGTGGAGAGAGAGTTTTCCTGGGATGTGCATCTTTCTCAGCCCTTTGCCAGGCAAGCCTAGGATTCTGGAAGTCCCCAGGCTTGAAGCACTGGAGCAGAGCAAGCCCTTCGCCGGGTCTGGCACCTCCTCTGGCTGTCATTCGTACCTCTGTTCTGCCTTCATAAAAATCCACCGTGCACTCCAAAAGAGGAACTAGGACACTTCGCTTTTATTCCACATGCATCTCATTTGTCTTCAGTAGGTTCTTCCATAATCTCATCATTATTGCTATGGCCCTCCGAGGACAGCTGACTTGCATTAATCAGTCCAGCCCCTCATCGCTCACCAGATTCTTTACACTTTTACCATGCCCTGGGGCCTGCTAACTTACTTGAAAAATTAATAAACCTCCCCCCTCTTTTCTTACCTTATTAATGTCTGTCTTTGTAACCCATTATCCCCGCATATCATCAGAGATCACTGGAGGGTGTAGTGGTCACTGGCTAGCTCCCCTCCTTCTATCCTAAAACTGGAAACTCCCCCATCTCCCCAGGGGCCAGAAGGAAAATGGCCTTCGTGGGCTGGCAGGATGTTTGTTTAGCAGCTCGATGGCACCATGGACGGAAGGCAGGAGAATTCTTGGGCTTCTGCTCAAGGCCATTAAGGCCCATTAAGTTGTTCCCTCCTCCCCCACCACCTCCCCCCCTCTTTTGTGCACCCTAGTAAATCTGACTCATTAGCTTTAGATGTTTTGAAATACTGGTACATTAATCACTTGTGTTTGCACACTGTTTATGTGGGTTGTTGGTCATGGGCTGTAGTTATACTGGCTGTCTCCCTTGCTTACTTAAAGGTACAATCCAATTGAAAATAAAGATTTTTGCAGGTTTGCTCATTACACACAGTGTCGGCAGCTGGTGAGTGTCTTTTGCAATTCATCAGAGGCCTCCCAGACCACCTGCTCTCCGCATCCTGCAAACAGCTGGCTCTGGGTAAGTACCATAAGCTATTACCTTATACAGCAAATAAATAAATAAATGGATGGATGGGTAGACAAATAAATAAATACATTGACTTGTCAGCCTTGGAGCTTTGCTTCTTGATGGGAAAAGGCAATTTTGACTAGGGGAAAAATACCTCTAGCCCAAACCTCTGTGGTGCCATTTAAATGAAAAGTAAGGGAGCAGGTGAAACTCTCAAAATTTCAAGTGGAAATATTTTGTCACATGAGTATCAAGGCAGCCAAGAAAAGGACTCCACAAGAGGCTGGCTGTGTGGTTTGGTACAAAGAGTGGGAGGAGGGGAGATTGAATTGAATTGCCTTTTGGTTTGGGCTTTCCCTGGTGGCTCAAGAGGCAAAGAATCCAATGCAGGAGACATAAGAGACATTGGTTCAATTCCTGGGTCAGGAAAATCCCCTGGAGAAGGGAATGGCAACCCACTCCAGTATTCTTGCCTGGAAAATGCCATGGACAGAGGATATAGAGGACCCCAGGCTATAGTCCATGGGGTCCCAAAGAGTCGGATGTGGCTAAGCAACTAACACTTTTCTTTTCTTACCTTTTTTTTTTTCCTGCAAAAAGTCAAAGGGAAGCTTTGTGGAATTTGAGCTAAGGCCACCAAATGTCCCAGCATTAAGAAGCCAACCCCCAAATCATCACATAGCACCTTAGATTTTTGTGGTCTTTGGTCTAGTTTTTGACCCTGAGAATGATCTCTAGGTGGCCGTGCCCTGCTCCTATCCCCAGCCCCCTGTCCTGATCCTGCAACCCAAAGAGAGCCCAAGGACAAGCAGGAGCCAAACGTCGGCCATGCAGCCAGGCACCTGCCAGGAGGAAGGGCAGGACTGGAGAGCAGACCAGCTCTTGGCTGACCGATGGCAGAGCTTAGCAACACAACTGGAAAATGGTTGGATGTGTAGGGGGACAGGAGTTCAGCAAGTCCTTTTGAGACATTTTCAAGGTTTTCACAGACTCCCAGATAGTTCCCAAGTAGACTACTATTAATAATTTGAAGCTTGTAAACATCACCCACTATAGCTATAATCCCCCAAGATCACTGACTCCAGTCTCCATGGATTGGTCAAAATCTGTCTTCTGACTTGTCCTTGCAAAACTGGAAAGACAATTTGTTATAGGACAGATATCTATATGACTTATCTACGAGCTTCACCAATCAAATCCCAAAACAGTGCTGTTAGAAATCATTATTTTTATCTTATGGCTGGCTAAATTCTAATCAGTTTTGCAGCTTTATTTGTGTTACTTTTTTAAAGCAGGAGTATTTGTGGGTTGAACTGACATGGAGAAATGTTTTCCATTTTTCCAGATTGAAAAATTGAAGATGAAGATACATCCATATTCCTACATTTTTCTTACTTTAATCCCTCAAGGAGTACTAAGAGCCTAGTTGTTCTGTGTGGCAGAGAACTAGGAGTATCAGTTTGTCAGAAATACAGACCCCCGAAACAGAATACACATTTTAACATTTAAGATCCCCAAGGGACTTGTTGGTGTGTTAAGTGTTGACAAGCACCACTCTTATATACACTTGATTCTTTTAGGTCAAAAGTATCTACAGGGATGGCCACAAGTCATATCAATACTAAGGTGGTCATAAGAATCTGAATAACAAAATGCAAACCAAGCAAATTCCTCACCTACTATAGGACCTAAAATGCCCAATTCGTTGGAGAAGCAGAACAATGTGGTAGAAAAGAAAGAGGGGACTTGGAGTCAGAAAAATCTGGATTTACTTCCTGACTCTGTCACTCAGCAAAATCTGACCTAAGCTAGTCACACCCCGGAAGCTTCATTTCCTCATTTGAGAACAGAGATAATAGCAACTCTGCCGCCAGGATGGCATCAGAAATAAAGGAGCTCCTTTATGTGCAGTCACAGGATAAGCTCAAAAAAGTATTATACGTGTATAATTAAACTGTGGTCATCATAGTAATAATAGGGATGTTGAAGACAGAACAACTGGATTAACCCAAGGGATGAGAATGAGAACCCCACCCAGCGGTGGGGGGAGAAGAAACAGGCCCCAGTTTCCTGCAGTGGCGCAATTAACTCTCACTAGCGGCAGTGGAAGGGTTTCCCAGGTCGCTCAGTGGTAAAGAACCCACCTGCCAATCCAGGAGGCATAAGAGATGTGGGTTCCCCGGGGTGGAGAATATCCCCTGGAGGAGGGCATGGCAACCCACTCCACTATTCTTGCCTGGAGAATCCCATGGACAGGGCTGCATGGCGGGCTACAGTCCATGAGGTCGCAAAGTGCTGGACACGAAGTGACTCAGCGCACGCACACAGTGGATGCTGTCAGCTCACAGTCAATATTACGGCTGCAAAGAACAAATAATTTTATTTGGGATCTTAAGAACTGCAATTTAGTTGAGAGAGTAGCATTGAAAATATATGTTACCATATACAAAAGAGATAGCCAGTGGGAATTTGCTGTATGACACCAGAAGCTCAAATCCGATGTTCTGTGACAACTTAGAGGGATGGGATGGGGTGGGAGGTGGGAGGGAGGTTCAAGAGGGAGGGAACATATATACACCTGTGACTGATTCATGTTGATGTCTGGCAGAAACCAATACAATATGGTAAAGCAATTATCCTCCAATGAAAAATAAATAAAACATTTAAAAAAAAAGAATTTAAATTCAGGAGACACAGATTTGAGACACAGATTAGGAGTGTTCCAGGGAAGAAAAAGAGTCAAGGATATATAAAGGTAAAAGCCACAAGGTTGTTTAAGAATTACAACCCCTCATAATTGTATACATATAATTATGACTGATTCACGTTGATGTATGATTGACACCCTTGCTAACACAAGAAAGGAAATATCTGTCCTTAAGGGGTAGACTGAACAAGCTATTTTAGGATAAGGGTCTTTAAGGAGCTTACATTTCTGGAACATTGGACAGATGTTCTTGATACCTATGTTAAGACAGTGTTTGGTAGTGTTAGTCGCTCATTCATGTCTGACTCTTTTGAGACCCCACGCAATTTCCCAGGGAAGAATACCGCAGTGGGTTGCCATTCCTTCTCCAGGGGATCTTTCCAGCCCAGGGATTGAAACCATGTCTCCTGCATTGCAGGTGGATTCATGTTAAGAAATGGTCAAAGTTCATATTCCATTCGGGCTGAGATGTGCATAAGCCAGAGCTCCTCAGCAGTCTCCCAGCTCCACTGTAAAGAGCTCTCTGAGCAATATCGACTCCGTTTTGATTGTCCTTATACAGTGTATTCACTGGTGCAATCTCTCTGGCTCTCGAGAAGTATGAGAGATGTGTTAGATACAAAGAATTGAGTAGCCATTGCTGCGGGCCTTTGATTTATTGAAGAAAGTAGGTCTTCCCTGGTGGCTCAGTAAGTAAAGAGTCTGCCTGCAATGGGGGAGACCAGGGATCAATCCCTGGGTTGGGAAGATCCCCTGGAGAAAGAAATAGCAACCCACTCCAGTATTCTTGCCTGGAGAATCTGTAGACAGAGAAGCCTGGTAGACTACAGTCCATGGGGTCACAAAGAGTCAGACACGACTGAGTGACTAACAATTTCACTTTCTTTCAGGATGATTATTCAACAATTCAAGCAAACCTGTGGGAACACAAGGGCCTTCTAGGCAACATTTAAAGAAATGTTGATCTCTTACAGGCAGTAGACAGGAACAGAGTGTAGCAGAGCTTTAGAGAGAGTAAAATTTTCCTTCTGGAAAGTTTCCTTTGCTGAGATCAGGGCCCTAATAGGTGAAGCGCTGGACCTTGAGACTTGGAGTGGGTGTATCTGAGTGATGCATATGAGAATTTTTAGCTCCCAGATTCTCCTGAACCCTCTTTGCCTATAGTAGAGGCCCCCTCCCCTTTGTTAGAGATAATGCCCCCCAGCTTGCTTGAAGAGCTACCCAAAGCCACCACCCAGTTTGATGATTCTCCAGGAGGACCCAAAGGGTCAGCATATTGTCATACTCATAGTTATGTTTCATTACAGCACAAGGATATAAAGCAAAACCAGCAAAGGGAAAAGGAACACGAAGTCCACGGGAAGCCAGGTACAAGCTCCCAAGGATCCTTTCCCAGAGACGTCACAAAGAATGCACCTAAATCTCCCAGCAACAAGTGTGACAACATACGTAAAACGTTACTAACCCAGGAACCTCATCAGAGTCTCAGGACCCAGAGTTTTTACTGGTGGCTGATCATGTAGGCAGCGTCTGCCTGACACATATCAACATTTCAGATTCCCAGAAGGAAGGCAAGTACATTGTTTATACAATGTAGGCACCATGAACCACTCTTCTTAAAGCTAAGAGCTTTTCTGGTGGCTCAGGTGGTAAAGAATCTGCCTGCAATGCAAGAGACTTGGGTTCGATCCCTGGGTCAGAAAGATCCCCTGGAGAAGGGAATGGCTACCCACTCCAGTATTCTTACCTGGAGAATTCCATGGACCGAGGAGCCTGATGGGCTACAGTCCATGGGGGTCGCAAAGAATCAGAGTGACTAACACTTAAAGCTGGGAATGATGAGAGCTTCCCCAAACCCAAGTTCCCAGATGCCAGCCAACTTTGAAGCTGGTCTTTCAACCAAGAGCACTCATCCTTGTGACCCTGGGGCCAGACCTTGTAAGCATGTGTTCCTTCTCAAGTGAAGCCGTTTCTCTGTCAACAGAGGCCACTGGAGTGCCACCACAAGGTCACAACCGCAGGAAGGGGCTCCTCATGCTAGTTTCATGGTGCCATTTGCCTTTGGCCTGACTGCCAATACATCAGGATACAGGCGGCCCAGTGGTGCCTCACCAGCCCTCGGGGACCACCTCCAGCCTTATCCCTGCGCCCTCCAGCAGTCATCTTCCCCACCTAGGGGGCTGCTTCCTGCGGACCAGCACCAGCTGTGCCTTCTAGCAAGCTTCTCCACTGCCAGCATGCTGCGTGTTCCCATGGCAGTCATGCCCTCTCCGAGAAGGTCTGGATCTCAGCCTTGTGGGACAGAGGGAAAGCCTCTTCTCCTTCAGTCCTTAGTTCCTTCCTTATTTGTTGTCATTGTTGTTGTTCAGGCACTTAGCCGTGTCCAATTCTTTGCGACCGCATGGACTGCACAGCACGCCAGGCTTCCTTGTCCTTCATTATCTCCTGGAGTTTGCTCAAACTCACGTCCATTGAATCGGTGATGCCATCCAACCATCTCATCCTCTGTCAGCCCCTTTTCCCCAGTCCTAGCCATAGCAGCTGCTTTCCGCAAGTGCTGTTTCTATATCCTTGGAGGCCTCTTTTATGCTTTTTTGTAGTTAGCTATCTTTTACTAATTAATAATTCTTTAGATTAAAATTTTTCTTTTCAACTATCTTGTGAGATTGCTGCCTCCTGATTGGACTCTGACTGATGCCGTGTCTTAAAAGACCATGTTGCTCCCACTGCCCCTCCTAGAATAAGACAGATAGGGTTAAATCTTAGCACCTTCTGACTTGGACGTGCTGAATCAGTTAATGGACAGTGTGAACCATCCGCCAAAGGAGCTGCAAGACCTGGCCAAGATGTGCTGATAAGAATGGGGAGGGCCCATGACGGAATGGGTGCTAGGGGGTGGGGGCTTGGACCGTAGTTTGGGTAAAGGATACAAGTAAAATCAGCATGGAATGCTTTCCCATTATATGCAAATCTAGGCAGATACCCAGCTGCGGGGATGGCTTTTAAAAGCTTAAAAAATGTGATGATCCTTGTGACTAGTCCAGTGAATTAGACGTATCGAAGCTGCTCTGACAGGGACTTCCCTGGTGTTTTAGTGGTTAGAAATCTGCCTGGCAAATTCGGGGATCACAGGTTCGATCCCTGGTTGGAGAACTAGGACTCCACATGCCACTTAGCAACTAAGCCCACGTGCTACAACTGCTAGAGCCTGCACACTCTGGAATCCCGGCACTGCAACTGACTCAGTGCACTGCAAAGAAAAAACTCACAGGGCACAACGAAGATCCCACATGCTGCAACTAAGACGCCATGCAGCCAGATAAATATCGAAGGGAAAAAAAACTTGCTAGGGCAGATAGTCTAGAACGCGATCTCAAGGCTCAGAGAAGTGGATGCCAGAAGGTATTTACTAGGTAAAACCCTACTACCACCCGGAGGGCCCCGAGGACACCCTTATTCCAAACAGAAAAGGAATGCACTCCGGAGAGAGCACCGGCATGGTGAGAAGCTTAGTGGTGGCTCCGCTCTGTGGCCAAGGCTGAGAGGAGGAAACACAACAACAGAACTGAGCCCACTGAAAGCCCCAGAATCTTGAAATAATAGAGGTCTAGGGCAGCACCTCTCCATCTGAAGCAAGGTGAGCACAATTATCACAATGAAATCAAGGTCAGAGTAGCAGCCAGGGGCACCGGGAGAGCTATGGAGATGGTAAATAGAACACGGTGTTCCTGGGGGCAAGATTGATGAGCAGCCAGTGAGGTACTGCACAAATTACCCAACTAAAAGAAATCAAGAATGGATGATCAAGAGTCTGCAGGCAGCTGCCCAAATAAAAAAGTCATGATTGCTTGCCAGGTTTCTGGACCTGAGCCAGTTCTTGTTTCCAGAACAACTGAAGGAGAACTCAGATCCCCACACAAAAAACAACACTGGGATTCCACAGCAAGTGTATTCAATAATAACTCTCCCAGTGTTTCCCCCAAAGTGACCTACAGCCATTTACTTACTTAACTATCCAGTGGGAGAATGAGAACTTACAAGGGTTGCTAGTTCCAGGGTCTGAGTTGACTTTGATTCCCAGAGACCCAAAGCACCATTCTGCCCTCCATTATAACTGAAGAATATGGAGTCCAGACATGACCCAGGTCCAGCCCAATACGAGTCCATTGGGTCTGACATATCCATTGATTCTTTCCCTTATCCAAATATGTAACTGGAATGGGCACACCTGATAAATGACAGAACTCTTACATCAAGTTCTTGATCTTTGGAATAAGGGCCCTTGAAGTGGGGAAAGTCAAGTGGAAGCCTCTGAAACACCCCCACTACCCACCCACCCCCCACCACCCAGGATAGTAAATAAAAAACAAAACCATATCCCAAGGGGGATGGCAAAAAGGATTTTGTGCCATCATCAAAATTCTAAAGAATGCAGGAAAGGTGATAACCATGATGTCCACATTTGATTTACCTACCACTGTAAACCCTTACAGAACCCTACAGAAACTGTACTGATCATGGTGGACGACAGTTGACTATCACCAGTGGTGTGCTGGTAAGTGGTCCACAGCCCAAGAGGTTGCAGGAGGCTTGCTTTGTTGCCTCTGCCAATTCCCATGGTATAATATTCCCACCATAGGCTCGACAACCAACTCACAAGGCTCCTGAAAATGTAACAGTTGGCTCTCATAGGCCAGTATGGAGCTGCTCCAGCACACAGATTACCGCAGACTTAACTAAGCAAAAGTCTCGATTGCAGCCACTGTGGCTGATGTGGTATCTTGAACACAACCTTCGGCAATCCGCCGGCTATGCAAGAGACCCAGGTTCGATCCCTGGGTTGGGAAGATACCCTCAAGAAGGAAATGGCAACCCACTCCAGTATTATGGCCTGGAGAATTCCATGAACTGTATAGTCCGTGGGGTTGCAAAGAGTCGGACACGACTGAGCAACTTTCACTTCACTTCACTTCAGCACAGCCATAACTAGGAAGCTGGACAGCTCTTCTTATCCATCCCTATCAAAAAGAAGGATCAGAAGCAATTCATACTTGTATGGGTGGCAATATACAGGTGCCATCCCCCAGGCCTTGTTAACTCTTAACTCCCCAGGACCTTCATCATTATATAGTCCAAAGGGACTTGGACATTCTGGAGGTTTCTCAGGACATCACACTATTACCAACATGTTCATGAACTGGATCTGTTAAGTTCAGTTCAGTTCAGTCGCCCAGTCGTGTCCGACTCTTTGTGACCCCATGAATCGCAGCACGCCAGGCCTCCCTGTCCATCACCAACTCCCGGAGTTCACCCAGACTCATGTCCATCGAGTTAGTGATGCCATCCAGCCATCTCATCCTCTGTTTTCCCCTTCTCTTCCTGCCCCCAATCCCTGCCAGCATCAGAGTCTTTTCCAATGAGTCAACTCTTCGCATGAGGTGGCCAAAGTACTGGAGTTTCAGCTTTAGCATCATTCCTTCCAAAGAAATCCCAGGGCTGATCTCCTTCAGAATGGACTGGTTGGATCTCCTTGCAGTCCAAGGGGACTCTCAAGAGGCTTCTCCAACACACAGTTCAAAAGCATCAATTCTTCGGTGCTCAGCCTTCTTCACAGTTCAACTCTCACATCCATACATGACCACAGGAAAAACCATAGCCTTGACTAGACGGACCTTTGTTGACGAAGTAATGTCTCTGCTTTTGAATATGCTATCTAGGTTGGTCATAACTTTTCTTCCAAGGAGTAAGCGTCTTTTAATTTCATGGCTGCAGTCACCATCTGCAGTGATTTTGGAGCCCAGAAAAATAAAGTCTGACACTGTTTCCCCATCTATTTCCCATGAAGTGATGGGACTGGATGCCATGATCTTCGTTTTCTGAATGTTGAGCTTTAAGCCAACTTTTTCACTCTCCACTTTCACTTTCATCAAGAGGCTTTCTAGTTCCTCTTCACTTTCTGCCATAAGGGTGGTGTCATCTGCATATCTGAGATTATTGATATTTCTCCCTGCAATCTTGATTCCAGCTTGTGTTTCTTCCAGTCCAGTGTTTCTCATGATGTACTCTGCATATAAGCTAAATAAGCAGGGTGATAATATACAGCCTTGACGAACTCCTTTTCTTATTTGGAACCAGTCTGTTGTTCCATGTCCAGTTCTAACTGTTGCTTCCTGACCTGCATACAGATTTCTCAAGAGGCAGATCAGGTGGTCTGGTATTCCCATCTCTTTCAGAATTTTCCACAGTTTCTTGTGATCCACACAGTCAAAGGCTTTGGCGTAGTCTATAAAGCAGAAATAGATGTTTTTCTGGAACTCTCTTGCTTTTTCCATGATCCAGCGGATGTTGGCAATTTGATCTCTGGTTCCTCTGCCTTTTCTAAAACCAGCTTGAACATCAGGAAGTTCACGGTTCATGTATTGCTGAAGCCTGGCTTGGAGAATTTTGAGCATTACTTTACTAGCATGTGAGATGAGTGCAATTGTGCGGTAGTTTGAGCATTCTTTTGCATTGCCTTTCTTTGGGATTGGAATGACAACTGACCTTTTCCAGTCCTGTGGCCACTGCTGAGTTTTCCAAATTTGTTGGTATATTGAGTGCAGCACTTTCACAGCATCATCTTTCAGGATTTGAAAGAGCTCAACTGGAATTCCATCACCTCCACTAGCTTTGTTCGTAGTGATGCTTCCTAAGGCCCACTTGACTTCCCATTCCAGGATGTCTGGCTCTAGGTCAGTGATCACACCTATATGATTATCTGGGTCGTGAAGATCTTTTTTGTACAGTTCTTCTGTGTATTCTTGCCATCTCTTCTTAATATCTTCTGCTTCTGTTAGGTCCATACCATTTCTGTCCTTTATCGAGCCCATCTTTGCATGAAATGTTCCTTTGGTATCTCTGATTTTCTTGAAGAGATCCCTAGTCCTTCCCATTCTGTTGTTTTCCTCTATTTCTTTGTATTGATCACTGAAGAAGGCTTTCTTATCTCTTCTTGCTATTCTTTGGAACTCTGCATTCAGATGTTTATATCTTTCCTTTTCTCCTTTGCTTTTCGCTTCTCTTCTTTTCACAGCTATTTGTTAGGCCTCCCCAGACAGCCATTTTGCTTTATTGCATTTCTTTTCCATGGGGATGGTCTTGATCCCTGTCTCCTGTACAATGTCACGAACCTCATTCCATAGTTCATCACGCACTCTATCAGATCTAGGCCCTTAAATCTATTTCTCACTTCCACTGTATAATCCTAAGGGATTTGATTTAGGTCATACCTGAATGGTCTAGTGGTTTTCCCTACTTTCTCCAATTTCAGTCTGAATTTGGCAATAAGGAGTTCATGATCTGAGCCACAGTCAGCTCCTGGTCTTGTTTTTGTCAACTGTATAGAGCTTCTCCCTCTTTGGCTGCAAAGAATATAATCAATCTGATTTCGGTGTTGACCATCTGGTGATGTCCATGTGTAGAGTCTTCTCTTGTGTTGTTGGAAGAGGGTGCTTGCTATGACCAGTGTATTTTCTTGGCAAAACTCTAATAGTCTTTGCCCTGCTTCATTCCATATTCCAAGGCCAAATTTGCCTGTTACTCCAGGTGTTTCTTGACTTCCTACTTTTGCATTCTAGTCCCCTATAATGAAAAGGACATCTTTTTTGGGTGTTAGTTCTAAAAGGTCTTGTAGGTCTTCATAGAACCGTTCAACTTCAGCTTCTTCAGTGTTACTGGTTGGGGCATAGACTTGGATTACTGTGATATTGAATGGTTTGCCTTGGAAATGAACAGAGATCATTTATCATTTTTGAGATTGCATCCAAGTACTGCATTTCAGACTCTTTTGTTGACCATGATGGCTACTCCATTTCTTCTGAGGGATTCCTGCCCGCAGTAGTAGATACAATGGTCATCTGAGTTAAATTCACCCATTCCAGTCCATTTCAGTTCGCTGATTCCTAGAATGTCGACATTGACTCTTGCCATCTCTTGTTTGACCACTTCCAATTTGCCTTGATTCATGGACCTAACATTCCAAGTTCCTATGCAATATTGCTCTTTACAGCATTGGACCTTGCTTCTATCACCAGTCACATCCACAGCTGGGTATTGTTTTTGCTTTGTCTCCATCCCTTCATTCTTTCTGGAGTTATTTCTCCACTGATCTCCAGAAGCATAGTGGGCCTCTACTGACCTGGGGAGTTCCTCTTTCAGTATCCTATCATTTTGCCTTTTCATACTGTTCATGGGGTTCTCAAGGCAAGAATACTGAAGTGGTTTGCCATTCCCTTCTCCACTGGACCACATTCTGTCAGTATGTATCTGTATCTGTCTGTATGTAACTGGATCTGTAGAAAGTGGCAAACACTTTGGAGCATCTCAGTAAGAGACATGAGCTCCAAGGACAGAAGTTATGCCCTAAGAAGATCTGGGAACCTAGTACATCAGTGAAGAGTTTTTAGAGTTCAAGCAGATTGGGGCATGTTGGAACATTCCTTCCAAAGTAAAAGACAAATTATTGTAACTTATGCCTTTAAAATTGTTATTATGCAGGTACAATCAGCAGTGCCACATGGGCCGGATGATCTAGCAGAGTGTCTTTGCTAGTAACCATACCTATTCATTATCCTGCTTGCATTTACTCATTGGTGATATTGGTTCAGAAAAATCAGTTTCATCATCTACTGCATCCTGTCTGCCAAACAGAAAATCCCGTAGTTGACCAAAAGATACGTTGGCATAATTTTCATAGTTAGAAGTCAAAACACTACCTTTTTTTAATAAACATCTATCAGATCTAACATGTTACTATTCTTCAAGAAATTATTGTAAGTCTTCCTAATGTTCTCATAATGGTAAATCTCTATATAACTCTCCATCTCAGAATCCATTTCCAAAGAACACAGTCTAAGATGGCCTCCAGTGGAACTCTAAATCCCACTCTTTCTTTATCTACAGCAGCTTGACTTTTTTCTCTATATTTCTTATGAGCTTTATTATTACTCTTCAATGCTCCCTGGTAAGATGTCCTCTGAAGGCAAAAAACAAAAAAACCCGCAAAAGTGGAATCAGTCAATGTCTCACTCCTGGAGGAACACCTTGGGTGTACTGCCTTGTAACCGACCATTGCCTGCTGAAGCTTGATCTAGAGTTTGGACTTTTCCACAAAGTCCAGATGGAAAATATGTTGTCTCTTCACAGGCCACTGGCAGAGCCTTCCAGCAGAGTTTTAAGAAGCGTTCTGAGGACATATTCATCCAAAAATGAACATAAATTAATTTTAACTAATTGATCACCATAATGAATTGATCAATTTGGTTTATTAAACTTAGATAGACTTCCCTGAGTGGAAAGAAAAAAGTAGTGTCAGCGTATGTGACATGTATTTACAGAACTGTTCTAGAAATCTAATAAGGCTGAGAACTGGGAATGAACAAGAATGGAGGCAAACACCAGGGTAAACCCGACAACTGCTACAGAATTGGATGTCCCAGAGTGTGGGCCGCTTTAGCAGGGCAGAACTCCTGGGTTAGAAGCAAGGCAGAGCGGTTCTTCCCATAAAGCAGATGGCGCTGTGGTATTGAACCTGTGCAGTTGTAAGACTGAAGGCACTTGGCATGGAGGGCACTGAACAGGTTGCCTTAGAATCCAGACACAATGGGACAGCAAATGCTGAATTCCTTCTGAGACTGTGGGGACCTAGGACATCCCAGGAGCAGGAGGATTCACAGTATTGACCACAAGACTCATGAAGAGAGCAAAAACAGTCCTAGTAGAGATGTGAGGGAATTAAATAAAACGGAAAGATTTTAGGACTGTTTGAGAATCCAAAAAAATGACTATCACAAACTAGATAAATGTATCAGAGTCAGTAGGATTCTTAAGTAAATTATGAAATATAATACAGAACAGCAGATTTCACTCACACTGTATGTATATATATGTACATGTGATGGGTCTGTGTATTGTAGCTATTTAGTTTGGCAACAGCAAAAAAAGTTTAGTAACTTCATAACCTAGCACTCATCCAGAGCCAGACATCCTGGAATGTGAAGTCAAGTGGGCCTTAGGAAGCATCACTACGAACAAAGCTAGTGGAGGTGATGGAATTCCAACTGAGCTATTTCAAATTCTAAAAGATGATGCTGTGAAAGTGCTGCACTCAATATGCCAACAAATTTGGAAAACTCAGCAGTGGCCACAGGACTGGAAAAGTCAGTTTTCATTCCAATCCCTAAGAAAGGCAATGCCAAAGAATGCTCAAACTACCACACAATTGCACTCATCTCACACACTAGTAAAGTAATGCTCAAAATTCTCCAAGCCAGGCTTCAGCAGTACGTGAACCGTGAACTTCCTGATGTTCAGGCTGGTTTTAGAAAAGGCAGAGGAACCAGAGATCAAATTGCCAACATCCGCTGGATCATGGAAAAAGCAAGAGAGTTCCAGAAAAACATCTATTTCTGCTTTACTGATGATGCCAAAGCCTTTGACTGTGTGGATCACAATAAACTGGAAAATTCTGAAAGAGATGGGAATACCAGATCCCCTGACCTGCCTCCTAAGAAATCTTCATGCAGGTCAAGAAGCAACAGTTAGAACTGGACATGGAACAACAAACTGGTTCCAAATAGGAAAAGGAGTACATCAAGACTGTACATTGTCACCCTGCTTATTTAACTTATATGGAGAGTACATCATGAGAAACGCTGGGCTGGAGGAAGCACAAGCTGGAATCAAGATTGCAGGGAGAAATATCAATAACCTCAGATATGCAGATGACACCACCGTTACGGCAGAAAGCGAAGAACTAAAGACCCTCTTGATGAAAGTGAAGGAGGAGAGTGAAAAAGTTGGCTTAAAGCTCAACATTCAGAAAACTAAGATTGTGGCATCCGACCCCATCACTTCATGGGAAATAGATGGGGAAACAGTGTCAGACTTTATTTTTCTGGGCTCCAAAATCACTGCAGATGGTGACTGCCACCATGAAATTAAAAGACGCTTACTCCTTGGAAGGAAAGTTATGACCAACCTAGACAGCATATTGAAAAGCAGAGACATACTTTGCCAACAAAGGTCCATCTAGTCAAGGCTGTAGTTTTTCTAGTAGTCATGTACGGATGTGAAAGTTGGACTATAAAGAAAGCTGAGCACCAAAGAATTGATGCTTTTGAACTGTGGTTTTGGAGAAGACTCTTGAGAGTCCCTTGGACTGCAAGGAGGTCCAACCAGTCCATCCTAAAGGAGATCAGTCTTGGGTGTTCATTGGAAGGACTGATGCTGAAGCTGAAACTCCAATACTTTGGCCACCTGATGCGAAGAGGTGACTCATTGGAAAAGACCGTGATGCTGGGAAAGATTGAAGGCAGGAGAAGACGGGGACAACAGAGGATGAAATGGTTGGATGGCATCACCGACTCAATGGACAAGAGTTTGGGTAAACTCCGGGAGTTGGTGATGGACAGAGAGGCCTGGTGTGCTGCACGCAGTCCATGGAGTCAAACAAAGAGTCGGACACAACTAAGCGACTGAACTGAACTGAACTGAGCCTAGCAAAAGTTTTAGTAACTTAGCAAAAAAATTTTTATTAATGAAAAATAATTTAAACACACACACATATACACATACATGGATTTCCCAGGTGGCACTAGTGGTAAAGAACCCACCTTCCAATGCAGGAGACGTAAGAGACGCGAGTTCAATCCCTGGGTGAGGAAGATCTCCTGGAGGAGGGCATGGCAACTCACTCTAGTATTCTTATCTGGAGAATCCCATGGACAGTGGAGCCTGGAGGGCTACAATCCATGGGGTCACAAAGAGATGGACACGACTGAAGCAACTTAGCACAGCACACATACATACACATACAGAGAGAGAGAGAACTTCTTTGGGAGGAAATAAAAGACCCTGAGCCAGTCCTGACTGCTGCTTTCAGGTCTTTACTTCTCCTGGTCTGGTCTTTACCACAAAGTGGCTGACAACTGTAAGAAGCATTTTCCAGGCCTCTGCATTGGCAGGATTTGGCCAATGGGAGGCAATGGGAGACTAAAGGGCAGAAGAGAGAAATTGGGGTATTTTGCCCCTTACTTCTGTGCCTCATGAGACAGCCCTGTAGTGACATCCCATTGATGCTTTAGAATGGTTCTAATAATGTTCTCTGGTCCCATCACTTCATGGGAAATAGATGGGAAAACAGTGGAAACAGTGTCAGATTTTATTTTGGGGGGGCTCCAAAATCACTGCAGATGGTGATTGCAGCCATGAAATTAAAAGACGCTTACTCCTTGGAAGGAAAGTTATGGCCAACCTAGATAGCATATTCAAAAGCAGAGACATTACTTTGCCAACAAAGGTCCGTCTAGTCAAGGCTATGGTTTTTCCTGTGGTCAGGTATGGATGTGAGAGTTGGACTGTGAAGAAAGCTGAGCGCCGAAGAATTGATGCTTTTGAACTGTGTGTTGGAGAAGCCTCTTGAGAGTCCCTTGGACTGCAAGGAGATCCAACCAGTCCATTCTGAAGGCGATCAGCACTGGGATTTCTTTGGAAGGAATGATGCTAAAGCTGAAACTCCAGTACTTTGGCCACCTCATGTGAAGAGTTGACTCATTGGAAAAGACTCTGATGCTGGCAGGGATTGGGGGCAGGAGGAAAAGGGGATGAAAGAGGATGAGATGGCTGGATGGCATCACTGACTCGATGGACGTGAGTTTGAGTGAACTCCAGGAGTTGGTGATGGACAGGGAGGCCTGGCGTGCTTCGATTCATGGGGTCGCAAAGAGTCGGACACGACTGAGTGACTGAAGTGAAGTGAAGTGAATAATGTTCTTTAGAGCAAAGAATAAAATCCAAGACCACATGTTCCGCTGAATCTCTAGTTTCTTTTGATCTGGAACAATCCCCGTGTTTTATTAACTTTCATGATCTTGACATTTTTTAAAGATTGTTGGCCAGTAGAATGTCTCTCAGTTTTTGTCCAGTATTTCCTCATGAGTAGAGCCAGGTTTTGCACTTCTCCTGGAATGTCACAGACAACGTGTTCTTTTTATTGCATCCAACTGGGTGCCACATGATATCCATTCCTGTTCTTACCAGTGGTGTTAGCTATAACGACTTGGTTAAGGTGATACCTGCCAGGTACCTATGTTTTACCCTTTGTAATTAATAGGTATTTTTTCAGGGAGTGACTTTGAAAGTATGTAAAATCTTCCTCGGTGCACTATCACACACTCAGTTTAACTGTCATTGACATTTCTCACATGTACAACATATTACAACAATGCAAACTGCCAAATTATGGTTTTGATTTTTCTCTTACCATCATTCTTCCTCCTGGAAGAAAGAGTTTTATCTTCTCCCAATTTGTTTACTCATTAATTTATTTATGCCAGTGTGGACTTAAAGATTTCTATCCAGTTCAATTATTTATTTTGATGCTCAGCCAATCCCAGGGATGGCCAGTGGGAGTTACTTCTGGCCGGCATCTGTGCCCTCCATCATTCACTGAGCACTTCCTTACATCCTGGTACAAAGTGTTCCAGGCTCACCTTGTCCTTCCCATGCCCTAGCCCTGGAATAAGCCATTTTTCCCCAGAGCCCTGGTAAAGTAATATTTGGAACCAAGATCTAGATGCTTATAGCTACTAGGGTGTCATTGTCCCAAAGCCCTTTGAGTGAACAGAGCTAAATATACATCATACACATATATACACACACACACATCACATTTACATCTATATTTATCTCTGTATATTAAAAGCCCGGAGTTTATGCTGATTCCTTGAATTCCAATGTAACACTCTAGTGCTTATTCTAGAGTTGACAGATAAAATACAGGATGCCCAGTTAAATTTGAATTTCAGGTGAACCAAGGGGAGCAAAAAAGTTTTAGTATAAATACATCCCAAGTGGTACCCTGTATTTTTATTAGCTAAATCTGGCAACCCTAATTCTAGCTGTCTCCATTCCATCTATGTCCTCTCTTTTTCCAGGAGTAGGATACTTGATTCCCATTACTGTCAACATAGTTCTTAATCCCTCATCTGTGGCCAATCTCTTAACCCCACGCAGCCCCTGTCCCCACCCTGCACACAAGCCCTTGGGATGCCTACTTCATTCTGGCCTAATAATGGCTTTTTAGTGATGAATGGATGGAAGCAAAGAAAGGAAGAAAATAGATTTAAAGAATGGGAGGGGAAAAGGAAGGGCGATGCTGCTAATGTACAACCCAGACCTGGCTTACCACAGCAGACATGTGTTTCTGGCTCCCAGGTCTCCTGGTCAGCTGCAGCAAAATAGCAAGTTACTATTTTTTCAAAATTTGAGCCCAAAATCTTGTTCAGAACTCTCTAGCAAAATGATCACGATAGCTATAGCTAATGCTGCTGTGTGGTATATTTGAAAATTGCTAAGACAGTAAGTCCTAAAAGTACTCATTATAAGGAAAAGCAAAGTTTTTGTAACTGTAAGAGGTGATGGATGTTAACTAAACTTATTTTTGTATAATCATTTTATAGTAATAGTATTTATGGATGTCAAGTCACTATGCTGGACACCTTACACTTACGTGGTGCTATATGTCAGTTACATCTCAGTAAAACTAGGGGGAGAGGAACATCCTAGTAAATTAGGCAGCTACTTAATCTAAAAGTCAAAAGAGTCTCCTTCCCAATAAACCAAGTTCAAATCTCAAAACTCTTTTGAAAAAATACAAACACACACTTAACAGTGATGAAAATTACACACATGGGGAGAGAGAGAGGACGGAGGTCCCTACTATCTGTTGTCCTCTTATCAAGTCAACATTCACAAAGTAGAATATTGACAAAAATTGAACCATATTGCATTAGAGAGAAACCTTTAATAAATTCCAACTAGTTCAGACCATTCACTAACCACAGCAGAAGACCATTTGTAAATAAGCTAACAGCATAAAAACAACAAATGAAGCCCACTCAGGAGGGATGAGACAGTTCTAAATTTCACTGGTTAAAGGGGAAAAAAATCAAAACTGCAATTGTAGAATATTTTGGAGAGTAACAACAATGAGAACACCACATCTAACCATTTGAGCTGGCATTTCTTATTAAAGGGAAAAAGATGTTGGAACAATTAGCTAGCCTTCTGGGGGGGAAAAAGTAAACTTGGATACTTACTGCATAATTCCTTATGCCAGATGAATTCCAGATGGATTAAAAATTAAAATATAAAAAGGGAATTTATACTTAACCATAGATTTTTTTAATAGCTTAGAGGTGGCCAAGGCCTTTCTTACATTAAGCCGAAATGTAAGACAGAAACTAAAAAGATAATATTGGTATATTAGATGCCATTAAAATTTAAAGTTCTAAAGAGCAAAAAAAAAAAAATGGCTAAAAGAAATTAAACTCTGAGGGAGATACTGCTAAGATTGTAAAAACAAAAATGTTTAATAGCACTAATATGCTAAAATAATCATATGAATTCATATGAAAAATTGAAACCCAAACAGAAAAAAATGCAAATTGAATGAACAAATGCTTTGGAAATGAACAATTCAAATGACCAGTAAGCAAGCATATAAAGAGATGTTGGGTCTTGCTGATAATGTGTTTGTGTGCACATAAGTGTCTGAAAATATAGACATCAAAATGTTAACAATGATTATCTCTGGGGAGTAGGATTTCTTCTCTCCCTTTTGGAATAGTTTTGACTTTTTAAAAATCAGCATATGTTTATTTTATACATTTTATGATTAAACTGTTCAGAATACTAAAAACATACCAATGTAAACCTATGACACTTCTGTTTTTATTGAAATTTTTAAATATGCTTTTAATTATGTGATAGAAGAGTGCTATTGACAAGATCCTATATATTGAATGTTAATGTCCCTTCAAAAATATTCATATATTGAAACCTCGTCTCCATTAGGCTGGTACCTGGAAGTTAGGCCTTTGGGTGGTTAGATCATGAAGGTGGAGCCCCATGGTGGGATTGGTGTCCTTATAAAATCGACTCCAGAGAGTTCCCTTGCCCCTTCTACCACATGAGGACATGAAGAGAAGATGAATATCTTTGGATCGGGAAGTGGGTCCTCACTGGACACAAAGTCTGCAGGCACCTTGATCTTGGATTTCCCAAACTTCAGAACTATGAGGAATACATTTTTGTTAATTAAGCCACCCAGTCTATGGAATTTTTGTTACAGAAGGCTGAATGGACTACAACATACGACAAGATGTTCATTTTTTCTTAGAAAATAATAAGAAAACAGGCTAAAAAATTATGATTTAATTCTTGTTTTGTAAAGGAGATACATTAGACAACAGCAATTTTCTCCAAAAATGGACTTGTGGGTCACTGCAAGTTCTTCTTTGTGTTTTCCAGTTGTCTACAATAAACATTTAGGAAAAAATTCATTTTTTGTTTTATTTAAATAATAAGAGTTTATCTACCACAAGTAGTGATTCTAGACTATAAGACCCACACAGTCGTTTTAAAGTTTGGATTTCCCAGTTTTCCTTGTCAGGAATAAAGCAGGGAGCCATCAGAGATGTGGTATATTGAGGGACCCACAGCACAAATTCCTAGGTAGAAATGTACCAAAATCAGTTCCTAGTCTGTTCCTGAGACTGCAATTGGGAGCAAAACTATTTATCCAGCATCTAAGCCTTGAGCAGTGATTCAAGCTCAATAAATACTTATGGGGCACCTACCGGCACCACATGAGGAGAAATAAAGTTGAACTAGACAGAGCGCCTCTCTCCGTGAAGCCCCCAGTCTAAGAGAGAGGACACAGTGTCATGCACGCGGCAACACAGAGGCAGGCTCAGAAGGGAGACGGGTGTGAGGGAGGGGGACCGACATCCTGGTCTGCCCAGGACTGAGGGGTTTACCCGAAGGTAGGCCTATCCACGCCCCAAAAAAGTGAGGGGGATAAATCCTGGCCACACCAGGACAAGCTTGCCACCCTAGAAAGGTCAAGACTTTCCCTGTCTTTTGACCTCTCATGGAAGATTTTGAGACAATCTGCATTGTAGTAGAGTTTGTTGCATTCATATCTTAACTCCCATGTTTGACCAGAAGCCCCCTGAGGGCAAAAGCAGTGTCTGATGTATCATCATGCCCTTTGTATCTCCCAGCATAGCACCCTGCTCAAAGTGTTTGCAAAGTGATTGGATAAATAGGCAGTCTTAGTTACAACTCACCCCCTTAGCAAACTGGAAATGAATGAAGAGTATGGAATATCAATGGGAGGCATTGCTCCAGCTGCTATGGCATGTTAATTACACAATACTTTTATTGAGCAATTCAGTGGTAATTCTTGCAGCTATTTCTCCTTAATAAGACCCATTGTGTACCATAAAATAGTAACTGGGATGCAGTTTGTATTCCACATACATCACATTTCTCTTTAGCAGGTTCTTCCACATCCATAATCTCATCATTATTACTATTACCCTCAGAAGACGGTTGACTTGCATTAATCAGGCCTGCTGCCATTCCCCTGCCAGATTTTCTGCACTTTTATTGTGCTTTTGGACATTTTAATTAACTTGAAAAATTAATTTTAAAATCTTACCTTATTAATGCTCTGCCCCCTTGGAAATCCTTACTTCTTGTTTATTATCACTGACCATTTGAAGAGGAGGTCATTTGTGATTAAAGCTTCAGAGAACTTTTTCCCCGCCATCTTGCCACAGTCTATGCTGTTTTTAAATGGGATGAGACTAATAATCCAAAAATTGAATGCAGGGAGGAGGGACTGGATTTCTCTTGCTCTGGGAGTTCAAAAACATCATTTCAATTATGCCATAACATTTACTCCTCAGCCACCCGCTCTCCACAGAAGCTCAACAATGTTAGTTTATTAATGCCATATACAGAGCTGAGTTTTGTCTTACCCACTTGACGGCTGCAATGAGTAAGGCCCGGGTTTGCTAACTCAAGAGCACTGACACGTAGCCAAGTAAACAAGACACATGCAGTCACACCAGCTTCCTGATCCTCAATGCTCTTTCTGAACCCGAGGAAATAGACAATGATGGTCACTGAATGTGAGCTCCTCGTTCTCTGAACAGAAAAATGGCAATATTTCACAGACGAACTCCAAAAGGTTGGTAGTATCTTCTCGGTCACTCTAATGAGGGTGTGAGGCTATATCAGAATCACCCACAAAGAATGCTCTGAATAGTAAGAGCTGCTGCCGTGTGTATAGGACGCGTGACTGCCAGCTGCTTACCCCTTCCTATCATAAACATTCGTTTACTCTTTTGGCATAATTTACAATGATTCTCAACCTTTGATTATGAGGGATCTACTTAAATTTTACAAAAAGGAAAGACACAATCCCAGTCTGCTGATGTAGAAAATATATGACAAAAAGCTAGAATGAATTCAGTAACTACTTTAAATGAATTTTTCTTTTGTTGATATTAAATATCTCTGCCTATATTTAGAACACATGGTCCGTGTGTGCACAGAGTATAGGATTTACTGAATTTTCAGACAGTGCTTGGTATGCTTGTGTATTTGTGCACTCTTTGTATTAACTCTGTACCAGCCCCACCCATTCCTGCTTCTCTGGCCAGAGCTCAGATGCTTATGAAGCATGGATGCCTCATTTCAGTCATACAACTCAAGAAATGAATATTCAAACCAAAACACTTTCATGCATGCTTAACTTTGGACATTTTCAAGAAATGCTTTATTTTGCTATGATTCTATTTAAATTTTGCCAAGCAAAAATACCAGAGTGGATTGCCATTTCCTTCTCCAGGAGATCTTCCCAACCCAGGAATCAAGCCCACATCTCTTGTATCTCCTTCATTGGTAGGCAGGTTCTTTACCAGGTGAGCCACCAGGGAAGCCCAAAATGCCTGCTGCTGCTGCTAAGTCGCTTCAGTCGTGTCTGACTCTGTGCAACCCCAGAGATGGCAGCCCACCAGGCTCCTCTGTCCCTGGGATTCTCCAGGCAAGAACACTGGAGTGGGTTGCCATTTCCTTCTCCAGTGCATGAGAGTGAAAAGTGAAAGTGAAGTCGCTCAGTCGTGTCTGACTCTTCGTGACCCCATGGACTGGAGCCTACCAGGCTCCTCTGTCCATGGGATTTTCCAGGCAAGAGTACTGGAGTGGGGTGCCATCGCCTTCTCTGAAAATGCCTGCAGTTTTATATAATAATAGAAAGGAGAGGACTACGTTATCCTGCTGCCTCCAATCTGAGCTGTTAACCTGCTTCCTAAGGTATCTGCCAGCTGTAAGGAACAGGCACCCGACAAAGTGAGTATTTTACAAGGACACTTTAAGGATGTGGAGTAATACGATGGGCCCATTTGAGAAGCGTTCAGCCCACCCCAAGTTTTCACATCATTTACTACCTGGTGTTCTGAAGTAACTCACCTGCTGCCTCAGAGCTTCAGTTTCCTCACATATAAAATGGAGATAATAAGAGTGCCCGGATCATACGGCTCTCGAGACTATCAAACGCACATCAAGAGATTAGCCTCGTGCTTGGAACATAGTAATTACTTAATAAAGGCTAACTGGAAATAGCAGCAACAATAGTAATAGAGGGGATGGATAACGCATAGCTGAGCCCCGTGGAAACTGAATAAGTGGAGATCTTCAAGTCTCTCTCTTTAGGAGTTGCCTTGCCAATCTTCTCAATTCTGTTTGCCTCAGACTGTCAGCACCTTGGCCTCCCCAGCCTCTGGAACTGTGAGAAATAAATTTTTGTTGGGTTTACAAGCCACCTATTCTATGGTGGGGTGTTCTTTTTTTTTGGGGGGGGGGGGTTTGGGGGGTTGGTATTTTATCACAGCAAGACACCCTAAATGTTCGATTCTCTTGATTCCAAATTTAAATGTAGGCTTTTCTCTGCTTTCCTAAATAAAATTACACAATCCATCAAGAATCACTTGGTATTTCATTCATGGTTTACTAGGAATAGATTCCGTCTTCTCGGAGATGCTCCCTCACCAAATCAACATACCTTTCCCAACTAGGCCTAGTTTTAAGCATCTTTTGGGTACAAGCATTTACTCATGACTCATTATCTATTTTTCTAAGTATAAAAGGTTTTTAAGGAAGAAATGAAAGAGGAGAAATGCTTCATTAACTTTGAGGAGGAGAGAAAAAAATGATGAAATCTGGCTCAAAATATGGAAAATTAGCCACAGATTCAATATTAGATGATGATCCTTCACCCTGATACACTGACTTCATCTTTGTCTCCAGACTCAATGAACTAAGGAAGGTGAGAATTTTAATAGACACTGGAAATTATCCCAACAGTGAGCAGCCCAGTGCTCTTTCAGGATCCTGATAGTTCCCACCTTCAGATGGTAAATATGCAGGATAAGAAAAAAGGTGGAGCTCATAAAATGAATGAACCTCATCTGCAAATTTTCACAAAAGCAGTCAAATCAGCAAATATTTTTGAGTACAGCATCAGCATTGGAATAGAGGGTCTAATGACCCCAAAATACACAGCAGGGAGCAAGACAGAAGAAACTAAGACCCAGATGTACACCCTCACCCTGGACCTTCACAGGTTTCAGAGGAAGTAACCTGCTGCTGAGCCTGATGGCTGAGACCCAGTCAGGTCCGTGTGAAAGGGACTCCGGCTTATTTCAGGCCAAGAGCTGGACTCGGGCTGGTTTCAGGCCAAGAGCTGGCCCTCTCCGGATGGGTATGCTGGTGGAAGCTAAGAGCTCTGGAGCAGGCACCAGCTCTCCCATGTCCTAACCACGTGACCTTGAGTCTCATTGCTGCTGCTGCTAAGTCGCTTCAGTCGTGTCCGACTCTGCTCGACCCCATAGACAGCAGCCCACCAGGCTCCCCCATCCCTGGGATTCTCCAGGCAAGAACACTGGAGTGGGTTGCCATTTCCTTCTCCAATGCATGAAAGTGAAAAGTGAAAGTGAAGTCACTCAGTCGTGTCCTACTCCTAGAGACCCCATGGACTGCAGCCTCCCAGGCTCCTCCGTCCATGGGATTCTCCAGGCAAAAGTACTGGAGTGGGGTGCCATTACTTCATCTCAAATCAGGCAATGGTGCTTCCCTGTCTGTGATACGGGGTTTTTTGGTTAAATTGCTATAGTGCTTCTAAAATAATTAGTGTAGTGTGTGGCACATATTAAGAACTCAGTGAACACTCTCTTATTATGTTGCTATCATTGCTATTGCTGTTGTTGCTATTACAACCATGGGTCCAGAGACATGTCTAATGCTCAGATGGCAACAGGTAGATACTGAATGAATGAATGAACAGATGAAATAACAAAGAAATAAACAATAGAATTGACACAAGGAGGTACATAATTAACTATGGTTTCAGTGAATTCTGGAGTAAATCATTTTCTTTGAGCCTCATCTCTCGTCAAAAAGAAATGTGTTCATTTTCAAATGCATCTCAATATTACACTACACAGATATTTTAAATATATTTCTGGAACAAAAAAAAAATTCACTGGCCAAAACACTACAAACATTGATATTTACAAATAAATGATTACTTAGAAACAGGAAGCACACTTAATCCCTAGGGTAGGGAGTGCTGTTTCAATACTGAAATGATTTGTTAAGGGCTGAGAACTCAGCTTGTCACATTCACCCAGAGAGTACAGCTCTTAAGTAGTAAATTAGAAACTGGATATACAGCTCTGAAAGGACTGTGTGTCCTTTTCAAATGTCTGTGGAGATCTATTTAAATAAAAGAGGAAACTGAAGAGCTACAGAGCTGGGCAATTTCACAGCAGGACAGGAGTGGGAGGAGCTATTAGAAAGAGGCTATTTAGAACCATCTAGTAAGCTCAGAGTAGTAATTAACATCAGCATCCCAAGAAGAAATGAAGGTCAAGCTGGTGTAGAGGATCAGACAACTGACAAAAATGACCTGGGAGAACCCACAGAGAAGAGAATGATAGATATTTCAATTTTGTCCCATCAAAGCAAGCATTTAGTTAGCAGCACTTATGATTGTTCTTATGGATTTTTCAAGACATGTTGTGTCTGTGTTAGGCAGATAATATGTAGAAAATGAGATGTCTGTGCCGTTCTCTGAGTAGAAGTGTCTTAAGGTTCACAGGGGCACACTTGTGGTTTTAGCCTAGAATCATTCGTTGAAACTCGGATCTGCTTATTCAGCTAATCACTTCTGTCTTTCAGTGAAGCCCACTATAGGGTTGAGTTTTTAGCTTTTGACTTAGACCAACTCAGAGTACATTTTCTCATTACCCACGTTACCATTTCTGCTGAGATTCAACTTCTAAGACCTAGGACAAAATACACAGCATATTCAAGAAATGGCAGGTCCCAGTGTGAGCAGAGTACAGATTGCCCACAAAGCGGGCATGAATGATGAGGCCGGGAGATTTGGTCCCAGTGACAGAAGCTTATGAGGCCATACTACAGAGTCTAACTGTAAGTGGTAGGCCTTTGTAGCACCAAATGAGAATAGAGAAGTAAAGTCACTCAGTCATGTCTGACTCTTTGCTACCCCATGAACTGTAGCCTGCCAGGCTCCTCTATCCATGGGATTTTCCAGGCAAGAATATTGGAGTGGGTTACCATTTCCTTCTCCAGGGATCTTCCCAATCCAGGGATCGAACCCAGGTCTCCTGCATGGCGGGCAGACTCCTTATCAGCTGAGCCATGAGGGAAGTACCAGATGATCTCTGTGCTAAATACTCCTTAACTTTGTGAATCTACTGTCTACATACAAGACATTGTTAAAAGTTTATTTTAATGTGGTACCTAAACCTCAAAATAGTCAAATGTCATTTTTTACCCTCTATTGTTAGAAATAACAGCTTTATCCACATGCTTGCCTCCTAAGAAGGGCATGTTTTTAATTTATACTGTACTTGCTCACTTAATTGATTCTTGACTTTACTGCCTCCCTCATTCTGAGAAGATAATGCCTCTTCCTATAAAATTCCACTGCTCCCCTCTCACCCACACAGATGCTCCTGAGAGCAGTGTCATGGCTGTCTAGGGCCCTGAACCTCTAAGACCTTCCATTCCGGTGATCACCACTTCTTGAGCTATTTCAGAGTTTCACAGTTAGTGTTTGAGAGAAAGAATCTGATTCTCTCAACATTAGGCAAGTGTGTATAATTGATGATTATAAATGATTCATCCAATCAGGTTGGGGAGTCTAGGCTATCTGGTTTAGACATGGCCAGAAGGCCCACTCTTCCAGCCAGGACTGAAAGGTGATGTTAAAGAACTGAGCACAGACTGGTCACGAACTGCAAACATGCCCACCATGCTGATCCAATTATGAGTGCTTCAAGCCAGCATGTGCTGGTGGGGGCAATTTTGTGGACATTGAAGAACTAATAAAGAAAAAGAAAGCTATTAATGCAATTTGATCCTAACTACATTGTTGCTGATTGCAGTTTGATTCTCAATGGGTTGTTATTCTTTAGTTAACCAGAGAGAAAAGACACAATAATTTTGAGGGTAAATGATAAGATGGACCACAATTCAGATTATTGTCTGATTAAAGCCTCCAGGCCTGAGTTAAAAGGATGATATCAGGGAAAAAGAATGTACTTTGAAAAGAAATTGAGTTTATACTATGTAATCAGGTATTCTGGGGGGTTTCCATGCCTCTCAAGCTCTACAGGAGAGGTCTTCAGGCCCCATTTTGTACTTGTAAAAAGTTCTTTGTTTACCCCAGTACTCTAATGGATTTCTTACGCTCTAAGCCCCCGCTTCTACTGGTTAATTCAGTTTATGAATCAACCTACTACCTGCATCTTCTGTCCACACCCATTTCCTTCACATAGCATTAAAATCAGATATGGCTCTGTTTCTTCCTCTCTTTGCACCAAGTCAAAAACAAGTCATGCAAGGACCAGTGGATTTTGATGAAGATGTGGGGAGACAGGGGATGGTATCCTTACCCTGGGCCCCCTCCTGCAGCTGCCCTAGTAGATGGCTGGTCCAGAGAGAGTAGGCTGTGCCCTCAGGTCACCAACATCACTCAGAGGAGAACATGAAACCAGAAATGAAGATGAGAAAGATGAGGAAACGACCAGAGGCTTCTCAGGAGAGGTCAAGAAGGCAGGAAGTCTGATGGTGGGGTCCCCAGAGTTATCACCATCACAAATCTAGAAATCACAAGAACAGCACAGCAATGGGAAATCTAGGCCAGGGTCAGATATAGCTGAAGCTCTTTTAACCATCCTCTCCCTGGCTGACTTTACTCTATAAAGCATTCTCACTGATGCCCATGGCATGCTGAAGCCCAGAGGCCAAGAGGCTATGCTACAGCAGCAGAGTGTCTAGCAAGAGTATGTGTGCTTGTCGTCAACATGTTTATATCATGTACATGTTCACCATGTGACTTGTAACCAGGAAAAGAAGTAGAATCGTTGTTCCTCTGAAAACTAAATTGAAGTCTTTGAAAAAGATTTCTTAAAACAAATAAAAAACACTCTTTTCTCTGACACTAGGGATCCATTTGCATGAATAATCGTGTGGGGAAAAGTAGAAACATTTACAGAGATGAAGATAAGTTATCTTTAGCACATGGTGGTAGAAAGAGTGGATGCTCAATGGGCCTGGGTATGGATAGCTATTTTAAGTTATTTTCTCTATTAAAAGTGAAAGTGAAGTCACTCAGTCGTGTCTGACTCTGTGACCCCATGGACTGTAGCCTACCAGGCTCCTCCGTCCATGGGATTCTCCAGGCAAGAATACTGGAATGGGTTGCCATTTCCCTCTCCAGGAGATCTTCCCAACCCAGGGATTGAACCCGGGTCTCCCGCATTGCAGGCAGACACTTTACCACCTGAGCCACCAGGGAAGCTCTTCTCTATTATGTTTCCATTTAATATTAGCCAGGGCTCCAGGTTATCATGATAGAAACAATCAAACAGCTCAAGCAAAAATATAAGTTATGGCCTCATGGGATATAAGTAAGGGCTGAATACCCAAATTGAAAAGGCAGGGAAATTGGAGGGTTGCAGAATCAAGAACATCGGAATGCAGGAATTAAAATGCCTCCAAGACCTTATCACCACTTTTATTTGCATGATGTCTTTATTCTCTCTCACCACTTATTTCTTCACATAGTGACAAACACAACCACCATCAAAGCTTGAATTTTGCATCTTGCAAACGCTGCTCTCAGAGAGACTGCCAGGACCACTCTCTTGACCCAAGGAAGGATTCCTATTGGCCCAGTTTCTATCCTGTGTCTTTCCCTGGACCAATCAGTTGAAGCCAAGGGTGGTGGTCACATCTATTGTTCACACTCTGACCCCATATTATCTTTCTTACTGTTTTGTGGTTCACACAGCACCCATCACAAGCCGAAATTTACTTATCTTTATCATCTACCTTCCTGACTGGCATAAAAGGTCTATTCTGACTTGTTCACTACCAAAACAATACTTTAGCACGTAAGAGCTGCTCAATAAACACTTCTGAATTAAAAACACCCTAAGCCAAGGAGATCCAACCAGTCCATCCTAAAGGAAATCAGTCCTGAATACTCATTGGAAGGACTGATGCTGAAGCTGAAACTCCAATACTTTGGCCACTTGATGCGAAGAACTAACTCATTTGAAAAGACCCTGATGCTGGGAAAGATTGAAGGCAGGAGGAGAAGGAGATGACAGAGGATGAGATGGTTGGATGGCATCACCGACGCGACAGACATGAGTTTGAGTAAGCTCTGGGAGTTTGTGATGGACAAGGAAGCTTGGCATGCTGTAGTCCATGGTGTCTCAAAGAGTCAGACACGTCTGAGCGACTGAACTGAACTGAACTGAAGCCCAGCCAAAAATCAAGCCATATATGAAACTCATGAGCTATTAAAACTCAGGTTTTGGAAAAAATTACTATGCTAAATGAAAATGATGTAACTATTTCTAATATAACCCTAATTTCTAAATAAGCTTTAGATTTAAAATACTATATCTCAAATGAGAAGGGCAAAGTCAGCAAAAACTTGTCACACTATAGAGCCTGCCTGCAGACTCTCACTCCATGCAAAGGAAACGAGAAAGGAAACCAGAGGAGAAACTGTGCGCCTATGTCCCCTTGGGTTCCTAGCAGGGCTGCCAGATAACATATAGAATTCCCAGCTACATTTTATTTTCAGATTAACACAAACAATTTCAAGTGTAAGTACATCCCAAATACTACCTATTTAATAATACTAAACAATTATTCATTGCTTATGTGAAATTCTAATTTAGCTAGGCATCCAGTATTTGTATTTGCTAAGTCTGGCCACCCTTGTCCCTGGGCATTTCCATGCCCACCCAAGGCATGACAGATGGACCCAAATATTAATAACATGTAAGCAAGATCAGGAGATTAACAGCACATAAGCCTTGGGTCTCCCTGGGCTTCAGGTTGACACAGGACCAATGCCCCAGATGTTCCTGCATGCTCCCAGGGAAGGATGTAAATCCTGGCCAGTACCTCGGCCATGAAGAGCTGCGAGGTGAGCCTGGAGTGGAGGCTGAGGAACGGGAAGGCCGGGCCAGCTCCTGGACAACTCGTGGCAAGCCTCAGGGCCTGCCACTTGGCAGAGCTGAGGTGGAGCTGAGCCAGCAGGAGGAGGACCCCTGACCGTGACCACGCCACAAAGAGCACCCCTGAGTCACGCCAGCTCACACCTCATGGCGCACTCTAATGACACGACAGAGGAGACGACACACACCTTTTAAAAGACGGAAACAATTCCCGAGGAGAGCACAAAGAGCAGCCAGTGCATCGCCTCAGTCACCCTGAAACAACCCTTGTAGGCAATTTACAGCTTGACACGCGCATATCCCAGAAACAGCGATTCCGGTCAGATTCCGCAGCTTTCTGCCATGAGTGAAAAGCGAAACAAGAGAGGAAATGGAAACCAATAAAGAAAAGGAAGACCATTGCCTTTGTTTTCATTCTGAGTATCTCCACACACATACAGAGGAGGGTAGAGAATTCATCTTAGAGGGGGAACCAATTTTTTAAGAAAACACTTTTGGGGGCCTTTCTTTGGCTGTGCAAAGTACAGAACCCTGGACATGATCTGAAAAGATAGGATTAGAAGAAGAATTAAAAGGTTCCCTATAACAAAGTCACTAGAATTTTACAACTTTCTCCTGAGGAGCTAGAGCTTTGAGATCCTGGTTGAGGAGAAGGGGACAGGAACTGGTCCCAGGAATATGATGAGAAGTTTAGGCATCAGTAAGAAGCAGCTTGAGAGAAACAGCTCCTTGTTCAGAATGGTTTAACACAGTGGTGTCCAATCTTCGACTGTAACTTAGTCTCTGTTCTTGGCAGGGATATACTCTAAGTCCCCTCCATTAATTGAAAGCCTTCAGGAAAATCCACTGAACACAAAGACTGTGGTGGGATCACTAGAACCTTAGAGGGTGAACAGTGAAAAGGTGAGCTCCCTTCCAGATTCTGCATTGTGCAACCTGCACGCCCGTACCTGGTGACCCCAAGTGTTCCAGGAGTGGAGATAAAGAAACCCTCCTCCCGGCAAGTACATCAGAGCAAGATGATCCTCCAGAGGGAGGACAAGGAAGACTAGACTTTATTATCACCTGGTAAAAGAAGGAATAAAACACATCAACATGTGAACAGGGATTATCTCTAGAGGCTACAGTGGGTGGCTTTTATTTTCTGTTTAGTGCTATTGTGCAATGAATCTGGGTTCATTTTACTGCCAGGGGTAATGATTAAGAATCAAAGAAAGAATTCTACAATAGGCAAACAGCAGTGGTGATGGAATGGCTGACCATGACCAGCCTCTCATCTCTGGACACCAGCTGGGGTCTGAATATACTGATGTTCCACTTGCATTGGTCGTTATCTGGCTCAGGAACTGGGAGGCTTGAACCTACACCTGGAAGGTACCAATGCCCACAGAGAGGAGGAGGATGCCCACAGGATGGTGGTGGGCAAGAGCACAGGACTGTGACCAAAGAGACCGACTCAGCAGCAGAATTCAGCCAGAATGGCTTGCTTTTGGGCAAATACACTGAGATCTGTGTATTTCACCATCACAGACACTCACCAAAGTGATTATGAAACTTAAAATGTCCATAAATGAGAACGCATATTCAAATTTTTATCTAATGTCTCTCTGGAATTTAACTACTCCTTATAAAAATTTTACATTTCAAAATTAGCAGGTTTTTTAATCATGCGATTTTTCTCTCTAGAAAACTTTAGAGGTTATACGGTGCTATTTCCTCCCTTTACAGATTGCACACTTGACCCTCAGAGAGAGGGATGAGACCAGAATTATGCAGTGTATTATTCAAGACTCTCCAAAAGGCAGAAATGTCTCATGTGATTACAGAGGTTGGCAAGTCCAAAATCTGCTTGGTGGGCTGGCAGACTGAAATCCAGAGAAGAGGCAATTCTGCAGTTCAGGCCCAAAGGCTACCTTCTGTCAGAATTCCCTCTCACTAGAGGAAGTTGGAGAAGGCAATGGCATCCTACTCCAGTACTCTTGCCTGGAAGAAGCCATGGATGGAGGAGCCTGGTAGGCTGCAGTCCATGGGGTCGCTAAGAGTCAGACACGACTGAGCGACTTCACTTTCACTTTTCACTTTCATGCATCGGAGAAGGAAATGGCAACCCGCTCCAGTGTTCTTACCTGGAGAATCCCAGGGACGGGAGAGCCTGGTGGACTGTCGTCTATGGGGTTGCACAGAGTCGGACACGACTGAAGTGACTTAGTAGCAGCAGCAGAGGAAGTTAGTCTTTTGGGCTATTCAAGCCTGCACCTGATTGGCTGAGGCCCACCCACATTATGGTGGGAAATCTACTTTACTCAAAGCCCACTGAATTCAACGTTAATCTCATCCAGAAACACACACATGTATGTATCCAAAATAATGTTTGACCACATATCTGGGCACTGAGGCCCATCCAAGTTGATGTGTAAAATAACCCATCACACATGGGCAGTTAGAAACAGAAATGGAATTAAATTCCAACCTCTTGATTTTCAGAAAGCTCAAGCCACTCCATCATGTGACCCCAACCAGAATGATACTTTTGAAACCACTCAAGTCTGGAGTCTTAATACAAGACACATAGGGTCATGAAATGTTATGCTTAACAAACGTTCATGCATATGCTGGAAATGATTTTCCCTAGCATTGTGGCTACCTGGACACATTTTAAGCCAAGAAAGAAGCCAAACATCATTTAGAGAGAATGGATCTAAGTGCCCTCTCAACACTATAAATCCCCCACAGCATCCTAACCCCATCATAAAACAGCACTAGTGAAATATCTGCACAGCCCTTCGACAGCCGTGGATATTAGATGCCAAATATAGTGAAATACATGACATTAACAGGGACATGCACCAAACAGAAGCTTGCAAAAGTTCCTCAGACAGCCGCTTCTTACCATTAATCCTGAATGCTGGATGTGATTCCTCATTAGAGGAGGAGCACGTTTGTGTCCACATTTTTCCAACCTCATACTTCAATTTTAGCAACTTTGAATTTTGCCTTCTAAGGTCCTTTTTTCTTCATTAAAGGAAAATGAGAATGTAAGCTTTGAACTTAACATCTCATTGAGAAGGCTATATTACAGGAGGAGACTTCCCACCTGCGTGGCTCTAAATTACTAGAAGAATGTTTTATTAGCTAAAGAAGTAAAGCAACAGCTCTTTAAGATTCCCATCATACTTCTGCTACAATAGTATCATTACCATACAAACTATGGATTCCAGTTCCAATATCACCTTTTTTCAGGACTTAGGAAGTTCAATCCATTTGAAAACCTTGAGGGCACTGAGAAATATCTGGATACAGCAGCTAATTGTAATCTAAACATTTATAAGAATAAATAAGCAATTGCACTCCGTTCAGCTCATAAATGTTATCAAGCAGGAAGCAATTGTTGAAATGGACAAACCGATAGCTCCACAATGAATTATAACACCATAGTTACACCTTTATCACAGCCAAAATATCTAAACCTAAGGTTAAAACATCAATCCAGGGTTTCCCTGGTGATCCAGTGGTTAAGAACCCGCCTGCCAATGCAGGGGACATAGGTTCCACCTCTGGTCTGGGAGGATTCCACATGCCATGAGGCAACTCAGCCCATGCACCACAACGACTGAGCCCACACACCTGCTCCCACAAGAGAAGTCATCACGTGAGAAGCTCGCACACCACAACTAGAGAAAGCCCGCACGCAGCAATAAAGACCCAGCACGGCCAAAAAGAAAAATTAAAAAAAAACACAATAACTCTAAAAAACATCAATCCATTCTGTCTTCAGGACCGAGATCTCAGTTAAGCAATGTCTTAGTCAACTCAGGATCACCATAACAAAATGCCACAGACCAAGAAGCTTAACCAACAGAAAAGTATGTTCTCACAGTTCTGAAGGCTGGAGGTCCGAGACCAAGGTGCCAGCGGTGTTGGCTTCCGGCGAGACCTCTCTTCCTGGCTTGTAGACAACTACTGTTTCCTCACATGGCCTCTCCTCTGTGCAGATGGTTGCTGTTCAGTCGCTCAGTCGTGTCCGACTCTTTGCAACCCCATCAACTTCAGCACGCGAAGCTTCCCTGTCCTTCACCATCTCCCAGAGTTTGCTCAAGCTCATGTCTATCGAGTCAGTAATGCCATCCAACCACCTCATCCTCTGTAGAGAGTGAGAGAGATTGATTAACTGGTCTGTGGTCTCCTCCACTTCTTGTAAGGACACCAGTCCTATTGGATTAGGGCCCTTCTCCTATGACCTGATTTAAAAGTAATTACCTCCTTAAGGTTTCTGTCTCTAAATACAGTCACATTGGAGGTTAGGGCTTCAACATACGGCTTTTGAGGGGACACTATTCAGTCTCTAACAGGCAACATTTGTTGTTGCTGAGTTGCTAAATTGTATACGACTCTTTGCGACCCCATGGACTGCAGCCCACCAGCCTCCTCTGTCCATGGGATTTCCCAGGCAAGAATGCTGGAGTGGGTTGTCATTTCCTTCTCCAGGGGATCTTCCCCACCCAGGGACTGAACCCACATCTCCTGCCCTGGCAGGCAGATTCTCTACCATGGAGCCACCAGGGCAGCCTGACAGGCAACATTAATCTACTTAAAAAGCCTTTTTCTCTGTTTCAAGTTTATGCAGGAATTTTTTTCTTTCCCTCCTCCTTCTCCATTTTCTGCTTCTTTTTCTCTTTTTTCTTGTTTTGTTTCCCTATTAGATACAGATTCTCTTCCATTTCAAATAAGTGTCACGGTGATTTAGAAAATGTTTTCCTGTTATTTTTTTAATGCATTGAGTATTTGGGTTCCTTTTTTTAATGCAAAGGGAATGGTTCACAATTATCTCAGAAGAATCCAAAACATATTTTTCTAAATAGTCCCAGGAGTTCATGTTTGTTCTGACCAGATCCAACTCAACATGGCAATAAAAACACTCATGGTAACATCCCTCAGACCTGACTTCAGGGGACTTCTTACATGCATTTAACATATGCAAAGTCAACTTGCAGGTGGGGCAGACATACTCTTTATACCATGTGATCTCTAAACACAAAGCACTCAATCTATCTGCTATTCGACCAAAGAAAAAGCAAAGTGTCTGACTTGGGAGGAAACTGTGACCAGAGGTAGACGTGGTAACAGACAGAATAAGATACCCTAGGACATCTGTCCTCCATTTGATGAGCAACCTAAAATGTTTTCAAGGATACTTTTGACTCCGTGTGATTTTTGTCTTATGATCGGTCTTCAAATACTGACTCCAAAATAATACTTTATTTTAAAATGGAATCATGATAAGGTGTAAGTAATAAGTCCCCCAAAATGAATACAAAGTGACCTAAGTGGAGGGAGGAAGTTAGTTGTTCAATCTGACTCTTTGAGACCCCGTGGACTGTAGCCCACCAGGCTCTTCTGTCCATGGGATTCTCCAGGCAAGAATACTGGAGCGGGTTGCCATTTCCTCCTCTAGGGATAAAACCCATGTCTCTTTTGTCTCCTGCATTGGCAGTAGGTTCTTTACTGCTAATACCACCTGGTAAGCTCCCGACATTTGTTGAGGTTAAGTTAAATAAGGCCTTGAAAATCCAGAGTAAGGTGTTGGACTTGTGATAACTTATTACTCTTAAAATGACGAGGTGGAGGAGCAACGCCAAGTATTAGCATGAAAGCATTAGGAATATGGTCTGCCAGCGCTACTCATGGACTGAGCTGAAAAGAATAGTTTGAGTTAATACAGAAAACTGGGAAATTTGCACCTCAAGGAGAAAAATGCCACTAAAGAGAGCAAAACCTTCACTGCTTCAAGAGATTTCATTGTAACATTATGTTCAAAGGCCCTAAAATAGGTGGTAATCTATTTCTTAATCAATGTTCTTGAACAAACAGAAAAAAATCTCTCTCTGAAGTTTAAAAAAAATCATTTTTATATATTACAAATATTGAATCACTTTAGCAGAAGGCACTTCCAAGAAACACCACGATGGGCAAGCATTTATGCACCTGACTTAAAATCTGAAACTTTCTCCTTGGGAAAAGACAACACTTAAAAAATTAACCATAATGGCAGAGAAATTCCATGCTAAATGTTGATTACTTTTTAATCCTATCTTGTATGCCAAGAACAACGCGCAGGTAGGAAGAAAAAGCAAGAGACTGGAATCAGACTTTTGTCATGATCTTGCTACCAGTTGCCTGGCAGAACTGCTTTTTTTAGAAGCTGATCGCTGCTTCCAGGTGCATTGTTTGGGCTCAGCTCTAGATAAAGATAAACATTCAGGCTTCCAGGGACTGGAATCACAAGAGTGACTAGCAAAGTTCACAGGAACCGAAAGACCCTGGTGCCAATTAAAAACCATACATCCCATCACAGCAAGGAGGGAAGCTATTGAATAATTGAATAATCTCAAGCCATTCCAAAGGAGAATAAACAGATGATGGCCTGATCCCGTGGAGACTGGAGGAAGCTGTGTGCATCAGAGTGCTCTATATTCTCTTCATACTTTGATTAATTATCCAGCTGTGCGACTGTCATTATCAAGGATATCTCTGAATCATGTGGCTCCGACAGTAACCAAATCTGGCTGTCCCTTTCATTTTTTTTTTCACTTGGGTAAGCGCCTTGCTGTTTGGAAGAGAGTTACCTAGTATGTCACTGGAAACAAGCAAATGCTCCATTCACCGTAGACAACAATGGGCCGGTCATTAGACTGTCTTTCGCAGCACTGCTGATAGGTTTGTATAGAGGCACCCCCGGTGGAGAAGAGAAATATGCCCTCCTGTAAACTGATCTTCCACTGGAAAGTGCTGAGAATACTGAGCTTGAGATGAGAATGAGTGTCATTTTCAAATTTTATTTGCTTGCTTCGTTGTTTATTTGTACCAGAAAACGTGCCCCTCTCCCAAGCCCTTCATTCCAAGAGAACTGCTTAAGAGGCTATTTCTTTAGAAACTATTATAATTTTCAAAGGATCCAGGCAGGGCTTAAGTCAAAGAAAAGTATTTGAAATTGTAGAATTCCTACAACTTTCAGCCAACCATTCAAGGAAAGAAAGACATGGGAAAAGAAAGTGAGGCTCTTGAAGTTACATCAACAGTTGCCTATTCCACCCTCTCTTGGTAGCTATGACCAAGGTAATCGTGGAATCTTGAGTGAGTCAGTTCATCTTTCTGTGTCCAAGTCTATCCCCTGGTTAGATCTGGATAACAATGCGTGTCTTCTAAGGAGGCAGCGCAATAGTGGAGAAGAGAGAATATTCATTCACCAATATTCTGTCTCTTGCCTATTTTTCCCAGCCCTCTAGTGGTTAACCAGGACCAGGTGACTAGTTCTGACCAATGAGATGAGAGCAGAATGATGTGACTTGCAACCAGGCAAATGTAATAAAACCCCTGTGTAAACTCTCTCCTGCTTACATTTTAGAGGATGCACACAGGGTTGGGGGTGGGGGGCCCTCCAGCCTGGGTCTCTGAGTCAACATGTGGAACCGAGACCCCTCTGCTGGTTTATCTTGTAAAGATATCATGACCAAGAACTAAACCTCTGGTTGACTGACCCTCCCTTCTCATCTCTCAGGGGAAATTTTATTCATCCTTCCAAAGCCAGTCTCAAAGCAACTTTTTCCACAGAACCTCTCCAGATAGGAATTTCCATAGCACTTTGAATCTCTGGGTTTTTTTTTTAATATTTACCTCATTTTGCCTAATATTACTGAAAGTCTGTAAAGCATAATTCAGGCTCTGTGGACAAGTGTCCCCGGATTTAAATCTCAGCTCCAGTATACATAGCTGTATAGCCTTAGGTAAATTATTAACGAGATTCTCCTAAACCTCCGTAAACCTCGGTTTTCCTATCTGTAAAATGGAGTTAACAAGAGGTGTCATGAGATGTGAATGAGGTACAAGTAAAGAGCTTGGCACAAGGTCTGAAGTGTAGGGAGACAAGCATGAAGCGTTCAGCTTACAGTTCCTGGGAGCTACTCCTACAACCTCACGAGATCTGAAGGGCCTTACATGTGAAGATAATATGCTCATCCCCTGTCTTCTGCAGTACCTGCAATGGGATCTCACACACGATCAGGTACGCCCCTGAAAGGTTTGAGGAATGAATGAACTTTCAAAAAAGAACAAAATAAATCATTAAAATGATAAAATGATAGAGATTCTCTAAGAAACAAAAGGGAAGAATGATGCGTGGGAAAGTAAAAAAAACAGACCATGGACAAATTTTAAGTAAAGCATGTTGACTTGGGAAATGGAGAAAGATGGAACCTACGTTAACAGGTGATCGTTTTCAGAGATGACCCCAGGTACAGAAATCCAAAGTCATCATACACCTCCATGCACAGCACATTATCTTTACTCTTCTGCTCCATGATGTTTCTATGAAACATTAAAATCCTTTGAGGGCATATAAGCTAGTAGACATATGGCTGCTTTGACTTCAGAAGAAATCACGCAGTATGACCAAGATAGATTTGATATTGCCGAATAAAGTAAAAATTAATAAAAATAAATAAATAAAATTAAAACAGTGCCTTACAAATAAAGGGCACAAAACAGTAGCCTTGGGGAACAGACCAAGTGGTGTTATGTTTATAAATGTCTTTATTTATTTTTATTGGAGTATAGTTGCATTACAATGTTGTGCTAACTTCTGATGTACACCAAAGTTAATCAGCTATTATAAATTTCTTTTAAGTGCATAGATGTGTTCCTCTTATTGGAACAGTTTTTCGCCTTCCTGAAACTTCTTTCATAAACTGGTCTTCACAAAAGATAGGACTTCGTTCTTCTACATTTTTAAGCAACAGCGACATCATGTGGCCACGCTGGGCGCTAACTCGCCTTCTCTCCCAACTCTGAATTTCCCCCAGGGACACATCAATCCAGTTCTGCCTTCCCTCAGAATAAACTTATTCAAAAATCATTCCGCGAATGGCGCACAGATTCCCAGGCTTAGGACAGGCACAGCGGTCCGTGTCTCCAACGCAATCTTATCTAAGGGATCATCCCGTGACCAACTCTTCACCAGGCACAGCCTATTCAGAGCTGAAACCAGCCCCGAGGCAACCAAATGGAGTTCATTTGACAAATCACTGAAACATGACTGGGGATGAATACATTCTACAGGGTATGAATGAATCATTCATTCATCATTCCACCTCAGGAATGATGACACCTGATGTGGGCGTGGTCTTCCCCCACAACTGTCATAGCATCCCCACCAGCACCAGGTCAAGACTTTGTTTTGTGCTCCGGTGGCCCCTGGGAAGCCTTCTGTAAAATTTATCACAGATGGGTGATGACTAATGCCAAGATTCCTCCTCCACTAAGCAGAATTCTCCTGAGGGCACATGAAGGAGCATTTGCTCACTCCAGTCTCTGCAGCCTCTGCCTATCACTCGGAGACGCTCTTCCATTGACTCAACAGGTATTTATTGAGCACCTACTTGAAGCCTACATTCTAGTTGGAGCTTCCATTCTAGCTAGAGCTGCTGCTGCTGCTGCTGCTAAGTCGCTTCAGTCGGGTCCGACTCTGTGCGACCCCATAGATGGCAGCCCACCAGGCTCCTCTGTCCCTGGGATTCTCCAGGCAAGAACACTGGAGTGGGTTGCCATTTCCTTCTCCAATGCATGAAAGTGAAAACTGAAAGTGAAGTCGCTCAGTCGTGTCCGACTCTTAGCGACCCCATGGACTGGAGCCTACTAGGCTCCTCCGTCCATGGGATTTTCCAGGCAAGAGTACTGGAGTGGGGTGCCATTGCCTTCTCCGCTAGCTAGAGCAGTCAGGCAATTAAGCTGTGAAGTGTTGGGTACTCAGAAAATAAAGCTTTGTGTTGGGTGCTCAGAGAATACCTGACTTATATGGAGACAGCTGAGCAGAGATCTGAAGAAAGTGAGGTGTGTGGTTAGGAGAGGAAGATTGCTAGAAAATTGAACTTGGGAGGGAAGGAAGCAGGGATCCAGGCAGGAGGGAACGAAAGGGAGGAAGGATGAACTTATGAGCTGCTGGACAAGGAATGAGAAGACCTGCGTTCTTATCCTGACTATTTCATAAGCAACTGAGCTAACTCAGGCTTTTCTTCCCCTCTCCAGACCTCAGTTTCTTTACTCTAAAGTGAAGAATTCAGATTCGATCATCGCTAAAGTCTCAGTTTTAAGCCTCTCCATCACGAAAAGCCAGAGATTGTAACCTTTAATGGCATTTTGTGTGTGCACGTACCTGCACATGTGTGTGTGATTAATTTCCCAAAGCAATTCCAGGCATTTGTGTTTATTTTGAGAGTGATTACACACACACACACACACACACACACACACACAAAATACTCATTTTTTGCTTACTAGTTAAAAGAAATTTATCTGAAGTCTATGGGTTTAAAGATTGGTTGGTCTCACAGTAAGATGTACACTTTTGGAGATTCATCATTATTTGCCCAAACACGATAATTGCTGAAGGACCATGCATTGCAATTTGGCCCTAATAACCACTCAGGTAGGTAAAGTGAGCAGTTAGCTACAAGATATCAACACCTGGTAAGTACATGACATTTTACTGAGAAATGAACTGCCATTTTGGCAGTCTTCTAGTTTGATGACTTCAGTCTTATTAATAGCTGAAGCTCTCTGGTAATACCATGACAGATACATGATGCATACACACCATACAATAAATACAACAGCTAAGAACGTATAAAAGCAGGGTAAAATGGGCTCCAGATTTTAAACGGTTCCTTGGTTATGGTTCCCCAACTTCCATCAACACTCTCACATGTGGAGCCAAGTACAGAGGACAGGATGGATCCCGTGTTGAACCAGCATCAAAGGGCTCATCAAAGGAATCAGCAAAAGTCCATCTTCCCACAAACATCTTCATTAAACCACCATTTGCCGTGTCAGAACTAGAGTTATTCTTTGGTCTGGTATTATTTATATTTCTAGAATATCCCTTTTAAATGCAATGATGCTCCTAGAGGAAGCTGCCCGTTCCACTTCAAATGGTCACAAATGTCTCTGGAAAAATAAGCAAGATGAGGGGAGAGTCATGGAGATGAAGCCTTGGCCAGAAGTGCTGCTGTGGGAAGGGAGGACAAGGTTGTGAAGCAACCCAGGAAGGAATGAACCTGAGAAAAAATGAGTGCCATGTGGTGAGTTTCTGCTTTGTACTCCAGGTTCTGTAGCTAGAACATCTACTTCTCATGTATGAGAGACCCTGCTGATACCATCTTTACAGATGAGGAAACAGGCTCGCCTGAAATCTCACAGTTGGCTGCAGAGCTGGGGCTCCATCTCAAGTTCACAGACTCCCCATCGTGCCAGGATGCTAGACCTCTCAAGAGTTAGTCACTCAGTCGTGTCTGACTCTGTGTGACCCCACGGACAGTAGCCCACCAGGATCCTCTGTCCATGAGGATTCTCCAGGCAAGACTACTGCAGTCGGTTGCCATTCTCTTCTCCAGGGGATCTTCCCAACCCAGGGATCAAACTCAGGTCTTCTGCATTACAGGCAGATTCCTTATCGTCTGAGCCACCAGGGAAGCCATTGAAAAGGAAATGGAGGGTGAGAGAGGGGATAAGAAAATGAAGAACTTGACCAACATGCTGTTCTGTCCTGGATCAGCCCTGCCCCCTGCCTGAGCAGCAGAGAGTTGCAGGTACCCCTGAGGGCAGCAGGCACCTATGAGGCAGCCTCTGAACAGGGTGACTTATAGCACTTTCTGGGACCGTGCTGTCAAGGGTTGTCAAGCCCTAAACAAGAGACTGAGCAGCGTTGTGAATGAAGAGTGGGTTCAAATAAAAGGCCTGTCACTTCTGGGCTGTGAAGACATGAGCATGACGTTTAACTTCTCAGAGCCTCCATTTCCTCTTCTGTAAAATGGGAGGACTAACTACCTAGGGGATGAAATTATGTCAAGCCTAGCACTGGGCCTGACATACAACACATATACATCAACGCACGTGGTCCCATCCTTTATCCCCTCAAAGAAGACCAGCAAACCTGAGCTCATTATGTCCACTGTCCTTGCCCCCGGATCCCATCTTCCACCCGATCCCCTCCCCAGTTTCCCTGGGGCAGCCAATCTGCTGGTGCCCTCACTCCCCAGAATTGTCACTGCCTAGAGTCACCATGTGCATGCCCTGCCCTGCCCAGCCCAGCTGGAAGTGGAGCCCCTCCTCCGCTACTGCTCAGAGACAGCACCAGAACACACGTGGGCACAGACTGGGTTTGTTAGGGTGTACTCCATTGAGGACTATGGAGGAGGAGAGGTGGACAAGCTGAGAATCTAAGAAGACAGACCTTCTTAATTGGTTAGAGCCAAGAAGTGATACAAATGACTTTGTAGTATAAAACTTACAATCTGCCCACCCCGACAAGGTCAGAATTTCTCTCATCCATGGGAGAAGTGCCAAGAATCCCTGACACATGGGAAGGAAGCAGCTCTGCCCTTTCCCCCATCCTCCTCCCACCCCTGTTAGGCCTGTTTATTGAGTGCCTGGAACACAGTAGACATGCAGTAGACATTTGATTGAGTGAGAATGAAGTCACTCAGTCGTGTCCAACTCTTTGTGACTCTGGGGACTGTAGCCTACCAGGCTCCTCTGTCCATGGGATTCTCCAAGCAAGAATACTGGAGTGGGTTGCCATTTCCTTCTCCAGGGGATCTTCCCGACCCAGGGATCGAACCCAGATCTCCCGCATTGCAGGCAGACGCTTTAACCTCTGAGCCACCAGGGAAGCCCAACATTTGATTAATGGATCACAAATAAATTCAATATTGGATGGATGGATGAATCTTAAATCTACACAATTACATCCGTGTGTGCTAATTTGCTTCAGCTATGTCCGACTCTGCAATCCTATGGACTGTGGCTCACCAGGCTCCTCTGTCCACGGGACTCTCCAGGCAAAATACTGGAGTGGGTTTCCATGCCCTTCTCCAGGGGATCTTCCCCACTCAGGGATCGAACCCAAGTCTCTTACATCTCCTGCATTGGTAGGCAGGTTCTTTACCACTAGTGATCCTTACAGACTTTGAAACAGAGATTTTTTTTTTAATTGGGCTACATGCATTCATGCAACTAACATAGATATTTGCTACAGTAATTTGTTTGCTAATATTTGGTACACTAGTGAGAAGACATAACAACACCCAGGTCAATTTTTCATATACCCTATTATCCTCAAGCCTCATAGCTTGACTTGATAACACAGCCATGTCAAAAGATTGTATCCCAAAGAGAAATAAGACTTCACTAACATTACTATACTATCCCTGAAAGAAGAACATATTTATTCTTGGAGTTAAAGATGGGTACATGGGTGTTGTTTGCTTTGTTGCTGTTCAGTCGCTGAGTTGTGTCTGACTCTGCAACCCCATGGACCACAGCATGCCAAGCCTCCTGGCTGCCCTGTTGTTTGCTTTATTACTCTTTTAAGTCATCCATGTATGATTTATATATTTTTGTATGTATATTTACAAATAAAATTAATTTTTAAAAAATTTTTAAATGAAAGAAAGGTGAGGAGAGGGTTAACAACCGACTTGAGGCTCCGCAGAAAAGAATAAATCTTTAACCTAAGGCCTCACGCCTTCACCAGTGGTGGGCAGCTCCGCTGATGGCAGAAGCACAGTGTGGTGCCCAGACGAACAAGTAGACAATGAAAGAAAGTGATCCTGTGATCTTACATCCTTGGATAGTCTTGAATTCCACGCAGCTGTTTCTGGACAAAGGGACATTCTGGAACTGGAGTCTTCTCCCTCGGGATTGATGTCCGTGTCCTTTATTACCTAAGAGTCCCGGGTCTTTAGCTCCAATGATGAAAGCCAAATCACAGGCTGCCGTGGACAGAAAGGCTCTCTGTGATTTCCCCGTGTGTGCAGAGGCCAGCAGGGCAAGTCACCCAGGCACTCCCGCCACCCGGCTCAGATCTCAGGGGCGCCATGGAGTCCAGCTTCTCCACATTGACCTTGGAAGCCCCAACGAGCCACTTCAAGGAGATTACCTCCATTCTATTTTGCAGCTTTTTCTGGGTTTCCACAAGGTGGTTGTCTGGACATAACGCATACTGGCAGTTCATCTTAACAGAAAACAGAAAAAACAGACAGTCCGATCAAATCCCCACCCAAAGGAATTCACGGCAGCTGCTTTCAGAGGGCCTAGGGCTCCCTTCAGTCAGCCAGCCTGTGAAGGATCTGGGCTGGGGCAGGAGGCCTCCGGGGGTGCAGGGAGGGCCAGATAAATGTAAATTCTCACCAAGAAGAAACACACTTCCCTTTGGCACCTCCATCATGGTTTTGTGGGCTGCACTATTCCAAATGAAAACAAAATTTTTAAGCAATGAGAACTGCCTCATTTAGAATTATTTTTAAGTTTGAGCTGATCATTGATATTCTTATATATTTGAGATACACCAGTCACTCCGTGTGGTGACCCATGAAGGACATACCATGTGTTATGCCTATTCCATACCCAATCTCAGCCACAATCACATCCACACAAACTGTGAGACAACCAAACTGTCCCAAACAAATCCTTTTCTCCTTGTCTCTCTTCCCCGCTCTTATCTGGTGCATGCCTGTGTTTCTGAATGGGATTACTCATTCGCTAGGGCTGCTGTAACCAAGTTAGTCGCTCAGTCGTGTCTGACTCTTTGAGACTCCATGGACTGTAGCCTGCCAGACCCTTGTCTATGGGATTCTCCAGACAAGAATACTGGAGTAGATAGGCATTCCCTTCTCCAGGGGATCTTCCCGACCTAGGGATTGAACCTGGATCTCATGCATTGCAGGCAGATTCTTTTCCAACTGTGGCTCAGTGGTAAAGAACTCTCCTGTCAATGCAGAAGCCATGGGAGACCTGGGTTTGATTCTGGGGTCAGGAAGACCCCCTGGAGGAGGAAATGGCAACCCACTACAGTATCCTTGCCTGGAGAACCCCCAAGAACAGAGGAGCCTGACGGGCTACAGTCCAGAGATCACACAGAGTCAGGAACAACTGAGCGACTAACACTTACTTACTTAACCAAGTACCATAAACTGGGAGGTTTAAACAACAGACATGTATCATGTCACAGTTCTGGAGGCTAGAAGTCTGACTGAGATGTTGGCAGGCCTGCTCCCCACCCCCACCCCGAGGGCTGTGAGAGGACAATCTGTTCTGGCACTCTCTCCTTGACTTGTGGGTGGTCATCTCCGTGCCTCCTTACATCATCTTCCCACTGTGCCTGTCTTTGTCCTACCCTCCTCTTCTCATAAGAACACCACATTGGATTAAGTCCCAACCTAACAACCTCATTTCAACTTCATACCCTTTAAAGACCCTACCACCAAATAAGTTCACACTCTGATCTATGGAGGGTTAGGACTTCAACATCTGAACTGGAGACATGGGCGCAAATTTGACGTTTAACATAGAGCTTTGCTGAAATCCCCTTTTGAAGCATTGACTGATGCATTTAGGGCACAGGCAACTTCTTGAAGGCCCGAAGCTCAAAGCAGTCATGTGCTCAAGCTGATGGAAAGACGTGGATCTAGTTGAAACCTTAAGAGATATAGAATAAGCTCTTCCCACAAGATATTGTTTTACAGTGTATGTCAAGCCACAGAGATTTTGTGCGTGAGAGAGAGCAAATCCATTACCTAATTGCATTTCCTTGAAACATGCAATTTTCCTTCTTTTCCATTGACTTCGTGTTCTATATTTTGCATATTTATTCCTAAATCCACACCTCATGGGACCTACATTTAACCCATGCCATGACTACTTAGCAGTGCAAATGGCATATTCCATATTCTTGAGCTGTCCCGGGACTATTTGGTTATGTCCCATCCATACACTCATCAGGAGGTGAGGGAGCAACCCCTCCAGGTCTTCTCTCAGCTCACCCTCCCTTTTCAGTGTCTCTTCCTTAAGTGGCATATAGATATCTGGCTAACATATAGCCATAGAGAAGGAAGTGGTGTCAGACTTGATGGCTGCTACTCTGTTGAGCACCCAAACCAGGGCTAGAGTCCAACAGCTCATGGCCACATGCATCCCCTACCCCTGGCAGACTTCTGTGTGGCATGATGGACCCCCCTGGTCCTGGTAGAACCAAGATGAATAGGTGGACCTGCCCCTCTCCTTTTAGGATGCTTCTGGCTTTTGATTTCTTTCTACCTAAGAAAGGCTAGAGTTCACCTGCAAAAAGGTAACCGAGGTAACTAGTAGTGAATACTGTGTCATCTGAGAAGGAGTTGAAAGGACCATCCTGGAGAATATTAAGGAGGCACCTTCGAAGAGCTGCCAGGGGCAAGAGATTGCTGAGTAGTACTGGTAGAAGTTCTGAAGAGCTGGAAGGTCAGTACAAGGTCATTCTGTTACAAACATGAGCTGTCTATACAGCCTGCCCTATAAGCAGAGAACTTCGAGTCACTGAAGTATGGAAAGAAGCATCATTACATAGGTTTTGGGAATTTGAATCCTGGTTCACCTCTTCCTGGGGCTTCCCAGGTGGCACAGCGGTAAAGAATCCACCTACCAGTGCAGGAAACACAAGAGACACAGTTTCGATTCCCGGGTTGGGAAGATCCTCTGGAGGAGGAAATGGCAACCCACTCCGGCATCCTTGCCTGGAGAATTCATTCCATGGACAAAGGAGCCTGGGGGGCTACAGTCCTTGGCATCGCAAACAGTCAGACAGACTGAGTAACTGAGCACACACACACACATCACCTCTTTCTCACCATGAGACCTTAGGTAAATTACTTTACCTCTCTGAACCAGTGTCTCCAATCTGCAGTAGATTCTCAAATATTAATACACACACCCCCTTCCTCAATCCTTTCCTTAGAGTCACAGGTACTAGAAACACTAACTTCCATTCCTTTCACCGAACAAACTAAGAAAATCCACCATCTCAGCATGGGTGTTTGGCTTTGAGTGTAGGGACAAAATCTGCCCGAAACTGCTCTGGGTGACGAGTAAGAACCACAGGGCACAGGTTTTACCACCACTGTTATTCCTTTCCTACCCGAGGGGAACCAAGATTTGAACACCAGTTATCACATAAAACATTCAACTCCATCTTGCTGGTAGTTTTAACCATGTTTAAATATTTCATAGAGAACATTTTCCTTTGAAACACTGTCTTGTCTTGCTTTTTAACAGAGAGTGACCTGAATTAATGTGGAGAGGCCAGAATAAAGAGCAGTGGAAATAAATGCAAGGCAAGCTTTGGGGCTGAAACAGCTGAATGCAGGTCAGGACTCGGTTTGTTGGCTTGTCCTCATATGTGGGATGTCCAGGCACTGCCTTTCAGCACTTCAGAGAATTCCCTGACTGCATGGGTGCTGATTAACTCATACATGTAGAATCTAGAAAAATGACACATATGAACTGTTTCTAAGGCAGGGATAGAGGTGCAGACATAGCGAACAGACACGTGGACACAGCAGGGGGAGGGGTGGGTGGGATGAACTGGGAGCACGGGGTTGACATATATATACTACCGTGTGCCAAACAGCGAGTGGGAAGCTGCCATAACGCACAGAGAGCTCCGCTCTGCGATCACCTAGAGGGGTAGGCGGTGGCGGTGGGGGTGGGAGGGAGGTCCGAGAGGGGACAGATGTACGCTCTGGCTGATTCATTTCATTGTACAGCAGAAACTAACAACACTGTAAAGCAATCATATTCCAGCAACAACCATAAACAGGGGCACACTGGTGAAGAATCTGCCTGCCAGTGCAGGAGATGCAAGACATGCAGGTTCAGGGCTGGAAAATCCCCTGGAGAAGGAAATGGCAACCCACTCCAGTATTCTTGCCTGGAAGTGCTATGGACACAGGAGCCTGGGAGGCTACCGTCCATGGGGTCGCAAAGAGTCTAGCACAACCGAGCACACACACAGAAAAACAGGCAGGAACACACACACACACACATATATTCAACTTTCGTCCTGGGGTAACTTGGGTTGCTGTTCAAAAACATCGATTCCCTGTCTTCCTCCTCCAAGGCAGGAGTATACTTCTGTATCCCTCTTGGGGCTACAGTCACATGACTTGATTTATCCGATGAAATGTGGGCAGACAGAACAGGGTGCCTGGTCTGAGTCTGGCCTTAGCATCGGCCTATGTTTCCTCTGCTCCCTTGCCCCTCTGCCATCGGCCTGAGAAGAGCATCCACATCAGATCCCTGCTGGCCCTCTGCCTGGCCCCACAATAATACTCATGAAGTAAACCTAAACCCGATTCACAGCCCAGAGCCAAGCCCAGTTGGGAGATTAACTCACTGGCCACCAGTGACTAAATCTCCAGACCTGCTTCACTACTTGGAAGTTGAGGGCTGGAGCTGAATATTCCTCTAGTCATGTGGTTATTTCCTCTGGCAACCAGCCCCCATCCTGAAGCTCTCTGAGGGCCCACCCAGAGTCACCTCACTAACAAAAACCCAGGAATGACTAAAAGGGGCTAATTATGAGCATCAAAAGATGCTCTTCTCACCCCTACTACTCAGGAAATGACAAGTGCTTTAGGAGTTCTGTGCTAGGAACCAGGGATGAGGCCAAATATACATTCTCATCACATCACTATATGCACAGATTTTTATAAATATAATGATGAAACCATCAGGTGAAGGAAGGCTTCCCTGGTGGCTCAGATGGTAAAGAATCTGCAGGCTTGGAATGAGAGCCACAGCAGAGAAAACAGCCAGCTCCCAGGGATGTGGTGATGGTGCTTGCCAACACAGTGGAGCAGTTAATCTGACCCATTCCTATTTCTCTGAAACGGTAAGGTGTGAGTGTGAGGGCCCAAGACTGAGCCATGACCCCAAAGTAGCTGTTGAATTAACTCATTTCTAAAATTCCATTTTCTTCACTGACCTTAAAGGCTTTTTTGATTGTCAATCTCAATACAGTTTACCTGCGCTGGAATCCACAGTTTGGGGACATTAAATCCCAGATCTGCCTTTAAGTAACATGGATTGAATGTTCACCTGGGGCTTGTCGGAGCTTTCAGGGGATGAGTCCCTGGGATGACCTTGAGCCTCAGGGCTTGGGGTTCACAACCGAACCAAAAGCACTGATTCAATAGCATCCTTATGTTGCCAGGCCTGCGGTCTCTCTCCCTCACTTGTGAATAAGGAGAAAATGAAACCTCTGCTGCTCTATTGCTGCTTCTGGAGAACATGCAGGTTCAAGAGGCTGGTGAGAGGCCCCCAGGGGACAGACTGGCTGGAAAATGTCAGAATCCTAGGTGGCTGTAAACAGGACAGAAAGCACAACTCACACCTGTGGGGAGTGGAGACTGAGCTCTAACACAGTGGCGGTGCAGTCCTCAGCGGGTGGGGCGCTTTCTCAGGGCGGCTGTAGATGGCTCCAGGGCCAGGGCCAGGGAGTGGGAACGAAGAGCAGTGTAACAGAAACAGAGCAAAACACTGAGAAGGGGGCCGTAAGAGGGGCTTCAAAATGTGCTGCTTAGTGCCTACGCTTGGTTTTTGTTGCAGTAAGCAGGAGTTCTTGAATCCCTCACATGCAAAACCAAATGGAAAAAAAAAAAACCTCACTCACATTTTATACCATGATCTGTATATAGCTATGAAAGAAAAGGACAGGGCACCCCACAACCCTCAGTTTCCCCAGCCACAAAATATAAGGATTTACCTAAATGTTACGCACAGTCTGCCACGTCTGGAGAGTAGGAAAATGATAAAATAGTAATGTGTATATCAAGAAAAAATGACATTAGCAAAATACATTCATTTTCTACTGCATAACAAATTACCACAAACTTAAAACAACACCCATTTATTAACTTGCAGTCCTGTAGGTCAGAAGTCCAGCATGGCATGGCTGAGTTCTCTGCTCAAGGTCTCCCAAGGCTGCAATCAAGGTGTCAGCCAGGCTGAGTCACTATCTGGAGGCTCTAGGGGAAAATTCAGGTTCAAGCTTACTCTTGGTGTTGGCAGAATTCAGGTCCTGTGATTGCAGGACTGAGGTTCCTGTTTTCTTGCCAGCTGTCAGTGGGGCACAGCCTTCAGCTCACAGAGGCTGTCCACATTCCTTTCTACGTGGCCCCCTCCAACATTAAGCCAGTTATAGCACATCAAACCCTTCTCATGCTTTGAATCTCTGACTCCTTTAACCTCTGACCTCTGGATCTGAATGTAAGGGCTCCTATGAGCAGGTCCACAAGAATGATCTCCCTCTTAAGGTCAGCTGACCCAGAATCTTAATTATGTCTGCAAAATCCCTTTTACCACACAATGTAACATAATCACAGGCACATTAGCTCATCTTATTCAGATCTGCCCACGGAGAAGGAGAGAAGATAATACAAGGGAGAGGGTCTCTGGGGTTCACCTTAGAACTGTGCCTATCAGATAGATGCTTCTGCTTCCCCCAGAGTTCCACGGTCCTCCATCTGCCCCTGGTCTCCTAGAGATCTCAAGACTCCAGTTCCATTTGGGCGACTCAAACTCAACTCACCCCTTGTCGCATTCTAGTAGGCCTCCTCTTGGCTACTAGTCAGCTGACCTGGTTAAAAAACTAGCCCCTCTGGACCATCACATTTGCCTCTTTAATAAGGGTGTTGAAGGATAATAAGCAAGAGAGGGACTGGACCCCAAACTGGCTCTAAGAGACCTGCTGGTGGAAGCTTCAGGCACTTTGGCAAACTGGCACAAGAAATGCATTAGGGACCCTCCCCATTCTGGGTAAGGCCCACCCTGCCCACATCAGACTATCAACTGGAAATAAAGTATATGAAGACTGGAGTTTCATTCCCATCATCCACCATCTACCCAGCCTGGACAACGGAGTGGACAAAGGCTTCCCATAGGCAATACTGTCCTACCCTCTGCTCCATCCACATTCACACTGAGCAGATTATTCTGGTCACTCCTCAGGCTTGCAGTTTCACTGCTGAAACCTGGGGAAGGTGTTCCACTAGCAGATGGTTTAATGTGCAAGTCAGCCTAAGGAAACTACTTTTGGGGATAGACGCTTCAGCCAGCATTCCACAAACGGTCATGGAGCACCTGTTTCTTGCTAAATTCTGTGCAGCAGGTTTGAGAAAACAGCAATTTCCATCTGCAGTGTGTCCACAGGCCAGGCTTATCTACTATGTCCATAAATAAGCCAACCCCCAAAATAAGATGAGCTCCTGATCTCCCAAGGAAAAGATCCAAAAGAAAAGGTTGGGGCCGACTTAAATGTACAGATTTTTATGGATGATGGAGCTGTTACAGAAAATGTGTACTTCTAATGTATCATTTATAAATTGACCTTTCCATATAGCTTAAAGATCTCATTATAAAAAATGTATTAATTTGGGGACATGACTCATTTCCACTCTTACATACTATATTAGTTCAGGCTGCTATCACAAATTACCATAGGCCGGGTGGCTTAAACAACATTGATTTCTCAGAGTTCTAGAGGCTGGGAGGTCCAACATCAAGGTACTGGCAGATCAGGGGCCCTCTACCCAGTTGGCAGATGGTCCTCTTCTCACTGAGTCCTTACAAGGAGGGGACAGAGATGAGGCCAAGCACTCATGTCTCTTGCTATGAGGGCACTAATCCCAACATGAGGGCTCCACCTTCATGACCTAATTACCTCCCAAAGGCTCCACCTCCTAATACCATCACACTGGGGCTTGGAATTTCAACATATAAATATGTAGAGGTCACAAACATTCAGTCCATAACACCTGCCATGAAACAATTTTATCAGGCTCCTCACATTTGTATTCTATTACACAGCAGTGTAACCTCTACCATGAAAATGCCCTTTGGGGTCACCTAACTTGGCTCAATATTTTTGAATCCATGTTTCATGCTGTCTCTGAAATTTCAATGTAAGTCACAAGTAACCTTGGTATAAAAACAGTCACTACATTTGTCATAACTTCTCGTTCATACTATAGGTGTATATTTGTGACCTCCAGGACACACCATTGACTGCATGGCCTTTTAAGCAGCCATTTAAAGCTTTTTACAACAGCATCCAAAGTTGGCATTGTGAAGTCCCTTCATTCAGGTCTCTGTTCAAATGTCCCTTCTCAGCAAGACTTTCCTTAACCACCATTTCTAAATTACACCCTCTGCCCCCAGCTACCCGCTTCATCTGCTTCTTTTTTCCTCCATAGAACTCATCTTCCAAGACCTTATGCTCCCCATGGGGCAGAAATCTCATCTCTTTTGTTATCATCTATCCTCATTGCTTAGAACTGTTCTGTTTAAAGTAGCAAATACGTAAGGGATTGATACTGACTTTTAAATAAAAGAATATTTCCAGGAGTGATCACTATACTAAATTACATTAGGTTATTGGTTATATATATAATTTTATTATTTATGTGTAAACTTTATATATACATGAAATTAATACAGATACATAAATATGAGTGTAATATAAATATGAATGTATTTTTGTTGTTTAGTCGCTAAGTTGTGCCTGACTCTTTTGTGACCCCATGGACTGCAGCCAGGGTCCTCTGTCCATGGAATTTTCAGGCAAGAGTACTGGAGTGGGTTGCCATTTCCTCCTCCATGAATATATAAAATTATATATATATATATTTCCATTAAGTAACACCTACAGGCATGTAAAACTATCGTTAAAGTCATTTTAGGCTAATACATTTCCTTTTAAAAATATTCTTATGGAAAAAATAAAAATTCAGTCATTGAGAAACCACCATGTAACACAAGAGAAGAGTCAGGAGTCAGTTTTTGGAAGGGTGGGGGGATCTCTTCTCATTTTGGTCCATATGCAGGTACAGAGCAATCATTTCTCCAGCATGAAAAACCCATTTCCCAGTCTTCTATTTTATCTAAGTGCTTTGCTGTCTCAACTTCCAGGACAATGTCTGTTTTCCCCCATCTCTGTGAAAGAACTCTGTAAACAGTCCTTTCATGATTCTTTTTAAAGTGTGTCCCTTAAACACAAAAGCCCTCTGTTGGCCTTTGTCCAATCAGCCTTGTGCTGTTTTAACTCCTTATGCATACAGATTGCTCCTCTTTGGCCAGCATTCCTAAGCTCCTGACAGAGTTCTGTTTTTCTACGCAGATTCCTGCCTTCCAGGCACCTTCCCGTCCTCCTGCACACCTGAGAACACACTTCTTGCCCCATTTTCAGTATCCTTATCATTGACTCCATTCTACTCCCTCCTCTGGGTAACTACTTTTATTATTATTGGGCACATTGTTGCTTTATGATGTTGTGTTAGTTTCTACTGTACAACGAAGTCAATCAGCTAGACATATATATACATACATCGTCTCCCTCTCGGACCTCCTTCCTACCCACCCCCCACCACCCTATCCCTCTAGGTCACCACAGAGCACCAAGCTGAGCTCCCTGCACTCCACTGCAGGTCCCCACTAGCTATCTGTTTTACACATGGCAGTGCACATACGTCAATTCCAATCTTCCAATTCATCACCCCTCCCCTACCCCATGTCCACACATCCATTTCATCTGCAGCTCTATTCCTGCCCTGCAAAGATGTTCGTCTGTACCACTTTTCTAGATTTCATATACATGCATTAATACACGATATTTGCTTTTCTCTTTCTGCATTGTCTAAGCTCACCTACCAGCATGAATTCAGATCCCTTGATAAAGTAAATACAGCAATGAACAGATATGGTAAGAAGATGGGAAAGACATATACACATAGAGAGAAATGGTAACTGTCACACAGACATGGATCACATCTGGAGAAGGAGAAATCCTAAAGACCTGGTGGGGAGGGGCCGCTGCGGGCAGCAGAGATCCCTATCAAGCATTTGAAGCCTGGACTTCTGAAAGTGCCCACATGACCTGCAAGGTTCCACCACTGACGCCCATGAAGAAACCCACTAGAATGTGTAAAGCACAGTGAACTTGAAAATCAAGGTAGCCATTGTTTGGTCTGTTGTGTATTCACACAGGCGATTGGGAGATGAGTAGCTGCAGCCCTTCAGGGTCATGAGCAAGAGAACAAGGGGTCCTGGACTTTATGGAGATTGAACTAAGGGGCAAAGAGAGAATGAAGCAACATATACCCCTCCTCAAAACCTACAGACCTTAATTATCCACTTCCCAGTGGTCTGTGGTTTGTCACAGACACTTCATAAAGTTAATCCAACTGATTCTTGCACAGAGAATAAAAAATTTTCCCTGATCCTTCAAAAAAAAAAAAAAACAAAAAAACTAGGAAACAGAGGAGAAATAGATGTCACCCTTTCCTGCAAGATGGAAAAAGTTGTATCTCCTGGCGCACAGAGAAGAATCAAACACTGCTGTGAGACAGAAAAGAGGAGAGTCAAAGTAAACATCCCCCGCTTCCTCCGAGAAGAAGGCTCTATTTCGCTTCCTGATTTGTGATTTCATGAAACAACATCCTGAAACACTCTTTGTTTGGTTTCCCCTCTGTTTAGTTTCTGTCTGTAATGCAAGAAGACAGCTGTAGTTAGAGGGAACGAAAATATTCTGTCATTTTATTCTCCATCTCAAGGATTTTGTTAGGATGAATTGCCTCAGCAATTTGTGTGCAAGGACTGTTTTCCAGAAAAACTTGAGAAAACTCTCCATTTGTAAACTTCTATCACACTTAAAATGGCATATAGGCTTCTTTAAGTAAGTAAAGCTATTTTGATTTTTAAAAGAATAGTGGTGTTTTTAGGTATTTTTACAATTATATAATCTCTTTCTACTTGTGTTTCTTTCTTTTTTTTTTCCTTTCTTCTTAAAACATTTTCAAAGAAGAATCTATTCAGAAAATAGTTCCCCTTATTCAGGTATAGTTATGAACTGGTAATAAAGCCCCAGTATAAGATTACATCTGGAGCTAGAAATATGTTACAGGCAGTGATTTACAGCCTCGTGACAACATAATTTATACAAGGAGCAATGCTAATTTCCATGCATCCTGATTTATTTCATTAATAATTCTTACAGGCAGTATATTCTGTTATTACTGAACTTACTTTAGATCAGTAAGTTTTCAAATTGGCTTATGATCAATTCATAAAAATACTGAAAGTAATCAGATCCATAATAAATTGTTCCATGGAGTGAGATATAACTACTATGTAATCGTATATGGAGATGATATTGGTTTTAATCAGCTACCCAAAAAAGGGAAAATTTATACCATTCTCTGTTTAATTTAGATTATAAAATTCACTAGGGAAATCAAGGAATCGGATAGCTGATCGTTCTTAATAGCAATTGCAGTAAAACACATTTCACTGCTTGAAATTTGTGAGCCTCAATTAATCATGGGCTCAAATAGTTTTTAAAAGTGCTTTATAATCCAAATATTACTATCTCAGTAAGACACTCCAGTGTGTTTATTAGTCCATATCTACTTGCATACCCTCCTCGACCTTCAGTCACATGCCTAACAGCTCAGCAGGCTTCAAGCAAGATGCCAAAACTCCTGCTCTGTCTAATTGCATAATTTTCAGTTATTCCACACTCTTTCTTCCCAGAGAAGCATTAAAAAAATAATAATCCCCTGCCAGTTTAGTCTCCCTCTTAATGACAATTGACTATGCATTCATTACATTCTGAGTATTTTACAGCCTTTTTCTTTAACTTTCCTCTTTAAAAATATTACCTTTCCAGTCACTACTCCTTTTCTATTTTCTAAAATAAGACAACCTCCTCATTAAACACTCCAAGATAGATGAGAGTCTGTCCTCCAGAGAAGAGGATGCTAAGTTCTCTCCTGTGAGCTATTCCACTGATTAATCCCCATTTCCCCTGCATCCCTGGAGTCTCCACCCTCAGAGAGTAAGGTCTCTATCCTGTCTGTCATGGTCCTCCCAGCACCTAGAAAGTGCATTGTATTTAGTAGGTGAGTGAATATGTCACCTGTTAAATAACAGAAATTCAACCAGAAGACATTTAAAGATCAAATGGACTTTACTAATCAATTAATAGGCTGCACCCCATCTAGGAGCTCCAAGGAGTTATACAAAATAGAAGATTTTTATAGCAGAAGGGGGAAAAGAATGGATGATTTCAGGCTTAGGAACCTACCTACAGGAGACGGAAGGGGGCTTAGGGGGCAGATTACTGATGCTGACCGGACAATTTCAGACTGACCAGTTAAGACTGTATGCCTGGGGGAGATTGTAACTGCATTCCGGTTGAGAATCAAGTCATGGGGCTTGCTGACATGGGGCTTAGCACAAGTGACTCCATTTGAGACCTATTATTTCTTTTATAACAATTCCCCTCTATCAGACTCTCAGCTTAACTGAGAGATGTGAACAAAATTTCTCCATACATCACGTGCATTTGTTTGATCCCCGTGACAGTCACAGGCCACAGCTCAGGTCTAGAATCTTTAACTCTGTCATTCCCTTTGTTCCTTTTCTGGTGTTCTAGTCTTAGTGAGCTCACTTGCTTGGTAGTGAGCAGCTCCAAACACACATTTAAAGTTTTTGAGAGAATACAAAGCAACAAGGGAGATTATTGTAATTATAATAAGCATGGTAATTCCCAATATGTGGATTGCACTTTGGAGCCATGGTCCCCAAGACCAAAACCAATCAAAATCAAATGTCAAATAACGACCCTGATAAAGGAGTCACCTTTTTTAGCCAAGAGGTTTGCTCAATGATCTTAATGTAACTGAATTCCAACTTTCCCAGAAGTGTTAATCCAAGTGTAGCAGGAGGTGCTAGCCACGGCACAAACACTTCCTGGCTCAACCAGAAGATAATCAATGGCTATCCAATGATTGGAGAAGGCAATGGCACCCCACTCCAGTACTCTTGGTTGGAAAATCCCATGGACGGAGGAGCCTGGTAGGCTGCAGTCCATGAGGTCGCTAAGAGTCAGACACGACTGAGCGACTTCACTTTCACCTTTCACTTTCATGCTTTGGAGGAGGAAATGGCAACCCACTCCGGTGTTCTTGCCTGGAGAATCCCAGGGATGGCTGAGCCTGGCGGGCTGCCGTCTTTGGGGTCGCACAGAGTCGGACACGACTGAAGCGACTTAGCAGCATCCAATGATCAGGGCTTTCTAGGTGGCTTAGTGGTAAAGAATCCACCTACAAGGCAGGAAATGAAAGAGACACTGACTGGTTCAACCCCTGGAAGAGGAAATGGCAATACACTCCAGTATTCTTGTCTGGGAAATCCCATGGACAGAGGAGCCCGGTGGGCTACAGTCCACGGGGTCTCAGAGTCAAACATGACTGAGTACGTACACACACACATATCCTACGATCAACAACTTTGACCAGAGAGCCTAAGGATTTTTTTGTTGAGCGGTCATTGCTTTAGTAGCAGATTCTGCAATACTTTCAAGTTAAGGAGGGGTTTCTGACCATATTCTCATTTACATTTGCTCCTAACCAAGGAAGTAGGGATCTCCAAAGGGAGCTCATTTTGAATCGTGAATGCCTCCCAGTAATTCCATTTGACTCTGTCACTCAGGACTGGAAAAGTGACAGCCACAGAGGCCAGTAAAAATATGAGTCACAAGACCAAACAGGCAGTTTTTTCTGGTTACCATTGCTTTGTGTCCCTTTCTTTGTACAGAGCCTGGAAACAAGAGTTCCCTGAATTTGGGATTGTTAACCAGAGACAGGGAGACAGACCAGAGGGTCTTTAACATCTGGACAGATCAGAGTTTTTTGAGGACAAATTTAGCAATTGGAAAGCTTAACCCCAAAGCCCTTAGCAACAGTCTAGGATATACGATGATGGTATTATCTTTCCAGGCCAATGCCAGAGTAAAGAAAAGGAAGGAAAGAAAAAGAATTGTTTACAGTAAGCAGTCTTGATCCAGAGTCTTAGGAAGAAGCAGTCTATGCTGACATCAGCTGTTCTTCCTCCTAGTCAACTTTCTTTCTCGCATCCTTACAGGACCAGATGTCAGTGGAGCCTTCTTCAGCTGTGAGATGTGTATCCACAGCTCGAGTCCCTGACATTTGGCTGCCATTTGGGTAGTAAGGAGGACCTGGAACGTGTGTGTGCTCAGTCACTCAATTGTGTCTGACTCTGCGACCCCATGGACTGTAGCCTGCCAGGCTCCTTTGCCTATGGGATTTCTCGGGCAAGAACACTGGAGTGGGTTGCCATTTCCTACTCCAGGGGGTCTTTCTGACCCAGGGATCGAACCTGTGTCTCCTGCATTTGCAGGCAGATTCTTTACCACTGAGCTACCCGGGAAGCCCAGACCTGGAATAGTCCCTTCCAGGAAAGATTTTAGGGTAATTCTTACTGATTGCAAATCAGAAGTGGAGGGAAAAATGAAAATGTTGCTTTGGAGAGTTATAACCAAATATTTGAGGAAAGTGGAAGATTTCAGAATCCAGTACAATTTACAAGTACATAATAAAACCTCAAGACAATTAACAGGAATATAATCCAATACAGACAAGGGTGTAAGCATCATTTTTCTCTCTACAATTATTCCCATTTCTTTATTTTCAAGGATCATCACAGTAAAACAAATTTGTTTGTATTAAATGTGGCTTAGTTATTTACATAAGTGCAACAAGACTAGTGATTGACTCTCTAAGCTCTTTTTAAAACTGCTTTGCTGGGACTTTTTACCAAGAATCTCAGATTGAATACTTAAAAGCCTCTTGAGGCCAGGAAGCCAATCCAAAGTTCAAGCAGTTCCTTAAAACTGTTTGGTCATATCTGAGTCTATGCATATCTCACTCAGATATAACATTTCAGTAAAAGCCTTAGTAATATAGCCAATGTTTCTAACCACATCATCTTATAAGGAGAATAGATTTCTATTGAACTTAGATAAATTGCTAACTATACTGACATGAAAATAATACTCAAGGGCTTCTGAGTTTTGGAGGGATCAGGTAGGGAGAAAAGTCAATGTGTCATCTTTGTTTACAACAGTATATTTTACCAAATTACTCTTAGCTTTAAGAGAAAAGAGAAAGGGCTTCCTTAAACCTGGAGAAACAAAACATTAAGGAATTCATTCAGTCCCATGTAATTAATATTTGTTTTGATTAAATCCAATTTTCTCATTATTTCTGGAAACTCTTACCCAATTCAGTTTTATGATTTTAAAGTTATTGGAAACCATACTTGTTAAGTTTATCTGATCAAATGGCTAAAGCTTTTTGTAGACACTTAAGATTTGTATCTGTCCTTGACAAGCAATCTTATGGAAACTGTGGAGCAGTGTGTATTTTTTAAAAAACCTCTTCCTCTTTTTTTTCTTTTAGTCTTAGGAATTGAGGATGATCTGGGTTAGTTTCCAAAGGCGACTGGGTAAAATGTTTATATCTCAAAGGATGTATATAGTCAAAGAATGTATTTTTCCCCAAGAAGGACTTTGAATTGTTTCCGTAGTTACATTTCTCCATTCTCATCAACCCTCATCCCTAAATGCTACCTATAAGCACGTGACACCCACAATTTACATCTACCCTAACTTCTCTCAGAAGTGCCTGGCCCCCCGTGGCCCCTGCACTTGGACGTCCCAGGAGGACTTCCAACTCTACCAGCAGTACTGACCCGGCCTTGTGTCTTCCTGCTGCCTCCCATCCCACTTCCACGCAGATTAGAGCTCTTCCTTAAAGCCCCAGCTTAATAAAGCCATCTTTTCAGCCAGTGACGCTTGTCATTTGGAAATAATCTCTCTCCTTTGAAACACCATAACTTTACATTTGTGTCTTTTCAGTCCTTATCACTCTTTACCTTGTACTATAGTGATGAAGGGTCTTTTCCTCCCCTTTTGGACTGTAAGATCTTTCATAGATTCACGAATTTTCTGACAAAATGTATTCAGTGTTTTCCACGTGGAAATGTTAGTTGCATTAATCAATGAATCAGTCAATCTGAGGGAGGGAAAAAATGGAAAAGGAGAACAGCCTATTTCACAGTCATGGTGTAAGATTTACAAAATGCCTTAGACTCGCTTTTAAAACCTGACGTCCCTATAAGATCCCATAGAATTTTGCTGCACTCAGAGAATGATCGAATTACTGATAAATGATATTTTTAGAAACCATGTAGCCCAGAGCTTTTGCAAAACCTTTAAAGTCACAAGATATTTGTGTAGGAAAATTGAATTGCACAAACTTGATCAAGAGATAAGGTTTTAAAAACAAACATATGAACACGATATACACATAACAAATAGTCAGAAATTGATAAAAGAATTAGAAATATTATTTTCCTCACAACAATCTAAAAGGTATGTATTATTGACACCCATTTTATAGATGAGAAAACTGAGGACTTCTCCCAGGTCCCAGGACTGGTGAGTTGTAGGATTAAGATTCAAACTCAGTCTATCTGGTTCCCAAGTCCACACTCAAAACCAACAAAAGCTGCCTCATTTACCATTATTACTGTTATCATTATTAGAAAAAATAATAAAATGACAACTATGATTTTTTAAAAAGCCTTAAGGATAGATTTGTGAATGTTCTTTCCTTTTTCCTCAGGCTAATAAAGAGTTGAACTAAAAACTCTTGATGACTATAACTGAAAACATTTATACTGTTTCCTACTGTGATCTTCGATCACTCTTGATTAAAGTTTTATGAGCAAGAAGAGTAGAAAGGAATTAGATTAAGAAATTATTTCTTTACCATCCTTATGATTTAGAAGATCATTCACAAGCTCATAAACATATTTAAAGTTTTAACTCCACTCGTAAAGTAACCATGAATCCTTGTCAAGTTTCTCTGGAAATCAAGAGCTCCATAAAACACTCTGAACACTGCTACTGTTCATTCCCACTATCTCAGGGCAGAGGGCTCTAAACCATCATGGAAAGATTCATGAGCAACGGAGGGAATGGACCGTGTCTCGTTTCTCTCTGCAACTCAGTATATACAGAGCTGTGCCCAGCTTAGTATGAGTTCATTGAAGGTTTCTTGAGTTAAGTTCGGCAACTCATTTTATTTATGATTTTTCTAAGGTGCTACAAAAATCCCAATTTAGTACTATTCAATGTCTGTTTGAAAAAGGATCTCCAAGAACAGGAAGGAAAGCAGAACCCAAAGGCGATGAGCCCTTACAGAAAGGGAAGCCTCACTGCCAAAGCCAGGGGCTTCTCCTCCCCTGTAGGGTACCATTTATTCATTTATATAATCCAGTAACTTGCCAAGTGGCACACCTCAGCTGACCAACTGCCATGGCTTTCTCACCGCTGACCAGCAAAAGGGAAATGGTCACCCAACTCTCAAGAGCAAAACAAAAATGGAGCCCAGAATTTCTCTGGGAGGAAAGAGACCATGTCTAATCAGCAATTATAGGAACTGTCCCAGAGGTACATATCTTAGGTAGCCCATTGGAGGTGAGGGGCAGGCACAGAGGAGTGACCTGGGTATGTGTTTTAGCAGGCATCAATTCACAGAATCACCACCTGGGGTGTGTGTGTGAGAGAGAGAAAGAGATTGGGTGAGGGAGAAGGGCAGAGGAGGAGAGAAAAGAGAGAGCGCACATGTTCACAGCTTATCTAGATGGCAGATTTCTGCAGATTTCTTGAGACACCCATGTTTCCAAAAAATGTCCTCTCCTATACATTGTTGAGGATGAAGCTCTACAATGAGACACAGACACTTTAACAATGAAAGGGGCTTCAGCATTTATTCAATAAATTGGTTTTTGCAGATTATGCTATAAGAGCAAATTATGACCCAGCCAAAATCAAAATTACTGGTCCATTCTAAAGGAGATCAGTCCTGGGTGTTCACTGGAAGGACTAATGCTAAAGCTGAAACTCCAATACTTTGGCCACCTCATGCGAAGAGTTGACTCATTGGAAAAGACCCTGATGCTGGGAGGGATTGGGGGTGGGAGGAGAAGAGGACAATAGAGGCCGAGATGGCTGGATGGCATCACTGACTCGATGGACATGAGTTTGAGTAAACTCTGGGAGTTGGTGATGGACATGGAGGCCTGGCATGCTGCGATTCATGGGGTCGCAAAAAGTCAGACACGACTGAGTGACTGAACTGAACTGAACTGAGTAGGACCAGAGCACACAGCCCAAGGAAGACAGAAAAGTTAGCACCCATGTGGTTTGATTCAAGCCCCAGCCCTCTTTCTGGTACATTTCAATTCATCTTTTGTTTAAAAGCAAATACCCTTGACAGAAGGAAGACCTTAAGCTTTATCCATCATTCACGTGCAATATTTCTAAGCCTCAGGCATTCCCTTACTTCCTTGGCAGTTTTTGCTCCATCTGCATACAATTTGTACAAAATTCATATCTAGCACTTTATCTGCAGCAGAGATTGCTGATGTGTTCTGCTTTCTATCCTGCCCTTTTCCTTAAGGTGATAGCGTGCCCTGCACCACTGAGTGTGGCTGGGAACCAGACAGGCAGCCTCCCTTGCAGAAGAGTACTGCCATGTGACATCAGAATGTAAGCAGAAGTGATAGATGCAACTTCCATCTATTGAAAGACAACCCCTCAACATGAAGCTCCCTTTTCCCCCTTCTGACAAGTGAGAAACAGCAAGGTCATGTAGCAGCTTCAGCCCTTCAGAGGAGCATGATGCCAGAGAGGACGACGAAGCAACACAATGGGAAGAATCCAGGCTCCTAAATGAGTTCATGGACCCAAGTCTGAGACAGCTATATTGGAGATGCATAAACTTCTCTCGGATTTAAGATATTTATTTCGGGGATCCCTTTGAGTGATATTGTGACTTACGATAAGAAATGTGTATTTGGTCTTCATCTCTGTTCCTGGCACAGAAATATTAAAACCTTGCAAGTTCCTAAGATATGAGCCTATGAGTGTCTTCTGTTCTGTCAATGAGATGACCTTTGGAAAGCCCTTGGGCCACCTAAAGGGATGAGGAGCAAAGAAGGAGGGGCTGGTTGCCCGGAGGACCAACCATGTGATCAGAGGTTGGAACTCCCCCACTTTCTGACTGCTGGGGAGGGAAGAGGGGATGGCTGGAGATTGAGTTCAATCACCAGTAGTCAACGGCTTAGTCGACTGTGCCTTTGCAGTGAAGCCTCCTTAAAAATCTGAAAGGAGGGGGTTCAGAGAGCTTCCAGGTTGGTGAACACATGCATATTTGGGGGGAGCGGCACACCTGGAGAGCCTGGGAGCTCCAAGGCCCTTTCCCCATGTGTTGCTGTATGCACCTCTTCCATCTGGCTGACCCTGAGTTAGATCCTTTTATAATAAACCGGTGGGGCTTCCCTGGTGGCTCACCTGGTAAAGAACCTGCTTGCCAACGCAGGACTTGAAAGAGACCGAGGGTTTGATCCCTGGGCTGGGAAGATTCCCTGGAGAAGGAACTGGCAACACACTCCAGTATTCTTGCCTGGAAAATTCCATGGCCAGAGGAGCCTGGCAGGCCACAGTCCATGGGGTCGTGAAGAGTCGGACACAACTGAGTGCGCACAGCTTGCATGCACACACACACACACAATAAACTGGTGATCTAGTAAGTATACATTTTTCTGAGTTCTGTGAGCCATCCTAATAAATTAATCAAACTGAAGAGGGGTCACAGGAATCTCTATCTACAGCGAGTTGGCCAGAAGCACCAGTGACAACCTGGACTCGCTGTTGGCATCTGAAATTGGTTGGGAGGGGCAGTCTTGTAGGACTGAGACCCTAACCTATAAGATCTGAAACCATCTCCAGGTAGAGAGTGTGAGAACCGAGTTAATTGCTTAATAGTGTCGAAAAAAACAGTGTACTTTGTTAAAGCAACTTAACATTGACCCTACCTAAAACAACATCCTATGAGATAACAGCCATGAAAAATCAGGATTTTATTTCATCTTTTTGGTAAAAAACATTAAATTAGATAACTATTCAAATCACCAATGGTTCAAATACCTGGTAAAAAATCATGCCAATACAACAGAAACATGAACACCTAACTTGAGGAAAGACTGACAGAAGGAAAGCAAAAGCAAGTGATAAGGATAAGTAGAGGGATTTCCCTGGTGGTCCAGTGGTTAAGACTCTGCCTTCCAATGCAGGGAGTGAGAGTTCAATCCCTGGCTGGGGAGTTAAGATCCCACAAGCCTCAGGGCCATAAACCAAAACATAAAATAGAAGCAATATTGTAACAAATTCAATAAAAACTTTAAAAATGGTCCACATCAAAAAAAAAAAAAAACCTTAAAAAAAGAATAAGTGGTAAGGGCATGTGGGCATTGAGAGAAAGAAAGAGATAAGACAGAATGAAGGCTGAGTGCTGGAAGTAATACTTGCCTTGTTCACCATCCAGCCTTGGGCAAGCCTGCATTCTGCCCCACCATCCAGGAGAAGGAGACTTAGGGACTGTGGGGGCCACCTCAGCTTCGTCTCTGTCTCGGAGAAGGATCCTGCATGGGCAGAGACACATGCCTTCCTCCTCAACACCTCCCAGCAAACACCCAGGTGGGGCTTGCCAGCAATGGGCACCATTGTACAAGAGTCTGGACGGTAGTTGTATAAGAGCCTGGCCAGCCTCATCTCCTCCTCCTGCCCTGATTCCCTTCCCTGTGCAAAACAAGGGGGAAAGTCAGAGCACTCGAGGACTAGCGAGAGAAAGGCAGCATCATCGGTGTTTGCCAACAAAGACAACTCTTGCACGGCTCTCATGTTGGGCAACCCCCCGCGGCTCCTCCCCTCTGGGTTGCCTCCCACCTGCAGGGACCAGCTGGAGAGGGGCAGATTGAAAACTCCTGTGCCTAAAATCCACCTTCCCTTGACCTGCAGCGTGTCCACCGCGGCCACCCCACATCACCTCCCCCTAACTTCTGTCTTGAAACATAAAAATACTGTTTTGCCTGAGGCCAACTTGGAAGCAGAAGAAAACGAGTGTTTAAACTAATTTTCAGAAAACAGTATTCATCATTTTAGCTTCCCATCTGGAATCATTAAAAACACACACACACACACACACACAACAGCAGGTTTTGCCTTCACCTCTATCACTGCACTTGACCCCTGCACTGAGACAGAACAGAATTGAGTCAAATAGTTCTGTTTATTTTTCCTTAGAAGGTGGTGGGACAAGGCTTTCTCCTCCCACTGAGGAGCCCTTGCTTGCAGCATCCTTCAAGTCACTGTCAGCACAGAGACCCTAGATTCTCCTCCTTGAACCACACTAACCCATCAGAGTAAACACATCAGAGTGAAATTGTTGAGTAACGACTTTCAAATGTATGGGAAGGAAAATCTCATATCTTAGTGTCTGAGCTGGTCAGTCAGTATAGTCGCTCAGTCGTGCCCGACTCTTTATGACCTCATGGACTGTAGCCCACCAGGCTCCTCTGTCCATGGGATTCTCTAGGCAAGAATACTGGAGTGGGTTGCCATTTCCTTCTCCAGGGGATCTTCCCAACCCAAGGATTGAACCTGGGTCTCCCACATTGTGGTCAGATTCTTTACGGTCTAAGCCACCAGGGAGGCCTCTGTGTCGGAGCTAAGCAAATCAGAAAACAAATGTTTGAAAGCGAAGTGTGAAAACAAATCACTATGAATGGTAGAAATAGCCCAGACTTTAAAGTTAGGCAGACCTGGTTCTACACTGGATATTTGGAGGCGAGTAAATGCACATCTCTGAGCTCAAATTTCATGCTCAGAAAATTGAGACAGTAGTAGCTTTCACATAAAGTTGTTGAGAAAAGTAAATGGGATGACATATTTTAACCTGAATAACACAATACCTGGCAAGTATTTCACTTCATAAAATCAAGTTACATTTTTCTTTCTTTTTCTTCCCCTTAAAACAAACTTATGTTTTAAATCCCTTAAACAGAACTATGGTGAGGTGCAATTTCAGCATTATTGATAGCAGCCAAGTAGTGGAAACAACCCAAATATCCATCAACTGATAAATGGGATAAGTAAATTATGATACAATACAATGGAATAAAAAGGAATGGATTAATGATACAACATGGATGGACCCTGAACACATGCCACATGAAAGAGGTCAATCACAAAAGTTCACGTATTGTATGATTCCATTTGTGAAATGTCCAGAATAGGCAAATCTATAGAAACAGATTACTAGTTACTGAGAGCAAGGGGTGGGAGACTGAGGTGGGGGGAAAGAAGGGTGACTGCTAATGAGTGTTGGCTTTCTTTTGGGGGTGATGAAAATACACTAAAATTAGATTGCAGTGATGATTGCACAGTCCCATGAATATACTATAAAACACTGTACACTTTGGATAAATTTTATAGTATGTGACATATCTCAAAAAAAAAGTGTTTCTTTTAAAAAAGGGAAAAGGTGTCAGGGTTGAAAGTGGTCTTAGAAGTTATCTGGTCCAGTCCATCCTTTTGCACTTCGGAAACTGAACTCCAGAGAGCTTATCAGGTGGCCTTCCTAAGGGAGCACAGATGTTCGGGGCAGATGAGAAACCAGAAGCCAAGCGTCCTGAGTTCTGGGATGAGGGCTTGTCCCCGATAGAGAAGACAGCCCCAACATCCTTGCTGCCCACGGGGCCCTTGCACTTCTCTCTCCCTTCAAAGGAGGGCTCATCCTGCAGGAATGATGGAGCAGCGAGTGTACCTGAGCCAAATACCACCCAGGAGAGCTGCTTATCACCCACTCAGCAGGTGTTTACTGGAACCTTCCATGAGCCAGGCAGCGTGAAGGACTGGGGAGGCAACAGTGAGCAACACGAAATGTTCCCTCTCTTCACAGAGCTTGGATCTCGATGATGATAGCAGCTCATCTTTATAGAACACTGAGTGTTCTGCACTTTACATGGTGCATCTCATGTCATCCTCAAAAATGGGTGCTTCCTTATGTGTGCTTTCTTCATGAGTATTCTCCAGGTAATCTTATTATTCCCATTTTACTGATGGAACCACTGAGGCTCACAGAGATTAAATAGCTAGCCTGAAGTCAGAGCTGATGAACAGTGCAGTCAGGCATCAATCATAATACTCTGACCCCAGGACTGTGCTTCTAACCCTTATACTGGTCTATTAGTGATCCATAAAATAAGGGAACAACAGTCAATTAACCATTAAAATTAGTGATCAGCAGACATGTCAGTCTCAGAGACATGTGGGAAGGGATGTTTAGGTATCATGGATCTGAAGTGATCCATGTCTATAAGGAGGTGCCATTTGCGCTGAAACCTGAAGAGTGAGGAGCTGCCAGGGGAGCAGGAAGAGAAGGCTGGTGGTGTTGATGTGTTGCAGGTTGTGAGACTGGAGCACAGGGGGAGGTGGGAGACAGGGGTAGGGAGTCGAGCTGGTAGGGCCTGGTGGGCCATGGAAATGAGTCTGGGTTTCATTCCAAGTGCAATGGGAAACCGCTGGATGGGTTTAAGCAAGGTGATATACGAGCGATAAGATCTGACTTACAGAATCCCTCTGGCTGCTGAGTAGAGGTTGATAATGGAAGGGGGAAGGTGGAAGCAGAGGAACCAGGTGGGAACGTGTTGCTGCAGCCCAGGTGAGGCAGGCTGGTGACCTGGACCAGGAGGGAGCAATGGAAATGGAGAACAGGAACCGCTTCAAGATGTATCCTGGAAGTAGAAGGGTCCTGGGTAAGGGACTGGGTGTAGGCAGGAGAGAAAAGGCAGAATGAATGACTCTTAAGACCTTGGCCGGGTGCTCTCTATCAGGCCATGCTGTCCTCGTGCATGGACCATGTCTTTCATTTTCTGTCTTCTGATGCTTTGACCTCTGAGGCCTTGCAGGACCAGAGGGACTGCCCCTCCCAGGATTAGCCAGTCTGTAGAGAAAATAAACAACTTATCCATGAGGGTGCTCCTCAAATACAAACCAATGAATCCACACCCCAAGCATCTCCTTTATCAGCTTTCACACTCCTAGCCTTTGGTCACCTGCCCTAATGACTCCAGGACCAGATACCAAGTAGCTAGGGACAGCCCAGATCTCACTGAAACGATTCTCACTCGGCTTCATCGGTTCCTTCCTGTGGATCCACAGCAACACCTGCCCTCAGTCCCTTTCTCCAGACCCCGGCCCTGTTGACTAAGCTTGGTGCTTCCCTGTGTGGCCCACGGTGGCGTGGTGTGGCCCGTCTCCTTGGGAACTGTGAGTAACAAACCATCTCTTCAATGACAGCTGTCTGATCTTTTGGCCTAACTATATCTCAAATATTAACTAAACTTTGGGGGGAAGGGGAGGGTGGGATGAGTTGGGAGATTAGGTTTGACATACATACGCTAACATGTGTGAAAATGATAGCGAGTGGGAAGCTGCTGTCTAATACAGGGAGTTCAACTCGGTGCTCTGATGACCCAGAGAGGTGAGACGGGGTGGGTGGGCGGGAGGGAGGCTCAAGAGGGAGGAGATATATGTATACATATAGTTGATTCTCTTCTCTGTACAGCAGAAACTAATACAACATTGTACAGCAATTATGCTCCAATGAAAATTAATTAAATTTATAAAACTAAAAACCCCACTCGGTCAAAATGTCACTTCTTTTTTTCCCTCAGTATATATATTTTATTGAAGTATAATTGACTTACAATGTTTCAGGTGCACAGCAAGTTAATTCATTTATATATATATGTGTATACATATGAAGGAAATGGCAACCCACTTCAGTGTTCTTGCCTGGAGAATCCCAGGGACGGGGGAGCCTGGTGGGCTACCATCTATGGGGTCGCACAGAGTTGGACACGACTGAGCGACTTCACTTTCACTTTTCACTGTCATGCATTGGAGAAGGAAATGGCAACCCACTCCAGTGTTCTTGCCTGGAGAATCCCAGGGACGGGGGAGCCTGGTGGGCTGCCATCTATGGGGTTGCACAGAGTTGGACACGACTGAAGCGACTTCAGAGCAGCAGCAACAGCATACATATATAAATACATATACTATTTTTCAAATTATTTTCCATTATAGATAATTATATTGACTATAGTTCCTTGTGCTATACACTAAACCTTTGTTGCTTGCTGTGTATCTATTTTTTAATTAGAAATCTAGCATTCTATCCATACTAAGTCAAGCAAGTGACTCAAAATGTCATAAATTTTACTTAGGCAAAAATTCATAAGTTTCCTAAAATATATATATTAAGCATATTATGTATATATACATATGTATGCATGCTTGGTCGCTTCAGTCATGTCCAACTCTTTGTGACTCCATGGACTACAGCCCACCAAGCACCCCTGTCCGGGATTTCCCAGGCAAGAATATTGGAATGGGTTTCCATTTCCTTCTCCAATAAATATGTATACAAAAGCTTTTCTATACTGCTTGATAGACTTGAGAAAGAACATCAAAAAAAAAAGAGAGAGAGAGAGAAATGGAGAAGTTAGAAACATAAACTAAATGAAATGGGAGCACTGAACATGAAATAGAAAAGGTGAGGAGTGAGGGTGGCTGAGCCTGAGAGCACAGTGCTCCCTGCACCCACAGCGCTTCCCCTCGTTTGACATCAAGTGGGCACATGTCTTCTGTGCTCCTGAAAGAACCTCAAGAGTCTGGACAGGGTGAGCCCCTCCCTTCGCCATGCCTGCCCCCAGCCCCGTCATTTTCCCTGGAATCCCCTGAACCGAGACACAGAGCTGGGCTCTGGCTCCACCGACTGTGCCACACAAGGCACAAGGAAGCCCTTCTGCTCTGGGCAGGGGGTGAGGCTCCAAATGACGTGCTTACAGCCCTGCTCACTCCCAACAAGCTGCACTTGGAAACCCAGTGCTATTGATATTGCAGATATTATTTTAACAATAGCTTTCACGATAATTAAGCCAGTGAACATCTCTGCCTGGGGAACCATAGGCAGGGGCTGTAAGAGGGTGGGACAGGGGTGACTGAGCATACCCACACTATTAAAAGAGGTGAGAATGAGCGGAGGCACTTAGAGGGATTTCCAAGAGTTGTTAAAGGTGATCAAAGCCTTTTCTTCCTCAATAAGACCTTAATTGTGCTGAGAGTTACCACAATTAAGCAGTGGGTAGCAAATAAAATGCCCTGGCTCTTTGTGAAGTGAAGCAAGGAAACTGTGAAACTGGGTTTCAACAAGCGAGATTTTCAAACTACTGCCAGAAAAGTTCCTGGAGTACTTGATTCTGAGGCAGTGGGTGTACAGAGGCAAACACAGCCCACTGCCTCCACTCTGAAGCCTGGAAGATGGGAAAGGTCTGGGCAGAGCTCCTGACCTAAGGGCTTCCACGTATTGATGGGCACAAGGGGGCCCAAGAGGTGACGTCACATGGCTGAGATCACGCAGCTTGGGAGTGGCCTATTTGCAGGTGGGTGAGGTTTTTCTGAGTGGTGCACATTTGACCTTGGAGCTCCTTTCTCACCCCAGCTCAACCCGTGTGCTCCCGTTCCCAGGAGCTGGCCCAGGCAGGTGTAAACAGGCAGCCTTCTCTTCTCAAGAGAGAGGGCAGGTCCCTCGGACCTCCACAGCACTCTGAGCTCAGTCATACTCTCCTCGCTAGTCCCTGCGGTGCTTGGTTGAGGCTGCTCAGAGAGCTGACTCTGATTTAGTTATCTGTGAATGTCCAGTGCTCAGCATCATGCCTGGTACATGTTTCATAAATGTGGGATGAACACATGACTGGAGGGAGGCGAGGGGCAAAGAATGAGGAAGGAAGGAAGAATGAGGAATGGAGAGCAAAAGGGAGGGATGGAGGTTTATATATGTATATATAACACGGCAACCCACTTCAGTATCCTTGCCTAGAGAATCCTAAAGGACAGAGGAACCTGGCAGGCTACAGTCCATGGGGTTGCAAAGAGTCAGACACGACTGAGCGACTAAGCACACACACACACACATTTATACACACACACATATACATAACATACCAAAAGTTGTCTCCAGCAAACCTCTGTGGGATAAATACCAGGACCCTTCAAACAGGCTCTCTAGAAATAAGTGAAGTCCTATTCATTAATCCAAAGGAAATAATGACATGTGGAATCCAAAGTGGAACCTTGTCGGATGCATCTCTGGTCTGTCATCATAGCTTAAAGATGGGCTCTCTGTGCGCACGCACGCTCAGTCGCTTCAGTCCGACTCTTTGCGACCCCATAGATTACAGTCCACCAGGTTCCTCTGTCAATAGGATTTTCCCAGCAAGAATACTGGAGTGTGGAGCCATGCCCTCCTCCAGGGGATCTTCCCGACTCAGAGATCGAACCCGCGTCTCCTGCATCTCCTGCACTCCCACTAGATTCTTGACCTGTGAGCCACCTACTGGAAGATAGGCTCTCTGTTACATAATGCAAACTCTGTGTCCTCCCAGGTAATATAAGTGCAGCAGAAACATCAGGGGAAATGCTGGCAGACTTGACTACTGACTCAGCATTGGCACAACAAAAAATTGCTTCTTAGATTCTAGATGTGGGTGTCTTTTTCTAAGATGAAAACTCATTTTGCAATAATCTATCACCAAAAAAAGGTTATCATATTGATTCTACCAAAAAAACTGAACACTAAACTACACCACATATGCTTTGGAGAAGCTGCATAACTTACAACGTCAGAGTAAAGCATCGTGTGGGCTCTGAGTGCATAGCTCTGCTGTTTGATGTCCGGTGGTGTTCCATTAAAAAAAAAAAAAAAGTACGAAAACTACAAAGAAGTGAAAGCTTTAAAGTACCTTTTGCACTGTAGACCATATTTGCTTTCATTTCAAATCACCTTGTCTATTTACTTGAAAGGAAAATGGTAATAATAACTCTTTGCAAAATTGGGAACATTAAGCAGTTCATTTTTCCCATTTTTGTCTTACTTCCAGTACACTCAAGCAGGGCCACTAGGCCTCAAGAGAGTATACTGAAAACTGGAAAATGACCTTCTTGTCCTCTCTCTGCACTCTTCCTTCACAAGTGAGGGTTTCTGTGATCACCACCTCTGCTGTTACCTTGGAGACCAGAGAATAAATAGATTCCAAATGCAGGTGGTGTCTTATCCAAATGAAGATGCAACTTACATTCTTCTTGAAAGACAAGGACAATTCTCAAAGCATCTTCTGAGGGCAGAGGACAACTGACACTTTGTACGGATGCTGCGGAGACCATCCTGAGCTGCTTGGCGCTGCCTGTGTGGAGACAGGTGAGTGTACACAGGCATCAGCCACGCAAGGACCACCTGCAGACCCACGTTCCGCCTGTCCTGTCTCAGAGACAGATGACTGCACCACGGCCATGGAGTTTATCGTACTTACAGCCCCTCAAAAGCAGGAAGGAGTTACAAGCATACTGAGAGATTAAAATCTGCCCCTCTCTCACCCCCAAATATATAGCAGAAGCTTCCACAGAAGGCAGCATGGGGTTAAAAAGTCTGGATCTCAGAGTTTTCCATGTTGGGTTTGATGCCCAGCTCTTCCACTTACTCTGTGATGTGGGCAAGGTGCCTATCTTCCCAAGCCCCCGCTGCGTCACCTGTAAAGTAAGCATGCCTGTCCCACTTACCTCACCAGGCTCTGAGGTGTTTAAGTGGGAGAAGGACACAAAACGCCCTCGCCAGGCAGCACTCCATGAACGATGTCACTGGTGTCTGGCCAGGCTTCCCAGGTGGCACTAATGGTAAAGAGCCCTCCTGCCAGTGCAGGAGACGTAAGAGACGCAGGTTGGCTCCCTGGGTCGGGAAGATCCTCTGGAGGAGGGCATGGCAACCTACTCCAATATTCTTGCCTGGAGAATCCCACAGACAGAGGAGCCTGGCGGGCTCCAGTCCACAGGGTCCAAAGAGTCAGACGCAACTGCAGCGACTTAGCACACATGCACCCTGTCTAGCCACCTAATTCAGGTCCCTCTGAATGAGGTCCCACTGCTGTCAAATGTCTTTGCACCCCAGGAGTGGAAAGAACGGCACATGCAAGACTCAGAAAACCTTGCCCTGAGGGAGCTGGTCAAGAAAAGTCTGGTGTTCAGAAGGACACTGTTTCCCACCTTCTTACTTGTGAGGAGTCTTAGGCATATAACAAACCCTCTTACTTTCTTTGAAAACCTTCTGGTGAGCCCAAGAGAGAACCAAAGAGTCTGGTCCAGGCTAATTTCAGCCCTGGAGAACAAAGCCAAAGGCACCAACCTGCATACACAAAACTATCTTTACACACCAGACCTCAACAAGCTGCAGACTGGAAGTGAATTGCTGGGGCCACTGTTTTGTGTCTCTTGTCTGAATTGAACCTGAATATTGAATCTGATAGGTCTTCAAGAGGTCCTACAACCATGGGGAAAGCCCCAGAACAGTGGGTCTTGAGGAAACCTCAGACATCAACTTCATTCTTCAGCAGGCTACACTTCAATTGGCTTCCTGTGGCCCTCGGGATGAGGTCAAAATGCTGACCACAACATATGTGACCTCCAGCTGGCCTACATGTTCCTTCAAGTTCCATAATCCACCCCAGCCCATTTGTTGCCGTAGAGCTTGCACAAATGCAGTCTGTCTGTTGGAAATGCTTCTCTACCTCATCCAAACTTCACTCCTCCTTATCCTTCAGTCTCAACTTACACAACTTTCCTCAAGAAGCCTTCCTCACTCCGCCAACTCGGTCCTATCTTTCCATAACACCACACACTTCCCTCCTCCTAAAGTACATCACCTCAGGATTATTTTTTTTAACATTAGCCTAACTTGCTATCTGATAAAATGTAAAAGGACATGAACTATATCCAATTTACTCTCATAATCTTCCCATTGCCCAGCACAAACCTTGATACTAGCTGAACACTGGATGAATGAATGGGAAATCAGGTTTAACCATCTGGTCTACCTCCCCTTGCATTACAGAAGAACCTGAAGGGGACCCAGAGAGGTGAAGAAACTCACCAGAAGAAACCAAGCACCTTTGGTTGCACCCAGTAGTTAGAATAGGGCTTCCCTCATAGCTCAGTTGGTAAAAGAATTTGCCTGCAATGCAGGAGACTTGGGTTCGATTCCTGGGTCAGGAAGATCCCCTGGAGAAGGAAATGGCAACCCCCTCCAGTATTCTTGCCTGGAGAATTCCATGGACAGAGGAGCCTTGTGGGCTACAGTCCATGGAATTGCAAGAGTCGGACATGACTTAGTGACTAATCAATAACACAATAGTCAGAATCTAGCTTTCCAAACGATCGGTGCTGGGGTTCTTCCCAAGCAACCCTCCCCCTTACTAACAGTATTTAACTCCCATGTATCACAATGTCTGCACTTAAGATTGATTCCAGACATGGATCATGATTTAGTGTAGACTGTGTGACATCCACCTTCTCTGTTCTGTATGAGGATGAACTAGGAAGACTGCTATTTCTCAGTCTCTTATGGGCATGTTGGGATTCTGATTCAGACATCACACAGTTGAGCACATAGCATGTAGGAGTACATGCTGCCCCCACTGCTTTGTTCAGTGCCTTAGAAAAGTAAATGCCACATCACAATATCACTTTGGTGCAACCATTGAAATGGCCTTCTTTCCCCAGTGAGGAAATATCCCAATGAGTGCAAGCTTCCCTCCGGTGGTGTCATTTTCAATGAAGCTTGCCTGTGTCATTTGCAGTTAGGGGTTCATTGGTCAGAAGTGTTTTCTAGGGATGTGCACAATGGAAACCATTAGAGAGATACTCAGAGCTGCCAGCTAGCCCAAAAGTTTAATCCACTATATTAACTGTAATGATGGTAGGCAGCTGCTAAAAGAGAGGAAAAGATGAGAAAGCAAAAGAGTGCCAGCCTTGTACCTACACACACTCACATGAGGTTTTAACCCAGTACTGAGTTTAATATAATTATAGCGTTAATAACCTCTTCCAGATTACTAAAAATACCTTTAAAATCCTTTAGATAACGAGCTCCAATACTTTGGCCACCTGATGTGAAAAACTGACTCACTGGAAAAGACCCTGATGCTGGGAAAGATTGAAGGCAGGAGGAGAAGGGGACAACAGAGGATGAGATGGTTGGATGGCATCACCGACTCGATGAACATGAGTTTGAGCAAACTCCAGGAGCTGGTGATGGACAGGGAAGCCTGGCATGCTGTGGTCCATGGGGTCGCAAAGAGTCGGACACAACTGAGCAGCTGAACTGAACTGAACTGAAGAGACTATACAATAAACCTGTATGTCTCCACTGTGAACTACCAGAGTGGAATTCTATCATCACTTTTATTTTGGTTTGGAGCTGGCTGGCAGAACTCAAAACTCTTGGGGTAGCTTTTAGGATTATTTCTCAGCTGGACAGGTTCATACATGAATCCCAGAGAATGGTGACATTCTTCTTTGGAAAGCATTGGGTAGTACAGGAATTCTCATCTCTACAATCAAAAGGCATCAAAAATAAATTTGGATTTAAAAAAAAAAAAGGGTCATTGTAGAGGGTCTCAGATTCACACTGGTTCATCGGATGAATTATAGTTATGTCATCCGTGTCGGTAACTCTGTGTTAGAAAGCAGTCAATGCAATATCTGCAGTACAAATTACAGACTTTGATCCCAATGTGCCCGTTAGAACAGAGAACTAGGTTTGCTCTTTTTATTTTATATCTCCAAATGTTTCAGAGTGAAGAGATGAGAAAGTGCATTGAATCCTTCGGTTCCCTCTTTATCCGTCTCTAAATGGGATCTTAGGACTGCGTGTGCTTACCTCGCCTTTTATCCAGCCTGCAGCGAGGCTCATCTGCAAGCAAAAATTACCTTGCCCAAGTATTCTTAGGAGAAATAATTAGCCACAAGCCCCTCCTCCGCACACTCTCCCACATTCCTCGGGAGGCCCAGATGCCTGACATAAATCATTTAGTCCTGAGCCCTCGCATACACCTTTCCCACTGGATTCCATAATTGGCAAAGTAGTTGCCAACTGGGTTTAAAGTGATTTGAAATTGTTTTCCATCCAGTCTTGCTGATAGCAAAAGGTTTCCCCTTTACCTCAAGCATGAGTTACAGTAACATGATTGAATGTAACCAGTTATTCAGTTCAAGCTGTGATTCTGATACACTATAGACAATATGAATTCCCCAGAGCTCAGTGAGGCCATCTCAATGGTCCGTTTAAGTCCAATTCAATTAGACTCACTATGGTTCTTAGACTTCCTTAGGTATGTTTGCGGCAGCCCTCGGGGTTGAATGTGAGACTGGTATTCATCTAGGACTTTTAAATTAGGTCTCAGGTGTCATCATTCTAAATGAATTATTACAGTGGTGTGTTCACACTGCTGTAGTTGAAGTTGTGTTAGTATCTCCCCTCGACCATTTTAATCCACTGTGGAACAGAACTTGTCATGTAAGGGCTCTGCCAGAGAGTGACTTTTTCCTTGAAACCCAGTTTTTAAAATAATTGGCCTACCAAGTAAACACTGTGATATGCATTTTTTTTTGGAGTGGGGGGGGCAGGAAAGACCACCTGAATTTATTGGGTTTTTTTTTGTCTGTATGCTTGTTTTGTTTGTAAGAGAGCAAACGCAAGAACAGATCTCAATATTGCATTTTCTCACATTTAACAGACTGAGTCGAGAATGTATCCCTATTTGCAGGGGGTTGGGGTCGGGGGGGAGGGGGGTGCTGAGCACCAGACCTAAAAGGGAAGTTAATATATCAGGCTTTCTTTTTTCAAAATTTCCTGTTGTCTGCCTCTATAATCTCTCCTTCCGGAGCCTCAACTAACATTTTCTTCTTTCTTTTAATTTCCCGGGCTTTATATGAGCCCCAGCCATGACATCAGCAAGCATGTGGGCACATCTGTCAGTGTGCAGCTATTTCAGACACATTAAAAAGTACATGCTCATTTCCCCATGCTAGAGTTGCCTAACAAACTATAGCTTCGAGCAGAGAGTGACAATGACATTAATACCATAGTAGAGGGATCAGCCAGCCTAATGGAGAAAGCACCCTCTGCATGTGTCATCAATAACAAATCACACGCTGGGCAGAAAATAAAATAATTACAGAACCTGCTTTTCTTTATCCAGGCAATTCAGACACTGTGGCAATGTTCCAAGTTCCCAAAACCAAGGGGTTGCAGTAATCAGCCTCACTCTGAAAATATATACGAGAGAGTTTAAAACAACAGAGCCATGAAATTCAGAACAAAGCAACAACAGGTGAGCAGATTAAATAGGGCACTAATTGGGGAGTATATAAATCAGAATCACAGAATGTGAACACATTTAGGGTTTATTATTATTTCTCAATCAAAGACAAGCTGAACTGGCAAACTGATCTTTCTATATACTATCTCTATGATTATGCTTGTGACTTTTGTATTTTAAAAGGAGGTAATACTTTGCAGTTACAGGGTAAATTTAAATAATTAACCGGAAAGCTCAGGTCCTCCAATTATTCAAGGCACCTAAATTATACAAAGAGACTCTAATGCTCTATCCATATACAAAGCTAAGTTTATTTTTAATCATTAGTATAAAGTCCTAAGCAAAATCATTACAGCCCTCATAGTTTACTTATTAAATGCATGCGCACTAGAGCAAGTAGTGAAAGATTGTTTAGGGTGACTGAAATGGTAGAGGAAAGTGCTAGCTGATTTTAGTGTTCAAAATTAGTTGCTGCTGATTCAAATAGATGTGAAAGTGAAAGTCACCCAGTCAACCTCAGGTGTCTGACTCTGTGACCCCCTGGACTGTAGCCCACCAGGCTCCTCTGTCTGCGGCATTCCCCAGGCCAGAATACTGGAATGGATAGCCTGTCCCTTCTCCAAGGGATCTCCCTAACCCAGGAAGTGAACTGGGGTCTCCTGAGTTGCAGGAGGACTCTTTACCAGCTGAGTTCAAATGGATGGTAAATTTTTATTTCATAAGTACATTTTTTTAAGATGTCACATACATTAAAGATAATATTCACCAAACTAAACTTCCTCGTCCCTAGGAGTTTAGGTTTCTCTGATGGGATTTAGGTAATTAATCAAACTAACCCTATCTTCCTTGGTGACTCAGATGGTAAAGCGTCTGCCTGCAATGCTGGAGACCCAGGTTCGATCTCTGGGTCAGGAAGAGCCCCTGGAGAAGGAAATGGCAACCGACTCCAGTACTCTTGCCTGGGAAATCCCATGGACAGAGGAGCCTGGTAGCCTACAGTCCATGGGGTTGCAAAGAGTCGGACACGACTGAGCGACTACTTTACTTTACTTTAAACCTATCTCAGATTCATTGCTCTCGCTACTCCCCCTTCATGAAAAGCTCTTCCCTCAGATACACACAGTTTCCTCATCAACATCAAATACATTCCCAGAGACTCCTTTCCTGACAGCCTTCACCCCTGCAGTCCCCTTCTCACTGTCACAGTCTATCCCATCGCCCTGCATTCAAATTCTTTGTGAAATTGAGAACTACCTTGTTTCTTATCTACTGATAGAGGAGGCACTGTCTCTAAACTTGTCCCTTCGCTTCTGTATCCCCAGTGCCTAGAAAGTACCCAGTACACAACAGTGAGTGAATAAATCAGTGAGTGAAAGAAGCACCTACACGCACACACAATGATGACAACTGAAGTCAAATTATACTGACCCAAATTTATCCATGCTTTTCTGATACAAAATATGGATCTATTCCTCAAAGGAAGAACTGGGAAGTTGGTACTAATAAAGCTTATCATAAAATGTGTAAACAATGTGATGAGATGGTTGGATGGCATCACTGAGTCAATGGACATGAACTTGGGCAAACTCCGGGAGATGGTGAAGGAGAGGGAGGCCTGGCGTGCTACAGCCCGTGGGGTTGCAAAGTCAAACACAACTTGGTGACTGAACAACAGCAACAACAAAATAATGTCTAGGACTGTCGAAGAACAGAAAAAACAATACAGACTACTCAGTAATGCAGGATTTCAAATTCCTAGGTTATCATCTCGGTTTCCACAGTGTTGGAGTCTGGCTGAGTATCCACACGCAGCAAAAACTGAATGCCCAGTGATTGGTGGTGGTGGTTTAGTCTCTAAGTCTTGTCTGACTCTTTAAGACCCCATGGACTGTAGCCTACCAGGCTCCTCTGCCCATAGGATTTTCCAGGCAAGAATACTGGAGTGGGTTGCCATTTCCTTGTCCAGGAGATCTTCCCAACCAAGGGATTGAGCCTGCATCTCCTGCATTGCAGTCGGATTCTTTACCATTAAGCCATCAGGGAAGCCAAATGCCCAGTAGACACCACAAGCACAAAGCAAAATCTGTCCAGTGGGGATTCTAATTCCAGCATTGTGGAAGACTAGATATCACAGAATAGAACCTTGAAAAGAGCTCAGTAAGTTATAAAAAAAATTTCCTTTTTTTCTTAAATTGTAGTAAAATATACATAACATAAACATTTCATCTTAGTTATTTTTCAGGGCACAGTTCAATGGCATTAAGTTCACTGACACTGTTATGCAGCCATCATCACCATCCATCTCCAGAACTTTTTCCATCTTGCACAACTGAAACTTCATGCCCATTAGACAATGACTCCTGATTCTCCTCTTCCCTCAGCCTTTGGCACCATCATTCTACTTTCTGTCTTTATGAATTTGAGAAGCCGCCACAATGAGAAGCCATGCACTGTAACTTCAAATTAGTCCCCATTTGCCTCAAGTAGAGAAAGCCCACACGCAGCAAATGAAGATGCACCACGGCCAAAAATCAACTGATCGACAGATTAAAAATAATAATAATAATAATCATGTCAGAGAGAAGAACACCAAAAACCAAGTAAAGGTATTAATAGCAACCAGAGGGAAGAGTTAGTTAAGCTATAATGAAATTCATGGCAAGCAAGGCTGAAAGCTGAAAGGCAGTGGAGTATCTTCAGTGAACTGAGAACAAGTAACTCTCAATGCAGAACTTTAAAGACTATCAAGAATAAGGGCAAATAAATATATTTTCTAAAAGAAAAAACAGAGGTATTTCTTACTAAATGACTCTCACAAAATGAAATTCTAGAACTTGCATTTCAGGAAGCGTGACAATTATTCCAGAGGAGAGCCTGGGAGGCAAGAAAGCAAGAAGGCACAGTGAGGTGGAGAACTCTTCAACTACATAAAATAAAAAAAAAAAAGGCCTAATTTGTAACATTAAAAAGCAATCAGTATAGAGCCAAATATACTAACCATGTTAAGTCAGAGAGGATAACCAGAATTGGTCATCTTAGGTTTTGAGTATCTGACAGGACAGCAAACATAACAAATATACACTCTAAGCTACATACACATGTTAAAATTCTTAGAGAAACATTGAAGGATGGAAATAGTGTATATAACTTCCAAGCCAGTAGAGAAGGGGATAAAGGAAAGAGGGGAAAATCAAAGCTAACACAAGAAAGGCTTAAACAGGGGGAAAAAACACAAAAACACAAAAACAATTATTTGAATGAACGAAAGATTAATACAGTAATAATGAAAAATAAATAAAAAATAAAATAGTAATAATGACAAGAGCAGAAAGAAATACTGATTTTGCATCCAAAATAGAGCACAGACATAAGCCAATGTAATATGTGAGCTATAGTTACAAATAAAATCATATTTCATACATCATAGCACCTACATGCACTGAATGGACATACAGCTTAAAATATTCTGATCAGGGATTTAAAAATATGCTGGAATTTTAAAATAAAAATCTGCATTAAAAAAATGCACACCACCTGGGTCAGTTCAGTGTAGAACTATAATGAGATATATGAATAAGTTTAAAAAGACAAGCTACAGAATTGCACATACAATCCTTTTTTGTTAAAAAAAATTGTAAGTGTGTGTGTATATGTGATTACACTCATATGTATAAAAAAAAATTTGGACACATGGGAGTCTCTTCATAACTATGCATTTTGCATTGTTGAAAATTATTTATACAATAAGCATGCATAATTAATTTTATAATTAAAATTTTATATTTACATTTTATAGTTTTCTAAAATTTTATAATTAAAAAAAGTAAAATACAGAAAAAAATTTTAAATGTATCTAAATGCTAGAAGGACAATACACAGAGAAGAAAAACAAGATGGAAACAAGATGGGATAGGGTCAAGGTCATGGAGAAGAATAAAGTGTTAAGATGGTATTGGGAGACTAGGGGGAAAAAGTGAGAAATTGGGAAACAGAGACATCAGAAGATTTGTATTAATGTTGCTCCTATTTAACTTAAAAAAAGAGAAAGAAGTTTTTTTTTTTTTAGTTTTTTTAAATAAATTTTATTTACTGGTTGGTTTGAGGGTTTTTTATTTTTCTAATGTGTGTTGGTATGTTGCCAAAGTGCTTGATTTTTCTGCAGCTAATTAAGACCCTTGCCTGGATTTGGACCCTGGAGATAAAGGTCAGAACTGCTAGAGGACTTTCAAAGGTTTTAACTATTCTCTGTGCTCCTAAAAGCTTAACTCCTCAATTGCCAACCTGAAAAATGGTGTCACCCCCCAACTCCCTCCCTCAACCTCCTGTTTAAATCTTTGTCCACTTAATCCCTCATTAACTCCTTGAACCCCTTCAACTGAATTTACATGTCTGTTTCTGGCAGCGTTGGTTTTTGCCAGAGATAATGGTGTCTGGGAACATCATTTTGTCTCTCCTATGGCTAGTTAACATCTGGACCCAGCTTTTTCAGGATTAGAAGCCCTGAGAGGAAGGTGTTAATCAGAGCAACACCCAAAACAATTGGACTCTAGGTACTGACTCAAATCCTGAGATAAAAGCAGCTTGAAAATATCCAGTGGCTCCCTCCCAGCCTTCAAAAAAAGTTAGGAAAACTGAACAAGGAAATGGGCAGGAAAGGCCTGGGCAGGAAATGAGGTAATGACTCATATAAATCCTAAAGTCTCACCACTGTGTGTGTTAAGAAGGAAATGAAAGAAAGTAAATGTGCTCATTATACAGCTTAATTTATAGCAGAATACGAAAATATTCTGCTGATGAAATTTTCAAGAGATTCAGTTGCACAGTTAGTTATTAATTAAGTTTTCAAAAATAAAAAAAATAAACTAATGGTATGACTAATTAAAATTTTGGCCTAAAATACTGTAGCCCAAGTCACTTTATTCTTAGCTAATGAAAAATAATATGACCCCCTACTGAAGACCTCCTCAAAGGCTGCTTGGGCATATTCACAATTCTCTTGGTCTCAAAGCTATTTGGCCCTTTTGTTCCAATACAATAACCCCAATATATCAGACCAACTCTATTTGCTTCAAGCTATGGGGAGAATTCACTCCTTTTACCCTATGCAAATCTTTATCTTCAGAATGGCTTTACACACAAGCAGAGCAGACAGATACCTGATACTGTGATGCAGCGATTCCCTGAAATCTTCTAAGAATGTCTCTGCACCCAGGTTTCAAAACACCAGGAAATAGACATACAGCTTAAAGCAGAATTGAATTCGGAGTTTAAAATTTCCTTTTCTTCAGGTTTCCTTTAAAAGACTTTCTTGGTGGTCCTGTAGCTAGGACTCCACGCTCCCAATGCAGAGGGCCTGGGTTCGATCCCTAGTCGGCGAACCAGATCCTACATGCCAACTAAAGATCCTGCTTGCTGCAACAAAGATTAAAGATCCTGCTTGCTGCAACAAAGACTAAAAATCCTGCATGCCACAAGACCTGGCAGAGCCAAATAAATAAATATTAGAAAAGAAGAAGTAATAGCACCAAGCAGCAGGCATCAGCTTCACTTTAAAATACAAATATTGTGGGAGGATTAATATATAAATCATTAACATTACGGCTTGAACTAATGATCAAAGATGCCAACTCCCTGAGACCTGAGATGAAACCATCATCCTGGGCTTCAATAAAAGACGAGGTAGTTGGCTGGATCCAAATGTCTTCATCAGAACAGGGGTTTAGGTGTGAGGAGGCTAGAAGGATTTCCTAGTGAGGACATTCGTCATACCACCTACCACATATGGACCACCTCCACTTCCCACTGCATCCTCATCCTTCCACCCACCTCATCTGCTGCACCCCAAACTCTAGCTAAGAAATCTGAGGGTGAGTCCTACAAAAACATTCTATGCCTCCAACATGAGTCAATAATTCCTAACTATCCATAGTGAAGGGCTTCTTTGCTCATCTAATGAAAGCTATGAACCCTGAGACTAATCAGTGTAACTTTAGCCGCTATAAAAAGCCATCTCAGAATGTACAGTGGCTCAAACACAACAGAAGTTTGTTTTTCACTCATATAAAGTCCAAAATAGATACTCCTGCTCAGCAGGAGGCTCTAAGTGGTGATTCAGGAACCCAGGCTAGCTCCCATCTTCAGGCTCTGCCACCTTTAGCATGCAGCTTCCAAGGTCAATGCTCTCTTAGGCACTGATCCTGCAGAAAGGGGATGTTAGGATACAGATCAAAGACCAGGCCTAGAAGTCGCACAAAACTGCTCCTGAAGCCCTTTGGTATATCTTAGGGTTTGGGCACATGAAGTTAAAAATTCCCTGGATTAGATCTTTTGTTTCCTGAGTAGCAATGGCTTAAGACCTGAGCATCTGATGCATGGGAAGCATTAAGAGGGCAAGAGAATCAGAAAAAGGAGATGAAGAGAAGCAGAAACACACTCAGGATTTGACCTAGAGTCAGTTTTCCTCAAATCATGGGGTAAATAATAGATCCTCTTGTACTTCTCCAAAGGAGCCTTCAGCCATTGCTTATAAGACTTTAGATAGATAGAAAGCAGATAGAGATACACATATACATGTTATATGTGCATTAGCTATATATAGTTGTTGTTTATTAAATAGATAAATATATATAAATCATATACGTGTGTGTATGTATGTGTATGTATAGGGCTTCCCTGGTGGCTCAGCTAGTAAAATCCACCTGCAATGCAGGAGACCTGGGTTCGATCCCTTGGTTGGGAAGATCCCCTGGAGAAGGGAAAGGCTACCCACTCCAGTATTCTGGCCTGGATGATGGACTGATTCTATTCTAAGTTAAGTAAGTCAAAAAAGACATATACTGTTAGGTAGGTAGAATAGGGAAAAGGAGTCCAAAATGGCAGTGGCTAAAAGACAAGGAAGGGAAAAGCCCGCGAAAATAGAACAAAAGAAGGTCTGAGGACCAGAGTGAGGACCTCAGGTAAAACAAACAACACTCCTGGCTGGCCCAATTTACATAAGACAGGCCCAGGGAGAGATAAACATATGAAAAGAGGAGCCAACTCCCCCAGGCGCTGGGGTGCTCTTCTTGAGTCTTTGGGTCGACATGCCCTCACGCCTCAAAGATGGATTTTCCTGCTATCTTCTAAATAAAATAGAGCTGTAACACTGAGCTGCAACACTGATTTGTCTAAGAGCTATAACATGGTCCTTTCGAGACCTGAGAGCTATGACACAGTCTATCCAAGACCCGAGAGCTGTGACACATGGAGGGGGCTTTAATGTCTGTCCCTCCAAATCTTTGTTGTGATGAGACAAAGAACCAAGGAACATACACTCCTGTGACATCTATACACCATATGATATCACATATATATGGAATCTAAAATATGCCACAAATGAACCTATGAAACAGAAACAGAATCACAGGCATTGAAAACAGACTGGTGGTTGCCAAGGAGGAGGGGATTGGTAGAGAGATGGAATGGGAGGTAGAGGTTAGAAGATGTCAACTTTTACATACAGGATGGATAAACTTCAAGGTCCTACTCTATAACACAGAGAACTATATTCAGTATCCTGTGATAAAGCATAAGGAAAAAGAATATTTTAAAAAAGAATGTGTGTGTGTGTGTGTCTGCGCTGTGCTTAGTTGCTCAGTCATCTCCTACTCTTTGCAACCCTATGGACTGTAGCCTGCCAGGCTCCTCAGTCCATGGGATTCTGTAGGCAGGAGTACTGGAGGGGGTTGCCATGCCTTCCTCCAAGGGATTTCTTGACCCAGAGATCAAATCTGCATCTCCTGCATTATAGGCAGATTCTTTAGCACCAAGCCACCAGGGAATATATACATTTTTTTTTTTTTCTGGCTGCTCTAGATCTTAGCTGTGGCACGTGGGATCTTTAGTTGCAGCGTGTGAACTCTTAGCTGCAGTATGCCAACTCTTAGCTGCAGCATGTGGGAACTAGTTCCTGATCAGGGATCAAACTGGAGCTCCCTGCCTTGGAGCACGGAATCTTAGCTACTGGACCACAAGGGAAGTCCCTGTACACATTTTAAATCAACTATATTTAAATTTTTTAAAAAAATTAAAGCTGAAAAAAGAAACCATGAATAACTGAACAAAAAGTGCACCTATTCTCAAACTCTATCATTTTTTTCCCTCTGCAACCCCTTACCCAATACAGAAAGAGAAAAGAAAGAGGGTCCAAAGTACCATCTTCACAAGATTCGGGACTCTAACAGTTGGTAGGACAACTGTAGTTTCTCCTCAAAGGAGAAGCACTGGGGAGATGGCATCCCCACTCTGCACCCTGGTCCACCACCTCTTATCTGCCATGGTGGACAGCATAAGGCAACTATTTCCATAAGATTAATGCCTGCGTCCTGTTTGTTATCAGAGGGAGTGGGATAACATAAGAATAGATGCTTTCAAAAATTAGTTTTTCCAGATGTTTTACTATATGTGTGTATTAATTTCATAAGAAATAAAACAACAATGTAAACAATCTAAACAAAAAAAACATTTCTCTTCATAGGAAATAAGAACTGCTGAATGTAGATTTCTTAAAGATATATTACTTGGATATTTTAGCTTCTTTGTTGTGACTTTTCTAGAAAATGTGTCACTTTCATCAAATAAACTTCCTTTCATATAAGACAGAATGTAAGCAACTTGCTTGTGGAAGGGAGAAAAAAATTTTTTTTCCTCTACCTATCTCAAGTTCATTGGCTGAGACTCAACAAATTAGACTGAGAAAAGACAGAGCAGTAAGAGAAAAACAAGAAACAAGCAAATTTATTAGCAGATGCACCAAGGCTTCCCTGGTGGCTCAGACGGTAAGGAATCTGCCTGCAGTGCAGGAGACCTGGGTTTGATCCCTGGGTTGGGAAGATCCCCTGAAGGAGGGAATGGCAACCCCAGTCTTAAGGGAATGCTTTGCAAGTGATAAAAGTCTGTCTTCACTGGGGGGAAAAAAAACAAAACTGCGTACCAATTGGTATTACGGTTGCAAGTTGAAGAAGCTTTTACACCGTATCAAGCCCTGGACATGCTTGTTTTCTTTAGCCTTTGACTTCCTCCCATAAAGGATTTCCCCTTGTCCTTTCAAGGCACAGGATTACAAGCCATGATGCCATTTCCCTGCTTCCCTCACCTCCTTTTTTCTTCTTCTGTCATCTTATAGTTCTCCATCTGAGCTTGGTTTTGGAAACTCCACCATTCTCCATCTCTTTGGTATATGGAGAAATTCAATTCCCTCTCTATAACTACTGTGCCCAAACTTAGCTGTTGCCTTCCCTTTTTATAGCGAACACATCTAATTTCTCACAAAGGGGTTTTTCACAACATAAAATTCATCCTCCTCAAAAAGTCCTCTGAGCTGATCACTAATTATTTTAAAGGTAAATGGACTTAATTCTCCAATCAGAAGACAGAAAGGATGGATGGTTAAGGAAAAAAAAAGATCCCACCATATGCTGCCTATAAGAGAATAAATTCAGCTTTAAGGACACACATGGGCTGAAATTAAGAGACAGAAAAATATATTCCATGCAAATAGAAACCAAAAGAGAACAGAAGTAGCCACATTTACATCAGACTAAATAGACTTTAAGTAAAAAACTGTAATAAGAGAAAAAACATTGATGAGTGGATTCCATTAAGAGGAAATAAAAATAGTAAATATATATGAACCTAACATCAGAGCACCTTAATATATAAAGCAAATATTAACAGCCTTCAAGTAGGGAACTTCTTGTCCAGATAGAAAATCAATAAGGAAACACTGGACCTGAACAACGTTTTAAATCAAATGATCTTAACACACATATTAAGAACATTCCATTCAACAGCAGCACAACAGACACTCTTCTCCAGTGCACACGCAGTATTATTCAGCATAGATCATATAGAGGTTCCACAAAAATAAAAATAACGTTACCATGAAATAGCAATCCCACATGTAGGTATACATCCCAAAGAAATAAAATTATTATCTTGAAAGAATATCTACACTCTCATGTTCATTGTAGGATTAATCACAGTAGGCAAACTATGAAAACAACCCACATGCTTGTCAACACACTGAATGAATTAAGAAAATATGGTACATATGGACAATGAAATGCTGTTCAGATTTTAAAAAGAAGTAAATCCTGCCATTGGCAACAACATGGGTAAATCTGAAGGACATTATACTAAATGAAATAAGCCAGACACAAAAAGACAAATATCACATGATCTCACTTATATGCAGATTTTTTTTAAAAAAATCAAACTCAAAAGGTTATTAGAGTGGTGGTTACCAGAACCTGGAGGGTACGGGGAAAGGGACATATGAATCAAAGGGTAAATTTTTTCAGTTATAAAAGAAATAAGTTCTGGAGGCCTAATGTACAGCATGCTGACAATAGTTAATACTAAAGTATTATATACTTGAAATTTGCTACGAAAGTAAATCACAAATATTCTCAGCACACACACATTAAAAAAATGGTAACTATGAAAGGTGATAGACACATTAGTTTGTCTCACTGTGGCAGTCACTTCACAATGTATACATATATCAAAACATCATACTGTATACCTTAAATATAAACAATTTTTATTTGTCAAAAATAAATACCCAAAAAAAGTCTTATGAGCTATACATAGTGATATTTCTTCTTCAGTGCATATACTTATTGGAAGTTCTGAGTTTTTTCCCACTATTATTTTGTTTTGGGATCCCCCTGATACATATAATTAGAACCTGAATCATTTCAATGGTTTTTGCTGCCAACGAGTAGCACACATTTTAGGTTTTTGTCTCTTGTTCCTAATCCTAACATGATGGTGCCAACATCACATTAAGCAGACAGGTTGACTGAAGAAACTCAATGCTGACATTTGTTAAATGAAAAGAGGGACTCTGTTTGCAATTTCATGTTTAAAGTACTTTGTACATTGTAGGTACTCAATAATGCTGGTTAAATGAACAGCTGTAAAAAGCATGTTATTGGTAAATAACTCCTGAAGTCTTGGATACAATTAATCTTTAAGATGGGGAAGACTGGGAATACCTTGGTGATCCATTGGTTAGGCCTCTATGATTTCACTGCCAAGGGCTCAGGTTCAATCCCTGGTCAGAGAGCTAAAGTCCTGCAAACCTCGTGGAGCGTCCAAACAAAAAAAAAATAGATGGGGAAGATGAAAATGATAGCTTAATATTCAACATTTGTCATGTAGGATGTAGCCTGAGGGGCAATATTACCAGTACACAATATATACAGCACCACTATAAAAATTAGTTGAATGAAAGGAAAATGACTCGGCATATTCTTTTAACCTAAGCAGTATGTACTCATACAAAGCTTAAACTGGTTTAAACATTGAGATGATTTATGTAAAAGGCCAGCGAGTATGACAGGAAGTATATTCAAATGGAAAATGTATTGTCAACTAGAAATATAAATGCACTTATATTGTCTTTTTGGCGATCTTAATTTTATTGCTCTGAACATAAACATTTACATGGTGAAGGAACACAAAATCTCATTTTTTCAGAGCACTTTTCAGGTATGTTTCTTACACAATAACTCCACATCCTGGAATGGCAGTAGGCATCAAACAATGCCAGATTTATATAATCACCTCTTTACCAACAGTCCAAATGCCTGGATTATGCAATAACAGAATCCAGGAAAAAAAAAAAACAACTTTTTCAATCAGTGAGATGCAACTTAATACATTAAATTTGTAGCCATGGAATTGTGAGTCTCTAGACTGGCACCCCACTCCAGCACTCTTGCCTGGAAAATCCCATGTATGGAGGAGCCTGGTGGGCTGCAATCCATGGGGTCACGAAGAGTCGGACACGACTGAGCGACTTTCCTTTCACCTTTCACTTTCCTGCATTGGAGAAGGAAATGGCAACCCACTCCAGTGTTCTTGCCTGGAGAATCCCAGGGACGGTGGAGCCTGGTGGGCTGCCGTCTATGGGGTCTCGCACAGAGTCGGACGCGACTGAAGCGACGCAGCAGCAGCAGCAGCAGCAGCCTTGGAACTATCTAACCCCTAGTCATCTTTCTGCTGTTGTATCCACAACATGTTTTATAATTATCTGTTAGTATGTGTCAACTACTCCACTGGCAACTCTCTGAACAGAACCTGGTCCTCCTTTATTATCTTGCCTGACAAAGAAAAGGCTTTTGAAAATATTTATTACATGACTGAACGCTGTGATCTGATTATCTGCTTTTTGGGGCCTCTCTGAAATTTATAGTTACAGTGTTAACCTCAAATTCCTTCTGTCCTTTCTTGAGTTAACTTATCCGACTCAGTATTAGCAGATAGCATTTTTGGAGCATGTGTCATATGCAGGCACTGTGTTATACACCCCTAAATGCTTCCTCATTTAATCCTTAGCACAGCCCTGGAGGCTTGATATTATGATTATCATGGTCTTCATTCTCAGAAGGATAACTGAAGTTTAAAGAAGTTAAGTAATTTGCCTGAGGTTACACAGATAGAAAGAAGCCCGGGCAAGAGTTAAGTCTGTATCTGCTGGATTCCAGAGCTTACATGTGATTTTAGGCACATCACTAAAATTCTGAACTGGAAATGAGCCAAAGAAAAAGCTGAGTGCCCATTAGTAATGGATAAAAAGTGTCTTGTCTCTAAGGGCACCAGGGCTTGTAAAAATTCAGGGAGTTCTTCATCTCATCCATCATTTGTGTCTCTAAATGGCAGCCCTGAGTTTGGGTTTCTAAACGAGGGAACAAGTGTCAGAGAGCTGCTCCTACCAGCAGGTAAACCACAGACTCCATTGAAAGCATGGCTGTGGCTGAGGGATAGGAACACCGGATGCTTTCTCCCAAATGCAAAATGCAAAGCTTTTCTGTAGCAGTGGTCCTGCAGTTCTGTACCAGAAACTAGTGCAAAACCAGGATTCAGTTATGGGATTTCACCTTTACATAGCTCTTAGGGAGAGAACTGTATTGATTAAATGTAACCACTGTTGAATTCATCAGACTCCCCTATGCTTACCCAGAGCACCTTGATGAAAGGCACAGTGTCTGAGAACAGCCAGAGGAAGGATCTACAGCATCTACTACCTTTTATGATCTGAGGGAGACCAGAAGGCCCACAGCCTCCCTCCCAGGCCCCACTTGGCCTGTTCTAGAAACTCGACTTTCCACAAGTAATCCTTCTCACAGCCAATAGCTAGGGTCAAGCCCCTTCCGCTGAACACACACAACATCTTTTAGGAACATGTACATAACATGACATGGGTTCATGAAACAACACAAAAAGGTGAGCTGAAGAAAGAGCCTTCTATCCTTCCAGCTCAACTCCAGCATGGTGAGTCTATGAGCATGGTCTCTGGCAGGGATTCAAATAGAGGCAAGTGGTCATTCATTTGGATACTAAGAGCCATTCCTGCGTTCGGCAAAATGTTGGAAGAGGTGACCTCTAAAAGGTGACTCTTCAGTTTCTTGAGTACTGTGCTAGACTCCCTGTGTGGCACAGACTGTCAACAGTTTGAATATTTAGACAAAGGGGAAATAATGGCTTTCCATCAGGTTATTCTGAGGACAATTTGCAAGCGCCCAAGCATCTCTTTGTCCCCTAAGTCAGATCATCAACCACAGTTACTCCTTGGTAAAATGAATTTTATTTCTTTGTTAAGTTGCTTATTTGTAATCCAACCTTGTTTCAGAGAAAATCTGGAGTGACTATAATGCAAATTGGACAAAGCAAGAGTGTTAAAAATGCAGAGACAGACTTAGAAAACCTCCCAAGAACTCAACCCAAGTAGCTGTGTCCATAGTACTTATATGGAGCAATAGTGACCTCCAGTGGTCAATTAAGTTATTCTTAGATGAGATTTGTAATTTTCCCTTGACCTAGTATTAATTGTAACCAGAAAAACTGTTTTTTGAGCAACTCAATTTGGGGGCTCTTCTGAGCTTCAAGAAAGGCTTGAATTTTGTGGCCTCAAATGCAGGAAACACTTTTCTCTGTTTCCCAGCTTAAAGCTTTAACATCTGCAGATGGTCTTTGCTCAAATGTAGGGAAAAAAAATAAAAATAAAAAGAGCTCTCTATTGCCTCATCTATAAAATGGAACAGATAATAAACTACCTGCCAAATTGGAGCCAGAAATGAGTGGCCATGGGAAGCACAGTGTATAAGGACAGCCATAAACGTGTACCAGAGGAAAAAAGGAAGAGAAAGTATTCCATATGTCATGCAGAGAACAAAGAAAGAAACGCTGAAAGAATGAGGCCAGATTAATGGTCTCAGGTAGACAGCTGTGTAGAGGGTAAGGGCTGTGGCTGACTCACTGTTGTATCCCGGGTATAATATCCATCGTATAGCAAGTATTCAGATACTCCTTACTCTGTGAATAAATGAATGAAGGGCGGGTTTTCTGGGCATCCTATGCCGAAGGATCTGCCTGTTAGGATGAGGCGGGTCTGCTCAGCCCAGGTTTGAGGTCCAGAGACCGCCCCTCAAGATGGTGTCTGAGGACCAACAGGAAGAATACAGACTCAAATGATCTTACTGATCTGAGAATAAAACAGGCTAGAACAGCAAGCAGTGCTAAGGACTGAATCAACAGAAATTTCGTATCTCGGTAGTTTACACGGAAAATCTACACGGTTAGCTGTCTCACTCACTGTGCTCATGGCAGGCGCTCAGTGGCTGACCGACCACCAGACAGTGGCCCAGAACAATGGAACAGGAGCCTGTGACGAAGCACAGCCCCCAGGGTCACAGGTTTAGAGCTCTTTCTTCATTCCCTTGGGTCATGACAGCCAGACTCATCCAAGGTTACTCTAAAGACTTTGCAACTGGGCTCTAAATGGTTTTACATACACTGTAACTTAGATTGTTCATCTTATTTTATATAAAATATTTGTAACAAGAATATTGTATTCAATATAAATAATTTTCTTTAATAATGTTTCAGGAGTCAGTTATGTAGAAAAAACATCTTAATTTTTAGAAGCTTTTACTACTAAATATACTTGTGAACAAAGCAAAATATTTAAAGATATAGTCCAAATAATCTTATTCTATTCTCCTTTGATCCACCTTGGGCAAGGGTATATTTAAAAGTCTTGAAGTCACATCAAATGGTATTTTTTGCATAGTTTGTAAAAAACAATCAAAAAGAACTATTTACAATAATTTCCAACAATTCATCTTCTGATAATCTTGCCAAAAAATGTAGCAAAACATGCTATTCTTCGTAAAACTAGTATCTCGTATCTCTACAATTCTAAGAAAATACAGAGAACTCCAAGTCAATTACTTCCTAAAACGGCAATTAGTACAAAAAAGCATGAAGTCTTATAATAACAATAACACATTTGTTTTAAGAAAATAATTTCTGGCCATTACTAGAAAATTGCTAATTCTTGAAAAGGCATGTGTATATAAACCATTAGTGCAATTATTATACTCTTATTCCTCCATGAAATGTGATAATATCCACGTAAGAATCAATAATAAATCAAAGAGTATGCATATGAATTCATTTAATGATTTTACTACCTCTTCTGTGCAGATGGGCTGCAGTCTAGATTAAAATAAAGATTTGTGGGTGCAAGAACTGCTGAAATGAATGATTGGGAACACAATGCAATCTCCCGGCAGACGGGTTCTCCTGGTAGCAAAGTGTTGTCCACACTCCAGTGTAAGGCGTAACCCTCATGACTCCCCACAAGCAGGTTGGGCAGTTCAGCCTGCAGTTCCCACGAGTCAATTCTTTCAAGATCCAAAAGCCCAGGTATCAGAAAACAAGAGAAGGGTGCAATCTGAGGCCAAAGAAAGGGGCTTCTGCCTCCACAGTTCTGCACGCAGATAATATGCTGTTACGAGATTTCACTTTGTTCATGACAGAACACAGAAAACTACTATACAGAAATAAAACTTCTTTAACTTAATGTCAATTTAAAATAATTCTCTCTGAACATTTTTGAGGATTTCAGGCAATAATTGTGCACATCAATACATTTTAATTACCAGACATCATTCCTCAGTTAAAATCTCCACCGTGACTTCCCATCACCTGTCATATAGATTTTACCAGAATTAAGTAACACGTGTGCCTTAGTGTTCCTACCACTCTGTACCTCCCCTGCTGTCCCTCTAATATACCCTACCTACTCTGTTCCTCCCACAAAGAACACTCAATAAATAACCCAAACAAGCACAACATCAAATAAGAGGCCCATTTATCTTTATTTCCCTACATTCATTTAGCAAATAGTTGCGATACCTTCTTCACCACTGGCTGTAAGGAGAAAACGATGGCCAAACCATCATTCTTATTCAAAAAGCTTAATCTAGTAGATAGCTGCCAATGAACAGTGACCTCTATCTCTTACATAGAAAACAGGACACATGCCATCTTTCCACTCACCAAGAAAAAAGAGGCTGAGGCCTTAATGACAAGATAAGGTAAACTGTCTTGTCATTAAGGGAAGCAGCTTCAAAACATCCAAACATGGGCCAACATAGATCAGTTATCCTCCCCCCTCAAAAAAAAAAAAAAAAAGATAAGGAACAGGAGAGAGAACTGGCCTTGGAAGCACAGACTAGATGATAAGAGAACAAATCAGACATCATGGCAGATCTTTCAAAAATCATCAGATTTCTGATCAGGTCAGAAAGAAACAAGACCCACCAGCTGATTGTGGTGAGAAAGTTGACTCGGTTTCTGGGAGTGTTCAGGGATAAGCAGAACAAGCAGAGATAAAACCTGAGGAACTCTGGAGAGAAGAGACTGGTTAACTCAAGGTCACTGAGATAGCATCCCGGTTCGAGGAACCGGGTGTAAAGACAGGCCAGCTCTTCAGGTTAAAGATTTCCACCCTTTGTCAGATGTCAATCATAAAACTTTGCAGATCAAGAGCGGAATGAGAATAAGTTGGCCAATTCCCCAATGGCTCCAAGGAAGAGAAGACGGGGCTGCGGAAGATGTGGTACCCAGCTCTCATTGCTGACCAAGGTTTCTCATCAGTGGAAGGTAACAGGAGAGAGATTTCCGGCGAATGGCATCTGCATCTCCCATGTTTTCAAAGCTGCCACCTCTTGAGCATTTAGTAACCCTCATGATCACCTATGTGATATTATGATCTCCATTTTATAAACAAAGACACTGAGGCCCATTTAAATTAAGTAACTTGTTCAATAGCCACATGTGTGCATGCTCAGTCACTCAGCCATGCCCAACCCTTTGCGACCCCATGGACTACAGCCCACCAGGCTCCTCTGTCCATGGGATTCTCCAGGCAAGAATATTGGAGTGGGTTGCCATTTCCTTCTCCAAGAGATCTTCCTGACCCAGGGATTGAACCCACGTCTCCTGCATTGCAGGCGGATTCTTTACCACTGAGCCACCTGGGAAGCCCCAATATTCATGTAATTCAGTTCATGTTAGAGTCACAATTCCAAAACCAGTCTTTCTAATCACTTGCCATGCTGCCTCCCCCTCTGAGCCATTTAATCAGCCCCAAGTTTCTTTATAACTGGGATAGGGATAAATGCACTTATGCTGCCTTCCACGTAAGACATTAAGGAACACAGGTCACCTCAGAGGTTTCCAGGTTGACTGCACACCAGTTCAGCCTTTAGGATTAAAATAAGCCAGCAGATGGTAGAGTCCTTTAAAAAAAAAAGCTAAAAAGTATCAATGCTGTCTACAACAATCATGTCCAGGCATGATAAGGGAAGGGGATTAGGAGATACAAACTACTGTGCACAAAATAAATAAGCTACAAGGATATATTGTATAGCACAGGGAACAGAGCCAATATTTTATCACTTTAAATGGAGTATAATCTATTTAAAAAATTTTAATCACTATGTTGTATACCTGAAATGAATATAATTTGTAAATTGATATATTTCAATACAAATAAATACATAGAAATAGTTAGGACAGTTTTAAAAATTAAACAAAGCAAGAAATTACATAAATGCCTACTATGGAGTTATCACTGCTAAGTAGAAATAATTTCTCTCAGAACCAAAATGCAGTATCAAAGTAAATGAAAAAGAAAAAACAAGCCACTCCATTCTAGAAGTCCATTGATTTCCCTATAACTAGGACTAGAAGGAGTGGGTGGTTATTAAGTCTTTGTCAAGCTACAGAAGATTATGCAGCAAGCTGTTACTGCAGAGGCTGAGCCTGAAGAAGAAATGTGTGGCCTTAGCCACAGCGGAGTGAAGGGACCCACAAACCGAAACCTGGTGTACTGAACAAAAATATTTACCGCGCCACTTTATGAAATGATCCATTTTCAAGGCATCAATTGCTTTATGCAACTTCCCATCCTACTAGAAATGTTCCCTTCTGGGTCTACACACAGAGGTAGTTAAAATATGTCCTTATGAATACTGACGTGATTGGAACAGCTTATTTTAACTACCCCCTCCTAAAAGTGTATTTTAAAGGGAATGGGATTAAGGATGCTGCAAATTGAGATTGTAGTTGTGTCTGTTTCATTTTGTAAATGGGAATGTCTGTAAAGGTTTTCTTTTTTTTAACTTCTTTCACACCATTAGAAATATATGTATGCTCTGCAATTTCAGGACAATGTTTTTGCTTTGCTGCTTAGTGATATAATGGAAAGATTGCACAGCTGAAAATTTGTCTGTGCGGTGCAGCTAGAATACCGATATCCCAGTTACCATGTAACTTGCATTAATTTAGAAATATGTGACAAACTTCTCTCTCTTTCCTTTTTATTCATTCATTTACTTCAGTAAAAGCCCTACATAAGGAAAGGGAAAATAAATGTTCCACGAGGCCAGAGTTTCTCAACCTCCGTACTATTGATGTTTTAGATGAGATAACCTACTGTTGTGGGGGACTGTCCTTGGCATTGCAGGATGGTGGGCAGGCTCCCTGGTCTCTGCTCACTAGATGCCAGGAACCTCTCCATCCCCTGAAAGGTGTCTCCAAACACTGCCAAATGTCACCTGTGGGGTGAAGTCACACCAGTTGACAATGATGTCTTAGACTCTCCCTCGGGATGCACTCTCCCAGCCAGCCCACTAAACAGGCGTAACAGAGCCCTGATTTTCCCAACATGTGGTCAATAGCTATTTCACCAGCAGCCATGTGTTTCTGCATAAGATCCCCTTATGTAGGCATCTCCAACTCAGTGAGTCAGGTGTTCAGCTCTCATGGGGCTGAGAATAGGGACCCGGGCCAGGTGTACACAAAAAGAGATTTCCCCTTTAATATTTGAGTACAATTTTGGTTTTGTTATTTTAACTAATCTCTGCTTCACTACATTTAAGGCATCTAGTACTGTCGTCAGATAGATAACCACCAACTAGTAGATAATGGCTGGGCCAAGGTCATCTGACCTTGGTTCCTTTCTATTGTTCCTTTCTATTGCACAAATGAAAAAAAAAAATAAAAGTGGACCTTGCAGCCTCCTTAAATCAAGGCTGACTGCATGATTATCGCATGAGAAACTCACAGATCCTAATCTCCTGCTCTTACCTGGTTTAGAACCAAAGAGACACATTTCATTTTCTTCCCCAGATCAAATAAAAAGGGAGTCTGGCAATAGCGATAAACCCCAGAGATCAGCTAAATTATGTCCCAACTTGACATTTATATGAGCACACGCCTCTCCATCTCCGGAGGCGATTAGATTAAGTGTGTTTTAGCATGCACTTCATGCACACACGTCCCCAGAGACTCAGGGTTGGGGTGTATTGTGAATAATATCATTGCTTTCATTCAGATGTTGTGTCTTGCCAATATGCTGCCTAAAACATTATTTAGGAGGGAGAAGTATATTTCAACAAAGCGAACACAAAGCCTCTTACATTTCAGGATTAAGGTTCACACCCGCCCCATTCAGACCCTGAGCAAATATTTCTACCGTTGGGACATGTGATCATGGTTTCTTATCTGGGCATCATACCACATGGCATACTCTATCTCCAGAGACTGAAATCATTTTGCTCAGAGATTTTTATTTACTTCATTAACTCCAGAAAGCCCAGGAGACGCCCTGAGACAGTGCACTGGAACGCAGGCTGACGGCTGGAGCCTCCTGGGTGTACGGAGAGTGGTGAAAGGCCCTTCCCTCCATAAAATTCAGCATTACAGCTGAAATGCCACATCACCACCAACAAGCCAAAACCCACCTCTTTGTCCTGGTACAAGCTAAAATCACACTGATCTCACCAGGGGATACTACATTAGCTATGCAGAAATCAATTCTTAAAAAAAGAATGACCAGAAACATGGGATTTTAGATTTCAGATCAATAGTTTTGGAATAGGTATAAAATACATACCAAAATGCACAATTTATTGGCATGTAACAGGAAAACAATATGATAGTCTTTATTTTTTTAAGAAATTATTAAATTATTCCAATTCAAAAGACATGTTTGGGTCTTGGTAAAAAAAAATCTAAGTAGCAGTTTAATGTTACAAATTTTTAAATTACATTATTTGTAACTGGTCAAATAAAATTTAAACTCTTTTCCAATGGTAGAAATTTATGTTGTTTCTCATTCTGGCTTTCTCTTTAGCTCTTTATTAATCTATAAATATTATGCCCATTCATCCTCTGTTTAGCTCCTATTACAAAAATTCTGTATAGGTATCATTGTGTCAGACCCTACCTCAGAACATGTGGCTCAAGTTTAGTGTCCAAAAATAACTACAAGTGTGTAAAAAATGCAAAACACAAAATACTTTGGAAAGAGAAGTTCCTTGTCATGGCCAAACTCCCAATATCCTATTAATACAGAACTGTCAGGCACTGTGGAGACTCTATAATTCATCTTCTTCCTTTGCCTGTATTTACCCTCTCCTCAATCCACAAAGGATTTCAGGCAACTTACAGAAGTACATACATAACAAAAGAATAAAATAGATGAGGGAGTCAGGACAAAGGTAATTGAGGACAGGAAGCTAGTAAAAGCCAGAGGTAAGCTCAAGGCAGAAGAGCACAGCATCGGGACCCCGCCTCGTTGGAAGAGGTGAGTCCAGAGTGTGACTACAAGCTTCCTGGAGATCAAAATGATGACAGAAGGACCAGCAGTTGTGAGACCGACAGCAAACTGTTCGAGAACAGCCCTATTGGATGTCAGGTCCTGAGAGCAATCCCTCTCGAGATTCCTAGGAGGCTGTATCAGGACCTCAATGGCACCTGCATTTATTTTTTTTCATCCTCTTAACCTTTATCAAGGCAATGCCTTGTTGTTGTTGTTCAGTCTCTCTGAACGTGTCCAGTTCTTTGTGACCCCATGAACTGCAGCACACCAGGCTTCCCTGTCCTTCACCATTGCCCACAGTTTGCTCAAACTCATATCCACTGAATTGGCGATGCCATCCAACCGTCTCACCCTCATGCAGTGCCTAAGCCTCCCCAAAGCAGCACATGGATGTTTCTCATTGTTAAGGATAGTCATTAGGAAGGGGAACTTGAAGACATCATCCAGTGACTTACAGCTCTGCAGACAGTCTTCCTTCTTACTGCTTGTCTCTTACAGTTTTATTACCTGCCTTTTAGTCTCTTTTCTGAAGCCTGCTCCCTAACTCTCCCTTCATATAGATAAACACACAACCACCCTAGAGACCCACTCCTTGAAATTTGTATATGTATACACTCTCAGCACATCAGCACACAATCAATAAACTTTTACATTAACCAGAACTCACAAGACTGTAAAAATACGTTCTGCTTTAAAACGAACCCTATCAATTTCCATGAAAATAGTGGAAAGCCTGGATTGTTTTTAATTATAACTTCCTATAATTCCTCTGTCCATGGGATTCTCCAGGCCAGAATACTGGAGTGGGTTGCCATGCCCTGCTCCAGGGGATCCTCCCAACCCAGGGATCAAACCCAGGTCTCCTGTACTGCAGGCAGATTCTTTACCACTAAGCCACCAGAGAAGCCCATAATACATATATCTTACCTAAATTAATTTGCCCTCAATAAAAAAAGTTTTTTGGAGGGGAAGAGTAGGGGACAGAAAAGGAGGCAGAGAGAGTCATAATGAATATTACATGCTCTTATAAAGAATGCCTTCAAAGCAAAGGAGGCTTGCCAGCGTTACTGAGCAATGATCTTTGAACACAGCATTAAAGTCATAGCATGAAGGAAGGGAGATAAAATATTTAATGACATCTTAATATTCCCAGTCTTGCAAAAAGCCAAGAACTGGTCACAGTTTATCAGTGGCTGTACATTTTAATATCATTAGACAACAATTTTTTCCAATCAGAGTAATAGAGTTACTGAATCCTGGGGTGGTAGAAAGAAGGGGAAATAAAGTGGACTATAAACTGCTTGGAAGTACTGTCTTTTCCAATTGACTTTTAATAGGAATGTGGAAACTGGGCTCGACAATCAATTGGCTCACTTGGCTAACAGCTTGGCCAGAGCCTCAATAAATATTGAGGATGTTTCTACAAAATAACCTTGGACTAACTGTATTCAGGACAAATCCTCAAAAAACCCATTCACTTTCTAGGACACAAGTACGGTCAGAAGTCATTTTGGGGTCTAGTATGTCATTGCACCCAAATCTTCCAGTCCTTCCTATATGATTTAATTCACAGAATCTAACGTGTCACACCGAACAGTTGTTTCATGAAGGTGGGGTGGAGGAGCAACCTGTTGGGTCAGAAAAACAGGCAGGAGTGAAGAAACAATGGTGGGGAAAAAGCAGACAGCAGAACAATGACTTACTGAGAATCACCACTTAGCCTGCCTCCCACTGCCTTTTCCTTTCCTCCACTCTACCATTCCTTCCTAATAGCAATGGCCTTACTCTTTTCTTGCCACAAAAATCTGAGAGAGAAATCAGAAGCTACTTCAAGCCAAAGGCTCTTCCTCCTATGCAAAAGAGTAGATTTAAAAATTTAAAAAGGGTAAGTATATTAGTCGCCTTGAAAGTGAAAGTCAGTCGTGTTTGACTCTTTGCAACCCCATCCATGGAATTCTCCAGGCCAGAATACTGGAGTGGGTAGCCTTTCCCTTCTCCAGGGGATCTTCCCAACCCAGGGATTGAACCCAGGTATCCCACATTGCAGGTGGATTCTTTACCAGCTGAGCCACAAGGGAAGCCCAAGAATATGAGTGGGTAGCCTATCCCTTCTCCGGCGGATCTTCCCGACCCAGGAATTGAACCAGGGTCTCCTGCATTGCAGGCGGATTCTTTACCAACTGGGTTATCAGGGAAGCCCATTAGTCGGCTTGAGTTGCCATAATATAAAACAGCACAAACAGGGAGAGGCTTAAATAATAGATTCATTTTCTCACAATTCTGGAGGCTTGAAATCTGAATTCAAGGTTCAGGCAGACTGCAGGGCTGGTTCTTCTGAGGCCTCTCTCCTTGGTCTGCAGGTGGGAGTCTTCTCTTCCCTTTGTCTTCACATGGTCTTTCCTTTGTGTGTGTCGGGTCCTAATCTCTCAATATAAGGACATCAGTCTTGATGGCAGATTAGACTATTCCTCATTTTCACTTAATCACCTCTTTAAAAGCCCTACTTCCAAATATAGGCATATTCTTAACTGCTGGAAATGAGCACTTCAACACATAAATTTGATGGGCGGGGCAGGGCACAAGTCAGTCTACAACACAGAGAAATATATTTGGGGGGATGGAGAGAGAGGTGAAGTGGGCCCTACAGTCAGCCCAGATCCCAGGAGGTGATGAGACCCAGAAGTGGTCTCTCTGGGACACGTAGGAAAAACAGACCTAAGCTCCGGGGTCCGTCAGCCTCAGCCAAGACGCCTCTGCTCTAAGCACAGCCTTCAACTAACAGATACTCCCGGTCTAAGAGCTTCTGTGGACAGAGGAGCAGACTGGTGGCCAATGACCAGATGGTCTTCCCTGATGTTCAGGCTCTAAGTCCCAAATCCCTTGCATAATCCAGGCTAGGAACCCTTAGAGAGTGTTAGTAATGACTGATACTGAATTTCCAGACAGCCCTGTGGAACAAGGGCTTGGCAACAGGTTAATATTAAGTAAAAAAGAGAATGTGATTATCTCTTGCTATTTATGAACAACCTGCTTGAATTCAGTCAGGATGTATACAGAATTTGGGAAAGAATAAAACAAAACAGAAAACGGTCCATATGTATACATTAAGCTAACCAAGTTATCAAAAATGCACAGAAGCAGAACAGAGCTCAGACTAAGAGGTTTTAGGGTTAAAAGGAATTCATTTGGACCTAAGAGGCAAGAGTAAGTCATGTCTCCTGACCTACTCCAATACACTGATCTCCTCCATAAGTAATAATAATAGTTAATGGGTGCTAGGAACTAACACATGTTCAGCCTTCTCATCCCATCCAATTCTGCCAGCACTCTCATTTAAATTTAAATACTTTCTGGGCTTCTCTGGTGGTTCAGTGACTGACCATCTGCCTTCCAAAGCAGGGGACGCAGGTTGGAACCCTGATCTGGGAACTAAGATCCTACATGCCACAGGGCAACTAAGCCCTGCATGCGGCAATGAAGATACCGTGTGCCCACGCTAAGACCTGATGCAGCCAAATAAATAATAAAAATAAAGTAAAATTTAAATCCTTCCTGATATTTTAGTATTATGTGTGATTTTACCTATCTTTTATTTACACAGTCCTCCTACTTAAATGGTAAACTTCATGACAGCAAGATTTCTGTTTTCTACTTCCTTTGACCACCCATGGTACTGGAGAAATTTTGCTCAGTTATTTTAATTATGGGTCACAGCCGTAATGACTGAAAACTTTCTTTCCTCCCTCCATAAGCATTGAAAAGGACCTTTATGTCCCTTTGTACTCTTGAGACAGAATGGGGAAATTGGATAAAATCTCCCTATTTTTTCATTAACAGAGGTTGAGTATTTTCAGAAAATTCTTCTTACAGGTAGCAAAGTTCTAGAAAGACCACTGGGAGGAAAAAGAGAGGTCTGGCATTGAGAAAGGGAAAAGAAAGCAGAGAGACAAATTCTGGAGGAAAAGGATGAGGACATGCTGAATTCAGTGGGGGGGTGATACTAGCTCTTGAAAGTCCTATGAACCCATTGCCCATCTCCCAACCTAAACATATGTCTTTTCTAAGCCTGGAGTTCTGAACCAATTTTTGCTAAGTCATTTCAGTTGTGTCTCACTCTTTGAGACTCCATGGAATCTATCCCAACAGGCTCCTCTGTCCATGGAATTCTCCAGGCAAGAATACTGGAGTGAGTTGCCATTTCCTCCTTTAGGGGATCTTCCTGACCCAGGGAACAAACCCAGGTCTCCTGCATTGCAGGCAGATTCTCCACCACTGAGCCACTGGGAAGCCCTCTGAACCAATTACGAAACACAACAAAAGAGTCAAGAAAATAGGAGATTAAAGTGTCCCTTTATCCCAGCTAAGATTGGTGTTTATAGAACATCGTGTGCACCATAGGTAAGTGGACTTTCTAACATGGAGCCACTGAATTAGCCTACCCTCTGTACCCCGGGAGGACTGGGTGCCCTCCAGCTCACCTCTCATAGGCACCATGCCTTTGCCACTAAGCTTCCTGCAGGGTAAGAGCATTCAGGAGCACATGCTCTCTGAGAGCAGCGCAGGAGAGGAGAGTCCAGCAGCGGCTATTGATGATTAGGCAATTACTAAAGGCAGAGTCTTTATCTTTGATCCATAAACGTGCTCCCCAGAGGTCCCAACAAAAATCATGTGCCAAACTTTGTGTGCTTTGTGTGTCTGTGCATTTTTCTGGGGAGAGATTTATAGCTCTCATAAAATCCAACCGCCCAGTATTGGGAGCCAAGGAAACAGATGACTGAACGGAGACACGTCAAGGTCGTTAAGTCCTCAGAAGAGCAAGGATGTAGTTAGTTATAGGCCTTGGGGGCCCAAGCGGGGTAGGGAAAGAGCTAAACCAACGAGGCAACTCTTCCATGAGTGTTTGACCAGTCAGTACCTGGGAGACACTCTGCGGGCTCAGCTGAGAAGATCTGGGAAGAGAACGGGAGAAAGAAGAATGAGCAAGAGAGAGCTGGAAAGCCAGAACTGCCGTCCACTCATTTCACAAATATCCAATAAGTGCCTGCTCTGTTCCAGATGTGCTGCTAGGTCCTAGGGGAAAAAAGGTGAAGAGAACCTGTGTTTAGAAAATGAGAGACTAAAAAAAAAAAAAGAAAATGAGAGATTAAAACTTGAGATCTCTTGGGTAAGGACATCTCTCACTACCTGAGTTCGGTTTGCTCAATTACTTCATTCTTCAGTCACCACGCTCACATTAAAGGGGTAAAAAGGAGAAAGAAAGCAAGCAAAACCATACACGGTGAATTAACCCACCAAGCTGCCAAGATCAATCTTTTATTCACTCATTCGAGTCATGGGGAAAAAAAGAAAAAATCAGGATGACAATAAAAATGGAGAGAAAATGAATATGTTGAAACTCTCCCTTTCAACTTTGAGCTGACATTGTGCTGAGACTCTTTCCGGCTGTTCTGTCTGGCCGTGTCAAGGAGTGACCATGATTTATGGTGCCACTTCCACAATTTCAATGTTCTTGATCCCCCACTGGAAGCAGTGACAAGTAAGGTTAACTGCTGTGTAAAGAGACAGTTTGAGTAATGCTTCGTACACAGATCTGGTGCTGATCTACGGCACGAGGCGGGGGAAGCAGGGAGGTTAGCCATTGGTTAAATCCCTTCCAAAGGGCAACCTCCCCAAATGCCCTAACACCTCTTGGAACAATCCATGTTTGTATGGAAAAGCACCCTGCATTGTATTAGAAACTGTTTCTTTCTCCTTGTCCCCTCAGAAACATGCAAAAAGCTCACTCTGCTCACATCTGCATTTTGTATTATCAGTAACAGCTACCACGATGTGTCTGTGTACTAAACTATGCCAGCCCTGCCTACATGCCGTATAATCATTACTTCAGTTAATCCTCTTGCTGTCATACCCTATGATCATCCCCATATACAGACGAGCGGAATGAGGCACCAAAGGTTAAACAGCTCATCAAGAAGCAGGAAGCAAAGCCAGGATTTGAGCCCAGGAAGTCTAACTGCACAACCTGCTGTACTACTCTGTTAGACCATTCGTCTTCATTTAACTCAGCCAACTTAGTCTAACGTACTTGCTCTTTAACCACCTTGTATGCATTTATACAAGGGCACACCACTGAAAAATAGGTGTGTATCATCACAGAAAATATTTTTTTCAGTCTTCCATAGTCACAACTTGCTTGATAAACAGGGTTGGAAGTTTCTGTGTCTGTAAATATTTCATTAATGCTAATCACTTTTTCATACATTTACACCTCATTTCCCCTGAATAAAGGAGGAAGAGGAAACAGGGACCAACTTGACTGAACACCTACTTCACTCTAAACGTTGTGTCAGGTACATTCAGCCTCACGGTGATGCCCTGAGTAAATGTGATTGTTGTTGTTTAGTCGTTAAGTTGTGTCTGACTCTTTTGTGACCCCATAGACTGTAGCCTGCCTGGCTCCTCGGTCCACGGGATTTCCCAGGCAAGAATACTGGAGTGGGTTGCCATTTATTTCTGCAGGGGATCTTCCTCACCCAGGGATCAAACCCACATGTCCTGCATGGGCAGGTGGATTCTTCACCACTGAGCCACTAGGGAAGTCCTTAAATATGATTATCCTGTTATAAATTGAGAAATGGAAAGCTAAGGACATTTCTGTGTCTAACTATATGGGAGACAGAAATGGGCTCAAGGGCCTCTGTAATTTCAGTTTGCCAGGCCTGCACACATGCTGTGTAGGTCTTGGTAACGCAGTGCCTTTCACCCCGTTAGTCACACAGATGAGGGCTAATCAAAGAGGAAAGAGAAAGGCAGTAAGAGACCGAGAAGCAGAGTGCGAGTCAGCTTCCAAGTTCAAACGTTGCTGAAACGCTGAAGAAATGGCTTCTCCGCATCCCGGATTTCCTCAAGGTCTCTCTAAACTCTTGTCAAAGACTTTCGATTACGGTTATCTGGGGGGCAACCTTGAGATGTTACACTCAAAGTTTCTTCTCTGGCAAGATGCCAAACTCCCTCTATCTGCTGGCAACGGCACAGCACCTGTGTGAGGTCTGCTTTCCAAAAACGCCTGAGGACAAGGTCAAGGATGTGCTGCTACAGAGATCTCGTCCCCCACAGCTGCGCAGCCGGGAGAGGCTGGGATCCTGGATACGGAGATGGGGGGTAGCCTCCCTCCTCTCCTCACATAAATACCATCTTAATCTTATTTCCTCAACCCTTTCCCGTCACTAAAGAGTTCTTAAAGTCAATTCAAATCTCACTTTAAACTCTTGTTCGCCTAGAGAAAACAAAAAAAGAACTGTTGTTGTTTTTGTGTAAATGGAAGTACTGTGCTGTGACTGGGTTTGTAACAGCACTGTGTCAAAATGCCAAAAAAGTGTGTCAAAAATAACATTTAAAAAAAACTCAGGGGAGACCTGTTATAGTCCTAAATGAGCATCTTTATTTCTCTGTGTTGAAATTTGTTAGTCTCCTCTCAAGGGTCTTAATAAACCTCAAAGAAACACACAACACTTAATGAACACAATTTAAAGGCCAATTCAGCCCTTGATACCCCCATTACTGTCAAAACATCTCTCACTTGTATTTGTGAGTTCTTCTCTTCCAAGTCTTTCTATTCAGTTTCTTCCTCAACAGACGCTTGTTTTCCCAACATCCTTAACCTCAAATGTATATGCGTGTTGCCATGAAGTTAGTCAACTAAAAAGAATTAATTTCAATTTATTTTCTTTGTCGTTGTTGGGGAAAACATCACAAAGTATTTCTTGACACATTACAAATGACAGTCAAATTCAAGGCAATCCCACACTGCCCAGAGTTTGTATATTTAATTTAATGGGCTTTCAAATATTATTCAAGCATATTTATAAGGAATATACCCTCCCATGATCTGGCTTAGATAAGACAAAAATATTAAAATTTCAGAAGCTACTCAGAGAATTCAAAGGATTACAGTGTCTTTCTGCATATCTTGAAGAGAAAATATTTACTTCTATCAAGACACAAGGTGAAGATTTGATCTAATGCCAGGAAGCTCCTTGAATTTCCTGCTTTCACCACCTCATGGTCATCTATTGCTTGTTGACTGCTCAGCCTCCCCATTGTAGAGCAATCACAAGTCAAATAAAAATAAAAATGCCCTCATTTCCTGGGCAAAGTGATTGGAAAACAGTCAGATCTATGACATAGCAGGACTGTATTGTTTTGCACAAATTACTCTGATACTAGGAAGTAAAGGCTGTCTCTTCTTAGTTCAAGAACAGTACCCAATGATGTACACCTAGAGCCACTGGTGGTCATTTTTGCTGTGATGTGGAGCATGTCTTTCCAAGCAGAAGTTGAAAAAGGTAACCAAGAGCCAAGACATGAAAAAATACTGATAATAGCCTTTGAACCCTTGGATTTAGCAGTACCTGAAGTCAGCATCACTCTCTTAGATTTCCAAGTTACATGAGCTAATCATTTCTTTTTGTGCTTACATTGGTTGCATTTTGCTTCTCAGTTCAGTTCAGTCGCTCATTTGTGTCCAACTCTTTGTGACCCCATGGACTGCAGCACACCAGGCTTCCCTGTCCATCAACAAATTCCGGAGCTTGCTCAAACTCATGTCCACCGAGTCGGTGATGCCATCCAACCATCTCATCCTCTGTTGTCCCCTTCTCCTCCTGCCTTCAATCTTTCCTACCATCAGGGTCTTTTCAAATGAGTCAGTTTTTCACATCAGGTGGCCAAAGTATCGAGTTTAAATTTCAGCATCAGTCCTTCCAATGAATATTCAGGACTGATTTCCTTTAGGATGGACTGGTTTGATCTCCTTGCAGTCCAAGGGACTTTCAAGAGTCTTCTCCAACACCACAGTTTAAAAGCATCAATTCTTCAGTGCTCAGAATTGATGCTTTTTGCTTCTTTGCATTTCTGAATAATATACCTGATTCTTCCCATAGGTACCCAAAACAATGTTTCATAAACCACAGGCAGCAGGGTTCAATGTGGGTGGTTTTGAACTGTTCTTTTGCTTTAGATTTGCAACTTTTCTTTTGCTATAGTTTTGTTAAAGGAAAAGCAGCAATGTGAGATTAAATTCTTGGTGACTGGGAGACAGTGGGATGGAGACTTGATCTGACGTGATTTGTATAAATTTTGAATTTCTATCTTACACCTGTTTGTATTACATACTTAACATAATTAAAGCAATTTCATTATTAAACTATTTAAATGATAAAAAAGCATAACCATACTTTAATACAGTAAGATTATTTCTAAGACTCTTTTTAAAAAATAATCAGAAACACAGACCAAAGTACATGCACGAAGATATTCATGACAGGGGTTTCTGTTTGTTTTACTTTGAAAATTAGGAAATAGCAATAATCTAACCAATATTAAGGGAACAGTTAAAATATTAAATTCATAAGTTACTAGGCAACCATTAAAAATGATTTTAACATGAGATTGTGCTTATATGATTTAGTGAAAAAAAGTAAGCTGTTTTTTCTATACTCTGTATAATTTTTTTTACACTGTGATCTGAACAAGTAAAAACACATGGAAAACATAGTAAAATGTTAGTAATTATCTCTCAGTAATGATTTTACAGGTAATCGTTTTTTCCTTTGTCCTTTTTCACAGTTACTGATTTTTCCAAAATACAAATATGTTTTTGTTCTGTGTGTGTTGTATGTGTGTTAGTCGCTCAGTTGTGTCCGACTCTTTGCGACCCCACGGACTGTAGCTCACCAGGCTTCTCTGTCCATGGAATTCTTCAGGCAAGCAACTGGAGTGGATTGCCATTCCTTTCTCCAGAGGAACTTCCCAACCCAGGAATCGAACCTTGGTCTCCTGCATGGCAGGCAGATTCTTTACCGTTTGAGCTACAGGGAACTCTACAGTTTTTGTTGTTGTTGTTGTTCTAGTAATCACTAAAATATTTAACAAAAATTAAAATTTGTGTGTTCTTAGCCACCTTTACTTAGTAATAATGGACTCAGAAACATGCCCTCTGGGACTTCATCTTACACTGCATGGAAGACTGTTTTCTGCTTTCTAGGAGGATTTACCAGAACTGACTTCATTTTATACCTGCACTCACTGCCCAAGAGACCAGCACCCACCTTTTCATCATTATGCCCTCTTCATGAGACTGGAGTCCAGCAGTGTGACAGGTTCTGAGGTCAGCCTGCTTGGAAGTACATCCTGATTCCAGCATTTTCTACTTAATCACCCTGTGCCTCCATCAGGATGCAAGAGATATACCATGTAAGGTTACCATGGGAATTAAATGAGATAATTCACACACTTCACAGTGCCTGGCACATGGTCAATCCTTAATAAATATTAGGTATTTTGCACATGAGAAATTTTCTTTTCTAGATTGTGACTTCAAAACACGAAGATAAACTCTCCTAATAACACCCAATTTTCTACCAGCTTATCTGTTTTCATTATTTCCCAACAGTTTGAGTTTATGTCACATGGGTTTTCTTTCCTACTCTCTTTGCGTTCATTCCCCAATGACTGCTGCCTTTGAATCCCACATCAGCAGAAAACCTCAGACTCTACCAAGACTTCAGTGCTGATGCCCTAAGACAGCTGTCTGTCCTATGGACAATTTATGAAATTTGAACATGAGTAGTGGATTGGGCAGCAATAGTGTATCAGTGTTAAAGTTCCTCATTTTGATAATTCGGCTAACATAAGAAAATGTTCTTAGCCACAGGGAGTGCCCACTGAGGTATTTCAGAGTAAAGGGGCATGAGGTCTCCAATGTACCCTTACAAGTTAGAAAATTTTCTGCAAGTTAAAATTTTATCAAAATAAAAAAAGATTAACATAAAGCAAACCTGGAGAGTCATGGGACATCACAGACAACTTCCTTGACCATGACTTCTGCATGGAAAACTGTGCTATCCATTTACTTCCCAGCCACTTTAGGAAAGAAAGAACACCATATCAATGAAAGGACACTTTCATCTTGAGGTGTTCTGCTCTCCTCTTAGTTAAGGAATGCTTTGAGGAAAAAAAAGCGCTCGAGGTCTTAAATACAAGGTAAGCTCTCCCACCTCATCCCTTCCCTTAACAAAGGCAGAGAAAGAACAGAAACTTCACTGAGAAGTCCAAAATCCTCCTCGACAAAGGTAACCACGGAGGTGGGAAGTGCAGTGCCCAGTTAGAGGGGGCCTGACACAGTAGATTAGGGAGGGTTTAGGGCATAGGGTATTATCAAGGGGGTAGGTGAAAATCTTGCCCAGGGAATCTCAGGTGGTGATGGCAGTATGGAGCAAGAGAAGTCTATCTCCCCGCCCCTGTGAGCACATCCCAGAGATGAGGGGCAGCCAGTAACAGAAATATGAGACTAGCCAGTCATCAACCTGAGCTGGCGTGTTGTAACCCACCTTGAATATAACTTTGCTCATGGGAAGATAATTTTGTAACAGGAGGATTGGTTTCTGGTACTGAGGACACCAGAACCTTTCCATACACTCTTTCCTGTTTTTTTTTTTTTTTAATTGTGAGGGAAAAAATAAGAACATCTAAAACTCAACCATTTTAGCCATTTTTAAGTATGCAATTCACTAGCATTAAGCACACACATACTGGTGTGCAGCCATCATCACCATCCAGCTCCAGAACATTTTTCATCTTCCAAAACTGAAACTTTTTACCATTAAATACTAAATGCTGGCAACCAAGATTTTATTTTCTATCTCTATGAATTTGTCTACCCTAGGTAATAGATGTAAGTGGAATCATACTGTATTTGCTTTTGGAGACTGGCTTATTTCACTTGGCATAATATTTTCGGGTTTATCCATGTTGCAGCATGTGCCAGAATTTCATTCCTTTTTAAGGATGAATAATATTCAATAATATCATATTTTATTCATTCAAATACTGATGGACATTAGTGCTGTTTCCACTTTCTGGCTACTGTGCATAATGCTGCTGTCTCTGTGAGTGCGCAAATGTCTGTTCAAGGCCTTGCTTTCAATCCCTCTGGTTATATACCCAGAAATAGAATTGTTAGATGGCAATTCTATTTTTTATTTTTTAAGGAAACTTCTCAAAGAGTCGGACACGACTGAGCGACTGAACTGAACTGAACTGAAGGAAATTTCATACTGTTTTCCATCATGTCTGCACCATTTTACATTCCTACCAGCAGTGTACAAAGATTCCATTTTCTCCACATCCTCATCAACACTGGTTATTTTCTGAGTCTTTTCTCTTTTGATAACAGCCATGCTAACAGGTGTGAGGTGGGTATTTCATTATGGTTTTGATTTGCATTTCCCTAATGATCAGTGAACTGGAGTTCTCTTTTTCTCTGCTTTCTGGCCATTTGTATATCTTCTTTGGGGAATATTCAAGCCCTTTGCCCATTTTTGAATTAAATTGTTTGATTTTTCTTTATTTGGTCACTCCACAAGGCTTGTGGGATCTTAGTTCCCCAACCAGGAATTCAATCTAGACCCCCAGCAATGGAAGTATGGAGTCCTAACCACTGGACCACCAGGAAATTCCCAGGTTGTTTTCTTGTTGTTGAGTTGTAGGGGTTCTTTATATATTCTGGATACGAACCCCTTATCAGGTATATAATATGCAAATACTTTCTCCCAGTCTGTGCATTGCCTTTTCAATCTAGTGATAGTCTTTTCATGCACAAAAGGTTTTAATTTTTATGTAGTCCAATTTACCTATTTTTTTCTTTATTGCTTGTGCTTTTCATGTCATATCCCATACACTCTTAATTTGTACCACAATTCAAAGCTTATTAAAGGGGCATATATTTGACTCAGTCACCGACGCTCTTACCCTGTCGCTTACTGTTCAGCTACAGGCAGTGACATGGAACTCCTCAGAAATGGCAGGATCCCCACTAAGTGGCAGAAAAGGGATAAGGAATGACCCCACAAATTATCAGTGTTTAAACACAAACTCATCTATGAAACACAGGGCTAAAATGTTTTTAATCAGTGATTCACATCCTCATGAGATCCTGTCATCAACCAATAATCAGCTGATAAGCCAGAGGAGACTAAGCCTACACCAGAGACACTCATCCTTATCCTACCCTGCTCTGTGTCAGGGAAAAGAAACACTAACTGAAGCTTGATAGCCTGGTCACACAGAACAGAAAAATGGCTTCAACTCTGGTTTTTTAACCAGCATAAAACTCTGCGATGTTAACACATCACATTCTTTGTAAGATACAAAGAAGCAAAGCAGAGTTTTTCTGAAGGGCTGGCAGATAACACTGAGCATCATGACAACATCAAGCTTCAGATAAACTAGACACATATCTAGCAGCATTACAGACAAAATGATGAGCCCTCAATCTCCCCACTTAGTGTGTATTCTCCAGCACCTTCTTCCTGTGTCCAATAATAAAAGCCAAAGCATTATCTCATGTGTCATTTATCTCTTCCATAACCCACACATAATCATAAAAACAAGTGCTTATGTATATTCTCTATGTGCTAGATACTGTTTTAATGAACACATTAGCACATTTAACCCTCCCAAACAACACTGTGAGGCAGAGTCTGTTATTACCATCCCTATTTTATAGATGAGAAAAGTGAGGCACGGAGGTTTAGTAACTTACCCCAGGTCACAAGGCTTAGACAGCAAAGCTAGAATTTTAATGTAAGCTGCCCAGTTCCAGAAAAGTGATCGTAATCATGACAGTCTACTCTCTGGATTTACAATTACATATATATTTTTATATATCTTTATGTATAATCACCAAAAAAAAAAAACCCTCTTTCAAAACAATTTTAGTAGGGGATACAGTAATAAACTAGCAGATTATCTGCCATGCTCCATAGTTTGGGCAATACATACCAATCCCTTTTTTTTTTCTTTTTTTTTTTGAGAGTCCCTTGGACAGCAAAGATATCAAACCAGTCAATCCTGAAGGAAGTCAGCCCTGAATATTCATTGGAAGGACTGGTGCTGGAGCTGAAGCTCCAATACTTTGGCCACCTGATGCGAAGAGGTGACTTACTGGAAAAGATCCTGATGCTGGGAAAGATTGAAGGCGGGAGGTGAAGCGGGCAACAGAGGATGAAATGATTGGATGGTATCACTGACTCAATGGACGTGACTTTGAGCAAGCTCCGGGAGATGGTGAAGGACAGGGAAGCCTGGCGTGCTGCAATCCAGGGATCGCAAACAGTTGGACATGACTGAGCGACCGAGAAACAACAACTAACCCTTTTAAATTCCAGAACACATGTATACCTGTGGCGGATTCATTTTGATATATGGCAAAACCAATACAATATTGTAAACTCAAAAAATAAAATAAAAACAAAATAAATAAATAAATAAATAAATTCCAGAACACAGACTTAGTTTATGTCAGAATGGTCAACATCTCTTTCAAACTAGCTGGGATCTAAACCTTTGGTTCAGTGAATAAAGTGGCTTGTCAAGCAGCCTCAAGTATATAGGAAAATCTAAAAATGGGGAAGCCTCCAGTTGAGGCAGCTTTGCTGGTTCCCCAAATTGCTCTGGCCAGCCAGCCACCTCTGCTCTGGATCCATTAAACTGACCTCAGCTGAGATCTACCCCACCAAAAGCACCCCTTACAGTTATTTTCATGGGGTTTTTTTTGGTTCTCAATTCCACATCTGTCTCTTTATGCCTCAATTCCCTTAATTGTAAGGACTTCCCAGGTGACTCAGATGGTAAAGAATCCACCTGCAATGTAGGAGACCTGGGTTCAATCCCTGAGTTGGGAAGGTCTCCTGGAGGAAGAAACAGCAACCCACTCCAGTATTCTTGCCTGAAGAACTCCATGGACAGAGGAGTTTGGCAGGCTACCGTTCATGCGGTCGCCAAAAGTTGGACATGACTGAGTAACTAACACTTTCACTTCCCTTCCCTTCTCTGTAAAATGGGCTAAAATACCTATAGGATTTTTTTTTAAAAGAATTAAATAATGTATGTAAAGCTTTCAGAAGGCTGACATAGAGAAAGTGATAAGCATTCGCTGTTACTGTACCGTAACCCTACTGAAGATGCATTTTCTCCCTCATTTTGCTTTTTATGTGATGATCATCCCCTTCCTGTGGACTGTTCCACCCATCTCGTGACACTATCACAGACACTGTTGGTTACTGATTGTTGTGGATTGAACTGTGTCCCCCCACAAAAAAAAAAAAAAAAAGATATCCTGAAGCCCTAATCCCTAGAACCTCTGGATGTGGACTTTTTTGGAAATAGGGTCTTTACAGACATAATCAAGTTAAGATGAAGTGATATTGGATGAGGATGAACCCTACTCCAATGTAAATAGTGTCTTTATGAGAAACACACACACACACTCAGGGAGACTGATGTGTGACAACAAAGACTGAGATTAGAGTGAGGCATCCACACACCAAAGAATGCCAAGGACTGCCAGCAAGCAGAGCTAGGAAGAAGCAAGGAGGGATCCTCCCCTATGGCCTTCAGAGAGAGTATGGCCCTGCAGACTCCTCAATTCCAGACATCTAGCCTCTGGAACAATGAAAGAACAAACTTCTGATATTTTAAGCCACTCAGTTTTTGGTAATTTGTCACACCAGCCCTAGGAAAATTTTACATGAATATGGACTTTTCACATTCACTCTCTGGGTTTTCCTTCTCTAATCCAAACTGTGTCTCTCGTAAAATTCCCATTTGTGTTTTTGTGCATGAAGTTCCCTTCATCTCTGTAACATCTGTGGAAATATTCAGTCACAGGGGTGACAGAAACTGCCCTGTTTTAATTTGTTATACATTAATTCTTCCCCTATCTCAAAATATGATCATGCAAAAGAGGATATGACACAGAACGCTGGGTGTCTTGTGTTTAACTCTGTCCGTGTTAGGGAGCAATCTGTTATCACTGGGATCAGGTGCCACTCTTGTCCTTCTGGGTTATCATGAATCCTCAGTTGGTTCTGGCCATTTGTAATCTTGATGTCCTAATATTCTTTCAACTGGGAGAGTGACACAGAAAGCACTGTCATTTCACCAACTGATTATTCAATTCCATATTCCTGAATCTCATCTTTTCCAGCTTCTCTGAGTTAAACATTACGTTTTATTTCAGCTAAATCACCCCTGTAATAGCTGAATCTTATTCTGTTAGAGGTTTTGATGACTTCTCCATAGATGGAACATAAAACAGTGTCTAGCATATGTACATTTTTACAGTTTAATTCTAGGCTCCCAAAAGATAAATCGCGAACCAAATGGAGAAAGAGACATGAATAAATAATACCAGATGAACAGACTAAAATATGTAGGAAAAGTTAAGTCTCTCTCAGTAAATGTCAAGTATGAAATTGTTTTATATAATTTTATTCATCGGACCTAATCTACTCCCACAAGATTTCATTTGATTTTCAGAGATTGATACCATTATGTTCTGCATTCCAACTATGAGATCAAAACATTTCCAGGGACAGACTACAGTTTCCTGTACTGTGATGCAGAGCTCGCTTTAACAATAGAACAGAGTGAGGTCTACAGTTCAGCTACATCCTACCCAACACCGGTCACCGTGAACCAGAACGTGTGGGTAATCACTGAGTGAGGACTGGGGCTGCAGAGGGAGTCTCCACTACAACAGCCAGTTGGAGCAAGGAAGCTTAGTGCAAGAGCAGAGGAATCACTTTTATTTTCAGTATTGCCCCAACTGGGGCTGACTGGAGAGGGCGCAGCAGCCACGCTGGCCACACATATAGCGGGGTGTGGGGGATCGTTCACCAAACCGTTTGTCTTTTCCTCCTAGAGACACAATCAGATTACATGGTTCATCAGGCTTGAGATGCAGGGGAAAAAACATTTCAGTTCAAGTGCAAAGGCAGCAAAATACCAATGGCTCAGTTCAAAGGCCATCAAGTAGTAAGAGTTCTCCATAAGGGGTAGGTCAGCTTTTTTGTTCTATTTAGGTCTTCAACTGATTGGACGAGGCCCACCCACATTAGAGACAGCAAACTGCTTTACTCAGTCTACAGATTTAAATGTTAATCTTATCCAGAAACACCCTCACAGAAACACTCAAAATAACCAGATATCTGGGCACCCTGAGGCCTAATTAAGTTGGCATAAAATTAACCATCACACATAGTAATCTCATTTATTTGCACAGTGATGATCTGCCACTTCACAGGATCTTCCCAACAGCTTCTGAATTAAATATACTGAGATAAGTCAAGAGGTTAAGTGGATTATCTGAGGTGCCAGCAAGTGGAGGAGCCAGGACTTGAAACCCATGACTTCATGCAGCAGTTGTTTCCAATGGTTTCCAGCATAAAGATTCCTTTTTAATAGCAACAAAACACCATAATTATGTTTAAATCTTGATCCAAGAAAACAAACTATCAAGAAAAAAAAATTTTAAACACCTGGGGAGAACTGAATATGATCTGGGTTTTAGATGGTATTAAAAATTATTGTAAATATTTTTAGAGACAATATGACAATGTTAGGTAAAAACAAAAATCACAGACCATTACATGAAGATGCTTTGTTGGAGATGATACATCATTAATAAAGCTTTTTTTAAAACTGTGAGTTCTTCCAGACAGAACTCCATTATAGCATAGTAGCATCCATGGCATACCTTTATCAAATATTGAATATTGAACTTGCTTTAATGTGTTGATGTCTCTCTGAGTCAGGCTCTCCCCACATGATGGCAAGATGGATGCAGAAGCCCTAGCTCTCACATCCTCTCAGCATTTTGGTTAGTAGGGCAGAAAATGTTCAACTTCCTTAACAGTCTTCCCAAAGCCCTGAACTTCACTCTCATTGGACCTAACTAGGTCACCTGCCTTTATCTGAACCAATCAACCACAGCAAGGAAGTTTAACCCTGGAGCTAAAAAATAGAGCCAACCCCATGCCATAAGACATAGGCTCTGGGAGTTGGTGACGGACAGTGAGGCCTGGCGTGCTGCAGTTCATGGGGTCACAAGGAGTCAGACATGACTGAGCAACTGAACTGAACTCAATATTGGGGGAAAGGTATTTGCCCAAGTAAATGTGGGGTGCTCTTAAGAAGTCAAAACAAATGATGAATACCCAAAAGCACCAATTTCACCTCCCATATCTTCCTAGCACACCCAGGTTTGACTCTGGGTGTACTGTTCCTTAAGTTTGCAGGTAACAAGGAAAGTTATCCCTTCGTGGACAGACTATTTCCAAAAGACATGGAAGCCTTATAAGTAATCAGCTCAGGACAGTTGTCCAATTTTGCATTCCATGATTTTCTTAAACAATTTATCATTTATTTTATAGGCCTGAGACTTTCTTGCCTTCACTTGTGTTAAGCTCTCTATTCAAAATGCCCTCCCTCTCACCCTCCTTCATCTTGTAAAACTCCTGCTTAACTTCGATGTCTAGTTCAGATGCCATTTTCTTCACAAAGGTTTCTCTGAGCTCCTCTACATCCAACCTCATTCAATCTCTTCCAAACCCCTGTAGCGCTGCATACCTCTTAGGATACCTTTGCTCATCTCAAGAATTCAAGGGATGCAGAGCTAAATTATCATCTTATTCTCCCTTCCAGATTATAAATGCTCTGATGCAAGCCTGTTTTCATTCATCTTTACACGCCCCAGTACCAACTCATTGTCAGAAGTCAGTGCTTACTGAATTCCATCCCACCCAGCTTGTAGAGATACATCAATTCTCAGAATGATTCCAACCACCATTAAAATAAGTCAAAATGTCCTATTTCTTTATCTGGGTTGTGGGTTCAAAAGCATCATTATCTTATTATTATTATTCATTCTTTTATTATTATTATTCATTCCGTAGCATGTGTAATATATATATATATATTTTATAGCAAATAGGAAAAATAAAGCCTGCATTCTCATGAATTTTCCATCATTTACACATCACTTTCCTATGTGATGAGCTGCTGCATTGCAGAGGGCTCTAGGTAGATCATGCCCTGGCTTTAATTCTGCTCTGGATCCTTCTTAGGCTTCTTAGAGCTCAGTCACTGCTATCTTAAGAAAGCACTAGTTGAAACTTGATGCCTATAATTCTTAATTACAATTGCATTGCTGGCTTTATGTGCATCTCTGTTCATTTAAACTCGATGCTGACTGACAAATTGTGCTCGTCTGCCTATTCCACAGTAATTTAGTTGGGCAACCTGCAGCTTGCGCCAGATTGATGAGCAGCTGTTTGATCTGTTTGGGTATGTATTGCTGTTTTCTTGGTGTAGGCAGCTTTGTGCTGTCGCTGAATGGATGGTTGGTTTCATCTCCTCCAGTGACATTGTGGACACTCTGGATAGCCTTGCCTGTAACTCCAAATGCATGTTTTTTAAAAAATCAATCACCTCCCATCCCAGACATATTATCACAAGAAGGGCAGGATGACATGGCTCATCAGACTCAACACAAACTCATTGCTGTTTTCAAGCCTGTGAAAGTTCAGACTGATACCCAAAAGGTGGCTCCCCTTAAATTACAATCCAAAACCTACTTAATTGCAACACATGGTAACTTCTCTCTAAAGCCTTTCAGTAGAATAACTCTACTCATAACAATACAAAGTACAAGTCAGTACAAAATATTCTGATTCTGAACCACCCACTCTTCCTCTGCCATATCCCATGGTCTTCAGCCCCTTATGCACGGCAAGTTTCTGAGTTAATTACCTGAATCTCTTCAAGCTGTGAAGAGATCTCCTTCTCCCATGACTCACACTTTATTATTTTTCCAGTCCAGGTTTTTCATGGTCCCTGTGGCCTGAGAGCAGAGTGAAGGAAAAGTGTCCCTAAGGTATAAGCAACTACTTTATTGAGATATAATTCATATGCCATGCAATTCACCCATTTTAAGTGTACAATTTAATGGTCTTGCATATATTACAGTATGAAGTTTTAAATTGTGGTGAAATACGTATGTAATATACAATCAGACATTTTAACCATTTTTAAAAATACAGTTCACTGACTTTAACTACCGTTTCAACGTTATGCAACCATCATCACTATTTTTAAAACTTTTTCATTACCTCAACAAAAACTCTCTAAATTTCAGGCAATACCACCCCATACCACTCCTCCAAGCCCCTGGTAACTACTATTCCACTTTCTGTCTCTATGAATATGCCTATTCTAGGTACCCCAATAAGTGGAACCGTACTACATTTGTGCTTATGTGACTGGCTTATTTCACTTAGCATATTGTTTTCAAGGTTAGGCATATTACCCCATGTGTCAGAATTTCTAAAGCCGAGTAATATCCCATTGCATGTATACACCACATTTTATTTATTAATCTGTTGATGCACATTTGGGTTGTTTCCACTTTTTGGCTATTGTGAATAATGCTGCAATGAACATGAGCATATAAGTATCTGTTTGAGTCCCCGCTTTTGATTCCATTGTGTACATACTTAGGAATGAAACTGCCAGGCCATACAGTAATTGTATGTTTAGCTTTTTGAAGAACTGAAATGCCAAACTGTTCCATAGCACTTTTTTTTCCATTTTTTTTAAATTTTATAGCCATCGTATGTGAGCCACCACCATTTTAATCTTAGAGTCTGGGGTAGCAGTCTGCACAGGGAGCAGCAGAAAGAAGGAAACTGTCCAATGTGAGATACCACATTATACCACCACCCCTATAAGGAACTTAATCTGGATCAGCTTTATTTGCAAATGTTTTCTGGCAGCCTCACTTACATCCTATGACACTGAGGGATAGCACTGTAGCCCCTAAGGTCACAAAGATCTGTCCCACTTGGAAACATGGTATTGGTTCCTATTAAGGGACAATATCAAGTGAACTGGTCAGTCACCCACAGATGACAATACAGCACATGCATAGCACAGTAATATATTTTATATTCTGTGTGTACAGAATTCTCCAGAAGTTGAAGTCAAATATTGGGTGAGGGGAAAATCCAACTTTTGTAACTCAAGCTAGTAAAAATCAAACATATGCATTTTTTCCCCAAATTCCCAACCTACATACCAACTCAATATCATAACCAATAAGGTCAATGCCCTCTTCACTGAGAAAAAAAAAGCAATTACTGTGGGTACCTCAAATCTCTCTTGCCCCAACAAAATGTGTTTTTATCTTCATCTACTGTCTGTCTCTCTTCCTGTTGCCTCTTCATCAAGACTATCTCCCCTCATTGCCTCCCTCTGCAATGTAGACATACATTTCATTTTTCCTTCCCTTGTGACTTGCAGACAATTCGAAAACACAGAAGAGCATCAGAATAAAAGTAAACCATACTTTTTACAAGAATTAGACGGACACTATAGAAAGTTTCCAAATAATATCTGCAGGCCCATCGCAGCAAGGTATCCTTTCAAACACCTGAAACTAAATCTCGGGGTGTGTACTCTTTACTTCTCCAGTGCATCGCCGCCTTTCCCTCCAATGTGCCTTCTTCCAGTTCAGAATTTCCTCTTCCCACCGATTCAACCTTCAAAACAGCTTTTCAAAATGCTTCTTCTCCCTTCCGCCAGCCAGAATTCATTTCTTCCAAATTCTCACAACATTCTGCACCTTTATGTAGCGCTTACTTTTCATTTTCCTTCTAATTCCTTGAACTAAGAGGTTGATTGGCTCAGTGACTGTGATGGGCATGGGGACAGGCGGGATCCAATAAAGACAGCAAAGCAAGGGTGGCTTGGGTGGGAGGGCTTGACTGGGATGCAGGCTCAGGAAGCAAGCGATGAAGTCCGGACACCTGGGCTCACGTTAAGCCCGCAGGTAATGCCGCCAGGTGCCGGCCCCACTTGGGGGAGGGCCCCACCTATGGCCACCATGTCTGCAAGAATGTGAAGGGTGATATCTCCTATGCCCGCAGCCCCTCCCCCACTAGCCAGTGACCGACTCCAGGGTACAAAGCCCAACTCCTTGGCCCGGGTGGGACAGCTTCTCCAGAGGTCCTGGCCCCAGCCCTCTTCCCCACCCTCCTCAGGCCAGGACTGGCTTGACCTGAGACCATGCTTTGCTCCGCTCCTTCCACCCTTTCCTGTCACCCTTTCACCCCTCAGTTTTCCTAAAAAGCCCATGATAAATCACATGTGCCTGAACCCTGGCTCCTCACCTGGCCTGGTACCTGCTGTGCGTTGGCGTTGGGACCTGTTCTGCATCATCTCTGAGTTGGGGAGGACGATGTCTCCCAGGGCTGTGGAGAAGGATCATGGTGGCAGGAACCGGCGAGCACCCAGGAAATGTTGCTGGAACTTGAACCTTAGCCCCTAAGGAAGACAGTCTTGGGACAGAAAGCAAACTATGACAGTGGCGAACGCTGTGGTGGAGGAGAGGGTATGGTGTTCCTCCTGGTAGGATGGGAAGAAACTAAAATACTGGGGTACATTCTGCCTGGCCTCAGCAACTCCAGTTGAAAACCGGTCCTTCACTCAGATCAGATCAGACCAGTTGCTCAGTTGTGTCTGACTCTTTGCGACCCCATGAATCGCAGCACACCAGGCCTCCCTGTCCATCACCAACTCCCAGAGTTCACTCAGACTCACGTCCATTGAATCAGTGATGCCATCCAGCCATCTCATCCTCTGGCGTCCCCTTCTCCTCCTGCCCCCAATCCCTCCCAGCATCAGAGTCCTTTCCAATGAGTCAACTCTTTGCATGAGGTGGCCAAAGTACTGGAGTTTCAGCTTCAGCATCAGTCCTTCCAAAGAAATCCCAGGGCTGATCTCCTTCAGAATGGACTGGTTGGATCTCCTTGCAGTCCAGGGAACTCTCAAGAGTCTTCTCCAACACCACAATTCAAAAGCATCAATTCTTTGGCGCTCAGCCTTCTTCACAGTCCAACTCTCACATCCATACATGACCACAGGAAAAACCATAGCCTTGACTAGATGGACCTTTGTTGGCAAAGTAATGTCTCTGCTTTTCAATATGCTATCTAGGTTGGTCATAACTTTTCTTCCAAGGAGTAAGCGTCTTTTAATTTCATGGCTGCAGTCACCATCTGTAGTGATTTTGGAGCCCAGAAAAATAAAGTCTGACACTGTTTCCACTGTTTCCCCATCTATTTCCCATGAAGTGATGGGACCGGATGCCATGATCTTCATTTTCTGAATGTTGAGCTTTAAGCCAACTTTTTCACTCTCCTCTTTCACTTTCATCAAGAGGCTTTTGAGTTCCTCTTCACTTTCTGCCATAAGGGTGGTGTCATCTGCATATCTGAGGTGATTGAGGTTTCTCCCGGCAATCTTGATTCCAGCTTGTGTTTCTTCCAGTCCAGCGTTTCTCATGATGTACTCTGCATATAAGTTAAATAAACAGGGTGACAATATACAGCCTTGACATACTCCTTTTCCTATTTGGAACCAGTCTGTTGTTCCATGTCCAGTTCTAACTGTTGCTTCCTGACCTGCATACAGATTTCTCAAGAGGCAGATCAGGTGGTCTGGTATTCCCATCTCTTTCAGAATTTCCCACAGTTTATTGTGATCCACACAGTCAAAGGCTTTGGCATAGTCAATAAAGCAGAAATAGATGTTTTTCTGGAACTCTCTTGCTTTTTCCATGATCCAGCAGATGTTGGCAATTTGATCTCTGGTTCCTCTGTCTTTTCTAAAACCAGCTTGAACATCAGGAAGTTCACGGTTCACATATTGCTGAAGCCTGGCTTGGAGAATTTTGAGCATTACTTTCCTAGCATGTGAGATGAGTGCAATTGTGTGGTAGTTTGAGCATTCTTTGGCATTGCCTTTCTTTGGGATTGGAATGAAAACTGACCTTTTCCAGTCCTGTGGCCACTGCTGAGTTTTCCAAATTTGCTGGCATATTGAGTGCAGCACTTTCACAGCATCATCTTTCAGGATTTGGAATAGCTCCACTGGGATTCCATTATCTCCACTAGCTTTGTTCATAGTGATGCTTTCTAAGGCCCACTTGACTTCACATTCCAGGATGTCTGGCTCTAGGTCAGTGATCACACCATCGTAATTATCCGGGACGTGAAGATCTTTTTTGTACAGTTCTTTTGTGTATTCTTGCCATCTCTTCTTAATATCTTCTGCTTCTGTTAGGTCCATACCATTTCTGTCCTTTATCGAGCTTATCTTTGCATGAAATATTCCTTTGGTATCTCTGATTTTCTTGAAGAGATCCCTAGTCTTTCCCATTCTGTTGTTTTCCTCTATTTCTTTGTATTGATCACTGAAGAAGGCTTTCTTATCTCTTCTTGCTATTCTTTGGAACTCTGCATTCAGATCCTTATGTCTTTCCTTTTCTCCTTTGCTTTTCACTTCTCTTCTTTTCACAGCAATTTGTAAGGCCTCCCCAGACAGCCATTGTGCTTTTTTGCATTTCTTTTCCATGGGGATGGTCTTGATCCCTGTCTCCTGTACAATGTCACGAACCTCAGTCCATAGTTCATCAGGCACTCTATCTCTCAGATCTAGGCCCTTAAATCTATTTCTCACTTCCACTGTATAATCACAAGGGATTTGATTTAGGTCATATCTGAATGGTCTAGTGGTTTTCCCTACTTTCTTCAATTTCAGTCTGAATTTGGCAATAAGGAGTTCATGATCTGAGCCACAGTCAGCTCCTGGTCTTGTTTTTGCTGACTGTATAGAGCTTCTCCATCTTTGGCTGCAAAGAATATAATCCATCTGATTTCGGTATTGACCATCTGGTGATGTCCATGTATAGAGTCTTCTCTTGTGTTGTTGGAAAAGGGTGTTTGTTATGACCAGTGCATTTTCTTGGCAAAACTCTATTAGTCTTTGCCCGGCTTCATTCCGTATTCCAAGGCCAAATTTGCCTGTTACTCCAGGTGTTTCTTGACTTCCTACTTTTGCATTCCAGTCCCCTATAATGAAAAGGACATCTTTTTTGCGTGTTAGTTCTAAAAGGTCTTGTAGGTCTTCATAGAACCATTCAACTTCAGCTTCTTCAGTGTTACTGGTTGGGGCATAGACTTGGATTACTGTGATATTGAATGGTTTGCCTTGGAAATGAACAGAGATCATTCTGTCGTTTTTGAGATTGCATCCAAGTACTGCATTTCGGACTCTTTTGTTGACCATAATGGCCACTCCATTTCTTCTGAGGGATTCCTGCCCGCAGTAGTAGATATAATGATCATCTGAGTTAAAGTCACCCATTCCAGTCCATTTCAGTTCGCTGATTCCTAGAATGTCGACATTCACTCTTGCCATCTCTTGTTTGACCACTTCCAATTTGCCTTGATTCATGGACCTGACATTCCAGGTTCCTATGCAATATTGCTCTTTACAGCATCGGACCTTCCTTCTATCACCAGTCACATCCACAGCTGGGTATTCTTTTTGCTTTGGCTCCATCCCTTCATTCTTTCTGGAGTTATTTCTCCACTGATGTCCAGTAGCATATTGGGCACCTACTGACCTGGGGAGTTTCTTCTTCAGTATCCTATCATTTTTCCTTTTCATACTGTTCATGGGGTTCTCAAGGCAAGAATACTGAAGTGCTTACTACTTTGTTCCTTATCCCAGAAATACTCTAGCCCCTGGCCTTCCAGGAAGCAGATTGGAGGTTTGTCTTCCTGTCTTCTTGCTTGGCTTCCTGGAGAATAAACCCTCTCTTTGGCTGCAAACGTCACCTCAGAGTCAGTCATGTAGGCCACACCTCAGGCAGGACTAGGACCCCATTGGGTAACAATTGTTATTCTACCCTTATTGTTGCCTGTGAACCTGCCTCTCTTGATTCTCTTGTAAATTATTTCTAGTTACTCCTTTGTGATCCCTGTCCTCCTGGAAGTAAATAGTACTGCTTAGCATGCCATGGTTGGTCAATAAGCGCTGATTAGCTGAACACTGAGATCATCCAGTGGCTTGGTTTCCACGTGCATCTCATGCAGGTGGAGGGCGATGTGCCGCCTGAGAAAATAGGGCACAGAGGGGTGGGTGCTTAAGACATGAACAAGAGAGACCTGGTCATGAGGAGAGAAGCTCACAGAAGCTTCCAGAATGTATTTCCCCACTTGTTTCATGGTATATTAACTGTTTTCTGGCCCTGTGCTTGAGGCTGTGACTGATGGGCCCACCCGGTCTTTGTCTGCTTTTATATTTTGGTCCCCAAACATGGAGGATTCTGCTTACCTAGAATTCAAAGTCTCAGTTTAATTTGCAAGTAGATAGAAGATCATCTGGGGGGTGTTGCATAAGGAGTCAGAAAGGACTTAGCGACTAAACAACAACAAAAAGATCTTCTTTCAAATTAACTAAGAGCATTTCCTCTTTCCTTCCTATGACTTCCATCCTCAAGTACACAGTCAGACGTAGGAAAGAGCCATAATGGTCATAAAGTCAAACATCACCAGATAGTTTTCCAGTCTTGGCTATCTAAATACCATGTCGTCTGTGTTACATAACTCTTCCAAAAAGCATGCTGCTTTAATTGTGCGGCACAGATCATGACAGATTGCTCTTTTTTTTTAAAATCATTTTCTTCAGTGTTTTCTTCACTCTGAGTGCAGGGAAACTAATTCTACCCAGGTGGGGTCCAGGTGTAAGTATGTGTGCTAACTCCAGAGGGTCTGCTTATATATAAAATGATTTCATTGCAGCATTTGAGCTTTGAAAACTTGCTGTCTTGTCCCTTTTTAACAAGTGCTCACTTCTCTCTGAATGTTCCCCTATCATCATGCTGACTAATGAATGGCCCACTGAAGTTCTGCAGGGATGGGACGAGCCCTGAGAAGAATGAGGGCAGTCTCAGGACCCATGGCAGGTTCTGGGCTGCACCATTTCTTCTTCCTAGAGTCTCTCCGGAAACCTATCTTTACAATAAAGGGGCTCAGTCTTTAAATTATCATCGTCATAGTCAGTGCTGAGGTGATGGAGCCTCATTTCAAATTTAGACTAGAAAATTACCTTACGATACAGTCTGTCTCTATCACCATGAACAAAGCTAGTGGAGGCTATGGAATTCCAGCTGAGCTATTCCAAATCCTGAAAGATGATGCTGTGAAAGTGCTGCACTCAATATGCCAGCAAATTTGGAAAACTCAGCAGCGGCCACAGGACTGGAAAAGGTCAGTTTTCATTCCGATCCCAAGAAAGGCAATGCCAAAGAATGCTCAAACTACCACACAATTGCACTCATCTCACACGCTAGTAAAGTAATGCTCAAAATTCTCCAAGCCAGGCTTCAGCAATATGTGAACCATGAACTTCCAGATGTTCAAGCTGGTTTTAGAAAAGGCAGAGGAACCAGAGATCAAATTGCCAAAATCTGCTGGATCATGGAAAAAGCAAGAGAGTTCCAGAAAAACATCTATTTCTGCTTTATTGACTATGCCAAAGCCTTTGACTGTGTGGATCACAATAAACTGTGGGAAATTCTGAAAGAGATGGGAATACCAGACCACCTGATCTACCTCTTGAGAAATCTGTATGCAGGTCAGGAAGCAACAGTTAGAACTGGACATGGAACAACAGACTGATTCCAAATAGCAAAAGGAGTATGTCAAGGCTGTATATTGTCACCCTGTTTATTTAACTTCTATGCAGAGTACATCATGAGAAACGCTGGGCTGGAAGAAACACAAGCTGGAATCAAGATTGCCGGGAGAAACCTCAATCACCTCAGATATGCAGATGACACCACCCTTATGGCAGAAAGTGAAGAGGAACTCAAAAGCCTCTTGATGAAAGTGAAAGAGGAGAGTGAAAAAGTTGGCTTAAAGCTCAACATTCAGAAAATGAAGATCATGGCATCCGGTCCCATCACTTCATGGGAAATAAATGGGGAAACAGTGGAAACAGTGTCAGACTTTATTTTTCTGGGCTCCAAAATCACTACAGATGGTGACTGCAGCCATGAAATTAAAAGACGCTTACTCCTTGGAAGGAAAGTTATGACCAACCTAGATAGCATATTGAAAAGCAGAGACATTACTTTGCCAACAAAGGTCCGTCTAGTCAAGGCTATGGTTTTTCCTGTGGTCATGTATGGATGTGAGAGTTGGACTGTGAAGAAGGCTGAGCGCCAAAGAATTGATGCTTTTGAATTGTGGTGTTGGAGAAGACTCTTGAGAGTCCCTTGGACTGCAAGGAGATCCAACCAGTCCATTCTGAAGGAGATCAGCCCTGGGATTTCTTTGGAAGGAATGATGCTGAAGCTGAAACTCCAGTCCTTTGGCCACCTCATGTGAAGAGTTGACTCATTGGAAAAGACTCTGATGCTGGGAGGAATTGGGGGCAGGAGGAGAAGGGGACGCCAGAGGATGAGATGGCTGGATGGCATCACTGACTTGATGGATGTGAGTCTGAGTGAACTCCGGGAGTTGGTGATGGACAGGGAGGCCTGGTGTGCTGCGATTCATGGGGTCGCAAAGAGTCGGACACGACTGAGTGACTGAACTAATCTGATCTGATCTGAGAGTCTGTTATCAAAAGTAACTGGAATTCTGAAGATGGATGGTGGTGATGTTTGTGCAACCATGTGAACTTACTAAATGTCACAAAACTATAGACTTAGCAAAAAGTGTACGTTTTAACCATGTTTTGTGTATTTTGCCAGAATCAAGAAAAAAGTAACAGGTTATTTTAACCTAGGAAGGATTGGGCTCAATGGAAATTAGTCATGTGGTTCAGACAGTAAAGAATCCGCCTCAAATGTGGGAGACCTGAGTAGGATCCCTGGGTTGGGACAATCCCCTGGAGGTGGGCTTGGCAACCCACTCCACTATTCTTGCCTGGAGAATCCCCATGGACAGAGGAGCCTGGTGGCCTCAGTCCATGGGGTCGCAAAGAGTCGGACACTGCTGAGAGATTAAGCACACACCTTCAGAGCAGTCATATTTACAGAAACCCTCCATTCTATTGGTTACTTCAGAAACTGTCACCTTATGTTGATATAGAACTGCCTTACAGTTGGCAAAGCACTTTTACGTACTGTATTCTAGTGGACCCCCTGTGTGTACGAAACAAGTAGGTTTATCAGCATATTGCAAATGAGCATTTTTGTAGTTATCTTTGCTGAATAACAAACTACTCCAAAACCTATGACTTAAGAAAAATACCTCACTTATTTTACTCACCAATATACAATTATGGGCAGTGAGTGCTTGGCAGGGATGGCCATCTCTGCCCCATGAAGCATTAGTTGGGGTGATTCGATAAGGACTAGAGAATCTACTCCCAGGAATGGTTCTCTCACATGGCTGACAAGTTGGTTCTGGCATGTCAGCTAAGAGGTCTTGTCCACATGGGCCCCTCCGCAGGCCCCTCTGCTTGGAATTCCTACAATGCAGGGTTTCAAAAGTGGTTGTTCCAAAATTCAGGACTCTCCAAGTCTCTTAAGGCTTGAGTCCACAAGCTGGCACATCATCACTCGATCTGTGTCTACAGAGCCCACCAATATTCAGAGAACAAACATGGGCCCAAACTCTTCAAGGGAAGGATGTCAACCGATTCGTGGCCATCTTTAATCTTCTACAGGACGTCAAGGCTTAGAATGGATTAGCTGTGGTTACTCAGCTAATGAGACCCTTTTCTTTCTCCACCAAACTATTCTGGATTGATGTGATGATTAGTGCACTAAAATCCATCTAAGTCATTTGCAATTATTTCTTTCCTTTGAAACCAGTAGATAATATATTCAACCACTCTCTTAAGTTAGAGTACAGGGATGAGTTCTTAAGAGTAATTTTTTAAACTACAAAATGCTATGAAACACATCACTTATGAGTCTGAGATCTAAGTGTATATATAAAACCCTTTATTTTAGTTTCTACCAATGATTTAAACAGTGGGCTTTAAACACTACCTCCCATAATATTTATCACCAGTAAAATGCATATGAATTCATTATGTGTCCTAAATCTAAGCAATCTAAGCAATTTTAATGCCAAAATGTTATGTTTATCAAATTATCTCAAGTAGGAAGGGAATTCATTTGTTACCTAAAAACATCAAAGATTAGAAGTGTTCTATTAGAGGTAAGACATCTTTCATGGCATGAAGGTCCCATTTTACTGAGAAGCACTATAGATGAGGTAACCATCTTGCTTGGAACAATTATATCTTGCAGCCAAACTTTCTGGAAAGAAACTATTCCACCAAGTGGGAGATAACTGACCTGTGATGCTTCATGTTGACAAATGAGGTTGTTAAGCCATCAAGACTTGGGGAAACATCCTTTGCAATAGAGAGACCTGGCTGTCATCACCTTAACCAAATGGTCACACTCTGCATCCATATCACTAATAAAGGAACAATCTGACATTATACGCTTCCCAGCATGATACAATAGGAAATATGCACTCGCCCTTGTAAAGTATTCTTGCTAAAAATGTAACTTTAATCTACTTTGAGACCTAACCCCTTTTTCAACTGAGGTTCCTCAGCTGAACCATCGATCACAGAAAATGAGTTGTGATGATTTCCTCAGTTTTCTCAAGAATGAAATGAAATTGTATTGTGTATTGTTCAGTCACTCGTGTCCAATTCTTTGGGATCCCATGGACTGCAGCATGCTAGGCTTCCCTGTCCTTCACCAACTCCCAGAGTTTGCTCAAACTCGTATCCATCAAGTAGGTTACGCTAGATGCATGGGTTAGAACTCAATTTGCTATATAAAATGGGTGCCTTAGGACAATACAGCTCAATTCTTTCATGGATCTTTAGTTGTGAAGAATCAAGTTAAATGAGGAAAAGTCAGACAATCCTGAGTCAGAGGCATTCCACAAACTCACCTGGTCTCGTCAAAAAAGATGGCATGAAGAAAAAGTGCTGGTTGTTAATTAAAAGGAAACTAATGAATTCTCTCAATAGATTTTTGCCCATTTTTTTACCTTCATTCTCAAGGATTCATATGGTGTATACTCTTTGTATTAAGCTTGATTTGCTGATCATAATATACGAACTTCACCCAAGCTATTGCATGATTCAGTACCTTTCTCCTTTTTATGGCTGTGTAGTATCCATTTTCTTACTGATGGACATTTGGGATGGTTTCAGTTTGGGGAAATGATGAATTAAATTGCAATGAGCATTCTGACATAGGTCTTGTAAATAATCATTTCCCTTGAGGGTATACTGAGGAATAGAATTGCTTGGGTCATAGTCAGTATACGTAAAATTTTATTAGATATTGGCAGACAACCTTCCAACGTAGTTGAACCAATTTACACATTCGAAAAAATCTGAGAGTCAGCAATTCCCTTGTGGTCCAGGGAAGTTCCCTGGTTAGGACTTCGTGTTTCCACCTCAGGAGGCACAGGTGTGACCCCTGATGAGGAAACTGAGATCCCACATGCTGGGAGATACTGCCCGGTGAGGGGGTGGCGTGGGGAAGGATCTGAGACTCCCAGATATTTCATAACCTCACCCCTTCTGGAAGAAGTTGAAGAGCTATTAACAGGGAAAGGGCATGAGGAAGCCTTCGGGGGTGATGAAAACATTCTATTTATCAATCTGGTTACTAGTTATGTAGGGGTTGCCGTTTAGTCACTCAATTGTATCCAGCTCTTTGCAACCCCTTGAACTGCAGCATGCCAGGCTTCCCCGTCCTTCACTATCTTCCAGAGTTTGCTCAAACTCATGTCCATTGAGTGAGTGATTCTATCTAACCATCTTTTACCTACATAAAAAACTCATCAAGAGTCTAAAACTGCTATAAAAGTCTATCTTTAAATTCATCAAGATATACATTTAAGATTTGTATGCTTTGAATGTAGGTTTCATCTCAATTAGAGAAGAGAAAGCAGGAGACTTTTAACCTAACAGCCAAATTTATAGGTGGGTCTTGACTGGCTCCTGGTTCTAAACAAAAGTCAATTACAAAAGATAGTTTGGAGTCAATTAGAGTCTTAATATGCACTAAATATTAAATGTTACTAGGAAATAATTTTTAATTTTCTTAGGTGTAATGGTTATTTTGTAGTTATGTAGGAGAATATCCTTTTGGGAAATGCATGCTGGAGTATTTAAAGGTAGTTAGAAAGGTGACGGAGAAGGCAATGGCACCCCACTCCAGTACTCTTGCCTGGAAAATCCCATGGATGGAGGAGCCTGCTGGGCTACAGTCTATGGGGCCGCTAAGAGTCAGACACAACTGAGCAACTTCACTTTCACTTTTCACTTTCATGCATTGGAGAAGGCAATGGCAACCCACTCCAGTGTTCTTGCCTGGAGAATCCCAGGGACGGGGGAGCCTGGTGGGCTGCCGTCTATGGGGTCGCACGGAGTCAGACACGACTGAAGCGACTTAGCAGCAGCAGCAGAAAGGTGAAACGTCATGTCTGTAGCTTACCTTCAAATAATTCCGTGAGAATGTTTGTATGTGAGAGAGAATGTACAAACATAGAGATAAAGATAAATACAGGGGAAAAAAATGTTAACCATTGTTGAATCTAAGGATCGCTGGTGGCTCAGAGGGTAAAGAATCTGCCTGCAATGAGGGAGACCCAGGTTCGATCCCTGGGTCAAGACGATCCTCTGGAGAAGGGACTGGCAACCCACTCCAACATTCTTGCCTAGAGAATCCCATGGACAGAGGAGCCTGGAGGGCTACAGCCCATGGGATCACCAAGAGTCAGACATGACTGAGCGACTAACACACACACACACATTGTTGAATCTAGGTAGTGGGTATAAAGGTGCTATTTTTTCAACCTTTCTAAACATTTAAAGTCTTTGATAGCAGCAGTCCCCAACCTTTTTGACACCAGGGACTGGTTTTGTGGAGGACAGTTTTTCCATTCACACTTGGGAGATGGGGTGGAGGATGGTTTGGGGCTGATTCAAGTGCATTACTTTTATTGTGCACTTTATTTCTTTATTACATCAGCTCCATGTCCAATCATCAAGCATTAGATCCTGGAGGTTGGGGACCCCTGTTCTCTAGTAAGTGGGGGGTGGAGGGCAGGGGTGGAAGATGTATAGCCCTGAATGACCAGCTCAGAGTGCAAAATAGCTAAGAGAAGACCCTAGAAGGAAATCTAGGACTCTTGGCTCCTAACCCTCTGTGCCATCCCCTGCCTTGTTCCTTTCTGTGTTGCAAACTGTTTGTTAGATTTGGATATGCCTTTTTAAATTAATCTCCCTCTGCAAAGTACTCCCAGTGGTCTAACTAGGCAGCACAAAGACACCCCCAGATTTCTCTTATAAATAAATGGCACTTGCATTCTGCCTGCAAACTCACACCTCCCTCTGGAGATCCATCTTCCCCTACCTCCCCACCCTCTCACCTCCTTCCTCCCCCTGCCATCCCCTCTCTCCATCTCTCTCTCAACCACTTTCAAAATCTCTCCACAACCACTCTATCCATGCCCACATCCCCTTCTTCTAATGCAGAAGCTAAATTGAAAGCTGAGTGGCCCTGCCAGCACACAAAGCCCCATGATTCCTACCCCTCCCCAACACCCCCAGGGCAGGAGGGGGACTCAGTGGAATGCACCACTTCTGTTTGAGGTTCACTGGCCCAGCTGCAGTGCCCAGCAGAGCTTCTTAGGTGGCTAGGCCGCTTTGAAGGTTTACTTTCAATTAAAAAAAATAAGAAAGAAGCCAAATCAGCAGCTGTCAGGGATGCAGGGAAGATTTATTCAGGGTGGTCAAAGGGGAGTTTGGCCGGCAGGAAAGGCCTGGAGGTAGACGGGAAGGAAATTCCAGCTGGAGAGAGAAATTCCTCCTGGCAAGGTCAGGCCTGCACCAGGCTAGTCCTTCTGGGTCGGGCTGCATGGAATCCTGTTGCTGGGCTGGGTCACAGTGGGGAAAAGCGTCCTGTTTGCAGACACTTGGAGGATGGGTTTGGGGAGGGGAGCTACCAGGGGAAGCAAACGGGTAGGGCCTTGAAAGCACAGCTTATTAATCAGATGAAACCAGGCCTGCGGGATCAAAACATGACTGATTTTAAAATTGCTTCCTGATTCAAAAGCTGGTGTTGCCCACCTTAGAATGTGATGAGGGGTGAGGAGGCCAGGTCCCTGGGCAGTTCTACAGGCACAGAGCTTCCATTGAAGTCTGCCTGTGTGGAGAAGCCTTGCAGATGTGCAAAGAATAGCAGCAGCCAGAGTCTGTAGTTTTTATCACCTTTCATTTCCTGTCTCTGTTCTTCTATGGCTTTAGACATTTGATGGGCTATTGTGAAAACTAATGTGTGCTTTTCAGATGGAATGAGCCAAGTCCTGCGTTAACCCTGATCCATGCCCAAGGAACTTCTCAAAGTACAGAGTGAAGCTACAGGCAGGAGTTTGAAAAAAATTCTCAGCCCCGCTCCCTGTGTTGACACCCCTTCTCCATCCCACCCAATCTTGGATGGAGTCGGAATAGAGAAGCTAGGGTGCGCTCCATGCTCTATCCCTTTCGCGCAGAAGCAATAACTGTCCACATTATACCTGTTCCCATGGTACAGTGGGTTATTGTTGAAGCTGCTGGTTGCACTAGTAGGTGTTGCCTAAGTATCCCAGACCTCATTAGCTGGTGACTATTTTAAACATAACTGTATATAAACATAGATATGTACATACAGGTATATACATATAGTTTTATTATTATATACAGGGGCTTCCCTGGTGGCTCAGATAGTAAAGAACCTGCTTGTAATGTGGGAGACCCAGGTTCATCCTGGATTGGGAAGATCCCCTAGAGAAGGGATTGGCAACCCACTGCAGTATTCTTGCCTAGAGAATCCCATGGACAGAGGAGCCTGGTGGGCTACAGTCCAGGGGTTGCAGAGTTGGGCGTGATCGAGCGACTAACATTACTGCCACAGAGAGACTTAATATTTTTAGAAACAGATTGTGATTAAGCTCAGCTTTGATTTCCAGACATTGGACTTGTACCTGTCCTGACATTTCTGTTAATTCCTAAAGAGACGCCATCACACATGTCCACAAACCAGTCTGTCAGCTGCGGTCAGCATGGAGTGACCACCCTCTTCTCTGCCTCCACCCCCCCTTGTCCACCGTACATGGAGCCCCCTGGGGCGGGGGCTGGGGAGGCCCGGTGCTGTCACTACCCGCTGGGAGACTCCAGTGGTCACCCTGGACTCCAGATGACATGCTGCCTCTGGGGAGCCCGGCATGCCAGATTCAGATGTCAGAACAACACTGGGTTCCTCGGGGGTGGAGGAATAGCTTCCTTCCTAGCTCTGCCTCATGTTTTGACATGTGATCACCCAAGGCTGCGCTGTTATGCCAAGAGAATCACAAAGTCTCAATGTTTTATCAACTTCTGGGATCACCTCTTGCCTGGAAGGTAATCCTCCAGTAAAATAATTTTATTAACTTCCGGTCCTGGTTCCTCTCTTTAGAGGAGCTCAAATATAGGCCAGGAAAATAAATATATATTATTTTCCACTCCTTTCTTTTTATTCTCTTTCTTCCCAGCTTTTCTTTTCTAAAATAAATTTAAGTTGCAGAATAAAACCTCATAGGATTTTAATATGAAACATTGATGATAGAGATGAGATGAAGGTATTATTTTCATCAACAATATCTGGGACTCTCCTTTCTCAAAACATTGAATAAATCTAAAAATCCTATCATCATGCCAACACTTAGTTGTGTTTTTCTTTTAAGCTGAGAGTTTCAAAAATAGATTTACCTTATGAATCATAAATAATGCCCACAGTGTGAAATAGACTTATTCCTGAGAAGTTGACCATAGAGAAATTTTTCCAAAATGTACAATATTCTCCCTATGAGCATCCATTATATCAAAGACACAGTCTCATAAGAACAAAATTTTAGAACTAAGATGCCCCAATTAAATGACAGGAAAATTTTTGATAAGAAATATTTTAAATGTGGCTAGACTCATGGCATCCAGCATAATATGAAATTGGAAATTACTTTATAATAAACATAATTTCCCTTTTTACCTCCTGATCATAGAATTACTAATACAAAAGAAGCCTATTGTGTCTTTGAGGCTGTGCGCTAACTGAGCTGCAACACCAAATCTAGCCAGTAGGTGGTGCTTTCTTAAACGGGAAATACTTGAAGTTGAAAATTATTTTTTTATGAAGACACATGACTGCAGCCATGAAATTAAAAGACGCTTGCTACTTGGAAGAAAAGTTATGATCAACCGAGACAGCATATTAAAAAGCAGAGACATTACTTTGCCATCAAAAGTCCATCTAGTCAACGCTATGGGTTTTTCAGTAGTCATGTATGGATGTGAGAGTTGGACTATAAAGAAAGCTGAGCACAGAAGAATTGATGCTTTTGAACTGTGGTGTTGGAGAAGACTCTTGAGAGTCCCTTGGACTGCAAGGAGATCCAACCAGTCCATCCTAAAGGGAATCAGTCCTGAATATTCATTGGAAGGACTGATGTTGAAGCTGAAACTCCAACACTTTGGCCACCTGATGTGAAGAGCTGACTCATTTGAAAAGACCCTGATGCTGGGAAAGATTGAAGGCAGGAGGAGAAGGGGAAGACAGAGGATAAGATGGTTGGATGGCATCACCGACTCAATGGACATGAGTTTGAGTAAACTCCAGGAGTTGGTGATGGACGGGAAGGCCTGGTGTACAGCAGTCCACAGGGTCGCAAAGAGTCGGACATGACTGAGCGACTGAACTGAAGATACTTGAAGGTAGAGGACCATGACTTTACAGCTACCTGTGACTGTTAAAGTTTTGAATACTTTGGGATATGTGAGAAATAGACAACACCTTTAACGGATCACTGTGGAATATAAAGAGTAGATGTAGGGAAAATGCCAATAAAGTAATAGTTTAGGAAAGATGGGCATAGGTTTGTGTATGTGAAATCTTAGAAGACAACTATTCTTTTCCAGTGACTTTCAGGGAAGGAAGATTTTTATAAGCTTTGAAATTCCTGAAATGCAGTGATTTTTTTTTTTTTTTTGAGCCAATAACTTGTAATGTTTTTACAAAGGAAAGATTAGCAAGTGAAACTCATGAAATAGGCAAGAAAAAAACTTTTTATTGTCCTAAGGAATTTTAAGAGGTTCTTTGAGAAAAGATTCCTCCTCTTGAAGAGAGAGAGAGAGGGAGTTGGTTTATCTGTGTGTCCACCTGTGGGTTTGGGGGCAGTTAATCTGTGTGGGGGCATGTGAGTCCGTATGCCCTGCCTTGTGTGAATGTTTTGTGGCAGCCTTACCTCGGTAGGGGGAGCAGTCACTACTTGTTTTTTTATAGAACTTATGTAGCCTTAACTGCTTTTCTGAGTTTAATTCAGTATAACATACTGGCAAGTGAGGAGGCTGTTATCAGATTCCTCTAAATTGTAGCTCAAAACGGTATTACCCATTTATCCAGTGGCTGCTCAGAAATAAAAGGGAGAAAAATTATGTGGAATTACTGCCATCTGGTGGAGAAAATGGGACACTGCTGGTGTAGAGTGAGGTGGGGGAAAGACCTTCAGATTTGAACTTTGTTGATTTCCTCATGCGAAGAGTTAACTCACTGGAAAAGACCCTGATGCTGGGAGGGATTGGGGGCAGGAGGAGAAGGGGACGACAGAGGATGAGATGGCTGGATGGCATCACCGACTCGATGGACATGAGTTTGGGTGAACTCCGGGAGTTGGTGATGGACAGGGAGGCCTGGCGTGCTGCAATTCATGGGGTCGCAAAGAGTGGGACACGACTGAGCGACTGAACTGAACTGAACTGATTTGATTTTGTTTCTTTAGGATTTAATTCAGGTTTTGTTTAGTTCACTCACATTCACGTCCTAAAAGCTCTGATTCACTAACTACCTCCTCTGCCGAGTAAGAATAGCAGTGGTATCTATTTTACCGATACCATCTCTAAGGAATCCTGTCTGGCGAAAAGAAAGCCTCTCATTTAAGTTTCTGCGTTATCCATACAAATACTATTCTGATTTATCCATGCAAATTCTAGCCATCTGCAGGCAAAGCCTTGCCTGTGCTAGTCTAGGAGTACAGCCACACAGCCTTGACACGGAAGGACCGGGTTGTTGGAAAGATACAAGGCCAAGCAGGGCAGTTGGCAACAGTTCTGCTGTAGCGGCTCTGCCCTCTCAGCCCTACGAGCGTAACTATAAAAGAAATAATTCCTCATGCTTTGTCACTGCACTGCAGAGCACATTTGTGTGCATGTCCCTGTTGATGTCAAGCCAGATGGTGCATAACTCCTTAACTAACTTGGCCCCCATTGCCTGCTACATGGTAGAAACCCTGATGGGGCTATGTTCTCAAAGCAACAGATGTTTCCTCGATCCTCAGAATAGTGTAGAGGAGTACGGTTTTCCAAGTCCAGACCCTCTTTTTCTTGGTCCTCAGGAAAGCCGAAAAGTAAGAACATTGAGGAATAGACCATAGTGCCCAGCTCCATACCACGGGGGACTGCAACCCCTTGAGAGGTACTCCTGAAAGTGAAAGTGTCTCAGTCACGTCCAAATCTTTGCAACCATGTGGACTGTAGTCCGCCAGGATCCCCTGTCCATGGGATTCTCTAGGCAAGAGTCCTGGAGTGGGCAGCCACGCCCTCCTCCAGGGAATGAACTCAGGTGTCCTACATTGCAGGTGGATTCTTTACCCTCTGAGCCACCAGGGAAGCCCCTTGAGAAGTACTCCTAACTCAGGGGTAATGAGGCCCTTCAGCCCAGCTTAGCCACATGAAGCCAGAGGGACAAAACGCAAAAATAAGGATTGAACTCAAAGTTGAGATTCCAGAAGTCGAAAAGGGCAGAAGATCCAACCAGTTGCCTAACCGCCACCTCAGCCATGACCCAGATGCCCTAGAATGGGGTGCGGACACAGGAAGGATGGAGTAATAATTTAAAAAGAAGTTGTCTTCCCATTTCTAAGAAGGAGCTGATAAGTGTCTTTCTATGGAGAAAAAAAAAGCATGTCTTTTACATCTTTATCTTGACTGTTGGAAATGTTAAGTTAGAGTGAATGTCCGAAAGATGTTTTAAGTGACCTAAACATTTCTTAGGATTTCTGTCTCTGTGCTTACATTGTCCATCTGACCTTGCAGGCTGATTACCTCATCTACTAGAGACTGCAGCATATTCATCAGAATGGGTTTAAATTCCTAATCTGATAATTCCAACACCCACCCTATGTCTGGTTCCGATGATTTCTCGGTGTCTTCAAATTGTGGTTTTAGCCTTTTGATATGCTTTGTAATTTTTTCTTCATAGCTGAATATACTGCATAAAAGAAACCACCATAGACTTCTAGCAATGTGGTAGTGAGGTCTGGGGGAGGGGAAGTTTTCTGTAGTCCTATGATTAGCTCTCCATCTTTGAATGAACCTGTATCTTCACTGTGTACTCCAAATGTATTTCTGGGAGATTTTTTTATCTCCACAACTTAGGTGGGTCAGAACAGCTAGAGACGGCTGGAGTTGACTATTTCCCTTCCCCCAGGTCAGCTAGGCTCTGATATTATCCCAGCAGGTTAGACTCTGATTAACTAAACTAAACTTTTCCAGAAGGATGTTTTCTTTTATGGTCAGTTCCTTATGATCAGTGGTAAGAGAGCAGAGAAAGGCAATATAAAAATTTGAAAGGAGAGATAAATTCCACTTATTCCACTGATCTTCACAGAACTACTCATCATTAACCAAACTGGCTCATTCTACTAAAAGTCCTTCTTCTCTTATTCCCTGGTAGACATTTAATCACATTAAGAAACTGCTGCAGGCCTGAGCAAAAATAGGATTGAAAAGAGAGACTATTTAATACAAAGTGTATAACCAGTCTGTAGACTGCAGTATCTGACTTAAGATGGAAATGTGAAGAGACTGACCCTGATGATTGAAAGAGAAATGCACATAGCTAAGAACAGCTTAGCATTTCCAGTGGTCATGTATGGATGTGAGAGTTGGACTGTGAAGAAAGCTGAGCACCGAAGAATTGATGCTTTTGAACTGTGGTGTTGGAGAAGACTCTTGAGAGTCCCTTGGACTGCAAGGAGATCCAACCAATCCATTCTGAAGGAGATCAGCCCTGGGATTTCTTTGGAGGGAATGATGCTGAAGCTGAAACTCCAGTATTTTGGCCACCTCATGCGAAGAGTTGACTCATTGGAAAAGACTCTGATGCTGGGAGGGATTGGGGGCAGGAGGAGAAGGGGACGCCAGAGGATGAGATGGCTGGATGGCATCACTGATTCGATGGACGTGAGTCTGAGTGAACTCCGGGAGTTGGTGATGGACAGGGAGGCCTGGTGTGCTGCGATTCATGGGGTTGCAAAGAGTTGGACACGACTGAGCAACTGAACCAAACTGAACTGAAGAACAGCTTGTTTTGACATTTCTCTCCCCAAGGTATATCTTTAGCCTCACGTGTGTATCTATCCTACTATTGTTATGTTGTCTAGTTTACAATATTTTGAAATCAGTTATCTTTGTTACTAAATCATTTTGCAGTGACTATGTTCCTGTAGAGAAGTAACCATGACCTTTAAAAAAATACTGTCCTGTTACATAATTATGTTTGTCTTTTTTTGTCTCAGTTACCACAAAAGAACAAGTGATATAAATCTTTATCTCTCTCTCATACTCAACTTTCAGAGGCTGGATTGAATACACTGGAAAGTGGACACTCCCCATGTCAGTTACCTATTACTGAATATCAGAGTGTTCCCCAGATGTAGTGACTTTCATTGCTCAGGAGTCTCTGGGTCAACTGAGCAGCTCTTCTGGTCTGGGCAGTGCTAGGCTGCAGTCAACTGGCCTCATTTAGCCAACATTTGCCCAGGCATCTCCAATCAACTGTTGAGTCAGCTGGATGCTGGCTACTCTTAAGATGCTCTTAGCTACACAAGCTTGCTTCTGTCCTGGGTTGGGAACATCCCCTGGAGAAGGGAAAGGCTACCCACTCCAGTATTCTGGCCTGGAGAATTCCATGGACTGTATAGTCCATGGAGTCGCAAAGAGTCAGACACAACTGAGGGACTTTCACTCCACTTCATACAGTGTTTGAGTGGCTGAGTCTTAACCACTGAACTGCCAAGAACTCCCAGCAAATTGTTTTCTTGAGGGAAGGTGGGCCCAATATTGCTGTATCTTCCAATTTCAAACAAAATAAAACAACAACAACAACAAAAAACCCTGAAAATCTCAATTTTAATGTTGAATTCCCCAGTTTTTAAATTATTGTTGTTGTTTAGTTGCTAAGTCATGTCCAACTCATACTCATGTCCATTGAGTTGGTATTCCTATCCAACAATCTCATCCTCTGCTCTCCCCTTCTCTTCCTGCCTTCAATCTTTCCCAACATTAGGGTCTTTTCCAATGAGTTGGCTCTTCATATTAGGTGTCCAAAGTATTGGAACTTCAGCAACAGTCCTTCCAAGGAATATTCAGTGTTTTAAATTTTTAAATAATAACACCAAAATCCACTGATCCTATAGGTCAGACACTTTCATGAACCACCAGCTTGGCATCTCTGTAGGGAACACACCAATGATAACCACTGCTGAGTTCCATGCTTTCCTGGACTTCATTCCTCCATCACTTGCATCAACATTAAACTGTTGAACACTTCTTAAGCACTAAAGCCCACGTGATAAGAACAGAGGGGAAGTAAATTTTGTTGGAATGAGGGTGCTGGGCTTAGTGTTGCTAGAGCTGCTCCAGGTTTATGCTCAAAACCCTCCATCCCCCCACTATTAGCAAGAGTGTCCTTGCTCAAAACCTTCCAACCCTGCACCTTTAGCAGGAATGAACATAAATCTTTAAAGAATCTAGAGATAAGAGGAAGCTACACACACACAAAGAGAAAACCCAAATAGAACCAAGATGGCAACAAATATGATGTCTAACAAACTGAATCTCATCATATCTTGATTTTACTACATTAGCATATTAGTAACACACTTACCAGTAGCCAGGACCAGACAGTAAAGACCAATGTTTCTGCCTTGCTGGCTCCTATCAGAGGTACTAGCAGAAGCCCTAACTGCATTTTCCCACCCCACTCCCAAGGGTAGCCTGGGCACAACTGGCCCCATCCCTTTGGTTGTCCAAGCTCTACCATTGGCATCAGAAATTAATCAGGCCTTCAAACATTAACCCTCTAATGATTTCTCCAAGATCCTGAGTTCTAATGACTTCACTTCTCTTTTACTCTCTCTAGTCTTAAAGATGACTGAGAGTGCCAGGCTGCAATGGTGCAGGAGCGGCTGAGAGGAGCTACCCCATGCCCAAGGTCAGGGGTGGTGGCTGAGAGGAGCTACCCCACGTCCAAGGAGTGGCAATTGCACGGGCGCAGGAGGGCTGAGAGGAGCTACTCCACGTTCAAGGTCAGGAGAGGCAACCTCATCCAAGGTAAGGAGCAGTGACTGCACTTTGATGGAGCAGCCATGAAGAGATACCCCATGTCCAAAGTAAGAGAAACCCAAGTAAGATGGTAGGTGTTGTGAGAGGGGATCAGAGGGCAGACACAGTGAAACCATAATCACAGGAAACCAGCCAATCTTATCACACAGACCACAGCCTTGTCTAACTCAATGAAACTAAGCCATGCCATGTGGGGCCACCCAAGATGGACAGATCATGGTGGAGAGGTCTGACAGAATGTGGTCCACTGGAGAAGGGAATGGCAAACCACTTCAGTATTCTTGCCTTGAGAATCCCATGAACAGTATGAAAAGGCAAAAATATAGGATACTGAAAGAGGAACTCCCCAGGTTGGTAAGTGCCCAATATGCTACTGGAGATCAGAGGAGAAATAACTCCAGAAAGAATGAAGGGATGGAGCCAAAGCAAAAACAATACCCAGTTGTGGATGTGACTAGTGATAGAAGCAAGGTCCAATGCTGTAAAGAGCAATATTGCATAGGAACTTGGATTCATGGAACATAGGTCCATGAATCAAGGCAAATTGGAAGTGGTCACACAGGAGATGGCAAGAGTGAATGTCGACATTCTAGGAATCAGCGAACTCAAATGGACTGGAATGGGTGAATTTAACTCAGATGACCATTATATCTACTACTGCGGGCAGGAATCCCTCAGAAGAAATGGAGTAGCCATCATGGTCAACAAAAGAGTCCGAAATGCAGTACTTGGATGCAATCTCAAAAACGACAGAATGATCTGTCTCTGTTGTTTCCAAGGCAAACCATTCAATATCACAGTAATCCAAGCCTATGCCCCATCCAGTAACACTGAAGAAGCTGAAGTTGAATGGTTCTATGAAGACCTACAAGACCTTTTAGAACTAACACCCAAAAAAGATGTCCTTTTCATTATAGGGCACTGGAATGCAAAAGTAGGAAGTCAAGAAACACCTGGAGTAACAGGCAAATTTGGCCTTGGAGTACGGAATGAAGCAGGGCAAAGGCTAATAGCATTTTGCCAAGAGAACGCACTCGTCATAGCAAACACCCTCTTCCAACAACACAGGAGAAGACTCAACACATGGACATCACCAGATGGTCAACACCAAAATCAGATTGATTATATTCTTTGCAGCCAAAGATGGAGAAACTCTATACAGTCAGCAAAAACAAGACTGGGAGCTGACTGTGGCTCAGATCATGAACTCCTTATTGCCAAATTCAGACTTAAATTGAAGAAAGTGGGGAAAACCACTAGACAGTCACGTGTGACCTAAATCAAATCCCTTATGATTATACAGTGGAAGTGAGAAATAGATTTAAGGGACTAGATCTGATAGAGTGCCTGATGAACTATGGACGGAGGTTCAAGACATTGTATAGGAGACAGGGATCAAACCATCCCCATGGAAAAGAAATGCAAAAAGCAAAATGGCTGTCTGGGAAGGCCTTACAAATAGCTGTGAAAAGAAGAGAAGTGAAAAGCAAAGGAGAAAAGAAAAGATATAAGCATCTGAATGCAGAGTTCCAAAGAATAGCAAGGAGAGATAAGAAAGCCTTCCTCAGTGATCAATGCAAAGAAATAGAGGAAAACAACAGAATGGGAAAGACTAGAGATCTCTTCAAGAAAATTAGAGATACCAAGGGAACATTTCATGCAAAGATGGGCTCGATAAAGGACAGGAATGGTATGGACCTAACAGAAGCAGAAGATATCAAGAACAGGTCGCAAGAATACACAGAAGAACTGTACAAAAAAGATCTTCACGACCCGGATAATTACGATGGTGTGATCACTCACCTAGAGCCAGACATCCTGGAATGTGAAGTCAAGTGGGCCTTAGAAAGCGTTACTACGAACAAAGCTAGTGGAGGTGATGGAATTCCAGTTGAGCTATTTCAAATCCTGAAAGATGATGCTGTGAAAGTGTTGCCCTCAATATGCCAGCAAGTTTGGAAAACTCAGCAGTGGCCACAGGACTGGAAAAGGTCAGTTTTCATTCCAATCCCAAAGAAAGGCAATGCCAAAGAATGCTCAAACTACTGCACAATTGCACTCATCTCACATGCTAGCCAAGTAATGCTCAAAATTCTCCAAGCCAGGCTTCAGCAATACATGAACCGTGAACTTCCAGATGTTCAAGCTGGTTTTAGAAAAGGCAGAGGAATCAGAGATTAAATTGCCAACATCTGCTGGATCATGGAAAAAGCAAGAGAGTTCCAGAAAAACATCTATTTCTGCTTTCTTGACTATGCCAAAGCCTTTGACTGTGTGGATCACAATAAACTGTGGAAAATTCTGAAAGAGATGGGAATACCAGACCCCCTGACCTGCCTCTTGAGAAACCTGTATGCAGGTCAGGAAGCAACAGTTAGAACTGGACATGAAACAATAGACTGGTTCCAAATAGGAAAAGGAGTACGTCAAAGCTGCATATTGTCACCCTGCTAATTTAACTTCTATGCAGAATACATCATGAGAAATGCTGGGCTGGAAGAAGCACAAGCTGGAATCAAGACTGCTGGGAGAATATCAATAACCTCAGATATGCAGATGACACCACCCTTCTGGCAGAAAGTGAAGAGGAACTCAAAAGCCTCTTGATGAAAGTGAAAGAGGAGAGTGAAAAAGTTGGCTTAAAGCTCAACATTCAGAAAACAAAGATCATGGCATCTGGTCCCATCACTTCATGGGAAATAGATGGGGAAACAGTGTCAGACTTTATTTTTGGGCTCCAAAATCACTGCAGATGGTGATTGCAGCCATGAAATTAAAAGACGCAGTAATTACTCCTTGGAAGGAAAGTTATGACCAACCTAGATAGCATATTAAAAAGCAGAGACATTACTTTGCCAACAAAGGTCCGTCTAGTCAAGGCTATGGTTTTTCCAGTGGTCATGGATGGATGCGATAGTTGGACTGTGAAGAAAGCTGAGCGTCTAAGAATTGATGCTTTTGAACTGTGGTGTTGGAGAAGACTCTTGAGAGTCCCTTGGACTGCAAGGAGATCCAACCAGTCCATCCTAAAGGAGATCAGTCCTGGGTGTTCTTTGGAAGGACTGATCCAGTACTTTGGCCACCTCATGCGAAGAGTTGACTCATTGGAAAAGACCCTGATGCTGGGAGGGATTGGGGGCAGGAGGAGAAGGGGATGACAGAGGATGAGATGGCTGGATGGCATCACTGACTCGTTGGACGTGAGTCTGAGTGAACTCTGGGAGTTGGTGATGGACAGGGAGGCCTGGTGTGCTGCGATTCATGGGGTCGCGAAGAGTCGGACACGACTGAGTGACTGAACTGAACTGAACTGAGTAAGTATTCATTTTTTTAATATTTATTTTAAAATAATTTTAAAATAAATATCTTTAATTTAAAAATTTAGTAAGTATTTATAAACCACCTATACTGGGAAGTGGAGGCTAGTAATTACTCATACTAGAATAGAAAGTTTCATTTTATGGTAAGTTTCACCTGAGGATATCTTGAGGCCGTTAGATCAAAGTTTAGATATACAAACATGTTTCTAGAAAATGGATTATGTCGTTCTTTTTTTAGAAACATCTACACCAAACTAATAATTGTCACTGGTTCTTGGGTAATGAAATTGTTTAACTGTTGTCTTTTTATAATAAGTACATATATTTTCATTATAATGAAAAACATTTTAAAAGTTCTTACAGTGCAGATTTAAAAGACTGAGACTGACATTCCCTTTTTAAGGAAAATGCCTACTGCGTGCCTTTTCAAAATAGCTATGAAGTGGACTGTACTAAGAGAATCCCAATGTATTGGGTTGGCAAAAAAAATTATTTGGGCTTTTCTGTAAGATCTTATGATAAAACTCAAACAAACTTTTTGGCCAACCCAATAATATTTCTGCCCCAGGGAATCTAAATCTTATGTCAAGCTTCACAGTCATCTTTATAGTAAGTAGCTAATATGTAATAGACTCCTAATTCACATTTGTTTCATGAATACCTGAATGTACCATCAAAGTATTTTATTCAGAGTCTCACTTCATAGAAGATTAGCCCTGCTCTGTTCATTTCTCATACCTGGCTCACATTTCATCACTTCTGAAACATACATTTCTCACTTTTCAACAATTCTGAAATTAGAATAGGACTTCCTTATAAGTGTGATTCTTTTAAACCTTGTTTCATAGCACTTTCTCTTTTATAATGTAAGATGGTATGTCTTAGATGGACAGCATCTTGGATTGAATGAAATACAATACATATTACGTTTTCTGACTATAGAAAATACATATGACTATTTAGGCATGTTTCCTCTAAGGTTCAACTGGAAAAAGTTTTCATGGGGCCACTCCATTCAACGATCATTCAGACCTCCAGTAATGAGATGAAACCCACAACTACTGATTTACAAATGTTAAAACTAACAAGCTACAGCATTGTAAAAACTTATGTGTTTATAACGGTTTATTTCTCAAATTTTTCAATTATGATTGAATATTGAACATGTATTTCCTGTTTTGAAACTAATGTTAATGTGTAAGTGTATATAAAAAACCATGTGCATTTCTAAGCATTTATGATATACTTCAAAGATTTTCATATTTTAATGTTTTAGATGAATCAAAAGTTTAAAAGATCTAAGATTTGAAAATGACTAATCTGTATTATAAGAATTCTAAGAAACTGTAGAAGAAATACTGGTAAAATGTTACTGAAGAGATTAACTATGAAATCACAATGAAATGTTATGACAAAGACAGGTAAAGAACACTATAAAAAAATTAATAATGACAAAAAGAACAAAATGTCACCAGACTAATAAAATGCAACTCATCAGTTAGGTATAACCTACATTAACTGCATAGTAAAGGAATCACTCCAAGCACTGCAATATAAAATATTGAGCACATGAGTTAAAACATCAAAGACAGAAATATATTTGATTCATAATGATTGACACATACTAGTTCTGTGAATGTTATACGAGATACATCAGGTTTAATCTTATAGTCCTTTTGGATCTCTTAGTCTTTCTCATTCTTTCCTATTTTCTCATGGAGAAGTTTTAGCTGATGTGCAAATTAGGACAAGGGGGCAGGAAGGAAACGGGAAAGCCATCCTTTCAACCCATTACCTATCCCTCACCCTGTCATCCTATGATTGCCAGGGACTCCAAGATAACTTCATTGAGAACCTTCAAGAGCTGCAGTGACCTCCTCTTTCCCCCATCATCCCACACTTCCTTCTTTTCTTGGATCAGAATTGTAGAGTCTGGAAGTATATATGCCCTCTGCTCTTTCATCTGAGCACTCTCACCTCCTGTTCTGCCAACTCAAACCCTAATTCAACTGCCCAGTGACCATAACAGAGTTACCCACCCCCAGGACAAAGGGCTAAAGAGCTCTTTTTCCTACTGTATGCTTTAGGGAATGATCTTTAAATGTGATGAGTTTTCATCACTGTAAAATAAAAATGGAAATTCAGTTAAGACTGTAGCAACACTGAACATTTAGAAAGAAAACCAAAATTTTTGAATTTCACAATCAAAATTATCTTAAGATCTAAAAGACAAAGAAGAGGTGATGACTAAGAAAAATATAGTGCTTTTGTGGCTCTGAGTTTACAAAAATATTATTGTCAGTTTCTAATGATGCTGTTGTTATTCACCAGAATAATTTTCCACTGACTTGTAGGTTCCAGGCGTTTTTTATTTGTTTGTTTAAGTTTTCAAGTGTTACAATTTTATGGACTTTTTCAGTAGAGTGGAAATGGCAAGATGAAAGCCAGACTCATTTATGTGAGAGCAAGACTGAAATTTACATAAGCAAAATGATTATCTTTAAGAAGATGTTGACCGATTGTGTGATGATATGGACTGCTTTTTCACACGAAATAATTTCAAGAAGGCCTTCTGAAAACGCTTGTGACACAGGGGATACAAAAAAGGATTGACAAAGGAATTGAACCACTGAAGCCAAAATGTGAACTCGTACACAGGGTTTAAGAAATCTGAGAGTGTGCCATGACATGAATGAATAATTGTGAACAGAGAGTAGGGAGCCCAGCAAACAGCAAAAACACCCAAGAGAATGGCCAGTGACTTGGCTAGTTTCTTGCCTCTGCGCAGCTCAAGATGTTCCCTTTGGTGAAGAACTAGGGAATCCGAATGGGAGAGAGAGCTCGTTTTGGAAGCGGTTAAACTATTCACCTGGGTTCTTAAGGAAGAAAAGAGGCTGCTCTTCCTTCCTGATTTCTCAGAACGAAGGGATGCTGCTGATTCCTCCAGGTTGGAAAGAGATGGCCTCGAAAACAGTCCATTCCTGAATGAGCGTCCGCCGCTAATGGAAGGGGCAGAAATGAATCCAGAATGCCCCCTACTGAGATGACTGCGCTTCCATAGGCTCCAGTAAATATACATGTTGAAATAAGCCACTAGCAAGACTGGGATCAGGAATTCGAAGACTAACGTGAGGGCAAGGATATGCTTCTTTTTAAGGAATTCAGGTTTGCAATCCCCCCGCAATTCCTTCCTAACCTCTGAAACTAGTATTGGCCCATGCACTAAGAAGGCCGCCACCCAGACGGCCACCATCAGAGTCACAGTCTTCAAGGTCCCAGTATGTCGAGCTCTGTAAGACACCTAAAAGAAACCAAATAAATGATTTTTAATACAATGAGTACATGTTGATTGCACAAAGCATACTGTCAGCCCTCAGGAGTTTCCGTGATGTGCGCAGTGGAGCTGGTCACTGAATCTGGGTAACGTGATTGGGCCAGGGCAGAGGGTTTCGTTTTGGTGAACCCTGGGCCGAGATGTAGACTTTCTTAACAGTTTAAGGTTAAACGTCTGACGCTATGGAAAATGTCAAGGTTAATATCTAAAAGAAGAACACAGTTTTTCCTAGTCCACAGACACTAATCTGAACTGCTAACTGAGACCAATTGAACATGCTCACAGTGTTTTTAACCTGCCAGCTGGGTCGTGAGCAGCATTTTTAACAAATTGGGATAATCAATGTCAGAATGTATCACACATCATAAGGATGTGTATTGTTTGATGAAACTTTTGCTTTGGGAAAGCATTAATAAATATACATAAGAGAGAGAGAAATGTGCATACCGAATCACAGTGTAAAATGCATTTGTCACTGAAGTCACAGTAAAAAAAAGTTTGAAAGACAGAATCTATTCTGCAGTTTATGCTGAGCCTTCAAGGTGGGGTCAAAAAGGAAAGAACTCTTACCTTCCTCTCATAAGATGATGCACAAAAAGAAAGAGAGTTAAATCGGCTGTAGGAAGAGACTACAGTGTTACTGAGCAGAACCTAACATTTCTTTCTACAAACGAATCCACCCAGCAAAAATGGTACTGAAGCAACGGTGGCCAGCCACTTGGGGAGATGTGGCTGTGGTGAGTGCCACGGTCTTTTTTAGAAGTGAAGAATATTCTAAGCCCATTTGAGCACAGGGACAGGCTTCTATAAGGAAAGATGAGATTCTGTGGGGGAGCGTTGCTCTCAGATCCCAGGACCTTTGATAGATTCTCAAATCTTGAAGAGTATCTTCTATAAGAAATCTAAGATGCCAACTACCCATATGAGGGGTAACCATGTGACCCAAGACTTTTCTAAGGGGACTTGGAGCAGACAATCTCTCCAAACCCCTTTCAGATCAGTAAGATTTCTTCCAACCACGTTCCATGTTTCTCTGCTTATACTCGAGGAAAAGGAAATGATTTACCCATGACGTGGGGACACACTTCCCTTTTCACCATCTTTCAAGTACCATTTTCTCTGAGTTTTTAAGTCTTGTCCTGAAGTATGTTCTCATTTTTATTAAAAGGGTATAACAGTGCCAAGCACTGTCTTTCTTTAATGGCTTGTATGTGCTGAGGAGGGCTCACCAACGGGCTAGAGTAAAAGGAGGTTTGTTTAAATTTTTTAAGTTACTTTTTTTAAAAAAATCAAGGAAGTGGGTTTTTTTTTCTCTTTTTGTTACCCTTTTTCCAAATTACTGGTAATTCTGAGGCTAACCTAAAATGTATATGGTGCTAACCACAAGCTCCCATGTACAGTACATCTTTTTGCCTTCTGCTTCTCATACCACTAATTAATACTTGCACTTAAGTCTAATGATTATGAAGATAGTAACAATACCCAGATGGTCATAAAACTGCATTTGGTTTTTTAATTGCTTTGTTCAGCCTTCGTAATGATATGGTACAATACGCTGAAAAGTGATCTCTTTTCTGTTATGTATAAGGTCAAATGGGTAACAGACATGCAAGGGAATTGAGATGATGATGCCAATCTCTCCCCTCGTCTCTGAGTAGCATTTTAGACAGATGACAGTTCAAAATTGCTTGAATCCGGGCCCATGCCTCCCTGAAATTCATCCGTGGCCCACTTCTCACTTTTACAGAATATGTCCATTATTCATGATGTCTCCTCTTACCCTGCTTCCTCCCCGACTTCCATAAGACATCCAAACATTCTGTCAGTCAGGTTTCTTTTGTGAGGCAGAGCAGCCCCTGGAACGTGCTGGTGTTAATAATGAGATGGGATTGCAGGGCCATTCTAAGTGCTTGTCAGACATGGCCATTTGCACCGAGCCTTCCTTTCCCCCGTTATTGTCAGATTTCCATTTCTCAAGCCCCGCCTGTCACCCTGACCTGTTACATTGTCTTCTCGACTTTTAGCTACAGCAAGGGCTCTGTTCCCCATGATCACTTCCTATGAGCTCCTGTGGTCTTTGAAGGTTTCCTTCTGGCTTCCTACAGCTGTGTTGGAACTCAGCCAACAGAGGTGCTGGTGCTGCCTGAGCATCCCCACGAGCACTCACACACCGCTGCCTTTAGCACCTGTTACACTTGTCTCTGCCGTGTCCTAGGGACCCGGATCCAGCTGACCTGGCCCTCACCAAGTTTACAGCCCACATTGTCAAGGAATTTCTCAGGGCAAGACCAAGGAATAAACCCATCCACTTTTCTCTCTGGACATCACTCCTCAACTCTGTAATATCTAGGCCTTTTTTCTAACTGGGAAAGCCGCCCCTTTCCTTTACACAAACCTTAGGTTCACTCAAGAGCTTGAGCCTGCAGTGAATAAATGTCCCAGTGAACACTAACTAGGAACACTCAGTTGAGATTAAAAAGAAAACCCAGAAGGAAAGGAAATGTTAAAAGTACAAATGGGGAAGATAATTAACTAGAGCACTGCTTTTCAAACATTTTGACTGTAACCTAAAGTAAGAAATGCATTTTAAACCCTAATCAAGGATACTGACAGAAGTATTCATAAAACAGTTCTTAGCTTTATTATACACAGGGTATTCTGATTTACTCTAATTTGTAAGTTCTGTTCTACTTCTTTGCGTGTTTTTTCATTCTAAGAAAAAGTGACGTAACAGGCCACTGAACTGACTTCATGACTCAATAATGAGTTACTATCTGCAGTTTGAAAAATGTGAGATTACAGGCTTCTGGATTGCTAATCCGAATTGATCTGTACTCTCTCCAGAGTTCGTCCAGGACAAACTGCCGTGCACTCTGGTGCCAGTGACGTACTCAATGTCAAGTGTCTGGCTGTCCCACCACATCCCATTCTCTACTTCCTTGCCATATGGCAGCTCAGCTAGAGAACACACTTCCCGGCTTCCCGTACAATAAGGTAAGGCCATGTGACTACATTTCACCAGTGAAAGGTGAGTGGAAATGATTGTGTGACTCTGCACTACTTGGTTAAAAGAAAATCCTTTGCCCTGGACTTCTGCCTTCTGCTCTTCTTTTCTGAAACCTGAAGTGACAACAACTTGACTTTGAGCATGCCAAGGAGGTTAATGACTTAGGATGGGGGTCAGCAAACCACTGATCATGGAGCACGTGTGGCCCAGCAACTATTTGGATGATAAAGTTTTATTTGAGCAATTGCAACAGATACCATAAGTGCCTGCTCTAGAGAGTACAGAGCCTGGGTCCCTGGGTGGGCTCCTGGAGCAGAGCCTTCTAATCTTCCTGAACTGTTCTATGAGAAAAATTAACTTCTGCCTTACAGTCTGAGTCTCAGCATTTTGGAATCTCTTTGTAATGGCATTTTATCCTATCTTTATCCAATGCACCCTCCCAATCCTGTCTGCCTCCAAGATGCACAGCTCTCCCAGGACAGAGCTGTCCCTGGCCTCTCAATGCCTCCAGCACCACACTTAGTCCCTTTGTTTATGGATCCATTTCCACATTAGACTGTTATGCTCCTCAAAAAAAAAAAAAAGACTCTGCAGATTCAGTTCTGTATCCCAGTCCTTAATAAAATCCCTGTCACACAATCATTCCCCATACATTTAGGTCCCTGGGACTCAGGAGTGAAGGAAGTTTCCCATCAAGGTCTCAGACTCTTCAGATCACTGTCCCATTATTTCTGTGGCCTCCTCCCATCCCTCATCCTTACTAACATCAATCTTATTCTCTCCTTTGTTGCTGATAAATTTAGCTTGCTTAAGAACTGTCATGAACTAATTGATGAGACTATTCCAGATCTTGGTTAGTTCAGACTTGCTTGGCATGGGTCCTAAACTGGCACTGGTTAGTTCCACTGTTACAACCTGTGGCTTCCCTGCACACTGTTTTTTCCTTTGGTCATTCAAAATTAATTTCTTCATGACATTCAGAAGTCTGGGAGTCTTTCTACCTGCCCACCAAGTTCAATCCTGAAGAAAACATTCAGGTCTCAAGTTTTCTTAGGAGTTGAACAGATAAACCTCCTGTGAGATTCATGCATATCCAACCTACTACAGACTCAGTTTACCACTTCTTACACCTTGCCTTGGATTCTGTTGGATATTTTCCCATTTTCATTGGACGCAGGGGAGTGACTTAACCAAACACACAGGAAGTGTTCACTAACAGCCAATGAGAACTTAGTGCCAACAAAAGGGTAATCAGCCTTCTCTAAGGTTGGTCAATTAAACAAACAAACAAAAATTTTTGCTTAGGGACCCAAAATTTATAAAACTCACAAATATATAATCTTCTAAGCAGGATAAATTAATGTTTTGACTTACAGCATTGGAGACTGACTGATATCGATCAAAGCTGATGAGTACGATGTTATACACAGATGCTGTACACAAAAGATAGTCAGTAGTGAGCCAAAAGACACAAATGTTATTTTCAAACTCCCAGTTGAAGAGCTTGTGAGGGATGAATAAAGGAATGGAGATCATACCTGCATGGGTGGAAAAAAATGAAGATTAACAAATATAGCACATATCAATGAATACGAAGAGACGCAAACATGACACAATGAACTATCTGAAATGACCAAAAACTGCTTGATTATAATTTAGAAATTCATGGTATTTCATCAGCAAATTCAGGACTGATCTCCTACACGTTCTGTAAATACCATTTTAAAAATAGCTGTCACAAACATCATACCTTCAATGGCTCCTTGTTACTTTCCAAATTAAGTTCAGGTCCCAACATGTATTTCTAGCCATACACAGCATCCATCATCTTTTGTGTTCATGATCCGACCCAGACAGGATGGGCCGCCCTTCCCCTAAACACATCTCACATTGCCACATCTTTTTGCTTTTGCCAAGAACGTTCTTCTTGCTTGAAGATCTCTCTTTTACAGAGAAGTCTATTTAACTCCTTCTCATTCTTCACTTAGTGTAAAAAAAAAATGATATCTTTCTTATCATCTTTATTGGAACTTCCTAGGTAGAAGTGACCCTTTGCCACCTGCCCTCTCCTGGCACCTCAGTCATCTCTCCCTCTCTCGTGTACAGACACATCCTACTTTATAGCATTGTCACGTGTTAAGATTGGGACTGTGTTGAAAGTCAACCTTTGTATTTTTCACAACATCTAGAGTTGACTAATGGCTCACACATGTAACTCAAATAAATTAATAGCAGCTAATAGGTATTGTACAGTTACCATATGCCAGACACTGTCCTGTGTGCATTACATATATCATCTCATCTAACTGTCATAGAAACTCTGTAAGGCAGGGACAGTGTGAGAGGAAAAACCCTCTGCTACTCCTCCACTCCTGGCTCACTCCTCTTCACCCTTGTTATTATTCAGTCACTAAGTCATGTCTGACTCTTTGCAACCCCATGAACTGTAGTAAATCAGGCTCCTGTATCCTCCACTATCTCCCAGAGTTTGCTTAAATTCGTGTCCATTGAGTCAGTGATGCTATCTAGCTGTCTCATCCTCTGCTGCCCCCTTCTCCTTTGGCCTTCCATCTTCCCCAGCATCAGGGTCTTTTCAAAGAGTTGGCTGTTCACATCAGGTGGCCAAAGTATTGGAGCTTCGGCTTCAGCATCAGCCCTTCCAGTGAATATTCAGGGTTGATTTTCTTTAGTATTGAGTGGTTTGATCTTCTTGCGGTCCCAGAGACTCTCAAAAGTCTTCCCAACACCACAATTCAAAAGCATCAGTTCTTTGGCACTCAGTTCATGATCCAACATACATGACTCACATCCATGTATGGTCTCACATCCATACATGACTATCGGAAAAAACAGAGCTTTGACTGTATGGACCTTTGATGGCAGTGATATCTCTTCACCCTATCTGACCTCAAATTCACCACACCCACACCCACACCCACACCCACACTCTCAGATCCTTGCATAGGTATCCTGGTATGCAGCACACTTCCCTCTACGAAGCCTCCTTCTGTTTACTCAAATGAATCTTCCTCAGTGAGCCCTAACCCTGAAGTTTACACTATAACCTCTACCTCTAACATACTTCCTCCTCCCTATGTTTTTCTCAATAGCCAATGATCAACCTCTAAAATGTTGTGTAATTTTATTTATTTATTTATATTGTTTATTGTCTGTCTCACCACCCATGTTCCCAGAAAAAATACAAGCACCATGAGGGCAGGGATTTTTTTTTTTTTAACTGTATTTTCCCTGATATATCCCCAGCACCTAAAAGGGTGCCTGGTTCAAAATAAATTAGTATCAGATGAATGAATAGATAAAAATGGGGAAGTCTAGTTTCATTAAAAATTGCTGTCAATCCTGAATAGCCCCTTCTTTCAGAAGCCAGTTAAGAAGCTGCATCTTGTGGGAAGTGGGAGGGAGATTCAAGCGGAGGGAACATATGTATAACTATGACTGATTCATATTGATATATGGCAGAAAAGTGAAAGTGAAGTCACTCAGTCGTGTCCGACTCTTTGCTACCCCATGGACTGTAGCCTACCACACTCCTCCGTCCATGGGATTTTCCAGGCAAGAGTACTGGAGTGGGTTGCCATTTCCTTCTCCAGAGGATCTTCCTGACCCAGGGATCGAACCTGGGTCTTCAACACAATATTGTAAAGCAATTATCCTCCAATTAAAAATAAACTTAAAAAAAAAACAACTGCATCTTCCATGAGAAAATGACAGTCAAAAGGTAGAGGGGAAGCTGAAAGCCCTAGTGAATTCTTTGGACCAACAGAGTAATGTGTGGATAACAGTGATTGTATTGAGGGTATTATGGACTGAATGTGTCACCCTCCCCCAAAATTCACATGCTGAAGCCCGAATCCCCAGAGTGATAGGGCCTATAAGGAGGTAATTAAAGTTAAATTAGGTTGTAAGGGTAGAGCCCTAATCCAACAGGCTTAGTGTCCTTAGAAGAAGAAACACCAGGAAGCTCGCTTGCTCGCTGTCTCTCAAGGCTGGATGAGGATGAAGCAAGATGGCAGCCATCTACAGGCCAGGAGGAGAGCCCTCAGCAGGCCCCAAATCAGCTGGCACCTGGGATGTCCTAGCCTCCAGAGCTCTGAGAAAGTGAACTGCTATAAAGTCACTCAGACTGTGGTTATTCCGCTGGGGCAGCCCGAGCTGACTAACACAGAGGGTAGAGAAGAGTCAAGGTACCAGCGCACTTCACTCTTGTGCTTTGCTTTATTGCACTTCACGGATACTGCATTTATTAGGAATGGAAGGTTCATGGCAACCCTGCAGCGAGCAAAGTCTGTCAGCGGTATTTCTTCCAATAGCATTTGCTTCCTTTGTGTCTCTATGTGTCACATTTGCTACTCCTCACAATATTTTTATTTTTTTATTATTATATTTGTTGTGGTGATCTTTGACATTACTGTTTTAATTGTTTTGGTGCTCCATGAACTTTGCCCACATAATCCAGTGAACTTCATAAATGTTGTGTGTGTTCTGACTACTTCACCAGCCTGCGATTTCCTTGTCTCCTCGGGTTTCCCTATTCCATGAGACATAACAACATTGCAATTAAGCCGATTAATAACCCTAGAATGACCTGTAAGTATTCAAGTGAAAGGAAGAGCCAATGGATGTGGCAAATTTCAGTGTTGTCTCATTTTAGGAAATTGCCAAAGGCACCCCAGCTTTCAGCATCCACCACCCTGAGCAGTCAGCATCCATCAACATCATGGCAAGACCTTCCCATGAGCAAAAAGATTATGACTCTGTTAAGGCTTGGAAAATGGTTAGCATTTTTCACCATAGAATATTTTTAAATTAAGGTGTGTAAATTGTTTTTTTAGACATAATGTTATTGCACACTTAGTAGACTGCAGCTATACCTTTTACATGCACTGAGAAACCAAAAAATTCATGTGACTCCTATTTTGATTTTTGCTTTATTGCAGCAGTCTGGAACTGAACTCACAATACTTCTGAGTTATATTTGTACTAAAGATACACTTTGCCATCCTGAAAATGTGGTTCAGACTCTGTCATCAACAACAACCTTTTGCCCTTGAAGATCCTGTCTGGGTCATCCATCATGTGCTTATGTAGGCCATACATATCCACACAAATGTAGATATGAAAAAGGTACCCATAGATGGAAGCATTGGTCATGTGATAACAATTTTATAGGTATCACTATAGATATAAATATTTTTCTGGAGTAATATATAGGTGAGATATGTTAATGCACCTGATACTGGAATTTTTCCTCAATAAATCTTTCCTTTTCAACTAAATTCAGCCTAGGAAGCTGCTCAGGTAGCACAAATTTTAAGAAATTGCTTCTACAGGAGGCCAGTTCAAAAACCTGTGACAAGAGGCCATTCAGCCAGAAAGCCCACCGTACAGAGCACGCGACGCTTTGACCTGCACTGGCATCGCCGCGTGGATGTGAGCTCTGGGTCTCGTGACCCTAAATTTTAAGAACTTCCATCTTACAGCTACAGAAAGTCTCTCACAAGGCCCATCTTGGCCCATCACCCCCACCACCGTGAGGTCTTATAGTCTCAGAGCTAAAAAGACACACTTCGAGCATGGCAAAGGAGAAAGAAGAGCATTGACACAAAACTCAAATCTAGTTACGAAATGCTCTCGAAGACTCTGCCAAGCCCTGCGCTGTCATGGCAAATATTGCATTACATCAGTGGACCTCTGCATGAAGCTGGCAGGTGGCAGGGAAAATGTGAAGGATGAGACTGGCTGATTAAATGAGATTCTGGCCCGTGTCCAACTGCTCTCATCAGGAGCAAAGCCATTTCTTTTCCCATCCACCTGACGATAGAGGAGGACCACCAGGACTGCTGAATCATCACATCTGCAGGGGCATTTCTCAAAGAGGAACCACAGATTGTGATGCTCAAGACCACGATGGTGGGCCTGCCATGATGCTGACCCTGGGCCTTATACAGAGGCATTCTGTTCTTGTCTAGAACCATCTTCATTCAAAAGCTTCAGGCCTCAGTCTCTCTCCCTTGGATATATTTTTACCCCATCCCTTCTGACCATGAGGTATACAAGTCTTTACTTCCTTTGGAATAGTCAAAATACATCATCCATTTTAAATGTTGAGTATCATCTAAAAGTTGTACAGCTTTGTGAAGAAGGAGGGGGATACATATATTCATAATAAAATATTCTCTGTTCACATAAATATACTCGTGTATTTATCTGTGTGGGCTTCCCTGGTGGCTCAGAGGGTAAAGCATCTGCCTACAATGCAGGAGACCTGGGTTCGATCCCTGGGTCAGAAAGATCCCCTGGATAACGAAATGGCAACCCACTCCAGTACTCTTGCCTGGAAAATCCCATGGACGGAGAAGCCTGGTAGGCTACAGTCCACGGGGTCACAAAGGGTCGGACGCAACTGAGTGACTTCACTTTTACTTTATCTGTTTATGTGAGCATAAAGGGCTTCCCTGGTGGCTCGGCAGCAGGAGACTTGGGTTCGATTCCTGGGTCAGGAAGAACCCCTGGAGAAGAAAATGGAAACCTACTCCAGTATTCTTGCCTGGAAAAATCCCATGGAACAGAGGAGTCTAGCAGGCTACAGTCCACGGGGTCACAAAGGGTCAGACATGACTGAGTAACTGAGCACACACACCCATACTGCTGCTGCTGCTAAGTCACTTCAGTCATGTCCGACTGTGTGTGACCCTATAGGCAGAAGCCCACCAGGCTCCCCCGTCCCTGGGATTCTCCAGGCAAGAACACTGGAGTGGGTTGCCATTTCTTTCTCCAATGCATAAAAGTGAAAAGTGAAAAATGAAAGGGAAGTCAATCAGTCGTGTCCGACTCTTAGCTACCCCATAGACTGCAGCCTACCAGGCTCCTCCGTCCATGGGATTTGCCAGGCAAGAGTACTGGAGTGGGGTGCCACTGCCTTCTCCGACACAACCATGCACATGTGAGCAAAGAGAGTGATGTGGAAGGATCTATATCAAGTTGTTAGTGTTGATTACCTGGAGGGGCAGAACTGAGGAGAAAAACAAGACTGCTGCATGTTTTTAATGCTTCTATATTAGTTCTCCACTTTTTTCTGTGATCCTGTCATTTTTATACCTGGATTCCTGTCAATCTTTCCAACTAGAGGTTTCCTCCAAAACTTTTATCATTGCAATATCAGAAGCATAAACTGCTTTCCCAAATGCTCCCTATTTCTCTGAGGAATGTCATACTTCTCTTGTCCCCAGAACTCAATCTATAACACATCTTTCTCCTGCCTGACAACCCCACCCCCATTGCATCTCTGCCTCCTGAACTTATTTCCACTCTTACCCTCGTCGGCAAAGTAATGTCTCAGCTTTTTATTTAAAGCAGAAACATCACCTTGCCAACAAATTTCCATCTAGTCAAGGCTACGGTTTTTCCTGCAGTCATGTATGGATGTGAGAGTTGGACTATAAAGAAAACTGAGCGCCGAAGAATTGATGCTTTTGAACTGCGGTGTTGGAGAAAGCTCTTGTAAGTCCCTTAGACTACAAGGAGATCAAACCAGTCAATCCTAAAGGAAATCAACCCTGAATATTCATTGGAAGGACTGATGCTGAAACTCCAATACTTTGGCCACCTGATGGCAAGAACTAACTCCTGGGAGAAGACCCTGATGCTGGGAAAGACTGAAGGCAGGAGGAGAAGGGGACAACAGTGGATGAGATGGTTGGATGGTATCACTGACTCAATGTACATGTGTTTGAGCAAGCTCCAGGAGTTGGTGATGGACAGAAAAGCCTGGCATGCTGCACTCCATGGGGTTGCAAAGAGTTGGACATGACTAAGTGACTGAACTGACCCTCGCTCAGAGCCTCACTGCTGATTTCTGCCAAGGTCACTGCAGGATTCTCAGAAACCAAGCCACCCCCTGCTCTGGCTTCACCCACCTCCTACATCTCTTCTGATGCCTCTAATGTGAAGCTTCAACCCAGTCACTCAGTTAAATGTCACATTGCCTTCTGAATAAGCTCCAATCCAGACTCACACTAGTATTCAAAGGCCTTCATTGTATAGATTCCAACTATTTCATCTTCACCCTTTGCTGTTCTCATATAGCCCATTTGCACACAAGCCAGCCTGGAGCTCCCACTTAGGAAGGTATACGCAATGATTTTCTATCAGCATATCGCTGTTGATTCTTAGAATTCTCTGCCCTCCCCATCTCTGCCTATGGAAATTATTCCCATCCCCTTAAGTTCATTTTGGAGGCCACTACCCCCTAACAAAATGTGTTCCCCCACCCGCCGCCCTGCCTCTGAGTGCCTATAACACTTGGTAGCTCTTTGTGGGTTCTCACATCACTGTGTCCTGTTAGTCATTTCTGAACTTCTCTTAGCTACTGTACTATTTTGAAGGCTTAAAAAAGAAACAGACTAACCTAGTCCTGTCTATCTCTCATCATCATCTAATTGCACTTGGTACTTAACAGTACTTATACATGGTAGGTACTCTACTAACATTTGTGAACTTGGTTTGAGTTGACATTTGTCTACAGAGAAATCCAGAGTGAAAAGACTAACACAAGTTGAGCAATCACTACGTTCCAGGCACTAAACTTAATTGTTCTATTAGTTTTGCTTCATTTTAACATAACTGTAAGTGTTTATGTAGCTATACACAATAGCAAATTAACTAGGAGGTCCTATAAAACAATATCAGCAGTAGACACTTCTGCATATTTACTTATTATTACAAGGATATGCACTTCCCTGGTGGCTCAGCTTGTTAAGAATTCGCCTGCAATGTGGGAGGCCTGGGTTTAATCCCTGGGTTGGAAAGATCCCCTGGAGAAGGGAAAGGCTACCCACTCCAGTAATCTGGCCTGGAGAATTCCATGGACTGTACAGTCCATGGGGGTCACAAAAAGTTGGACACAACTGAGTGACTTTCACTATACACTCACTATTACAAGGATTGTGGAAAATGATCATCAGGCAGTAAGAAATTATGAAGTGTACATTTTCAAAGAAAGATTACTTTGATTTCTATGATCTTAGTTATTTAGCACTATGATACCATATCATACACAAAGTAGGTTAGTGTTGGGTGTACTTTATAACATGCTATGATGTATCATATCATAAAATAATATCAACTATACTATTTGACCTGAACATCCTATTTTCTGATTGTGCCAATTACCAGTACATGCATCATTTCCTATAACTTCAACACTGTGATATTAAAGAAACTATGCTTACTTAAAAAGGAATACTTATAAACCTAAACATGCAAGGAAAATAGCTCCAGAAACAAAAATAACTCTTAGATTAAAGCAATTCTGGACTTACTTTTATTCCATAAAAAGAAACTGTTTTTAGAGGAAAATTCCCCTATAAACCTTATTTACATATATATATATATATATATCTATCATTCCCATATAGTGCCATACAGCCTCCCCTGAATTTAAATCCTTAAACTTTTTATTTCTAATAGTACCCAATTTTATACAGTCCTTTGAAATAATAAAAGCTTGTTTTATGTTTTTAGAAATAAATTATAATAGAGAAAGATTATCTTAAATGTAACTTACCAACAAAGAAGTCTGAAATGGCCAAGTTAAGGAAAAAGTAATTACTTCGATGTCTAAGATTTTTGTCCACCACAAAAGCTAAAATGACCACAGCATTTCCTAGCATTATAGCAAAAGCTAGTAAGCTCATTAAAAATGCTAAAGCAATGTTTGAAAAAGAATATATGTCTTTACTAGCTGGCATCACAGCAGAAGAATTTGTGTCATTAGTAAATGGCATCACATGAGAAGAATTTATGCCATGAGTATACATGACATCAAACTTAATACAGCAAACTAAGCCAGCAAGACAATTCCGACAAGTGTCTTTCCAGTCGAATACCTAAAATATATAGTCTCCTACACATAACAACATTTTTTAAAAGTCTAATGCTGATCTCATAGTACTTCCTGATTCTTGATAAAAGCAAACTTGTGGTAACAGTTTCCTCTTAACTGATACTGAAGAAGTGTTTCCAAAGACAGTGAAAGGTTTTATCTTAAACATTTTGATGTAACTCATCTATTTCCCACTAATAGAGCAATATTATATAAAATATAGTTGATGCACTCTATAGGTAAGGAATTGGGCTCAAATGAGAAGATATAAATCCAGTTAAATGTCTCCTTCTGACCAAGATACAATATCAGGGGCTGAATTCACCATCGCAGCTGAAACAGTGAAAAAAAAAAGGACAAATACATGAAACCATAGTTTTTGAGGCACAGGACATCAGGCAATGAAGAATATCGATCCCTGAGAGAAGAGGAGAAAATGAGGAGAGCCCTGCAGTTGCCCCAGCTCATTGTCTTGAGAGATCTTCCAGGGCACAGAGCAGAGAAGGGTATCCAGGGGAAGCCCAGCAAATTCCCTGCGATAGGGAGGTTAAGCTGAGAGTTGGGCAGTACCAGACAGAACTCTGTGCTGGGGAGCTGCAGAGGGCCCTCCTCAAGCATTCACCAGGATACTGACTAGCACAGTGTGTGGGGAAATGTTCTCAGACAGGAAGAAGAACCACTCAAAAAGATTAAAAACACCCAGGGGTCACAGGGAGCCAGTTACAAACTTTGTTCCCACCAGTTACACACGAAATCTCAATTCATGAGGCATTGAGTAATATTACATATTTAGAAAGCTCTTGCCTCAGTAGTCAGAAATAGGTAGCCCCTTACTGAATACTGCTAGGATCCTGCCTCACAAATCTTAAAAGCAAAACCTAAGAGGATCAAACTAGTTCCAAGTGACTTAACAGCAGCTCAAGAGTATTTGTAGAACATAAAAATATCCAGTCCCCAACAAGGTGAAATTTATACCATCTGAAATCCAATTGAGAATAATCAAACGTTCCAAGAAGCAGGCAAATAACACCCATAATGCAGAGAAAAATGAATCACTGAAACCCATAATGGACACAAATACAAAGACATTAAAGCAGTTATTCTAGCTGTATTACATATTTTTAAACAGATATATACAGATACAATTTAAAAAAAAAAAACAGGATGGCAGAGTAGAAGGATATGCACTCATCTTCTCCTGTGAAATCTCCAAAATTGCAACTAAGCTCTGAACAACCATCAACAGGAGAATGTTGGATCCCACCAAAAAAAGATATCCCACTTTCAAGGGCAAAGGAGAAGCCCCAACCAGACAGTAGGAGGGGCGAAATCACATTTAGAATCAAACCCCATAGAGATCTCGTCAAGAAAATTAGAGATACCAAGGGAACGTTTCATGCAAAGATGGGTACAATAAAGAACAGAAATGCCATGGACCTAACAGAAGCAGAAGATATTAAGAAGAGGTGGCAAGAATACACAAAGAACTGTACAAAAAAGATCTTTGTGACCCAGATAACCACAATGGTGTGATCACTCACCTAGAGCCAAACATCCTGGAGTGTGAAGTCAAGTGGGCCTTAGGAAACATCACTAAGAACAAAGCTAGTGGAGGTGACAGAATTCCAGTTGAGCTATTTCAAATCTTAAAAGATGATGCTGTGAAAGGGCTGCACTTAAAATGCCAGCAAACTTGGCAAACTCAGCAGCGGCCACAGGATTATAAAAGGTCAGTTTTCATTCCAATCCCAAAGAAAGGCAATGTCAAAGAATGTTCAAACTACCACAGAATTACACTCATCTCACACACTAGCAAAGTAATGCTGAAAATTCTCTAAGCCAGGCTTCAATAGTACATGAACCAAGAACTTCCAGTTGTTCAAACTGGATTTAGAAAAGGCAGAGCAATCAGAGATCAAATTGCCAACATCCACTAGATCATAGAAAAAGCAAGAGAATTCCAGAAAAACATCTATTTCTGCTTCATTGACTATGCTAAAGCTTTTGACTGTGTGGGTCACAACAAACTGTGGAAAATTCTTCAAGAGATGGGAATACCAGACCACCTTATTTGCCTCCAGAGAAATCTGTATGAAGGTCAAGAAGCAACAGTTAGAACCAGATGTGGAACAACAGACTGGTTCCAAACTGGGAAAGGAGTCCGTCAAGGCTGTATATTGTCACCCTGCTTATTTAACTTCTATGCAGAGTACATCATGCAAAATGCCAGGCTAGATGAAGCACAAGCTGGAATCAAGATTGCTGGGAGAAATATCAATAACCTCAGATATGCAGATGATACCACCCCTATGGCAGAAAGTGAAGAGGAATTAAAGAGCCTCTTGATGAAAGTGAAAGAGGAGAGTGAAAAAGCTGGCTTAAAATTCAACACTGAGAAAACTAAGATCATGACATCTGGTCCCATCACTTCATGGCAAAGAGATGGGGAAAGAATGGAAACAGTGACAGACTTTATTTTCTTGGCCTCCAGAATTACTGCAGATAGTGACTGCAGCCATGAAATTAAAAGATGCTTGCTCCTTGGAAGAAAAGCTATGAACAATGTAGACAGCATATTAAAAAGCAGAGACATTACTTTGCCAACAAAGGTCCATATAGTCAAAGCTATGGTTTTTCCAGTAGTCATGTATGGATGTGAGAGTTGGACTATAGAGAAAGCTAAGTGCCAAAGAGTTGATGCTTTTGAACTGTGGTGTTGGAGAAGACTCTTGAGAGTCATTTGGACTGCAAGGAGATCAAACCAGTTCATCCTATAGGAAATCAACCCTGAATATTCATTGGGAGGACTGATGCTGAAACTCCAATACTTTGGACATCTGATGCGAGGAGCTGACTCATTGGAAAAGACCCTGATGTTGGGAAAGATTGAAGGCAGGAGGAGAAGGGGGCAACAGAGGATGAGATGGTTGGATGGCATCATTGACTCAGTGGACATGAGTTTGAGCAAGCTCTGGGAGTTGGTGATAGATAGGGAAGTCTGGTGTGCTGCAGTCCATGGGTTCATAAAGAGTCGGACATGACTGAGTGACTGAACTGATAACAGATATAAAGGGATTCCCTGGTAGCTCACCTGGAAAGAATCTGCAAAGCAGGAGACCCTGGTTCAATTCCTGGGTTGGGAAGGTTCCCTGGAAGAGGGCATGGCAACCCACTCCAGTATTCTTGCCTGGAGAATCCCCATGGACAGAGGAGTCTGGTGGGCTACAGTCCATGGGGTTGCAATAAGTCAGACACAACTGAGTGACTAAACACATAGATAAAAAAGATATTTTTAAAAGACCCAAATTAAACGTCTAGAAATGAAAACTAAAATGTATGAACTAAAAATACATTAGAAAAGATTAATGACAGATCAGAAATTGTGGAAGAAAGGATCGTGAACAGGAACACAGAGCAATATAAACTACTCAAAGTGAAAATTGGACATAAAGGAGAATTTTTTTAATTTAACAGAGCTTTACTACACTGTAGAACAACTTCAAGTGACTTAATATATACCTACAGAAGTCCCTGCAGGAAGGTAGAGAGGAGGGAACATAAGGGGAAAAACTGCGGAAATCATGGCCAAAAGCTTTCATCATTTGATGAAAACTATAAGCCAAGAAGTACAGTGAAGTTTAAACACAAGAAACTTGGTGAAAACTGCACAAAGCACATCAAATCAAACCCTTAAAAACCGGTGTTTTAAGAAAAAGTCTTAAGAGCAGCCAGAGGAGGAAAATTGCATACAAAATTTAAAAATATATGGATGGCAGCAGATTTCTCATCAGAAACAATGCAAGCAAGAAGATATTAGCCAACATCTTTCAAGGGCTGAAAAAAAAAACATCAACTTAGAATTCTGTACCTAATAAAAATAACTTTCAAAAAAAAAGTTGAAATAAAGAATTTTTCGGATGTATAAAAGCTGAAAGGATTCACCATCAGGAAACTAGCACTGCAAGAAATGTGAAAGGAAGTTCTTCAGGCAGAGGAAAGTAGATCCAAATGGAAATAGGAATCTATACAAAGGAATGAAGAACAACAGAAATGGAAGTTTTCTTGCTTGTTTCCTCTAAATAGAAGTAAGTTGCTAAGGGCTAAGGCTGCATTTTGTTTCATTTTGTCTTATTATTTTTTTGTCTAAGTATGATATATACAACAGAAGTACATAAATCACAACCGTATAAAGTACACACATCATAGATGTGTAACTGATTAATTTTTACAAATCGAACATACCCCTGGAACTACTACCTCGGGCAGGAAATAAAACACCTTGGGAACTTCTCTGGTGGTTGAGCCTGGGTGGTGCAGTGGTTGAGACTACACGCTTCCAATGCAGGGAGCTTGGATTCCATCCCTGGTTAGGGAACAAAGATCCCACATGGCATGACCTAAATAAATAAAGGAGAAATTTTTTTAAAAAGAAACAGTTCAGGTCAGGTCAGTTCAGTCACTCAGTCGTGTCCGACTCTTTGCGACCCCATGAATCGGAGCACTCCAGACCTCCCTGTCCATCACCAACTCCCGGAGTTCACTCAAATTCATGTCCATCGAGTTGGTGATAACATCCAGCCATCTCATCCTCTGTCGTCCCCTTCTCCTGCCCCCAATCCCTCCCAGCATCAGAGTCTTTTCCAATGAGTCAACTCTTCGCATGAGGTGGTCAAAGTATTGGAGTTAAGCACCTCAAAAATTCCCTTACCTAGTCAGTCAACCCTTGTGGGTAAAACTGTCCTGACATTTATAATCATAAATTAATTATGCCCATTTTTGTATTTTATAAATGAAACTATATGTTCAAATTTTACACTAAAATACTTCATATATCCTATATGACATGTTAAAGTATAAAGAAATTTGTATTAATATATTCTACCCCACTATAATATGTTAATTTCATTTGCAGTGCTTCTAAATTTACTAAAGTGAAGAACTGGCTACATTTCCCTTTTCTTATAATTTCAACGGAAGGGAAAAAAAGAACTTTTTCCCCCCCTTGGTAACCATAAGCTGAGCCTGGAGCTTCCTTATTGGACAATTCTACTTCATATGTACTCATTAGGTAACCGCTTCAAAAACCAAGAGTATGATCTGGGTAATAAAAAAGGATATATACTTCAGAATCTACATGTGTTTTGAATATATATAGTTTTCCAAAGGAAAAAGACTGATGAAGGAAGAAGCAAACTGGTTCTTCCCATTCCTCTTACCTCACACTTGGTAGAAACTTAGAATGAATTTAGCCTTCCAGTGACATCTCTTGATATCAAGGTCCTCCATTCACTGCCCATGCAGGCAACAATAAGGAAAATAATATCACATACCATTGACTTATTTTACTTATCCATCCAAAAGTAGTAGGTTAATAGAGGGGATTCTCTGGTGCCTCCAAAGGTGAAGAATCCACCTGCAATGAAGGAGACCCAGGTTCGATCCTTGGGTTGGGAAGATCCCCTGGAGAAGGGACTGGCTGCCCACTCCAGTATTCTTGCCTGAAGAATCCCATGGACAGGGGAACCCAGCAGGCTACAGTCCATGGGGTCTCACAGAATGAGACACGACTGAAGGACTAAGCACAGGTTAATAGAAAATTGGCATGGATAACAAACACACTTACTTAAGAAGATGGCCATGACAAAGAACCAGAGGACTGATATACAAACCTCCAGCACTGTGTTTTGCAACATAAGGTGAGGGGAATTAAAAATAGGCTTCTGTGAGATAGATGATTACACTTTTGTGGTGAAATTAGGGAGAAAGGGTTTATCTTTTACAGGAATTTACAAACAAGTCCTCCCTATTTCATCAAAATTTTCTTTCTCAGCGCTGGTTAATCCCTAAAACTAGAGCTACCATTAAGAATCCCAAGAGTTGGATGCTACTGAAGCAACTTGGTATGCACTGATTGTTGATTTAGTGTTATGTTTAATTTCTTCTGTATAGCAATGTGACTGTTATACACGGATACAGATATATACAGATATATATACAGATACAAAAAGATACAGATATATACAAATATATATATATATATAAAGTTATATCTTTTTCATATTCTTTTCCATTATGGTTTATCACAGAGTATTGAATGTAGTTCGCTATGCTCTACTGTAGGACCTTATTGTTTAGGATTATCACATCTTGGGCCAGCCATATAGATCAACCCAGTGACTTAACCAGAGGGACCTTCCTTAGGGAGAAATGTTTGGATCAAAGTAATGATAAGTGGAAGAAAATTGAAATTATTGCTAAGGGGAAGTTAGCTAATCAATAGGTGTTACAAAAGGCAAAGTCTAATAAATTTTGGTGCCTTAAGAGAAGCATAGAGCAAGAGAATATTATTCTCTTAGTTTTAACTCAGATTCCCTTTGGGTGAAGGACTCATTTATCAAAATCTTCTCTTTTGAATAATCAAGAAGTAAGCAGAATAGCCAACCCAGTGAACATACATATATACACTTGTGAGAGTGGTCTGTGTCCCCATGATGGATGAACGAAAGGTCTGACGGTAACCGTATGAACAATACGAAGGTGGCTATGCCTTTTGGTTCCTGTTTCATAGGATAGAGCTATTATGGAAGACCTGAGTTAGGAAGAAAATAAAGGGAATATGTATCCACACTGATGAACTATAATCTAGATGAACAATTGCATGCCCATTAATTTTGATGGTGAAGATTTAAGGAATATGAGAATAGAAGTTCATCTTCTGGAATACAGGAGTAGAAGTTCATCTCCTAAATGTTCCATCTGTCAAAGCATTGTGTGTGAAAATAGCTTCTTGCCCAGCACTGTGGGTGAAAAGCCATGAAGAGGCAGAGGAACAATGGAGACACTTGGGTCACTGAGAAAGGAAAAGAGTTTAGTACCACTTGGTAGGCCCACCCTCCTGAGAATGAAAAGCCTGAAAGTCTGTGTGGATGGCTGTGGGAAGCTCTATGTCATATCCAAACCAAAGTCCATTTAGCAGTCACAAGTACTTGCAGTATCTTATAGCCTAAGGGGAGGGGGGTCAATGTGATCAGGTGCCAGGTGTATTTCCTAATCTTAAGAAAACTTTTCCTCAGCCGTGTCCAACTCCTTGCGACCCTTTGGGCTGTAGCCCACCAGGTTCCTCTGTCCATGGGATTTTTCAGGCAAGAATATTGGAGCGGGTTGCCATTTCCTCCTCCAGGAAATCTTCCTCACCCAGGGATCGAACCCAAGTCCCTATGTCTCCTGCATTGCAGGCAGATTCTTTACTGCTGAGCCATCAGGGAAGCCCTAATTGTGAGAAGCTAATACTCTAAATGTCAACAGTAGGTCTGGTGGATCAAACAGCTTTTGCCTGCTTGAAAAAAGAGAATCTTAGGAGAATTAGGAGCTAGTCTAGGAGTAATTGATGAAGAGGGATTCACTTTTAATAAGGAAAGATATTTTGAAGGGAAAAAAAAAAAGACTTCTGGAATAAATGGGGAACCTCCAAGGCATTTTCCTCCAGGAGGAAAGATAAGGATGGCAACTGGATGGTAACACAGCACTGGGAAAATGGGCTTTTCAACCAGCACAGACACTGTGATAATCTGCCTAAACTTAGCAGCGGAAACAGGCTTATATATCACCACATCTGGGCTCCTCGCTGTTGTAACTCAAATGGAGTCTGAGGCCCAATAACCAGAGATTCTCACTGCGTGGGAGACCTGTGGGCTCTACAGTCTGTGGTAATTTGTAACTAGAGAATGTTACCTCTCAAAGTGCTCTTTAGCAGCTTTAGTGTCATGACTGATGGCGAACCATTCCTTTCCTGTAACATTACTAGCAGGTATTGAACAAAACTTTAAACAGGACTAGAGGGCTCCCCATAGAGAAGAGTTATTCCCAGTTGTGGAACATCTCACTAAGAACCACTGTCTCTCTGACAGAGAAAAGGAATTTGACTGTCTTTTCAAGAGGTTTGGAGTCCTGAAATAACAGAGACACACATGGTCTCTAACCTACACCTCTCTGCAAACAGGTAGATTTTGTTGGAATGAACAAAATAATGATATGTAATTATATCTGATTTATATTGTACTGTGTATCCATGACACTTCTGTGTGGCATAATACACAAATCATAGATAAATTTAATATTGTAGAAGCTAATACAATTAATGGCATTACCAAGGTTGATCTCATGTATTATGGGATTATATTAAAACCCCCTCATGATGTTCTTCCTATGGAGGAGAAATGGCTTAATCTCTCTCATCTAATGGATATATACATTAAGTGCTGATAACTGTAAGTCAGGAAGACAAAAGTATTATAAAGTTAGTTCAAAATATGAGGAGGTTTGTGCTAGTCTGTACTAATATTATTGGATTGTTCATCTGTTTAAATCCATACCAAACCCTTGTTACTTATTACAGATGTTTGCAATTTGGTGAATTTTGATTGTCTCTGTGATTATGTCACCCACTCCAGTGTTCTTGCCTGGAGAATCCCAGGGACGGGGGAGCCTGGTGGGCTGCCGTTTATGGGGTCGCACAGAGTCGCACACGACTGAAGAGACTTGGTGGTGGAGGCAGCGGTGATTATGTCATGCTTTAAGGCAAGTAATTACTGTCAAACCAAGAGTTATCATTAGGTCTAAAAAGGGCTTGCTCATAGGTCAGGGAGCTAGACCATGCTGTGAGGGGAAGTTCCAGTTCCAGAAGGCCTGGAATTAGCCAGATCAAGACATGGAATGTGCTAGTTAATGGAGCTGCTTTGGGACCATGAGTTTGAGGAGTTCCCAGCCAGTCTGTTGGAGAAGGCAATGGCACCCCACTCCCGTACTCTTGCCTGGAAAATCCCATGGGCGGAGGAGCCTGGTAGGCTGCAGTCCATGGGGTCTCAAAGTGTCGGACATGACTGAGTGACTTCGCTTTCACTTTTCACTTTCATGCATTGGAGAAGGTAATGGCACCCAACTCCAGTGTTCTTGCCTGGAGAATCCCAGGGACGGCAGAGCCTGGTGGGCTGCCATCTATGGGGTCGCACAGAGTCGGACATGACTGAAGTGACACAGCAGCAGCAGCCAGTCTGTTCCAGCTTTCAGCATTGTTGATCAGTAACAGTGAGACCGGTGATTTGCATCTGCTCGTCACGTCTCAGGAAGCTGTGCTGTTGGGCTGATTATGAAGCAAGAATATGCCTATGTAACCAGCAGGGAATAAGAAACCCTGGCTGAGACTCCCATTCTGGCTCCCTAGGTTCAAGGTGCTCAAAGTCAGTTGGTCCTAGGGAAGAAGCACACATGTGTGTCCAGAGAGGACATCTGGAGCTCAGCCTGACTTCTCCAGACCCTCTTTGTAAAGCAGCCTTGGGTGGTGATGTTTATCTTTCCTCTATGCTGATGCTGTATCAGATACCCTTCCTGCAATAAACCACGGATTTGTAAGCATTTTCATTTTGGTTCTGTGAGTCTTCCTTAGTGATTGAACCCTATCTAGCTGTCACCATTAATGCAGTTAGATTCCAGATGCTTTAGAAAAAAAAGGCATAACAGCCATAATTTCTCACCCTCATCTCCCCTTCACCTCCCCACCCCCACGCCACATACATACACACATACACACTCTCTCCTAGGATGACAGCTCACATCTCTCACCCAGGAGAAAGTAGGCCGCCTAAATAATACACAGTGGAAACTTGAGTCTGTCAAAAACTGCAAGATACAAGAAACTACTGGGACTTGACCTTATCTGTGGGGTGCGGGGAAATCCCAGGAAATAGTGGGGAAAGGGCTTTGGTAAGAAATGGGAGTGATGAAAGAAGAAAGACATGAAGAATGAGCTAAAAGGAAAATGTAAAGTAGGTCTGAGAGAGCATTCACTTGGAACACTGCTAAAGCCTTACATCCTCACTCACTGTGGGCCCAAAAAAGCTGTCACAGGACCCATCCATAAAACCCCAGCCAGTCTTCATCCACAGTACTGGTCAGACTCGACTGAAAGTTTACAGTAAAGAGCTACCTAAACCTGCATCAAGGATCAGTGTTGATTCAGAATCAACAAAACAGAAGAGAAGCCCAAGGCAAGTAAGGAACACCAGACAAGCCAACAGGTGTCTCCCCCCACCCCCCGCCAGGTGTCTTAATTTATGTAATCCAGAAGCAGATCCTGAGACAAAGATCTATACAAGAAGTTTATTTGAGAGCTGATTCCAGAGTACTAGGAGAAGAGTGGGAAAAGGAAGCAAGCCAAGAAGGGTGCATTGAAGTTACACTTTGACTAATGAAATCTTAATCCTCCTGGGACACTCTGGAAGCCAGTGTAGAATGCACTTCTCAGAGTTATTCCCATAGTTGTAAGGGAGCCAGAAATCACTGGATAAAGATTGCTAGAGTTTGAAGATGGCATCAATTTTCTGGTATTTCCAGCCTGAGGTACATTTGCAGAGCAGTATCAGGCCACCAGAAAAAGCCATCAGCAAGGAAATGCAGATGGCAGGTGGGAGGTCAGCAGGGATGAGCCACAGCAGTGAGGTCAAAGGAGATAACAGGCTGGGCACTAACAACACAGTTATAATCCCAAGAGCTTTTCTTCAGCAAAGCGTAATAGCAACCATCTTTCCAACCTTTACCTTTCTTAGATGGCAGCTAAGGACTCATTTTGTAGACAAGAAGGAACGGGTTCTGTCTCATTGGTTACATTAGGGGCTCCCATGTAGGGTTTTTGAACCTGAATGCCTTGTCCAGCTATATCATACTTTAGATTCATGTCCTGGAACTGAGCCACCCAGAAGATATATGCCACCCCTTATCCAGTACCACCATGGACACAAACCTGTTAATGGATAGACACCAAGGGACAAAATCAGCCTAACTAAAGATATAAGGGTGCTCAGAATACCCTCATAGAGTGAGTAGGATATGTGAGTTGATGCTACTAGAGTGCTAGAGTTTATGATGTAGTTAATGAGTGGATGTTCCAAAGGGTAGATAAAACTTTATTAATAAAATATATTATGCAGGTTTTAACCCTGTTGCAAGAGACCAAATGACATGCAAAGCCTGAAATATTTACCATCTGATCTCTTTTCAATGTTGACCCAATACTGTAAGCCACAAGTGAGTCCCCCAACCCTAGTCAGGCTCTCAATACCTCACCCCAGGAGAGGAGATCTCAAGGAAGAACCAGAAGGATTGGCTGGTCTGCCTTTCTGTTGTCGGGGCTCACCAAGACCACCTTCATGTTCTGTGATTTGCTAGAAGGGCTCACAATGCAGTAAAGATGCTGTACTCACAGTCACAGTTTAATTCAGCAACAGGATACAGAGTAATATCAGCAAAGGGGAGAGTCCAGGAGAGACCAGGCACAAACTTCCAGTGTCCTCTCCCAGTGAAGTCAGATGGATAGTGCATAATTTTAGCAATGATGAATAGCAACACGCATAAACTATTGCCAACCAGAGAAACTCACCTGGGCTTTGGTGTCCAAGGTGTTCTGGGGGATTGATCATATGGGCATTTAGCATCCACATAGTTGACCTTCATTACTCAGTCTCCAACCCTTTCAGAGATCACACTGATACCACATGGCCCAAGATTCATACCATGAATCACACTGTTAACACAGACTATCTGGCTTTGCCTAGGCCCCAAGTAAACAAAAACACTTAAATGGCCAAGATATTCCAAGATCTTAGAGGTTATTTCCAAACTTTTCTTTGAAATAGGAAGCGTTTGGACAACCCAGATCTACTGAGTTAATCCTTTATTGCACCCTTGCCTTAGTGTTTTCCCAGAACTGGATGAATGATGGAGAAATAAAGAAGTAGCTCAGGAAAACATATCAAGAAGCTGGATGGAGAACAGCCTGGGGAGAGGCCTCCTAAAGAATGAGGAGCTGTGTTTCCTTCACCTCACAGTGGGCTCCTTCCTGGGTACTCATGGATGGTAAATGTTTTCGGTTGTTGTGTCTTCTGTGTGATCTTTGAAAAGCTTTCCACCAAGTTGAGGGACGTAAGTCAGAGGCAACTAGACAGAGCTGTGGGAGCTATAAAACATGGTATCATTAAACAATAAGAAAGCTTTAGCAAGTACTCCTTTAGAAATGCAAAGGGAATTAAATACACAAACTGAGAAGCATACAGAAAACTTATGGCAGCTTAACTTAAGAAAAAAGGAGACCAAAAAAATCAATATGTGAAAAAGAATAAAAGAAGGGAAAAGCTATAAAGAAAATGAAAAATAGTCTCAGGAAGAAAAGAGCTTGGTTTTTGTACTTTCTCTTCATCCCTAAATGTAAGCCTGCTTGAAAGTCCCTGCATGGTGATGGTTTTAGTCTCTTGTTGGTGGTTTAGTTGCTAACTCATGTCCAACTCTTGTGATCCCATGGACTGTAGCCTGCCAGGTTCCTCTGTCCATGGGATTCTCCAGACAAGAACACTGGAATGGGTTGCCATTTCCTTCTCCAGATGATCTTCCCAACCCAGGAATGAAACCTGGATCTCCCGCATTGCAGGCAGATTCTTTACCAACTGAGCATGAGGAAAGCCCTAGTCTCTTGGCTGAAGGAAGTGGAAGACGTTGGAGACTGAAACCGAGCAAGACCTATAGGGTTCCTAGGCATGGAAACCTTTTTGTGTTCCTCATTTCTTCTTTATAGGGATTAGGCTTCAGCCTCTATGAGCTTCCCTGAGTTCCAAAGAGCAGGTTGCTAATCAGAAAAGAGAGGCCATGCAGAGACAAGGGAGGAGCAATCAAGAAACAATAATACAGCATTGCAGGCAGGGTCCTGGTTCTGCCTCAAGGGATAAATATAACAGTATCTAAATGAAGATGTTACCTACGATGACCAGTGCATTTTCCCTGCTTCATTCCATATTTCAAGGCCAAATTTGCCTATTACTCCAGGTGTTTCATGACTTCCTACTTTTGCATTCCAGTCCCCTATAATGAAAAGGACATCTTTTTGGGGTGTTAGTTCTAAAAGGTCTTGTAGGTCTTCATAGAACGGTTCAATTTCAGCTTCTTCAGTGTTACTGGTAGGGGCATAGACCTGGATTACTGTGATATTGAATGGTTTGCCTTGGAAACGAACAGAGATCATTCTGTCGTTTTTGAGATTGCATCCAAGTACTGCATTTCGAACTCTTTTGTTGACCATGATGGCTACTGCATTTCTTCTGAGGGATTCCTGCCTGCAGTAGTAGATATAATGGTCATCTGAGTTAAATTCACCCATTCCAGTCCATTTTAGTTCACTGATTCCTAGAATGTTGACGTTCACTCTTGCCATCTCCTGTTTGACCACTTCCAATTTGCCTTGATTCATGGACCTAACATTCCAGGTTCCTATGCAATATTGCTCTTTACAGCATTGGACCTTGCTTCTATCACCAGTCACATCCACAACGGGGTATTGTTTTTGCTTTGGCTCCATCCCTTCATTCTTTCTCCACTGATCTCCTTGAGTTAGACAAGGCTGTGGTCCTAGTGTGATTAGATTGACTAGTTTTCTGTGAGTATGGTTTCAGTGTGTCTGCCCTCTGATGCCCTCTTGCAACACCTACCATCTTACTTGGGTTTCTCTTACCTTGGACATGGGGTATCTCTTCACGGCTGCTCCAGCAAAGCGCAGCTGCTGCTCCTTACCTTGGACGAGGGGTATCTCCTCACCGCTGTCCCTTCTGACCTTGAATGTGAAATAGCTCCTCTAGGCCCTCCTGTGCCTGCACAGCCACGGCTCCTTGGAGGTGGGGTTGCTCCTCCCTGCCACCCCCCCCGGCCTCGGGCGTGGGGTAGGTCCTCCCGGCCACCGCCCCTGGCCTCAGATGTGGGGTATCTCCTGTTGGCTGCCGCCCCTGGCCTCAGACATGGAGTAGCTCCTCTCAGCCGTTCCTGCGCCATCGCAGCCTGGCACTCTTGGCCGCTGCCCCTGACCTCGGACGTGGGGTAACTCCTCTTGGCCGCCTCCCCTAGGGCATGGGGTCCTCCAGGCTTCTGCCCCTGACCTTGGACATGGGGTAGCTCCTCTCGGCCGCGCTAAATGCGCCGGTCACAGCCGCCCGCGCCAAGTGCGCCAGTCACAGCCTTGGAATATGGAATGAAGCAGGGCAAAGACTAATAGAGTTTTGCCAAGAAAATACACTGGTCATAGCAAACACCCTCTTCCAACAATACAAGAGAAGACTCCACACATGGACATCACCAGATGGTCAACACTGAAATCAGATTGATTATATTCTTTGCAGCCAAAGTAGAAGCTCTATACAGTCAACAAAAACAAGACCAGGAGCTGACTGTGGCTCAGATCATGAACTCCTTATTGCCAAGTTCAGACTGAAATTGAAGAAAGTAGGGAAAACCACTGGACCATTCAGGTGTGACCTAAATCAAATCCCTTCTGATTATACACTGGAAGTGAGAAATAGATTTAAGGGTCTAGATCTGATAGATAGAGTGCCTGATGAACTATGGAATGAGGTTCGTGACATTGTACAGGAGGTAAGAATCAAGACCTTCCCCATGGAAAAGAAATGCAAAAAAGCAAAATGGCTGTCTGGGAAGGCCTTACAAATAGCTGTGAAAAGAAGAGAAGCAAAAAGCAAGGGAGAAAAGGAAAGACATAAGCATCTGAATGCAGAGTTCCAAAAAATAGCAAGAAGAGATAAGAAAGTCTTCCTCAGCGATCACTGCAAAGAAATAGAGGAAAACAACAGAATGGGAAAGACTAGAGATCTCTTCAAGAAAATTAGAGATACCAAGGGAACATTTCATGCAAAGATGGGCTCGATAAAGGACAGAAATGGTATGGACCTAACAGAAGCAGAAGATATTAAGAAGAGATGGCAAGAATACACAGAAGAACTGTACAAAAAAGATCTTCACGACCCAGATAATCATGATGGTGTGATCACTGACCTAGAGCCAGACATCCTGGAATGTGAAGTCAAGTGGGCCTTAGGAAGCATCACTACGAACAAAGCTAGTGGAGGTGATGGAATTCCAGTTGAGCTATTTCAAACCTTGAAAGATGATGCTGTGGAAGTGCTGCACTCAATATGCCAGCAAATTTGGAAAACTCAGCAGTGGCCACAGGACTGGAAAAGGTCAGTTTCATTCTGATCCCAAAGAAAGGCAATGCCAAAGAATGCTCAAACTACCGCACAATTGCACTCATCTCACATGCTAGTAAAGTAATGCTCAAAATTCTCCAAGCCAGGCTTCAGCAATATGTGAACCATGAACTTCCTGATGTTCAAGATGGTTTTAGAAAAGGCAGAGGAACCAGAGATCAAATAGCCAACATCTGCTGGATCATGGAAAAAGCAAGAGAGTTCCAGAAAAACGTCTATTTCTGCTTTATTGACTATGCCAAAGCCTTTGACTGTGTGGATCACGAGAAACTGTGGAAAATTCTGAAAGAGATGGGAATACCAGACCCCCTGACCTGCCTCTTGAGAAACCTGTATGCAGGTCAGGAAGCAACAGTTAGAACTGGACATGGAACAACAGACTGGTTCCAAATAGGAAAAGGAGTACATCAAGGCTGTATATTGTCACCCTGCTTATTTAACTTCTATGCAGAGTACATCATGAGAAACGCTGGGCTGGAGGAAACACAAGCTGGAATCAAGATTGCCGGGAGAAATCTCAATCACCTCAGATATGCAGATGACACCACCCTTATGGCAGAAAGTGAAGAGGAATTAAAAAGCCTCTTGATGAAAGTGAAAGTGGAGAGTGAAAAAGTTGGCTTAAAGCTCAACATTCAGAAAACGAAGATCATGGCATCCGGTCCCATCACTTCATGGGAAATAGATGCGGAAACAGTGGAAACAGTGTCAGACTTTATTTTGGGGGTTCCAAAATCACTGCAGATGGTGACTGCAGCCATGAAATTAAAAGACGCTTACTCCTTGGAAGAAAAGTTATGTCCAACCTAGATAGCATATTCAGAAGCAGAGACATTACTTTGCCAAAAAAGGTCCGTCTAATCAAGGCTATGGTTTTTCCTGTGGTTATGTATGGATGTGAGAGTTGGACTGTGAAGAATGCTGAGCACCGAACAATTGATGCTTTTGAACTGTGGTGTTGGAGAAGACTCTTGAGAGTCCCTTGGACTGAAAGGAGATCCAACCAGTCCATTCTGAAGGAGACAAGCCCTGGGATTTCTTTGGAAGGAATGATGCTGACGCTGAAACTCCAGTACTTTGGCCACCTGATGCAAAGAGTTGACTCATTGGAAAAGACTCTGATGCTGGGAGGGATTGGGGGCAGGAGGAGAAGGGGACGACAGAGGATGAGATGGCTGGATGGCATCACTGACTCGATGGACGTGAGTCTGAGTGAACTCCGGGAGTTGGTGATGTACAGGGAGGCCTGACATACTGTGATTCATGGGGTCGCAAAGAGTCAGACACGACTGAGCGACTGAACTGAACTGAACTGAACTGAAGAAACCTCCATACTGATCTCCAGACTTCCCTGGTAACTCAGTGGCAAAGAATCTGCCTGAAATGCAGGAGATGCAGGTTCAATCCATGGGTTGGGAAGATCCCCTGGAGAAGAAAATGGCAACCCACTCCAGTATTCTTGCCTGGGAAATCCCATAGACAGAAGAGCCTGGTGGGCTATAGCCAATGGGGTCATCAAAGAGTTGAACACAACTTAGTAACTAAAACAACATCAACATACTGTTCTCCAAGGTGGCTGTATAAACTTAGATTCCCACCAATGATGTAGGAGGGTTCCCTTTTCTCCACACCCTCTCCTTACTGTGTCCCACTTGACAAAAGCAAGGTGAATCTTTAAGTCTATGTTCAATTGCCTTCTATTCACTTTTTTTCCCACAGTGACTGGATAAGGCAAGGTAATGTTTATTTCTGTTCTTCAGTTCAGTTCAGTTCAGTCGCTCAGTCGTGTCCGACTCTTCGCGACCCCATGAATCGCAGCACGCCAGGCCCCCCTGTCCATCACCAACTCCCGGAGTTCACTCAGACTCACGTCCATCGAGTCGGTGATGCCATCCAGCCATCTCATCCTCTGTCGTCCCCTTCTCCTCCTGCCCCCAATCCCTCCCAGCATCAGAGTCTTTTCCAATGAGTCAACTCTTCGCATGAGGTGGCCAAAGTACTGGAGTTTCAGCTTTAGCATCAGTCCTTCCAAAGAAATCCCAGGGCTTGTCTCCTTCAGAATGGACTGGTTGGATCTCCTTTCAGTCCAAGGGACTCTCAAGAGTCTTCTCCAACACCACGGTTCAAAAGCATCAATTCTTCAGGGCTCAGCTTTCTTTACAGTCCAACTCTCACATCCATACATGACCACAGGAAAAACCATAGCCTTGACTAGACGGACCTTTGTTGGCAAAGTAATGTCTCTGCTTTTTAATATGCTATCTAGGTTGGTCATAACTTTCCTTCCAAGGAGTAAGCGTCTTTTAATTTCATGGCTGCAGTCACCATCTGCAGTGATTTTGGAGCCCAGAAAAATAAAGTCTGACACTGTTTCCACTGTTTCCCCATCTATTTCCCAAGAAGTGATGGGACCAGATGCCATGATCTTCATTTTCTGAATGTTGAGCTTTAAGCCAACTTTTTCACTCTCCTCCTTCACTTTCATCAAGAGGCTTTTTAATTCCTCTTCACTTTCTGCCATAAGGGTGGTGTCATCTGCATATCTGAGGTTATTGATATTTCTCCCGGCAATCTTGATTCCAGCTTGTGTTTCCTCCAGCCCAGCGTTTCTCATGATGTACTCTGCATAGAAATTAAATAAGCAGGGTGACAATATACAGCCTTGACGTACTCCTTTTCCTATTTGGAACCAGTCTGTTGTTCCATGTCCAGTTCTAACTGTTGCTTCCTGACCTGCATACAGGTTTCTCAAGAGGCAGGTCAGGGGGTCTGGTATTCCCATGTCTTTCAGATTTTCCCACAGTTTATCGTGATCCACACAAAGTCTTTGGCACTGTTCTTAGCTATATTAGCAAAGTTAATAAATTAAGTTAAAGGATCTAAACAATGTCAATAGATCTTGGACCACTAGTCACAAGCCACTAAAAGAAAATTATTTTACTTCGTTGTTTAATAGCAAATTGCTAATTGTTGGCGGGATTTATTTATGCATATTTTTGTTTACAGAGCTTGAATTTTTAAAGTACTATAGATACTTAAAGAAATAGACATACATCAGATGCGATAGAGAAGGAAGGGAACTGGTACACAAGTTACAGAAAGACTTGACACTTTAATAAATTTAAATAAATTCAAATAGAGTACCAAGAACAAAATTCTGAGCTTTGCTCCTAACAACTGTATGTTCACACAAGGTGAGAGAATGAAATGTAGCCAATGTGATTTCATCATTATTCTATTTCCTGAATGTTCTTGCTTGGCAGCCCATATCTGTGAAAACAGTTCAATACAACCTAAGGCTACGTCCCCAGGGCTGTCGAATTGCTTTCTCTTTCCACATAGAATTACAAAAAAAAAAAAAAAAAAAAACACTGCAGATTACATGCACAACCATAAAATAAATCCCTGTTTACTTTCTGGGCCAACCTACTCACCATCTTATCTACAGTGGTTACAGTCATCTTGTTTACTTTTGCACCTTATCTAATACTACAAAATCAGCAGTGTATTTATCAACCTTGCTTTCCTTCCCCCTTCACAAAGAATGCTCTCTAGCCTCTCCAGTTTAGAGATTGGAATTAAGAAATTACATAAAATAAATGCTTCATTGGCAGGCAGATTCTTATCCACTGTACCACCAGAAAAGTCCTGTATCCATAGTTCTGCTTATTCTGGGCATTTCATATAAATAGAATCGTATACTACATGCTCTTTTGTGACTGGCTTCTTTTACAGAGAATAATGTTTTCAAGATTCATCCATGTTGTAGCATGAATTTGATTTCATTCTTTTTAAATGACTGAATAATATTTCATTATGTGGATAGGCCACATTTGTTTATCTATTTGTTTATTGATGGGCATTTGGGTTGTTTCCACTTCTGGGCTATTATGAATAATGTTGCCATAACATTTGTTTCTAAGTTTCTGTGTGGACATATGTTTCTAATTCTCTGGAGTTTATACCTAGGAACAGAACTGCTGGTGAAATGGTAACTCTATTTTTAACTTTTTGATGAGCAGCCAAATTGTTTTCTAAGGCAGCTACATCATTTTGCATTCTAATCAGTAATACACAAGGATTTCAGTTTCTCCACATTATTGCCAATACTAGTTATTTTCCATTAAAAATTATTAGATTTTCTTAGTGGATATGAAGTGATTTCTCATTGTGGATTTGATTTACATTTCCCTGATGTCTAATAGTGTCAAACATCTTTTCACGTACTTCTTGGCCATTTGTATTTTGTCTTTGGGGACATGTATATTTAAGTATTTTGCTTGCTTTTCAGTTGGGTTGTTTGTTACTTTGTTGTTGAGTTGTAAGATTTCTTTACATATTCTGAATACTCACCTTTATCAGATCTACAATTTACAAATATTTTTCTCCCATTCTCTGTGTTGTCTTTTCACTTTCTTAATAGTGTCCTCTGAAGCAGAGAGATTTTAATTTTGATGTATTCCGATTTGTTTATTTTTCTTTAGTTGCTTATGCTTTTGGTGTCATATCTAAGAATCTATTATATAATCCAAAGTCATGAAGATTTACTATTACATTTTCTTCAATGTAGCTTCTTCCAAACCCTTACAAAACAAAACCAAAATAGCACAGCAGTACAGTGGACAGACAAAAGACTGAAGAGTGTGCTTTAACAGTCTTAAGTAGAGAATTTATTTCCAAATCTAGTCATTATGACTACATTTAAACAAGTTAGATTTATTTTCTTGGGCTCCAAAATCACTGTGGACAGTGACTGCTGGCATGAAATTAAAAGTCACTTGCACCTTGGAAGAAAAGCTATGACAAACCTAGACAGTGTATTAAAAAGCAAAGACCTAAGTTTGCCAACAAATGTCCCTATAGTCAAAGCTGTGGTTTTTCCAGTAATCATGTACAGATGTGAGAGTTGGACCATATGAAGGCTGAGCACTGAAGAATTGATGTTTTCTACTTGTGGTGCTGGAGGAGACTCTTAAGAGTCTCTTGGACTCCAAGGAGATCAAACCAGTCAATCCTAAAGGAAATTAACCCTGAATATTCACTGGAAGGACTGAGGCTGAAGCTGAAGCTCCAATAATTTGGCTACCTGATGCAGAGAGGCAACTCATTGGAAAAAACCCTGATTCTGGGAAAGATTGAGGGCAGGAGGAGAAGGCGGAGACAGAGGATGAGATGGTTGGCATCATCAACTTAATAGACATGAGTTTGGGCAAACTCCAGGAGACAGTGAAGGACAGGGAAGCCTGGCATGTTGCAGTCCTTGGGGTCGCAAAGAGTCAGACACTACTGAGTGACTGAACAACAAAAATATATACAAACATGGTCTTAAAACTTCTGGTTTTGCATGTAAGGAACTTGGAAGTTGCCACTCCCTTCTGCCAAGTAAAAGAATGAATGGACTAAAAAGTAAACTTTTAGAATTCATAAAAGGAGAAAGGACATAGGGCAAACCACTCTCCCCAAAACTGGAGAGATAGACACAGAGCCCTAAGTTACTAGAGCAGAACAGAGTTTGAAAACAGGAAATGCCACAGGAACTAGCGCCAGGAGAGAAAGCCTGAACTATAATTGATTTGCTGGAGGATCAGTGTCGACAACTCTGAGAGTGAAAAACTCCAGGAAGGAGTCTTCCCTGGCGGTCCAGTGATTAGACTCTGTGCTTCCACTGCAGGGGACTCAGGTTCCATCCCTGGTCCTTAATGGCATGTGGCACAGCCAAACAAAAACTTTTAATTAAGAAAAACAACTCCAAGGGGATCCACTCACAGGTAAATCCACAATACTGTGAGATTTATCTCCGGGAGCTTGACGAGGTTCCCACAGAAATATCAGAAATACTCACTCATGCAGGGGAAGGGGAAAGGAAATACTGTGAAATATGAGAGCACTCTGTCCTTCTTAACTAGGCCTACCCAGTGGAAACTAGTTAACTGGAGCCTGATCTACCACGGTTTTATCAAACCCTAACAGATATGGAGAAAGGGAAGTACCCAACTCCAGCCCACTGAAGCTATCCTGTCCTACCTAAGAGGGGAGGCAGAGAAAAAAAAAAGAAAAAAAACTTGAGAAACATTTGCAAAGTTCATAGTCCAGAGGCATAGGCTTACTGAGAGACTGAGATCTACTAATAATCACAGAACAACTGAACACTTCCTCTCCCTCATACACACCTCACCAGCACATTACTAAAGGCCTGTTTACAGCAGTGTTTTTAAACAGTACATCTTGGCTGGCCTTTCAAGGAAAAAAAAAAAAAAATCACAAGGTATACTAATAGGCAAAAGACAATTTGAAGAGACAGAGCAATCATCCAAGCCAAACATGCAGGAATGTTAGAATTATCAGGCCAGAAATTTAAAACAACTATCATGAATATACTAAGAGTTCTAGTCGGAAAATGTAGGCAGTATGGGCAAGAACAAAAGGGCAAACATTAACTGGAAAAATAGATGCAGCCCCATGTTCATTGCAGCGTTATTTACATTAGCCAAGACGTGGAAACAACCTAATTGTCCTTCAACAGATGGCTGAATAAAGAAAATGTGAGATATATATTCTATAATATTCTAGTTTTGGAAACAGTGGCAAACATTTGTCATCCCTGAGTTCAGTTCAGTTCAGTCACTCAGTCGTGTCCGACTCTTTGCGACCCCATGGACTGCAGCACGACAGGCTTCCCTGTCCATCACCAAGTCCCAGAGCCTACTCAAACTCATGTCCATCACATCAGTGATGCCAACCAACCTTCTCATCTTCTGTCGTCCCCTTCTCCTCCTGCCTTCAATCATTCCCAGCATCAGGGTCTTTTCCAATGAGTCAGCTCTTCGCATCAGGTGGCCAAAGTATTGGTTTTCAGCTTCAACATCAGTCCTTCCAATGAATATTCAGGGCTGATTTCCTTTAGGATGGACTGGTTGGATCTCCTTACAGTCCAAGGGACTCTCAAGAGTCTTCTCCAACACCACAGTTCAAAAGCATCAATTCTTCAGTGCTCAGCTTTCTTTACAATCCAACTCTCACATCCATACATGACTACTGGAAAAACCATAGCTTTGACTAGACGGAACTTTGTTGGCAAAGTAATGTCTCTGCTTTTTAATATGCTGTCTAGATTGGTCATACCTTTTCTTCCAAGGAGCAAGCATCTTTTAATTTCATGGCTGCAGTCACCATCTGCAGTGATTTTGAAGCCCCCCAAAATAAAGTCTATCACTGTTTCCATTCTTTCCCCATCTATTTGCCATGAAGTGATGGGACGAAGAATTGATGCTTTTGAACTGTGGTGTTGGAGAAGACTCTTGAGAGTGCCTTGGACTGCAAGGAGATCCAACAAGTCCATTCTGAAGATCAGCCCTGGGATTTCTTTGGAAGGAATGATGCTAAAGCTGAAACTCCAGTACTTTGGCCACCTCATTTGAAGAGTTGACTCATTGGAAAAGACTCTGATGCTGGGAGGGATTGGGGGCAGGAGGAGAAGGGGACGCCAGAGGATGAGATGGCTGGATGGCATCACTGACTCGATGGACGTGAGTCTGAGTGAACTCCTGGAGTTGGTGATGGACAGGGAGGCCTGGCGTGCTTCGATTCATGGGGTCGCAAAGAGTCTGACACGACTGAGCTACTGATCTTATCTGACCTGACCTGATGGAACCAGATGTCACGATCTTCGTTTTCTGAATGTTGAGCTTTAAACCAACTTTTTCACTCTCCTCTTTCACTTTCATCAAGAGACTCTAGTTCTTCTTTGCTTTCTGCCAAAGGGGTGGTGTCATGTGCATATCTGAGGTTATTGATATTTCTCCCATCAGTCTTGACTCCAGCTTGTGCTTCATACAGCCTGGCATTTCACATGATATACTCTGCATAGAAGTTAAATATGCAGGGTGACAATATACAGCTTTGATGGACTCCTTTCCTGATTTGGAACCAGTCTATTGTTCCATGTCCAGTTCTAACTGTTGCTTCTTGACCTGCATATGGATTTCTTAGGAAGCAGGTCAGGTGGTCTGGTATTCCCATCTCTTTCAGAATTTTCCAGTTTGTTGTGATCCACACAGTCAAAGGCTTTGGTGTAGTCAGTAAAGCAAAAGTAGATGTTTTTCTGGAACTCTCTTGCTTTTTCAATGATCCATTGGATGTTGGCAATTTGATCTCTGGTTCCTCTGACTTTTCTAAATCCAGCTTGAATATTTGGAAGTTCATGGTTCACATACTGTTGAAGGCTGGCTTGGAGAATTTTGAGCATTACTTTGCTAACGTGCGATGAATGCAATTGTGCGGTAGTTTGAACATTCTTTGGCATTGCCTTTCTTTGGGATTGGAATGAAAACTGACCTTTTCCAGTCCTGTGACCAGTGCTGAGTTTTCCCGATTTGCTGGCATATTGTGTTGAGGGAAGGCAAACATGTGTCCTTGGCAACTCACAAAATCCTAGGGATAGGAGTAGCAGAGAAGCTCCAAGAAAAGAAAGTTCAACTGGTATATTTATGAGAGTATCAGAATATGGATCCATGTCAATGGTTCATCCTATTATCTAGTACATCACTGGATTATAATTTTGCTTCCTAAATATCTTTGAAATCCATCTATTTCATCTCTCTTGCCATTATTCCTAGTCCAAACTATCACAGTCTCTTTATTACTGCAATAGCCTCTTAAATGCTTCCCATGATTCACTTTTGTTAAATTTCAATGTATTTTTTGCCAAGCAAGCAGAGTTATGTTTCTAAAAGACAAATCTGATTGTTCCCTTCTTCTGCTTAAAATCTTTCAGTTGTTTCATATTACTCTTTTTAAGATCTTATCAGGGTCTACAAGATTCTGCTTGACTGATTCATCAACTACCTTTTCTCCTTGATCTCACAAGATACTCTAGCCCCATGCACTCTAGTGACATCAACACTTCATTTCCTATAAATAGAAGTTCTCAATAAATTTATAACAGAAAAATGAACTGTTAGGTAGGTTCTTCCACCAATGAAATTCCCCAGATCCTTTATTTCAGTTGGGAATTTTTTTCTCAAATTCATCAGCCGCATGCCTTTGGCCAGCTTCCATCAGCTATCATCCTTTCACTGGAGTTTTCTTTCAGCTTTCTTCCCTCCTGCTTTGTTACTTCACCACAGTTAGAACAAAACCACTGCCACTCTAGACCACTTAGGGTCCTGTCCTGTCACTATTTCTCTAAATTGCAGCAAAATACACATAAAATAAAATTGCGTATCTTAAATCATTTGTAAGTGTACCGTTCAGTAGTATATTAACTGAATACACTAACTGAATATACTAGTAGTATATATTAACATTGTTGTACAACCAATCTCCAGAACTCTTTCAACTTGCAAACCCCAAACTGTGTACCTGTTTCCAACTTCCCATTCTCTAATCCTCTCAATTACTATTTTACTTACTGCCTGTATGCATTTGACTACTCTAGTTCTCTCATATAAGAATTGTACAGTATCTGTCCTTTTGTGATTAGCTTATCCACTTTTGTCCTCAAAGTTTATCCATATTGAAGCATATGTTAGAATTTCCTTCCTCTTCACAGCTGAAAAATATACCATTGTGTATATAACACATTTTGTGTCTCTTTTCATCTGTTGATGGACACTGGGGTGGCTTCTACCTTTTGGCTATTGTGAGTAGTGCTAACATAGATGTAAAATCTCTCTCCAAACCATGCTTTCAATTTTTTGTGTTTAAATCCAGAAATGGAATTGCTGGATCATATGGTAATTTTATGTTTAGTTTCTTGAGGAATCACCATACTGTTTTCTTCCATAGTAGCTTCATGATTTTATATTCCCACCAATAGGGAACAGGAGTTCCAATTTCTCCACACTCTTGCCAACATCTGTTCTGTTCTTTTGTTACTAACCATTTTAATGGGTGCAGGGTGTTATCTCATTGTGGTTTTGATTTGCATTTCCCTAATGATTAATGGTGTTGAGCAGCTGTTTGTGTGCTCATTGGCCATTTGCTTATCTTCTTTGAATAAATATCTATTCAAGTCCTTTGCTTATTTTCAGATTGCAGGGTTTTTGTTGTTGAGTTTAAAGTTATCCATATATTCTCGATATTATTCTGAGTACTTATTAGAAACACGATTCACAAATATTTTCTCAGATTCCATAGGTTACCTTTTCACTCTTTTGTCTTTTGATGCAAAGTTTTTATTTTGATGTTATCCAATTTATCTATCTTTACTTTCTTCACCTGTGCTGTTGGTGTCATTTCCAATGAGTCTTATTAGTTTGTATTTTTATACTGGAATCAGATATAGATAAAATAATAAATGGGAAATACTGAGTTTAAAAGAATAAAGTTTCCACATAGAGTCCACATTGATGCCTACTTTATCCATAACTATACAGTCTTATTTTTCTTGGAGCTCTATATTCTGCTTTTTTTCCATGATGCAATATAAACATCTGGTTCAAACCTATAGGTGTTTTCCTTCTATATATTGTCAAGTCTTACCTCTGACAAAATATTCAATCCTGCCAACATTCCTTATTTGACAATATTTCTGCCACTTTGAAATCTGAATTACCCCTTGGCTTCAGCTGTGCTGTTGTGCTTGACTCTATAGCGGTGTTTCTTACTGAAAGGAGAAAAGACTCCTCTGGGATTTCTCATGCACACCTTCCCACACAGCCCACCAGTTGAGAATCACAGCTGTACAGGAGCCAGCAGCCTTTCTTCCTGCACACCACTGCTGGTCTCATGACTCACTTTCCTGTCTGGGCTCCAAAGAGATTCTCCATGTTGATTGGAGATCAGCCCATAATGCTGATTTGATCATTCCCTTTTTTCTTTTTCCTTAATATTTATTTGGCTGTATCTAGTCTTAGTTGCAGCATGCAGAATCTTTTTTAGTTGTGGCAACTGCAGCATGCAGGATCTTTAGTTGTGGCATATGAACTCTTAGTTGCGGCATGTGGGATCTGGTTCCTTAATAAGGGATCAAACCTGGGCCCCTTGCAGGGGTAGCCCAGAGTTTTAGCCCCTGGACCACAAGGGAAGTCCTTCCCTTTTTCAAGAAAGTTTCTGTGGGTTCTCTCATCAGGTAATCCAATTTCTCTGATGTCTGGCTTCTCCCTTCATTCAACCTAATGCATCTGGGCCAGACAGAACCAAAGCATCACACCCAAACTGGCAGCATTCAGTAGGCAACAACCTGAGGGGTAGATGAGTAAGGTGGTAGACCAATAGCAATGAAGGGGCATCTAACTGGCAGTGAAATGGCTTCCCAAAGAGAAAAACAGGTTAGACTTAAATGGTACCTCCAGCTACCCAGGTCAGGACCTGAATGCCATCTTAACTCCTTTCTTCCCTGCTGCCCTCAAATCTAGTGCCAAGTTCTCTCAACTTCCTCAGTTCAGTTCAGTCGCTCAGTTGTGTCCAACTCTTTGCAACCCCGTGGACTGCAACATACCAGGCCTCCCTGTCCATAGCCAACTCCCAGAGTCTCCCCAAACTCATGTCCATCGAGTTGGTGATGCCGTCCAACCATATTATCCTCTGTTGTCCCCTTCTCCTCCCACCTTCAAATCTTTCCCAGTATCAGGGCCTTTTCCAAAGAGTCAGCTCTTCACATCAGGTGGCCAAAGTATTGGAGTTTCAGCTTCAACATCAGTCCTTCCAATGAATATTCAGGACTGATTTCCTTCAGGATGGACTGGTTGGATCTCCTTGCAGTCCAAGGGACTCTCAAGAGCCTTCTTCAACAGCACAGTTCAAAAGCATCAATTCTTCAGTGCTCAGCTTTCTTTATAGTTCAACTCTCACATCCATACATTACTGGAAAATCCATAGGTTTGACTAGACAGACCTTTGTTGGCAAAGTAACATCTCTGCTTTTTAATATGCTGTCTAGGTTGGTCACAATTTTTCTTCCAAGGAGTAAGCATCTTTTAATTTCATGGCTGCAGTCACCATCTGCAGTGATTTTGGAACCCCCAAAAATAAAGTATTTACCTCCTCAATACTCCTTAAATCCATTTATTTCCATCCACTTCCCCTATTAGTAACTCAATTCAGGCCATCGTCATCTCTCATTAGAGGCTCTTTTCATGCCCCTTTGCAGTGTAGGAGAGGAAAACAGATTTTCCCTCTACCATTCTGAATTCTTGGCTAAAAACAGATTAACAAGAGAAAACAGTTTATTAACACTATGCTGCATGTATACACTGGAGATAACCAGGAAAAAAAAAGGGTAAAACTTTCTGAGATGGACCAAGCCACTACTTTAAATACCATCCTCAGCTAAATACAAAGGAAAGATTTGGGGAGTACGGGGTGGGGAAAAGGCAATTTACAGGAAGGTGAGAGAAGGAAGTTTCTCAGCAAAAATTGCCCTGCTGGCAGATAAATCTCAGGTTAAAAAGTTTTATCTGGTAAAGGTCTCTTCCGGGTATAGGTCACCCTTCTAATGTAAATTTTCTTTATGAATGTAGATTTCGCTTACAAAAAGGTAACTCCTACCCTGTTTTCAGAGCTTCTGCTGTGTTTGCAGTTTTCAAAAAAAAAAAAAAAAAATCAGCTCAAAGTAACTCAATGTGCCAGAGATATATTAGGGTGGCATATTCAGGTGTCAGTACCAAGATCTTACTGATTACAGACAAATCTGATTTTTTACAAAAATATATTAACCCAACTACTGAGCTCCCACTTTGTGTGAAGCTTTACACTAGTGACACTTCACACATTATCTCATTTTATTCAACCCTCCAAAATCCTATGAGGAAGGATTATCAGTCCCACTTTACAGATGAGAAAAATAAGGCTCAAAGAAGTAACAGACAAGTTACAAGATGGTTCCATGCCCAGTGGAAGCAAAATTTAAAGCTAACTCTGGCTTCCAAATCTACTTGATTTAGAAACATGTACTTGTGAGGTATGTCTGGCTGTCAAATGACAAAAATAATACAACTTGGTAATGAGTTTGATGTTCTTTATTCAAGGAAGAACAGTCCAAGGATTGGTGGAGTGCAGTGCCTGGCAAGCAGCAGAGCACCCTTACTGAGAGATTTTGGGCAAGTGCTATTTTTACAGGGATTAGAAGAGGCAAGGCAGGAATGACATGATTGGCTAGGAGGTCAGGAATTACCTTCTAAGGTGAACAGGCCCTATTTTCTCGGGCAAGGTAAGCTAGCTAAACTGAGTTGGAGCATTGTGATTGGTGTAAGTTAGGCTTTCTGGACAGTCCAGGCTGACTTAGGTTTAGATTTGTGACATGGGACAGGCCACTGGGGCAGCCTCCATTTTGTGCATCCTGATCATATGAATTAACTTTATCATGCCCCTAAACAGTACGCAACTCAAAATCTGGGTTAAATGGAAAAAACAAACAAATTTCTTTCTAGGTCCAGAGACCCAAATCTCATCTGTTAGCATTATACTTTGACCTGCCTGTTTCTCTTTCTACTTGGGTCTATACGAAGGGTTGGCAAAGTATGGATCACAAACCATAGTTTGCCTCCTGAGTTAAGAATGGTTTTTACATGTTGTAGTATTGTATTTATAGTTAGAAATATGTATCTGGTCTTCATCCCCGTATCTGGCACAGAACCCTTAATAGTTTATAATAGTGAGAAATTGGAAAAAAACCTAAATTATTGGAAACTAGTTTTTACTATATGGTGAGTAAATTTTGATGTACCCAGAATATAGAATATGACAAAGCCATAAGAAATTAAGCCATAGAAGAATATTTATTGACATGGGAAAATGTTAACAATATACCTCTATATGAAATATGCAAGATACAAAACAGTATATACAGTTTAATACCATTTTTATGGAAAGAAAAATAGCCATATATACAAAATCATGCATAGGAAAAAAATAGAAGCATACCAAATGTTAATAACGTTATCTCTAGACAGTGGAATTACAAGTGGCTATAGAATTTTCACAATAAATTTTACCTGCCTTCCAAACAGTATCTGCTTCATGCTATTCTTTCTTGGTTGTGATCAATTTGATATAATTTCTCTTCAAATAGGCTCTGTATCATGATATATACCTCCAAATCATACTGCTATTCCATTTAAAAAGTAGATGCTACTGGCTCTTTCATACTGGCATATGGAGAATATTTTTAACTCACACAATATACTATAAAATATGCCACAGCATAGATCTGGCTATAGAAAATTATTATTTGGAGAATTTGAAAACCTTCTAATAGAGAGAAATTTTAAATAGACAAAAGGATACTATAACTAGTTAGGGGTCCATAATGAAGAGTGTGAAATAACTCAGGTTCCATAACTGGAGACTTCTGGATCTCTCCTTTTTACTGGGCAAAGGATATTAGAGTTTTTTTAGTCTGGAAAATGTGGTTAATAAAAGAAGCAAAAATAAGTTGTTGTTGTTGTTGCTGTTAAGTAAGGGAAAATGGGATCAGAGATTAAAAGGTTTTCTATAAAGATGAATCCCAGGGACAGGGGAGCCTGGTGGGCTGCCGTCTATGGGGTCGCAGAGTCGGACACAACTGAAGTGACTTAGAAGCAGCAGCATAAAGATGTAAATAAATGTTAGATAAAACAGCTAGAAAGAAATTCAAATTTGGTGTTGCAGAAAAATTAACTCACATTTTTCTGTAGCACCAGTTCTTACTGTTTTTTATCTTCTTTGACAGGTTTTGACAGGCCAAAACTGTAAAATCATTTTAATGTTAATAGCCTTTAAGTTCTTTAACAGTTAATACATAAAACATACTTTTTCATGGAATTTGAGGTAAATGTTTTAAATAAATATGGGTTACAACAATTAAACACACTGACAACAAATGTAATTTAGATTTTACCTCTTAGAATCCATTCTAGAGTAAAGCAGTTTACTAAATTCTAATTAAAAATCCCAAGTCAAGATGTTGGATCTCCTAAAATTAAAACATTAGAGAATAGAAAAAAAAACAATGTGTCCACTTTTCTTTGATGTTTTCCATGCTCCAGCACCATTCCAAACTGCTTCCTTATTTCTGTTCCCTCTCTTTGGAAGAGAATTTCAGGCAAATCTGTGACTAACTAATAATTTTTAATAGTTGCTTACAACTATTATCTGAAAGGGAATAGTTAATGACTTATAATACCTCACAGATAAATTTATTTTCTAAATGCCTAGAGTCCCGGGGACAGGGGAGCCTGGTGGGCTGCCGTCTATAGGGTCGCACAGAGTCGGACACGACTGAAGCGACTTAGCAGTAGCAGCAGCAGTAGTGGTAAACTGTACAACTTGCAAATGAAAAAAGCAACTTTTATAAAAAATTGATGAAAGGAAGATTTTATAAGAATGGGGGGAAAAAAAAAGAGGGATTTTTCTCTGTTTCTCCCATCAAAGATGCGTTCCTTCTCTCCACAAATTATGGAGTTGAGAAAGATAGCTGGAGTATGAATAGGAAAAGTGCGCCGCATTCACAGAACTACACGGCACACCGCCACTCTGCAGCAGCGGTGTCCTGCCACCTCTATGCCATTCCACAAATGCCCCGTTAACCCAGCACAGTTGTGGCACAGTTCTAACTCCTCAATGAAGATCACAAGAAAAGTACTTCCAGGTTGTTCGAAGAAACCAGACTACTACACCAATACATTTCAGCGGTGGGAGGAGACTACTGGCACACCACATTTATTGCTTAACAGTACAAGAATTAAACAAAAAAGTAGAGACTAGAAAATCACTTTGAAAATTCACAAACACCAATTTGCAACAGAAAACTGAGGCATAACACTTAAGCTAACAAATCTGTTAGATGAATTATCACTTCAGCACATTAACTGCAGGTGTATACTCCTGGACTTTCACTTAATCCATTACGCCATGATGAACAATATAAGATGAAAGGTGACAGACTTATGAACTAAAATCACAAGAAGAAACTCTTGAAGATCAATCTTCAGTGAGCCCCTAGTCCAATAAACCATAAAGAACAGTAAAAGGTAATACTCACTTAACAAAATGAGAATCCCAATGATGAGAAATCAGGTATTTATGTTCCTCTAGAGACACTTCTTCCCCACCTAACAAAGGCACTTGACATGTAATGAAATGGACAGTTAACTCAGGTACTGCCCTGGGCAACTGTTACCCTTCTAAAATTAGATGCAGTGGTGATTAACTTCAAATTAATCCTTCTGAATCAGCCTGAAACACACATGAAAATATCACAAGTTCTCTATTTTGGCAGATGATATAACCAAAGAACAAAAAATATGCTGGTGTTCACAATGAATTGGCTGACTTGAACAGTCCAGGATTCTCTCTCTGCACAATATATTCTTGGATGACCAGGGAATTTGTATATAATTATATGCAAATTAACCTTTCATATAGTTTCAGATGTTAATGTTCACTCCTTTTCTTGTCTTTTCTTATTTTTTTATTCTTTCCCAAAGCCTTAGATGATTCCTCCTGAAAAAGACGTAAATTAATGTAGTATCTTCCTACACTTGAAAAGTGAAAGTCAAGTCGCTCAGTTGTGCCCGACTCTTTGTGACCCCATGGACTGTAGCCTACCAGACTCCTCTGTCCATGGGATTCTCCAGGCAAGAATACTGGAGTGGGTTGCCATTTCCTTCTCCAGGGGATCTTCCCGACCCAGGGATCGAACCCAGATCTCCCGCATTGCAGGCAGATGCTTTAACCTCTGAGCCACCAGGGAAGCTCTTAGGAATCTTCAATCTAGTCATATAGAATACGCAGAATAGTGAAAGTGTAATTACTTCCATATGTACCATCTTTCCGTTTTATAGGGCTCTTTCACTTATCACACTCTATTTTAATATTTCCAAAACAATCAAGGATAATCAAAGAAAACATTTATCTCAGTTATCTAACAGATTTATATTTGAGTTATTTCAATATTATTTATAAGCTTACTTTTTTATTGGGCTTCCCTGGTGGCTCAGACAGTAAAGAATTTGCCTGCAGTGCAGGAGACCATAGGTCAGGAAGATCACCTAGAGAGGGAATGGCTACCCACTCCAGTATTCTTGCCTGGAGAATTTTATTATTTTCTGTGAATATATATATTTTGTCCATGCTGCAGAGCTTGAGGGACTGAACCCATGTCCCTGCAGTGGAAGCCTACAGTCCTACCACAGGACCCCTAGGGAATTCCCCTTAATGTTTTTTAATCTACTGTTTATTTTCCAAAGTAAGGCAGCAAAATTTAAATGAATTAGATATGAACGTATCTGAAATATGAAACAAAAACCTCAAAATATGAAGGAAGAAGGCATCTAAAGGCATGCCAGGGAAAAGGGGATATGCTTTGACACTAACAGAGAATATTAGAATTTTACGGATGTTTTTAAAAACCATCCAGTTCACTGTAGCATTAGCTACAACTTCTACAGGCCTCAGCTTTAGGGAGTGGAAACTGACTGGTCTTAAGGTTTTTATAAAACCCCATGAATCTACGAAATTAAGGTCTGAAGAGATGAACCAATCTGCCCAAGATCACACGAGTCAATCATATTGTTCTGACCAAAACCTAAGCCTCTAGTTTCCTAGTTCAATGGTTCTTCCAATATATGTCACTCATTCTAATTCACTCTTAATTTTCTTTTTCATGTTTTTCTTTCAATCTCACAGGCAATAGTGAGATACTCTTTAGATATAGTATCAGTAACCACTTACTGGTGAATTTGTGTAGTTCTTCTCCACTAGAATATTTCTGGCACAGTTGTTGATATGTTTGAAGCGATCTGGTCCGAGCAGAACCCCTCCATACCAGCGTGATACCACCACCATGACATCTCTCACATTCAAAATCTGTTATTTTCAGAAGCATAATTATATACAGATATGGACAAGGACAAATGTGAGTTCTAAAGAAAAATGAAAAAAATATATATATACACACATATAAAATTGCACATAAAATTTCCCCCTGACTTTAATGGCATAACCATGAGTGAGCAGAGTGAGATTAATAACAACTGAGGGGACAGATGTTAGAATGAGAAGGGAATGTGGAAAGCAATCACTGTGCTCCAGTGTCCTCAAATCCCAAACCTGGGGGCCACCAGTCAGAGTGAAAGGGAGGCCATGCAGTAGGTTCCAGTTCTTGGTAACTTCAACCAGAATAGCTGAGCTTAGGCAGGTTTCTACTCCTACGTCAAACAGCAACACAAAACCTGCTTCTGCACAAACTGCTAGATAGAACTGAGGCTGTATGAGTAATCGCTGGTGCCTTCCGGTAAGGTCTGCCACAGTTTGACACTTGTCAGATGTTGCCCTTAACATGAAGCCCACCAGTCTACAGGCCTGACCCCCACCAAGTTCCTATTAAGGGAAGGCCCTGGTTAGAAAACAAAGCACTACATCCAATGGCAGAACAAACTACAGCAGCTACCTTAGGGGAAAAAAATCAATCCATTCTTAAAATTAATGAGCACTCAATCATCACCAGACAGATGAAGAAAATCCAGCAGCATGAAAGAGAAAGGACAAGATAAACTAAAATGGACAAGGAGAAATTTAAGGAAGGAAACATCTGGAAAAAGAAACTCTAGTATACTCAGAAAAATTTTAGAAGACACTGCATTCATAAAAGCAGAACAGCAAGCACACTATGAAAAGGGAAAAATAGAGAACAAGAAAGAACTCCTGAAAATTAAATATGGTTGCTAAAAAAAACATTTTTTATTCAACAGAAATTTTGGAAGGCAGTCAAGAAAATGTCTCAGAACATAAAGCAATGAAATGGACAACTTAATAAAAAAAAGAAACATTCTGGATCTACCCAGAAGTCCAATATCCAACCAACATGAGTTTTACAAAGACAGAACAGAGAAAACAGAGGAGAGCAAACTGTCATGAAGAAAAAATGATAACTTTTTCCAGAGCTGTAGATAATCTTCTATTGTCTATCACTGGAACAGCTTGAAAGCACAGCACAAGTTATCAACCTTTTGCTTTCTGCCCCATATCCAGTGGTCAAAATTGTCTCTCAATCAATGTTTAAAAATTATCTACTAATAAAACCAAATATGGCTCAATATATATCATATAACTGACTGACTTATTCCTAAATGGAGCTCTGTTTGGTTGAGAAATTTTACGGCTCACAGAACAGGATTGACAGGGTTTAACTCACACTTACCTCCATGAGATGGAGAAGACGCCCACCAGCTGCTGTTTCCCCGTCATCCTCACAGTCCTGTAAGAAGGTCTGCTTATCCTCACAGTATATTCTAGAAATCCATATCACAGTGTTATACTTTGAAACCTTGAAATACTGTAATAAAAGTTATACCCCTTCATACTTGTTGCCATTAATTTACTTCCAAAATTAGCATATTTATTTAAAAAAATCTTTCTTGATATATATTGGTTATATTTTTACTGATGATTTACTATCCAATATGCTTCCCTTTCTATATTCTGGAAAGTTAAAAATCAAGGGTACTTCCTGTGAATCAGAAATGCTACAATTTCAGAAAGTGAGCTTACACATCTGACACTCTGCTTCTTTTAATCTTGAAGCTGAGATTAGAGAGAGTAGTCACTAAAAAACGTTTACTGAGAGTCAGCTGTCTGAACATTACACATAAGAGGCACTAACAATGGTATAAAGGAAACAGGTGGTATACTGTAATCAGAGAGCCTAATCTCTAGTGAAGGAGACAAAAAGTACATTAAAAAAGATGGAGGTGCTAAAACCAACCTAAGTCAATATTTTATACTTTTCTAACATCTTATTCTAGCCACGAAGCATTTATCTTCCCCACTATAAGGACTGTAAGATTAATTTTTCTCCATAATTTCCCCCTGGATAGTTATCAGTATCAGAAATAAGTCACAGTGTTTTTACGCATTTAAATTATCTAGAAAGTTAGCATCTGGGATAATAAATAGGGCTACACTATAGTTGAATAAGCTTGGCAACTAAGTAAGAGGTATAAAAAGAAAACAGTGCCAGTTAAGATATGCCATCTAGTGGATTTTTTAGGCCCCTACAAATAGTAATATTCTATCTAGGACTAGGCAAATATAGCAAAGATATCTTTCCAGCTATTGTGATAAAAAGCCAAACACTACCTTATCTATACACCTAAGTCAACTTTATTAATTTTATTATACCAATCATATTCATTCATTCATTCATTCATCCATCTTTCCATCTACCAATCCATCTATCCATCCACCAATCCATTTATCCATTCATTTACTCAGTAAATATTTACTGCCCAGTTCGATCCCTGGGTTGAGAAGATGCCCTGGAGGAGGAAATGGCAACCCACTCCAGGGTTCTTGCCTGGTAAATCCCATGGACAGAGGAGCCTGGCAGGCTACAGTCCATGGGGTCACAAAGCGTCGGCTAAGACTGAAGCCACTGAGCACACGCGCATTCATACACACACACTGAACCACACACACACACACACACACACTGAACCAAGCTCTACTATTATTTAGAGTTGGCCTGATTTCAAGAAAAGAAAGTTAGTACTATTAAACAAAATTTTATATGGCAACTTTAAGGTAAAAAGGAGTCAGGGATTGACTTTAAGGAACAAAAGAAGAAATTTAACTATATAAATCAGTACTGTTAGGTTTTGTTTTATTTTAAAAAGAAGTACCATGGACATTTTCACTAACCCTTTCCTCCCATGCCAGGAAGACAATGATGCAGCATCCAATACCTGTGTGGACCAATGACCTGAAGAGTGCCCCATAACGCCAAAGCAGGAACACAGCCCCAGAACCAGGAAGTAACCTTAAAAGGACCCTAAGCATTCAAAACACACAACACAAAGTCCATGGACCACATTCAAGTTATTTGTTTAACTCCCCGTGGAGTCCTTTAAGCCTCCACTTTGTACCTTAGTCTTCTCTGACACACAATTATGACAAGCTAAGCTCCTTCATTCCCAAATATCAATTATATAAGGGGGTGACTTGGAGGGGCTGCTACATGCAGTCAGCTGACATCTGTGAAAAGTGATAACTGATCACCATCAATATGCAAAAATACTCAAGTACTTAAACCTGGGGCTTGAAATACACTATCTGGCACATTATTTAACTTTTAGATAACTTAAAATCAGTATCATGTCCAGTGATTGTTGAAGGGGCAGCCACACAGCCATGTATTAATAGAATAAAAGAGATAAATAGCATTAAATTCTCAAAATCAGATCTACCACTTAATAATGATGTGATCTAGAAAGAGTTCACCTTTTTATAGTGGCACAATCACTTAAATAATTAGAATTAACTCATGTAAATTGAGTGCACAGAGTAGGCACTCAATCAAGATGCGAACTAAATGAATGATACCTATTAACACTTTTACAGCACATTCTAACCACTGAGAGCAAGCACAGTCTAATCTCTACTTTATATTGATGACCCTAACTCACTAAAACACCAAAATTCTATACCCTGATACTCTAATAAGTAGGGACTTATGTAACAAATAGGTTTTAAGAAGATTTGGCATTTAACGGGATGTGACTTAGTAATATTAAAAACTCCCCAATCAAAAGTGATAATTTTTTTGAGTTTTCTGAATTTTAGATAGCCTAAATTTTACAGATAGTCTCTATCACATTTTAAGTTTACATCGAATTCCTATGTCTATATTCTGATCTATTTTAGTCCTAAACTATGTTAAGTCTGTATAAATTTGAATATTTTAAAAAATACACCCTTCATCTCTTTACAACAAATTTTGCAGAGATTTGTATAAAACCTTCATACTCAAAGATGTGTAATGAAAGAAGCACTCTAAATTCACTGCTAACGGGAGCATAAATTGGTTTAAAAAAAACTTCAGAAAAAATTTGGTAATATGGATTAAGAATTTCAAAAATGTTCACATTTTTTGATAATTCTACTTCCAGGAATCTATTCATTTTTTCCTTTTTACCTACTTCTGTTTCATTTCAAAAAAGAATATGAAATAACCAGAACCTATCCTGAGAAAATAATCTAAAAAGTATACAAAGATGTTCACAGGACTATTCTTTGTAATAGTTTTAAAAAATGAAAAACTAAAACAAAAAGGAAATGGTTAAATAAATTGTGGTATGGAACCTCAACCAAATATGATAAAGCCATTAAAATAATGTTTATAAAGCAATATAACAACACGGAAAAATGCTTTTGTTATCTTAAGGAAAAACCTGGATACTAGAATGAAGCATTAAAAAATAAACTTTGCATAGAAAAGACAGAAAACATTTCACAATATCAGTTACACTGAATGGCAGAGAACGGTTAACTTTTCCTTTTTTTCCTGCCGTTTCCAAATATTTCACACATGATTATTACTTTTACAATGGAAAAAAAACACATAATTGTTTGTTTGTTTTAAATCATGGATCTGTTCCCCACATTTTTTTTTTTTTTTTACAAACTGCACATTGCTGAAGCAGTGATTGATGATCACTTACCGGTACGCATAGATGTTGTGGGTGGCACTAGCAATTTTCTTATTCTCATACAATTTGGCAAGAACCATTTTCACCTTAAAAGCAGCAACAATATAAATAAACTGATATATATTTTTTATTTGCTCTGTAAATGCTAAAAAAAAAATCTTAAAGCATATTGATATACATACTGTTGAATTGAAATTAACAGTTATTTAAAGAATCAACTACATTTTGAAAAAGCCATTTCCAAAGTTTTCTCCTCATTTTAGGGGCAAAACTGAATTACTCTAAATGGTATAAAAAAAGAGTTCTAGAATTTTTGAGCACCAGTTTTCAAGAAATATCTGAGCAGTAACCATGTCCAAGGTACTTGCATATAAGAAATTTCCCCCATACTGTAGAGAAAAAGTTAAATGAGATTATGAGAATTTCTAGAAATGGCTCTGAAAATTTACCAGCGTGAGAGGTGCAGACTAATGGTATGTTTCAAAACTTATGAAACTAAACTCTCCCTGGAAGAAATAAGGTTCAGAGAGGACCTAACAAGAGCCAGAATTTGAAAGATAAGTGACAATCCTGCATCAAAATGGAAGAGTAGAGTGGAGCAAGAAGAAGTCATTCCTTCAGAGGAAAGAGCATGTACAGATGGACCAGATTTAGTAGGAAGAAATAAACAATGCTTAAATTTAACTGGGGGCTTCCCTGATAGCTCAGTTGGTAAAGAATCCACTTGCAATGCAGGAGACCCTGGTTCAACTCCTGGGCCAGGAAGATCTGCTGGAGAAGGGATAGGCTACCCACTCCAGTACTCCTGGGCTTCCCCTGTGGCTCAGCTGGCAAAGAACCTGCCTGCAATGCAGATCTGGATTCGATCCCTGGATTGGGAAGATCCCCTGGAGAAGGGAAAGGCTACCCATTCCAGTATTCAGGCCTGGAGAATTCCATGGACTGTACAGCCCATGGGGTCACAAACAGGTGGACATGACTGAGCAACTTTCACTTTGGGCTTCCCTAATAGCTCAGTTGGTAAAGAATCCGCCTGCAATACAGGAGACCTGGGTTCAATTCCTGGGTTGGGAAGATCCCCTTAAGAAGGGAAAGGCTACCCACTCCAGTATTTTGGCCTGGAGAAATCCCTGGACTACATAGTCCATGGGGTCACAAAGAGTCAGACATGACTGAGTGACTCTCACTTAGCTGAAATGGAACTTTAGATAAACCACAATATTTTTATTGTAAGTATGACCTATGCAATAATGTTTATCTGAAATTCCAATTTAGGTAGGTATCCTGGTAACCTTAGCAGGGACATAAAAGAGAAGGTTCAGAAACTGACCAACAGTTTTATGTAGCTCTGCGTTCAGAGTATGAATGTAATGACAGATGTATCAGATGATTAAAGCAGGATCATATCACGAAGTGACTTGTATAACGTGTTTGAATTTCTCCTTGTAGCCAAAGGAAATCAGCAAAGATTATTGAGTGTGTGGGGGAAGAGTATCTGACACGTGGTCAGATCTTCCAGAAAAGCAGTTGGCAAGAGGCACAGATGAAACTGGAGGTAGGGAAGACTGAGTTAGAGACGGGGGGAGACCAATTTGGATCAGAAATAATGCAATTTTGTGTTTCTCAGACTCAGATTCCTGATTAGTAAAGTAAGTAGACACTGACCTCTGAGATTTATTTCAGGTCTAACAAATTATGATCCTGTAAGTCTAAGTGACTATAATCAGAAATGGAAAAGGGATCCAGGATGAAGAGATTCAGAATAGAATGTCTAAGGACTCTGGCAACAAGATTATAAGTAATGGCCAAGGGAAAAACAGGGTTTCTGAGAGAACAGCTCAGAAGCTTGTGCCAGAAGCTCTTATCCCGATCACAAATTAATGAAGAAAAGAACTTCCTCTTCCAGAGACTAACAGAGAATTAAAAGGCAACCTGGTGCAAAAAATTATATTCCTATACATAGGGCTTTAGAAGAACTTGGAGAGACCAAAGGGAAGAAGACTGATGCTTATTCTAAGACTTCTCTGGTTAATTTAACTTCATAGGTATACTGAAATTGTCTCTTACATTCATAAAGTTTAGGGTAGATTATAGCAGCAAGGAAGAAGAAAACAATTCTGCTGAAGAGATTGAGAAAGACATAGAACTATGAATACCATTTTTAACTGAAAAGTTTCCCTAATGATATCCTTTGGTGGCTATCAGGTCACCTAAAATCAGAAAGCTGAAAGGAAAAGGAATTCAGGTTGGAAAGACTGGGCTCAACCAGTCTGTCTACTGTCCCCCTACTTGGGTAACAACAAATCAGGCCAGGTTTTACAGAACTCCCATGTGATGTGACAAACGATTTTTTTTTTTTTTTTAGACAAATGATTTTTTAACAAGTGAGTAAGCCTCTTGAGAAATTTGTATGCAGGTCAGGAAGCAACAGTTAGAACTGGACATGGAACAACAGACTGGTTCCAAATAACAAAAGGAGTACGTTAAGGCTGTATATTGTCTCCCTGCTTATTTAACTTATATGCAGAGTACATCATGAGAAATGCTGGGCTAGAAGAAGCACAAGCTGGAATCAAGATTGCCGGGAGAAATCTCAATCACCTCAGATATGCAGATGACACCACCCTCATGGCAGAAAGTGAAGAGGAACTAAAAAGCCTCTTGATGAAAGTGAAAGTGGAGAGTGAAAAAGTAGGCTTCAAGCTCAACATTCAGAAAACGAAGATCATGGCATCCAGTCCCACCACTTCATGGGAAATAGATGGGGAAACAGTGGAAACAGTGTCAGACTTTATTTTTCTGGGCTCCAAAATCACTGCAGATGGTGACTGTAGCCATGAAATTAAAAGACGCTTACTCCTTGGAAGGAAAGTTATGACCAACCTAGATAGCATACTGAAAAGCAGAGACATTACTTTGCCAACAAAGGTCCAGCTAGTCAAGGCTATGGTTTTTCCTGTGGTCATGTATGGATGTGAGAGTTGGACTGTGAAGAAGGCTGAACGCCAAAGAATTGATGCTTTTGAATTGTGGTGTTGGAGAAGACTCTTGAGAGTCCCTTGGACTGCAAGGAGATCCAACCAGTCTACTCTGAAGGAGATTAGCCCTGGGATTTCTTTGGAAGGAATGATGCTAAAGCTGAAACTCCAGTACTTTGGCCACCTCATGCGAAGAGTTGACTCATTGGAAAAGACTCTGATGCTGGGAGGGATTGGGGGCAGGAGGAGAAGGGGACGACAGAGGATAAGATGGCTGGATGGCATCACCGCTCGATGCACATGAGTTTGAGTGAACTCCGGGAGTTGGTGATGGACAGGGAGGCCTGGCGTGCTGTGATTCATGGGGTCGCAAAGAGTCGGACACGACTGAGCGACTGAACTGAACTGAAAGCATCATAATTTTCTATACCACCAGAATAGTTTTTTCTTCTTTGAAAATCCGTTAGTTAAGCCCTAATCAGAGTCTGCATATAATTTTGAAAGCAGTCATCATAAATATTCCATGATTCCCAATAATTTGGGGGTAGAAAAATCAGCAAATAATTTTTATCTTGAATGAAAATTAAAAGCAAAAACAAATATATTATTGCAAAACCATCTGCTTGAATTACTTTGGTAAAACAACATCAAAGTGAACTGGACACAGTAAATTTACCTGTTTGGGACAAACTACTGGAGCCAAGTGTGCCTGAAAAGTACTTCTTCGGTCTGTAATAGGAATGCCATGATCAATTGGAGGTAATTCTTCTATTTCTATAAATGTAAAGAATTATGTTACTTTTAAAAATTCTTACATACAAATACTGAAAAACTGGTTAATGGTATAGTGGAGGGAGTTAGGAAAGAGATGTAAATTACATGGCCAATCAACTCAAATAACCAATACTGGTTGTCTATTAAATTACAATTTTAAGTAAAATGTTCCCCCAATATATCCTACATTAAGATAAAACTACTTGACTTATAAATGCTTCTCACCTGCTAAGTGGTCACCCAGTGAAAATGGCAGGTTGGCACACAAATCCTGGACTGTTTCAATAGTATAAGTTGGCAGAATATCTAACTTTTAAGAGTATAAGGGAGTCCTGAGACCAAAAAGATCAGCTAACAAGGAGTATTTATTTATTTTACTGTTGATGGACCTCTGGGTTGGGAAACCTATGACTTCACTTTGTACAGCTGTAATATAGTACCTTCTGTTAATAAAACCGTTCTGACTTCATAGGATTGAATTCAATATATCAATAGTACACCATATTGGTATTCCATTGAGTACTTAATTTCCAGTTATTCTGCCCTTTAAACAAGCTTAAGAACAATTAATTTTTTTCTATTTCTACAAGCCAGTTTACCTTACAAGTGATGAAATACTTCAACTAATTCATATAAAAATATTTCTGGAGCATTTTAAATAACTTGCCTCAAATCCCCGCTCTGGTTTACGGCAGGACTAGGATAAGAAGCCAGGTTTATGGAGGATGTTTGACCTTCCCCCCAGTTGTGTTCTCTTTTTGAAAAGATTGTGGCCACTGTACTGGTACACTACTAAGGTCAATACGAACTGGATGTGATTTATTATGACTTTGATTTTCATTCTTTTTAATAGTGAATCTTCTTTCTCTAAAGAAATCCTATGCCAAATCCACAAATATGTAAATGAATAAAATGGGAGCTACTCAGAGTGAAGCAGGGGCAGGTATCCTGGGTCTTCTTCCCCTACTCATTCACTTCTTTGTCCTCTCTCTTCCACTAATTTTAGGACAGTATGCAAGAACTTTAAATTTCCATTCACTATTTAAAAGGTACTATATGATAGCAGAGGAAACTCCCTATCTTCAAAGAAAATGAACATCCTCTCTGGTCTATCATGGTTTTGTAAGACACTTGAGGAACTGACGATATCATTCAAAATTTTAAAATACTAAAATGGAACATACTTTCTGATAGAAACACAGAGCTTATTTATCACAGCAACCTATTCATAAGTTGAATGCTACTCGATTATGGAATAAATTGGAGCAAAAACTAAAATCTTAAAGGCATTTCATTAGCTTTAGTTCACTGGTTGCACCTTCAATTACTGTATTTATATTTGTTAGCACAGACTAAAATTTAACTCTGAGCCATCAGTAGATCTAAGATTTTAAAAATACAAAATCAGGGTATGAATTGAAAACATTAACATAGCTTTCTTAGTTTCAATTTCTCCCATCACTAATTCAAAACTCTAATAGCAAAAAAAAAAAGAAAAACTAAATTTCTATTTTTGTCCTCACTATTCTGATAGACTTAGGAAACACCAAAATGACCAAGAGGCAGGAAAAATATAACCCAGTTCTCTGTAAATTAATAAGAATTCCTTAAAAGGTAACAGTTTACTAAATCTCTATACCATTCCAAAAACAAATCATAGTGCTACCACCCTGTGCTGTGCTGAGTCACTCAGCTGTGTCTGACTCTTGTGACCCCATGGACCGTAAGCACGCCAGGCTCCTCTGTCCACGGGGATTCTCCAGGTAAGAACACAAGGGTGCGTTGCCACGCCCTCCTCCAGGCGATCTTCCCAACCCAGGGACTGAACCCAGGTCTCCTGCATCGCAGGTGGATTCTTTACCATCTGGGCCACCAGGGAAGCCCAAGGATACTGGAGTGGGTATCCTATCCTTTCTCCAGGATATTTTCCCAACCCAGGAATCGAATCGAGGTCTCCTGCATTGCAGGTGGATTCTTTACCAGTTGATCTACCAGGGAAGCCACATCACTACTGTCCTCAAAATAAACTAGTAACATTCACTATACCTGTTCGATTTTCACTGACATCAAAATCCAAAGTTTTAACTTGATTTTCTGGTTGACATGCTAAAACAAGATCATCTTCACATTCAACGTCTTCCTCTTCAGTTTTCTTCTTTACATCTGGGCCTATGTGGGTATGAGACATTATGAGTGATCATACGACAGTAAGAAATGACACTTAAAAAACTTTGAGTCTTGATCTCTAAACATCAGTCTTCAACAGAATCAACCAGTGTTCCTACAAGTGGTTGTCTCCAAGTTGGGACAAGGAAAATGTAAGATGTAAGATGGGCTGGGACATCTTGTGATTGCAGAGAGTAAAGGAATGTTCAGAAAAAGATGGGAGCTTATAAAAAGAACACAGGAGCCCACCTGCGAGCATTCTGAAAGGCCAAATCTGGAACAATTTGAGCAACAAAATAATGACAGTATGGAATTTTAGCTCACTAAATAAAATGAGTTCATTCTAATGTAAATAAATAAATGTGGAGAAGAGACATCTTGTTCTCACAATACAATTCCAATTAACCATACCAAGAAGGAAAGAAAGAAGTGAGAATCACCATATTGTTACAACACTATATTGTTTATAAATATTGTTGGTAAGATACACTAATAGATACTAAAATCAGGGGGTGGAGGGATGAAAGTTTGAAGACAAATAGGGTATTAGCACAGCCTCAAAGTATCTCTCCCAAGAGACTTATCAACTGTGATAATTTGATATGACAACCTAGATAGACCATGGTACACAGATACTTGGTCAAACACTGTTCTACGTATTTCTGCAAAGGTATTTCTTAGATGGAATCTACATTCAAATCAGTTGACTTTGCATAAAGCAGATTGCTCTCCACAATGCAAGTGAGACTCAACCAGTTAAGGTCTTTTTTTTTTTTTTTTCACGTAAGGTCTTAAAAAGGACTGACCTCCCCAGACAAGGAGGGAATTCTGCCAACATACAACTTTCACAGCCTTGAGTTTCAGGATCATTTCTTCTCTACGTTTCCAGGCTGTCAGCCTGCCTTGCAGATTTTGGACTTTCAAGCCTCCATAATTTTGTGAGCCAATTCCTTAAAATCAATCAACCTCTCCCTCTGTCCCCAACCTTTCCTTCCCCTCACCTCTCTCTATAAATGTTGAGTTGGCCAAAAAGTTCATTCAGGTTTTTCTATCACATCTTATGGAAATCCCAAACTTTTTGACCAACCCAATACATAGATACATCCACACACACATACATACATGCATAAGACACACACATTTTATTGGTCTGTTTCTCTGGGAAACTTGATTAATATAGTAACTTTATAGTGGAGTCATTTAGCAGGTACCCCTTTAACCAAGGGATCAAGGTAAATATCACCAGTAATAAAGCGTATCGATATCATTAGCTCCTTGATATAGTGCATACACTATGCAGGACACAGTATCATTTCTGTGGTATTTTTGCCAAAATGCCTAGTCTTACTCCACTCATGAGAAAACAGTGGACAAACTCAAGGTCACGAAAGGTCATAAAAGTCAAAGAAAGAATGAAGAACTATTTATAGATTAAAGGGAAGTAAGGAGAAAAAATGCAACAAAGAATCCTGGACCAGATCTGAGAACAGCAGAAAGAACACTAGTGAAAATATTATTATATTATATTTACCAATGCTTGCTTTCTGTTCTTGATAATTATACTATGGTTATATAAGATGTTACTCAGGGAAGCAGAGTGAGGGATAGAGCAGTTATTTCTACTATTTTTGCAACTTTTCTGTAAGTCTAACATTAGTTCAGAATTTTTTAACAGTTGTAAATAACTACTTCAAGATTTAATATTTCCATAGTAGAAAAATTAAAATAATAAAGAATAAATACATACTGAAGATTAGTAGTAAAATAAAAATGAATTACTTGTCAAGTGGGTGCCCTGGAGAAGAAAATTCTCATGAGATATCCTGATCACTTCCTTTTAATATGAAGTCTAGAAAATTTTTTATTAAAAAATTCTGAAGAAAATTTTGAAAAATTATAAATTACACAACCTAAATCAGTAACTCAAAAAACTGAAGTGTGGCAAAACTAAGTTATAGATATAGGTGGGAAAGGGAAAATACCATATTAAAATCAACAATTTAAAAACCTTCCTAAGAGGTGAGTGATTCCAAAGTATTGGAGTTCTACATTTCTACTAGTATACGTAACACTTTTGCAAGTATCCCACATTCTAGAGTAGTGGAATTGGCAAAAACTGATTTTGAGACCACTCTTCTCAGATGCCCTGAAATGCCACAAAAACAGAACATGAAGCATAAAAAGTCAAGGAAAACACTTCAAAAAATACTGTCCCATGATCGGAATATCTTCAGACCATTTATCCCTTTGATTTTAATGGAAGCAGTAAAAATACTTGCTTCTATAGAAAAATTGTAAAATGCTCTGAAAAAATACATATTTCTATCAACTTCAAATGTATACTGATTTTGGTAAGGGAATCCTCAATAATTGGTTTCCTGTAAATAACCTTCTAAAAATTAGTAAACAGACTATTGAATTGTTGTTCTTTAATCCTTCTTCTCCCCAAACTGAAAACAATTCTATCAGTATAACAATAAAAGTCTATTTGGAAATAAAATCATACTTAGTAATTTACAAAAGTAAAGTCTTTTGTAGTAACTGGAGCAAAGACTAGCAAAGTAAACAGAAAACATAAGAAACTTCTATGCTGTTATGTACCTATGAGTCAACAAAAGAATAATAATAAAGCAAAATATTAATTCTCAAATGTTCTGAAATTAGATAGTGGTGATGGCTGCACAACTTTGGAATTTACTAAAAACCACTGAATATACATTTTAAAAGGTGAATGATCATAGTATATGAATTCTATCTCGATTTAAAAATCAATTTTCAAAGTCACTTTTTATACCCTAAATATTGGTCATGTTTTCCAAAGTTCTTTTTCTATAAACATAAGGCACCCCACTCCAGTACTCTTCCTGGAAAATCCCATGGACGGAGGAGCCTGGTAGGCTATAGTCCATGGGGTCGCTAAGAGTAGGACACGACTGAGCGACTTCACTTTCACTTTTCACTTTCATGCACTGGAGGAGGAAATGGCAACCCACTCCAGTGTTCTTGCCTGGAGAATCCCAGGGACGGGGGAGCCTGGTGGGCTGCCGTCTATGGGGTCGCACAGAGTCAAACACGACTGCCGCAACTTAGCAGCAGCAGCAACACTCATTTGAAGCTAATGTCTAACTTATATCAATAATGCATGAAGAATGTTACATGGTTAATATTGCCATAGAAAGCAAAGGTTTTTGAGCAAAGTTCTTTAACCATAAAATTCTATCTCTGTAAGAGCTTATTGTAATCTGAAACCAAAGAGGCTGCACCTTATTGAAAGAAATAACCATATTTACATGAGTAAAGAACTTTTCAGAGAATATATTTTATCATGTAAAACCATAAAACAGCATATAGATCTTTATATTAAAAGTTCCAGTGAGAACATATACATGAAAATTTAATTACTGTAAATTAAAAGAGCAATGATAACGTTTTTCAAACATACCTGGTTCTGTCATCTGAGATTTTTGTATCAGGACATCTCTTATTTTCTCCACCCACAAGTAAAGAATACTTTCACCAATATTCTGGCTAAACAAAATTCAGGGGAAAAATTGTTATTAAAAAAATTCTTTCTCAAATTCAAGATAATATAGACATATTTATAATCTAAGAAATTAAATTATCTCTAGCCATGTGTTTTTTTTTTCTGCCTTGCTGCGCAGTTTGTGAGATCTTAGTTCCCCAACCAGGGACTGAACCCAGGCCCTTGTAGTGATAGCTCCAAATCTTAACCACTGGACCACCAGGGAATTCCCTAGCCATGCCTTTTAAAAGGAAATTTATAAAAACATGAGATTTACTAACATTTGTAGATGAATATTTAATACATCAATATTAAAAATCCCAAATGGCTCCCAAATTAATATTGCTTACTTAAAATAAGTAGAAGAGCTACAACCAAAGAGGGGAAAGAGAATTTCTGAACTTGAACGGAATTAAGATAGACATAAATATGACTTTGTTTCTGTCAGTGAATATAACTGTAGTGCTGATGCCCAGTCACTGCTTGCTTTCCTCAACTTTTTGAACAATTTCACACCACTTATTTTGTATACTTATTTCAACAATTAAGAATACAAAGCATTTTAGAAACTCCCCAAGAAAGCCAATTTACAAGACTAAAAGACAAGCAATTTAAAGCTTTAGATTCTTATTTTGTTTTTGATATAATATTCTATTGCCCAAATTCACTTCGGTTCCAAAGAGCTGTCTGGCTGCATCAGATAATTGAGTCCATCTCGAAGGCTCACTGAGAAAAAGAAGTCATAGTTCATTTCCACAGAGTTATGTTAAATGATGGCAACAGCAATAAAATAAAGGCCCAAGTGTCTATTTTTTAGGGAATGATACTAATTTTAGATGTGTTAATATGTGTGTTTAAGGAACTCACCAAACTACTTCATAACACCTTACCCCTTCCTCTAACAGTTGCTCTTGAAACCATTATCTCTCTTTATCACCACTCATCAGCACCCAAAGGAAGCTTTCAAAACAAGCATACAGAAGAAAACAACACTGTTTTCAAATAATTTTGTACCCTCAAACACTCCCATTCCACCCATAATCCCTGAGCACTAAAACGATCCTCTGTGCTCTTTGGCAACCTGTCTTATTTAGAGAGGGCAAAAGTCAACTGGAAAAGTTTTAAAAATTAAGAACGTTGGTTGAGTTTCTTTTAAACAATTCCTACTCCCTTCCTCTCTCCTCCATAAAATAGAGAAAGGTAAAATGTATTGAATATATACTAAGCTCAAAGTACATTATATATTGATATAGCAACACATTTAATGCTCATCATTTTCTAACAGACTAGGCCTTATTTTCCCATTGTACAGATGAGAAAGCAGACCTGGAGAGATCAATTAACTTGCCTAAGACAGTCTTATAAGCAGTAAGAAGTCCAGAGCGAGAATGGGAATGCAGACTTACTCCAGAGCTCAGGTCGCCCACATCACTTTGCTCTCCTAGCAAGCAGCTGTGCCCTTAGGCAAGCAAGACACTTGAACTGCCTCAGTTTCCCCACCTACAAAACAGATTTACAGCATCTTGTCTTACTTTACAAAAGCAGTCTCTTTTCAAGTGGACCTGTCTTAATTCACTCAACAGATCTGTAAGGGCCTCGCCTTTACACCAAGCACTATGTGCAACCCTGAGGGTGTAGCAGTGAATGAGAAAACTGGGTCCCCTGTCTCAGTGCTTGCAATTATTGTTCTTAAAACTGTATGCTTTTCTATGTAATTCCCTCCATCTCCTAACACCATTCTATTGAATTCATCACATCATCATCACCACCAAAAGGAGCAGCACTAATATCTAGTGTTTATTGAACACCTACCATATGTAAGATGTAGAAAATGCTTGGTTACTCCACTTAATCTTTACAGCCCCCTTTGAGACAGGAAAATCATCTCTCTGTGAATATATATTCACATTCAGATTTGTTATTTTTGTTAGGGGACTTTTGGGGGAAGGGACAGTGGAAAATGCCCTGGAAGAATTTCTGCAGTTAATAACTAATTTTTCCTAATAAGAAGAAGACATTAAACCTTAACTCCAAATTTCCTCTCCTCTAGCCCATGGCTTCCTGAAGAAAAATATTCAACAGCACTCCATCTAACATCATTTATTGACTGTTTCCTTTGTCCCGAGTATTTAACTAGATTTACTGAAATCCAGTTTAAGGAAGTTGTAGTAGATGTGAAAGGTTTCCTGAAGAAAATGAAAATTCTTTCCCTTGAACCTCCAATTCTATCACTGATGGTGGTTTGTGTGGTGTCACTGCTCCTGCTTTTTTGTGTTTTCTCTCACGACTGTAGTTTGTAACCCCCCCTTTTTTAAAAGAAGAGTTGATTATTCAGATCTTTTAAATGCAGACTAGGATTTGGTGGTTTTCAAACTTTCACCTTCACTGTAATGAAATTTCTCACAGAACCAAAAACAAATTAAAACAGACAAAAGCTCGAGTCCTCCCTCCTGTGCCCTTCTTTTCCTGCATCGCAGTGGTCCTGGAGGAAGTTTGATGAATCCTAAAAATCGGTGCAAAATCTGAGAATACTCATTATATGGTGAGATGCTAAGCTTTTAATTTATGAAACTGTTGTGGTATAGTAGCTAAATATAAAAAGTCTAGAACAAATTTGTTTCAAATTGAATAAAAGATCAACTTGGATTAAAAATTGCTATTTTAGTCGAGACATAACTGTGATTAACTATACTTAAATAACTATAATCCAGTTCAGAACGATCAAAACAAAGTCAAGTTACTTGTGACTCTCATTTGACCTGTGGCTCTAATTTTCATACCTTTAATTCTCCAGTATGTATATTTGTTATTTAAGGGTAAAGATATTCATTAAAATGTACTACAAAGTTGCATAACCTCAGACAAATCACTCGATCTGAGTTTCCATCATCTCATTTTAAAAATGACAAAACTTGATGAGATGACTCTTCGGACAAGAACAAAAAGGAGAGTTGCTACTATACAGTGCTAAAATGTATCACATGGATTATGTCACTTAATCCTCACAATGATATTATTCTATTATCCTCATTTTACAGATGAGAAAGAGGTTGCATTATTTCAAAAACTGACCCCAGAAGCCTGCCCAAGACACCCTTAACATCACCCTGATTAAACTTCAGACAGGCACAGCTTCCTGACTCTAGGCCCTGACCTCTCTGTTCTTAGAGCATTTTCTTTAGAGATCAGATCAGATCAGTCGCTCAGTCGTATCCGACTCTTTGCGACCCCATGAATTGCAGCATGCCAGGACTCCCTATCCATCACCAACTCCTGGAGTTCACTCAGACTCACATCCATTGAGTCAGTGATGCCATCCAGCCATCTCATCCTCTGTCGTCCCCTTCTCCTCCTGCCCCCAATCCCTCCCAGCATCAGAGTCTTTTCCAGTGAGTCAACTCTTCGCATGAGGTGGCCAAAGTACTGGAGCTTCAGCTTTAGCATCATTCCTTCCAAAGAAATCCCAGGGCTGATCTCCTTCAGAATGGACTGGTTGGATCTCCTTGCAGTCCAAGGGACTCTCAAGAGTCTTCTCCAACACCACAGTTCAAAAGCATCAATTCTTCGGCGCTCAGCCTCCTTCACAGTCCAACTCTCACATCCATACATAACCACAGGAAAAACCATAGCCTTGATTAGACGGACCTTTTTTGGCAAAGTAATGTCTCTGCTTCTGAATATGCTATCTAGGTTGGACATAACTTTCCTTCCAAGGAGTAAACGTCTTTTAATTTCATGGCTGCAGTCACCATCTGCAGTGATTTTGGAGCCCAGAAAAATAAAGTCTGACACTGTTTCCACTGTTTCCTCATCTATTTCCCATGAAGTGGTGGGACCGGATGCCATGATCTTCATTTTCTGAATGTTGAGCTTTAAGCCAACTTTTTCACTCTCCACTTTCACTTTCATCAAAAGGCTTTTGAGTTCCTCTTCACTTTCTGCCATAAGGGTGGTATCATCTGCATATCTGAGGTTATTGGTATTTCTCCCGGCAATCTTGATTCCAGCTTGTGTTTCTTCCAGTCCAGCGTTTCTCATGATGTACTCTACATATAAGTTAAATAAACAGGGTGACAATATACAGCCTTGACATACTCCTTTTCCTATTTGGAACCAGTCTGTTGTTCCATGTCCAGTTCTAACTGTTGCTTCCTGATCTGCATACAAATTTCTCAAGAGGCAGATCAGGGGGTCTGGTATTCCCATCTCTTTCAGAATTTTCCACATTTTATTGTGATCCACACAGTCAAAGGCTTTGGCATAGTCAATAAAGCAGAAATAGATGTTTTTCTGGAACTCTCTTGCTTTTTCAATGATCCAGCGGATGTTGGCAATTTGATCTCTCGTTCCTCTGCCTTTTCTAAAACCAGCTTGAATATCAGGAAGTTCACGGTTCATGTATTGCTCAAGCCTGGCTTGGAGAATTTTGAGCATTACTTTACTAGCGTGTGAGATGAGTGCAATTGTGCGGTAGTTTGAGCATTCTTTGGCATTGCCTTTCTTCGGGATTGGAATGAAAACTGACCTTTTCCAGTCCTGTGGCCACTGCTGAGTTTTCCAAATTTGCTGGCATATTGAGTGCAGCACTTTTACAGCATCATCTTTCAGGATTTGGAATAGCTCAACTGGAATTCCATCATCTCCACTAGCTTTGTTCATAGTGATGCTTTCTAAGGCCCACTTGACTTCACATTCCAGGATGTCTGGCTCTAGGTCAGTGATCACACCATCGTGATTATCTGGGTCGTGAAGATCTTTTTTGTACAGTTCTTCCGTGTATTCTTGCCATCTCTTCTTAATATCTTCTGCTTCTGTTAGGTCCATACCATTTCTGTCCTTTATCGACCTCATCTTTGCATGAAATGTTCCTTTGGTATCTCTGATTTTCTTGAAGAGATCCCTAGTCTTTCCCATTCTGTTGTTTTCCTCTATTTCTTTGCATTGATCGCTGAAGAAGGCTTTATCTCTTCTTGCTATTCTTTGGAACTCTGCATTCAGATGTTTATATCTTTCCTTTTCTCCTTTGCTTTTCGCTTCTCTTCTTTTCACAGCTATTTGTAAGGCCTCCCCAGACAGCCATTTTGCTTTTTTGCATTTCAGCATTTTCTTTAGAGAACCTGTCATGAATTCTTCTTTTGCTCCTTTGGAATTATGAGTATATTTTTAGAAGCTATGTCAGCTTTAGAACCAAGAAGTGTCTTTCTCAGGGACCTGGGAGCCATTCTTCTGAAATGCAGTCATAGAGGAAGAGAATGCCCTGTTGCCGAGTCTCTGTTAGAAGGAGCATCTTAACTACTGATGAGCCACGATCTGCACAGACAGATGGCCTGACCACGGAGAAACACTCTTGCAAACTCAGGAAGTAACTTAATGTGCTGGACACTCTCTGATCAACCTCCCCCAGCATTCCCCTGTGCTTTTCTACAGCTTAGCACAGCTTATCCCAGCCCTCAAAACCCTGCTGCCTTTTGTTTCAGCCAGTTGAGTTCAGACCGAGTTCTGTCTCTCCCCTGTTACAATAGTCTTGAAGAGAATATTCCTCGCCTGTTTAACTTGGTTTGGTGCACTTTCTGCTTTGACAAGCCTCATTCTCTAGGTTCCAAATCTAAGACTTCATGTGATACACCATACTGTGAAGAGCTGTGGGAAATTAATCATTTTCTTGGATTTAAAAGTAAATATTGTTGAAATGAACTATCATAAATTCAAATTTTAAAAATGTTTAATCTTTTTCATTTTTCTGTTAATACCAAGTGGTATAATGTTTGAAATATTTTTTTAAATCTGTCATTTACCTTTTGTTTTATAAAAATCATTATTTTCATATATTCAAAATATTCATGTTTAAAATGCAAAATGTTTAAACAAAAATAAGGTATAATAAGCAAATAACTCTACATCTACCCAATCACCAAATACTAGTTTATGCTCTTCAGTATTCCTCTAACTGACCATTCTTCTCCCCTACATTCTTGTTGCCTCAGTAAAGATCTCCCCTGTCTCCCTTCTAGTTATTGACTGCTGCTCTGATGGAGTCCCTTCCTTCAGACTCTTCACTGCCCACCCTCCACACTGCCACATGGATCTGATTACATCATTCCCCTGCCTAAAATGCCTGGAGCCTACAAGACAATGTCCAAGCTCCTTACCCCAGGTAACAGATTCTTCTTACACCTATCAATTCCTATCCCCAGCATATCAGACTATTTGTTGAACTCTGCAGTTCCTTCTATCTGAAAATCTCTCCCTTTCTGATTATCTGCCAAGCACCACACCCAAAGGTCACCTTCACAATGGAACCCTCCTTTACAACCTCACCACATTCCCAGAGACCTCTAAAAGGAATAGCACTTGGTCCAAACCGCTCAGCAATTACATCACTATAATGCATTGGTATACATCTGTCTAAATGTTTAAACTCCAAACTCCTAACAAGAGTGCTAGCAAATAGAAAAACTTATAAAATGTTTACTGGACAAGACTGTTAGCTTTCAGACTTCTTCCTTCCTTGCATAAAAGAAAACATAGTTCACATTCTTATCTAGGCAAAAAAATATTTCAGCAGTCAAAATGATTCTAAATAAATATGAAGATCTTGATAATGTTACAATATTTAGAACATAATGAAACTATAAACATTAAGAACTATATTTACACATTTTAAATGTTTACTTTTCAATGACCAATAGCATTTCACTTGTTGCCCCTTGCTGGGATTTTATGGGAATATATCATTAAAAGTTGTCACACAAAACTTTTAAAAACACAATCTACATTTCTACCTAGACCACATGTGTGAAAAGAATACTACTGGACTAGGGTTATTTTCAAGTGCTTTTAATAAACAAGATGGGACGAACCATATCCTATCTTCAGAACAAACTGCTTTGTTATTTCTGATCCTTCCTAATTCTCTAATAGCTCAAGAGAACTAGCTAAGGAGAACAGCAAGTTGTGCCCTATAGGAGGGTATCTCTTAATAAAGGGGGCACTTCGGGGTAGAAAAAAAGGCAGATGGAAAGCCATTTCAGAGTGCATGACACTGTGCAAAATAGGAGAAAAATCTCACTGATGAATATGACTAACAGGACGGAAGGCAAGTGTGGGAAGATTTTCCAAGAAGAGGAAGTGTTCAACACCACCAAAAGTTACAGAGGCCAAATAAGATAAGAACTGAAAATTGACCATAAGATGTACAATTATGACATCCTTGCTGAGCAAATCTGCAGTGTTATTTATCTTATTCTACTTTAGGGGGTACATTGGTAAATAGGCATAAATAAAAGATTACAGAACGAAGTTTGCTGGGGGCACAAAAGTTGGAATGGCCAGTAAGATCATGGACAGAAAACATGTAATATCTATATTCTGAGGATGATGGAAAATGGGAGCATCTCCCATTGATATCTCCAGTTCAAGGTTACTTCTTGAGTCAAATGTAAACCTAGGGACTCAAGGAAGACCACACTTCCTCTTGGTAGGAACCAACAGAATCAATTCCATGAAGACTTAGCATTTTTAAATTTAATATTCTGTGAGGAAAAGAACCCTGGTATAGACACAAAGCAAATTTGGAAAACTCAGCAGTGGCCACAGGACTGGAAAAGGTCAGTTTTCATTCCAATCCCAGAGAGGCAATGCCAAAGAATGCTCAAACTACCACACAATTGCACTCATCTCACACGCTAGTAAAGTAATGCTCAAAATTCTCCAAGCCAGGCTTCAGCAATATGTGAACCATGAACTTCCTGATGTTCAAGCTGGTTTTAGAAAAGGCAGAGGAACGAGAGATCAAATTGCCAACATCCGATGGATCATGGAAAAAGCAAGAGAGTTCCAGAAAAACATCTATTTCTGCTTTATTGACTATGCCAAAGCCTTTGACTGTGTGGATCACAAGAAACTGTGGAAAACTCTGAAAGAGATGGGAATACCAGACCACCTGACCTGCCTCTTGAGAAATTTGTATGCAGATCAGGAAGCAACAGTTAAAACTGGACAGACTGGTTCCAAATAGGAAAAGGAGTTCGTCAAGGCTGTATACTGTCACCCTGTTTATTTAACTTATATGTAGAGTACATCATGAGAAACGCTGGACTGGAAGAAACACAAGCTGGAATCAAGATTGCCGGGAGAAATATCAATAACCTCAGATATGCAGATGACACCACCCTTATGGCAGAAAGTGAAGAGGAATTCAAAAGCCTTTTGATGAAAGTGAAAGTGGAGAGTGAAAAAGTTGGCTTAAAGCTCAACATTCAGAAAATGAAGATCATGGCATCCGGTCCCACCACTTCATGGGAAATAGATGGGGAAACAGTGGAAACAGTGTCAGACTTTATTTTTCTGGGCTCCAAAATCACTGCAGATGGTGAATGCAGCCATGAAATTAAAAGACACTTACTCCTTGGAAGGAAAGTTATGACCAACCTAGATAGTATATTCAAAAGCAGAAACATTACTTTGCCAACAAAGGTCCGTCTAGTCAAGGCTATGGTTTTTCCAGTGGTCATGTACGGATGTGAGAGTTGGACTGTGAAGAAAGCTGAGTGCTGAAGAATTGATGCTTTTGAACTGTGGTGTTGGAGAAGACTCTTGAGAGTCCCTTGGACTGCAAGGAGATCCAACCAGTCCATTCTGAAGGAGATCAGCCCTGGGATTTCTTTGGAAGGAATGATGCTAAAGCTGAAGCTCCAGTACTTTGGCCACCTCATGCGAAGAGTTGACTCACTGGAAAAGACTCTGATGCTGGGAGGGATTGGGGGCAGGAGGAGAAGGGGACGACAGAGGATGAGATGGCTGGACGGCATCACTGACTTGATGGATGTGAGTCTGAGTGAATTCTGGGAGTTGGTGATGGACAGGGAGGCCTGGCGTGCTGCAATTCATGGGGTCGCAAAGAGTCAGACACGACTGAGCGACTGATCTGATCTGATAGACACAAAGTGGGTTTTCTCACTGTGCCAGGTGGGGAGGCCACCTAGAACGCGTAAGACAACTCTTACCAGTTCCTGGATTACAGTAAAGCTGATATTCCAGAACATTATTTGTTGTACTAAATTAATATATCTCAATACAATTCACCCGAATCACAGAAACACCTTCTCTGGACTACTGTACCAGCCTCCTGATTGATATCCCAAATCTAGTTGCCCGCTTCCAGTCAGTTCTCCACCTGGACACAGAACAGGGTTTTCAAAATGAAAGTCTCACCACAAATCATAGTACTTCTCGGCTCTTCTGAGCTTCCCACAGGTCTCAGGACAAAGACAGACACTCCACACAGCCTACAGAACTCTCCATAACTTCCCCTGCTCACCTCACTGCTTCCTTTCCCACCATGCTCCCTTTTCCAACACCCCCTCCTTATACCACCATTATTTTGTGTCTTCATATGTTCCAAACTCCTTGACACAGAGCCTCTGCACGTGCTGTGGTCTTTCACTGGAGTTCTTTTCATTTAAGTAACTCAGCTCTTAAGTCAAACAAGTCATCACTCACCTCCTACTAGGTCAGGTCTTACTTCAAACTCATCACTACACATTAATATCCTTCTTTCATAGAACTTATCACAGTTGCAGTTTGACATTCATTTTTACAGAGTTATCAGTAATATCTCCCCTACCAGCAAATTCTAAATGCTATGAAAACTGGGACCATTTCTGTTTCTACTAATTCTATATATCCAGGATCTAGTATAATACCTGCTATGTAGCATCTGCTGAATGAATGAGTGAAAAATACAGTATACTATCAATAGACTCTCAGTCCTATGGCCTAATACAAGAACATTACCATTAACAGTACATGGTAGTTTAAGGAATGGTTATGCTTAGGATTCTGCTGTTACCAGTTTCATTCAACATAGCCTATGAAAATATCAAAATAAGAACAGTGTCTCTGAATTTACTTTCACAGCTAGCTAAGTGTTTTTATAGCTATTAGGTCTAAATAATACTTTTATTTTTGTTTCTAAATAGAATTTTATATCAAATGTATATATAAAACTATATAACTAATCTTTCAAGGATTCTTCAACTGTATTCTTTTTGTTAATGGAAAAACAGCTTAACATAAAGTTTACAAAACAGCCTAATATATCACAGTTCCAACAAAGCCCATAACAGAATCACTAATAGCATTGTTTTTAATCATCTATTACTTACATGTATATTTCCTCAAGGCTATTTGATAAATCTGCCCGTTCTTGCCCTTTAAGCCAAGGAGCACTAAGATTAAATAAAACAAAATAAAGATGATTACTCAAAGACTGTGTTTATATCACAAAGAAAAAATACTGATTAATCACAAACTGATTTTAAGTTTTAAAATTTTTCTACTTTGATCAAAATATTATTTTATGTTATATAAATCTATACAGTTCCAAAATGCTTTCATTTGCATTAACTCATTTAGTCCTCTTAGGAAACCATGATGACACCAACACCATCATTATTCAATTAAAATATAGTTTAAAAAATGGAGTGCATAAGATATCATAAAAGCTGCCTAAGTTTACCTAAGTGGCAGAATATGTTCCAGAATCTATATTTCCAAATTCACAGCATTTGCCACACAACCAGAGTTCCCAATTTTTTCTAACTGATGTCCCCAAAAACAACTCTAACAAGTAAGTCAATTGCCACATGACTGTAAATCAACTTTCTCTGAAAAGAGCACTTATGTTTATAAGCTCTCTATAGGCATATCTTTCATTTTCAATGAATAAAAATGAAAAATTACAGAACCATGAGTGATAGCAAACTTTACTGCTGTGGTTTTAAAACACTCAGGGAAACAGGTTAGGAGTGAGTCTACAGACCAAGGTTTCTAGATTACTAGATTGTCTAACGAGGAAGATTTCCTTCCCCATCTCTAATGACATTCTGTAGCTATTTTATCCCCTATGAATCCTTTGATTCTTTTATACTAAGTGGCAAATGTCAGTGTGTTTTTACATAATTTAATTTTTAAATGTTAATACTCTACATTAACTCTAATTTTAATTTCTATATACATTTTGACATTTAAACACAGGGTACAGTACAATCTTTGCAAAGTAAAACTTTTTATAAAAATATAAATGTAGAAATATAGCTTACTTCAGTTGATAAATAGGTGGAGCTGTACCTGGGTATTCATTTGGTAGCATCACCTACAAAGCAGTTTAAAAACAAACCTGCTTATATTTTATCGTGGTTCAAAAACAACAACACTCATAAAGCCAGTCACCAGACAGATTTCTAACTTGCCAAACTAAGACACAAAACCATTGTTATATCAAATTTCAGAATCGAATTCCCTCCTCACATTTATGCTTCCACCTTAAATATGTTGTTAGAGTTAGTTGCTCAGTTGTGTCCGACTCTTTGCAACCCCATTAACTGTAGCTCACCAGGCTCCTCTGTCCATGAATTCTCCAGGCAAGAATACTGGAGTGGGTTGCCATTCCCTTCTCTAGGATAAATATGTTGTTAAGATGATGCCAACTTTTAAAGGAGATTATTTGCTGAGAAAGTATAAAAGCAATTAAATTTAGAAAAAGTGGGGTGGACAAAGACAAAGGGAAACTGAAATAGAGTCATTATACCCCAACCCCGGATGACAAGGGTGGCATTATAACATGTTCCAGATATTTTTAAGAAATTAAAAAAAAAATCCTACCAAATACTATTAAATAGCTAACAGTTATTAGAAAACCATGCATGTTTCTTTTGAAATCAGTATTACTATAAAAATGAATACTGATAAAAACTCAATTCGGCATCTTTTATGTTGGAAGTGCAGTCACCAAAGAATAAGCATTAAACACAAAGCTGTAACTGTTCCTGTATGTATCCTAACCACAACTGATTCCCAGTTAACAAAGAAATGAGTTATCTACTCTATGAACCATCTAAATTACTAACCTATTCTTTCTCAGAAAATGCTAGCCATCTTCCCAGGTTTATACCCTCCTCTATTAAATGGAGAAGATAATGAAAGGAAGTGAAACTCAAGTCTGCCAAAGGTACATGAAGAACACTTCAATAACTGGCATAGGAAAGACCGATATTATCAATGAAAGCATTACTGGAGAGTGATCTAACTACCCATACATTTAGATCATCAATCGTTAACAAAAGTCAGCAACGAAATGACAGATCAGAACAAGTCACACAAGAAAAATTAGAGGAATACAACAGTAGTCAATAATACAAAGTCAATACTGTAACTGGAAAACGGCTGTAGATGAAGAAAAATACCTGTAAGCAAAGTGTCCACTTGGGGTCATCTATATCGTCGCTAATTCGAATACAAAATATTTTGGCGCAGTCATCAATGACACACCATTCCTCGCCATATATAGCAGCCATTGCTTCAATTTCCTCATTCTGAAAGAGGTTGATGAGGGGAAAAAGCCAAAAATTTTTTGACTACCTTAAAAACTCTGAGTCTTCCTTATTATAAGGTATTTGCATTTAACGTAACCATTTTGGGTGAAGGAGCCCTAAAGGAACGACACCAAATGTTCTCAGCAGTGGGTCAAAATGTCCTACTCCTGGGTACCAGACTCTATAGCAATGACGGGCCCAACCTTGCTACTACATCCCTGTGCTTTTGACCACTACTGAGCCAAAATATATACGCACTCCTATACTCTGTATGAGATTCACAAGTGAAAGGATAAACGTATCTTCTCTGCTCCACCTTCTCTTTTTAACAGGTAACCCCTCCCACCCGCCCCCCCCAACCCCTGGACCACTGCTACCCATCATGTTTGCCCTTATATTACTACTGCCTATCTCCTGCTTCGTTTTGTTTTGAATTTGGCCACCAGGCTGGGTGATTGTTGGGGTTTTGGTAATCAAATCCTCGAAACGTTTCAGAAATTACTTTTGGTTTCAGGTTAAGAATAAAACGGGATCTAAAAGTAAAAATGAGGTGCAACCTACACTTCCAACATTGTATGATCTCATTTTGTCCTTAGGGCCCATTAGGAAAAGCTTCAATAACGCCCACGTGAGCCACGCACTGGGGGTAAGCTCAAGCCCAAGAGCATTAGATCCACGGGTCCTCAGGGGACTCCAGGGTCCGTGTTGTAATTGCCCCTTTTGCAAACGCAGAAACTGGGGTCTTAAGTGGACACTCCAAGGTCACCCGGCAGAGACAGGCTGGGAAGCAGAACCCTGGTTTCTGCCTCCAGCCCGGCGCTGCTGAGTCGCGTGCTGATGGTTGACGATGGCACCGTCCAAGGCAGGCCCAGCGCGCCGACGCCCGGGAGCCGCCAGCGCGAGACATGGCCTGAGCTCAGGCGCCGGGAAAATGGGACGCGGCTGAGCGAATGGCGCAGCCTCAGCCCCTGGCGGTGCGGGCGAAACCGGGGGTGGCCCCGGGCAGAAGCCCCCTCGGCCGAGGAGGCCCGGGGCGGCGAGACGAGGCCGAGCCGAGCCTGGAGGTCGGCGCCCCGCCGGGGCCTCACCTGCCTCTGGTCGCTGCCTGCGTCCCCCTCAGCCATGTGGCCCCGGGAGCTGCCGGGCGGCCGCCGGGCGGCCACCGCCTGCCCAGGTCCGGAGTGCGGGGGCGGGGCGCTGCGGCAGTGAGCGGAGCGCGGGCTGCAGCGAGACTCGACCCGGAACCGCAACCCCGCCACGCCGCGCGGCTCGCCTCTGCTTCCGGGTTGCGGGCCAGGTTGAGCAGGGGGCTGCCGGCGCTAGGGTCTCGTCACGCCAGCCTCTTCCGACCTCTTCCGCCGCGCCTCGGAACGCAGTCCCTTCCAAGCAGCGGCAGGAGTCCACTTGCAATTTGCTCCTGAAACTCGCCGCGGCTGGGAGCTTCTGCTCGCCCACGGCGCCGTCGGTGCCATCGAACCCACCTGGAGACTGGAGAGTCGGGTTCACCGCAGCGTCCCAGGAAGGGACTCACCGCAGCCCACAGCCCAAGACTCATCTTTGCATTTTAAGCAGGGTGGTGGTGTTTTGTTTTACGTGTTTTAAGATGTTTTTTTGATTTGAACAAGGGTAAGTTTAATTTCCCCAAAACTATAGAGCAGGAGAAGGCAGAAGGCAATTTTGAAAACCTGCTGAAAAACTTAGCATTCGCTGTTGTCTTATGATAATTTTCTTGGGTGTTCTTGGACTATTTTTCCGGAAGAGCTTTCGTTCAAGACGCTAGGCTTTACCAGTCAACATAAAGGTCGTTGTTTCACTGTCCCAAAATTTGGGTCTGTTTGTGTCGTTTCTCTCCTGTCCCCAACCCATGCATTCCTGTATATTGGTTGTGGCTAACATGTGTCACTTTAGATGAGACATCTTAATCAAGTCCCTTAATGTCTTACTCGAAACACAGTTCATCCCCTTTTGCTTCACTTTCATCACGCACACACACAAACTCAAAATATTGCATCTTTCCTCTGTCTTGTCTTCCCTAATCACGGGCGTGTTTTATTCCCTCTTTAAAACACTTATCTGAATCAGGAGAATTACAAAAAGAATTCCACCCGAATTAACTTTGAAGGGATCTTATTGTAAGTCTTGTGGATTTATTAATTCAACAGACATTTATTAGGTTCTTACTGTGTTAAACTTTCGAAATGAAGATTTAGATGTTGTGCATTGTCTTTAAGAAGCTAAAATGAGGGAGAACAAAAGTAAATTAGTATTTAAATGGGTGGGAATTAATATCCTGTTTGTAGCCCAAGGAAGGGCCTCTACTGAATGCCTTCGCTCTTCTCTTGAAACGATCACATTGTTTGTTAATCGGCTATGAGTTAATAGAAATTTTAAGATTTTTTTTTTTTTTAAAGGAAGGGCCATCTATTCTAATTTTATTGGGCTTCTCCTTCCAGAGGATGCTTGAAGTGAGTTACGGAAGAAGAGGTAGAGATTAGCTAATTGAAAAAGGAAGAAAATTGTTTCCGATGGAGAAAAAAATATTGGCAGAAAAATCGTGGCCCATTTAGGAAACATCATGCATTTCATTGCCTCTGACATCACAGCTGTCAACCTCTTTTTGTCATATGACTTGCATAATCCCTTTATGATTGTCTCCATAAATCTGCATATGTGCACTCATTTTGGTTCCAAGAGAAGGCCTGAAGGACTTAGCCCTCTTTCGTCTCAGTCACACCCCCTTCCTCCAATTATTTGATTTGGATAGTATGTTTTCCTTCATCTTCAATAGAAGCAGTTTTAAACTCCTCCTTCCAATCAAGTAGGGCCCCAAAGTTCATGTGCGACCAGTCCATCGCGGTTATTTTCTTCTTGGTGAGGATTTGCCTGAAAGTTCCCTGAGGTTTGGGCTTCCCTGGTGGCGCTAGTGGCAAAGAACCCACCTGCCAATGCAGGAGACATAGATGATCCTTGGGTCAGGAAGATCGCCTGGAAGAGGGCAAGGAACCAGTCCAGTATTCTTGCCTGGAGAATCCCATGGATAGAGGAACCTGGCAGCTGTCATCCATAGGATGGCAAAGAGTTGGACACGACTGAAGCAATGTAGCATGCACACACGCACTGTGAGGTTTGGCCACTGTGCATCTCCAGGTCGCCTGAAGCTTTCTGCAGTTACCATCCTAATACTACCTAGATGACCATCTATTCTTAAACAGCTGTTTTTCTTCCTTCACTCTGAACTCTACTGATCTCTTCTTAACATCTTACAACTTCTGTTGCAAAAAATAGGAACTGTCACCCTTAAAGAAGAAGAAGAAAAAAAAGCCATAGAATCCTTTCTTCAGTGAAAGCTTATGTAAAACAGATTAGGTTGTTCTGCCTGAAATAGTGGTATTGGGCCTGAAGTCCCAACTACCTAGCAACTTCCCTCCCAGTGGACCTGCAAAGACATTCAACCCAGATTTTAAAACTATTGCATTAAAATAGAAAACAATGTGCAGCACAATTTAACCTTCTAAACAAGGCATAGTATTAGTATATCTAGTTTCTCATACATAGCACCTCTTTTCTTGCCACATACATCAACCCAGTCTATTTTACCTTCTGGAGATTGCACCCATGAGTTTCTATTGATTCCTACTTCATAGCTAGAGTCTTTAAATCTTTTGAGCTCAGATTCTAAATTGAAGTTACTCTTTCTGCCAAATGCACAAAACAAAAATATTTACAGCACCACTTTATGAAATGATTCATTTTCAAGGCATCAACTGCTGCTGCTGCTGCTAAGTCACTTCAGTCGTGTCCGACTCTGTGTGACCCCATAGGCGGAAGCCCACCAGGCTCCCCCATCCCTGGGATTCTCCAGGCAAGAACACTGGAGTGGGTTGCCATTTCCTTCTCCAATGCATGAAAGTGAAAAGTGAAAGTGAAGTCGCTCAGTCGTGTCTGACTCCTAGCGACCCCCTGGACTTCGGCCTACCAGGCTCCTCCGTCCATGGGATTTTCTAGGCAAAAGTACTGGAGTGGGGTGCCATTTTTGCCTTCTCCGAAGGCATCAACTACTTTATGCAATATCCCGTCGCACTAGAAATGTTCCCTTCTGGGTCTACGCACAGAGGAAGTTAAAGTATGTCCTTATGAATACTAACATGATTGGAACAGCTTATTATAACTATTCCCACCTAAAAATGTATTTTAAGGGGCATGAGATTAAGGATGTTGCAAATTGAGATTGTGGCTGTGTCTATTTCATATTGCAAATAGGACCTCGGAGAAGGCAATGGCAACCCACTCCAGTACTCTTGCTTGGAAAATCCCATGGGCGGAGGAGCCTGGTAGGCTGCAGTCCATGGGGTCGCTAAGAGTCGGACACAACTGAGCGACTTCACTTTTCACTTTCATGCATTAGAGAAGGAAATGGCAACCCACTCCAGTGTTCTTGCCTGGAGAATCCCAGGGACAGGGGAGCCTGGTGGGCTGCTGAGTCGGACACGACTGAAGCGACTTAGCAGTAGCAGCAGCTTTTTTTTTTTTTTTTACTCTTCACATCATTCCCTGCAAACAACCTGAATAAGGTTCTAAACTCAGATATGCAAAGAGCACTTTGGAAAAAGAGGAGGGAAACAATTACTGAAGTAATAAGTGTGGCAGACAACCTACATTTGCAGAAAGCAAGACTTTATAGGCAATTTAGTTGAAAAGGCTTTACTTAATAGGAACTTTGAGCAGTTAACCAGTTGCTGAGAATGGACAGCAAATAACAGATCTGGATACATGCAGGGTCTCTACACCAGATCCTACTGATTTCTCCATCCATTTACCTAAATGGCTGGTTACTGAACATCTTCCTCAAACTCAGTATGTCTAAAACAACTCAGTATCTTTCTCCCTAAACCTACTCCTCTGCCTATCTTCCCCATTTCCGTATTGGCAACCCCTGATCTCTGCATCATACTTCCCTCCTGGCTCAGCCAGTAAGGAGTCTGTCTGCAATGCAGGAGACCTGGTTTCGATCCCTGGGTTGGGAAGATTCCCCTGGAGAAGGAAATGGCAACCCGCTCCAATATTCTTGCCTGGAAAATCCCATGGACAGAGGAACCTGGCAGGCTACAGTTCATGGAGTCACTAAGAGTTGGACACAACTGAGCGTCAATAATTGGCCAAGCCTGAAACCTGGGAGACATACTCTACAATTTTCACTGTCTTCATACACAGATAACAAGTTCTGATGATTCTGATTCCTTAATATCGCTTACCTTCCTTATAGTCTCCTAGTTTTTCTGATTTCATCTGGACCCTCTAAGTTACCCACCTCACATCTGCCAGAGGAATCCTTCAAAATGCACATGTCTGATGTGTCTTTCCTCCCTGGAAATCCTTGCTCCCCATAGCTTTCATGGTAATACTTAAACACCCTAACACACAAGATGTGTTCCTGGCTACCTCTCTGATTTTATTTCCCGCTGTTTTACCCAGACCAGCCTCAACTATTTTACTGAAGCTTTCTTTGATGAAAAAATTCTATGGATTTAGTGGGGGGCAGGGGGAAATGTGAAAACTGCTATTTTACACCATAGAAACTGTGTGGGGTGTTAAGACATACAAAGTGAAAGTGTTACTCCCTCAGTTGTGTCCAGCTCTTTAAGACCCATGGACTGTATAGCCCATCCCTGGAATTCTTTAGGCAAGAATACTGGAGTGGGTTGCCATTTCCTCCTCCAGGGGATTTTCCTGACCCAGGGATAGAACCCAGGTCTCCTGTATTGCAGGCAGATTCTTTACAATCTGAGCCACAAGGGAAGATGTACAAAGAGACCAGTGAATGGAGTGAAGGAAGAGGATGCATCTGTTTAACAATAGATGGACAGCTACATGGTATTAGGATGATAACTGCAGAAGTCTTCAGGTGATGTGGAGGCATTTGGCCAGAACTTGCCCATAGAGGAGAAATATGATGACTGCCTGCACCAGAATTTCTATGTAGAGTAGACTTCAGAACCCAATATGATTGGAAGGAGGTACTTAGAACTTTTTGCTTAAGATTAAGAAACACCTTGGACTGCAAGGAGATCCAACCAGTCCATCCTAAAGGAGACCAGTCCTGGGTGTTCATTGGAAGGACTGATGCTGAGGCTGAAACTCCAATACTTTGGCCACCTCATGCGAAGAGTTGGCTCATTGGAAAAGACCCTGATGCTGGGAGGGATTGGGGGCAGGAGGAGAAGGGGACGACAGAGGATAAGATGGCTGGATGGCATCACTGCTCGATGCACATGAGTTTGAGTGAACTCCGGGAGTTGGTGATGGACAGGGAGGCCTGGCGTGCTGTGATTCATGGGGTCGCAAAGAGTTGGACACGACTGAGCAACTGAACTGAACTGAAGAAACATAAACTGTCCAAACTAAATACATGGAAGGAGAAGGAGTCATACTCAGACCATAAAGGACCAAAGTTCTCTCTTGGTACCAAAATGAGTGCATATAGAGAGAGAGATGTTGTGGAAATGATCATTAACAGGTTATATAAGCAATGTGACAAAAGGGTTGACAGCTGTGATAACAGGAAGAGGAATGAGTTATTTGAATGGGAAAAAACCTAACCTGGAAGTATATGCATCTGACTGTAACTGAGATGACTGTCACATCAGGTGTGAGGAAAGAGGCCTGTGAAAGTTCTCCATAAACCTATTTCAACCTACATTGATGGTTTGAATAGGGGTCTTCTAAATATTCTCTAGAACCTTGCTACTTAAGGTGAGGTCTGTGGACCAACAGCATCATGTTATCTAAGAGCTTGGTAGAAGTATGGAAACTCAGGCCTCATGCCAGACCCATTGGGTCTGCATTTTAGTAAGATTCCTGAGTGACTCTTCTGCAAATTAAATTTTGAGAATCTTGTGTGATGGCCATGGGAAAGCACTTCTCAGATCTTGGAGAACAGGGAGGGTAATTGACTGAGGGCCCCACTACTGTGCTCTGAGATCTGTTACTGTGTTTGTACTGAGACTACTTCCCGTGGGCTGCCCTCAGCCAGGCACACAGCAGTGACCCAAACGGACCCATTCCTGAGGGATAAGACACTCCTCTGATGGGAGGCTTGGGCTCCTGGGCTCCCAAAGGTCTTGCTAAACTTTCCTTAGGTTTACTGCTTCAGAGTCACTGCAGACAGTGACTGGAGCCATGAAATTAAAAGACGCTTGCTGCTTGGAAGAAAAGCAATGACAAACCTAGGCAGCATATTAAAAAGTAGACATCACTTTGCCGACAAAGTTTTGTGTAGTCAAAGCTATGGTTTTTCTAGTATCCATGTGTGGATGTGAGAGTTGGACCATAAAGAAGACTGAGTGCTTCTTTTGAACTGTGGTACTGGAGAAGACTCTTGAGAGTCCCTTGGACAACAAGGAGATCAAACCAGTCAATCCTAAAGGAAATCAACCCTGAATGTTCATTGAATATTCACTGAAGCTCCAATACTTTGGCTACCTGATGTGAAAAACTGACTCATCGGAAAAGACTCTGATGCTGGGAACGGGGGCAACAGAGGATGAGGTGGTTGGATAGCATCACCTACTCAATGGACATGAGTTTGAGCAAACTCCGGGAGATAGTGAAGGACAGGGAAGCCTGGCATGCTGCAGTCCATGGGGTTGCAAAGTCAGACACAACTGAGCAACTGAACAACTGCTACACAGCCTTCCTCTGTCCCTTCTTTCTGTCCCTCCACTCAAGGTCAGATGTGCATCAGTTTGATGGCTCTCAGAGCCTCTTCAGGCTCTTTCCTGTTTTTTCTCACAGGCATTTCCTCCAGCAAGTTTCTTGCACATTTAACCTCATGTTGGCATCTGTTTCTTCAGGACCCAGCACAGGCTGCTTTAAGATACATTGTAACACGGATGAATTCTGCCTACATAGTACTGACTTGAAGTCATATATGTTCCTGAAATATTTTTCTAAGGGAAATATGTCCTTAAAATATTTAAGAAGCAAAACACAAACACCTTGGCACACTATTAATGAGTCTTTCCTCGATTTCCTGTGCTTATTGTATGCTCCCAGCTAATGAAAGCTAATGTGGCAGACGCAGGCCAGTGAATGCTGAGGCTGTAGGTTCTCTTTGTCCCATTTGTGTTCTGGCCAACCGTTTGACCAATTATGGCCAAGAAATGTGACAGAGGCACAAAGGAGGATTCACGTGATGCATATTAAAATATAAGTTTTAAGGAGAAGCTCTCAAAAAAAAAAAAAAATAGTCAAGGAAACAGAGCCAAGATTAACAGGCAACTGGGGAAGGAAGGAAATCCTTGAATATTTTAATATCACCATAAATAACACAGCAGCCTAAGAAGATTAGCTGGCAATTGTACAAACAGTAGCAAGAAACAATAATAATTTTAGGCACTTCCTGACTTCAGGAGATTTAAGAGAATGGAAGGCTGACACCTAATGTATACTACTAGAGCTCATATACCATGGAACCGTGGGGTAAGGACCCTGATAGCACTGGTCTGATCAGCACCCCCATTTCAGAAATAGGCACCCCTATCTCCAAACAAGGTGTGCGGCCACTTCAGTGACCTCAAGGGCAGGGGCTGATTTCTCAGTAACGATGTGTCCAAAGGTGTATTCCAAAGAAATTCATTTCTCAGAGAGGAAGGTGGTAAAGTGAGGTGTTCCATGGTCAATTGAGTTTATCATCTCTGTGCTAAACACACCTCATCTGATAATTTTGTGTTAAAACTCTTAACGCCCTTAATATTTTAACATACAGTATAAATCTCCAAGAGAAGATGGTAGTATGCAGCTTTTCTGAAAGAATTTAACTAAGGAATGCCCACCTCTCTCCACCCGCTAAAATCTTAGAGCAGTAGAATTACTAGAACACTTTTTGATAAACACTATCCCCACTTAGCATCATTATACCTTATGTTCCCCTGGTGATACAAGTTCAAGGTCACTGTTGTATTTATTTCTGATCCAATATTAAGAAGGACTTGGGTCCCCACTTGCCAAAAATACTAACTCTGGCTATAAAAAAAAAATTTTTGTTTTAATTTTTAAGAAACCTGCTAACAAAGTTCTAGAAGGGATAGTTACCAGTTCTGTTGTTAGTTGTTAAAACCTTAGAACGGATTGAGTTACGGCCAACAGAGAAGAAGGTCATGGAAGGGAATGAGAGGAGGGAACCAGGGGTTTGGCTTCCCTCAGCATCAAACACAGTGACCCTGTCTTAGCCCAGGGTTCTTCCAACTCCTTTCCTCTTACATGGAACTTCAGTTTTCTTTTCCTCTAAAAGTTTTCCTCGGACTGAAAGTAGAAACAGAATGGGATCAGCTCCCTCTGTACCCCAAAATCAGTGTCCAAAGGAGATGATCATGTGAAATTTTTAAATGTTTGATGAAAATACTGGGGCTTCTCAGGTGGCACTAGTGGTGAAGAACCTGCTGGCCAAAGCAGGAGACGTGAGACAAAGTTTCCATCCCTGGGAAGATCCCCTGCAGGAGGGCATGGCAACCCACTCCAGTATTCTTGTCTGGAGAATCCCATGGACAGAGGAGCCTGGTGGGCTACAGTCCCTAGGGTCGCAAAGAGTCAGACACGACTGAATGGACTTAGCAAGCACATACCCTCAAATGCTTCTTTGTTCAGTAATAGTGTAAAGTTTTATTTTTTCCTATTGTATCAAGTCTCAGTTCCTCTGCTTGGCTTTCAAAGACCTTCAGGTCAGCTCTCCTAATGCAGCTGTTTAATCCTATTCTCCAAGACTCTCCACTGTAATTGCCAACCCTGTCTATTGTTACTGCAGCTTCCCGTCCAGGCTCACTGCTCACCTTAGTCCAGGCCCTCTCAGCTCCCCCTGGACCACTGCAGTAACTTCTTAGTTCATTTTCCTGACTCCAGACATTTCCCTTTCCCATCCTGCTTCCTGCCAACAGAACGCTCTCACTGAAGGATCACTGTGATCATGTCAGTCCTTTGTTCAAAAGTCTTTCCATCTTCTGCAATCCCCATCTCAGTAAATGGCGCCTCTCTATACCAACTGCCTGTAGCAGACACTTGGGCGCCACCTTTACTCTTCCTTGTCTCTCACCCCACTCATGGAATCAGTCACCAAGTTCTTTATGTTCTGTCACTTGTATCTCTCAAATCAGTCTCCCACTACTTTTCTCCATCTTCAAAGTCCTTGTCAAAGCTGAGGCCCCTTGACTGACCACTACAACAGCCTCCTAACCTGCTTCTGACTTCACTGTCTTTTAGCCCATTCTCTGCCTTGCCACTTGACATAGCTCTCTCTCTGATAGAACTCTAGTGTTGTGACTCTCCTGCTTAGAACTCTTTGGGGTTTTAATTCCACACCTTTGAGGATGAATCTCAAAGTCTATGACACTCTGTAAAGGATGCTTTGTGATGTGTCTCCTTAACTCTCTGTCCTGCACCTTCTCTTCTAGATTTATTGGACTAGATCCACATCCTCTCAGAAGGCATGTGATCGACTGCTCACCTGCCTGACTGCTCACCTCTAGCCCTTCTCAAGTGTTACTCCCTCTACCTGGAATGTTCTTTCCTTCCACATCCAACACATTGTTTTGGAGTTGGCTTCCTTGATGGCCATTATCATGTCTTTCTTCATCTTTACCTTGCAAGCACCCAGTACAGTGCCTGCCATTGGGTGGGCTCTGAATTCAGAGAAGTTAAATTGTTCATGGTCATACAGCTGGTAAACAGGTAAAGAAAGTGAAAGTGGTGTTAGTCGTCACTTAGTCGTGTCCACATGGACTGTAGCCCACCAGGCCTCTGTCCATGGCATTTCCCAGGCAAGAATACTGGAGTAGGTCGCCATTCCCTTCTCCAGGGGATCTTCCTGACCCAGGGATCAAGCCTGGGTCTCCCACATTGCAGGCAGATTGTTTACCATTTGAGCCACAAGGGAAGCCCCTAACAGGTAGAGAGCTGAGATTCAATTCAGGTTTCTGAGTTTTGTGTACCTGCCATTTTACTGCATTGCCTCCTAACTTGGGATAAAACATTTTAGACATAAAGTCCCAGTTCATTCATTCATTCAACAAATATGTTTTGATTTCCTAGTATGTGCCATGCATTGTGTTAGATAAAGGGGGTGAACTGGTGAACAAGGCATTCCTTGGCTTTAGTATACTTCTTCTCTGATGAAAGATACAGATGAATGAAGACACATTTGTATCACAATGTGACAGATATTATTATAGGAGTAGGTACAAGGTAAACCTGAAAGACTATAGGAGGGGGTCAGGGAAGGCCTTGGAAAGAATTGATTTCTAAGCTCTGACAGTACGTAGCATAAGCCTCGGGAAGATGTGGAAGCTGAGGAAGAGCATTCAAGGCACAAAAGGACAACATCAGCAGAGGTCTTAAAGCATCAGAGACCACAGCAAATCAGGGAACTGAAAGTTGTTCAGAATTGCTGAAGTGTAGAAGTGTTCAGTCGCTCAGTTGTGTCTAATGCTTTGTGACCCCATGGACTGCAGCATGCCAGAATTCCCTGTTCTTCACCATCTCTTGCAGTTTGCTTAAATTCATGTCCATTGAGTCGGTGAAGCCATCCAACCATCTCATTCTCTGTTGTCCCCTTCTCCTGCCTTTGATCTTGTCTAGCATCAGGGTCTTTTCCAATGAGTTGGCTCCTTGAATCAGGTGGCCAAAGTATTGGAGTTTCAGCATCAGTCCTTCCAATGAATATTCAGGACTGATTTCCTTCAGTATTAACTGGCTTGATCTCCTTGCTGTCCAAGGGACTCTTAATAGTCTTCTCCAGCATCACAATTTGAAGGCATCAATTCTTCAGCACTCAGCCTTTTTTATTGTCCAGCTCTCACATCTGTACATGACTACTGGAAAAACCATAGTTTTGATTATAAGGACCTTTGTAGGCAAAATAATGTCTCTGCTTTTTAATATGCTGTCTAGGTTTGTCATAACTTTTCTTCCAAGGAGCAAGAGTCTTTTAATTTCATGGCTGCTGTCACCATCCACAGTGATTTTGGAGCCCAAGAAAATAAATTCTGTCACTGTTTCCATTGTTTCCCCATCTTTTTGCCATGAAGTGATGGGACCAGATGCCATAACCTTCATTTTTTTGAATGTTGAGTTTTAAGCCAGCTTTTTCCACTCTCCTCTTTCACTTTCATCAAGACACTCTTTAGTTCCTCTTCACCTTCTGCCATTAGGGTGGTGTCATCTGCATATCTGATGTTACTGATATTTCTCCCCACAATCTTGATTCCAGCTTGTGCTTCATCCAGCCCAGCATTTTGCATGAGGTACTCTGCATATAATTAAATAAGCAGGCTGACAATATACACCCTTGAGGTACTCCTCTCCCAATTTTGAACCATTGTTCCATGTCCACTTCTAACTGTAGATGCCTGACCTGCATACACGTTTCGCAGAAGGCAGGTAAGGTGGTCTGGTATTTCCATCTCTTGAAGAATTTTCCACAGTTTGTTATGATCGACATACTCAAAGGCTTTAGCATAGTCAGTGAAGCAGAAATATATGTTTTTCCAGAATTCTCTAGCTTTTTCTATGATCCAACGGATGTTGGCAATTTGATTCGAAGTGCAGACTACCACAGATACAATGACAAGAGCCGAATGGTGACATTGCAGGAAGCAAGGAAAAGGCAGAGTAGTGTTCTAAGCAAGAGAATTAGTTGATATGATTGAAATTTTGGAAACAGCCTCTTACTACAGAGTGAAGAATAGATTAGGGCTGCATGTGGGAGAAAAGGTAGGGTGGGGAGAATAAGGAAGAGAGACCAGAGTGCTTGCCACTGAGAATGAGAACAGGAGGGAAGCGGGAGAGGAGCTGCACTTTTAGTTGTGCTGAGTTGGACGCACAGGTGTATGGTCAGAAGTTCAGCAGTGGTTTTTGGACCCGTGTTACAGATTGGTGAGACATGAGCAGACAGAGGGTTAGGAAGCCATGGGGACATGGAGCTCTTCTACGGAGAGTGTGAGGAGAAGGGAGTTTAAGGAAGAACCTGCAACACTGCGGGGAAGGAGCTCAGAGAAAGTGAGGGAAGAGCATTCCAAGGAGGCAGGAAGTGGTCACTGGCGTCAGATGTGGCCAAGGGTCAGTTAAAGTTAGGACTCTTAAGGGGCTCTTTGGCTTTTGCAACAGGGAGGCCTTTGGGGTTCCCAACAGGAGCAGTTTCAGTGGAGTAGTGGGAGCAGAAGCTGCTACAGAGAGAAGATGATAGAGTGCAGAGGAGATGGTGAGAGCCAGTGGAGACTGAGTTTTAAAGCAGTTTAACTCCAAAGGAGTTATTGATGCTGAAGCTGAAGCTCCAATCCTTTGGCCACCTGATGGGAAAAGCCGACTCATTGGAAAAGACCCTGATGCTGGGAAAGATTCCTGATGCAGGAGGAGAAGGGGATGACAGAAGATGAGATGTTTGGATGGCATCACTGACTCAAGGGACATAAGTTTGAGCAAGCTCTGTGAGATAGTGAAGGACAAGGAAGCCTGGTGCGCTGCTGTTCATGGGGTTGCAAAGAGTCAGACACGACTGAGTGACTAAACAACAAAAACTCTGGAGGAGGAGGGAGACAGGGTACCACCCTCTGGAGGAGGGTTTTTAAAAGATGGCAGCGATTAGGCAACCCTTGTGGAGTGGATTCATCTCGAGAGTTGGAAGATCTAGGAGAGGGTTGATGGACAGGGTTGCTGAGGAGGGGGCTCGGCAACACTGAGCGGGGTTCTGGCCTTTGACAGGAGGAAACGTAAGAAAGGCGTGACTGCAGGTAAGCATGTTGGTTTGGTGGTAAGAAGATCAGGGGGTTCTCAACTCATGGTTTTGTGTCCTTGGTAAGAGTGCAAATGAACATGTTAGTCACTCAGTCGTGTCCGAGTCTTTGCGACCCCATGGACTGTAGCCCACCAGGCTCCTCTGTCCATGGGATTCTCCAGGCAAGAATACTGGAGTGGGTTGCCATTTCCTTCTCCAGGGGATCTTCCTGACCCAGGGGGTCGAACATGGGTCTCCTGCATTGGCAGGTGGGTTCTTTACCACTGAGCCACCAGGGAAGCTGTCCTTGGTAAAGTGGGCAGCACAGTCATCTGCTGAGGGTGTTCTGGGGAGCTGGCAGGGAAGGGATTTTAGGAGAAAAGAAAGTGCAGTGAAGAGCAGGAAATGAAGCTCAGTCCTGGCCCCTTATCTTCTCACTCTGTTCTTTGTCCCTAAGCCATCTCCTGCAAAGCTCAATGCTCACATCCCCTTGACAAAGATGGTCACAGATGTAGTTCTCTGGTTCAGAGCTCACCTCTGAGCTCTCAACCAGAGTCTACCTGTCACCTCCATTTGAGCCTCCCCAAGCTCTTTCCACTACCTGCTCCTGCAGTTTCCACTCAACTGCTAACAAGGAAGGACAAAGGATTGCTGGGCAGCGCTGAGAATCCAGCCAGTGTCCGTCTCACGAGTCTCACTGTGGTCTGCACCGTGTAAGGTCCTGCGCTAGTTTATGTTGCCCACCCCCTCTTAGCCGGTTTTGCTCAGTCTTATCTGCTTAAAAACCATTTGTTCTATTTTTTAGGTTTGGCTGAGACAGTACATTTAAAAATATTCCATGCACTATGTCTCCTCTTTTCCAAGAGTTCTTATGTAAAAGTTGTATACATTCCTGAATTTTGTTATCATTCAGTTGCTCAGTCATGTCTGACTCTTTGTGACCCCATGGACTGCAGCACACCAGGCTTCCCAGTTCTTCACTATCTCCCAGAGTTAGCTCAAACTCATGTCTATTGCATCAGTGATGCCATCCAACCATCTCATCCTCTGTTGTCCCCTTCTCCTCCTGCCTTCAGTCTTCCCCAGTATCAGTCTTTTCCAATGAGTTGGTTCTTCACATCAAGTGGCCAAAGTATTGGAGCTTCAGCTTCAGCATCAGTCCTTCCAATGAATATTCAGAGTTGATTTCCTTTAGGATTGACTCATTTGATCTCCTTGTAGTCCAAAGGACTCTCAAGAGTCTTCTCCAGCATTTCCGTATGCTCAGATCCTATCCATTAATGGCTGAACTTTTTTTTTCAAGCTTTAAACTTTTCATTTTGTATCAAGGTATAGCTGATTAACAATGTTGTGGTAGTTTCAGGTGAATTAATGGCTTAACTCTAAAAGCCATCTTTCCTCTAAAGCATTCACTAATAGCCCTGGCTTGCAAACGAAACTTTCTTCCTTATTCCTCCTTTATCTGAAGTTTTCTTATGGTTCTTATTATTTTCTATCTCTTAATTCACCTGCTGATTTATAAGTCTTACATTGCCTCATCTGTGTCCCTAGATTCTTAAATTCCTGAAGGCAAGGCTGTTTCAGAGTTATCTTTTTCTCTCTCAGCCTGAAACAGTGCCTTGCACATGTATCCACTCACAAAGTCATGTCAGTTACTAGGTTAATATGTATATACTGACTAATGAGGACACGAATTAATCGATGATGAATGAGAGGTTCTCTGCTGTTATAAGTCCTTGCATGTCATTACTCTAATCTTCTTTGTGTTGGTGATCCTACAATGTCATGGATATTTGTGCATGATTCACAAATCTGTTTCTAGCCCTAAGCTTTTGCCCCCAATAAATTCTCACATCTTCAGTTTCTTGCTGCATCTCTCAAACTTATTGTGTTGAAAATACTCATTTCCCATTTCCAATTGTTTCTGATCTAAAGCTGTAGCGAAGCGTATATACCACCACTTCTATACATCTTTGTTCTAGTCCTCACTGATCTCGTCTTCCCAAATTCTTTAGAATTTGTTTTATCAGTTATAAGTGTTGTCATGTTTTTTTTTTGTTAGTTTCCATTGTATACTTTGCTTCCAAAATTAGATTATAAACTTCATGAGGCCACGAATCTGTTTATGAATGTAATCACTCTTTTTTTCTGCACTACCTCCATTCTTTCTCTGATCTCTTTTCTCTCCCAATTCTATCAATTGAGGAAAAAATCACCACCACCAGGGGGCAGTGGAGAGGTCAAGATAATGAGGTTGGGAAAAAGGCAAAGTTTAGTTTCATAAAGTGGATATAATAGTACTAAGATTACTGTTTCTAGTTTTATAGAAACATATGTGATTTGCTTAATCCTGGGTGCTAAATTTTAAGAGATAAAAGTACAAACTGGGGTTCAGAATGCTACGACCACTGGAGCCTGATCACAGGCTGGAGCCTCTGGAAATGTAAGCCCAGGAAAGAGTAATTAAGGCAGCTCACTCTAGTCTTCTTTAACTTTTTAAAATAACAGCCTGTGGAAGGCTAATACAGTTTATTCCATTCATCTTTACATTGAATACCTGGTGAGAGCTGTGTGGAGTGGGTATTTGCCTCTGTAGGAGGAACTTCTACCAGTAATAATTCAGCCAGGAGAGTGGTTTGAGTTGCACAGAGGAGCCCCGATGGCTACAGTCCGCAGGGTCGCAAAGAGTTGGACACAACTGAAGTGACTTAGCACACACGTGAGGCGGTGATCCAGGAAGTTCCCGGGCTCCAGACAGGTAAATTCCTCTTTGCAATGTGGTTGAAGACCATCTGGCTTTATGTGTGATGTTGGGCTGGTAGGTTTCTGCTGACTCTTCCAAATCTAAGATCCAGGAGTCTGGAATCTGATCTGTACTTCCAATTCAGGCCCCAGGCTGGCCCATCAAACCCCTTTTCTTCCATCTTTGTGATTTCACCAAGTGAACTCACGTGGCATGCTATGGCCACTCATCAGGTGTTGACAGGTGACTCTGGAATGGACAGTGGGAGTAACTGGGGATCTGGAAAAGAGATGTGTTCTAGAAGTTTCAAAAGAGTTGCAGAGACCTTGAAGCGAAGGGTGGCTGTTGTAAGGCAGTATCGACAGGATTGTTTGTTAGAGATCAAGAACAGGAGAGCTGAGAAAAAGAAAGGGGTCATCACGGGGTGAGGCTCTTTCTGGGTTCAAGGAACAGAGAAACAGATTACATTAGGTGTAAAAGTGTAGGAATTTACTGCAACGATATATAGAGATAAAAGCAGAAACATCTGTGCTGCCCTGACAGGTGGTTGGAGACACAGCTGAAGCCAGTAGTTAGCGCCTTCTCAGCAGGAAGCCTCACCCTTCATGCCCTACACAGGTCTCAATCTCTCTCTGCTCTTGCCTCAGAGATTCCCAGTCTCCTCTCTTCTCTCCTTCTTGACCACCCATGGTTTCTGCTTTCTCTCTGCCTTCACTTTCCTCTGTATGTTTTCCTGCTTCTGCCCTAAACACTGTACTTTGTGTATTGCACAGTCAAATGGACCCACAGAGAATCGAGATGGTTTATACTAGACAGTTTATACTCGTAGTTTACTACTACCCAGCAGAGATCTATTCTGTTGGGCAGAGCATGTCTGCAGACTTTTGGTAAGCCTGAAGAAAGGTGCTGTTTGTCAGGTCCCGCCCCTGCACATTCCACTGAGCCAGGAATCAGAGGCTGTGTAAGAAAGCCCTCAAAGAGGGGCTGTGGGCAAGGCGGACTTTCTGAGGCTTCCAGGAAGGGGTAGTGTAATTGTCAGGCACACTGCTTGACCAGACAACTGTGGATAACATCATAGCCTTGATGGTATTGGGTTAATAATAACTACAAAGTACTTAATATGTAGGTGTAGGGGAAGGTTAATTTCCCCCAACTCAACAGTTTATCTGGATTTGCCTGATGACATCTGACCTGTTTTTCAGCATTCCAGATAATAATTACCCAAAGTCCTCCCCAAAGTCTCAGTCCATAAAACCCTCCTTTTAATAAGCCTTAATAAGCCTTTAGTGCGCCTTCTGCAGCACTTCAAAATCACACAGGCACCAGGGGAGTGTTTTTAAAACATGCAGTTTGTGAAGTGCATTCTGCGGCATTTCAGGCTTAAGACAAAACTGCAGGGATGCAAACATCGGGTACTATCATCTGAAGGGAATCTTATTCTGGTGGGAAACGCTGGGATGTGGGGTGGGCAGTAGTAGTTGTGGGCTCCTGGGCTTCCCAGATGACTCAGTGGTAAAAAAATCCGCCTGCCAATGCAAGAAACATAAGAGACGCAGGCTCGATTCCTGGGTTGGAAGATCCTGTGGAGAAGGAAATGGCCACGCACTCCAGTATTCTTGCCGGGAAAAGCCCATGGACAGAGAAGCCTAGTGGACTACAGTCCATGGGGTTGCAAAGAGATGGACATGACTTTGCAACTGAGGATGACGAAATTATCTGAAACAAGCAAATGAAAGAACCCTAAGTGGATCCAGTCTGAACCAGGCCATGGGTAATTCTGATGAAGCACACTGTGATCTGAAGATGGTTAACTTTCCAGTTGGGTCAGGCAGGCCTGGGAATGGCAGGGCAAAGAGTTAGTTTCTCCCAAACACCTTTCCTATTCACCCAGAGCTACCAATTCTGTCCTAGTTACATTCATTGTAGATAAAAGGGTGACACAGTAACTTTAACATGCTCCATCTGCAAAGTTAAAATATCTACCTGTTCACAAGCTCAGAAGAGTTTATTAATTGTTTACAGATGTTCTATCAAACACTTCTCAAAATAGAGTATGATACAGTTGGGGGCAATATAGTAATTCTTTGTTGTTATAGAATAGCACTATCCATTATGGTTGCTGCTGGCCACATGGTAGCCACATAAGGAAGTGGGCTTCCCTCATAGCTCAGTTGGTAAAGAATCTGCCTGCAATGCAGAAGGCCTGGGTTTGATTCCTGGGTTGGAAAGATCCCCTGGAGAAGGAATTGGCAACCCACTCCATTATTCTCGCCTGGAAAATCCCACGGACAGAGGAGCCTGGCAGGTTACAGACCATGGGTTTGTAAGAGTCGGACACGACTTAGCAACTAAACCACCACCAGCCACATGGTGGCTATTTAAATTAAAATTACATAAAACTCAATTCTTTAATCACACTAGCCAAAGTTCAAGAGCTCAGCAGGCATATGTGGCTGGTGGCTACTGTACTGGACAGGGTAGAATTATATTAATAGAACATTTCTATCATTGCAGAAAGTTGCATTGGACAGTAGTGCTTTACAATAAGAATTGTTACACCCTTGACGTGTTTATATGTATACTAACGGAGAAGGGAATGGCACCCCACTCCAGTACTCTTGCCTGGAAAATCCCATGGATGGAGGAGCCTGGTAGGCTGCAGTCCATGGGGTCGCTAAGAGTGGACATGACTGAGCGACTTCACTTTCACTTTCATGCAATGGAGAAGGAAATGGCAACCCACTCCAGTGTTCTTGCCTGGAGAATCCCAGGGACGGGGGACCCTGGTGGGCTGCCGTCTATGGGGTCACACAGAGTCAGACACAACTGAAGTGACTTAGCAGTCAGAAATAAAAATGCGGAAGAGATACCTTTTCCTAAAGATTGTCTACATATATATCAAAGAGACGCCTGTAAAAATATGTACAAGGAGTGATCTTACCAAGATTAGAACTTTTTATTGGTAGTCATGGTGATTACCTCCTGTTACTTTCATCTTCCTATTGGCTAGGATGTTTACAAACTCAATTTCGTGAACTGAAAAAAGAAATGAGTAGTGAATTTAGGCAATTAAATCATGTTAGTGAGAATTAAGGCTTTTGTGAAATAATGTGGATAATTTATTCAGGTAGTCAATTTTTGTTTTGGCTGTGAAGGTAATTCAGTATTCTTAGAAAATAAACTCTGAAGTTTCCTTGTGAGGCAAATATGACTGCCTTAGTTACCACACAATTCACCCTTGAAGGATTGTGCTCTTCAAGTGCCTTTTTCACTAAGAAAAGATGATGCTAGCCTAGGACATATAAGCAAGGTTTCTTGTGTTCTCCAGGAACATTCTAAGAGATCTGACATCATGTATCACAGACAAGTGCAATAGGTTCTCAACCAGGTTTCTAGACTTAACTGAAAACCTACGTCCCTTAAATATGATACCTGTTTATTAATGTTCATTACAGAAGAACATGTTCATTAAATACACTGGAAAATACAAGACAGTTGAAAATTTTTTCGTATGCTCGTAACTTCGTCTTTTTCAGCTATGCATGTTTTTAAAAGGTGTAATTACACTACAGTGTGTACTTTCATATAATAGACTATGTATTAACTACTCTGGCTAGACCTGTTGTGCGAGTCCGTAGAGATGGACTCTATGAAAGCTGTGTGATGGGGGGACGAAGTGAAGGAAAACTTAAATCTCTCTTTAAGCATACCTTACTCATATCCACGGAGAAGGCAATGGCACCCCACTCCAGTACTCTTGCCTGGAAAATCCCATGGACGGAGGAGCCTGGTAGGCTGCAGTCCATGGGGTCGCTAAAAGTCGGGCAGGACTGAGCAACTTCACTTTCACTTTTCGCTTTCATGCACTGGAGAAGGAAATGGCAACCCACTCCAGTACTCTTGCCTGGAGAATCCCAGGGACGGGGGAGCCTGGTGGGCTTCCGTCCATGGGGTCGCACAGAGGCGGACACGACTGAAGCGACCTAGCAGCAGCAGCAGCACTCATATCCATCTTAGATGCTTACACCTGTATAGGATTTAAAGATCATCATGTGACATGTGAAAAGAGAGGTGCAGCTAATTTACACTGCCGATTAAGTTCCCACGAGTAAAGTCGCAACCAAAGCAGAAAAGAAAAAACCTGGGCAGCTGGGTAATGCACTGAGTATTTATAAATATATTTGCTTTGGCTTGGAGGGCTTCCTTTCCGTGCCACAGCTCCTGGGTGTCCTCGAAGTAGGGTCCGTACTTCTCTTGGGCCGGGGCGTGTGGAAGAAGCGTGAAGTCCTTGTTCCTCCAGACAGCAGTTGGCAAATCCTGGAACCATCCGCGGCGATCCGGGCGGGACTGGAGCGTGCTGGGGGCGGGGCGTGCCAGGTCGGGGGCGGGGCGTACCATCCGGGGGCGGGGCCGGGGGCCGAGCGCGCCACACGGCCCGCGCGCCGGTCACGTGGTGCCCGGGCAAGGCGTAAATAAAACCGGAGCGCGCGCGCGCTCGCGGGGCTGGTAGCGCGGAGGGGCGGTGTCACCTCGCTGAGTGGTCCCAAGCGGCCTCGCTCTCCGCCGGGCGCTGGGATCCCCGAGACCGACGATCCGCGGGGCCGCGAGTCTTCCGGGAGTGCGAGCCAGGTGACGGCCGCCTCCTGGGCGTGACGCGGGCAGCCTGCGATTGTGGTCCCCACCCCGGGAGATCTGGAACCCGGGTGACCGCGTAGGTCAGTTTCCTAGGGCCGGCTTCAGGGCAAGCGGGCTCTTCCCTGCATGGTGCTGGGGGAGGTCTGTCCGCGCGTGGTGGGGAGTGAGGGCAAGTCTCCGAGGATGGGCAGAGTCTGGGTCTGGAGGTACCAGGCTCGGACCCAGACCTCGACCGCCCCGAAGTCCCTGGCTGCTCCGGCGCTGCAGGGAAGTTGTTGCAAGTAGTAAGACGTTGGCATTTCCACTCTGGGTGCTAGGACTTCGTCCCGGTGTCTCGTGCATTCCCTGAGAAGTCATCAGCTGCGTGCTTTCTAGGTACTTGGATGTGTGCATCCCAACTTTGAGTTTCCTACTATCCTGAGGAGGGTTGATTCACAGTGGAAGTCACGAGCTGTTCACGTGACCCTTCTCACTGTGTGCCTCGTGGTCAGTTCCCACTAGCACCAAAGACCATCAAAGGAGTTCAGAAACAGTATGAAAGATTGCAGCTGCCTAATAGAAACAATGCTGCAGTCCACGGGGTCGCAAAGAGTCGGACATGACTGACCGACTGAACCGAATAGAAACAAAGATTTATTTACCCGGTGGCCCTGCTGTTTGGCAGGAGGCGTTGAAAAGGGTTGCCTTCATGTAGTTAATGTTAGTTGTGAAAGTCTTAGCTTTATGCAGATAGTGAAGTGAACCGTTGGCATGTGATATTAAGTTAAACTAGACTGTTAGAATGTTGCAAATTTAGTGATTAGGTGTTTGTGGGTAGAATCAGAGATGTATTTTTCTTGACAATCTCAGCCATATGGTAATATTGTAATTGATGCATTCTGGGTTTAGAGTTCAGAATGTCCTCACCTCTTATTTCAGAATTTGAAAAATACTTCGATTTGTTTTGATGGCTTAGGAGTGTTCGGGTTCTGACTCTGATGCAAGGACGTTTTTTGCAGTGAGTAGTAGGTATAATTTCTGGATCCCCCTGCTGAAATTTTAAAGGTCTCGGTGTTAATTACAGAATAGTTACAAAATCCACCCTCTTTTCCTCCCCTAGTTCTACTCTACGAGCTCTACCTACTACAATCTGTGGGTGGAGAAAGGGGAGAAAACTGTCAGTAATGGTTCCTTTTTAGAAAGTATCTTTTTCTTCTAGCCTTGAGCAACTGATAGGCAAAACAGGAGTTAACTGCTGCAAGTTGAATAGATTTATCTGAAGCAGTTGTGTATTAGTGTAGGGTTTTGCCAGGGCCTGTTTATCAGATGACACTTGTTGAATATCTCGTTTTTCCTCAGTAAAAGGTTGTGGGGTGGCTGATCCTTGTCTCTGGAGGCTCTCAGCCTTGCAGGTATTATTTGCACAGCACTTACACCTGTAATTCAGAGCAGCTAAATGTTATTTCTGTAAAACATTGCTTTTTCCACTCTTTCCCCAAAGCAAAGGGAAATGATGCTTGTTTGGAACCAGCAACTAGGTAGAAAAATACAGCCAGTTTCTTTTGCATGATAACATGATGCATTGTCTATTTAACAAAATAAAATTTTTCTTCATGTGGTTTTATTTTACCTAGACACATCTGTATTTAATCATAATATATCAATATTCATGCTTTGACAGTTTCTTACCTCTTGCTATTACAAGGAGCTGAGCTTTTGTACATTATGTGTATTCACTGAGAAAAGTAGTCAGGAGAAAGTAGAAATCATCTTAACTAATAACATATGGGGGAGAAAGCCAGGGCATGTAAAAAAAATTTGAAGTGGTTAATAAGCCAAGTCTGGGGGTAATTAGAACTTTATTGATTTGTAAATTCTTTCCAGATCCTAAAAAAGGACAGGTGTTAGCAGTATAATTAGCAACAAGCTTATACCGATCTTTTCAGAAGTTATTAGTAAGGGCTCAGAAAAGATACTTTCGTGCATTTTGTACAGAATATATTGGTGATCATATCATATAATTATCTTATAGAATGTTCTTGATCCCTAGAAATGTAGGGTTTTCTCACTTACGTGTCCTCTTTGACTAATAACGTAGGCAAGTATAAGAAATACTTTTTAAACGCTTAAAGAGGATGTAGTAGGTCACTCTGAGTCACTATATTCATCAACCAGCAAACAGGGAATTCCTGTGCTATACAGTGAAAGTGGCCTTTAACTGTACAGTTTCCTAGCATGTGACAATGAAAGGTAACCACATTTTTACTTTGGTTAAAGTTTTCCTTTAAAGAAAAAGTTCTGGTCATATAGTGGGTAACTGATCAGCACTGCAGTATATTTCATTAGGGTTTGGAAGATAATTTTCAAATGTGGAAATAGGATACATTTAAATACACTTTATCTGACATATAAGGAATTTTATCATTAGAACGTGGTAGTTGATCAGCCTTCTTTTGGTGAATATTATTGTTATATAAAACTATATTCATCTAATTTGTGGACTTCTATGGGTCCAACCTATTTTGAAACTATAGTTAATAGTTTTTAGAATCTATGAAGTTCAGATTCAAATCAGGGATGAATGTAAGTGTTAGTTCTTGGTTGTAAAAGCAGATAAAATGCATAGCAATTTCAGGTTTAATCAATTTCATAAAGCAGGGAAGCTTATTTAATTTTTACCGGTTCTTTTAAACATTAGCATTTTCAACTGAATGAAGAAAAATCATAGCAAGAAGGATTATTCTTTTATTATGTCTGTATGGCATCCAAGTCAGTATGGGTATGTAATGAATATGAATAAGAGAAGATAATGTAAATAGGTCAAATATAATTTGGTATAGGCATTTTACATTGATTTCAGTGGCTTACAAACTGTAGTAAGACATACTACAATTATAGCCAGGTGTCTCTCATTTCTCCTGCAAAAAGGTTGATGCTTTTGATCTGGGTACAGAGTCCTGTTGAAGTTAGAAAGTTTCACTGAATTAAAAATAAAGCGATTTTTAACTTAATTTCATATTTTTAAAAGAAAGAGGCAGGTGCTTCCTAAAATGACTTTAAAATTTGCTGTCATTTTCCTTAAATTGCCATATCTTGGATATCTTATTTCAATGAGTAAAGCTTCTTAAAATGAGAGGATTAAGCTAAAATTCAGATTCAGCTTCCTTGGTGTTCACACATGTGAACAATAACTAGGATCAGGGACCTTTAATTTTAGAGGCTGAATTGAGTTTTATGAAATATATAGCATTAATAATATTTCACCCCTTGACTAGAAGTTCTAAATTCTGGTTGTGGCTGGTAAAGTCATACCCTTAGCAAGTACCCTTCGTGCTGTTCAGTTTCTTCATCTCTAAAAGTGGTGTTAGATTAAATATGAATCTGTCTGCTGCTGCTAAGTTGCTTCAGTCATGTGTGACTCTGTGCGACCCCATAGACGGCAGCCCACGAGGCTCCCCGTCCCTGGGATTCTCCAGGCAAGAACACTGGAGTGGGTTGCCATTTCCTTTTCCAGTGCATTAAGGTGAAAAGTCAAAGTGAAGTCGCTCAGTCCTGTACGACTCTTAGCGACTCCATAGACTGCAGCACGCCAGGTTCCTCTGTCCATGGGATTTTCCAGGCAAGAGTACTGGAGTGGGGGTGCCATTGCCTTCTCCATGAATCTGTCTACCCAGGCTAAATTTCTAAAACAAGCAAAAATGCATTTAATTATTTGTGTTAGCAGAAATGTCATAGTTTTATACATATATGTTTGTATACACCTGTGTACAAATAGGTATATACACACATATACCTGGGATATAGAATATAAAAGAACTTAATAATTATTTGCTAGGAACTAATAAGATTGATAGCTGCTGCTGCTAAGTCACTTCAGTCATGTCCGACTCTGTGCGACCCCATAGACTGCAGCCCACCAGGCTCCCCTGTCCCTGGGATTCTCCAGGCAAGAACACTGGAGTGGGTTGCCATTTCCTTCTCCAATGCATGAAAGTGAAAAGTGAAGGTGAAGTCGCTCACTCGTGTCCGACTCTAGCGACCCCATGGACCTCAGCCTACCCGGCTCCTCTGTCCATGGGAACAAAGCTATTTTATTTCTGTTGTCATGTTTTAATAGTCACTTTTTAAATATTTTCCTTATATTAAAATATAGTATTGGAAAAATATCGGGGAAAAAATATACCATTAAGCAGTTGAGTACTTTGGAATACAGTGCTGAGCACGCTGGGGTTTTTTTTTTTTTTTTTTTTGGTTTTAAAGACTTGGTTTGTAAAATATATTCATAAATATTTAATTTTTCTCACTATTCAAATTCTTAGCATACAGTATAATTCAAATATTTTAATAATGTATTACCAAGCATAAAATCAATATCTGAGAATTTTAAAAATAATCACAACATAGTCATAAGGTGTTTTGAATAGTTGGCTTCCTTTGACTTTTTACTAGTACAAAAGCTATTTGGCACTTGTTAGACTCATTTCAGATGCTTCCTCATTTTTTTAAATTGTAAATTACATAGAACATAAAATCTTAGCCATTTTAAAATATATTATGCAGTAGCCACTGTCTCTGTCCGTCTCTAGAACTTTCTTATCCCAAATGGAAGCTCTGTACCCATTAAACACTAACTCTCCATTTTCTTCTCTTCCAGCTTCTGTTCACCACCATTTCAATTTTTGGCTACATGAATTTGTCTGCTCCAAATATCTTATATAAGTGGAGTCACGTATTTGTCCTTTGGTGTCTGGCTTATTTCAAATAATGTGTTCTGGCTTCATCGTTATTGTGGCACGTTTCAGGATTTCATTCCTTTTTAAGGCTGAATAGTAGTCCATTGTACATTTGTAGTACATTTTGCTTATCCATTCATCTGCCAGGGGGCACTTGGACAACTTCCACCTCTTGGCTGTTGTGAAGAACACTTCTGTGATCGTGAACAGATATCTCTTTCAAGAGTCCCTTGAGTTCTTTTGGGCGTACACTCAGAGAAGTGGAATTGCTGGATTATCCGGTAATTTTATGTTTAAGTTTTTGAGCATCACCGTGCTTTCCTGATATTTTATGATGTCCCGTTAAACATTGCTGTATTTGTGATCTAATAAAGTTAGCCTTGGATGTCTTTGAATTTTAACTTCAGACACCTTTAAGAACTTTTTTGAAAGGTAATTTTTTTTTATTCTTGTAAGATTGCACCATGTGGCATGTGAGATCTTAGTTTCCCCAGCCAGGGATTGAACACAAGCCCCTCTGCACTGGGAGCACAGAGTCTTATCCACTGGACTGCCAGGGAAATCCCAAAGCACATCATTTAATATTTTGAATTTCTGGTACTTGAGTGAATTGGCTCTGATTATTGAACTTTACTGTCTTTGATTTCTCTAGGAATTTTCTTTTTTGATTCTGTAAAAGTTCAGCTGGAATAGTAAAGAAAAATAGACATTCAGTTTGTAACATAACAGACCTCTGACTGAATTGAATGAGTTGATTGCCCTTTAAGTTACAGTTTTAGGGTTTCTCTGCCAAGATTTCAGAGTTGTTAGAGCCACAATTTATCCACTGTAATTAATGGACATTTAGTGGCGTATATCAAGTATGCTGCTGCTGCTAAGTCACTTCAGTCATGTCCGACTCTGTGCGACCCCATAGACGGCAGCCCACCAGGCTCCCCCGTTCCTGGGATTCTCCAGGCAAGAACACTGGAGTGGGTTGCCATTTCCTTCTCCAAGGCATGCAAGTGAAAAGTGAAAGTGAAGTCGCTCAGTCGTATCTGACTATTCGCGACCCCATGGACTGCAGCCCACCAGGCTCCTCCATCCATGGGATTTTCCAGGCAAGAGTACTGGAGTGGGGTGCCATTGCCTTCTCCGCATACTAAGACTACTCTCACCTATTAAGGTACTTAAAAATCTGTGTCTCAGGAAGTTGTCAGCATCAGAAAGGAGCTCTATCTACCCAGCCTCCACTGGCCCTTTAACCCCTACCCCCAGCCGGCTTAGTGTGGGCTTCCTCTCTTCAAGGCTAATCCTCCCTTTGGGCTTTTCATCCACCTACTTCAGGCTCTTCTAGGATCTTTCTCATCTTCATTCTTTCTCCTGCCTTTCAAGCTTTTCCTCTCTCCTGGCTCTAGCCCCACAGCTATGAACATGCCCAGGTATCTAAAAATCTGAAAACGGAACTTATCACCAGCCCTTCAAACAAAGTCTCTCTAAAGGAGTTTGCTGCACTCTCTCCCCATCGTCCCACTTTTACTCCTCAGTTTACCCCCGTCTGTTTGCGGGTCTGTCATTTCTACTTGAAATATTCTTGAATTCACCTTCTTCTTGCCAAATCAGCTGCGTTTTCAGGCCTTGTTCCTGCTCTTCCTTCGACATTTCACACCTTCTAACCCCCGGAAACTCCTCTCTTGGTTGACACTCCCACCCTCTTCTGGTACCACCCCACCCCGCCCCCCATCCATGCTTAGATCTTTCTTGCTACATCGTAGTCGCTGGCCTCCTTTCCCTTCACTCTTGCTCTTCTTTCAGTAAGAGGTCCTGATTACCCCCATGATTTTCATGAACACTAATGTACTGACTATTGTACTTCTCCCCTAGAACTGTTTTCTTGTGCTCAGGCTGGTATAAGCTGGTTGCTTACCAGACATCTCCCTCTCTTTTTTCGACAGGAATCTCAAACTCACCACGACCAAATGGAATCACATCTTCACCCAAGACTGTTCCTGGTGTAACAGTTGTCCAGCTGGGGCAGAAACCTTTGTCCTGCTGGTCTTGGTGACCTCCTCAGTCTTCAAGTCCCAGCTTGAATTTCACTTTCTCTGTGGTTCCTTCCTTCACTAATGCAGGTAAAGGGCTAGTCACCCCCTTTGTCCTATGGACAGCCACTGTCCCTTGCTCATTACTGTACTTAGCACATGTTGGTGTGACCGAGCACATGTGTGCCCTGTCTGGAGGGCAGCGACTGTGTGATACCTCCAGTGCCTGTAGCAGTTTCTGTCCTTGGGTACTTTGCAACATTTGAATAATTTTTTTTTTTTGACCATGCCCCTCGACTTTCAGGATCTTCGTTCTCTGACCAGGGATTGAACCTAGGCCCCAGCAGTCCTAACCACTGGACCACCAGGGAATTCCCAAACCTTTGAATAATTCTTAATCTCAGTTCCAGCACTTATCAGTAACTGTTGTGGTGAATATGATATTATTGAATATATGAATATTACTGTGGACTGTTAAATAAATAATAGACTTGACTGTACCCTTTTCATATTTATTATACAGAAGTTGAAAAACTTTACAACTTTTTTTCTGTAAACCCGGTATGGTAAGAACCCAAGGTAACATTAAACAACTTCTAGTATGTTCTGAAGATACTTCAAGTGTTCTTTGATTCATTCTTGAAAAACAGGAGAAAAATATTAAATGAACATTTTTTTGTGCCATCTCTTATGCCAGCAAAAGCAGATTGTCACTTCTTATAAAATGTACTTGTCTCGCTAAAATATATATAAAAAATCACCTATGATGAAATGTCCATTTAATTTGACAAGATTTTTTGTTTTATATCTTCAGTAACTTTTCTTATAAGGATTAAATGCTGTTATATTGTAGGGAGTTCAGAAAGCATAACTGTCAAAAGACAATCAAAGCCATTCATAACTTCACTGTAAGAAGTAACCACTGTTATCCTAATGCATTTTTCTTTTTCTGTGAATTTGTAAAGAGATTGTTACATTAAATCCGTCTGACTTGATGATACATTGCAGTGCCATGGTTTTAGAAATTCCTTTTATAACCTTGTTGATGATTTTATAGTATTCAGTTTTGTGAACAAACCTTTACTAATGGACATTAACATATTTGCTTTATAAATAGGGCTGCAGTGAATATAAGTATAAAGCTTTTTAAATGACTAATGGAGTGTTTTAATAAGCATGCACTATAAATGAAGCGGAGGTGATTTAGGGTGGTTAGTGTAAATGCCGATCAACAATCTGTTGAGAAGAAAGGACATTATGGTGACTGCTAGATGACATCTCCTAGGAAAATATTCTCTGAAATCAGTCCCTGGGTTAGAGTCTGAGTTTGTTTTCCCTGAGGGTTTATAAGAGCCCTTTCAAGGGGACGTGAGTGAGTTCTGGGCGCTGAGGGGTTATCTGGTAGCGCTCTGAAGGGACCAGGTTCTGGGCCCCTGCCGGCAGGAGTCTGTGAGGTAAACAGGCTGCTCTTCCTGTTCTTCTCAGCACACGGAGGCCCAGCTCTAGTTCTCAGGAATGGGTGGACACAGAAGACTTGCAAGGAGGGACATGGGTACCCACAGCTGATCAGGCAGCAGAACACAGACAAGCAGAAGCGTGACTAGCACAAAGCCCAGACAGTCCAAGGATGGTTAAGATCCAAGCCAGGCACACACTTAACTCCTAAGTATTTTACTCTTTACCCACTGCCTTCTGGCCTTCAGAGTTTCTCACAGAAATATGATTATCTTATCGAGGATCCCTTGTGTGACATTTTGCTTTTCTCTTGGCTTACTTTCAAAATTCTGTTTTTTGAAAGTGTGAGTATATATCTCCAATTTCATCTTCGTGTTCCTTGACTTCTTGAATATTTATGTTCATGTCTTTGACCAAATTTGGGAAGTTTTTGGCCATTATTTCTTCAAATGCTCTACCCCCTTCTCTCTTCTGGGATACCTGTGATTCCTGTATTGGTTTGCTTGTTGGTGTCCTACAGATCTCCTAAGTTTGGGTCACTTTTCTTCAGTCTTTTTTGTTTCTGGTCCTCAGAGTTATTAATTTCTGTTGTCCTGTCTTCAAGTTCACTGATTCTTCCTGCTCAAATCTGCTTTTGAATCCCTCGAGTCAAATTTTCACTTTAGTGACTGCACTTTGAAGCTGCAAAATTTCTTTTTGGCTTCATTTTAGGTTTTCTATCTTTATTTCCATTTTGTTTATACATCTTGACTTTCTCTGCTTCTTCCTTTAGTTCTTAATCATTTTTAAGACAGTTGTTCTAAAATCTTTGTCTGGTATGTCTGCCATCAATTCTTCTTCAGGGACAGTTTCTGTTGACTTGTTTTTTTCCTTTGAGTGGGCCCTGCTTTCCTGTTTCTTTGTGTGATTTGTGTCTTTTTGGGAGGGAACAGTACTGCTGAAAACTGGACATTTGAATCTAATGCAATAACTCTAAAAATCAGATGCACCCTCTTCCCCAGGGTTTGCTATTTTTTTTGTTTTGATGTAGACTGCCTCTGTGCTGAAGGCCAGCCTGAGGTATAAACTTAAGGTTGTCTCATGTCTTTTGGGCTTTTGGGTGGGAATGAGCAGTCATGTTGTAATTTCCCCCACATATGCATTTGGTTGTAAATGTCCTAGTTTTTACTAGAGGAAAATTAAGGGGAAATTTAGGGGGAAGATGGAAAAATGAATGGGGGGCAAAAGGGTGCTAGCTGTTTAAATCTTCTGGCATTCCAGCCCACTGGAAAGACCTGCAACAAGGGGCCAGATGCAGCAACAGTGGCTGCCCACTTGTTTGTCTGCATGTCTGTGATCAAAAGCAGCAATCAGTGATCAGAGCCTAGCTCCCCAGTATTTGGAGCACAGGGTCCTTTTTGCCAACCTTGACTGCAGCAGGCTGCTCCAGGAGCATGTGTACAGATACCTACCAAGTGTCTGAAGGATAGGGAACCGCTGCTCTGCTAAGAGCTGAAATCACCACAGTTACCTTCCAAGTCTTCCCGGGCAGTTGCACGTCTTCAGTAGGCTCCAGAGTTCCACAGTAGTTACATCAGACAGATTCTGCAAGTGCACTTGTTGTGCAGGTGGAAAGACAGGTCCTGGAGTTTCTTACTTGGCCATCTCCTGGCATCCTCCCTGGGTATTTGCGTATTTTGAAATTATTTCATCTTGGCAGTTTGTTGTCTCTTCCTCCCTCTGCAACATATGTGTGCAATAACTTGTGTGTATAACGTGTATAATAACTTGGGTGCAAGTCATATATAATATGCATAATATTAACGGTTTACTGGACTGCACATTTTCTGTTCATGCCAGCATTTGGTGTGTTTACTTTTTTTATTTGTGCTAATGAGGTAGGCAAAAAATACCATTGCTTGATCTGTTTGCCTTTAACTGATTATTGTGCTCAGTCACTTCAGTCATGTCCAGCTCTTTGTGACCCTGTGGATTGCAGCCGGCCAGGCTCCTCTATCCATGGATTTTCTTGGCAAGAGTACTGGAATGGGTTGTCATGCCCTTCCCCAGGGGATCTTCCCAATCCAGGGATCGAACCCACATCTCCTTTACTGCAGGTGGATTCTTCACCTTCTGAGCCATTGGGGAAGCCCAAATGATCATTAGTATGAAAGAAATTTCTATTTTTTCTGGGATAAATGCTTTAAATTTGGTTGTTTTCCTCTATAGTTGTCTTGAAGCTTGATAAGAACATGAGAGTTTATTGATAAGTATGGTGGCTCTAGGATCCTTATCTGTAATTTATTTTCTCACAAGTTTCCAATGTGTTCATTTAGATCATTTCAGTCTTTTGATAATTCTATATGAATTGATGAATTGCCATATTTTAACTTTATAGACATAAGGTTGTTAATGTTGTACTGATAACTATTTACAAAATACTTTGACAGTTTTCATAGACACAATCTTACCACAGGTCATGAAGTTGATTGTATTTTGCAGGTAAGGAAGCTGAGGCTTCAGTAATAATACACAGGGCACAGAGTCTCAAGGTCAAATTTTGACCCTGCAGCTGATTCATTTAATTATTCCTTTTGTCTGTCTTATTAGCTACAAAATGAAGATGATTTTTTTCCCCTTTCTCTGTTGGCAGAACATCCAAAAGCTAATATATGTTCTTAGATTAATAGTAGTGTTACTATTTTTTAAATCTAGAAATGAGTACAGACGCAGAACAACAGCTTCTCCATCATGCCAGAAACGGCAACGCTGAAGAAGTAAGACAGCTGTTAGAAACCATGGAAAGGAATGAAGTAATTGCTGACATTAACTGCAAAGGTAAGCCTTGAATGTATTTTTTCACTTTTTCTTGTGAGTATGCACTAGATGGCCCAGTGGTAAAAATCTGCCTGCCAATGCAGAAGATTTGGGTTCAGTCTCTGGGTTGGAAAGATGCTCTGGAGAAGGAAATAGCAACCCACTCTAGTATACTTGCCTGGGGAATGCCATCGACAGAGGAGCCTGGTGGGCCATAGTCCATGGGTTGTATGGAGTCGGACATGACTGAGCGACTAAGTTCACGCACACGTATTCACTACTTTATCATTTATTTAGTGCTAATCCTTTTGAACTTGACTGCCATAAATTTCCATCTCTTAACCTAGGAAGAAGCCCTGTAAAAGTGGGTACTCTTCTACTCCCCTCTAAGTAAGAGAAATTGAGTGCCAGTCTTTCTTTTCTTAACTCTTTATTTTATATTGGAGCATAGCCCATTCATAATGTTGTGATAGTTTCAGGTGGACAGCAAAGGGACTCAACCATACATAGACATGTATCCATTCTCCCCCAAACTTGAGATCCAGTCTTAAAATTGTCATGGATCCTAAACCTTATGAACTACAAGGCCTTAAAGGCCTACTACAAACCTTAAAGGCCACCTTAAAAAAAAGGCTATCTTAATGAGATGAGCCCACAGGATACATGCTATGACAGTTTCTTCTTCTCAAAGACATTGCAGTTGAAGCAGCAGTTTTGAGTGTTTTCTGAATGCCCAGGATCATGTGAAGTACCTTAAAATACTGTCAGACAGGATCCTTCCCTCACTGAGATTGGTAGATTACTAGCTCAGACTAGTCTTTATTGTACAATATGTACAAAGTATGGGAGCTATGACATGTAGAGTATCATGGAACATATAAGAAGTATGTAACTAGAACTTGAAGGATTAGTTTCTTGGAGGAACTCACCCTAAGGTGATATATGAAGAGTGCATAGACGTACCAGGTAAAAATAGAGAAGAAAAGGGCTCAAGGCAGAAGAAAGGTCACGTGCCAAGTGAGAAGCAGCCTCGATGGCAGGGATTTTGCAGATAGGAGGGGTGAGTAAGTAGCAGCCACCAAATCACAGCGTGTCTTGTGTAGCACGGTTACAAATACATTAAACTCAGGTGTGCATAGAATTTATTTTTTAAATTGGCTCAGATGTTTCAACAAGCGCCTTCTCCTTCTGGGAGTTTGGAGGACTAAATGTTAGTCTTCGGGTCCCTCCATCACAGTGGCTTTTTTGTAAAACGATTGGCCTCCCAGAGCCTCTCACCTGTGTCCTCTCCCATCTCAGTGTGTGCTAAATCACTTTAGTCGTGCCCATCTCTTTGTGACCCCATGGACTGTAGCCCGCCAGGCTCCTCTGTCCATGGGATTTCCCAGGCAAGAGTACTGGAGTGGATTGCCATTTCCTTCTTCAGACTATCTTCCTGACCCAGCGATTAAACCCAAGTCTCGTTTGTCTCCTGCACTGGCAGGCGGTTTCTTTATCCCTAGCATCAACCTGGGAAGCCCATCTCATTAAGGTGGCCTTTTTTTTTTTAAGGTGCCTTTAAGTGTGAAGGCGAGCCTTTCTCTGTGTGTACTGCCTTTGGTTCCTCTGCAGCCTCTCTTCCTAGCGCATCCTTGTAGCTAAGGTAAAACACACAGGGAGTCACACCCAGGTGTTTCAGTTTATCACAAGCACAGATATGCTCCTCGGCTGCCTCATCTTGCAAGGAGTCTCACCTTGGCTCTTGCTGGCTTCGTGTCACCCTGACCCTCTCTCGAATCTTCCATCCGACACGTGGCCTAGGCTTGCTGGTTCACCTTGGACACACTCCTTGGGTGTGGCCACAGGGTCTTGAGTGACACGTGGGGGCTTGGAGCAGCTCTGGGGACCAGCATTTGACCTTCCCTCTGCCCGCACTGCCGAGTTTACTTTGACTTGGCCGCTGTGCAGGTTGGTGCTCGGCTCGGTGCCTGCTGGGGGCCCTTTTCCTAGCGTCCCACTTGTCACTACCCATTCTCATTGTTCCCTGGACCTACCTCGCTCTCTGGGCTCAGGGTCAGGAGCCACGTGTCCCATCTTACGTCTTTTCATCTCACATAGCCCTGAGTCCCTAATGGGTATTTTGTTCTGCCATGTCACATTGTCCTCCTCTACTCAAGCAACAGACCTCACGGCCTCACCCTCAGTGGGGACAGAGTATTATCTTTGCAGCAGGGAAGAAAACATGCTCTGAGTTGTCCAAAAATTAGCCCAAGATGGAATGCAAAACGAATTCTAAAAATCTTCTCATCCTTCACCAGAAACCTGGTTCTATTTTTAAAAAAATTTTTTAATTGGAAGGTAATTACAATGTTGTGATGGTTTTTGCCATCCATCAGTATGAATTGGCCCTAGGTACGCTTGTGTCCCTCCACCTTGAACCCCCCTCCCACCTCCCTGCCCCCCATCCCTCCAGGCTGTCACGGAGCACTGGCTTCAGACTCAGTGGGAGGAGGAGAGGGTGGAATGATTGGAGAGAATGGCCCTGAAACATACACATTACCGTATATAAAATGGAGACCTGGCTCTTAATCTTTACCTTGGAGTTCTGTTCTGAACGCCAGAAACATGCCTGGTTGGATCATCATCAGGGACCCTTTACTTTCTACTCAACTTCCACCCTGACCATGGTTACCTCGGGCTAGTTCTTGGAAAGTCACCTGCTAGGAAATGTAAAGCTGAGAGACAGTTGTTAATGCTTTTTCAAAATTTCACCCTCATTATACTTGTCAGTCAGGCTTGTCTTAAGGGTGGATTGAAGGGTTTATGCAGAGGAACAGCATAATCAGGTGAGGTGAGTTCACCCACAGGACTGAGTAGGGAGAGCTGGGACTGGGCCTGTGAAAACTCAGTCTCGGTGCCTGCCGCTTCTTGATTTTCTATCTCATTTGTTTTTCCAAACCCTGAGAAGTTGAGAAAATGGTAAAGTGTAGTATAATTCTTCTGCAAGATTTAAAGCTCAACAGTCAACATAGAGATGTGATTGGTTGGAAGGAATCCAGCTGATACGATGTCAGGTTGAAGGGAGAGAGGGAATCTATGTAGGTGAAGGTCAGTACTTCTAGGCTTGGGGCACAAAGGAGAAGCTAATTGGGCAGTTTTGTTTGCTGCTGTTGCCACATTAGAAGTGTGTGTTCATGTCTATTGCTAATGGTGAGATATTCTTGCAAATAAATGCTAATATGTTTGAATAACATGCTTTATATAAATTCTGTGAGTAGTATTCCAAGAAATGTTTTTAAAGCAAAATAAGAGCTTGTATTGGTAATATAGAGATGATTCTGTACGATGCTGTCCTCTTACTTTGTTGAGAGATCTGCATGAGAAAATACTTGAGTATTACCTGTAATGTGTATGTGCTCAGTTGCTCAGTCGTGTCTGACTCTTTGTGACCCCATGGACGGTAGCCCACCAGGCTCCTCTGTCCATGGAATTTTCCAGGCAAGGATACTGGAGTAGGTTGCCATTTCCTTCTCCAGGGGATCTTTCCTACCAGTGATCAAACTCCCGTCTTTCTTGTCTCCTGAATTGGCAGGCGGGTTCTTTACCAGTAGCCCCACCTGGGAAGCCCATCACCCATAATATCTGCTGGTGTTTCCCAGTGTTGTACTATTCAGTGTAGGGTACGATTTTCTGTACATATTTCTAAACTTATTTCTTACTGATCAAAAATTTTGGATATCTATAATAGTAAAGAGTGTAAAGGATATTTGGAGTATTTTAAGAATAATTTAAGATTTTGGAAATGTCAACTTCTTGATCCAGAATCCCATGTGGAAATATTAGATGTGAGGAAGCTGCTGAGTAACTCAAAGGAGACTGCTGTGGGTCATGTGGGACTGGAAGCAGTGGGAGTGGTGAAAAGTGTTTAGATATAGTTAACATTTAGGAGGTAGAATTGATCGGACTGATTGAGTTGTGGAAGGGGTGAAAAGGAGAAAGCCAGCAAGTGGTACTTATTTCTCCCATCCAAGTACTAACCAGGCCCAACCCTGCTTAGCTTCTGAGATTGGACGAGATGGAGCCCTTTTAGGGTGGTATGGTCATAGAAAAGTGGATGTTGTTCTTCAGTTGCTCAGTCGTGTCTCACTCTCTGTGATCCCATGGACTGCAGCACACCAGGCTTCCCTGTCCTTCAGTATCTCCCGGAGTTTGCTCAAACTCATGTCCATTGAATCGATGATGCCATGCAACCATCTCATCCTCTGTCACCCCCTTCTCCTACCTTGTCTTTCCCAGCATCAGGGTCTTTTCCAGTGAGTCGGGTCTTCACATCAGGTGGCCAAAGTATGGGAGCTTCAGCATCAGCAGCTTTTTTCTGAATTGAGAAGTGAGGTGAATAATGGGACAGTTGATTGTGAAAAGTGGGAGTGGGGACAGGGAGTTTTTGTGTGTGAGTGTGCATGTGTGAGATAAGTGAGTTCAACTTTGTGCTTCCTGAGCAGAAGGTATTCCTGTGTCCTCCAGGTGGAGGTAAACAGTAGAGAGTTGAATGGTAGAACTGAGTAAGAGATGGAAATGTGGAGTTTGAAGTCATAAGCATATAAGCAGGTAAAGCTGTGGGAAAGGGCCAGGAGGTGTCATTGTTGGAGATTCCAGTGATGAACGGCCCAGTCAGAGGAAGTAGAGAAAGTGGAAGTTTGCACAGAGCCCTCGGAGGAGGTGCAGGGCTCTGGAGGCTCGTGGGCTGGGCTGGCTGACACTGTCCAGTGATGCAGTGTGCTGCCTGCTGGAAAGTGCCCCTAGGATCTGGTGGCACAACTTACTGGGATGAAGTGAGGACAGCTTTAGTGATGTGGTGGGAAGTGAACCTGGTCTGCAGTCAGTGGATAGCTCCTGGAGGGAACGAGGTGGAAAGAGTGTAGATGGGGAAGGGGAAGGCGAGAAGGAAGGGGACAATGGTCAAAGGGGGTTCAGGACCAGAGAGGAATTGGGTGCTTTTGCTCGTTGGATGGAAGACCTGCAAATGCTTATCTGTTCCTTCCTATTTGCGATGAAAAAGGGAGCGGTTAAAGATAAGGAGGAAAAGGAGCACCCAGAAAGTAGGAGGAGAGCATGGGATCCAGGGTGTGGGAAGTGTGATTATCCTGAGGCCCCAGGAGGAAGGGCGGAAGGGTGCCTGTGGGCAGAGGTGTGGGGGTGGATTGGTTGCTACGAAACCCAGAGAGTCCTATGAAAACTTCTCTTTTCCCTGAAGCTGAGAGGAGAAGCAGGTGTCTGGGAAAGAGGCTTGAGGGGAGTAGTGGGGATTGAAGTATCTGTGGTGGCGCGTAGGAGAGACCCCTGAACAGGGCGCTGTGGCGAGGACCCTGGCGAGGGCTTTGCCGAAGCGTGAGATCCTGACCTGATGAAGCCACGAATCCACGGGGTTCTGTTATTTTTCTTCCACTGCTGTTAGCGACCTGACTGTGGTTATAGACAAATTGAGCAAATGTATTTATTAGACTCTGGGGTTTTTCTAAGCTGCTGTGACAAAGATAGGATATTGGAGGGTATCGGCAGAGAAATGTTGATGTGAGGACCAAGAAATAGACGCTGGACTGATTGAAAGAAGTGAGGATAGTGGGGATGTTTACATATAAGCAAAGTGTTTAAAGAACTTGACGGTTGGTTACATTGAAGAATGAGCTGGGGATTTGCCTGTGTGAACAAGCTGGAAAGTGGGACTCTGTTCCTAAGTTCAGACATGACAGTGATATTCGGACTCAGGCTCTGGGATCAGGTACCCAGTGTAGAGCAGAGGCCACGTTTGTGGGGAAATGAGGGAAGCTGAGAGTCTGAGATACCAGGTTACTGAATTGCAGTAGACAATGGCGGTGGCAGGATTTGCCCCAGAGAGAGACTGTGTTGCCCAGAGTGGAGTGGAGAGGGGTGAGCCACTGGGAGGCTGTAGATGGCAGCGGAGAAAGCCTTCTGGAGTGGGGGTGGAGGGTGGAGTAGCTGTGCTTAATGGCAGGAGCCTCAACAGAGGGATCGTAACATGAGTGAGGTCACTGACCAAAGACTGAGTTGGGTTTCGATGGCGAGAGTCACGGGGCTTCTGTGCCGTGAGGACCAGTGGGGCTGTGGAAACTGGAGGGCCTCCCCTGTCCAAGAGATAAAAGAGAATCTTTTATCAGAAAGAGCTAGCTGCCAGTTAAGGACAGAGGGTAAAGAGAAAGGTTACGTGAGACAGACTGTGGCTCATGGATGTGTTGCCTCTGGCGTTAGGGGCTCTGGTGGGCGCCCGTTGAGAGGAAACAGTGCTGGAGGCTAGTGAACGGAAGACAGTCACAGGGACACTGTTGGCACTGGCAGTCCCTCTAGGAGCAGTTAAAGGTCTGTTCTGGGCACAGCGAGGCTGACGGTGGATTTCTGTTGGCCCCCAAACCTGAATCCAGGAGCTGAGAGCAGCCATTCTCTTCCAGCTCCTCCTCGGGGGGCCAGGGGGCTTCTGGGCTTCAGTGGACCCTCCAGGGCAGGGGGCTCTGGTGCTGTGACAAGCTGTATTCTCTCAAGCTTGATTGGGAAGTTGGGTGACCTTCTGAAATTTCTCAGCTCTAAACTATAGTGCCTTTTTTTTTTCTTCCCTAAACTGAGTTACATTGCTCGTTTTCACCACACTCAGTTGTTTGCCTCTCCTCAGCTGGGATCTGACATTTCATTGCTTTTCTTTGGTTCTTGTTCTCTAATTGGACTCGACCACACTGGTAACCCTTACCCTCATCTCCCCGAGGTTTTATCTGAAGTCAGGACTCCGTTTTCAGTCCCTGTCTGCAGCGCTGACTGCTTTCCAGACACAGGAAAGACTGGTTCTTAGTTTCCTCTTCGTATCCAGCCCTCTAACACAGGACAGATTTTCAAAAAGAGGTGCTTTTCATGAAATGCTGTGGCCAAGAGAACCGCATCTTCGTTTGATGGTGGCAAAATGGTTAGACACTCGGCACCTTAGAGCCACAGACTAGTCGGAATATAACCCCCATCAGGCCTCCTGCCCCCCTTTAAGAAGAGGGCACTGAGTTAGAAGGTGGCAAGAATCTGGGCCCTGTGAGTCCTAATCCATCTCACTCCAAACCCTCCTTAGTGTCGAGTCTCGTGCCTCCCACACATCAGCCGTGCTGGGTGAGAGGGACCCCCTGGCCAGGATGTTGGAGCAGCTACTAGGGAGAAAATTTACTGTAAAGTTACCTCAATAACATTTAAAAATGCCTCTTTCCATTTTTTTCTTTTTTTTTTTTTAGGAAGAAGTAAGTCTAATTTGGGCTGGACACCTCTTCACCTGGCATGCTATTTTGGACATAGACAGGTGGTCCAGGATCTATTAAAGGTATTTTTATGGCTTTGATTTTTCAATAAATAAAAACTATAGCTACTATGTAAATTATAGAAGTCTTAGGAAAAGCCATTTGGGCTATAATGCATAACAGCCTTAGCAATTGCTTATCACTTGATTTTTCTTTGCTAAATACACCAATTTGATTCGCTTAATTAAAATTCTATCTTTTTAGTTGTTTGATTTTTACATTATTGACTTTTTAAAGTTGCAAAAATAGACATAGGAATTAATGAAGATACTACATTGTTTTTTTGAGCATAGTTTAAAAAATAGCCAAAGCACATTTTACGTATTTAAAAAATAATGTCATAATCTCTTAATGAGCACTGTGTAATTTAAGAACTCGTATTTCTCGGTTCTGTGATGAATAATTTTTCACTCATACTGATATTTCTGAAATTGGATCACATTTTAAAATTGATCTGTTGGCCCCAAATATGAAATCTGGGAGCCAACGTGGCACTTAAGCCTCTAGTTCCTCCACCATTTAATTGGTGATATCTTTCTTTTTTCCCCCTAAAACTTATTAAATTGGTGGAGAAACTATGCTGTTTTATTCAGAGACGGTTTTCCTTTTTTTTTTTTTTCTTCAATGTTTGTGTTTCTAAAGTAGAGTGAAGGGCAGATAGATTTTTGAACAAAAGAAACTGTTTTCTGTCTACCAAGTAGATTTTTACTTTCAGGAATCTTACTATTGGGTTGGCCGAAAAGTTTGTTTGGGTTTTTCCAAACAAACCTTTTGGCCAACCAAGTATATTAATGTGAACTGAGTTATTTTTACTAGTGACAACCAGTCACTGTTAACGAGTATTTTAATTTTTTAAAATATTTAATATATTCTTAGGGAGTTACTTTCACCTTTGTATGTTTCTTGGTATGTGGAAGATGTTTAACGCTTTCATGTTCACTAGGCTGGTGCGGAAGTAAATGTACTGAATGACATGGGAGACACGCCGCTTCATCGGGCTGCCTTTACAGGACGAAAGGTGAAAAACATTCTGTGTTCAGTGTTTGCAAGTGAAATGTTGGAAATGCACTCACAAATGTTTTCTCCTTTATAGCCTTAGGAATAGCAACTGGGAAAAGCCGCAAAAAACGTATATACCAGCACTTTGGGTCCAAAAGACCACAGGCTCTTAGCGACAGACAGTGAGGTCAATTACGAAGGTCATGGGGCTCCACTCTGGTGTCCCTGATAGAAGCTCATTCAGTCTCTGCTTGTGTCCCCAGGACTGGGGAACGCCTGCACCTTCTTTATCATTTTTTGAAACAGTTTTATTGGGGAATAATTTACACTGCCTGAAACTCACCTGCTGTAAGTATACAGTTCAGTGGTTTTTTTGATGCGTTTACACAGTCGTGCAGCCATGACCACAGTCCAGTTTTGGAGCATTTCCATTTGCCACAGAGTTTCCTCGTGCCTGTTTGTATTTATTTCTTGTTTCTTGTCAAGCCTCAGACTACCACTGATATGCTTTCTGTCTCTAGATGTTTGTTTTTTCTAGACATTTATTGTAAATGGAATCATATCAACATTGTGTCTAACTTCTTGAGTATAATATAGTTAAGTTTCATCCATGGCATAGCGTGTAATTTGTTCCTTTTTTGGGCTGAATAACGTTCTGTTGTATGCATATACCACGTTTTTTAGTCTGTCTGCTGTTATTGGAGAGACTTTTCCCTCCGTATTGCCTCGACACCTTTTGTGGGAATCAGTTGATCATAAATGGGTTTGTTTCTGGACTTCCGTTCTCTTTGTTTGATCTATATTCTATCCTTACACCAATAACACACTGTCCTATTACAGTAGCTTTGTAATTAAGTTTTGATATTGAGTAGTGTAAGTTTGGAGAAGGCAATGGCATCCCACTCCAGTACTCTTGACTAGAAAATCCCATGGATGCAGGGGCCTGATGGGCCGCAGTCCATGGGGTCACTAGGAGTCATACACGACTGAGTGACTTCACTTTATTTTTGCACTTTCATGCATTGGAGAAGGAAATGGCAACCCACTCCAGTGTTCTTGCCTGGAGAATCCCTGGAACGGGGGAGCCTGGTGGGCTGCCATTTACGGAGTCGCACAGAGTCAGACATGACTGAAGCGACTTAGCAGCAGCAGCAGTGTAAATTCTCCAACCTTTTGATCTTTAAAATTATTTTTTCTATTCTCAGTCAAGTTTGTTTCTATATAAATTTTAGGATTATTCAGTCAATTCTTATGATGGGATTTTGATAGAGATTGTGTTATCTTGAACCTATAGATAAATTTGGGAAGAAATGACAGATTAAAAACACTGCCTTCCAATCCAAGGACATCAAATGCCTCTCCACTTATTTAGATCTTTAATTTTGCTGAGTGATATTTTGAAGTTTTCAATATATAGATCTTGTATTCTTTGGTTAAATTTATTCCTATGCATTGTAGTTGTTTTGGTGCTATCTTACATGGAGTTTTTCTCTTCATTTCTTTTCTTGATTTCTTATTGCTGCTGAATAGAAAGACAATTTTTATGTTGTTCTTGTGTTCATGCTGAACTTGCTTTTTAGTGTTAGTATGTTTTGGCAGAGCCCTTAGTATTTTCTATATACCGGATATACCATCTGCAGATAAAGACAAATGTACTTCTTGCTCTAAAACGCAAGATCCTTTTTCCCCTTCTTGGTTTTACTAACTAGATTCTGGTTCAGTGTTGAATACAATAAGAGGAGAAATCTTTGCCTTGATTATTTTATTTTTGGGGAATAGCATCTAGTCTTTAACCAGTAAGAATGATGTTAGTTGTAAATTTCTCTTAGACGCCCTTCATTAGGTCAAGAAGCTTTCTTCTGTTTCTAGTTTGTTTTTCCTTTTTATCATGAATGGCTCTCATGTCTTTTGAAATGATCATGTGGTTTTTGTTTATAACTCAATACTGTGAGCGTATGCGTTGCTCAATTGTCCAACTCTTGTGACTCCAACTCTGTGACTCCATGAATTGTATCAGGCTCCTCTATGGGATTATCCTGGCAAGAATACTGGAGTGGGTTGCCGTTTCCTACTCTAGGGAATCTTCCAACCCAGGGATCAAACCCATGACTCCTGCTGCTCCTGCATTGGCAGGCAGATTCTTTACCAGCTGAGCCACATGGGAAGCCCATTAATATGGTATATTACATTAATTTGGAGATGTTAAGCCAGCCTTGTGTTCCTATATAAATCCCACTTGGTGTTGATTAATCCTTTTTCTATGTTGCTGGATTCTATTTTCTGATATTTTGTTAAGGATTCTTTGGGTCTGTATTCCTGAGAGATACTGCTCTGTAGTTTTCTGTAGATGTGTTCATCTGGCTTTGGTAACAGGGTAATACCAGCCATGTAGAATGAGGTGAGAGGTGGTTTTTCCTCCTCTGCTTACTGAAATAGCTTGTGAAGGATTTGTACTATTCTTTCTTAAATATTTGATAAAATTCACCAGTGAAACCATCTATGGTTGGATTTTCTGTGAGAGAAGGTCTTAAATTACCAAATCAATTTCATTTAATACAGATCTGTTCAGACTTTGTGCTTCTTCCTGAGTCAGTTTTGGTTATTTTGTCTTTCTAGGTGTTTTCCCTTTTTACCCAGGTTGTCTAATTTGTCTGTGTAAAGTTATTAACAATAGTAATTTATAAATTTCCTTGTGATTTCTTCTTTGACCCACAGGTTAAATAGAAGTATATTGTTTGCCAAATATTTGAAGATTTCCAAAATTTCCATTGTTAATTTCTAATTTAACTTCCCTTTTGATCAGATAACTTACTTAAATTATTTTTTGAACAATGTATTTTAAACTCTTTTAAAATTTATTACGAATTATTTCACAGTATAGCATTTGATCTATCCTGGAGAATGTTCCTTGAGTGCTTGAAAAAATACCTACTTTGAGGCAGAGGATTCTATAAATGCTGCTGCTGCGAAGTCACGTCAGTCGTGTCCGACTCTGTGCGACCCCATAGATGACAGCCCACCAGGCTCCCCCGTCCCTGGGATTCTCCAGGCAAGAGCACTGGAGTGGGTTGCCATTTCCTTCTCCAACGCATGAAAGTGAAAAGTGAAAGCGAAGTCGTTTAGTCGTGTCCGACTCTTCGCGACCCCATGGACCGCAGCCCACCAGGCCCCTCCGTCCATGGGATTTTCAAGGCAAGAGTACTGGAGTGGGGGTGCCATTGCCTTCTCTGTCTATAAATGCACATTAGGTTAAATTACTGGTAGGACTGTTCAAATCTCTTATCTTTAACTGATTTGTTTTATCAGATACTGAGAGTGTGAGGTATTGATGTCTGCAACTATAATTCTTGAATTGTGTATTTTTAATTTTGTCGGGTTTTGCTTCATAACTTTTGTGGCTCTGTTAGATGCATATCCATTTACGGTGGGATTATGTGGGATATGTTATATGGCATATGCATACCTTCCTGATGTATTAAACTTTTTATCATTATTTGTCTTTCTTTGCCTTCAGTAATATTTCTTACCATAAAGTTAATTTTGTTTTATGTTAATGTAGCCACTCTAGTGCTCTTACAGTTACTAGTTATGTCTTTTCTCCCTTCTTTTACTTTCAACATCTTTGTATCTTTGAATTTAACATGTCTGTTGTTGGCAGGATATAACTCAGTTGTGTGTTTTTATCATCTGAAAATTTCTCCTTTTTGATGTCGTATTCAGCCTGTTGTTCAATCGCTCAGTCCTGTCCAACTCTTTGAGACTCCCACGGACTGCAGCTCGCCAGGCTTCCCTGTCCTTTACGATCTCCTGGAGTTTACTCGAACTCATGTCCATTGAGTCAGTGATGCCATCCAACCATCTCATCCTCTGTTGCCCGCTTCTCTACCTGCCCTCTATCTTTCCCAGCATCAGGGTCTTTTCCAGTGAGTCGGCCCTTTGCATCAGATGGCCAAAAAGTATTGGAGCTTCAGCATCAGTCCTTCCAATGAATATTCAAGGTTGATTTCTTTTAAGATTGACTGGTTGGATCTCCTTGCTCTCCAAGGGACTCTCAAGAGTCTTCTCCAGCACCACAGTTTGAAAGCATCAATTCTTTGGCCCTCAGCTGCCTTTATGGTCCACCTCTCACATCTGTACATGACTACTGGAAAAACCATGGCTTTGACTATATGGACCTTTGTTTGTTTAGTCTATTCACATTTAATTATTATAACTTTGGACTTACATTTTCTATATTGTATTCATTTTCTATATGCCTCAGGTTCTTTGTTCCTTTGTCTCTCCTTTACTGTCTGCTCTTGTTTTATACAAATATTCTTTACTATATCATTTTATCCCTCTGGATATTAAACTTCTGGGGCATGTAACAGCAGCTTTATACTTTCTCTCTGCTAAATTCAACATATGCAGATAACACCACCCTTATGGCAGAAAGCAAAGAGGAACTAAAGAGCCTCTTGATGAAAGTGAAAAGGGAGAGTGAAAAAGCCAGCTTAAAACTCAACATTCAAAAAATGAAGATCATGGCGTCTGGTCCCATCACTTCATGGCAAATAGATGAGGAAACAGTGGAAACAGTGACAGACTTTATTTTCTTGGACTCCAAAATCACTGCAGATGGTGACTGCAGCCATGAAATTAAGATGCTTGCTCCTTGGAAGAAAAGTGTCAAACCTAGACAGCATATTAAAAAGCAGAGATATTACTTTACCGACAAAAGTCTGTCTAGTCAAAGCTATGGTTTTTCCAGTAGTCATGTATGTATGTGAGAGTTGGACCATAAAGAAAGCTGAGTGCCAAAGAATTGATGCTTTTGAACTGTGGTGTTGGAGAAGACTCTTGAGAGTCCCTTGGACTACAAGGAGATCCAACCAGTCCATCCTAAAGGAGATCAGTCCTGAATATTCACTGGAAGGACTGATGCTGAAGCTGAAACTCCAATACTTTGGCCACCTGATGCAAAGAGCTGACTCACTGAAAAAGACATTGATGCTTGGAAAGATTGAAGGCAGGAGGAGAAGGTGATGACAGGGGATGAGATGGTTGGATGGCGTCACTGACTCGATGGACATGAGTTTAAGGAGGCTCCGGGAGTTGATGATGGACAGGGAAGCCTGGCGAGTTGCAGTCCATGGGAGTCTCAAAGAGTTGGATAGACTGAGTGACTGAACTGAACTTAAATTCAACATATGGACCTACTGCAAGTCAGCTTCTACTGCTTTTTTGGGAGGATGGGTCATATTTCCTTTTTTTGCATGTTTCACAACTTTTTACTGAAAACTGAACATTCTGTATAATGTATTTTAGCAACTCAGAATTCTGATTTTTTTCCCCTTGAGGTTATTATATATGTATATTTTTTTTATTAACTTGCTTAGTCTTCATCTGTGAAATCTGGAATGTGTCTGGCCTGCTGGTGTCTCTTCTCTCTTTTTAAACATACATATATATATATAGAGAGAGAAGTTTTCTTTTTTTAATTATATATTTACTTGGCTGCATCAGGACTTGGTTGCAGCATACAGGATCTTTGACTGTGGCACAGGGATTCTCTAGTTGCAGCTTATGGGTTCAGTAGTTGTGGCATGATTTTAGTTGCCCCACAGCATGCAGGATCTTAGTTCCCCAACCAGGGGTCAAATCTACATCCCCTGCATCACAAGCAAAATTCTTAACCACTGGACCACCAGGGAAGGTCTCTGCTGATTTTTAAAAAACTGTCCTAACGTCTGAGCATGGTTTCTGTTATGTACTGGATGTCTGTGTTCCCCTGAGATAGAAATCCCAGTGTGATGGTGTTAGGAGGCCTTTGGGAGGTGATTAAGTCATGATGGTAGACCTTTTGTGAAGGAGATTAGTTCTCTTACAGAAGAGACCTTAGAGGGTTCTTGTGCCCCTTCTGCCAAATGAGGACAAAGTGAGAAGGTGGACATCTGTGAACCAACAAACAGGCTTTCACCAGCCATCAGCTCTGTGCCTTCATCTTAGTCTTTCCAGCCTCGGAAACTGTGAGAAATAAATCATATTTAAGCCATCCAGTCTGTGGTGGTTTTGTTGCAACACCTTCAGTGGACTGAATTTCCTAGACTTCACCCCCTGCATCTGCATAAACTAGTGCTCAGCCAGTGTTCAGATGGAGGCTTTACCCGAATGCTCAGTCCCACGAGGCTTCTACCCTCTGCTGACAGGGTCCGTGCGTGTGTGGAGAGCGCTGTCAGCATTAAGCCGTTTCTCACTTCTCCCTCTGCCTTTACTTTGTGCACGGCCTTCTCCTATGTCCCCTGCACTCTCAGCCAGGAGTGTGTGGGTGGCTTGCCTCATCCTTCGTTGGTTCTCTCGCTTCCAGGCTGCTTTGCCATTTGCCCTGTGTGGTAGGCATAATGTGGCCTTCCAGAGATGTGCTCATCCTAGTTCCTGAAGCCTGTGGGCGTGCTGGGTTACATGGTAAGGGGAAGTCAAAGCTGCAGATGGAATTGAGGTTGCTCATCAGCAGACCTTAAAATAGGAAAGTTGTCGTGGATTATCTGGTGGGCCCAGTGTAACCACAGAGGCCCTTAAAAGTGAGAGGGAGGCAGAAGAAGGGTCAGAGGGAGAGGGAGATGTGCCAAGGAGAGAATGGTCAGAGAGATACAGTGATTCTGGCTTGGAAGATGGAGCAAGGGGACCAAGGCATGTGGGCAACCTCTAGAAGCTAGAAAAGCTAGGCAGTGTGTTCTCTGCTAGAACTTCTGAAAGGACGGTAGCCTTGCTGACGCCTTGATTCTAGCTCGGTGAGGCCCATTTTGAACTTCTGAAATCCAGAACTGTCAAGTAATAAATTTATGATGTTTTCAGCTGCTGGGTTTGTGGAAACAGACTCAGAAGGCTGATATACTCTAATGAGAAAAGGAGCCTTGTGATGTAGGTTTTTCCATTTATTTCCTACTGAATTTGCTACTTTTACTGACAAGACCTCTTGTCCTATTGCTCCAAATCATTTCCCTCTGGCAGAGCTACTGGTTTTCATTGCCGGCCCTGGCCTGGTCAGATTTCTTGGGGAGTGGGGGTTGGGGGCATGACCATAGCCTGTGGCTAGGTTAAAGACTCCTGTTGTTCTTACCTGAAGCTCTAGTTCCTGTTGAGTGTGCCTCTCAATTTGTTTCTTTAATCCAGTGATCCCCAACCTTTTTGGAACCAGGGACCGGTTTCATGGAAGACGGCTTTTCAAGGACCGGGGGCAGGGAGGGGTGGTTTGATGATGATTTAACTGCATTACGTTTATTGTGCACTTTGCTTCCATTATTATTATATCACCGCCACCTCAGATCATCAGGCGTTAGATCCCGGAGTTTGGGGGCCCCTGCTTTAGTCGATACCTCGCCTCATGAAATGAGTAGTTTTCTAATTTTGTCCAATTTTGTCCCTATTTTTCAGGATGATAATTCACTGATCTTATGCCACGATAGCCAAAATTTACTTCACCTTTTTCCTGGTACTTTTTAAAATTATTTCAATGATCTGGTAAATTAACTATGACATAAAGTGAATTTCTTGTTTGTTCTGATTATTAACCATTGTCTAACATACTCCATAAAGGTAGTTTTGTAATCCCTATAATTGGAAGATTTATCTGCATATATCACAAGTTAAAAATTAATGTATTATATGATTTTATACTTTTCATTATTATGATTAGACTTAACTGATTTTCATACAAATTATTAATCAACCCAGTAAGTGTGTGCTCAGCATGTTTGAATTAGTACATTCCACACTATTTGGTCTATTTGTTCATATATTGATATTTGTGGACCAGATACAGAGTCTTTAATGGATAAAAATACCCATTATACTTAAAAAAAAATTAAGGTAGTGGGTTAATTGCTATGCTTGACTCTGAGGTCAGAGGAGAGGGGAGGTTAAAAAATTAGCTGCAGATAGTTTAATTTTCCTGACTCATATGTGAACTGCTTGCTGGTTTCCTTCAGAGCCCTTCCCTTCTCATCCTTCTCTATGCACCTAGGAAAGTTCTTGGCCATCTATTTCTACATGACGCATGTCTACCCATTCTTGAGAGTGTAGCTCAAGTGCTGTCTCCTTAAATTCTTTCCTGACTTACTGCAGTGAGAAGGAAGCTGTTATTTTCCAGATTTCCTGAGAATATTGTAGCATTGCCATTCATCTTCTATGTGGTATCTTAGTTGCTGTGTCTTAATTCTACCACTAGACTGTGTTAGTCTTGCTCCCAAGGAATTGTATACATTCCACTTAATTTGAATCCTCCACAAGCACCAGTCTTACTGCATAATTACCATCTGTGTAATTACCTAGATCCAATCAGTTCATTGACCTGTGCTGGCTTCTTTGCATATTTGACTATTTCCTTGAACTTGGAACATAAGACCATGCTAAATCAGGCCTTAGTTTGATTTGAACATTAGCATACACATGATGTTATCACTTGTGTTAGAAAATAAGATTGAGCTGAAGCTAAATGGTCGTGCCACGGACGAAACATTAAAAATTTATGTGTTCAATATCTAAGCATGATTAAATTTTGAAAAAGTTTAATTTCTAATTGTACTCATGAAAGGAATCAAATTATCCTCTTCTGATGTGATCTTTTACCACGGAGATAGTTTAAAATATGATTGAGTGGGATTTGATAAATAGAATGAGGAGTTGAAAAGGGACGTGGTTTGTTACAAAGCACTTTAAATTCTTATCCTTTCAAATATATAAAATGCAGCTTCCAAAATTTTATAAGGAACCTGTAAGGCTTTTCTTGGTCCATTAGCGACCTCTACTGTTCTTTAATAAAAATTAATATTTCAGGATTTTAAGATGTTGTATTTAGCATTTGTTCCTTTATTTTTCAAATGCAGTTCTATTTCTGGGGTTTTTACATCTTCTGTAATCAATTGAATATTGGAATACAGTCAATACAGTTAACGATTGGATTGTAGTATGGATGTAGTATGGACTTTGTTTCCACTTACTACCTTCTACTGGAGCTAAGACTACGTAAAAATCAAGACTTCCTGTGTTCTGTGTCTCAGGTATTTTGTATCTCTCACCTGGAATCTAGAGAATACAGATAATCCTGGTGTTTACATAAGCTTTACTTGTCTTGTTCCCTAGGATATGCTTTCTCATGCTTATATACTGAGTGTCTTCTGTGAGTCGAGCACTATCCAGCCCACTTGATGTGTATTGTTGTATTTACCACAACATGACGTCCCTAAAATTTAGGTATAAACATTGCTATTTCTTGTAGATTGAGCTTCTGAGAAGGCAGACGGAGATGGAGGTTAGTGTGCAACAGGCTTCTCGGAGTGCTAGGGATCACACCTGTGGAAGGAGGGGTGAGCGGAGGCTGAGGTCAAGCTGATGCTCCCACGAGGGCTGCCTCAGCTGACTGTGGGGAGCTCCTGTTGCTGTAATCGGCTTTGGGGCCACAACTGAATCTTCTTCTCCCTCTTGTACTATGTGCTCTATTTCTCCTCCCCTCGGCTAGCAGATCATGTCTTTGGGGCTTACCTGGGGGTGGGGCTCAGGCCCTCAAGGCTGGAGGTCCCAATCCTGGGATACCATGCCTCCTTAGACTGGGGTTGTTACACTTGTCCATTTACTGTCCAAAGTTGGACGAGGAAACACCAGGAGACACTTCAGTGTGTCATCTGCATGTGAAGTGTGATCCTGTGTTTCTGTTGTGTGTAGTCCTCCTTTCTTCTGATGTTCAAGTTAAGTACCTCTGCTAAGACGGTGACTCTTCTTGCCTCCTGGTCTTTTGACACAGGAGCCGAATGTTCAGGTCTGCTCTCTCATCTGGCACATGAATCAGAACGTTTCTGCTCGATGTGGAATATGCTGTCCCCGAAACGGAAGGAAGGCGTTGTGCTTCCTCCTTTGTTTCAGGAAGTGCAAGTTCATCCCTTTGGGGGCAGTGTCCTGACATGACCCATACCACTGAACCCCTGAGAATTTACTGAAACGAAAAAAGCCCCCGAATCATAAGATGCCCACCCTCTGTAGCACATATATCGTACTAAGACCTTCAGCATTCTCCTCCTTGCTCATCTGGTTTTATTACCAGGACATCATTGGTGAAGTGGACTGGGATGATTTCTGCAGGATGCCCAGATGGTTCTGAGGCAGAATTATAAGTGTAAATGTGTACTGTTGTCTGTGTGAATACAGTGTCTTCTGTCTTTTCTTCTTAGTGAGGATAGAGAGGAATATGTTTGCCAGATCAGTTGCTGTGTACTGTGTACTTAAGTAGTATTAACCAGCTCCAGCAAAGATTTGGCATCTGGCAGAGTGGCTAGAATTGGGGCTGTTCAGTTGAGTTTGTGGGCATCCACTGCCATCCTCCTCTTTCCTTCTGGTTTCGCAGTGACAGAGTGGTGAGTTAAATGGAAGCATTGTAGGGACCGTCAGCCCTACATACTCCGGTTTTTAAGGGTGGCACTAATTGCTGTCATCCTCCCCAAGTAGGATATTGGTTTTTATTTATCCTGGCTGGGATATGGGGTAGGGCAGACTTAGAGCCTTCCACATGGCTTTTTTACACTGTAGACCAAGGAAGGGATGTGAGTGTTTGCCAACAACTTCACATGTCTGCTCCAATTACACATTTAGGCACCAGGAGAGAGTCCTCTGGATGTGTTTGTGGACTCAGTGCATACACTCTGAAGCGGACCTGGCCCAGGTGTCTTTTAGTATCTCACTTCTCTGTGTGCCTTGTGTCTAACAGAGGGACCAGATAAAGCTGAGTCTCTTGCATCTTATACTTAGTAACTTGTGAAATATTTGGGTTTTCCCATTTCCCAGCGTGCAGTTACTTGAGTAAATGGTCATTGGTCCCTTTGGGGATGATCTGAGAGATTCATGACTGAATATTTGCTTTGGGACTGCAGAATCTTCTCTTCCAGGGTCTGGCCTCTCCTTCGATAACATAGTTCTAAGTCTGAAATTGAATCAGGTCCAGAGACTGGACAAGGTATCATGACTTTTATTGGAGCATCTGTCTTTGGCTTCTGACCATTGTTGATTTCTTTTGATGGTACAAGTTGAGGTGTGTATGGAAGGCTCCTAGCAGCATGAACAAAGCAGTGGCCCCCATTATAGGGGTCAAAATGCCAGAAATGCCATGGCAGGTAATTGAAGAAGGTTTTAAATAAGCAGACATGCTGAGTTGAATATGGATCATACCAGATAGTTTTGTGCCCTGGGAGGGCCTGGAGATGCATCATCTAGCAAAACACTGAGAAATCGTGGGCAGAAAAGGCCCCAGCACCACTGAGAAACTGTTTCTATGTCCTCTGAGGTCCAGGGCTGCCTTTAGGAAATTGCGTTGCGAGGAACTTCCCTGGGGATCCAGTGATTAAGACTCTGTGCTTCCACTGCACGGGGCGTGGGCTCCATCCCTGGTCAGGGAACTGCTAAAGTCCTGCAGGCCACCAAGAAAAAGGAAATGCCTGTGCAGATCTGCTTCATTGGTAGCAGTGGGGATAGGACCCCAAAACAGTAGAGGCCTGGAGGTGGCACGTAAACGTCAGAAATCAGGTGGCTGTCGTTACGGTAATGAATGAGTAAGTTCAGAGCGTCGAGGTCAAGAGGGCTGACCTGCAGAGAGTTGTGGAAATGGTTAACAGGATACGGCATTTCAGAAGGCTAATTGCCCTGGAGTTACCAGGGCAAATGGTAGCAGATGCTGCTTTCCTCATCTTTTTTTCCCTTTTATTCTTTTTTGCTAGATTCAGAAAGTACTACTTCATGCACATTCTTCAGTAACTTACTATACATTTGTTAAACAAATATTGTCCACAGACATGGGTGCTCAGTTCTGAGTCTTCTCTCTTTTCCCCTCTTCCTACCACTTCCTCCCTCCATGCCATTTTTTTCTCTTAGTGTTTGACTAATTTCTGTTGACCTGTCTTCAGATTTACTGATTGTTGTCTCAACTGTGCTCTGATGTCTACTGAGGTCATTAAAGGCATTCTTTATCTTATTTCTAGCATTTTCCTTTGACTCTTAAAAAAATTTTTTTTTTAATTTAATTACTGGACTGGACTGGGTCTTAGATGCAGCATGCGAACTCTGAGTTGTGGAGTGTGGGATCTAGTTCCCTGATTAGGGATCGAGCCCTATCTCCCTATATTGGAAGGAGGTCTTAACCACTGGACCCCCAGGGAAATCTCAGTGATTAACTATTTTTAAAGTTTCGTGCCGTATTTTCCAGAGCTGTGCTCTCACAAAGCTGATCACTCCTCTGGGAAAAGGCACTGCGGAGTCCGTTTCTCTTGCTGCATCCTTGGTTGCTCTTCTGGTTCCTACCTGTGTTTGCTCATTTTCCTTACTTTTCGTTTTAGGTGTTCCTCTGATTTTTTAAAAGCCATTCTTCTCTTTCCTCTTGAAACTGTCTCCATAAGAAACCCATCCACACTTAAGACTTCATTGTTTCTCCTGGGGGATTATTTGGAAATCTATCTTGACCTCATACTTCTTTCCAGGCATCCAGGTCTTCTGTCTTCGCTGTGTGTTTGGGCTCCTCACCACTCAGGGATCTGGAATTTCACGTTTCTAACATGGGATGTCTCTTCCTTCACACAAGTTCTTTATGCAGTATTTGTATTGGTCATTGAAATACTTGTCACTTTAAATTCTCTTTTTTACTGACTGCTTGAGAACATGCTCATTGCTTTTTACCTGGACTGCCCTGTTTCCCAGTGCCTTTTCCAATCTTTTTTTTTTTTTCCCAACCTTGTAATTCCACCCTGTCCAGCAATGCCCCAGTCAGTATCCTAATTTCAGCTCTGATTTTCGTCAACACTTTCTCTTTCTCGGATCCCTTCAGTATTCATCATCCAAATATGTTTTCCCTGACGTGTGGAGGGCCTTGTACAATGTAAGAGCTTAAGTATGTTAACTGAATAATTAATGAGTGTGGAGAGTTGGCAGACCATGCAGAAGAGAACCACATATTCAGCTGACACAAGGAAGACTTGTTAGGGAACAGGGGTTGGAGCTGGAGTTTTGTGAAAAAGCATCAGAGACTGCTCAGGGCTTTATTAGGAATTCTAGATCCTGAGGGATGAAGAAGATTACAGCTAATCTTTTGCTGTCTTACAAAATGTTAGGTCCAGTGCAGGAGATGAAAGAGATGTGGGTTCAATTCCTGGGTAGGGAAGATCCCTTGGAGGAGGAAATGGCAACCCACTCCAGTATTCTTGCTAGAAAATCCCATGGACAGAGGAGCCTGGCAGGCTGCAGTCCATGGGGTCGTGAAGAGTCGGACACAGCTGAGCACACACAGTGTTAGAGGGCAGGATGGTCTTTAGTTTTGGCATAGAGAAGCACAGTTTGGCTTAAAAACTTCTTTTCCTTAAATATAAGAATAATGCTACAGCAGAACCTTGAAGAAAATTAAAACTTCCTCTACCCACTAAGATACTAAAAATCACTGGTGACCTCTCTGTTCGGGGTGTTTCATTCCCATCCCTGCAGTAGAATCCAACCACTGAGCTGCCTTCTTTTTTCTAATTGTGATTTAAATAAAAACCTCTTCTGATGACTTCTGCCCGAGCACTTGAGTTCCTTACCTGGAGGGCTTCTTAACCTACAAGTTTCTGGGTCTTATCCCTGGCATTTCTGATTCATGGGTCTGAGAGGGGCTTAAGAACTTGCACTTCTGCCAATTTCATGGTTCGTGCAGATACTGCAGGTCTGGGGACCACACTCGGAGAACGTTTGCTCTTCTTCACAGGGTGGTCAGGTGTTCTTTGTAACTTGCAGTCTGATATCATTCCTCTGAACCCTTTCAAAGGTGTCACTTCCCTTGCCAAACCCCCGAGATTGCATGGAGTAGCTCTGACCCTCTGCATTGCCTTGATTCCCCCTGTAGCCTGTTTTCACATAATTGAAGCATATTCTGTTTTCTTAAAGGTACCTGTCTATCTCTGTGCATACCATTTCTTCTGCCCATTTTCCATAGTCCAGCCCTTTGGGGATTTATATCAGTCTGGCTCCATATTCTTTTTTTAAAAAAATGTTCTTAAGTAATTTGGCTGTGCTGGGTCTTAGTTGTGGTATGAGGGATTTCATCACTGTGTGTGATACTTAGTTGTAACATGTGGGATCTTGTTTCCTGACCAGTGATTAAACCTGGATCCCCTGCATTGGGAGTGTAGCATCTTAGCTGCTAGACCACCAGGGAAGTCATTTTTTTTTTTTTTTCACTTTATTTTTTTAATTGAAGGATAATTACTTTGCAAATTTTTGTGGGTTTCTGTCACACATCAACAAGAATCAGCCATAGGTACACCCATGTACCCTCCCTCCCAAACTTCCCTCCCACCCCACCCCTCTAGATTGTCATGGAGCCCCTGTTTGAGTTTCCTGAGTCATACAGCAAATTCCTATTGGCTATCTATTTGACATATGGTATTGCAAGTTTCCATGTTACTCTCTCCATACATCTCACCCTCTCTTTCCTCTCCCCCCTCACCCCCCACCATCCCCTGCCTCATCCATAGGCCTGTTCTCTATGTCTGTTTCTCCATTGCCTAAAGTTTTACTTTTGTTTCAGGTTTGAAGGAGTCATTAACAAAAGAAACCACTTATTACACACAAATAAACAGTTTCAGTATTTAATAGAGGATTATATAACTTAATTTCAATATACAGTCATTAAAAGAAAAGAGAATAGAAACAATGGAGAAGAGTAACAGCTCATGCATCACCAACATCCAGGCTTAAACCGCATGCTCGGGAGTCCTGAGAAACAGCAATCTGGAGTCCTAATTGGGAAAAGGTCTTGAGCAGTGTTTCCACTCCACGGGTGAGACTTCAAATTGCAGTTTCCAGGGTTCCCACTTATAATCCCAGGCCACAAACAGATATCACCATCAATTTGCATGCAAAAATGCAGCTCTGGTTTTACTGTAACCTTTTTACAATGCTGTTTGTTTTATCTTATGAGTTAAGATGATGCTGTTAAAGTGCTGCACTCAACACGCCAGCAAATTTGGAAAACTCATCAGTAGCCACAGGACTGGAAAAGGTCAGCTTTCATTCCAATCCCAAGGAAAGGCAATGCCAAAGAATGTTCAAGCTACTGCACAATTGCAGTCATCTCACACACTAGCAAAGTAATGCTCAAAATTCTCCAAGCCAGGCTTCAACAGTCTGTGAACTATGACCTTCCAGATGTTCAAGCTGGTTTTAGAAAAGGCGGAGGAGGAACCAGAGATCAAATTGCCAACATCCATCGGATCATCGAAAAAGCAAGAGAGTTCCAGAAAAAAATCTACTTCTGCTTTGTTGACTATGCCAAAGTCTTTGGGTGGATCGCAACAAACTGGAAAATTCTTCAAGAGATGGAAATACCAGACCACCTGACCTGCCTCCTGAGAAATCTGTATGCAGGTCAAGAAGGAACAGTTAGAACCGGACATGGAACAACAGACTGGTTCCAAATTGGGAAATGAGTGTGTCAAGGCTGTATATTGTCACCCTGCTTATTTAACTTATATGCAGAGTACATCATGTGAAATGCTGGACTGGAAGAAACACAAACTGGAATCAAGATTGTCAGGAGAAATATCAATAACCTCAGATATGCAGATGACACTACCCTTATGGCAGAAAGTGAAGAGGAACTAAAGAGGCTCTTGATGAAAGTGAAAGAGGAGAGTGAAAAAGTTGGCTTAAAGCTCAACATTCACAAAACTTAAGATCATGGCATACAGTCCCATCAGTTCATGGCAAATAGATGGGGAAACAATGGAAACAGTGAGAGACTATTTTTGGGGGTTCGAAAATCACTGTAGATGGTAATTGCAGCCATGAAATTAAAAGACACTTGCTCCTTGGACGGAAAGCTATGACCAACCTAGACAGTGTATTAAAAAGCAGAGATGTTACTTTGCTGACGAAGGTCCGTCTAGTCAGAGCTGTGGTTTTTCCAGCAGTCATGTATGGGTGTGAGAGTTGGAATGTAAAGAAAGCTGAGTGCTGAAGAATTGATGCTTTTGAACTGTGGTGTTGGAGAAGACTCTTGAGAGTCCCTTGGAGAGCAAGGAGATCCAACCAGCCAATCCTAAAGGAAATCAGTCCTGAATATTCATTGAAAGGACTGATGCTGAAGCTGAAACTTCAGTACTTTGGCAACCTGATGTGAAGAACCGACTCATTGGAAAAGACCCTGATGCTAGGAAAGATTGACGTCAGGAGAAGAAGGGGATGACAGAGGATGAGATGGTTGGCTGACATCACCAACTCAATGGACATGAGTTTGAGCAAGCTCCAGCAGGAGTTGATGATGGACAAGGAAGCCTGGTATGCTGCAGTCCATGGGGTCGCAAAGAGTTGGACATGACTGAGCGACTGAACTGAAGTGTAAGTCACAGGATATCATTAAACCCCAGTTGGCAGGCCTGTAGAGACTCAATTCCAAGACCCCACTACCTTTCTTATTTAAAGTGCTGCCTGACTAGCTGTGCTTTTGGGAGGTACAGAACACGGGCAGTGCTCAGGCAGATCAGAAGCAAGGTCAGAGGTCTGCTCTCCTGAACAAGAGTTGTTCTGAACCCTGAACAAGACTTCCTCCATTTTAATTTCCCTAACAGGAAGTCCACCACATTAGTTCTTATACTTTCTTGAAAATCAGGATGATTAATTACTAGAACACTGGTGCAGTTGCAGAGATTGTATGAAACAATTAGATGAGCTGGATTGAGAAATAACATTTATTAACTTGAATGTGCCATGTGGTACCCAGCTTGAATAATCTCTACTCTTTCTATAGGCACATGATTGTGGTCTATTTCATGTACTTTACAGGTCACCCATATAGAATTCAGTGATTCAGGTATGTTGACAGACATGTGCAACCATTAACACAAATCAGTTTTAGAACATTTGGATTACCCCAAAAAGAAATCTTGTACTTACAAGCTGTTATTCCATTACCCCTTCTCCCCAGGCTCTGGCAACCACTAATTTACTGTCTCTCTAGATTTGCGCGTTCTAGACATTTAACATTAATGGAAGCATATAACACATGATTTTCTGTGACTGGATTCTTTTATTGAGCATAATGTTTTCAAGGCTCATCCATGAATATAATGTATATCAGTACTTCATTTTTTATTGCCACATAATATTCCATTGTAAGGGCTCCCCTGGTAGCTCAGTTGGTAAAGAATCTGCCTGCAATGCAGGAGACCGTGGTTTAATTCCAGGGTCGGGAAGGTCCCCTGGAGAAGGGATAGGCTACCCACTCCAGTATTCTTGGGCTTCCCTGGTGACTCAGATGGTAAAGAATCTGCCTGCAATGTGGGAGACCTGAGTTCAATCCCTGGGTTGGGAAGATCCCCTGGAGGAGGGCATGGCAACCCACTCCAGTATTCTTGCCTGGAGAGTCTCCACAGACAGAGAAGCCTGGTGGGCTATAGTCCAGGGGTCGCAAAGAGTCAGATACGACTGAGCAACTAAGCACAGCTTTCCAGTGTATGGAACAACATTTTATTTATCCCACCATCTGCTGATGGACATTTGGGTTTCCAATTTTTGGATATTATGAATATTCTTTGAACATTCATGTGCAAGATTTTTGTCATGGACATGTATTTTCATTTCTCTTGTGTCTGTACCTAGGAGTCGAATTGCCATATTCGACTCCTAGGTCGACACATGGTATTTCTATGTTGAGTATTTTGCAGAGCTGCCAAACTGATTTCCAAAACAGCTATACACGGCTTTACTTTCCCACTGGCCTTGCGTGAGGGTTTCATTTTCTCTACATCCTCATTGCACTTGTTGTTAGTCTTAATTTTAGGCATCCTAACAGTTGTGAAATGGTATCTCATTTGGTTTTGATTTGCATTTCCATAATGATTTATTGAGCATCTGTTCATATACTTATTGGCCAATTTTCTTTAGAAAAATGTCTATTGAATCCATAGCCCATATATTTATTATTTAATTTTAAAGACAAATTTGTAGAGTAGTTTGAGGCTTACAGCAAGACTGAGAGGAAGATACAGATTTCTCATGTATATTGTGCTTACACACATGCATCCCATTATCAACATTCCTCACCAGTGTGGTCCTTTTTCTTTTTTCCCTTAAAGCAAGTTATGACCCTACACTAACACATTGCAGCCTCCCAAAGTCTGTAGTTTACTTTAGGGTTCACTCTTGTTGTGTGTGCAACGAGAAAAGTGTAACGAAATGTGTCTGTCATTACAGTGTTTTCACTGCCTTAAAAATCCTCTATGTGCTCCTTGTTCATCCCTCCTCCTACTCCAGCCCCTGGCAACCACTGGTCTTTCTGTTGTCTCCATAGTTCTGCCTTTTCCCAAATGTCATGTAGTTGGAATCATAAGGAATCAAAGGTATGTGACCTTTTCAGATTCTTTGCTTATTTTTAAAATCGATAGTTTGGTTTGTTGGTGTTGAGTTATTTAGGAGTTATTTACATATTCTAGATATAAATCCTAGATCAGATACATCATTTTCAAATATTTTCTCCCACTCTGGATTGCCTTTTCACGTTCTTGATAACTGCTGTTCGTTGTAGAAAATTTTTAATTTTGATTTAGTCCAGTTTATTTTTTTTTAACCTATGTTTTTGGTGTTGTATCCAAAAAACCATTGCTAAATCTAATGTCATGTAGCTTCCTCTTATGTTTTATTCTAAGTTTTCCACTAAGTCTTTCATCTATTTTCTGTGAATTTTTGTATGTGGTGTAAAGTATGCGGGTCCAGTTTTATTTTTTCGCATGTGACTATCCAGTTTTCCCAGCACCATTTGTTGAAGAGACTGTCCTTTTCCCTTTGAATGGTTTTGGCGCCCTTGTCGAAAATCATTTGAACACATATGTGAGAGTTTACTTCTGGACTCCCTGTGCTCTCCCATTGGTCTGTATGTCTGTCTTTGTGTCATTATAGCACTGTCTTGATTACTTTGATCAGCTTGGAGGTAAATTTTGAAAGCTGGAAGTGTAAGATCTCCAATTTTGTTCTTTTTCAGTATTGTTTTGGTGATTTGGACTCTTGAGATTCCATGTGAATTTAAGGGTGGGATTTTCTGTTTCTGGGCAAAAAAACCCATCATTGGGATTTGATAGGGATTGAGTTGAATCTGTGGATTGCTTTGGGTAGTGTTCACATCTCAACAATATTGTCTTCCCATTCATGGTTCCTAGATGTCTTCTCACTCAGTTATGTCTTCTTTAAGTTCTTCCAGCTATATTTTGTAGTTTTAGTGTACAAATCTTTCATCTCCATACTTAAGTTTACGTCAAAGCATTTTATTCTTTGTGATGCCGTTGTAAATGGATTGTTTTTCTTAATTTCCTTTTCTGATTGTTCATTTTATTTTTGCCCATTTTTAATTGGATTATCTTTTAATTGTTGTAAAAAGTTCTTTATATATCCTGCATGCGGTTTCCTTTTCAGATATGATTTATGAATATTTTATATCATTCTGTGTTCTTTCTTTACTAATATGAACTCTTTGCATGAAGCATGAAAACACTTCTCCCAAAATCTTTCCTTTAAAAAGATAGGAAATGCGAAGATATTTTATAAGAATTTACTGACATATTAGACTTCTTAGCAATTTTTCTATTTGTAAAATGTGGTAGTACATTTTATAGAATAATATTTAGTGAAAAGTATGTTCATGAACACTATAATAGCCTAGAAAATGATATATTAGGCAAGTGAAGTATAACTTAATTGTGTCATACAAATAAAATTATATTTTTTTGAAAAATCTCAAACTTACGCATGGGAAAAATGATTAGAAAGAAACCTGCCAAAATGTTTATGGTGGTCATGGAGTGACCAGGACAATAAGTATTTTGTTTTCTTCTTCCTGTCTGTTTTTGGATGTATATTTAAGGGCTTTTTTTTTTTTAAACTACAAAAAGTTCTTTTTAAAGGATGGTAAAAATTGTGTGGCCCAGTGGAAAAATGAAACTCATAGGAAAACGTAACATGTAATGACACAGAATGTCAGTTCCTCCGGGTAGCAGTGTAGTGTCACCCTAGAGGTGAGGGCAGCACTGTGTTTCATCCTGCCTTCTTGTAGAACTAAAGAGCAAGTATTACCACATCCCCTGCCTGAGTGCTGCACACCCCAGTGAAATTAAACATCAAATCTCTAATAGTTTCCTGTAAATCTCTTGCACGCTCATCCACCTGTACTGTCTTAAGTTATATAACTGAACCAATGATACTGGGCTGATTAGTTTCAAATTCCTGAGAGAGCTGTTAGCCACTTAGAGTAAATATGAAGGATGTAGCTTATACTCCGTTGTTGAAAATTGACTTCAGGAGGTCATTTGCTTCATTATAACGCATTCCTTTGTTAGTATTGTATCCCATCAGTCTATATCACTTCAGAAAATTATGTCTTGTTTCTTACAAACATTAAAATTAATTTTTAAAAGATCTAAGTCTGCTGAAGAATTTATTCTTTTTCAACAGGCCTTGGAATAATGTTAAATGAATGTATTGTCTGCTCTAATTATCTAATTTAAATTACTACTTTAAGTAACAGCTTTGTTAACTCATATTTAGTGTGACCACATGAATCAATTTGGTAAAACAGATAATTTACTTTAAAAATCAATTACAGAAGTTGTCTGTGTTAATTGGAAATTGGCAACTGTGTAGGCAGTCATCGGTTATCACAATTAGTTGAACTGTAGAGTATTCCATTTATGATGCTTACTTAGTAGTCATTTAGTTTAAACAGAGCTGAAGGACTTTAAAGATTCCTACAGTCATTGTTTCTATTGTAAACATTCAGTACTAATTAGAAATTTGAAAAAGGGCTATAGTACAATAAAGTTTTAGTTTCATAATAGCTAAAAATAATTTCTCTGCTGTTTTAGGAGTTGGTAATGCTTCTTTTAGAGCACAACGCTGATACTACTGTTGTTAATGGGAATGGACAGACAGCAAAGGAGGTCACTCATGACAAAGAAATCAGAAACATGCTTGAAGGTAAATATTACGGATCTTACTCTGGACAGCATTTATCTTCATTGTAGCCATGGCCCAGGATATAAGTAGAAAATGGCTTCTGAGATGCCAAAATAGATGACACTGAGCCTGTGCTCCAAAGATAGTGTAATTTGAGAGTCATCGATTGGAGGTAAAACTGTATGAGAGCTTCCTCAGGGCTTTTGAATTCTTACTTTATATAACATTATGGCAAGTTTTAAAAATTCAGTCTCCAGCATAATTAAAAGTAAAAATTAGCGACATGAGAGAGTACAGCTGAAAGGCTGCAGAAGTGTGATAATGAAGGAATACAGGAGCACAGAAAAGTGTGTGGTTCCGGGGAATCATGTGATTATAGCAGAGATCTCTGGCCGCTCTGTTATCCTGAGGGCATCATTGTAACGCAAGGGCCGCAGTAACTTCCTCATGGATCAGCTTCATCGCTGGATGAACTTCAAAGATTTAATTACATATAAGAAGACATAGGAGGGATTTCTCTAAAAATAGTTTAAGACAAAAATATTTCAATGCTTACATCAGGAAGCTTCGTTTATTAGGATTGTTACCCAAATATCTAGGGCTTTGGCTGTAATTATTTTTGGGTAGTACTTCTGTAGGAGAGAAGGGAAGATTTCTTATTTACTCTCTTATGAATAAAGGTATTGAATTTTAAGTTGCAGTTTCACATACATCCTTTGTTTCTTTCCTTTGCAGTTCAGAGGAGGGCACGAAAATGTTTCATTTGAAGGGCATTGACTTATTTATTAGTAGTATTTTTATCTATGTACAAAGCACAGTCTTGCTTTTTATTACTTTCCAGTTGGCCTTGAAACCTAAAATCTCCCTTGTTTCTCTAGTTATAAGATAATGTCTGCTTGCCAGACATCTTTTAGATCAGTATTTCTACTCGCTCTTCCATTTAAAGTGAACCCTTTCATTTTTAATAAAGAAATCAACACATAACATCTTCTATAAGGCTCAGTATTATGTGATTTTGGGGGAGATTGACCATGCTAGATGTGATCCCTGCCTTTAACAAATCATGATCTGATTGGGAGGATGAGGTACTGTCTGTTTGTAATAAGTGTTTGAAATGACTGTTCTGTCATTTCGTTTGTAATAAGATGAGAACCCAGAACTGATGGTCTCCTGATGGGCTGGGATACTGGGTTTGCATAACAAGTTGACATTTCATGGGGCTAGTTGTAAAGACATGCTCTAAGCACCCGACCTCACACCCGCACAACCCAGCTGTGTTAAGGGCAAGAGTTTGGTTGACTTGATGAGTTCTGTGATCTATCAGCTACAGTATGATCCTGGCTGGGGAAGTGGAAGCAGAAATTGAGAGATTTTGCTCTGATTCCCTTAGCCACATGTGATATCATTTGTGGATAACATGATAAATGGGTCAGACTACAGGGAGTGCATCCATAACCTACCAAGACCACACACTGGGAGACCAGAAACCCTATCATAGGGTAATGCGTGTAGAGATAAGAAATGTTTCACCCCAGAAGGACAGACTTTAGTAGATATAACAATCATACTCAAGTACTTCAAGGGCTGTTATATTGGAAGATGGATATTCTTATTTGAGGCTGACCAGGGCCAGTGGATAGTCTAGTTAATGGAGTGCCACGGAGTTTATCTTTGGGTCCAGTCTATTGTAATAGTGGCCTGGGTTGCCTTAAAAGATGTAGTGAGCTTCCCAAACACTTCTAATCCTGGGAGAGGATAGATTACTACTTCTCAGGCACTAGAGAGGACTCCAGTACCTTCTTCATATCATTTGAGTTTTTTTATTTTGAGAAATATCTAACCTATAGGAAGGTTTCAAGAATAGTACAACAAACACTTGTGCATCTGCACTTAGTCACTGGTTATTAACATTTTGCTACATCTGGTTTATATTATTTAATGTTACTTATGTACTTTTAATTTTTTTCCTACACTCTAAGGGAGTAATTTACAGACATGATACTTTAGCCCTAAATACTTCAGTATGTATGTCTTAAGAACAAGGATATTTCCTTATATAATGATCAACTTCATGAGATTTAACATCAATATCATAATATTACTGTTGTAGAGTGCCCCTCTGGAGAAGGCAATGGCAGCCCACTCCAGTACTCTTGCCTAGAAAATCCCATGGACGGAGGAGCCTGGTAGGCTGCAGTCCATGGGGTCGCTAAGAGTCGGATACGACTGAGCATCTTCACTTTCACTTTTCACTTTCATGCATTGGAGAAGAAAATGGCAAACCACTCCAGTGTTCTTGCCTGCAGAATCCCAGGGACGGGGGAGCCTCGTGGGCTGCTGTCTATGGGGTCGCACAGAGTCGGACACGACTGAAGTGACTAAGCAAGCAAGCAAGAATGCCCCTCAATTTGGGCTTTTCTCTTCTCAAATTATTAGATTCAGGCTATCTGTTCTTGGCTTAGGTTGTAGTTGGCATAGGGTGAGGTTGTATGCTTTATACCAATGCTTCGTTTTAGGTACTTGATGTCATTTTGTTCTGCTATTGGTGAAATTATCTCTGATCACTAGTAGTCCACTGTAAAGGTACTTACTACATAGTCCCACTTTTGTAATTAGTAAATAATCCTTGGGGAGAAAAATTGAGACCATGGTAAATATCCTGATTACCGACAAACTTCAAATCAGTGATTTTAGTGTTCATTGATAATTCTTGCCTGAATCACTCATTACTATAGAAATTGCAAAATGGTGATTTTTGTTGTTAATGAAGTATATTTGCTAGTTTCTCACCTGCATTTCAGGTGTACTGCTATTTAACCTACCCTGGGCATGTATGTGAGTGTCTTCTCAGGATAGAGTTAGGCTTCATGATCTTTGTGGTCTTCCCTAACTCTGAATTCTGATTGAAAAGAGCTAGTTTACAGTCATATAACATTTAAAATTTAAAGGACAAATTATTTGGGGGGGTAGAGTATTGGCTTTAAAAACATTTTTGAGGTATAAAATATATAGATAAAAGTACACATTAATAATGTATGGCTTGCTGTTTTCACAAGGGAACATATCCATGTAAACCACACCCACATCAAGGAATAGAATATTACTGGCACTCTAGAAACTTTAAGTCCCTAAACTAGAGTACTTGTTTTTATTGACTAGACCAACAGTCTTTTTTTCAGTGTCCAGAATGAATATAGGACAGGAACATAAGCATAGTTTTCACCTCTAGATCCTGTTTGCCTTCATTTATGAGCCTAGACAATCTAGAGAGAAATCGTAGGGAAACATAATGACCCTTCCTTAAAGTCTGGAATGATCATTATTAAGCATTGTTTGATTATTCAGAGACTATTTATTGGCTAAACATGCACTGTGCCAAATACTGTCATAAGTGCCTAGGATACACAGAAGAGTAAGAACAGGTACCTGACTTCAGGCATGACTGTGGGGACAAAGAGCAGCTCTGGGAAATACATGCAGTAGCAGAGATATGTAGGGAAGGCTAGGGACTGTCCTCAAAAGCTCACAGACCGGTGGCCATAGAACCAGTGAGAGGAAAAGCTGAAGAGCATCAATTCCAGCGAAAGAAGGCAGTACTTGGAGCCTGTGTGGAGGCTTGGCAGCCTTCTTCCAAGATGGAAAGGGAGGGGATCTGGGTGTGGAAATAAATATGTGAGAATAGCAGATGCTGGTATACAGTAATGTTAGTTCTTTAGACAGAGCTAAACTGGTTCCAGCTATTCTGGCATTCAAGCTTTGTGTTTCCTGTAGTTCAAGTGCACGGGCATGCATAGTGTCTTGAACAACTGTTAGTGCATAGTAATTACTAACTATTAATAAATGTTCATTATTTCTCAGGAAGACCTGGGAAAATTTTATACCTCCCCTGCAGCCTTTGCACAGGACCTTATACACATATTTTAAGGGGGATTATTGCTAACCTTTCTATGAAATTGCTTCTTTTCTGCAAGCCAAAACAGAACTCAGATATAGTAGAAATGAGACCTTATTACATATTCTACTGTCTTAAATCAGATTGCTGTCATTCCCTGCAATTGTGAGCAGCACAGAGTAACGGTAAGAGCAGGTACTCTGAAACCCACCTGCCCAAGTTCAAATCCCAGCTCCTCCATGTCCTGACTGTGACTTAGGTTAAGTTTCTGCCTCAGTTTCTTCACCTATAAAATTGGGAAAATAGTAATGCTTCAAAGAGTAGCTATACAGATTTAGTGAGTTAATATTTTTTAAGTGTTTTGAAAGGTATTTGGCATTTGTTAAGGACATAAAATATTCTTATAAAAATCCGGACTTTATCTATAAACCTAAATATATTTATATGGTTTGTATGTCTTAGTGGACATGAGTATGAGCAAACTCCAGGAGACAGTGAAGGACAGGGAAGCCTGGCTTGGTGCAGTCCATGGGGTTGCAAAGAGTTAGACACGACTTGGTGACTGAACAACAACAACAATAATGTCTTCCTATTAACACTATTTCTTATTGTTACTTTTCACATTCTAAAGCTCTGGAAGATATGAGCGCCTCTCCCCACTTAATCTGTCTTTCCAAGGCACATAAATAATAATATTTCAGCATAAAAAAATAATTGATAATTATCTGTGATGGGTATTGTAGTGAGTAACATACTTAAAGACATCTAAATTGAAAACATAAATTCATCTGAACGTGAGGGAAGTCCAGCTCTGTAATCTGAATCTGAGGCAGTGAGAATAATAATGAAGTCTCACAGCATTTGAATCACAATTCAAAACATTGTGACTTCTCTCACCACGATCCCTTTATTCTTTACGCATCTCTGTGATAAATGTGCTAATAGGATCCAGCCTAGAAGTAGAGTTATATGTACTTCTCCTTTTGCAGCTGTAGAAAGGACTCAACAAAGAAAGCTTGAAGAATTACTTTTAGCAGCAGCAAGAGAAGGCAGAACAGCAGAACTTACAGCTCTGGTAAAAAAAATAATAATAATAATAAATGTGTTATTTCTTTACGCTGTGGGAAATTTTCGATCTAATGTTGAGTTCATAACGTAGTCAAACTGTGGGACCAAAATACTCGAGATCAGAGTGATCAGACTAATAGAGTGGAAGTCTTTAAATATCTAAAAACACAGTCTGGTGATACTTTTAAGCAGGATTCATTTTACATGATGGTGTTTTTCTCTGATTTACTTCCACACTTTCTACTGAAAACCTAATGGTTAAGAATCTGGTTTTTCAAGGTAAACGTTTAATGTTAGGATAGTTTTCTTTTTTTAAATGATTAAGCCAATTTAAAATTGACATGTAATGTATAGAATCCTATAAAGGAATATCTTTCTCTAATTTTGATGAGTAATTACTTCTGAAAGGTGTGCTGTACTTCCAGAAATTAACATACAGACAAGGGACATTAGTTTTGAAATATTTATATCATGTTAGAACAGGCGGAAAACTTTACCAATTTTATTTTTTTCTCCTTAGGAGACCTACTTTCCAGTTTCCATTTCCTGAAAATAGTCTCATTAAACAAAAAACTCTGAATGTGTTCTAAATTCAAGACTGAAGCACCGCTGTTTGCCTTAAAGTTATTTCAGCTTGCTTGAAAAGGCTTCTCTGGTTTCCAAGTATGGGGCCTAAAATGTTTCTTATAAACGTTCTGAAATGGAGACTGTAAAGAATTGTTTTTAAAGGAGTCAACCAGGAACAACAAATTCAGTAGCCCTTTAACATTTACACACTTAACGTTTATGGCTTTAACTCTTGTGAATGGCTGTCTCTGGTAGACCAGTTTGTAATCTGTTGTCGCAAGTGTGAATTGCAAGACTGGTGGGAGCGAGCGGATCTTCGTGGAATCCCAGTGCCCCGGCTTGGAGTGTGGTGTCTGTGGTCAGGGAAGTGTGGGACCTGAGCCCCCATGGCAGCTTGAGGGGAGCGTGCAGGGTGATGTGGGTTCACTGCTTTTCCGAGCAGGAAGCCACTGACAGTCGAGATGCTAGGGAGCCCAGCTGTGCCCAGGCTCAGGAGCGGGAGAGTCCACCTGAACTATTGGCTATGTGGTTTTATGGGAGAAAGTCTGTCTTCGGCATATAATTCACATTGCATCTCTTCAATTGTTAGCTCAACCGGCCGAATCCTCCTGATGTTAACTGTTCGGATCAGTTAGGCAACACACCCTTGCACTGTGCTGCTTACCGGGCCCATAAGCAATGCGCCTTAAAGCTTCTGAAAAGCGGAGCAGACCCTAATCTGAAGAACAAGAATGGTAAGCACGTCGGTGATAGCCATTGATGGTCATTTTGAAGTTATAAAAAAAGCGTTTTGTTTTAGTACCCAGCCTGTGTTAAACTGTTTAATTTTGAAGTCAAGGCATTTATACAAAAGAAAAAATTTATTGATTTACTTCCCAGTTAAAACCTAAATGTTTAATAATGCCTATTTCACCTGAGGCACTAAAGATGGCTTAAAATCTGATTCCTACTCTCAAGGGGAAGAAACGTTCCGTTCAGTCGCTCAGTTGTGTCTGACTCTTTGCGACCCCATGAATCGCAGCACGCCAGGCCTTCCTGTCCATCTCCAACTCCCAGAGTTCACTCACACTCAAGTCCATTGAGTCGGTGATGCCATCCAGCCATCTCATCCTCTGTCATCCCCTTCTCCTCCTGCCCCCAATCCTTCCCATCATCAGGGTCTTTTCCAATGAGTCAACTCTTTGCATAAGGTAGCCAGAGTATTGGAGTTTCAGCTTCAACATCAGTCCTTCCAATGAACACCCAGGACTGATCTCCTTTAGAATGGACTGGTTGGATCTCCTTGCAGTCCAAGGGTCTCTCAAGAGTCTTCTCCAGCATCACAGTTCAAAAGCATCAATTCTTCAGCACTCAGCTTTCTTCACAGTCCAACTCTCACATCCATACATGACCACTGGAAAAACCAGAGCCTTGACTAGACGGACCTTGGCAAAGTCATGTCTCTGCATTTTAATATGCTGTCTAGGTTGGTCATAACTTTCCATCAAGTAAGTGTCTTTTAATTTCCTGGCTGCAGTCACTATCTGCAGTGATTTTGGAGCCCCAGAATATAGGTTCTTATTATTTGTGGTAGTTTTGTTTTATTAATACAGTGTTGCTGGGACCTCTGAATTAGTGGATACTGAACCATTGCTCATAAGGAAAATACAGAGTGAGGCTCCTATGAGCCTTTGGTCACAGCATTCCATCCACAGATCGCACGTAACCTTGTTTTATGTGAGCCTCTGTGTAAAAACACCTTGTTTAACGTCTATTATTGATGATTAGCATTGAGCTCACTCCCAGGAACATCATATCTCAAGCCTGAACTAGGATCCTGTAACATGTCTTCTGTCTGGAAGGCGCGTCAGAGGCTCCTTGAGCTTATGAGCACTAGACAGCACTTCACACCGTGCTTGGGGGCAGTTTCAGCAGTGAAATCACCAGAAACAAGAAGCAAGGAAGGTGGAAAATGCGGCCCTAGGTAGACTGTGACGGGGACACTTGTTTACAGTCTGAGAGCTGAGACAAGAGGGCAGAGCATCAGCCTTTCCACTTCAGGGAACTAATGCAACAGAAGACTCACATTTTTTTCTCTTAAAAAAAAAAAGTTTATTTAATCAGCCTTTGAAGGCACCTATTTTGTGTATGAAACAAGGCAGTAAAATGGCAAATGTACAGGGTTCATGATGGGTGGAAACATGGAGAGGTGGGCAGAAGACTCCGATTTTTTATTAATCTGGATGTGTCTGTGAATGACCAGAAAATTGCCATGAGTATTGATTGGTGATAAGTAAATTTTAACAATAGGCAAGTTTGTAAATGCGGAGTCCTCAAATAAGGAGGATAGACTTATACACCCAGGACAGTGTCGATGACAGTCAGGTAACCTTAAGAGAAGCTGCAGGGTGTGTCTTGGGTATTCAGTGGAGGGACATCCCAGTAGGGCTGCTCCACATCCCCTTTTGTGGACCTGGAGGACTGGAATTTACCGTTCCTGAGCAGGGGAAGCCGGTAGGAGGGGCAGGTGAGCAGATGCTAAGAATTAGGGGCTTGGTTTTTAAGACATTACAATTCTAAAATACTATTACGTAATCCATATGATAGAGTTAGAAAAAGAACTTTGAGTCTGGGGGGGGCGGGTCTGGGTAGAGATACAAATTTGGGGATCATGTGTAAAAGTTAGATCTAGATGGATCAAAGACATAAGAGTTAAAACCATAAAACTGTAGAACAAAATGCAGGAGAAGATCTTAGTTATCTTGGGTTTTGCAAAGATTTCTTAAATATGACACAAAAAAGTATGAGTGATAAAATATTGATAAATTGGACTTTATTAAAATTAGAACATTTTCCTCTTCGATAGGCACTGTTATGAAAATGCAAGTTATTTTATGGGAGGAAATATTGGCAAAACATACACAACAATGAACCTCTATCTAGGATATATACAGAACCTTTATAACTCTTAAGAGGAAGATAACCCAATTCTGAAAAGTTTCGGCCATTTCACCAAAGATACACAGATGGCAAAAATCACATTACTAAAAGATCCATATAGAGGTATAGAACTTAAAATTCATTTCCATGAAAAAAGTGCATTCACGTAAATACAGGGAGTATGTACCATGATGTTTATTTCAGCTCTATCTAAAATATTAAAAAGATGGACATAAGCCTAACAGCTCAAATCAGCTGATGTTTGCTTTAATATTTGCAGTAATACTAAAATCGATAGAACAGGGGCTACTTATATCAATGTGGATAAATAAAACAATGAGCAAAGAAAGGAAGTTGTAGCATAATAGATAAGCCATTATTTCGATATTAACACCATACTGAACATGTGAAAGCACTTCATGGGGGACTTCCCTGGTGGTCTAGTGGCTAAGACTCTCTGTGGTCCCATTGTAGGGGGCCCAGGGTCGATCCCTGGATGGGGAATTAGACCTGCATGCCACAGCTAAGAGTCCACATGCTGCAACTGAGACCCAGTGCAACCAAATAAATAGACAAATAAAAAGAAAAAAAATTTTTTAAACACTTCATGGGTACATTCCTATATAATAAAAGTGGAAACTCATGCTTGAGAATGATGATACTACCAATTTGTGTCCTCAAAAAAATGAAAACAAAATAATAAAGCTGGAAGTGGGGAAGAATCATCATGATTACCTTTGAAAGTTAGTAGCAGTTTACAGAAGGATTGAAGGGTAAACTTCTAAAAGTAATGGAAGGTGGATACAGATATTTGGAAAGTTCAGCATGCCTGTTAAAAGATGTTAATGTGTTCTTGATAAAAGTTAAGATGGTGCTTTTTGAGAAAGTATTTTTTTCTTACCATAAGAGTAAGAAAAAAATAAGTTTTTTAAAAAATTTTTTATTTTTTAAAAAATGAGTTTTTGTTTTTTTTTTTTACTTTTAAAAGCTTTATTTTTTAATACTTTAAAAAAATATATACTTTTAAAAGCTCTTCTATACTTTAGGAGAGTATGCTATAAGTACATACTGCATGATTCTTTAAAAAATAACTAATATATTAAAAAATGTTTAATTTTTAAAATTTTGAGATAATTGAAAATTCCTAGGAAGTTGCAAAGAGTATATATCGAGGTTATCTATATTGTTCATCCAGTTGCTTCCAATAGTGACGTCATACATTACCATAGAACAACATCAAAAGAAGGAAGTTAACCCTGGAACAATGTGGGTGTGTAATTCTGAGCTATTGTATCTGGTGTATAAATTCACATCACCGTCACAATCAAGATTTTGAATAATCAGATCACCCCAAAGATCTCCATCCTGCTTGAACAGTCAAACACACGCCCCTGATCCACATCATCCTTAATCCCTAGAAACCATTAATTTGGCCTTTATCCCTACATTTTGTCATTTTGAGTGTTATATAAATGGAATTATACCGAGTGTGACCTTCAGTTTGCTATTTTCCATTTGGTATAACACCCCTGAGATCCATCCACGATGCTGTGTTTATCAATAGCTAATCCCCTTTTACTGTTGGGCAGTATTCTTAGGGTGGGTGGTGGTGGTGTTCAGTCGCTAAGTCATGTCCAACTCTTTGAGATCCCATGGACTACAGCACACCAGGCTTTCCTGTCCTTCACTATCTCCTGGAGTTTGTTCAATCTCATGTCCATTGAGTCAGTGATGCCATCCAACCATCTCATTCTCTGTTGCCCCCTTCTCCTCCTGCCCTCAGTCTTTCCCAGCATCAGTCTTTTCCAATGAGTCAGCTCTTCACATCAGTGGCCAAAGTATTGGAGCTTCAGCTTCAGCATCAGTCCTTTCAATGAGTATTCAGGGTTGATTTCCAGTAGGATTTACTGGTTTGATCTCTTTGCTGTCCAAGGGACTCTCAAGAGTCTTCTCTAGCACCACAATTCGAACACATCAGTTCTTTTGGTGCTCAGCCTTCTTTATAGTCCAACTACCACATTCTACTACCATAAGAGTAATAGTGTCTGCATTTTAGGAAGTTTTAAAAATAGAGACAGAACATAAATTACTACAATACAGCCTCTGGTATTTTGGCATATTATATACCATTCGAATTTATTCTCATACCTATTTTTGAGCATTTTTTAAAGCTTCAAAGCATGCTTTTTTGTGGCCAAAATGAGGAAAATGAAGACACTGAAAAATAATCACCTCTACCCAAACACCCAAAGATTTAGGTTTTAGTCGCTATTCTATGGTAGACTAGATTTTTAAAATTTTAAATAATAGATACCAACTCGAGAGTATAAGCAAAAGAAGGATCATATATTATTAATATAAGAATACAGAGGTATCTCTCTGTATTTCAAAACAGGAAATGCTGTTCACCCTCAGAGGGCATGGAATCAGGAAACAGGATGCTGTTAGGCCCGAAGGGGGCTGCTACTCATGGTATGCGTGTCTCTCTCCACTGTGTGGCCCCTCATTTCTGTCTCTTAGCAGATGAGCTCTCTCGTTTTCCGGTGTTCATGAGGGAAGATGGCCGCCTGGCAGCTACATTCGGTGGATCATTATCCGTTAACCTGAGTTTTAAGTGGGAGGCGGTGTGATGGCGCCCACTTGTGTTACGTGTCCGCCACTGGTACAGCCAATAGGAGTTGGGTGGAGGTACAAACACGGTAACTGGGGTCTTCCCCTGTGGGGTGTAGAAAGGGCAGAGGGTGCCCAGAGGATGGTGGTAAGTATGGGCCGGCAAACACCTAAGACAGTATTTACCATTCTAGTTTATGGCTTGTAAATAGAGTGGACATATTAAAAACCTACTTATATTAAGCATCAGCAGTTTTCCATGTTATTCTTGGAAGCATGGTCTTCATAGCTCGCCTTCTGCGTAGTATTTTGTGTGGATATAATGTGCTCCATGTCCCCAAACCTTCAGCGATAAGAACAATGATAATTTCTGTATTTTTTATGACTAAATTTTCCAAGTCTTTTAAAACAAAGATGTTTTAAGCCAAACTTGTTGGTCCTCCTCTTTGATTTCTTCTAAAACCACTAAGCTTAGGTAGCAGTTGGGGTATATCCAATTCTGTTCTCCCCTAGTGTGTCTGAGGCACGTTTATTCAACACATGCCGAGCCTCTGCTGTGGTACTTACTGGCGACCCAAAAGTGAACAAAGTCTGTCTCCACGCTCTTGGAGCTTGTGTTCTGGTGGGAGGAGACAGACAAAGCAAAAAATACGTTCAGTGTTGGGCAGTGATGTGCGGAAAAATAAAACAGGCCAAAGGGAATAGAGGGTGAGTCAGTGGGGTGGTTGTTTTGGGAAGCAGGGAGGGAAGGGAAGGTCGCTCTGAAGTGACCTTGAGCAGAGAGCCAGACCAAGGATGGGAGGGAGCCCTGGTGAGGGATTCAAGCAGAAGAGCAGTGAAAGCAGAGGAGAGGCCAGTGTGAAAGCTCAGGGTAGGCGGGCAATTGACATATTTGAGGAAGAGAGCTGCCTGGGTGCCTAGAAGGTGCTCATCAGGGAGAGTGGTACCTCCAGACAGTAGCTAGAGGCACAGCTTTGCTGGCCAGTGTGGAGGGTTTTGAGCAGAAAAGGTGATGTGAGCATGTACTTAGGATGTGAGACCCTCAACTTGCTAATCACTTGCCTCTGCAGCCTTCATCAAAGCGTCCATCCATTCCTCTTCCATTGCTCTGTTGCCCCTTTCTCATCCACTTGAAGCACTGACTGTGTGTTCTCTGTACTCACTCATTGCCTCATCTCTACCTTCCTTCACCAGTGTAGCACTTTTAATGTTTGTTTGTTTAAGGTTTTATTAGCTGGTAATCTTTCCCCGTACTATTCTTTGTTGAGGATTTTCCTTGACAGTCTTTCCTCAATTGTTTTTCCAAATGGCTGTAATTTTCTTAGGTTCGTAGTAAAAATGCCGTTGGCCCCTAATTGAGATTGCATTCTTTGTAAATTAATTTGAGGCGTGTTGACATTTGTATTTGGTTTTCCCATTAAGGGCCAAGTCTGTATCATGCGAAAATTTAAAAACAGGATCATTCCTGTTTTTTACTTTATTTTGTAGTGGTTGATAAAGGTGGTGCAATTCTGAAATAGCTGGTTATGGTGCCCAACCAGGAAAGAAAGCTATTTCATTCAGTCCAAAAAACATTTTATTAAATTCTCATGATGTGCTAGGTACTGTGGACATTGAATCCAGAAATGAGGGCTCTGTATGGGACTTCAACTGGTTGGCATGAGTTCAGAATTTATTTTTGGTGTTAGGACAGAATTCTGTGAAAGAAATCACATTGTCTTTCTCTCTACCTAAAGGAATAGTTTCTCAAAAGTGTGCTGTAGATGGAATAAAAATAACAAGTTGCTAGAGCTTTTCAGAAGACATCCTTGTATGTGCTGGCTAGAAAACCTAAAGTGATTATCAGTTGCTCAGTTAACATTTTAAAAAGTTTTTTCCCAAGAAAGTAATCTGTGGCCAGTCTAAGTTTTATCCATCAGCAGTCTGATAAATCTACCTCAAAAATAAATCTCAAACCCAGGTACTTTTCTCCATACCTACTGATGTCTCCATTTTGCTGCTAACTCTCTAGTTCAAGCCACCAGTATCTCTTTTTTAAAATCAATCTTTATTGTAGTATGGTTGATCTGTAATGTTTTAGTTTCTGCTGTACAACAAAGTGAATCAGGTATACATACCCATATATCAACTCATTTTTAGATTCTTTTCTCATATAGGTCATTACAGAGTATTGAGTAGAGTTCCCTGTGCTCTACAGTAGATTATTAGTTATCTATCTGTAGCAGTGTGAGTATGTCAATCCCAGTCCCCCAATTTACCCACCCTGAGCACCAAAGAATTGATGCTTTTGAACTGTGGTGTTGGAGAAGACTTTTGAGAGTCCCTTGGACTGCAAGGAGATCCAGCCAGTCCATTCTGAAGGAGATCAGCCCTGGGTGTTCATTGAAAGGACTGATGCTAAAGCTGAAACTCCAGTGCTTTGGCCACCTCATGCGAAGAGTTGACTCATTGGAAAAGACTCTGATGCTGGCAGGGATTGGGTGCAGGAGGAGAAGGGGATGACAGAGGATGAGATGGCTGGATGGCATCACTGACTCGATGGACGTGAGTTTGAGTGAACTCCAGGAGATGGTGATGGACAGGACTGCGATTCATGGGGTCTCAGAGAGTTGGACACAACTGAGCAACTGAACTGAACTGGTGACCATAAATTTGTTTTCTATACCTGTGACTATTTCTGTTTTATAAGTTCATTTGTACCATTTTTAAAAAAATTTCACATATAAACAACGTCATATGATTTTTGTCTTTCTTTGACTTACTTCACTCAGTATGACAATTTCTGGGACCATCCATGTCACTGCAAATGGCATTATTTCATTCTTTATTTGTGGCTGAGTAGTATTCCATTGTATATATGTACCACATCTTTATCCATTCCTCTATGGATGGACATTTAGGTTGCTTCCATGTCCTGGCTGTCGTAACTAGGGCTACAGTGGACACTGGGGTGCGTGTATCTTTTTTGAGTTATGGGTTTTATCCAGATACATGCCCAGGAGTGGGATTACTGGATCATATGGTAGGTCTGTTTTTAGTTTTTTAAGGAATCTCCATATTGTTCTCCATAGTGACTGCAGAAACATATTCTTACCAACAGTGTTGGTACACTGTTTTTCTCTACACCCTCTCCAGCATTTATTATTTGTAGATTTTTGATGATGGCCATTCTGACCAGTGTGAGATGATATCTTATTATAGTTTTCATTTTCATTTCTCTGATTTTGAATATCTTTTCATGTGCCTCTTGGCCTATGAGAAATGTCTATTTAGATCTTCCACCCATTAAAAAATTTTTTTTTTATGTTGAGCTGCATGAGCTGTTTGTATGTGACTAGTATCTTTCACCTGGACCTTTGCTTTGTAACTTGTATCCTTGCTTTTCTCTTGCTCACGTTTACAAGCTTTTCCCACACAGGCCCTGTAGTGATCTTTTTTTTTTTTTACTTTTTATTACAGAAATTATCAGAGCTTAAAAAAGAGTATAATTGATGTAAAAATTATCCTCTCTCAGGCATTATCAATAATCCACTCACCAGATGTCATATTATTTTGTCTATAAATACTTAAATTCTTTTTTACAAGATATGGTCTTCTTTAAAAAAAATAATGTGATAGTTGCACAACTCTGTGAATATACTAAAAACCATTGAATTGTACACTCTAAATGAGTAAATTATATGGTGTGTGAATTCTCTCAATAGAGCTATTAAATAGCCACAATGGCACTATCCTGTTAATAATTTTATAATTTCTCAAAAATCATCAAATAGCTAAAGTCCACATTTCCCCAGATATTCTTGAAAAGTTCTTTTAACACACTTAGACAGAGTTTGAAACATAAGTCAGATCATGTTATTCTTTTAGCTAAAACCTTTCTGTGGCTTTCCATCATATTTAGGCTAAAACCCAGACTCCTTGTACTGGTTCACAAAAATGTGACCTACCAGCAAGCCCTCGCAGGATGTGACTTCTCACTCCCTCTGCCTCTCTCTTGCCCACCTAACTGTTCCTACCAGCAAGCCCTCACAGGATGTGACTTCTCACTCCCTCTGCCTCTCTCTTGCCCACCTAACTGTTCCTACCAGCAAGCCCTCGCAGGATGTGACTTCTCATTCCCTCTGCCTCTCTCTTGCCCACCTAACTGTTCCTACCAGCAAGCCCTCGCAGGATGTACTTCTTGCAGGATGTACTTCTCGCGCCCTCTGCCTCTCTCTTGCCCACCTAACTGTTCTGAACAGCAGGCCCTCGCAGGATGTGACTTCTCGTGCCCTCTGCCTCTCTCTCGCCCACCTAGCTGTTCCTACCTCAGGGCCTTTGCATCAGTTGTTGCCTCTGCTTGCAGGGCCTCTCCCCTGGTTTCTCATAAGGCTGGACCCCTTTAGTTTAAACATCCTCCCTCAGAAGGACTTTCCCCATCACTCTTCTAGTCTCCAATCTGAAGTGGCATCTCAGTCATTCTTTTTCAGAACATTCACTTAAAAATGTTGGCATAGCGTGGGTGGTGGTGGTTTAGTTGCTGAGTTGTCTGACTCTTTGCAACCCAATGAACTGCAGCATGCCAGGCTCCTCTAACCTTCACTATCTTCTGGAGTTTGCTCAAACTCATGTTCATTGAGTCAGTGATGCCATCCAACCATCTCACCCTCTGTGGCCTCCTCCTCCTCCTGCCCTCAGTCTTTCCCAGTATCAGTCTTTCCAATGAGTTGGCTCTTCGCATCAGGTGGCCAAAGTATTGGAGCTTCAGCATCAGTCCTTCCAATGAATAGTGAGGATTGATTTCCTTTAGGATTAATTGGTTTGATCTCCTTGCTGTCCAGGGGACTCTCAAGAGTCTTGTCCAGCACCAGAGTTCAAAAGCATCAGCTCTTCAGCCCTTAGCCTTCTTTATGGTCCAGCTCTCATAGCCATACTTGACACCTGGAAAAACCATAGCTTTGAGTTTACAGACCTTTGTCAGCAAAATGATGTCTCTGCTTTTTAGTATGTTGTCTGGGTTTGTCATAGCTTGGGTTATTATTTGCTGTATCCCATTTTATTGTCTGTCTTTCCCTTTTTCTATATCACTCCCCCCCCCCCCCAATTTTTTTTCTGTCTTGTTCACTACTGAATCCCAAGTGCCTGAAATATTGTCATATAATAGACTCATTAGACAATTTTACTGGAGAAGGCGATGGCACCCCACTTCAGTACTCTTGCCTGGAAAATCCCACGGATGGAGGAGCCTGGTGGGCTGTAGTCCATGGGGTCGGGAAGAGTCAGACACGACTGAGCGACTTCCCTTTCACTTTTCACTTTCATGCGTTGGAGAAGGAAATGGCAACCCACTCCAGTGTTCTTGCCTGGAGAATCCCAGGGACGGGGGAGCCTGGTGGGCTGCCGTCTATGGGGTCACAAAGAGTTGGACACGACTGAAATGACTTAGCAGCAGCAGACGATTTTACAAAAAATTGTCCTACACATACCAGGTGATTGGTATTTAGAAAAAGTTTATTTGATAGAATGTGTCACTTCCTGTGTAGACAGAGTTCCAGTCTGATAGGTTATTTCTTCAAAGACCTGGGTTTTTTTTTTTTTGTAAATATCTTTTGTTTCTCTGGGCTTCCCTTGTGGCTCAGATGGTAAAGGATTTGCCTGCAATGCAGGAGACCCAGGTTCAGTCCCTGGTTGGGGACGATCCTCTGGAGACAGGAATAGCTACCCACTACGGTATTCTTGCCTGGAGAATTCCGTGGACAGAGCAGCCAGGTGAGTTACAGTCCGTGGGGTCGCAAAGAGTCGGACTCCACTGAGCGACTAACACTTTCACTTTTGTTTCTCTAGGAATTGGAAACTCTTGAGGGTACGAGGTGATTGTTTTGCATCCTTCACATAGGACTCTGCTCACTTCAGAACTCATTAATTTACACACAAGTTCTGTTTTTGTCACTTGGCAAAACACAGAGTGCTTGTGTGTGTGAGCTTGAGAAAGTTCCCATGGCACCTTGCTGGTTTCATTCTCTGTGACCCCTTTTTCCTTTTGTCCTCAGTTGTGGACCGTCACAGACTTAGTCTGTGAGTTGTCTCTGCCACCTGTTCTCCAGCGAGATAGCTTAAGAGCAGCTGTGATGAGCTAAATAATGCTCCCCCAGTGATGTGGTTAGTTGAGCATCTGGAGATAGAGAATCCTGAATTCTCCAGGTCGGCCCAGTGTAATCACGAGGGTCCTTCCTTTTGGGGAGGAGGCAGGAGGATCAGAATATTGAGAGAAAAAAATGTAAACAGAGGTTGGAATGATGCACTTTGAAGATGGAGGGAGAGACCACAAATCAAGGGATGTAGGCGACCTCTGGAAAAGGCAAAGAAAGAGATGCTCCCCAAGAGTCTCCAGAGGATGGCAGCCCCACCAGCGCCCTGGTTATTGGACCAGTGAAACTGAGTGTGGATTCATGACCTCCCCAGCTGCATGGGAATCATTTGTATTGTTTTAACCCACAACATGCGTGCTAAATCGCTTCGGTCTTGTCTGACTCTGTGCGACCCTACGGACTGTAGCCCTCCAGGCTCCTCTGTCCATGGGATTCTCCAGGCAAGAATGTTGGAGTGGGTTGCTGTGCCCTCCTCCAGGGGATCTTCCCACCCAGGGATCGAACCCATGTCTCTTACGTCTCCTGCATTGCAGGGGTAATTAATTACAACAGCAATAGGAAACTGACGGATTGACTTTTGGCAAGAAAGCCTGAACGATCACAGAACTTATCCAGAGTGTTCAGAATTTAGTTTGATTTGCTGGCTTAATAGTTACTGAAAAAGAGGCTGTAAAGAATTGAGATGGCAACTTCAGGTAGGTGATTTGGGTCGTAGTTGATGAAATAGGAAAGATTATTACGTGCTGTCATAGCAGCATCAGTTTTATAGTAGAATTAAGCTCTTGATGGCTTTCTTTCTTGTATTTTACACAGATCAGAAGCCTCTTGATCTTGCCCAGGGTGCTGAAATGAAACATGTTCTTGTTGGTAATAAGGTATGTGGTAATGGATTGCATTTGTATATGTAGAAAAAAATTTGGGTTCTTGAAACATATAGATGCGCTTTTAACAAAAACGTGTTTTTTTTAAATAGATCGTACACAAAGCTTTGAAACGATATGAAGGTCCTCTCTGGAAGGTAGGTTGGAATGCGTTTTTAATTATAATACCTGGAAAAAAGATTTCTTAGGTGATCCCTTCTTAAAATTTGTTGTCATTATTTTCTGAAGTATGTGATTTAGTAATTATTTGATCTTATGATGTAAACCATTATTATACTGCTGGACTTCATTAGGCATCTGGTGATCGTAGCAATTTACCGTCTTTTGTGTTGGTCTGACACTGTTAGGTGGCCAGGTTTGTACAGAGCAGAGTGGAGGGATGTTTTTTCTTAAGCATAGGATTACACTATCATTTTTGTTATGAACATTGATCTGTAGAAGACTCAGGAGGAATTTAATATTTAAATTGTCAGAGAACACACATGTAAAATCTTTCCGGTTATAAACATTTCTTTGCATTTTAGAGTTCAGTTATTTTCTAGAGTTAACTATTTTGGAGCACGTCGTTTCTTCTGCATTTGAAAGTGCTCCTTCTATATATTTATGTATATGTCTGTAGTGTATAAAATTTAGGATAATTTTCCTTTTTTAGAAGCTCTTTCAGAACTTTGAGGAAATTGTCTTTGAAGCCCACAACTGACACATTTCCCTATAAATATCCTAGCATAGTATTGTCAGAACTATAAACCGTGTTCATTGTTGATCTTACCAATATGGCATTGCTTCTGTTCCTGTCACTCGGTAGGGTATGTTTTCATTTCTGCACTCAGTTTCTAGGTAACGTTTGATCATTTTTGAGTGTGCAGTGGTACTGTCAAGATGAAAGGCTCAGATAGAACTATCATAACTTAATTACTTTTTATCAGTCAAGCATTTGAATCTAGATGTATCAGCTTGGAAAAATCTTTGTTGTTTTTCCCTTAGAGTTCCAGGTTTTTTGGCTGGAGGTTATTCTGGGTAGTGTTAGAACATGGAGTCCTCTCATGGTATAGGAAACAGTGAGTATTATGATCTTTAATACTTCTTGAGTTTCAGCATCTACATTTTGAATGATTAAAACTTTTCACTGATCTCTTTTCCTTTTGCCTTGATAATTTATATTTATTTTGAAGGCCCGATGCAGTCCATAATACTTATCGCCAGGGATGCAAGCACCTAACTCAAGCAGTCTGCACGGTAGGATGACACACGCATCTTTTGCTTAAACTGTGAACTCAGTCCTGTGAGTGATTGTGCTCAGTCATTGGAATAAGCCGCTTTGTAAAATCTTGGGGTGGAAAGCATGTGTGCAGTTTGGCCCTCCCTATTTGTGACTTAATTCCAGAAAGTTCCAAAAAGCAAAACTTGAATTTGCCATGTACCAGCAACTATTTACATAGCGTTTGCATTGTAATAGGTATTATAAATACTCTGGAGATGATTTAAAGCAAGCCAGAGTTGTGTGCAGATACTATGCCATTTTATATAAGGGCCTTGCGCTTCCGTAGATTTTGGTATTCTACTCGTATGTCTGTCGCCCACAGATACCGAGGGATGACTGCATATGTTTTTACTTGAGAACAAGTAAAGTTGTGGAATTCCATTTAAAAACTATAATCAACTTTTAAAAAAAGTCTGTGTATTGTGGGATAAGAGAAGCATGATCCAAAAACATTTATACAGAATGTTTACCATTTTGTATGTGTATGTATATATATGTGTATGTGTATATATTAACACATGTGTATGCACGTAGATATCTATATATGTGCATGTACGTGTGTGTGTCTTTGAACATGGGTACATCTGGATAATGAAAATTTTTCTGGTGGTAAAATTTAAAGCCTGTATCAAAATCAGGATGTTTAGGTTCTCCATAATCCCATCTGGCTGTTTTACTTTTACCAGCCAGGAGAAAAGAGTTTTTCCTCCATGGAGATTAGTCTAAGACTGGAGCCTGGACACACTTGTTAGCTTGCTGCTTCAGTTTCTTTAGGGTTGTCGGCATGCCACAGCAGTGCACCCTTTTTTTAAAGCATAGGACTCAGGACTTCCCAGGTGGTCCAGAGGTCCAGAGGCTATAAGACTCCGCAGTTCCAGTACTTCACTGCGCAGGGTGTGGGTTCGATCCCTGGTCGGGTAACTAAGATCCCACATACTGCACAGCCAAAAGTTAACTGATAGCACCGTTTAAAAACAAAAACAAAGAAAAACAACAAAACCCCAGCACCCACCTTTCTGTGTGAACACTCCTGGGGAGCAGCAGCAGCACTGCTCTGGAGAAGTCACAGGCCTGGTCACCTGCGTCTGCAGTCCGGCCTCCTTACACACCTGGCCCCTTAGTGTCCTCACACCTCTTTCTCCCTTGCATCGGACCAGAGGGCCAGGGAGGTGCTGTCTATTCTCAGCCATCTAAACTTCTCTTTTGTTGGTGCCTCCCAGCCATTCTCATCTGTTCCAGCTTTTGATTCATTTATTGAACTCAGGTTTTTCCTCAGTTGGGTTCTTTCTCTTTCTTTTTTTGGTCATTGTTCTTTCTCATTCTTGTCTACCTTAAAAAATGACAGAAGTTGTTCCCCTGATTCTTTTAAAATTTCCTGATCTTTAATTTCTTTAGAATTGCTTAGATCCTGCTATGTTACACTTCACCTTGTATATAGTTTTTGCTTCTTCTATAAACATCTGCTTAAAGCCTGCATTTATGAACCCATATGGATCCATTGAAGGTAATGGGCATTAGGTGAATGACCACTATGAGGCAGGCTCTGTTTACATTCTAGACTCTAAAGATAGATGCTTAGGTCATTGATTTGAGACCTTTTTTCTTTGCTAATATAGATGTTTACATCTATAAATTTCTTTTTTTTAAAAATTATAGTAAAATACACATAATGTAAAGCTTACCTTCTTATTTCAGTAGTGTTAACTCTGGGCTTCCCTGGTAGCTCAGCTGATAAAGAATCTGTCTGCAATGTGGGAGACCTGGGTTCAATCCCTGGATTGGGAAGATTCCCTGGAGGAGGGCATGACAACCCACTCCAGTAGCAACCCACTGCCTGGAGAATCCCCATGGACAGAGGCGCCTGGTGAGCTACAGTCCATGGGGTTGCACAGAGTGGGACACGACTGAGCGACTCAGCAGCAGCAGTGTTAACTGTATTCACTTTGTTGTCCAGCACATCTCTAGAACTTTCTCATCTTGCAGAACTGAAACTTGATACACATGTAAGAGCACCTCTCTGTTTCCCATACCCTCACCCCCGGCAACCACCATTCTACTTTCTGCTTCTGTGCTTTGCCTACTTCAGATATCTCAGCTGAGTGGATATACAGTAATTATACAATTATACATTACAATAATTACAATTAATATAATACAATTATACAGTAATTGTCAGGTTTATTTCACTTAGCATGATGTCCTTAAGGGTCATCCATGTTATAGCATGTGACAGGATTTCTTTTCTTAAGGCTGAATAATATTCCACTGTTACATATAGACCACATTATCTTTATCCGTTCCTCTATTAATGGATGTTTGAATTGTTTCCACCTTTTGGCCGTTGTGAATACTGCTGCTATAAACATGAGTGTGAAAATGTCTCATCAAATGCTTTCATTTCTTTTGGATGTAAACCTCGGTGTGGAATTGGTGGGTCATGTGGTGATTCTATTTTTCATTTTTTAAGGAACTTCGGTACTGTTTTCCATAGCACCTGCGCCATTTTACATTCGTATCAACACTGCTCCACTTTCCCCACATCCTCACTGCAACCCTTATTTCAGAGGGTTTTGTTTCTTTGCCATTCGAGTAGGTATGAAATGGCATCTAACTATAGTTTGATTTCATTGCCTTGATTGTTAGTGACATTGACCATCTTTCCATGTACTTATTGACCACTTGTATATTGTCTTTGGAGAAATGCCTGTTTAATTCTCTTGCCCATTTTTTAATCAGGATTTTTTTTTTTTCCTTGTTGGTGTTGAGTTATAGGAGTTCTTTGTCTATTCCAGATATTTTCTCCTTATCAGGAACATTTTTTTTAATATTTATTTTTTTATTTAAATATTTGCAGTATTTTCTCCAATTTCATAGGTTGTCTTTTCACTCTGCTAATAATGTTCTTTGCATAGACGTTTTCATTTTTTGTGTAGTCTAATTTATGTTTTTTTTCTTTTGTCACTTGGACTGTTGGTATCACATCCAGGAAGCCACTTCTAAGTCCAGGGCCATGAAACTTTCTTCCCATGTTTTCTTACAAGGATTTTACAGTTTTAGCTCTGACATTGAGGCATCTGTTTCTCCCGAGGCATTTCTCCTTGGCTTGTAGGTGGCGGCCTTCTTGCTGTGTCCTCACATGGCTTTTCCCTGTGTGCAGGCATCCCTGCTTCCTCTTTCTCTCCTTGTAAGGACATCAGTCATACTGGACTAGGATCCCACCCTTATGATCTCATTTCACCTTAATTACCCCTTTTAAAACCTTATGAAAAGCCCTATCTCCAAATGTAGTTTCACTGGGGATTAGGGCTTCAACATATAAAGCCCTTAATCTGGTTGAGTAAGTCCTTTTTCCTTTCCTAGTTAACTGAGAGTCCTCATTCTGAAAATCTGTTGAACTTTTATTAAATGCTTTTCCCATATTATCAAAATGCCCATATAGTTGTGCTCATTTTGTTAATATGATTATATTGATAGACTTTAGGGTGTTAAAATCAATCTTACACTTCTGGGACAAATCTCAGGAGGTTGTGATATATTACCATTTTAATATATTGTTCATAAATACTTTGTTAAGAATTTTTGCTTTTTTGTTCACGATGGATACTGGTTTATATTTCTCCTGTGGTGTTTGTATTTCTCCAGTGGTATTATCTGGTCTCACATAATGAACTGGAAAATGTTCCTTTTCAGTTTTCTAGAAGAGTTTGTATAGGATTAGGTTACTGCTTCCTTAAATACTCGCTAGAATTTGCCTGTGCAGTCACAAGGGCCAGGGGGTGGGGGTGTGTGTATGTGTAGTGGGGAGAGGATTGTCATTACAAATTTGACTTGTTCAGTTGCTATAGGGTATTCATATTTTCTATTTCTTCTTGGCTTGGTGTTTGTTATTTTTGTCTTTCAAGGAATTTGTCCCTTTCTTTTCCTTTGGCTATGAAACTTAGGGTAATAATATTTCCTTGTGTTTTTAATGTCCGTGTGATAGGTAATGTTGTACACTCTTTTGCTTTTTATATTGGTAATTTATGTCTTCTCTTTTTTTCAAAGATCAATCTGCCTAGCACTTTGTCACTTTTATTTTCGAAGTGATTGATTTCATTGAAATTTTTCTTATGATTTCATTCTCTTGATTTCATCGAAATTTTTCTCAGGCTTTTGCTATTTCATTGATTTTTGTTCATTTTAAAGAATTTCTCCATGTTTTGGGCTTAATTTGCTCTATTTTATAGTTTCTTAAGGTTGTAGGTTAGATTATTCAAATTACTATACAATTCAAAATATATTTTAATTCCTGTTGTGATTTCTTCTTTGAACCAATGGATGTTTAGGAGTGTGTTGTTAAATTTCCAAATAATTGGAGTTTTCATGATTGTGTTTTTGATTTATAATTTCATTTTGGTCATTGCACATTTTCTATATGATTTCCATCTTGTCAAATTTATTGAGACTTGCTTGATGACTCTACATATGGATTATTGTGGAGAATGCACTAGAGAATAACATGTATTTTGTTCATGTTGGCATGTCCTATAAACATTCAGTCATGATGGTTGATAGTGCTGTTTAGATCTTTTGTGTCTTGCTGACTTTTTTTTTTCATTGTGTCAGTTGCTGAGAGAATGGTGTTTAAACTCCAGATATATTTGTAGCATTATTTAATTGTTATTGTTCACGTGCATATTTGTGATTATTTTCTTCTTGATTAATTGACCCTTTTATCTATTCTGGTGGCCATCTTTATCTCCTATAATAATGTGTTTTGTTTTGAAATCTATTCTGTTTGATATTAATATAACCTTTCAGCCCTTCTTATGGTTATTGTTTACATAGTATCTCTTTTTGTATCTACTTTCCACCTACTATATCTTTATATTTATTTTCTGTCTCTTGTAGATAGTATATGTTTGGGTCCCTGTTAACCATTCTGACATTTTTTGCCTTTTAATAGAATTTCTTTTGAGATTGTGGTCCACTTTTTTGGATTGTATCACTAAAGTTAAGTTCTAGAGATCCTGGATCCTATTATTTTTCTCCATTGAAGGTAATTTCCATTGTTTCAGATCATTTTCGTGGCTAGGTTTGATTGTAAACTGTTTCTCATACAGTGGCTCTGGTCTGCATTCAGCTAGGCGGTATCTCAGCGACTGCTTGGTATCTATTTTCTGTGCATCAGTAAGAGATGTGAACAGAGTTGGGGAATCCCATCTCTCTGTTTCCTTTGGAGGACTCCCCTACTGTCTCTGGTATTCATGGCTGCCTAGCTTTGCTTTCTTAATTTCCAAAGACAGACTGTTATCCAAGTATGTACTTGCTGCTGTTGTGTCTCCCCCCAGGACTGTGCTACCTCAGTGAACAGTCTTGAGGATTGGAAGTGTTAGTTGCTCAGTTGTGTCCGACTCTTTGCTACCCTATGGACTGTAGCCCACCAGACTCCTGTGTCCATGGGACTCTCCAGGCCAGAATACTGGAGTGGGTTGCCATTCCCTTCTCCAGAATATCTTCTCAACCCAGGGATCCAACCTGGGTCTCCTGCATTGCAGGCGGATTCTTTACCGTCTGAGCCACTTGGGAAGCTGAACTTGGTTGCAAGGTGATGTGCTCTCCCATCGAGTTGGCCAGCCCTTGTTCAGACTTCAGCTCTTCTTTTCTACTCCTCACGCTTTTACACTCAGTTCATTCTCTATACTCACATCAAACAAAAGGTTCAGGAGAGTGGCATGAATAAGAAACTGGAGCTCTGGTATCTGAAGGACTTTATAGCCCAAGTGCATGCTATGCTAAATATTTAATAGGATGAGGGAAAAACTATATACCTAGTGTATATTATTAGTATTTACTTTGAGTAATGAAGCATATGAAAGCCAGACTTGATGTAGATAAGCTACAATGCATTTGATACTCCCAACGTTATCACTTTTTTCTATTTTAAGTGTTTACTTGGGTATTATTGTCATGTTAATAGTGTTGGTTTTATGTGTAGATCATTTAAGGGTTCTGTTTTATGGGCATGAATGGTATTGTCTTACTGACTTCTTTTTATCCAAGGTAAAATCCACTGATAGCTGCCTCTTCTTTATTAAATGCTTCGATGACACTGTTCATAGCTTCAGGGTTCCCAAGAACAGCCTTCAGCAGACAAGAGAGGTAATTTTATGGATTTGTCTTTCATAAAACAACATTTAAGGACATAAAGAATATCAAATAGGCTCAATATTAACATCTTGTTGATTATGCCTTTTTAATGGGAGTGATGATATAAAACTTTTGAAATTTGGCTTATGAATTAATTCCTTATCAACATGTACCTGCAGGTATTTTCTCTTCTTTTAAGATTTTGCTTCTGTGAAAGTTAAGGGCCCCTAGTGGTTTTAGGAAAAAGCCTAAATGATTATTCATTCTGCCCCTGAATTTATAGGCGAGGTAAGATTGAAGTGCCCTCTTAACGGTCCTGCAGCTGGCCAGCGACAGAGCCTGGCTCCAGCCCAGGTGTTCTGCTTTATTACACTGTAGACTCAGCTTCTCTTTGTGGTAATTTGAATGATAGCAGCAAGCAAGAAAATTGGGATTGATGTGACAAAAATTCATTGTGTAGTTATTTAATGGAGACTGCATATTCCTTTCGATCAAGGCAGTATTGTAAACTTACCTTGTTTTTTTATAAATCATGTAAGGGGTTAAAAGCATTTGTTTTCCAGGGGCTTCTCTTAGTAGTGGGCTTCCCTGATAGCTCAGGTGGTAAAGAATCTGCCTGCAGTGCAGGAGATTCTGGTTCGATTCCTAGGCCGAGAAGATCCGCTGGAAAAGGGATAGGCTGCCCACTCCAGTATTGTTGGGCTTCCCTTGTGGCTCAGCTGGTAAAGAATCTGCCTGCGATGTGGGAGGCCTGGGTTCAGTCCTTGGGTTGGGAATATCTCCTGGAGAAAGGAACAGCTACCCACTCCAGTATTCTGGCCTGTATTCCAGAATTCCATGGACTGTATAATCCATGAGGTTGCAAAGAGTCAGACATGACTGAGCAACTTTCACTTTTCCCTAAGTAGTATAGTGTATAAGAATCTGCCTACCAATGCAGGGGACGCGGGTTTGATCCCTGGTCTAGGAAGATCCTGGAGAAGGCGATAGCACCCCACTCCAGTACTCTCGCCTGGAGAATCCCTTGGACAGAGGAGCCTGGTGGGCTGCAGTCCATGGGGTCGCTAAGACTCGGACACAACTGAGGCCTTCACTTTCACTTTTCACTTTCATGCATTGGAGAAGGAAATGGCAACCCACTCCAGTGTTCTTGCCTGGAGAATCCCAGGGACGTCGGGGCCTGGTGGGCTGCCATCTATGGGGTCGCACAGAGTCGGACATGACTGAAGTGACTTAGCAGCAGTAGCAGCAGCAGCTAGGAAGATCCTATGTAACACCTACTGAGCCTGTGCTCTAGAGCCCAGGAGCCTTAGCTACTGAGCCCATGTGCCCTAGAGCCTGTGCTCTGCAACAAGAGAAGCCACCACAATAAGAAGCCCTCACACAACTGGAGAGTACCCCCACTCTCAGCTGCTGGAGAAAAAGCCTGTGCAGCCAAAAATAGATATTTAAAATAAAAATTTTTCTAAAAATGTGTTTCCAGAATGATTAACTTTTGCCTTGCAGAGAACATTGAACAATCCAAACCATGTCTGTCCTAACGTTTCATAAAAGGGTAAGACTTCATCCTGAGAAATGCTGTGAGAAATGAGGTAGAAGGTAGGTATTTTTAGGGCAAACATTCCATATTTTTGTAAATCACTGATTTTTTAAAAACAGTAAAGCCATGAAATTAAAAGACGCTTACTCCTTGGAAGAGAAGTTATGACCAACCTAGGTAACATATTGAAAAGCAGAGACATTACTTTGCCAACAAAGGTCCATCTAGTCAAGGCTATGGTTTTTCCAGTGGTCATGTATGGATGTGGGAGTTGGACTATGAAGAAAGCTGAGTGCTGAAGAATGGATGCTTTTGAACTGTGGTGTTGGAGAAGACTCTGGAGAGTCCCTTGGACTGCGAGGAGATCCAACCAGTCCATTCTAAAGGAGATCAGCCCTGGGATTTCTTTGGAAGGAATGATGCTAAAGCTGAAACTCCAGTACTTTGGCCACCTCATGCAAAGAGTTGACTCATTGAAAAAGACTGATGCTGGGAGGGATTGGGGACAGGAGGAAAAGGGGACGACAGAGGATGAGATGGCTGGATGGCATCACTGACTCGATGGACGTGAGTCTGAGTGAACTCCGGGAGATGGTGATGGACAGGGAGGCCTGGGGTGCTGCACTTCATGGGGTCGCAAAGAGTCAGACACGACTGAATGACTGAACTGAACTGATTCCTTAAAAAACTGGAAATAGAACTGCCTTATGATCCAGCAATCCCACTGCTGGGCATACACACTGAGGAAACCAGAATTGAAAGAGACACGTGTACCCCAATGTTCATCACAGCGCTGTTTATAATAGCCAGGACATGGAAGCAACCTAGATCTCCATCAGCAGATGAATGGATAAGAAAGCTATGGTATATGTACACAATGGAGTATTACTCAGCCATTAAAAAGAATACATTTAAATCAGTTCTAATGAGGTGGATGAAACTGGAGCCTATTATACAGAGTGAAGTAAGCCAGAAAGAAAAACACCAATACAGTATACTAACACATATATATGGAATTTAGAAAGATGGTAACAATAACCCTGTATATGAGACAGCAAAAGAGACACTGATGTATAAAACAGTCTTTTGGACTCTGTGGGAGAGGGAGAGGGTGGGATGATTTGGGAGAATGGCATTGAAATATGTATAATATCATGTATGAAACGAGTTGCCAGTCCAGGTTCGATGCACGATACTGGATGCTTGAGGCTGGTGCACTGGGATGACCCAGAGGGATGGTATGGGGAGGGAGGAGGGTTCAGGATGGGGAACACATGTATGCCTGTGGCAGACTCATTTCGATATATGGCAGAACCAATACAATATTGTAAAGTTTAAAAATAAAATCAAAGTACCTTAAAAAAAATAAAAAAAGATACTTAACAACAACAACAAAAAACATCAGGGCAATTTTTGGCTCTCTCAAAATGATCTGAATTTCTTGTGCTTAAGGCAGCTTAGTAAATTGTTGCTAGACGTATTATTATGCAATAACTTACTCAACAGGGTTGAGAACCTATAATTCTTAAGTGAAAAATTCTCCACCCATTGTTTTGTTTTTGTAATGTGTTTCAGTATTAATATGAATGAATATGCAAACTTACAGATGATGTTTTTTAAAGGATTGGGAAAATTTTTTATCTAGACATGTTATAAACGAGAGACATGCATCATTACTTCATTGTTGGGTATATTCTGCTTTGTTTTTTTGAAGCCATAACATTTTTTTTCCTCCATGTAAATTTTATGCTTTTCAGGTTGTTGTCATAATACGTGTTTCGAGTTAAAAGTGTATTTCACCTGTTTAAATCCTTGGATTATCTCAGGACTGGCTGGAAGCAATAGAAGAGCATTCTGCTTACAGCACACACTACTGTTCCCAAGACCAAGTGACTGATGATGAAGAAGACGATGCAGTTTCTGCTGTAGACTTGAAGGAATCCTTAGAGGTAAGTAGAAAATGTAACTTGACCTGTACAGCTAACTCTATCACTCAGGTTTTACTAAGAATATTTTTCTTAATATGAGGTTTTGAATTTAGATTTCTGTCCAGAATGCAAATAGTATTACTCTTTTAGTAATATTCTTCTGCTACTTATACTGTCTCTCTTATGGTAATAATGATCAAATATCTCTGTAAATAGGCTGTAATGATAGGCATGTGCCTACGTATATATTTTTTGGTTAACATGTTTATGCTGTGATCAGATTGTCATTCTCTTTGAAAACTGCTGCCAGGAGGGGAGACATGCATTGCTTGCCTTACTGCCCTTTATGACTTCACTATATATTTCAGAGTTTAAATAATGCAACCATAGTGATACCTTCCCTGGACTGTAGTTTCATTTAAAAGCATGTGTAATCTCTAACTTCCTTGATTAGAGGTAAGGTTAAAGCATCAGTGATGAATGGAGAGGCCCTCATCTGAAGTGACATCAATGCCTCATCCACAGAGACATACCAACATAAGTAATTGAGATAGGTATCTTTTTTCTTGGCATCAGTTTTGTGGCTGTACCTTTTGAATGAATGGGTTTGGAAGAATTAGAACTACAAAAGGATAATGTGTTTTGATTTAAATAATTATATCAGAACATGTGAATTTGCCTACGCAATTTAATCCTTTTTTAAATGAAATGAATTTATTGGAGAATTTGAATGTTTCTATGTCAACAACTTTAGTGAGTTTAAGTTTACTAATATCTAAGGAGTTTTATTGACTTAAGGATCTATCAGCTTAAAATAAGAGATTCAGATATTTTGAATCCCTAATCTTATTATGGAACATGAAAAAATTTGAGCCCTTCCATGTTTGTTGAAGACATTCCCCAGAAGTTAACTGTTGCCTTACCAGCACCCCTTCTCTTTTAAAGTCGAATATGTAAAATGACAACCATAAACATAATTTTCAGATTGGTGAACTTTGCAAAAGTAACATGTAACATCTAAATAACATTAAAACTCTTCAAATAAAGAAGGTTTAAATATTTATAGCCAAAGTCATGTTAGGCAGTAAAAAATAAAACTGTGCTAAAATATTTTAACTTTTAATCAGTGTTCCTTAAGTGAAAAATCCTTCCCTATTTATGTACCTTCAACAAAAGGGTAAATAATAAAACCTGGAAGGGCTTACAAGGCATGACAACTTCTTTCCCAGGATTATGGTAATTTTAAGACCTTTTTAATGGAAGCTACAGGTAAAATATAAGCATACTAAGTTGCATATCATTAAAAAAAAAACTTCCTTGAGGAAATGTTTCTTCTTTAGCTTCATTTTCAAATTTTAGAGTTATCAAGCACAACTGTACCTTTTATTCCTTAGTTGAATATTGAGTTCTTACATTAACTTTAAACTCATGAGGTTTTTGCCTTGTAGATTTTACAGCACCTGAAGTCGGTGAGAGTTTCAGCCAGTGTTAAGTACTTGAGGTTTTGCAGGTTTACACTTATCTCTTTCTAGCAGAAGTTGAGTGCTTTCCTCTGTCTCAGTTTCTGGAGGTTGGTCAGAAAAGGTAAAATCTGACACGAGCCTGACTTGTAGCTTGTGGTAGACCGGCTCCAGAACACCCTCAGTCCTTGGACTCTTAGGCTGCAGAGAAATACTGGGACCAATTTGTGAAATAGGTCTATTCTAGATGTCTATAGGCTTTCTAAAGGAAATGAGGAACTCTCGGACTGGAATGTTCTGCAACTACCTGAATTAACAAAAATTAACCTCATTCCCTCAACATGCTTTTGAACGAGTAAGTGGACTTAGAAGAAATTGGGGGGGATAGGGGAGTGTCCACAGAGTGACTGTGTCGTATGATGCTCTTGGTCCCATTGTACCTCTTCAGGGAGGGGCCTTCAGAAACTTAAAACATTTTGTCTGAGCCCTCAGTCTGTCACTGTCTTGAGGTTTGGCCTACGGGGAGAAAAGTGTAAGACAGATCATAAAAATATTGGCCTTACAGTTATTGCCTTCATGGCAACTTGAAAATATTTCAGAAATAAAAACTGGAAGAGAAATTCAAGCAGGTGTTGGTATAGAACTCTACTGTCTAATATGATTGCTGCTAGATACATGTGACTATTTACATTTAAATGAATTAGAGTTAAATGAAAAATCCAGTAACTTTTTTTTTTAGTTTAATTTTTGTAGCTGTGCTGGGTCTTCATTGCTCTAGTTGTAGCAGGCGGGGGCTACTGTCTGGCTGCAGAGGGCCAGCTTTCACTGTGTGACTTCTCTCATGGCGGAGCACAGGCTCCAGGGCACGCAGGCTTCAGTAGTCGCAGTTCCCGGTCTTTAAAGCACAAGCTCAGCAGTTGTGGCACATGGGCTTAGTCGCTCCTTAACATGTGGGGTCTTCTGTGACCTGCAGTCTAACCTGTGTCTCCTGCATTGGCGGGTGGATCCTTTACACTAAGCTACGGGAGAAGTCCTAGTTCCTTATTTTAATTAGCCACGTTTCAAGCGCTCAGCATTTTGGACTCTTTTGTTGACTATGAGGGCTACTCCCTTTCTTCTAAGGGATTCTTGCCCACAGTAGTAGACATAATGGTCATCTGAGTTAAATTCACCCATTCCAATCCATTTTAGTTCCCTGATTCTTAAAATGTTGATGTTCACTCTTGTTATCTTCTGTTTGACCACTTCCAATTTACCTTGATTCATGGACCTAACATTCCAGGTTCCTATGCAGTATTCATTACAGCATCAGACTTGACTTCCATCACCAGTCACATCCACAGCTGGGTGTTGTTTTTGCTTTGGCTCTGTCTCTTCATTCTTTCTGGAGTTACTTCTCCTCTGTTTTCCAGTAGCATATTGGGCACCTACCAAACTGGGGAGTTCATCTTTGAGTGTCCTGTCTTTTGCCTTTTCATACTGTTCATGGGGTTCTCAAGGCAAGAACACTGAAGTGGTTTGCCATTCCCTTCTCCAGTGGACCCTGTTTTGTCAGAACTCTCCACCATGACCTGTCCGTCTTGGATGGCCCTATACAGCATGGCTCATACTTTCATTGAGTTAGACAAGGCTGTGGTCCATGTGATCAGTTTGATTAGTTTTCTGTGGTTGTGGTTTTCATTCTGTCTGCCCTCTAATGGAGAAGGATAAGAGGCTTATGGAAACTTCCTGATGGAAGAGACTGACTGAGGGGGAAACTGGATCTTGTTCTGATGGGCGAGGCCATGCTCCATAAATCTTTAATCCAATTTTCTGTTGATGGACAGGGCTATGTTCCCTCCCTGTTGTTTGACCTGAGGCCAAACTGTGGTGGAGGTAATGAAGATAATGGTGACCTCCTTCAAAAGGTCCCAAGCACACACTGCCACACCCAGTGCCCCGAACCCTGCAGCAGGCCACTGCCAATCCACACCTCTGCTGGAGACTCCTGGACACTCACGGGCAAGTCTGGGTCAGTCTCTTGTGGAGTCCCTGTGCCTTTCTCTTGGGTCCTAGTGCGCACAAGGTTTTGTTTCCCCAACAGTCTGTTTCCCCAGTCCTGTGTAAGTTCTGGTGGCTCTGTGGAGGGGGTTAATGGTGACCTCCTCCAAGAGGGCTTATGCCGTACCCAGGTCTGTTGCACCCGGAGCTCCTGCCCCTGCGGCAGACCATTGCTGACCTGTACCTCCGCAGGAGACACTCAAACACTCAAAGGCAGATCTGGCTCAGTCTCTATGGAGTCTCCTGGTGCGCATAAGGTTTTGTTTGAGCCCTCCGAGCATCTCTGGCAGGTATAGGGTTTTCTAAATGCGATTTTGCTCCTCCTACTGTCTTGCTGGGGCTTCTCCTTTGCCCTTGGACTTGGGTATCTTTTTTTGCTGGGATCCAACATTCTTCTGTCAGTGGTTGTTCAGCAGTGAGTTGTAATTTTGGAGTTTTCTCAAGAGAAGATGAGCACACGTCCTTCTCTCCACCATCTTGCAAGCTAAATGTGGTACTTGGATGCAATCTCAAAAACGACAGAATGATCTCTTTTCATTTCCAAGGCAAACCATTCAGTGTCACAGTAATCCAAGTTTGTCCTCCAACCAGTAATGCTGAAGAAGCTGAACAGTTCTATGAAGACCTACAAGACCTTTTAGAACACACACCCAAAAAAGATGTCCTTTTCATTATAGGGGACTGGAATGCAAAAGTAGGAAGTCCAGAAACACCTGGAGTAATAGGCAAATTTGGCCTTGGAGTACAGAATGAAGCAGGGCAAAAGCTAATAGAGTTTTGCTAAGAGAACGCACTGGTCATAGCAAACACTCTCTCCCAACAACACAAGAGAAGACTCTACACATGGACATCACCAGATGTTCAACACTGAAATCAGATTGATTATATTCTTTGCAGCCAAAGATGGAGAAGCTCTATACAGTCAGCAAAAACAAGACCGGGAGCTGACTGTGGCTCAGATCATGAACTCCTTATTGCCACATTCAAACTGAAATTGAAGAAAGTAGGGAAAACCACTATACCATTCAGGTATGATCTAAATCAAATCCCTTCTGATTGTACAGTGGAAGTGAGAAATAGATTCAAGGGATAAGATCTGATAGACAACCTGAAGAACAATGGAAGGAGGTTTGTGACATTGTACAGGAGTCAGGGATCAAGACCATCCCCAAGAAAAAGATATGCAAAAAGGCAAAATGGTTGTCCTAGGAGGCCTTAAAATAGCTGAGAAAAGGAGAGAGAGAGATGAAAGAGATCAGTCGGTCAGTCGTGTCCGACTCTTTGCAACCCCATGAATTGCAGCACACCAGGCCTCCCTGTCCATCACAAACTCCCGGAGTTCACTGAGATTCATGTCCATCGAGTCAGTGATGCCATCCAGCCATCTCATCCTCTGTCGTCCCCTTCTCCTCTTGCCCCCAATCCCTCCCAGCATCAGAGTCTCCTCCAATGAGTCAACTCTTTGCATGAGGTGGCCAAAGTACTGGAGTTTCAGCTTTAGCATCATTCCTTCCAAAGAAATCCCAGGGTTGATCTCTTTTAGAATGGACTGGTTGGATCTCCTTGCAGTCCCAGGGACTCTCAAGAGTCTTCTCCAACACCACAGTTCAAAAGCATCAATTCTTTGGCGCTCAGCCTTCTTCACAGTCCAACTCTCACATCCATACATGAACACAGGAAAAACCATAGCCTTGACTAGACAGACCTTTGTTGGCAAAGTAATGTCTCTGCTTTTGAATATGCTGTCTAAGTTGGTCATCACTTTCCTTCCAAGGAGCAAGTGTCTTTTAATTTCATGGCTGCAGTCACCATCTGCAGTGATTTTGGAGCCCAGAAAAATAAAGTCTGACACTGTTTCCACTGTTTCCCCATCTATTTCCCATGAAGTGGTGGGACCAGATGCCATAATCTTCGTTTTCTAAATGTTGAGCTTTAAGCCAACTTTTTCACTCTCCACTTGCACCTTCATCAAGAGGCTTTTTAGTTCCTCTTCACTTTCTGCCATAAGAGTGATGTCATCTGCATATCTGAGGTTATTGATATTTCTCCTGGCAATCTTGATTCCAGCTTGTGCTTCTTCCAGCCCAGCATTTCTCATGATGTACTCTGCATATAAGTTAAATAGGGTGACAATATACAACCTTGACATACTCCTTTTCCTATTTGGAACCAGTCTGTTGTTCCATGTCCAGTTCTAACTGTTGCTTCCTGACCTGCATACAGATTTCTCAAGAGGCAGATCAGGTGGTCTGGTATTCCCATCTCTTTCAGAATTTTCCACAGTTTCTTGTGATCCACACAGTCAAAGGCTTTGGCATAGTCAATAAAGCAGAAATAGATGTTTTTCTGGAACTCTCTTGCTTTTTCCATGATCCAGCGGATGTTAGCAATTTAATCTCTGGTTCCTCTGCCTTTTCTAAAACCAGCTTGAACATCTGGAAGTTCATGGTTCACATATTGCTGAAGCCTGGCTTGGAGAATTTTGAGCATTACTTTATTAGCGTGTGAGATGAGTGCAATTGTGTGGTAGTTTGAGCATTTTTTGGCATTGCCTTTCTTTGGGATTGGAACGAAAACTGACCTTTTCCAGTCCTGTGGCCACTGCTGAGTTTTCCAAATTTGCTGGCATATTGAGTGCAGCACTTTCACAGCATCATCTTTTGGGATTTGGAACAGCTCAACTGGAATTCCATCACCTCCACTAGCTTTGTTCGTAGTGGTGCTTTCTAAGGCCCACTTGACTTCACATTCCAGGATGTCTGGCTTTAGGTCAGTGATCACACCATCGTTATTATCTGGAAAAGAAGAGAAAAGAAGAGAAGTGAAAGGCAAAGGAGAAAAGGAAAGATATACTCATTTGAATGCAGAGTTCCAAAGAATAGCAGGGAGAGATAAGAAAGCCTTCCTCATTGATCAATGCAAAGAAATAGAGGAAAACAATAGAATGGGAAAGACTAGAGATTTCTTCAAGAAAATTAGAGATACCAAGGGAACATTTCATGCAGCGATGGGCTCGATAAAGGACAGAAATTGTATGGACCTACCAGAAGCAGAAGATATTAAGAAGAGGTGGCAAGAATACACAGAAGAACTATACAAAATAGATGTACATGACCCAGATAAACTTCTTCATGACCCAGATAACCACAATGGTGTGAACACTCACCTAGAGCCAGATATCCTGGAATACAAAGTTAAGTGGGCCTTAGGAAACATCACTATGAACAAAGCTAGTGGAGGTGATGGAATTTCAGCTGAACTATTTCAAATCTTAAAAGATGATGCTGTGAAAGTGCTACACTCAATATGCCAGCAAATTTGGAAAACTCAGCAGTGGCCACAGGTCTGGAAAAGGTCAGTTTTCATTCCAATCCCTAAGAAAGGCAATGCCAAATAATGCTCAAACTACCACACAATTGCACTCATCTCACACACTAGAAAAGTAATGCTCAAAATTCTCTAGACCAGGCTTCAACAGTATGTGAACCATGAACTTCCAGATGTTCAAGCTGGATTTAGAAAAGGCAGAGCATCCAGTAATCAAATTGCCAACATCTGCTGGATCATCAAAAAAGCAAGAGAGTTCCAGAAAAACATCCATTTCTGCTTTATTGACTATGCCAAACCCTTTGATTGTGTGGATTATAATAAACTGTGGAAAATTCTTAAAGAGATGCGAATACCAGACCACCTTACCTGTCTCCTGAGAAATCTGTATGCAGGTCAAGAGGCAACAGTTGGAACTGGACATGGAACAACAGACTGGTTCCAAATTGGGAAAGGAGTGCGTCAAGGCTGTATATTGTTACCCTGCTTATTTAACTTCTATTCAGAGTACATCATGTGAAATGCCAGTCTGGATGAAGCACAAACTGGAGTCAAGATTGCCAGGAGAAATATCAATAACTTCAGATATGCAAATGACACCACCCTTATGGCAGAAATTGAAGAAAAACTAAAGAGCCTCTTGATGAAAGTGAAAAAGGAGAGTGAAAAAGTTGGCTTAAAACTCAACATTCAAAAAACTGAAATCATGGCATCCGGTCCCATCAGTTCATGACAAATAGATGGAGAAACAATGGAAACAGTGAGAGACTTTATTTTTCTGTGCTCCAAAATCACTACAGATGGTGACTGCAGCCATGAAATTAACGACACTTGCTCCTTGGAAGAAAAGCTATGACCAACCTAGACAGCATATTAAATAGCAGAGACGTTACTTTGCCAACTAAGGTCTGTCTAGTCAAGGCTATGGTTTTTCCAGTGGTCATGTATGAATATGAGAGTTGGACTGTGAAGAAGGCTGAGCACCGAAGAATTGATGCTTTTGAACTGTGGTGCTGGAGAAGACTCTGGAGAGTCCCTTGGACTGCCAGGAGATCCAACCAGTCCATCTTAAAGGAAATCAGTCCTGAATATTCATTGGAAGGACTGATGCTGAAGCTGAAACTCCAATACTTTGCTCACCTAATGCGAAGAGCCGACTCATTTGAAGAGACCCTGATGCTGGGATCGATTGAAGGCGGGAGAAGGGGACAAGAGAGTATGAGATGGTTGGATGGTATCACTGACTCGATGGACATGAGCTTGAGCAATCTCCGGGAGTTGGTAATGGGCAGGGAGGCCTGTCATGCTGCAGTCCATGGGGTCACAAAGAGTCAGACATGACTGAGTGACTTAACTGAGAAAGTGCTCAATAGTCACATGTGGCTGTCACCTTGGACAATGCAGATATAGAGTGTTTCCATCATCATAGAAAGTTCTTTTGGATCAAACTGGGATGGGTGCTTACATTTGGGGTGGCACTAGGATAGCGGGGGTTTTATTCATTGAGGATCTCTTGATTCTTACAGGCTCTGAACTATACCTGTGTTATAAGAAGTAATGAACAGATGATGCTAAATTTTAAACATATGAGAAAGTGATATCAGACTTTCTTGACTGAAGAGTAAATGATTCCTAATTAAAGTGAATGCAGGAAGATGAGTGTACATCAGCTCAAAGCTGATAGAGTGGTACCCATACAAGAAATCAAGCATATATATATATACACTCCATATATATATATATGGAGTATGAAGTTATCCTTGAAGTGGATTTGGCTGGAGTTTGGAAAGTTTGGAGATGAGTATGGGGCTCCAGGGCTCAGGATGCTGGCTGTTGTCTGCAGAGGAAGGTTATCTGGATTCTACAATCCAATATTTTTAAAGTTTAATGTTATTGAGGTACAATTTTTATGTAATAAAATGAGGGCATTGTAGTGTCTTAAGTTTGATATGTTTTGACAAATACCCTGTGCAGCCGTCCCTCCTATCCAGGTGTGGAATGTTTTCATCACCGCAAAAAGATCTCCATTCCCCTTCCAGACAGTGCTCTCTACACCGTCTCGGGCAGCCACTGAGCTGCTCTGTCATCATGGTCTTTGTCAGCTTTGTCCACTCTAGGATTCCAGCTACATGGAATCACACCATATGTCTCTGGTGGCTATCATCGTTCACCCACAATGTTGTGTTTATCAGTAGTTTCTTTTTATCGATGTTGGAAGGCAGTCTGCTTTGATCCTTTTTAAAAATTGAGGTGTAATTGATTTACAGTGTTGTGTTAGTTTCTGGTATACATCAGTGATTCAGTTATCCATACATACTTTTTCTTACTGTTTTCCATTATGGTTTAATATAGGATATTGAATATAGTTGCCTGTGCTGTACAGTAGGACCTTATTTTTTATTTTATATATAGTAATTTATATCTGCTTATGCTTCAGCTCTCAATTAACCAACTATGGGATTGTCTGTATGTGGCAAATAGGCTGAAATTCATGACCTCTCTGCTATCCCAGCCACTCCTCCGTAGATACCTACTCCTTTGATACACAGTTTTGAACTGTCTCCTATGTCAGGATGGACAAAGCAGTTTAACATCAACTTAAAACCAACAGCAGAACTCTGGATGGGAAGAAGTAGCAGCAGGAGACCTGCGTGGGGCCCAGCTGCTCACCCGGGCGTCTGCCACCCTCTGTGGCTGAGGTCTGTGGGTGTGCTCCTGTTCTTGGGCTCTGTGCCCAGGTATCCTGGGTATAAAATACTGTCACACTTCAGCTATTAGAATACTGCTTGCATGGGAGCTCATTTAAGTAGGGTCAATAAAAATGGAAACCTAAGGAGTCCCCGACATAAGGTGCGTGGCATGAAGTCAGTGAGACACCACGCTGGGCTCTGCGATGAACGAATGAACATTAACCTTCCTCAATCCCTGGTGGCTCCGACGGTAAAGAATCTGCCTACAATGCAGGAAACCCGGGCTCGATCCCTGGGTCGGAAAGATCCCCTGGAGAAGGAAATGGCAACCCACTCCAGTATTCCTGCCTGGAGAATTCCATGGACAGATGTGGGCTACAGTCTATGGGGGTGGCGAAGAGTCGGACATGACTGAGACTGAGTGCACACACACTATTAGATTTTCCGATTTTTGTACTGCAACCAGTAGCCACTAAGAGGAACTGATAACAAATTGGAGAATGTGGATTTTTAAAAATTGTGTTTATAACTACTGCTGCTTCTTAGCATCAATTAAACGACATTAATTGTTTAGAATAGCAGATACCTATTTGTATACAACTATGAAACAGCATGTGTAGATGGAATCTTCTCCAGCTTACCTACTGTGTAACTCTTAAGTAAATTGTGGATCAGGGTAAGATTTTTACTGTTAGAGATGCTGAAGGATGATGAATATAGTTCAAGTATTTGAGGATGATGCAGGAGAATGTTTCTTGTCTTTAATTGTAACCACAGGAACTATGATTATAGATTCACAGTCTGCAAATGAAGCTCTTGTTTGCTTTTGTGCACCCAGCTAACTTTTCAGCATAGAAAAAAAAGAGACAGAAAACAGTAGTATTGATGCGCATGGGTAGGGGTATTAAATATGTATAGAGTGAAATGACAATTTTCTATAAATAAATTATGAGTGATACATTTGGTTGTGTGGTACATGTTTTCAGTGGCCCCTGATCGACTTTTTTCTTGCCTTAAATGTGTATTTAAAGACTGTGTCTGAAAGAATTACCCAGCATATCGTTTCTGTTTCTGTGGTGGCACAGAAAGGTATTGGCACAGTGTAGGTATTCTTCCTATCTCCCTCCCCTGCAAAAAATGAACCACATTTTTATGTTGTTGGAGCTCTCAAAATGGAGTAATGTACATTTTAAAGAGAACATTGCCTGTCACGAATGTGGTACCGTGATTAATTCCGCTGGGGTTGAGCTGAGTTGAACCACTGAAAGATTTATCAGGTGGGGAGCATGCATACCTGTATCACCTTGGCACGTAGGTCTGATTTAGGGGGAGTAAAAATGTTGGGTGATGAGCCAGTTGATGTTAGGAGTACAAAGTAGAGAAGATTCATGCGTGCGTGCTCAGTCATGCCCGACTCTCTGCTGCACCTTGGACAGTAGCCCACCAGGCTCCTCTGTCCATGGGATTCTCCAGGTAAGAATACTGGAATGGATTGGCATTTCCTTCTCTAGGGGATCTTCTCAATCCAGGGATCAAACCCTGGTCTTCTGCTTGGCAGACAGATTCTTTACCACTGAGCAACCAGAGAAGAATTCATAGGCTTAATGTATTACTCAACCTACAACAGTATGATAATCTTGATAAGCTCAAGGTTCTCAGAATATTTTCTTATTGCCATAACCAACCAACTTTACAATGATTATTTTCTTGCTTCTTATTCTTGCTTCTTAGTTTCCTTTAAAGGGAAACTAAAAAAAACTTATTTCAGAATTACAGATTTATCTGATTTTTCATTTTTGGACTTACAAATCTATACTAAGATGGGATGCAGTTTACATCATGAAACTCTGTTTTTCTTTTAGGGATCTAAATATGTAGAAATTTCCGATTACACGGAAGACTGCTTTACCTTATTTTTATAAGCTTTCACTGACTGAAAAAATGTCCTGCTGGTCTGATTATGTGGGGGCTGTGCTCACTTAGATTTGCTGAATGAAAATCCGGTTGTGGTTTCCAAATGTTACTACCATCTGGATTTTTTCAAACAAAAACAATTTCTAAAAGATATTCTTAATGAGTGCATTTTATAATTTCTCGATGAATTTAACAAGCCTACTAAGTGTGAATAAATCAAATCTCAGATATATATTGTGTAATGAGTTATTAGAAGTAATTGATACAGTTGTGTAGTATTGTGACATGTTGAATGTATTTAAAATTTAGAAGATTTTTTTATTAATCTGTACATGGTTATGTTCAGTTTCTAAGGTGATTTTCTCTCACCCTTTTCTCTCTGTTAGGAACATGTCTCGATTATTACAGTATATCAACCTGTGAGATAAAAAGTTTCAATGGCAATATTAAAGCATATGTACTGTAAAAATCCTGTATTTAACTTTTCTTTTGTTTTCTTTTCCAGAAAGCACAGATATGCCAACAGAGACTAGATAAAGAAATTTCCAACTTTCTCAAGATGATCAAGGAGGGTGACATGGCTCAAGGTAAAAAGAAGTAAAACCCCACTCTTTAAGACACCCATCATCATAGATGTTCATCCTTTGGTTGGTTATACATTACAGATAATTTTTGGTTTTGAATTCAGAATTGTATTTGAAAAACAAAGTTAACCTTCTGGGGCTGTAATTCATTTTGGCTATGGAGTGAGAGCTCTATTTACGAATCCCAGAAGACTTGGATTTTGGAGTCAAATTGTCTTAGATTTGAATCCTTGTTCTGCCACTTGTTACTTTTAAGCGGGACAGTTAATTTCTCAGAGGTTTAGTTTCCCTGCCTATAAAATGAAGGGGTTGGCAGTTCCCAGACCTTGGTCTTTTGCCATTCTGTGAATGTATACATGAACTTGTCTAATTATTAATCTCCTTTTCAAAAGTAAATTTTTATACCTTTACTCTTCTTTAGTTATGAATTACCAAGAGTTAATTATAAGTACTCCAGCAATCAAAATACAACCCAATGCAAAATACAAAAATCCCAATATAAAATCCAATATGCAAATTAGGTTTTGAGAAAAAATTGATTACTTTGTAAATTAAACAGTTATCCTGTGCCTTAGACTTGAGACTTTTAACAGTTGCTTTAGACTTTAGCTCTGATATGTTTGTAAATAACTCCACTAAAATTTAATCAACTTAGTTGTCTATGGGATTATGACTATATCAATTTTAATAATGATCTAGTTTTGTATGTGCCTGGGAAAGGTGAAGGTATGTTGATATCAGAATAAACTGAGCATAAAAGTTCTGTATCTGTCCAGATGTACCTCAGGCATCACTTTGCTTCAGTTCAACAAACACTTATTTATATGAGTGATGACAGCTTGGGAAGGATAGCAGTCATTTTGATTATTAACTGCTAGCTGGAATATTTTATTACTTATGCTGTTTATGCTCAGTGGGCTTTTAAATAATAACAGCTTCATTATATTTAATTCACATAAGCCTAGAATTCCCCTATGTGGAGTGTATCAGTGGCTTTTAGTATGGTCACAGACTTATGCAACTATGACTATTCATGGGCTTTTAAAATACCATCCTCACCAAGAATCATCTAAACTCAGCTGAGATACTAACAACATTTAAAAGATACAGAAACTGTGCAGAGTGAGGTGAAATGTAAAGATTATTTTTTTTCATCTGGACCAAAGTAAGAAATTATATCAGAACTACAACCAAATTGTTTTTCTTTTTTTTTTTTTTCTTCTTTTGAACCTTGAGACAGATGTCTTGGTTCAGGTCACCTGTATGACTTGCCACTCATAATAATGGCATGCATGTATGTCTTAGAGACATACATGGTATTCAGTACCAAGAGTGCGTTCACTTTGCACAGTGACGTCTGGGAAACTTTGAAAAATATTTGTGATTTGACAGTGCTACTTCATGTATCTGCAGTAAAAGTCAGTGGGTTTATACATGGACGATTATGGACATTATTTTCTGAAAGACTGGTGTAGGTAAATAGAACAACACAGGATCAGAAATAGAATAGAGATAATTTCATGAATGGAGTTAGAGCTTTGAAGGTAACTGAGTCTGCTCTTAATGCCAGTGGATTGTACAGAGTAACCCGGCACATGGGCTTTATTAAAGGAAGCCGATAGATACACATCCTACTCTAAACTGCCTACGTAGTTTTCCAGTGACATCTCAAGAGGAAAAACTAAAATGTTTGTGGACGGAATCCAGATCTTGTGGTTGGGATTGTCAGTTGGTTTACGTTTTGGTACAAAACTGTATGAATGTGAACTTTTAAGACTCCCACCCTCTTTCTTACTGCATCTTCTATGGTACACATTCCGCTCCGTGCTGCCTGCATCCAGATCACTGCAGCGCCTGCCCTTTACTCTCCCTGCCTTCTGGGAACCACCCCCCCCCCCTCCAACACCCTCTGCATTCCATGCTTAAAGGGGGTTGAGTCAGAAGGCTTTCAGGAACTCTTCCAATTCAAATGCTGTGAAGTACTGCATTATTGCTGCCAGATTCATTTTAGAAACTTACCGTTTAAAAATGATTATAAATGTGTTTTTTTTTTTTTTTTGCCTGAGAAAATCTTTTAAGTGTCCTTGAAACTGCAGAATAAAATACAAACTTTTTATCTTGGCATTTAAGGATGTTCTTAACCTGATTTTTTAGCTTTATTTACAGTTCTTCTCCCCATGATCCCTGTGAACACTTTTGACCAAACACTGTGTCTCTTGGTCCTCTGTTAAAGTAATGCTTTTGTTTTCATGTGTGTGTTAGTCATTCAGTTGTGTCTGACTCTCTGTGACCCCCATGGACTCTAGCCCATCAGGCTCCTTTGTCCATGGGCTCCAGGCAAGAATGCTGGAGTGGGTTAGCCGTTTCCTTCTCCAGGGGATCTTCCCAACGCAGGGATTGAACCCTGGTCTCCCACATTGCAGGCAGACTCTTTACTATCTGAGCCACTGTCGTTTTCATGAGTGGACCTTAAGCCTAATTTCCATCTGGATTAATACCAAAGTTACGTATCTGACATGGATAACACATCGTTCAAGGTGTAAAGGATGCAGTACTGAAATTGCTACAATTTGATCTTTACCAAAAGCCTGGTTGCAAAAATGAATAAAATCACTCAAACTTATAAAACTTTTGGAAGACTTCCCGAAGGCCATGTAGTCAATCTGTTCTACCCGACAACTCTAAATTTACCCTTAGGTGTAATAGCCAGGTTTTGACCATTGTAAATAATGTATGGTACACTTATATTTGACCACATCACTTTATTACCATAGAATTCTGGGCAATGAGATTATGGGTGAAAATATATTAATGTTTTTGAACCTATTGATACATACTTATAAGTAACTTTCCAAAAAAGATTCATTACTTTACAGGCCAAGTTTAATGCATGCACTTTATTGCTAACTGTGTATAGTAAATCCCTGGTTGAAGACATTATCATGTTGTCAGTTACCGAAAAGAAGAAGTCTTGAAAAGCGCTTTTGTTCAACCCACTTACAACTTTAGTCAAAGTCCTGGACTTTGAGTAAGGATTCTTACCACCCCTTCACTGTTGCCATACCAGTCCAAGCCACCCTCATCTCCTTTGTGTGCTATTAAAAACAGCCTCCTGACTCAATTCCCACCCGTGTCCCTACAGTCCCTGCCCCAGGGATCCTTCTAAAGCATTAGCGGGTTGATACTCTTAGCTCAAAACACCCCTTTGCTTCCATGTCTTCTCACTTAGAGACAAAGATGAAGCCCTTCTAATGATCTACTCCTCCTAATGATCTACAGAGTCTCCCTTCCTGTCTCACCTCTCTGTCCTCCTCTCCTGCCTGCCTCTCTGCAGCCTCACTGGCCTTACTCTTCCTTAAAGCTGCCTGGGTGTGCTGGCCCTTCTGCCTGGAAGGCTTTTCTCCAGGACTTTCCCTGACCCCCGCTCCCCTTGCTCCAGCAGAACCTTGCTTGATGCCCTGGGCCCTGGATCACTATCAACTTCAGAAGCATTCTTAGGGCTTCTTTGCCCTTGGCCCTCTGATTGGCTCCAGCTGACAGAGACTTTGTCAGGAGATGGGGTAGGGTGGGAGGACGGGTAGGTTGGGGTCACCTGGCTCCCTCCGGCATGGCTGTGGTCTTCCTGTGGCTGGACTCCCCTCTTGATGGGCCCAGGGCTCTTTCTGCCATGATGTTATTGATACCAAGTCCTGTCTCAATGTCCAACTCGGACTCTCTGCATCTCCGGCCATGCGTTGTTCTTCTTTGTCACTTACCAACCTTCGTGTGTGTGTGTGTGTGTGTGTGTGTGTGTGTGTGTAGTTGACTGTCTACCTCTCCTGTTGGAATATAAACTCCATGAAGGGAGGAACTTTGTTTTATTCACTGATTATCTTCAGCACCTAAACTATGTGCATAGCACATAGTAGGCGCTTGTGTTCCCTTGGCCCTTGTCCAACCTCCCCTCCCCCTTCCACACACACACACACACACACACATTTTGAGTGAATGAAATGAGTAACATATTTAGCTAATAAATTTATAATATTTCTGTTGAATTTGGGGAGATACAAGTACTACATTTGTTCTGTCAAGTTATTGAGTATACAGATCATACAATTCAGTGAAATCTTTTTTTTTCCACTTTATTTATTTACTTTTTTGGAGGGTAATTACTTTACAATATTGTATTGGTTTTGCCATACATTGACTTGAATCTGCCACAGGTATACATGTGTTCCCCATCCTGAACCCCGCTCCCACCTCCCTCCCCATCCCATCCCTCTGGGTCATCCCAGTGCACCAGCCCTGAGCATCCTGTATCATGCATCGAATCTGGGCTGGCGATCTGTTTCACATATGATAATATACATGTTTCAATGCCATTCTCCCAAATCACCCCACCCTCGCCCTCTCCCACAGAGTCCAAAAGACTGTTCTATACATCTGTGTCTCTTTTGCTGTCTCGCATACAGGGTTATTGTTACCATCTTTCTAAATTCCATATATATGCGTTAGTATACTATATTGGTATTTTTCTTTCTGGCTTACTTCACTCTGTATAATAGGCTCCAGTTTCATCCACCTCATTAGAACTGATTCAAATGTATTCTTTTTAATGGCTGAGTAATACTCCATTGTGTATATGTACCACAGCTTTCTTATCCATTCATCTGCTGATGGACATCTAGGTTGCTTCCAAGTCCTGGCTATTATAAACAGTGCTGCGATGAACATTGGGGTACACGTGTCTCTTTCAGTTCTGGTTTCCTCGGTGTGTATGCCCAGCAGTGGGATTGCTGGGTCATATGGCAGTTCTATTTCCAGTTTTTTAAGGAATCTCCACACTGTTCTCCATAGTGGCTGTACTAGTTTGCATTCCCACCAACAGTGTAAGAGGGTTCCCTTTTCTCTATACCCTCTCCAGTATTTACTGCTTGTAGACTTGTGGATAGCAGCCATTCTGACTGATGTGAAATGGTACCTCATTGTGGTTTTGATTTGCATTTCTCTAATAATGAGTGATGTTGAGCATCTTTTCATGTGTTTGTTAGCCATCTGTATGTCTTCTTTGGAGAAATGTCTGTTTAGTTCTTTGGTGCATTTTTTGATTGGGTCATTTATTTTTCTGGAATTAAGCTGCAGGAGTTGCTTGTATATTTTTGAGATTAGCCCTTTGTCAGTTGCTTGATTTACTATTATTTTCTCCTATTCTGAAGGCTGTCTTTCCAGCAGACAAAAGCCCACTTCCAGCAAACTAAAGCCCAGGACCAGACGGCTTCACAGCTGAATTCTACCAAAAATTTAGAGAAGAGTTAACACCTATCCTACTCAAACTCTTCCAGAAAATTGCAGAGGAAGGTAAACTTCCAAACTCATTCTATGAGGCCACCATCACCCTAATACCAAAACCTGACAAAGATGCCACAAAAAAAGAAAACTACAGAACAGTATCACTGATGAACATAGATGCAAAAATCCTTAACAAAATTCTAGCAAACAGAATCCAACAACATATTAAAAAGATCATACACCATGACCAAGTGGGCTTTATCCCAGGAATGCAAGGATTCTTCAATATCTGCAAATCAATCAATGTAATACACCACATTAACAAATTGAAAAATAAAAACCATATGATTATCTCAATAGATGCAGAGAAAGCCTTTGACAAAATTCAACATTAATTTATGATAAAAACCCTCCAGAAAGCAGGAATAGAAGGAACATACCTCAACATAATAAAAACTATATATGACAAACCCACAGCAAACATTATCCTCAATGGTGAAAAATTGAAAGCATTTCCCCTAAAGTCAGGAACAAGACAAGGATGCCCACTCTCACCACTACTATTCAACATAGTTTTGGAAGTTTTGGCCACAGGAGTCAGAGCAGAAAAAGAAATAAAAGGAATCCAGATTGGATTCCTCCAGAAGAAGTAAAACTCTCACTGTTTACAGATGACATAATCCTCTACATAGAAAACCCTAAAGACTCCACCAGAAAATTACTAGAGCTAATCAATAAATATAGTAGAGTTGCAGGATATAAAATCAACACACAGAAATCCCTTGTATTCCTATACACTAACAATGAGAAAACAGAGGAATTGAATTAAGGAAACAATTCCATTCACCATTGCAATGAAAAGAATAAAATACTTAGGAATATATCTACCTAAAGAAACAAAAGACCTATATATAGAAAACTATAAAACACTGGTGAAAGAAATCAGTGAAATCTTGTAGGAACTTAAAGAGGGAAGAAACTGTCAGCCCTCCCCTTGGGAGCAGTTTGCATTCTTTAACAGATGGGGTTTCCACAGTCAATGCCATTGGTTTTTATATCGGATTCTTCTCTGGATTCAGTGGTTTTCCTGAGACAAACCTTTGAATAGTTCTTTTCACTAGGGATCTGTGAGTAGCAAACTTTCCCTCTCATCTAAATCTTTATTTGACCTCCGCTGGGTTAGTTACTGTCCATTAGTTTTTTTTTTTTTTTTTTTTAATATATAATTTTATTTAGTTTTTACTTTTGGCTATGGGTCTTTTGTTGCTGAGTGGGCTTTTCTCTAGGTGTGGCAAGCAGGGGCTACTCTCTGGGTATGGTCTCAGGCTTCTCAGTGTGGTGGCTTCTCTTGTGGGGGTCACAGGCTCTGGGGTGCACAGGCTTCAGTAGCTGTGGCACGTAGGCTTGGTAGTCTTGCCTTCTGGGCTTAGTTGCTCCTCAACATGTGGGATCTTCCCAGATCAGGGATCAAACCCCCTGTTTCCTTAATTGGCGGGCAGATTCTTTATCGCTGAACCTCCAGGGAAGCCCCTCCATTAGTGTTTTGAAGATGCAATTCCAATTTCTTCTGGCTTCTAACATTCTAATGATGATTCTTTGATAGGCTTTTTTTTTTTTTTTTTCCTTTTAAAGTTCTCTTATTGCTTTTCAGGAGAAGGCAATGGCACCCCACTCCAGTACTCTTGCTTGGAAAATCCCATGGACGGAGGAGCCTGTTAGGCTGCAATCCACGGGGTCGCTAGGAGTCGGACACGACTGAGCGACTTCGCTTTCACTTTTCACTTTCATACATTGGAGAAGGAAATAGCAACATACTCCAGTGTTCTTGCCTGGAGAATCCCAGGGACGGGAGAGCCTGGTGGGCTGCTGTCTATGGGGTCGCACAGAGTCGGACACGACTGAAGTGACTTAGCATAGCATTGCTTTTCAAAGATCTCCCCTTTGTCTTTGTCGTTTTGCAGTTTTAAAGTGTCTTACGTTTGCTCTTTGAGACTGTGTTTAATTCAAAGACTCATTCACTCCTCCTTCAGTCTAGGAAAGTTCTTTGTTGTCGCTTCACACTTTACTTCTTCATTCCTTCTCTTCTGCAGAAACTTCTTGGGAGGCTTCTTATTTTATCCCCCATCTCTTAGTGTCTCATTCTGTTTCTATTTTTTCTGTGTTGTATTCTGAGTAATTTCCTCAGATCTACTTTCTAGTTTCAGTTTCTTTCTCAATTTGATCTAGTTGGTCTGTTTAGCCCTCTGACTTTCTAATCCTAAAGGACTGTATTTCATCATTGTAGAAATTCTAGGTGGTGGTTTTAAAAGTTTTTATTTTTTTCCATAGAGGACTGCTCTTCCATAGTACATATATTTCTAACTTTATCGCTAATAATTTTAAATATATAAAACTAAGCCCTTTTCAGTGTGTTCTTATGTCTCAAGCTGTTGGTGGAGCCGGTTCTTTGGTTTTGTTGGCTGACTGTCCCTTGGAATGGATTGTTTGCTTCACTTTGGATTTTAACTTTTCATTGAGAGTATGTTTTTCCTCCTTCTGGATTATGGAACTGTCCCTTCACAGTAGTTTTGTTTCTGTTGAGGATGTAATCATTTTAAAATCGGATTGCCTACTAAATGTGGTACAAGCTAGGGATTTCTGTTTTTCATGATGCCCACCCAGACCACTGGTAGGAAATGCCCTTCTTCACTGCTGCCCTGCCCATTTCTGTTTTTTCTGGGGATCCAGCCCTTTACAAGGCCTTGCTCTGCTTGGTAAGATCAGAGCCGCATCTCCCTTCACGAGGATGTGAAGGAGCAGCTCTCAGCTCCCCCACTTTGTCCAGCTGACCTCTGACCCCCCAGGGCTTGGCCTTCCCCATTGCACCTCTGCCTGTTCCTGTTGTGTCAGCCTTGACTTTTCTGTTGGTTTCCAGCATATCTGGGATTTTGTTCTTTCCAACTCTGATATATATTATATTATTACTATTATTTTATCAGCATCTTTATGGGTTTGGGTTGGAAGGATGTTTCCTCATCATTGTAGTCAGCTAGGTACCACAAGTGTCCCATGCACTTTCTAATGTGAAATATGTCAGTAATGCACAAATTGTATTATCCAGAATACACGCACATATAGCCCTTTTTGTGTGTGCATTGTTTTGTGTACTTTTCATATATTTACTCGTTTTAAAAAAATATTTATTGATTTGGCTGTCCCAGGTCTTAGTTGTGGCACGGAAACTCTTAGTTGCAGCGTATGGAATGTAGTTCCCTCACCAAGGATCGAACCTGGGCCCCCTCCATTGGGAGCGTGGAGTCATAGCCACTGGACCATCAGGGAAGTCCTTATATTAACTCTTTTATTCCTTATGACAACCCAGTGTTAGTGTATGACTATTATGTCCATTTTATAAATAAGCTAACGGAGGCACAGAGAGCTTACGTAACTTGTCTTGGGTCATACAGTTAGTAAAAACCAGACAGAGTTTGATCCTAGGCAGCCTGGCTGCAGAGACTGCTCTTCACCAGTAAAGAACCTGGACTAAATAAAAAATTCTGTATTTCCTTCTAAACTTTTGATCTGTGAGCTAGAAAAGGTTACAGATTTTCATGCCTAGATCTGCATCTACAGTGAAAGGTAGAACTCATTGAGGACAGTCACTTGGCTGCTGCAGCTGAGGTATTGTTCCAGTCCTTAAGGTCTCCCGTTCAGAAGTTCAAGGGGACAGTGGAATTGAAGCAGGGCCAAAGTCTCCAACTCACAACAAAAAAATCCTTTGTAATTTTTCTGTCAATTATTGTTATTATTTTTTTCCTCTTCTCTTGTCCTGAGGTTCTTTCCGGTATTTCTCATCTCAGAGAACACATCTCCATTTGATACGCTTTCCCAAGCCCAAGCCTTGGAGTCATCTTAACCTTGGAGTGCATCCTTGCAGCGATGCGCATCCTGTGTCTCCTGTATCTCTCCTTGTCCCTTTCTCTGTTCCTCTGTCCCTGCGCTGACACTGGCCACAGCCATCCTGCCTGTAGGTTGCAGCTGTTCTCATCTGGCCATGCTGCCTCCAGGGAGTGTTGTACATTGTAGTTTGAGAGGTGCCTCTGTCCCTTGGACTGCAAGGAGGTCCAACCAGTCCATTCTGAAGGAGATCAGCCCTGGGATTTCTTTGGAGGGAATGATGCTAAAGCTGAAACGCCAGTACTTTGGCCACCTCATGCAAAGAGCTGACTCATTGGAAAAGACTCTGATGCTGGGAGGGATTGGGGGCAGGAGGAGAAGGGGACGACCAAGGATGAGATGGCTGGATGGCATCACTGACTTGATGGACATGAGTCTCAGTGAACTCCAGGAGTTTGTGATGGACAGGGAGGCCTGGCGTGCTGCAATTCATGGGGTCGCAAAGAGTCGGACACAACTGAGCAACTGAACTGAACTCTAAACACAAATCAAGTCTTGAGACCTCAGTGCCTTAGTGGGTAATCGAACTCTACCTTGACCTGTGTCTCCTCACTTTAGCAATATCACCTCTCACCTCTTCCTTCCTCTTACTCAGAGTTCAGCAATGCTGAACTTTTCTCATGCCTTAGGGTCTTGTTCTCATCATGTGAAATACTAGCTTTTCCTCATCTTTTAAGTGTAGCTTCTAGAAACTTCTTGGCTTCTCTAAGACTAGCCTACAGGCTCTTACTTTGTGTTTCCAAATGACCCTCCAGCTCATTCGCATCACTGTACCTCTTTCCGTTTCCATTTCCCCCTCTGGGCAGACCTAGCTGCCTCAAGTCTCAGAAGGGGACAGAAGAACAAGCAAAAGTTCAAGCCACTACCTTTCCATCTGCCCAGGCCTGTAATATGGGGGCTTCCCTGATGGCTTAGTCGGTAAAGAATCCGCCTGCAATACAGGAGACCCGGGTTCCATCCCTGGGTTGGGAAAGTCCCCTGGAGAAGGGAATGGCAACCCACTCTTTCCAGTATTCTTGCTTGGGAAATCCCATGGACAGAGGAGCCTGGTGGGCTACAGTCCATAGGGTCACAAAAGAGTTGGACATGACTTAGTGACTAAAGCACCACCGGCACCACCCTGCTCTGAGAGCTGTCCCCGATCTCAGTAGGGACAGGGCACTGGGTGGAGGGCGGGCTGCTGTTCTGGTCTAGGCTTCCTTTCAGGCAGCCAGGTGGGAGGAGTCAGAGAGGAGACAAAGTGGTTATGAAACCGAGTGGCTTAGTACTCTTTCTTTGCCTAGTCCATGGGAGAAAACACCATCACTTTCTCTCTCCTCACCTTAATCACTGAGGCACAGACCTGACCAGCACTTCCCTCCTGACTTTGCTGGAGGCAGAGCTCCCTGGGTCACACGTGACTCTGTATCATTTGTTTTGTTGATTGGGTTTTCTCTTAAGATTACTCCCAAAAGGTTAGGAGCCACTGCCAGGGCAGTTTAGTCACGGGTGATGCAAATCCAGTTACAGCCTTTGGTGGAGATTTTAATCCAATTTTCCTCCTTTTCTTCTATTCACTCTTATTTGTAAAAGAATGCAAAATACATTTCATAGCTCTGCTGGCTTCTTCCTGATTTTGAACCCAAAAGGTCTTCCCAACTGGTGCTTTGTTAAATTAATTAATTTTAGTTTTTCTAACAAATATATGCTTTCCCTCTGACTACTCTAAAGACTCCCTCTGATCAATACTGTTCATTCAATAATAATTGTTTTACTTTCTGTTTTCCTTGCCAGACTGTATTGTAAGGACAGAAACTGTTTCTCAGTTACTTACTTACCCCTTTATCTCAAGCACCTGGAATGTAGTGCCTGCCACATGATAGCCACTCAATAAATGGTAGATGCAAATCCTCTTACCTCTCAAGTTCTCATTGATCATGATTCTGAGACTCTTCTTCTCAGAACCAGTATTTTCAGACCATCTGAAAATAATAGATATAGATATTTTAGATACATTTGTTTTATTGGGCATTGTGTTTAACAATAACAGACTTAGTCTTCAAGATCTGACCCAAGTACCATTACTTTTATCAAACTCCCCTTTATTATTGCATCCCATAATGGTAGCTCTTTTCTCTAAATGTGTGACATTTATGTGTGTATAGTTTGTTTGCTCTTTATATCTTGCAGCATCCCTGTTATGATCTTTTTATTCTTATTTAACTCATGATTTTAACTCATTTAACACATGCTGCTTGAATTATATATCTTATACTTCCATTGCAACTAGTATAAATTTACAGATGTAGATACATAGATGAAATGCTCAGTGGTGCTTGTTTAGTGGGTGATTGATTTCAAGCTAATCATCTTAATTTGAACAAGAAATAGATAAATTTATATTTTTATATCTTATATGATGCCACCAATCTTGATTTTTTTTTGAAGTTATGGTTTTATGTAGTAGAAGTTTTTTAGAAGAGTAGTTGATTTTTATGTCCAGAAATCTTTTTCTCCATTTTGGGGAGAGAGTATTGATTGTCTTGAGGGATTTATATAATTCCAATGGAGTATGAATCAATTTCAAAAATACCTTTTCTCATGCACATAGTCAGATACATTACATTTTCTGTTTTCCACCACAAGAGAAAAAATTGTCTTATTTTGATATTTTCTTTATTTCCTATGACCTTAGCTTTGTCACTAGATAGCTTTGGGACTATTTATTCTCAACTGTTTGTGTTTACTTAAAAACAAAACAAAACAAAAAACACTTAAGGCAACACTGTGTCCAAAAGGACTAGTGTGAGAGGGTGAGGAAATGCCATTCATCCAGTTTTTTCCTCTTTTAAATATCTTGTCCCCAATGATAGAAATATTTGAGTTAAATTGAAAAACAGACAAAAGAGATTTTCTTGTGCCTCAAGTAAAAAGAAAATGTAGTTTAAAATAGTACATTTATCCACCTGTGCTAATTAACCAACCTGTAGTAATATAAATGAAAATGTTTATGTCTTAAATATTTCTGGGGCTTCCCTGGTGGCTCAATTGGTAAAGAATCTGCCTGCAACGTGGGACACCCACGTTCAATACTGGATCAGGAAGATCCCCTGGAGAAGGGAATGGCAACCCACTCCAGTATTCTTGCCTGGAGAATCCCATGGACAGAGGAGCCTGCTGGGCTACAGTCCATGGGATTGCAAAGAGACGGACACAACTGAGTGACTAACACTTTAGCTAAAATATAATAATTCTTCCGTTGTAAAATAAAATAACCCAGAGTGATTTGGATTTTCTATGCAAGTGAATGGAAATAAAATATTTTTTATTATTTTTCCTTATTCTTTTAATATTTGAGCCTTTTCTTTGTACAAGGTTTGGTGTACAGTATTTGGGGGGGCGGCACGTTAAAGAGGTTTAGAGCTTACTGAGAATAGCAGCATACAGTGAGCATATGTACCATGTACATACGAGCAGAGTAGCAGAGCATGTGCAAAGGGCCTGAGTTCTTAGCAAGTGGATGTGGCTACATACGGAGTCCAGTAGAAGAGGTCGCCTCCCACAGTGATTTTTAAGGAAGGCTTCATGGGGAGAATGGCATTTGAACTTGACCTTAGAATTTTTTTTTTAGTTAAATGGAGAAACTTCTTAATATGAATAATTACTATTTCCAGTATTCACAGAAAAGGGAACATCGTTAACAAAAGTTTAGAAGTAGTAAAATAGGATATTTCTAGGAAAACAGATATTCCCGGGAAAATAGCCTGGCTGAAACTGACCATTTGTGGAATGATTTAAATGTTAATCTAAGGAGTGTAGACTTTTTCTGTATAAGGAGAACAATGGAGGTGTTCTGTATTAGGGTTTCGTTTAACAGCAAGAAACAAGCACTTCCCTACTAGTTTTAAAACTTACCCAATTAAAAATTGTACATTGTAATCATGGAAACGACAGATTGTGAGCTTTTTATACATGTCTCTAAAGTTAAGCTTTTCACATATAATCTTCCAGCATCTTTCCTGAGTTCAACAATATTTTTAGTACAAAAAATAACTTTTTCTCTCAAATTAACTGGTACTATTTAAGTGTCCAATCCTCAGGGTAGGCCAGATATGGTAACATACTGCCTTTTTGCATTTATTATAGCTCAGTCTCTGAATATTACTTGGCTAAAGCATATTTGCAGTGATTGCTACTTGGTAACTTTTCTAGAAGCTTAGCAGTTCTCCTTTATGTAATCAGTATGAGACATCATTGCGTAAGAGGCATACTGGTGTCAACCAACTGGCCTTGATCCATAGCCCTGAACCAGTGTGTTTACCATAGTAAATGATTCCTACACTATCCCACCGTGCAGGTTAATATTAATTCTAGCATCTTGTTTGGACGCTAGAGTGTCAGAGAAATTAGGTAACTTTTGACTATTTTGGACAGAAGAATTTGACATTCAATAAGAGATTCTTATAAAAACTTGTCTTAATATATATTTCTTGGAATACTTTTCGAAAGCTTGTTTAAAAATTTGTAAAGTGCCCCTGAAACTCATTGGAGAAAACCCTGATGCTGGGAAAGATTGAGGGCAAGAGGAGAATGGGGTGATAGAGGATGAGATGGTTGGATACTAACACTGACTCAACGGACCTGAGTTTGAGCAAACTCTGGGAGATAGAGAAGGACAGGGAAGCCCGGCGTGCTGCAGCTGATGCAGCGGATACAACTTGGTGACTGAGCAACAACAGCAGTGAAATCTATTTTGACATTTAATGTTTTATGGAAATCAATAAGTATCTTAAGTGTGAGATATCTAAAACATAGACATAATTGGAGGTAATGATGGCATTTAATAAAAAGAAACATATCCACGAATGGACTGTGCTTCCGTTTCTCTGTCCTTTGTGCCATGAAGGTGAAAGATTACTAGATTACCCAGATAATTTACGGGAGGCAGAGGCTGTGTCTGTTTTTTCTTGTGCATCTCCTCACATCCCTCGTCCCCAGCGCTGTGTAAGACATCTGTTGAGGTACTATTTAAGTCACATGGCATCTAGCATATGGTACTCTCTTTTGCTATTTAGCAACTAAGTACAGAATAAATCTTCACAATGTGTATCAAAGATTGCAAAAGAAGTATGTAAAGTCAAATTTATGTTAGAATTTAGTAGTTTCCAAGTATTTGGGTGTCATTAATAATAGCAAACCCTAGGAAACTCTATCCCATGAGATGAAAAATATGATAAAATGTCATTTGGTCTTCATATCGATATGAATAAAAGACTGTTCTTGCTTCATTCACTATGATCTTTTCCTTTTATTGCATAGTTTTGCCTTATGAGTTTTAAGAAAGAATTTTTCCAAGAAAAGGACTTGTCTTTGCTAAAATAAATCTCATTCATATAGAACATTTGGAAAATTTAAAAAGAGAACAGGTTCATACAACTTTATCACTTAGAAATAACGGCTAAATCATTTGTCATATTATTTCCTATAGATTTTCCTCCCACTGGAAAATTTTTGTTCAGATTTGTTGGCATTTGATTCACTTGATTCTTTTTGTTTACTGACTTTGTTTACCATGTTTTAAGAATAGCGGTTTAGGTACATCAGGATTACTTATAATACAGAGGATGCGGCAGACTTGTCTTTCTCCCTTTATTTTTTCCTTAAAGCTTTCTTATTATAATTTCTCTTTTTTGATGGAAGGGACAGATTTAAAGGATCTTAATGTATAATTAACATTAAATTCCAGGCTATTTCAACTAAGTACACTTTTTCTCACAGTATGACATTTCACTTGTTTAAGTGACAAGTATGCATTTTGTTGTTTTCGCTTGCCAAAAAAAAGAATGATGGGAAAAGTGGATTAAGATTTTCTTTAGGGGTCCAAGGAAGATACTGATATTATCATTTATTTCCCAACTTATGTATCTGGCAGGATACTGGACCTTGACAAGACTATATTTTTGAGAGCGAAGGACCTATTTATACAGAACGTTTATCCAAATAAGAAGTAGAGGAAGTTGAGTTGATACCGCCTTCAGATCTCTTAGCTGTCATGTCAACTACAGAATTATTTTTGTCTCTTTTTAGCACTTTGCCTTGGAATAAAATTACTTATCTAGTAATGAATATCATGAAAGGGGAAGTGTTAATGTTTTATAAGTAATGATATCATTTCTGCTTGACAACTGTTTTTCTTAAACATTATTTATGTCTATAAAATTTTTGTTTCTTTTTTTTTTAGTCCTGGCTCTTCTCCTTTTAAGATATAGGCTTTTCTAGGTCAAGGCTTTCTCCTTTTCTTTTTCTATATGAATTTATATGCCCTGCATACAGTAGGTGCTTAATAATCATGACAGAGGAACAGTAATTGTATGCTTAAGGCAGCTAGAAGGAAAAATGAGGTTAGTAGATATGAAATATGTTCGTGGTCTTGTTTTACTTTATTATTACTTAAAATCCCACTCATTATATTTATTTTATTTATAGAAATGCTTCCATCATTTCTTCAGAAAGTTGAAGTTGTCGCTGAAGCTTCTAGAGAAACTTGCGTAGCTTTGAGTGACTGCCTTCATCTCTTCACTAAACAAGAAGGGGTAGGTCCTTTGGAATTGAATTTTTATAGTCATTGGGTGTCACATGCTTGATTATCCAGTACATCATTGCTTTCAAATTGTCCAAAGATAGGAGGAAAAAATAGTTAGTAAAGGAAATGAAAGCTTCATTTTTCACCAGAAGTTAGAACTTATTATTTCTTGATTAACTAGATTGATTCTGAAATAACTTCTGTTCATATCATCTAATTTGCTTATGTACCCATGTTTAACAAGTATGTTTATAGTTGATCTATTCAGAGTTGTTGTGGCGTTTCGATAAGAGGGGTATGAAAATATTCTAGAAGCAAAAAGTCTATGTGAAAAATACATACTTTTGTTTAGATAATATATTGCTCTCACACTTACCTATGTGAACTGAACTTAATGGATTAAATGTTCATTTGTGTTCTTTGCCATTTATTCTTTCCCATATAAAAATCTGTCATTTGATCTTCCAGATATGAGTAAAAGTGGTATGCTATCCATTAGTAACTGTTTTTCTAAGGACTGAAAAGTTGTTAAAGTGCGTTTTGGCTGTTTGAACTTGGACTTTTCTTTTGTAGGCTTCCCCCTGCCCCCCATTTTCATGATTTTATGCATGCATGCATGCATGTATGTATGTTTACATGCCATGCTGCACAGTTTTCGGGATCTTAGTTCCCCAAACAGGGATTGAACTTGTGCCCTTAGTGGTGAAACTGCAGAGACCACCAGGGAATTCGCCCATTTTCATGATTTTAATGCAAGCCAAGTAGCAATAGGCATTCTTCCATATAAGTTCTAGGTATGTGTTTAATCTTCAACTTTTTAGATTGACACCAAATTTCTGTTATGTTTATTTTTTTAGATTCCACATATATATAAAATTGTAGGATATGTTTTTCCTCTGTGTTACTTACTGGACTTAGCACAATACCTTCCAAGGACACTGAATTTCTTATTCTTGTTACAATTGATTTGTGCCTTTTGTTTAGAGTTGAAGTTTTGGTAAAAGAAGGTAGATTAAAATGGTTTTATATATACATATATATATAAAATTTAGATAAGAAAGCTTTCTTCAGTGATCAATGCAAAGAAATAGAGGAAAACAACAGAATGGGAAAGACTAGAGATCTCTTCAAGAAAATCAGAGATACCAAAGGAACATTCCATGCAAAGATGGGCTCGATAAAGGACAGAAATGGTATGGACCTAACAGAAGCAGAAGATATTAAGAAGAGATGGCAAGAATACACAGAAGAACTGTACAAAAAAGATCTTCACGACCCAGATAATCACGATGGTGTGATCACTGACCTAGAGCCAGACATCCTGGAATGTGAAGTCAAGTGGGTCTGAGAAAGCATCACTACGAAAAAGCTAGTGGAGGTGATGGAATTCCAGTTGAGCTATTTCAAATCCTGAAAGATGATGCTGTGAAAGTGCTGCACTCAATATGCCAGCAAATTTGGAAAACTCAGCATTGGCCACAGGACTGGAAAAGGTCAGTTTTCATTCCAATCCCAAAGAAAGGCAATGCCAAAGAATGCTCAAACTACTGCACAATTGCACTCATCTCACATGCTAGTAAAGTAATGCTCAAAATTCTCCAAGCCAGGCTTCAGCAATACATGAACCGTGAACTTCCAGATGTTCAAGCTGGTTTTAGAAAAGGCAGAGGAACCAGAGATCAAATTGCCAACATCTGCTGGATCATGGAAAAAGCAAGAGAGTACCAGAAAAACATCTATTTCTGCTTTCTTGACTATGCCAAAGCCTTTGACTGTGTGGATCACAAGAAACTGTGGAAAATTCTGAAAGAGATGGGAATACCAGACCACCTGATTTGCCTCTTGGGAAATCTGTATGCAGGTCAGGAAGCAACAGTTAGAACTGGACATGGAACAACAGACTGGTTCCAAATAGGAAAAGGAGTATGTCAAGGCTGTATATTGTCACCCTGCTCATTTAACTTATATGCAAAGTACATCATGAGAAACGCTGGACTGGAAGAAACACTGGAATCAAGATTGCTGGGAGAAATATCAATAACCTCAGATATGCAGATGACACCACCCTTATGGCAGAAAGTGAAGAGGAACTCAAAAGCCTCTTGATGAAAGTGAAAGTGGAGAGTGAAAAAGTTGGCTTAAAACTCAACATTCAGAAAACAAAGATCATGGCATCGGGTCCCATCACTTCATGGGAAATAGATGGGGAAACAGTGGAAACAGTGTCTGACTTCATTTTTCTGGGCTCCAAAATCACTACAGATGGTGACTGCAGCCATGAAATTAAAAGACGCTTACTCCTTGGAAGGAAAGTGATGACCAACCTAGATAGCATATTCAAAAGCAGAGACATTACTTTGCCAACAAAGGTTCGTCTAGTCAAGGCTATGGTTTTTCCTGTGGTCATGTATGGATGTGAGAGTTGGACTGTGAAGAAGGCTGAGCACCGAAGAATTGATGCTTTTGAACTGTGGTGTTGGAGAAGACTCTTGAGAGTCCCTTGGGCTGCAAGGAGATCCAGCCGGTCCATTCTGAAGGAGATCAGCCCTGGGATTTCTTTGGAAGGAATGATGCTGACGCTGAAACTCCAGTACTTTGGCCACCTCATGCGAAGAGTTGACTCATTGGAAAAGACTCTGATGCTGGGAGGGATTGGGGGCAAGAGGAGAAGGGGACTACAGAGGATGAGATGGCTGGATGGCATCACTGACTCAGTGGACGTGAGTCTGGGTGAACTCCGGGAGTTGGTGATGGACAGGGAGGCCTGGCATGCTGCGATTCATGGGGTCGCAAAGAGTCAGACACGACTGAGTGACTGATCTGATCTGATATACGGATCTAAAATTCTGTTTTCCCATCTTTAGAATAGAAGCCTTGAGAATTAATAGGAATTTAAAAAATGCTGTGTTTGTTATCTATACCACAAATTCTGTAATCCTTTTATTTGGGCAATAAGAAAATCTATGTGGGAAGTCCCTGGTTGTTCAGTGGCTAGACTGTGCTTTTACTGCTAACGGCCTAGGTTCAATCCCTTCTTGGGGAACTAAGATGCCATAAGCTGTGAGGTGCGGCCAACAAGGAAAAGTAATAACAATCTGAACTTGTTTAAACAAACTTACAGAAAATTAATAGAATTCTGTTAAATACCATACAAAAAAAAAATTGTTCATTAAGCATGTTAAATGACTGAGTCATCTCATGGTTGAAATCATCACTTCTCAGCATTTCTATTTTTGGTGGTTTCTGAATTTCATATTCTAGCTTGTTTAAATGAGGAATGATATAGTGACTTCAGTAAATCCACATAGGATGATACCATCTTATCAGAACAAACACAACAAATTTTGATGTTACGTGATTCAGGTAATATTTATTACGTTGTAAAATTAAATTTGCATCTCCTCTGTGGTACAGGAGAATGTCTTGATGGCTCTTTTGTTGAGCCATTCTTGAAGGCAAACACTAGATTAGAAGTAACGTAATTTTCTTGAAGAAGCTGACCTATTCTAATCTTTAACTGATTAGAAAAGGAAAAAGGTTGGGTAATCACCTCCATGTGGAAATTTACATGTACAAAAATATTAGCTTTAAGTTTAGCCTAATTAACCTCTTTAAGTCTTTAAAATTTGTCATGAAGATGAAATAAGCCTTTAAAATTTGTCATGAGGATTAAATAAGATAATTGTGAGCAAAATGCTTAGCATGGTTCCTAAGTAAGCCTTGAGTATAAGTCAGTGGTTGTTACTGCAGGATGCTGTCTAATGAACACTTATGACCCCTTTTCTCTGATGCCTGGTGCTTCTGTGTCTGTACCATTGGTTTTATCTTGTTTTGGATGGAGGTGGTGTGGTGTAAAGAATATTTACTGGACCATTGGTGGAATGACTGTGCTGCGTTTCCATCCTTATTTAAGAGATGATAGTCTGCTTAAGTTCTCTGAACTTCGATCATGTCGTCTTGGAAATAAGAGAGACATGTAGAAAATCATTAAGAGCCCTGGTGTGAAAGTCTAATTGACCTTTTTTAAATCTCAGTCTTTCTCTAACCAACTGTAGGACCTTGGGTGTGTTTCTAAAGAATGAAAATATATGAACTCCTGAATGTTGGGAATGGCGATCAACTGTGTGTTGATGAATAATATGTAAGGGACTATATCAGCATATCAAAGGGCACAAGGTATTCGTTTAGTAAATAGCATTTATTGCTTCAAACTTTCAGAGTATCTTCAAGTGTTTTTTTTTTTTTTTCCCACCATAATTCTGTGAAATATCACCCCTATGGGTCCCTAAGTAGAAATCCATGGATTTCCTTCTGAGAAATATGATTATAGACTATATGAAGGCCTAAAAAATATTTGAAAGATAAATGGTATCACTGAAGTTGGTCTTATCAAGTAGCTAAGAATTACAACATAGGAATTTAATAAGCTTAAGTGAGGTCAGAGTGGAATAATTATACACCATAATGCCTTATTTATCAGGCATCATAAATTAAATTTTCATTTGGAAATTCTATGCAAAGAGCATTGATAAGATTTGAACTCACAGACCTGAGTCCAATTCCTGACTCTGCTCTTTAATCCCTTTGACTCTGTTTTAAAATACAATCTCCTTTTTAAAGTGGTAACCAACCAAAAAAGAGTGTTTTGAGGAGTAAATGAGATCAGATTGGCAAACACGTCCCATAGTAGGCAGTACAGAATATGGACCAGTAGATGTAAGTGATCCCAGCTCCAACTGGCAGAAAAAAAAATCCTACTCTAATCTTTTTTGAGGACAGTTACTCTAAGTGTTACACATTTAACTTCTTAAGCTAAAATGTTCATCCTTTATCTCTCCTGGCTGCCTCAGGACTGTCCTTTTGTATGTTCATAATTACTCTGTGCCTTAATACAGAGATACCTTCAGGGGATAATGTTTATAGGACTCTTTTTTGATTAAATGGCCCAATCCTGCTACTGCTTTTTGAATTCCTTTTTACACTCTTTTGGTTTAAAATTTTTTTCTCTCCTGATTTTTAGATCAGCTGGGTGCCTCTCTCTAGCAGTGGAATACTGAGTCTTTCTCATTTACTCATACTAATTGCCTGTTTATTAAAAAGAAAAACAGTAGTAACCAAACTTGGCAGAATTACGTCCTCAGTAAGAATAAGATGTTCTTTATAGGGGTTGACAGTCAGCACAGACCTCAGTCTGGACCTGGAGCATTCTAGCCTGTGATGCTCTTTGCTTATTTGGAGATGCTCTGATATGGCCTAGATACTCCAAGTATCCATGTGACCGCTCTATAAATGAGGCATTATGTAGGCATATTTTACATGACATAACACTGCTTATGTTGTTAAAAAACAAACAAAAAACCCCAGCAATATATAAAATAAGCTGTAGCGTCTGTGATTGATCTACTAAAGGGAACCTTTGTTGTTGCTTGGTTGCTAAATCATCTCTGACTCTCTTGTGACCCCATGGAATTGTAGCCCACCAGGCTCCTCTGACCACGGGATTTCCCAGGCAAGAATACTGGAGTGGGTTGCCATTTCCTTCTCCAAAAGGGAACCTTACTATATGTTTTTAGAGTGATGTGCTTGGGAAACATAACAATATAATGGCTATGGTTTTTCTTTAACTTTGTGAGCAAATTCTGTTGAAAAGGCTAGAAACTGGTTTTGTGAATCATTGTTGCTGTAGTTTTTCTCACCAGTGGGTGGTATCAGTGGTTAAAAGATCATTCAGAAGTCATCATTGGTGCCCTTCTGGTTCTGTGCATTATTGAGCTACCCTCAATATGATCAGTTTTTAAGGTCAACTTGCTTATGTTTTATACTTTCTTATTAAATCTTCTGACTGATAAAGAGCTATAACCCAAATGTGTGGTTGGGATGGTAGTGATGCCAAGCTTGTGGTGTAATGGAACGATTCAGACAGTTGGTACCAGCCAAAGGAACTCCTGCTCTGGGCCAGATGCTAAAGTCTTTGGAGAGAATTCATGCCCTCATGTGGATTCCTCATGTTGTCAAGGCCTGGTTTGTGTTACTCATTTAGCTTTCTGAGCTGTTCATAGGCCTTTAATCCCCGTCTCTTTCATCAGCAATGTTTACATCTTTCAGGCCTTTACCTTCTCTCATCTCTATTCTAAGCAAAATTCTTTGTTAAATATTAGGTGATCACTGTATTATGCTATCAACTCCCTACCACTCCCTGATTCCAGGTTTTTTGTTTTTTTTTTAATCTATCTTCTTTCCTTTTATTGGTGGCATCTGTCTCCATCTTGCTTCAAAAACAGCTACTCTCTTCTGAATTCTCCCTTATAGCTTCTAGCTCCCTGCATCCCTTTCCAGATCCATTTTTGGAAATGTGATACCGTCTGTTTCTACTTTTTTTTTTATTGCTCAGCTGGTCCACCAAGCCTGTTCTTGCCAGTATCTCCTTGTTGCTAAATCAGAGACACCTTTAAATTATCTTGCTTGTCCTTTGAAGGATCTGCCATTGACTGCTGCTTGCCTTTTGGAATGCTTCTCTGTGAAGTCCATGGTGCCTGCCTCTTCTGGCATTTCTTTTCTATATAGCCACTCCTCCCCAGTTTTCTTCTGAAGCATCTTTCTTCTGCCTGTGCTTTGCATGTTGGTAGTCCCTAGGTTTCTGGGGTGACCTTCTCACTCTGTATTCTCCATGGATGATCTCACCCATTCCTTCAACCCAGCAATCCATGATGATTAAGATATCTCCGTCTTGGATCTCCTGAGCTATGAACCAGTATATCCAGATGCCTTTTGGACATTTACGTATGGATACATCAGAGGCGTTTCAAAACCAAGTGTCTAAAACTGAGTTGTGGATCAACCCAAAGTTACCTACTGGGTAACTCAAGCTGGAAACTTGGGAGGTGTTTTCTTTATTCGTCCTCATCTTATCTTTTACTCAAAGATTATTTTTACTTCCTGTATCTTAGTTATCTTAGTTGCTCCCCTAACCCAGCACACAGATTCCTCATCACCGTTCTGTTAGATAAAGTTCTCAGGATTCCTCTCTGTTGGAGAACTGCTACCATTTCCCAACCCCAGGTTCCACCTTTCAAAACTGAGTTAAAGTCCATCCTATTCTAGGGCTTCCACGCTGTTGTATTGCTTATGACATTGTGTATATTTTACTTGTCTGATTACATATTTACTTAACTAGAACTCAAGTATCTTGTTTTTGTAGCATCTGTGTCTAGCATAGCGCTTGCTTACTTTGTTGTTGCTCAATCGCTAAATCTTACCTGACTCTTTGCGACCCTATGGACTGCAGCACGCCAGGCTTCCCTGTCCTTCACCATCTCCCGGAGTTTGCTCAAACTCATGTCCATTGAGTCAGTGATGCCATCCAACCATCTCATCCTCTGTTGTCCCTTTCTCCTCCTGCCTTCAATCTTTCCTAGCATTAGGGTCTTTCCCAATGAGTCAGTTTTCGCATCAGGTGGCCAATGTATTGGAGCTTCAGCATCCGTCCTCCCAATGAACATTCAGGACTGATTTCCTTTAGGATTGACTGGTTTGATCTCCTTGTAGTCCATAGTGAATGTACATGAATAAATGAATAATGAATGCACAAGTAGAGAGGATAGGCTTTTGGGTCAGACCAATCAGGACCTAAAATCTGGACTCTGAGCAAATTAATGTGTTTGGGAGTTACATTTCTAAATCTGAAAATGAGGATACAAATGAGTTGTTTTATGTGAAGCTCCTCAGTACAGTGCCTGGCACATTTTAGGTGCTCTGTAAAGTGCCTTCTGAAACAAAGTAGCCTTTATTATTGTTCATTGTTTCCTCTTGCTGCCTAGTACTACTTTTGTAAACTGAATTCATTCTCTAATTCTTAGGGCCTTGGGAGAAAGAATCTGTAGCAAGGTCTCCTCTTTATTGCCAAATGTGACTTTTCAAAATATGGTAATATTTAGTGACCAATTTAGAATGGGAAGAAAAAATAGAAAACTGACTTTTCAAAGACACTGTGAAACCTCACTGACATTAATTCCCCCTTTTCCAAGTGTGGCCTTGTCTCGTTTTTCACACATTTCCCATCTCTAGTGCAAGTTCACTGCTAGAAGAGTGAACTTAAAGTGCCCTAGGATCTTGTCAACAAAATATTTAATTTTGTTCAGTATTTCTCTGCTTCCCAAAGTGAAGGACACATTTATATACCATAGAAAGGTTTAAAACTACCATTGGAACAAAAAGGTTTGTTTTTCTTCAACAGAGCCTCATAATTAACTAGGAATTTCATTAGCCTGAACATCCCACTGAAGTATAGCATTTACGTGGCGGGTCTGCTTGACCACTGCTCCTTCGTCCACCCTTTAAGTGTGGCCAGAATCTCAAACCATCTATTTCACGCGAGTACGTTTCATGTTAGTACGTTTCACTTTAGTAGGGTTAGTTACTGTTGTTTTCCTCATTGCTCAAAGGGAAGCCCAAGGAGTGCATACAAAAAATAAATAGGTGCAGACTAGCTCAGGCTTTGCAGTTAACTCTTCAGTGTGAGCCTGAGTGTCAGTTACCTTCAAGTGGAAGACTGCAGAAGAGAGGATCCCTCTGCTTTCCTGGGGGCGGATTTAAAAGTTGCCAGGGCCTCGTCTACAGGACGGGCGGGGACACAGCGCCCGATCCAGGGCAGGGCCGGGCCGGGCCGGGTCGGGGGCGCCTCCGCGGATGCTCACCGAGAGAGCGCGGGGTGCGGACCGCCTTCCCCGGAACCCCGGCCGGGCAGCTCCCGGGCCGCGCGCCGCTCCCGCCGCCCCCCGGCAGGTCCCTACCTGCGCCGCGGAGCGGGCGGGCGGGCGGAGGGGCGGGGAGGAGGGACGGACGACGCCAGCCGCCGCGGAGCCGCCCGCCGCAGGCCATTCGCCGGCTGTAGCCCCGGAGGGCGGCGGTGCGGCCGAGGGGCCAGCGCGGACCTCGGGCGGCCCGGGCGCTAGTCCTGGGCCGCGCCTCTCTCCCTGCTCGACCTCGCCGGGAGCCGGGGGCGGGCCGCGCGAAGGTGACTTAGAGAGACCTTGCGGTGCCGCCCTGGGTCGCGCCTCCCAGCTGGGCTGGAGGGGAGGCGGAGGGACAGGCCGAGCGCATTCGTGCGAGAGCTGAGAGCTGCGCCGGGCGGAGCGCGCCGCCGGGGGCAGCCCCGACCCCGGCCCAGGTGGGTGGGCGAGTGCCGGCGCCCGGGCGGCCTCGCTCCGGGGCGCCGGGGAGGGGGCGGCCGGGCGGGATCGGGGGCTGTGAGTGGGTCCGAGGAGAGTTGGACGCGAGCGTACGGAGCGCGGCCGCTGGCGCCTGGGGAGGGGTGCGCGGAGCCGGGGACCCTGTCCGCCCGGCCGCGGTGGGTTTGCAGTGGCTCCTGCGGGAAGAGCCGCTGGGGTCAGGGGTGGAGGGGGGGACTGTAGTGGAAGCCCCTTAAACGGGTATTTTTCTCGGCTCAGTATTGGTAGTAGGTCAAGTAGGGCCGGAGTGGGAGGAGTAAGACAGTGAAAGACATTGTTGTCCTAAATAACCTTTTCCAAGTTAGTGATTTTTTCGTTTGTCTCTGCCCTGGCTGACATTGAGATGAACTTAACCGTACGCTGTTCAGAGGCTGCTAAAATTCCCCGAAAAAAAACGGAGGAGGGGGAAATGCTGGAGTGGATTGAGAAGAGAAAGGGAAATCATACTGGGGTTGGGGAGCGGAGAAGTGGCTTTTAACTTTGTTTTGATTAGCGATTTTTGATTACTCATAGGCTTTCTTTGTAGCCTAAACCAGTGGAGTCACGTTCTGCAGCATTCATCGCATGTGGCTAGTTGTTTTGTGTTTTCTGTTGTGCGGGTTTTTTTGTTTTTTTTTTTCTTTTTTTCTTCCTGGATTTGGAGGGAGGGTGGTACTGGGGAAGATGCCAGAGAAGAGCTTCTGCAGCTTTTGAGAGTTATTAAAGCTATTAAAAGTTTCTTAATTTTAATCAGGTTCAAAGACAGAACGAAGGCATATCATTTAGAAGACATAGCATTGCTTAGCAGGAATCTTTTGCAGAAGAGAAAAATGCTTGAAATGCGTGTTGGTGGAGTAATGTGTAGGCTAGAATCTGGAGATCTAAATATAAATTTCCTTTTCAGTTTGAGGACACATCAGAGTTAATCTCCGGGCCAAATAATGTTTGATTTTGACCCGGAAGCTGTTGACTTTGGCAAGTTAGCTCAGCTTCAATTGAGTAGATATTTAATCGGATCGTGAAGACCTGAGAGCTATTTTAGCCTTTGTCACAGTGCGGCTTTTACTAGATTGGGGGCCTAATGGGATTTGTATCACTGTGAATATAATGGCAGAACTCTAGGCTTCCCTCTGTAGAAGCTCTTTAAACGTTAATTTCAGGGGATTTCTGTGATGGTGAAAGTGGCCCACATAATCTCCCTTCCCTTAGTTGTCTACTGTGCATAATGGGGGGGGGATTAAAAAGTTTATTAGGTTTTCCATATTAAAAGCAAATGCATCTACTGATAATCAAGGTACTATATAAGTACAGTTCAAGCACATTTTAAATATTGTACATAATTTGCAAGATAATTGTGCAGCATCCTATTTTAAGCTCTAGAGTTTTTTACTTTGTTATTTACATTTTCTTAAAAAGGACTGTGAATTGTGATTACGTAGTTATGATTGTTTATCAACTCCACGAAGATTGTAAGGCAACTTCTAATTCCTTTAAAAAGTAGAAGTTTAGAATTTTTATTCAGTCTACATTATTCCTGGATTTTTAGCTTGTTGTGTATACAATCCAGAAGTATACTGCTGCAAACTAATCTTAGAAGCAGCTGGGACATAATTAAATGCCAAGTTTATGTACCATTAAGCTGGTTTTCATTTTGATAACTTTTGTGAACTTTTTGAACAGAAATACATCAGGTTTCTATTAGTGTGAAGTGTGTGGTTTGTGTGTACTAGCCTTGCGATGCTTGGTGTGATCAAGACTTACCCTGATGTGTTTTTGTATCTCACACTTATAACCTGCAGACAGTTCTGTTTGTGTTGTTTGCTGCCATTTTCTTATCAGAGGATGTGCAGTGCCCAACTTCTACTCTAGCTAAAGAATTTTGAATGAGTTATAGGTATACATAATTTTCCTCTCGTTTTTAACTTCAGAGTGTTAAAGATATAACCCCTGTACATCTTTCTAATGATCCACGATGGACTTGGTATCTGTTACTTTATGCAAAATCTTCTCTTTAGTTCAGTAAGTATTTACAGAATGTTTACCTTACCAGATACTGCTGTACCAGTCTGTCTCCATAAAACTTAAGAGATTACTGCAAGAGCCAGATGACTGGGCTCTTAGAAGAAAGCACAACATATCCAGTGGAAGAGAAAGGGATGAATTCCAGCAAACAGTTCATTAAGACTGGAACAGAGGGGGATAAGTAAAGAGAAGTCAAGGCTAGATGAATAGAAGCAGAGTCTTCTTGAAAAACTCTGTAAAACATACCTGAAGACTTTGGATCATTTGGGGCAGTTAGAATCACTGAAAGATTTTAATCAGGGGAGAGATTTAATCAGATTTGTTCCTTATGAGAAGGATTAGAGGGCAGGCCTGAAAGCAGGGCGGCCAGGTGCAGAAACTCAAGAGAGAGATAATCAGAGTCTGAGCCCAGCTGGTGGCTGTGGAAAGGAAGATACAGAGCAGAGAGAAGGAGGAGACTTTGAGATAAACAAGATGACTAGGAGCCGATCATAGATTGGATAAAAGGAATGAAGCAGGTGGAGTCAGATAACCTTAGTCTCAGGGCGTAAGTCGTGGGCTAGGAGGAGTCTGACGTAGAGGGTAAAGGGGAGGATGAGTTCACCTTTGAACACGCTGACACACAAATAAGATCCTCCTGACTAGTCCAGGAAAAACTTGGGAATCTTTAGATTGGGAGTCACCTAGGTTTTACATGGTGATCCAGGCTGAAGAAGTAAACATCACTTAGGAGAAGTGTCCCTTGAAATCAAAGGATTGAATTCTACCTCTGGAAGAGAGCCAGTGGAACGGACTGAGGAAAAGCAGCCTGAGAAGGCAGAGTCTTGACCAGGGAGCCCAGAGGACAGGAGGCGAGGAAACAACTTAGACTCATCTGTTAGATTTGGTAGCCAGGTGTCTTTGATGAGGGAAGTGTTCAAAGCAGGAGAGCATGAAGCCTGGCTGCAGTGAGCAGAGGATTGAGCGGGGAGTACAAAGTAAAAATGATGAAGATAGACTGGGATTCAGTCTCTGTAGACAGTCTGTGGATAATTACACTTTTGTTCCTTTCTTTCAGTCCTTCACCTCTTATATATTTTTCTTCTTGCTGCCCTGGTAGGGCCTTCTAGACAATGTTGAAATAGAAGCCCAGATGGTAGGAATCTTTGTTCCTGCGTGGTAGGTTTTTTTGGCCTCAAGGCATGTGGGATTGAACCTGTGTCTCCTACGTTGGAAGCGCAGAGTCGTCACCACTGGACCACCAGGAAAGCCCCTGCCCCTAGTGTTTAAAAGGAATCTAATGATTGCCTGTTAAAATATTTGGTGCATACCATTTATAAGATAAATGAAGTTCCCTCTCATTCTTATATTGTTGAGGGTTTTTTAAATCATGAAAGGGTGTTAAACTTACCAAATGTTCATTTGTCAAGAGAATCATGAGGTTTTTCTTTTATTTGTTAAGGTGGCAAGTTCTATTTTTAGATTCTTTTTAGTGATAAACCATCCTCGTGTACCTGGAATAAACTTAATCTGGTCAAAATGTATTATTTTCAACATTAGCCTCAAGTTCATTTCTTTCGGTTTTTAGCATCTGTTTATAAGTGAGATTGGTCTGTAGTTTTCCTTTTTTGTTCTGTCCTCATCGGGGTTTAATATCAAGGTTACACTGGCCTCATATAATGAGTTCAGGAGTGTTCCGGTTTGCTGTTCTCTGAAAGAGTTGTATAAAATTGAAATGGTCAATTCTTTTAAAATTTAGTGGAATTTTCTTATAAAACCAACTTTGTGAATTTTTTGACTGCTAATTAAATATATTTAATGGTTATAGTGCTATTTTAGTTTTCTTTTTCTCTTTGGGTCAATTTTGACGCATTATCTATTTAAAGGAATTTTACCTTTTCCATTTAGGTTTTGAAATATGTTGTTGTAAGGAAGTTCTTAATATCCTTTTTTTGTCTTTTTCACCTATGTTTGTTATGTGATTATATATTCCCTTTTCTAATCTTTTCCCATTTTTTCTAATATTTGGCCATTTCCAAATGAATTTTTCTCTTTGTAAGCTCAGACTCATTAAGGCTTTGATTATATTTCAAAGAAATATCTAGCTTTTATCTAGTTCATCTTTTTCTTTTAAATTTGTGTAGTTATCTCTATCTTTTATTCTTGAGTATCTATACATTTATTCTGTCTCCTTAAAGTGGATGTGTTCAAAATTCTTTTCCAGATTTTAAGTTGTATGTTTAATTCTAGTGTTTTCTAATTTAGTGAATATATCACGGTTAGCTTTATCCATTATTTTGATTATTTTGTGGACTTGAATGAAATATTTCCTAGACTTCATCATTCCAGATGAAGGGCTGCTAATGTATGTAGAGTTTAGTCGCTGAGTCGTAGCTGATTCTTTTGCCACCCCGTGGACTGTAGGTGCCAGGCTTTTCTGTCCGTGGGATTCCCCAGGCAAGAATGCTAAAGTGGGTTGCCATTTCCTCCTCCAGGGAATCTTCCTGACAGGGATCGAACCCCATCTCCTGCATTGGTAGGTGGATTCTTTACTGTTGAGTCACCAGGGAAACCTATAAGTAGAATAACACCCTCCTAATATTTAAAATACCTGAAACTTCTGGAAGGTTTTGGTGACTTAGTTTTTTTTTTTTTTCCCCTCTTATCCAACTTTCCTTGTTTTCATTGCTTGGCATTTCTGTCCATTTCTCTTCCCCACCTCATTGGTCACTTTCTTTCTCTTTCCCTCTCACCACCTCTTTTGTATCCCTAGATACTTTATGCAGTGGAAGAAGGATGACCGTCTTCCCTTCCCCTCTTCCCTACTTTTTTCTTCTGTCTCCCGAGCTTTCTACCCTCTGACCCCCACCCCACCTCCATACCTGGAGAATTCTTCCATTAACTGCTTCCACATAGTCTGTCTTGTTCCTTCCTTCTTAGAACCCTGGCTGCAGTGCAAAGGAGGAAGATGCCAGTAACTTGGGTTTAATTTCCTTTAGATGCTCAAAGGTTCATCATTCTGTATGTCATGATTTTTATTATTCCTTAGGCAGTTCAACTGACAGCAAGGTTAGGGAGAGGATAGGGTAGGCCTAGGGAGGTGGCCTAGATAGTGGAGTATGAGCTGCTGTTACTTAGAGTCCTGAAATGTGGTCTCCAGTGTTAGTGACTCAGGATCTCACATTCCTCCTGTGTAACAGGGTTATTGACATAGATGCCTTCTCTCTACTTCATGAGTTAGTGTGAGACTCAAATAAGATAAGCATAAACCCGTCGGTCCTATGTAAGAGAGCCTTCTCATGCTTATTTTTCAGAAAAATGTCTTGAAAGGATTTTGTGCTCAATTCAGGGACAGAGAAGTGGCATAAAAGTGGTTTGTGGCCTGGGGTGTTAGATCAGAGAAACCCTGGTGGGAAGAAGCAGGTGGAATGACCAGAGCCCAGGAGCTGTGCTCAGCGATCCAGCAGGATTCACAGGGAGGCCATCGTCCTCTGGGGTGGGGAGCTCACAGCCTCCCTGGCTGGAGACACAGGCGCGCTGTTACATGTGGCAGCTGGATCCTAAACTGCATCGATACCATCTGTTCCTTTACCTGTGGTTTTATTTGATGCATTCAGGACACTGTGCCTTTGTGAGGCACTTGAGAAATCACCCTGCACTGAAAATGTTGATATGAGGGAGATTTTGTTGTTCTAGGGTCTAAACAACTGCATTACAAATGAAGTTTGGGGATATAATTCTCCTTAATAAAATTTCTTAGAAATGATTTAAACTTTCAGAATTTTCTTCACTTATTTTTGTTACTTTATTTTGTGTTATGGATGAATTGTTTAAAATCACCAGTCAGTAGGCTCAGTCTTAGATTGTAGAGTGTCTCCTTTGGTGCTGTTAAGGTTTTATTGCGGGCTAAGGAAGACTCTTGAGAGTCTCTTGGACTGCAAAGAGATCCAACCAGTCCATTCTAAAGGAGATCAGCCCTGGGTGTTCTTTGGAAGGAATGATGCTAAAGCTCAAACTCCAGTACTTTGGCCACATCATGCGAAGAGTTGACTCATTGGAAAAGACTCTGATGCTGGGAGGGATTGGGGGCAGGAGGAAAAGGGGACGACAGAGGATGAGATGGCTGGATGGCATCACCGACTTGATGGACGTGAGTTTGAGTGAACTCTGGGAGATGGTGATGGACAGGGAGGCCTGGCGTGCTGCGATTCATGGGGTCGCAAAGAGTCGGACACGACTGAACGACTGAACTGAACTGAAGGTAGATCCCAAGCTTCCCAGGTGGCTCAGTGGTAAAGAATCCACCTGCCAAGCAGGAGACTCTGGTTTGATCCCTGGGTCAGGGAGATTCTCTGGACTAGGAAATGGCAACCCACTCCAGTATTCTTGCCTGGGAATTCCATGGACAGAGGAGCCTGGTAGGCAACTGTCCTTGGGGTTGCAAAGAGTTGGACACAACTTAGAGACTAAGCAACCACAAAGGTAGATGGGCAGTGTACAACGGAGAGAAAAGTAAAGACACCTCTTCCACTGTGGTGCCTCCAAACAACAGAGTTTGAAATAACTGATACGGTCGATCTCTTCATTTTTACAGATGAGAGTAGGGTCTGGGGAGAGGGCTTGATACCCCCCCGAGTTTGTGTAGTTAGAAGGGGCTACTCTTAGAGCCAGAACCAGGAATCTGCTTCTAATTGCTATGCTGAAGAACAAGCTACTATATCACACACAGCTTGAATTAGGAAAATTCATCTGTTATAGCGAAGACAGTTCACCTTCTTTTGAAGCTGAAGTGGCCATTTATAAGCTAATTTCTCAGCTCGACAAAAGGATAACAATTTTAAAAATAAGCAGATGGCCAAGAATATTGCAGTGTCTTCACATTTTGCACAGAATAGCTGTACTCCAGGTCTGCAACAGGAAACACTGTCTTTTTGTGAACATTTTGCTTGGTGTAGAGATCACATTTTTTGGAATACATAGAATTTATCCATGTCTCTAGATATTCTAAATTTCATCCTAAAATTAAACGAGACTATCAGAATGCTACAGCCTGGGTTATATTTTCTTGATTTTCTGAAAAATGTCCCTCACTGAATTTTAAGTTGCAGTTACACCTTTAATTTCTATTGAGGAGGCATTTCAAGAACTGAAAGTGGCATTATTGGTTATTCTGCAAATACTCTTAATCCCCTTATATATTACACTGAATGAGAAATTAGAGCCAAGGGCAAAGAGGGAGTTTGTTTTCCCTAAAGAACCAGTTTTTTTTTTTTTTCCTGTGGATAATTAAAAGGGCATAATTGTATTTCACTTTCTGTTGTGGCCTTAAGAGAATTCAGCCCCAGGTTTGTGACTTGTCCGCGGTGTCTGTGTAGACGCCATTGCTTGTGGGTCCTACCCTAATCTGCGCCTGAAGTCATTCTGTTTTCATGGTTCAGAAGTCACGGAATACAGCATTCTCTTGTGAACCGACTGGATGTGGCCGGGCCTCAGAGTGCATTCAGATACCATGATGGTAATTTGAGTATTTTTCTGCAAGTAGTAAATTCTAAGTACATAGTTGTTAAAATGTTTGGAATAGATTTGTACTTAATAACTGTGGTTTTATCTTATGTGAAGAACATACACATTTTGATATTTAGTTGACTTTGTAATAGATCATTGCAAGAACCCAATTTACACTGTATAATGGATGTTACAATGGGAGCCTTTTTTTTCTCATGTTAATGCAAATCAAACTAGCTGTATATTTTTTATTTGCAGAAAAAGGTTTAATTATTTTTATTTGTTGTAAAATTCACATAGCATTAAATTTACCATATTAACCGTTTATAAGTGTATAATTCAGTGGCATTGAAGTACATTCATACTGTGGCATAACCATCACCACCATCTATCTCCAAAACTCTTTTCATCTTCCTAAACTGAATATCTATATCCATCAAACAATAACTCATCATTCTCCTCTCCTCCCAGCCCTTGGAAATCATTATTCTACTTTTTTGTCTCTCTGAATTTGACTACTTTAGGAATCTCATATAAGTGGAGTCATACATTATTTGTCTTTTTTTAACTGGCTTATCTCAGCATAATTCCTTAAAGGTCCATCCATGTTATAGCTTGTGTTAAAATGTCCTTTTTTTTTTTTAAGGCTGAATAATACTGCATCGTATGTAAATATACCACATTTTGTTTATCCATGCATCCATCAGTATTGCATTTGGGTTGATTCAGCCTTTTGGCTGTTGTGAATAATGCTCCTGTGAACATGAGTGTACAAATATCTCTTTGTGTCTTTGCATTGAATTCTTTTTAGTGTATACTCAGAAGTGGAATTGCTGAATCATGTGGTCTTTCTATTATTTAGTTTTTGAGGACTTACCATACTGATTTCCATAGTGGCTGTACCATTTTCCATTCCTACCAACAGTGTGCAAGGGTTCTAATTTCTCTGCATCTTCACCAACACTTTTTCTTTTCTGAGTTTTGTTTTTGTTCTTATGGTAGCCATCCTATTGGGTTAAAAAAAAGAATTTTTTATAAGTGGAGTTAATCCTGTTTTCGATCCACATATTAACCCTATGGTTGCCAGACTATCTCTTCTTACATTGGTTCATAATTGACCTTCAGAGCAGTAGGCTTCCTCTTGTCAAACCATTCAGAAGTTGCCCTGGCTGACGTGTGGTGAAGGATGCACACTCTCAATTCTCCTTAGTCCCTTCTTTTTCCTCCAGCCAGTAAAAAACAGCCACACAAACCAGGGATGATTCTTAAGGTTTCCATGGACTTTAGACTTTTGGTTTAAGTCCATGTATGTGTATTCTTCTTTAATACTATCTTTCTGTACTTTGATACTAAATGTTGATTTGTATTTTGAAAGATAATTGCTCAGTTGAAAAGAATTATGTTTGCATAGGAAAATGAAAGCGAAGATATGTTTGAATCATGGAAGATATAAAGGATGAGACAAGGAAACTGAAACACAGTTGACCCTTGAACACTGTGGGTTTAAATTGCATGGATTCACTTACATGCCATTATTTTCTAATAGAAAATACTACAGTACTACACGGTCTGTAGTTGGTAGAATCGGCAGATGTGAAAGAATCTTGGATATGGGAAGAGGATTATAAGGAACAGTGGATTAACCCCTGCATTGTGCAAGGGTCAGCTGTACTTGAGAAAAGTCAGGCCTACCTTCAGTTGTTCAAGGGAAGTAATCAAATAAATGTAATCAAGTAACATGTTAGTCAAGACCAGAGCATGATAATTCTAAAGTGTTAGAATTGGACTGGGAATTTAACATATTCTGTAGTGAAATTATTATTATTTAATCTTTAGTCATATTTAGGAGTACAGAATTTCTATAAACTCTGAATATTTTAAAAATAAGATGGAAACTTGGGAAAATGTAACCACAAAATTATAAAAAGGGATCTTAGAGGCTATATAATTTTCCTCCCTTTGCAAGAATCTTATCTCCAACTTCCTGCCAGCGAGAGGTACTTTTTTTACATGCTGTGTAAACACTGCCATTCATGGGCATACAGGTGGTGGGTGCCGGTGGTTACAGGCTTGGAGCCTCAGTCAAACAGACCTGGGTTTGAGCCCGGGCTCCATCATTTACTGGTTCTGCAATCCTTGGCGGGTCATGTCATCTCAGTGAGCTTGAGTTGCCTCATAATTAATGAAACCTACTTCATAGGATTGTGGGAGGGTCACATGAGGTGGCACACCAAGTATTTATTGCCACAGCATCTGACGCGTGGAAGACATACCTGGATGTCAGCTCCTGCTCTTCCAGGTGCTGCTACTGCTGTTACACATGGATAATCTTCTAGGGCCACCCATTCCACTGTAGGAAAATGATGAATACTAGAAAGTTAAAAAATTAAGATGAGGTTTTTCTTTTCTCCTTTCCTTTTTAATTCATGGTTTCAAATCTGTGCTCTGCGACTTTTTCACAGAAAAGTAAAAGGAACTCTTTGTCATCGTTCAGGCGCTCCATTGTGTCTGACTCTTCGCGACCCCATGGACTGAAGCCCGCCAGGCTCCTCTGTCCATGGAATTTTCTAGGCAAGAATACTGGAGCTGGTTACCGTTTCCTACTCCAGGGGGATCTTCCTGACCTAGGGATCGAAACCTAGTCTCCTGCAGTCTCCTTAGAGATTCTTTACCTCTGAGCCACCAGGGAACTACTGAAAAGGAACTACTTCTCTTGACAATTCCTCTGGTATTTGGAGCATCCTGTAAATTCCTCCTTTCCCCAAGCCAGACATCTCCAAGTTCCTTCCGCAGTTACTCGTGTGTCAGCCTTTCCAGACCCTTCCTTCTTACTCTTCACAGAGCCCCTGCGGGTATTGTCTTGAAAACATGTCCCCCAGAAATGAGCCTGGCACGAGTCCCGTATGATGCCCTGTGGGGTGAGGCTGCCTCTCCGGCCTCTCCTTTGCTTCCCTCTCACCCAGCTCACTTTGTTCAGAGGACAGTGGCCTCCTGTTGTGCCACAGACTCACTGGTGAGCCCCTTCCTCCCTTGGAACTTCTGCTCCTCCCCTTCCGGAGCACTCTTCCCTGACACCTGCCTGCCTCGCCCTCACCCGGGTCGGCCTTCAGTCCAGTGGCGCCTGCCCGGGTGAGTCCTCTGGACACCCTGGCTCCCAGGGCTCCCTTCCCCCTCGCACCTTTATTTTTGTCCTTAGCGTTTCCACCGCTTAACACACCGTGTGTTTCCCGCCTTCACCTGTTTCTCTCCCCACGGTAGACCGGAAGCCGTGTGCGCGCAGGTATTTTTGTCCGCTGCGTTCCCTGCTGACGCCCGCAGCCTGGAATGCCCGGCATGGTGTAGGCGGCGGATGAATGTCTGTGGCCTGACAGCACAGTGCGAGCGAGGATCGACTTCCCTCTCCTTAGAAGCCGGATCGTACTCTGCTGGGAAGGGGTGCTTGGGCGCCACTGGTTCAGTCATGGCTTACTTCTTCTTTTGAAAAAAAAAAAAAAATTCAAAAGATTTAAGTGCACTTGAAGTAGGAAAAATTAGAATCCATGTTTATTGTCGCCAGACTTTGAAAATTTTTTCCAGTCACTTTGATTGCTTAATCAACATTTTATATAGAATCTTATTTGCTCATAAGGTTTTTGTTTTGCAAAAATCAATATCGGTCATTAAAACAAGAATATGTATTCTTTAAATGTTACTTAACAGGGCTTTCCAAGTAGTGGGCTTAAGAGTCATGATGTTTTCAACCCTTCGACTGGCCGGAACCCTACGCCAGGTGCTTGGTCTCTGCTGCGTGTCAGGACTTGCAAAACTTGGGAAGCACTGCTTTAAGACACTTGATTCATTAAAAACAAGTTGTTTGTTTTTAATTGGAGGATAATTGTTTTACAATATTGTGTTCGTTTCTGCCATACATCAGCATAAATCAGCCATAGGTGCCCCCTGGCTCTTGAACCTCCCATCCCATCCCTCTCCTCTAGATTGTCACAGAGCACAGGTTTGAGCTCCCTGAGTCATACAGCACATTCCCACTGGCTATCTACTTAACTCATTATTGACTGGGGGACTTTTGCAGAAACTGACCCCTGTGGCTGGCGATTTGTTTTGTAAATGAATATTGAATGATCTCCAGACAATAAAGTCTGTGTAACAAAAGACATATTGTAAGTAATAACATCTCTGGTCAGTAATGTGTTAAAACATTTTCTTCAGATAGAGTTAAAACCTATTTAGTTATGATTCCAATGTATCATCCCCTCGACCCCCAGTTTGAGAACCATGAAAACTACTCATCAAAACAGAATAAACCATCAAAATTCTGTGGACTTAATGGTGTTCAACATGTATGTTAGAAAGGTGTTTCCGGAGACAGAGCTGAAGGCATTAGAAACAGGGAGTCAGCGATGGTGGCAGGGCTGTGCAGTGGATTAGTCCTCAGCAGTGAAAAAGACAGAACTGCTCATGCTTGCAGCAGCATGAATGAATCTGAAATTCTACTGAGCGAAAGAAGCCAGACCCAAGGAGTACACTGTGCATAATTCCATTTATTTGAAGTTCAAGAGCAGACAACTCTATTGCCTGAGTTAGAGAAATCAGAGCAGTGCTTGCCAGAGCTGGACCTGGGAAGAACAGGGAGGGTGACTGTAAAGGAGGGCAGGGACCCCAGGGAAGGAGCAAAGAGAAATGGTTTATATCTTCATAGTGGGGCTGGTTACATAGGGTATTGGTTTGTGACTATTCACTGAACTGTGCATTTAAAATTTGATTTTTCATTGCATGTAAGTAATCTCTCAAAGTTCATTTAAAAAATTAAGAGTCAATAGGGTGTTTCTTCTGCTATTTATAACTTTTTCTGTTTTCATCAACTGAACTTGCAACTACAGAGCCCTGGAATAAGATCTGACAATAAGATCTGTTTAGATTAGGATTTAACTTCTTTGCTTTTAAAAATGATTGTTTACCTCTAGTGGCATATCTCTAAAAAGAGAAATGCATTTCAAGGATACATAAGATATATAAATCTGTGGTGAGTGATTATATAAGAGTAAGCTATTTTTAGGTAGAAGCTTTGCAGCCATGGTGAGGCAAGAGTGTGCTTAACAGAATCTCAGATTGGGTTCCTATAGTAGATGGCTAAGAGAGCCTTGCACACTGCACTATTGGAGAATACTTTATAAGTAAGCATCATTTTGTGTTTGATGCAAATACAGATTTTTCATATTTGTGAATCTGATGCAAGTTTGCAAACATCACTTCATAAATAGACACATTTAAAGATATTTTGCTTATTGTGAAATTATGAGACACAAAAGACATAAAAAAAATTCTGTAAAGTATAGGCAAGAATATAAACACTAGAACCTGACAACTACTGGCAGGAGGTTTTGATTGGTCTTGGTCCGTTCATTGGCAAATACATAAATAGAGTATACAATGCAGTTTAATATCCTTCATTGTCTTCAGTAGTATCAGAGTATTTTTCTTTGTCATACATATTCTTGACAGTATATAAGAAATGTATTGTTTAAATTCCCATTGTCACTAAGTGAGCGGTCTTTTCACTATGCCCTTGCTAAATGTGCTCAGTTTTTTAGCTGTATTGAGGTATAATTGACATACAATAAATTGCACACATTTAAAATGGAGTTTAGTGAGCTTTGATGCATGTTAACATTGTAAAACCATCATCATTTTCAGAATTAGGAATAATTCTGTTACTCACCAAAGTTTATTCCTGCCTTAGTAGTACCTCACCCTCTTTCCTGTCCACAGGCAGCTATTGGTTAGCTTTCTGTCACTGATTAATTAGTGCTCAGTAGGCATTTCCTAGAATTTTACATATGTGGAATCGTACCTTTGTGGGCATGGTAGAGGTTCAACTTCTTTAATTATTTGCAGATCCATCTGTGTTGTTGCTCAGGGCAATAGTTCATTCTTTTTTAGTGCTGAGTAGTGCTCCATTTTATGGATGTACCACAGTTTATTCACCTCTTGATGGACTTTTGAATTGTGTCCAGTTGTTGGCTCCCGCACATCTTTGTGTGGACATAGCCTTTCATATGTCTTAGGTGAATCAGATCAGATCAGATCAGTCGCTCAGTCGTGTCCGACTCTTTGCGACCCCATGAATCGCAGCACGCCAGGCCTCCCTGTCCATCATCAACTCCCGGAGTTCACTCCGACTCATGTCCATCGAGTCAGTGATGCCATCCAGCCATCTCATCCTCTGTCGTCCCCTACTCCTCTTGCCCCCAATCCCTCCCAGCATCAGAGTCTCCTCCAATGAGTCAACTCTTCACATGAGGTGGCCAAAGTATTGGAGTTTCAGCTTTAGCATCATTCCTTCTAAAGAAGTCCCAGGGCTGATCTCCTTCAGAATGGACTGGTTGGATCTCCTTGCAGTCCAGCTCTCCAGAGTCTTCTCCAACACCACAATTCAAAAGCATCAATTCTTCTGCACTCAGCCTTCTTCACAGTCCAACTCTCACATCCATACATGACCACAGGAAAAACCATAGCCTTGACTAGACAGACCTTTGTTGGCAAAGTAATGTCTCTGCTTTTCAATATGCTGTCTAGGTTGGTCATAACTTTCCTTCCAAGGAGTAAGCGTCTTTTAATTTCATGGCTGCAGTCACCATCTGCAGTGATTTTGGAGCCCAGAAAAATAAAGTCTAACACTGTTTCCACTGTTTCCCCATCTATTTCCCATGAAGTGATGGGACCGGATGCCATGATCTACGTTTTCTGAATGTTGAGCTTTAAGCCAACTTTTTCACTCTCCATTTTCACCTTCATCAAGAGGCTTTTTAGTTCTTCTTTATTTTCTGCCATAAGGGCGGTGTCATCTGCATATCTGAGGTTATTGATATTTCTCCTGGCAATCTTGATTCCAGCTTGTGTTTCTTCCAGTCCAGCGTTTCTCATGATGTACTCTGCATATAAGTTAAATAAACAGGGTGACGATATACAGCCTTGACATACTCCTTTTCCTATTTGGAACCAGTCTGTTGTTCCATGTCCAGTTTTAACTGTTGCTTCCTGACCTGCATACAGATTTCTCAAGAGGCAGGTCAGGTGGTCTGGTATTCCCATCTGTTTCAGAATTTTCCACAGTTCCTTGTGATCCACACGGTCAAAGGCTTTGGCATAGTCAATAAAGCAGAAATAGATGTTTTTCTGGAACTCTCTTGCTTTTCCCATGATCCAGTGGATATTGGCAATTTGATCTCTGGTTCCTCTGCCTTTTCTAAAACCAGCTTGAACATCAGGAAGTTCACGGTTCACATATTGCTGAAGCCTGGCTTGGAGAATTTTGAGCATTACTTTACTAGCATGTGAGATGAGTGCAATTGTGCGGTAGTTTGAGCGTTCTTTGGCATTGCCTTTCTTTGGGATTGGAACGAAAACGGACCTTTTCCAGTCCTGTGGCCATGGCTGAGTTTTCCAAATTTGCTGGCATATTGAGTGCAGCACTTTCACAACATCATCTTTCAGGATTTGAAATAGCTCAACTGGAATTCCATCACCTCCACTAGCTTTGTTTGTAGTGATGCTTTCTAAGGCCCACTTGACTTCACATTCCAGGATGTCTGGCTCTAGGTGAGTGATCACACCATCGTGATTATCTGGGTCGTGAAGATCTTTTTTGTACAGTTGTTCTGTGTATTCTTGCCATCTCTTCTTAATATCTTCTGCTTCTGTTAGGTCCCTACCATTTCTGTCCTTTATCGAGCCCATCTTTGCATGAAATGTTCCCTTGGTATCTCTAATTTTCTTGAAGAGATCTCTAGTTTTTCCCATTCTGTTGTTTTCCTCTATTTCTTTGCATTGACTGTCACTCAAAACATTTTTATCACTTCAAAATAGAACCCTGGGGATGAGATGAGATGGGGAGAAGGGTGGGAGGGAGGTTCAAGAGGCAGGGGACATATGTATCCCTATGACTGATTCATGTTGCTGTATGGCAGAAACCAACACAACATTGTAAAGTAATCATTCTCCAATTAAAACAAAAACAAAAACCCTGTACCCATTAAGCAGTCACACGGTAAAGCGTCTACCTCCAATGAGGAGACCCGGGTTTGATCCCTGGGTCGGGAAGATCTCCTGGAGAAGGAAATGGCAACCCACTCCAGTATTCTTGCCTGGAAAATCCCATGGATGGAGGAGCCTGGTGGGCTACAGTCCAAGGGGTCGCAAAGAGCCCCATGCCCAGTCCTGCTCCCAGCCCATGAAAATGACTAATCTGTGTTTGTCTATGTGGATCTGCCAGTTTGGGGCCGTTCCTGGAAGTGAAATCATTCACGTGTGGCCTTTAGTGTTACTTCTCTAGCTGTTTTCGGGCATCGTGTGCACTGTAGCGTGTATCAGGACTTTCTCACTCACGGTGGAATAGTTTTCCATTGTATGTCTGTAACACATCTTATTCCTTCATCCATTTATGGATATTTGAGTTGTTTTTACCTTTGGGCTATTGTGAATAGTATTACTCTGAACATTTTGACACAAGTATTCGTTTGGACGCATTTCAGTTCTTTCAAGTATATACCTAAGAGTGAAGTTTCTGGGTCATATGGTAATTCTGTGTTTAGCTTTTTCAAGGAACCACTGCAGTGTTTTCCACAGTATCTGCACCATCTTACGTTCCCACCAGCAGGGCACAGAGATTCTATTTTTCCACATCTTTGCTAACACTTACTTTCCTGGTGGGTGTAAAATGATACGTCATTGTTATGATTTGCATTCTTCTAATGACTAAAGATATTGAGCCTCTTCTGCTTGTTGGCTACTTGTATATGTTTGGAGAAAAGTCTGTTCAAGTTCTTTGCTCATTTTAAAATTGGGTTGTTGTGTAAAAACCTTTGGTCAAAATAACTGCTTCATCAGGATATTACATTTATATACATTTATATATATACACAATTTTTCCATAAAACATTTTTATTTAATTATTATTGAAAATATATCTTCTTTGATACATTTTTCCCTTAGAGGTTCATTTAAATAAAAAAACAAACCTAATTCTTGTAGTTCATTACTCTAACATGGTTTAGCCAAGACATGTTCAAAGCAGCTGTAATTTTCTATAGAGCAAATATCCAACACTAAATTGTTCTTCTAAATATCTTCAGCAGTTTTTTCTATCTTACAGCAGTATTTTCTGACATAGGAATATATCTGAATTTTTCATCACATTATTTTCTGTCTGCTGTTTTCTGTGCTTTGAGAGTAAGTGTTTTCTTAAGTGATGTAGCTTTTTGTTTTTTCTATTAAAAACCATTAAAAGACTGCTAAATATTTGATTACATTTAGTGAAGAAATTTAAAGGCTAAAATTTCTGTATGTCTTATGATTGTAAGTAAACCTCCTCAGATTTCTTCAGTGGTATCTTCAGCTGCTGGATGCTCAGATTGTAAATGGTGAGAAAAATGTCATGACTTCATGTGCTTATTAGTTTGTATCTCAAGACATAATGCATGCACATGTGCTCAGTCACGTCTGACTCTTTGTGACCCTATAGACTGTAGCCCACTAAGCGGCTCTGTCCATGGGATTTCCCAGGTAAAAATACTGAGATAAGTTACCATTCCCTTCTTCAGGGCATCTTCCCGACCCAGGGATCAAAAGAAAGAAAGTGAAGTCGTTCAGTCATGGCCGACTATTTGCGGCCCCATGGACTGTAGCCCACCAGGCTCCTCCATCCATGGAATTTTCCAGGCAAGAGTACTGGAGTGGGTTGCCATTTCCTTCTCCAGGGGATCTTCTGACCCAGGGATCGAACCTAGGTCTCCTGCATTGCAGGCAGACGCTTTACTGACTGAGCCACCAGGGAAGCCCAGGGATTGAACTGAGACTCTAACATCTCCTGCATTGGCAGGCAGGTTTTTTACCACAGGTGCGACCAATAACCCATGAATAGAGGGTGACCTGCACACATGCAGATTTCTAGGGGTGTGTGTGTGTATATATATATCTCTACATACATCCATATTTTATATGGTCTTCTGGAGAACTGGCTTATTGTCATCTGATTATATGTGCTCTGTTTTGTTTTTTAATCAGGGTAGCTGACAAAGAGCTCCTGCTGGCAGTAGAAGCCTTTGCTCTATTCTCTTTGCTCCTTTTGTTACCATCATCAGTATTATCTTCAGTCTGGAGTTCTTTTGGCATGGTCTTGATGCTATGGTTGTATTTTGTGAATTAACTATAAATCTAGATAATACAGTCCATAAGTCCTTATAACCATGCTCTTATGAAGTGCAGTGTGCATCACGATACCCTGAAAGCAGCCGCTTCGGTCAGCCTCTGAGTGGGGTCACCACTCTTCCCTGAAGTTACTGGGCATCCTGCACTTGACCCTTGACCAGGTGATCCATGGAGATGCATGTGATGGCACCGTTGTCAGTCTTGTCTATATCGTATTTGTATATGTAACATACATTCTAACATTTTTTACAAAAGTAAATATAAAAGACTTTCTAATATTCGTATGTCTCATGGATAAACACACTCCACTTTGGAGACTGTAAGGGAAAGCAAATAAAGAGCCATTAAAAAGGTTAAAAGTAATGCTGAGTTTGCATTTTAAATAGGTGTACTGGGTAGGAGTGTGAAGCGGCTGTCTTTTCTCCTTCTGGACTATAAATTATCCAAGGATTCACCAATCTCTTCTTCTGCTTTGTATCCCTAGCCCTACCTTGAAATATAGTAGTACATGCCCAGCAAATATTTTTAAACTAAATTGGAATTCTCCTGAATTGGCAATTCTTCTTTGAAAATTAATTAATTTTTTGGCTGCACTGGTTCTTCCTTGCTGTGCACGGGCTTGCTCTGGTTGCCTCGAGTTGGGGCTACTCTTTAGTTGGGGTGTGCAGGCTTCTCACTGCGGTGGCTTCTCTTGTGGAGCACGGACTCTAGGTGCATGGGCTTCGGTAGTTGTAGCATGTGGGCTCAGTAGTTGTGGCTCGCAGACTTAAAGTTGCCTCATGAATATGGAATCTTCCTGGACCAGGGATTGAACCCATGTCCCCTACATTGCAAGGCAGGTTCTTAACCACTGGACTACCGCCGAAGCCCCTAAACTGGCAGTTCTTATCCAGAAGTCACCTTAGAATACTTAGTGGTGCTTTTGAAAAAACACTACATGGCAGTTTCAAGTGTTGGGGGTTGTTCCAAATACCAAATTCTAGTTAGGAGGAAGGAAGCAGATAAGCAAGCAGAAAATAGGACTGTGCCCTTCCCTTTAAGGAGACCCGGTGAATTCCTTAAATTACTTCCATCTTGGCCAGAACTTAGTCATGTGGTCACAGCTGCCAGAAAGACTGAGCAATAGAGTTTAAGATGGTGTTCATTTTTGTTCAGTCGCTAAGCCGTGTCTGATTCTTTGTGACCCCATGGACTACAGCACGCCAAGCTTTCCTGACCTGCACTATCTTCTGGAGTTTGCTCAAACTCAAGTCCACTGACTTGGTGATGCTATCCAACCGTCTCATCCTCTGCCGCCGCCGCCGCCTTTTGCCCTCAGTCTTTCCCAGCATCAGAGTCTTTTCCAACAAGTTGGCTCTTTGCAGCAGGTGGCCAAAGAATTGGAGCTTCAGCAACAGCTCTTCCGATGAATATTCAGGGCTGATTTCCTTTAGGATTGACTGATATTGTTAATTAACCATGTTTCAACATAAAATAAAAAAATTTTTTAAGAAGATGCAGGGCAGTGAGTTCAGTTAACAAAGTGGGTTTCTTACTAAGGAAGAAGAGGACACTAGATATTGGGAGAAATCATAGTACATGGACCTTGTTCATTTTTTAAGTCTTGAGGCAGTAGGTTGGAGCTGAAACTGGGCCTTCTGATAAAAAACCAAGCCAGCTCTACAGCTGCTCTAGGTACACTCGTCATAGTGGAGAATCTTAGCTCTAAGCAGGTTAGGAACAAAAGAGATCTTTAAAAAAAAGAAACCCTTCTCCTGGAGGGTGTGGTTGCAGTCAGGTTCCTAGTCTGTGTAACAATCTCACCATTTTATAGTGATGTCATTCCTGACGGGAGTCCAAGGGATGGTTTTATAACAAATGCTTTGCTGTGGTCCAGGCAGCTCTGCTTGCCCTCCTTTATCTGTCTGGCCCATCAGTGTAGTAACCCCATCTACCCAGAAATGTGAGACCTTCTGGCAGTCATGTATGGATGTGAAAGTTGGACCGTAAAGAAGACTGAGTGCTGAAGAATAGATGCTTTCAAACTGTGGTACTCTACAAGACTCTTAAGAGTCCCTTTGACTGCAATGAGATCAAACCAGTCAATCCTAAAGGTAGTCAACCCTTGTACATTCATTGGAAGGATTGATACTGAAGCTCCAATACTTTGGCCTCCTGATGCAAAGAGCTGACTCATTGGAAAAGACCTTGATGCTGGGAAAGATTGAGGGCAAAAGAAGAGGGCAGCAGAGGATGAGATGGTTGGATGGCACCACGACTCAGTGGACATGAGTTTGAGCAAACTCCGGGAGACAGTGAAGGACAGGGAAGCCTGGTGTGCTGTAGTCCATGGGGTTGCAACGAATTGGACATGACTGAGCAACTGAACAACTGCTTCTAAGACTGTTGATCGTGAATTGCTGTCAACAGTGTTACTGGGTGTTTTGGTTATTGGCAGTGCCATGGGTTGGAAAGCTTATGGGGTTCCAAGTTAAAAGATCTTGGTTTCAGTTTTTTATTCTTTTGCTAACCTTTGGCAAGTTACTTAAACTTTATCATCTTCAGTTTAAATATATATGCATTCCTCATAGTATTGTTAGGAAGATTTAATGAACTCTAACAGTGTGTAAAAGTGCCTTTTAAAAACTAAAATGTTATGCATGTACTTTATCAGTTGTTGACACAGTAACAGCCCTGTGTAAGCAGAACCATTGTTTACACAAATGCTTATGAAGTCCTTTTTTTTCTTTTTCTGGCTAGGTGAACTATTATACTGAAGTTAAGAATACACAGATTTTAAGAGACATTTTTGCTCACTTAAATGACTGGTTCTGGAATAAACTGTGAAAAATAATACTTCTTAATATTGGTTAAAGAGATTTTATGATAAAAGTCATTTTACATTTGGTCAGTCCCCATCTATTTCTCCTGGTACTGCACTCCTGAATTTTCTTCATTTTAAAATGCTATTTCAGCAGTTAACTGTTGAGCATGTCATAGGCAACCCATTCTGGGCACTTAGGGAATATAGTTATGAACAGGTATTTAATGGAGAATTTAAGAGACATGGTTAAAAGAATAGGCCTTTTAAAATTCCAGAACTTGTATTGAGTAGGTTGATTTGGAATTTTACCATTTTCATATAGCCAACAATGATTTTTGATATTACACTGAATTTGTTTGCAGTGCATTTAATACATGCCATTACATGGCAGTTTAACATCCTGTTCTGTAATTTACATGATACATAAAAACCTTCTGAAATTTTTAATACACTATAATCTAGAATAATTTGGAGATTATACATTGATGTGGTGCTTTTAGGAATGTAATTCTATAAGTGCTAACTTCTGAAATGTAAAATGTTCTTAGTTATGGAAAGTACTGGTTATTGTAGTTCCTTATGTGACTATTACAGTTTCAACTGACTCAGCTTTGCAATTGAAAGAGAAAATTACTATGAGATCTTACTTGTACCGAGTTATTTTAAATGCCAGAACTATTGACCAAGGGAGTGAAGTTCATGTGTATTGAATGTGCTGTTGGTGGCATACCATGCAGTGAATGGTACTTTTGTTTCAGAAGACATTTTTCTTTTTTGCTTCTTTTTTTTTTTAAAAAAAAACATGTAAAACCTCAACTTAGACATATTGTCATTTGTCTGTAGCATTATTCTCCCATTGGTTTTATTTTTATGAGAGGTTATTTTTAAAATCAATCTGACAAAAATAACTATCAAATATTCTGGGTTTATATTGATTCAAGTATCTTAAGCCCTTGCTTTTAAAACTCATCTATGTACTACATTGCTTGAGTGACTATTTACTGGGCTCTGTCCTACATGTAGGACTACACAGTTATTGCAGAATTCCTCCTTGATTTAAAATGTCTGAAGATACATTTGAGAGTAATGGATTTAACAGATGATTAGCAATTACCAAGCTCCACTGCAGTCATTTTACTTAGAGCTGTATCAGTAAGTCAACAAGCAGATAACACCCTCTCCTTCATTCCCAAGACAGAGCTGAAGGGCAAAGAAGTATAGAGGCAATTCCCAGCAGGGTTTCCTTTCCTGTTGGCTGGAGCCAGATTGAGGAACATGGTAGTGCCAGTAAGAATGGAGTATGTAACAGTGCCAGGAGCAAGCCATGGTCTCCTATAAGCAAAGGGAAAATGCAGGAACAGCTGCTTTGTGTTGGGTTGACCAGATTAGTGTGAATGAGGCTTTGGAGGGCCTTGGATCTGATCTCCTTTGAAATCTCAGGGTGTACTTTTCAGTGCTGTGTGTAAGGCACATGCTGGGACCTACTGGTTGAAGACCTCTTTGTTTCCTGTTCTCTCTAGTTCTTACGTGCACCAAGGCAAAAGGAGCCACTGAAAGAACACTCGGGTACACATACCTACCTGTCTGCCTCTGGACACATGTTGTTTAGTCTCTTAGCCGTGTCCAGCTCTTTTACGACCTCATGGACCATAGCCCACCAGGCTCCTCTGTGGGATTTCCCAGGCCAGAATACTGGAGTGGGTTGCCATTTCCTCCTCCAAGGGATCTTCCCGACCCAGGGGTCAAACCCGCATCTCCTGCATTGCAGGTGGATTCTTTGCTGCTGAGCCACTGGGGAAACCTGCGTCTGGACACATACATGCTGCTTTTTTCTCCTCCAGCTAAGGGTGAGATGTCTTGTCTTAGCGAAGGCCAATTGTACTCGTATGGATTAGATCCCATCCTTTTTTGCAAACTCAGAAACATTATTCTAGCAGTTCTCTCCTTTGACTCCTATATCATTAATTTCCCCTTTGTTGACTCTTCCCCATAGATGTAGAAACACGCTGGCATATATTTCATAATAAAGCCTTATTGACCCTCACCCCCTTTCAGCAATTGCCCCAATTCTCTCCTTTCCTTTCTAGCAGAAAGAATGGGCCATACTTGCCTTTTCCAAGTCTCCTCTCATTTCTTCTGACTCTTGTGAAGCCTTTGTCTTCAGCATTCTCTCACTGTTCTGCTAAACCTGTCCTTGTCAAGGTCACCATTGACTTCCTCATCATCAAATCCAGAGGGCTTTTCTTAGTCCTCATGTTGTTTGATCTGTCATCAGTGTTCAACATAATCACTTGTTCCCCCTTCTAGTACTTTGTTTAGGCTTCTAGAATTAGCACACACTCCTGAGTTTTCTTCAGTCAACCCCCCACCTTCCACCTTTTTTTGTGTTTCCTTTGCTGGTTCTTTCTTGTCTCTCCTATCAGAGGGAAATCTCAGTCCTTAGATTTCTTCCTTTGCCTGTCTCACTTTCTCCCTTAGTGATTCTATCTAGTTTTACAGTTTAAAACATAATCTATTTGCGAAGGACTCTCAGATTGTATCTCCAGCCTGGAATTTGTCCCTGAAGACCTGCTTCCCTGGTGGCTCAGTCGGTAAAGCGTCTGCCTGCAATGCAGGAGACCTAGGTTCGATCCCTGGGTCAGGAAGATCCCCTGGAGAAGGAAATGGCAACCCACTCCAGTACTCTTGCCTGGAAAATTCCATGGATGGAGGAGCCTGGTGGGCTACAGTCCATGGGGCGGCAAAGAGTTGGACACGACTGAGTGATTTCTTTCTTTCTTTCACTTATCTACATGACATCTGCACTTGAACGCCTGATGATACCTCCCACTTACCATGTATGAGTTCCTGCTTGTTCCAAGTCCTTCCTGTAGTCTTCCTGCATTGGGTCACGATGACTCTGTCTTTAACTATGGAGTCATCCTTGACTCTCTTCTCGAATCCTGTAGACCTGCCTTCAGAATATATGCAGAATCTGACTACTATTCATCACCTCCATTGCTATTATCCATCTCTTACTGGGATTGTCCCAGTAGCCTCTTGAAGATCTTTTTAATTCTAATTTGCCCTCCCCTCCAGGTCTCTTATTCAGCTTTTATCAGTCAAAGAGATTGTGTTAAGGTGTAAATCAAATAACATTACTCCTCTGCTCAAAGCTGTCCAATGGCTGCTCTTGTCAGTCAGAGTCAAAGCCAAAGTTCTTATATTAATCTGTAAGGTCTGTGGTCTTCCTGGGTAGCTCAGCTGATAAAGAATCCTCCTGCAATGCAGGAGACCCCGGTTCGATTCCTGGGGCAGGAAGATCCACTGGAGAAGGAATAGGCTACCCACTCCAGTGTTCTTGGGCGTCCCTGGTGGCTCAGATGGTAAAGAATCCACCTGCAATGCGGAGACCTGGGTTTGATCCCTGGGTTGGGAAGTTCCCCTGGAGAAGGGATAGGCTACCCACTCCAGTGTTCTTGCCTGGAGAATCCCCCTGGACAGAGGAGTCTGGTGGGCTACAGTCCATGGGGTCGCAAAGAGTCAGACACGACTGAGCAACTAAGCACAGCACAGCAGGCTCTGTGCAGTCCCCCTCCCCCCACACACCTTCCTTCCATATACTCCCTCATCTGAATCTCCTCCCATCAGACAAATCTGCTTGGCTACTGAGGCGTCTTTATTTTTAAATGTCTGTCTTAGTAAGAGGAAAACTGGGGCGGGCAGGGGAAGGGGGGGAAAAGGCTTGAGAAACAAGAAAATTTGTGCAGTTGGAGAGGCATTGGTGAGATGGCGTAGAAGCAGGGCGTGAGAGTCAATGAAAACCCTAATGTGTGCAAGGGCACTTTGTAAATCTATAAATCAAAGTGTGTGCCTACCATCCAGTCTTGAAGATGTGTTTCCATACTTGATCATGCCTGGGACATGAGATCAAATCTTATTTTTCCTGAACTGAGAGCATGATTCAGCCTAGCTGTGAACCTAGATAACCTCTGCTTGCGTTCACATGAGAGCGCTGTGCCTCCCACCTCCAGTAACGCTATCATCTTCTACAAGCAGAAGAGCCTTTGTTGTTGTTGTTCAGTTAAGTCTTGTCCGACTTGTGACCTCATGGACTGTAGCCCACCAGGCTCCTCTGTCCATGGGATTTCCCAGGCAAGAATATTGGAGTGAGTTGCCATTTCCTACTCGAGGGGATCTTCCCGATGCAGAGATAGAATCTGTGTCTTCTGCATAGGCAGGTGGATTTTTTTTTTTTTTTTAACCACTGAGCCTCTAAGGGAGGCCAGCAGAGCCCTTACCCAGCTGTAAAGGACCAGACCCACTTTTCAACAGCAATGTGGCAACAGCAGAGAAAAGTCAGCATATCATTGGTCCTCTAACCACAGAAATAAGTCTTAATGTAATTCTTTATCTAAGAGGTAAAATTAGATGTTTTTGGATTTAAGATGTATTTCAGTCTGAAGCCAGTATGTTCTGTTATAGCCATACATCCAGTAATAAGAAATGAGAAAGGCTGATGCTGAAAAAAGAAGATCTCAATAAAGGACAGAAATGGTAGGAACCTAACAGAAGCAGAAGATATTAAGAAGAGGTGGCAAGAATACACAGAAGAACTGTACAAAAAAGATCTTCATGACCCGCTCAATCACGATGGTGTGATCACTCACCTAAAGCCAGGATGTGAAGTCAAATGGGCCTTAGGAAGCATCACTACAAACAAAGCTAGTGGAGGTGATGGAATTCCAGTTGAGCTATTTCAAATCCTGAAAGATGATGCTGTGGAAGTGCTGCACTCAATATGTCAGCAAATTTGGAAAACTCAGCAGTGGCCACAGGACTGGAAGAGGTCAGTTTTCATTCCAATCCCAAAGAAAGGCAATGCCAAAGAATGCTCAAACTACGGCACAGTTGCACTCATCTCATATTCTAGTGAAGTAATGCTCAAAATTCTCCAAGCCAGGCTTCAGCAATACGTGAACCGTGAACTTCCAGATGTTCAAGCTGGTTTTAGAAAAGGCAGAGGAACCAGAGATCAAATTGCCAGTATCTGCTGGATCATGGAAAAAGCAAGAGAGTACCAGAAAAACATCTATTTCTGCTTTCTTGACTATGCCAAAGCCTTTGACTGTGTGGATCACAAGAAACTGTGGAAAATTCTGAAAGAGATGGGAATACCAGACCACCTGACCTGCCTCTTGAGAAACCTGTATACAGGTCAGGAAGCAACAGTTAGAACTGGACATGGAACAACAGACTGTTTCCAAACAGGAAAGGGAGTACGTCAAGGCTGTATATTGTCACCCTGTTTATTTAACTTATATGCAGAGTACATCATAGAAATGCTGGGCTGGAGGAAGCACAGGCTGGAATCAAGATTGCCAGGAGAAATATCAATAACCTCAGATATGCAGATGACACCATCCTTATGGCAGAAAGTGAAGAACTAAAGAGCCTCTTGATGAAAGTGAAAGTGGAGAGTGAAAAAGTTGGCTTAAAGCTCAACATTCAGAAAACCAAGATCATGGCATCTGGTCCCATCACTTCATGGCAAATGGGAACCAGTGGAAACAGTGGCTGACTTTATTTTTGGGGCTCCAAAATCACTGCAGATGGTGATTGCAGCCATGAACTTAAAAGACACTTACTCCTTGGAAGGAAAGTTATGACCAACCCAGACAGCATATTGCAAAGCAGAGACATTACTTTGTCAACAAAGGGCTGTCTAGTCAAGGCTATGGTTTTTCCAGTGGTCATGTATGGATGTGAGAGTTGGACTGTGAAGAAGGCTGAGCACCGAAGAATTGGTGCTTTTGAACTGTGGTGTTGGAGAAGACTCTTGAGAGTCCCTTGGACTGCAAGGAGATCTAACCAGTCCATCCTAGAGGAAAGCAGTCGTGAGTATTCATTGGAAGGACTGATGCTGAAGCTGAAACTCCAATACTTTGGCCTCCTGATGTGAAGAGCTGACTCATTTGAAAAGACCCTGATGCTGGGAAAAATTGAGGGCAGGAGTAGAAGGGGATGACAGAGGATGAAATGGTTGGATGGCATCACCAACTCGATGGACATGGGTTTGGGTGAATTCTGGGAGTTGATGATGGACAGGGAGGCCTGGCGTGCTGAGATTCATGGGGTCGCAAAGAGTTGGACACAACTGAGTGACTGAACTGACTGACTGATGCTGTTAATTGACTGGAGTGTAGCTGGTTGAAAGAGCTTTACTAGATTGATCAACAGGGCCAGTATGTCACCTAACCTGTAATTGGATAATTGGACATGGTGTTCTCTGAATACTAATCATTTACTCCCACTTAGTGGTGTGTCTTGCCAGATTTAATCATTGCCTCTGCCTGACTTAACCTCTTGGGAACATAAAATAGCAGGGTGCTTTATAGAAGGAGAAGAAGAAGAGAAGTCGCTCAGTCGTGTCCGACTCTTTGCAGCCCCATGGACTGTAGCCCACCAGGCTCCTCGGTCCATGGGATTTTCCAGGTGTGAATACTGGAGTGGGTTGCCATTTCCTTCTCCAGGGGATCTTCCTGACCCAGGTATCGAACCCAGGTCTCCCGCATTGTAGGCAGACACTTTACCGTCCAAGCTACCAGGGAAGCCATAGAAGGAGAAAGTTGATAAAACGTACATTCACTGGCCAGCACCAGGCTTTTTAAAACTCTGAATTCTTTTGTTGGCATCCATTCACTGATGGAGTGAAGAACACTTTGCAAGTATTCATTGTGAATTTCTTCTGCCAGCATGAAATTGAGTAAGATGAAAGGGGGATTGTGTTAAAGTGATTCTGGAGATTATTGGAAAGGCTTGAACGTGCATTAGTCTGAAGGAGCTATAGACGCAGAGCGATGTGTCTACTAATAGTTAATAATAATGTGTAACTATTAAATGTGATGATTCAGTCCTTAAATGTTTCTAATAAAAAGTTTGACATTTATGTTTACTTGGTTTTATGTTGATTTCTGTTGTGGCAAAGTGGCTGAGGGCGTGAATTTTATATGAAATTTGAAAAAGAAAATGTCCGTATGCTGGAAATGGTCTAATTATAAGCACATGTTGGGTTTTACTAATTTTGTGAAGTTATCTGTTGTTTGAACAGTAATAGGGTAGTTGTCCTTTGAGTCATCCGTGTGCGAGTACTGATACACATGAAGGTGAAGAGCAGCACTTAGCACTGCAGAGAGGACTGCATGCGGGTACTGTTTCTCTCACACCACAGTTGCTAAACTAGCAAATGAGAGTTTGGAGACAGACTTGGAAAGTAAGATGAGGTTTTTATGAAGTTACGCTCTGCATAGCTTGAGGAGTAGTTTACACTATCCCTGCAGTGTTTCTGAAATACTGAGACGACAGCGGGCTTAGAATTGGGTTGTTCCAGCTGACTGTTCCAGCTGATGGATCTGATGGACCAAAAAGCATCCATGCCAGGAAAGTATGTGCTTAGGTGGTGCTTTGCAGCTCTTCACTAGCACAGTTTCTATGCTACGCACACCTGCTCTCTCAGCTGCATCACTTTTCCGGGTGGGGAGGTGTTGCCATTCAGCAGGAAGTTTGAGAGTAACATGCCTTCAGTATCGCAGACCCCGTTAGACTTGAAACTAATACACGTGTCCTCAGATCAGCTGACAGATAACAGCAAGGTGAGGTCCAGTCTGTCATCAGAGCCTCTGCTCCCGCTTTTGTTTCCACCCCCTTTCCCTCCTTCTCTGAGAACAGATGTTGAGGCAGCAGGATACAGGGATGCTTACTTTTCATGGATAAAAAGATCAGGATTTCGAGTACAATCTTGTTGGGAGAACTTGATATTTTGGAGCCTCAATCATTTATTTTGCCCCTTTTCTGAAATCTAGGGATTGAGTTTAGGTATTTAAACTTAACATATATGTTTTATAGCAGTGAAACCAATTTTTTTTTCAGTAACTGTAGTAGTTACCCGCTTTATCCTTGGGCAAGGGTTTATCCTTTATCCAAGACCCCCAGTGGATGCCTGAAACTGGATTTCCTGAACAATATGTATATGTACTGTTTTTTCCTATACATATGATTACATACATAATCATATACCTGTGATTAAGCTTAACTTATAAAGTAGGCACCATAAAAGACTAACAATAAAATTAATAAACTAGAATTTACATATTTTTTACCCAAAAGAGGTAACTTAGTTGATTCTTATGTAGAACAGTTGGAGAAGGAAATGGCAACCCACTCCAGTATCCTTGCCTGGAAAATCTCATGGACAGAGGAGCCTGGTGGGCTGCAGTCATGGGGTCGCAGAGTCAGGCACGACTGAGTGACTAACACTTTTTAAAACACTATGTAGAACAGTACAGTGTCAACAGCGCATTTGCATTTTGATACTTGAGCAGCTAAAAAAAAAAAAAACAAACCTAAGCTTAATGAAAGAGGAGTGGATGGGGTGAAAGAGTTTGAATCTGCATTGGCGTATTTTGGATTCTACAGCAGTGCTGATGTTTTTCCATCTAAAGAAGTGTTCATTTTGAATATTATGATGAATTCTGTAGTCCTTGTTTATAGATAAATGAATTGTCTGACTGGTTAAGTGGAGGAAAAACAGCTTTTTTTTTTTTTAAGGTTGATTTCAGCTATACCAAGAGTATTTCCTCCTTGGATATAAAATTTTAGATTCTAGGAACATTTGCATGTATTTTTCAGTTTCTTAAAAATTATAATTATATACCTATTTAATTTTTTCCTGTTTTCTGGGTCTTCTCTGCACATTATTGCTTACCACTTATTGCTGTTTATATTTCATTATTGTAATTCTAATAATAAGCACGTTCCTATAATGATAATAAATACTAAGGTACCCGAGGACTGGAGCTGTTCCCAAAATAATGAGGGTTTAATGCTGTTTTTATTACACACTTAGCATTTTATGGTAGGGCTATGTTGTAAGTCATATCCGGGATTCTTGGCGCATTGTCCCTATACGTGTGACTGTGGAGTCAGAATGTGGAGGAAGATGCTGTGTCCTTGGGCACCACAGAAGGAGACTGAGAGAAAGGCCAGGAAGTGGGAGTGGAGTTCAGCAGATCGCAGCTGGGAGCCCTGGGGAGAGGTCACCAGGGTGAAGACCCAGGGGCAGGCGTTTTGACTGGAGAGGGGTTCAGAGGTCACCTCATCTCATGCTCCTCGAACTGTTGGAACAGTCCCTGGCTTTGGGCCTGGAGGGGAAAGTCCAAGAGGCTCCCCATCCGGACCCAACGTCCTATGCACTGCTGCTTCCTGAAACATTGGATTTCATGCATTGAGATTTGAGAAATAGGTTGTGCTGTTGAATTTTTTTCTTTTTTTTTTTTGAAGACCACTGAGTTGAAGCCACCGATGAGACTCTTCCCTGGCAGTAGAATCCTGATTTTATAGGTGAAGAAACAGGCATAAGAGAAATCTGAGATTAGGTGGATCCCAGCTCTTCCAACTAAAGACCCACGTGGCCCCTAGAAGTTGAGGGAGTTGATGGAGTAGCTGTGATTTTCAGAGTTTTCATACAAGAGTGGATGAAACTGTTCATACCGAATCTGGTACCTGCTATTTTATATGAGAATTAGACTACTTAAACTTTAGAAGGCTTTAATTAACTTCAAATTCAGAAGCTCTTGAATTAGATAGGAAGAACAGATTATATCATCAAAGGAGTATGACTTTGCCTTCTCTATAATCTTTTATTTATTTATATTTGTTCACTAAACTCAAGGTAAAATATGGAACCAGAATCAAAATCTGGATTGGAAAATGGTAATTAAAACATCATTACCTAGCCTCTTGTTTCTCTTTATTTGATATACCAGCTCTTTTGAGAGTAAACCGGAGGATTATGTCTTAATCTTTGATGTGGTTCACATTTTAATATTTACAACAGTTTTAATTCTTTATTTTGTTCAAAAGCTGGCTTAATTTGATTAATGTTGAATGAAATACTCTCTATTTAAAATAATTTTTTTATATGATTTTCAAATTGACTGATGTCTTTCTACTAGGGTCCTGATAATTTGGGCTGAATTTGTTTGCTTTTTCTTAATCTATTTGCATTGGCTGGAGGTGTTTTGAAAAAAGTCCCCATGGGAAGAACAAAATTAGCTTAGTAATTTTGCTCATTCAAGCGTGCATATGTAGCACCACCGTCTTCATTCCTGATGTTGCAATTGAACTGGGTCTAAAAGCGAGTTATTTTCACATCCTTTTGAGTAAGTCTGTCTCTCCTGTCACTCTGAAGTCTTTTTTGTATTATCTGTTTTCTTCTAGGTGAGGAATTTTAAATTGGAACAGGAACAAGAAAAAAACAAAATTTTATCAGAAGCGCTGGCGACTCTAGCCACTGAACACCACGAATTAGAGCAGTCTCTGGTTAAAGGTTCCCCGCCTCTGAGCATCTTTAGTGAGGACGAGTTCTATGATGCACTGTCAGGTAATTCTAGAACCCCGCCATCTGGGGCTTTGGTAATTCACAGTTGACCACCTAAATGTCGTCTTAGGGTAGATGGCACTTTGAGTTCCCTGGAGTAAACAGATGGAAATGTATTGCTACAGCTCCCCAATGACCTACTTTTTGTGTGATGTTTTTAAGGCAGGAGCCCGAAAGTTTGAAACAGAAGTCATCACTGAGTCTGCCTTTTTGACCAGCCTGTGCTAGGGCCAGAGGGCTGCGAATCTGGTTTATTGTTTTATTCTGTTAAATACCTCCTGGTACAAGGTGCTTATTACCTGTTAAAGGACAGAGAGGTGGATAGTTTATATCTCAGAGAGGTCTAAGAGTAAAGGACACAGATAAGAAGAATTGGTTACAATATGGTATGCTGTGTGCCAAAGGGAGAGGTGAGGCCACGGTGTACCCGGAACAGAGAAAAGGAAGAACCTCACTTGGCCTCAGAGCAGTGCAGCACACTGGCAGCGGGCAGGGGCTTCAGAGCCAGATCCTCTGAATTGAAATCCTGCTTCTGACACTGGTGTGACCTTGGGCAAGTCCCATGACCTCTCTGGACCTCAGGTTTTACATGTTTAAAATGGGGATAATTACAGTTTCCATTGCAGTGGGTTGAGTCGGGATTAAATGAATTCGTATGTTCAGTAGTGCCTGACAGGTACCAGATATTCAAAAAATGAGCGATGTATGTGGAGGGGTGAGAATGACTTTCAAGAGGAGGTACTGCTGAGTAGTTTTGACTTTTTATGAATTTCCTTTAGAATTTGAGGTGGATGTGGGCGGACTCATGGAAGGAATCATGGAGGGGATGGCTGGAGATGATTGAGACTGAGAACAATTCTTTTATGTTAGGAAATTAAGTGCTTATGTAGTAGATGAACATGTACAATTTCTGGGTCTCACAGAACTTGATGGTGGAAGCAGGAGATCTCAGTGGGTTTGGAGTTAAAGGGTCACATTTGTAATAGGAAACTAAAGGAAGCACAGTGAGAGGTCACAGAAGTGGGAACTACAGAAAGTTTGGTTAGGGAAGTTAAAGTGCTGTGATGATATAGGACAAGGAAAATGATGTTGGCGGACTTAATAGAGAAGAGGTGCATTACAGAAGATCAGCAGAGCACACGGGAACATTAATTTTAGAAGTGTGACATGATCAAAAGATGGGGGAAAGCTAATTCTAACAACCAGATTGGAGAATATTAGAGAAAGGATTGTAATGACTACGATGATGGCTATTAGATGGGGGTATTTGTGAAAATAGTGATTCAAATTGGGAAGAGAAAGTAGAAATCAGATTTGAAAGCAGTGGAATGAGTGGCGGGGTTAAAGGAGGCTTTTAGCCTGATTGGGGGAAGGGGGAGAGGTCACTAAGGCTGCTGACATGTCTTCCCGTCTGTCCTCTGCCACATCCTGTCCCGTTATTCCCTGTCCTTCTGTTCGGACATCCAGAAAGAGATGTGAATGTAAAAGAACCTAGATGCTTCATCTGCTCATCATTGATAATCTTTTTTTTAATATATATATATTTTATTGAAATATAGTTGACTTACAATGTTTCAGTTGCACAGTTAAGTGATTCAGTTATACATATACACATATATTATTTTTGAAATTATTTTCCTATGGGTTATCACAAGATATTGACTGTAGTTCCTTCTGCTATACAGTAAACCTTGTTGTTTGTTGCATTCGTCATTGATGTCTTTAAAAAAAATTTAGTTTTTAAGAAAAAACTTGTTATAAACAGTTTAAGAGAGAAGTACTTATAGTCTCCAGTGAAATTTTCCCTTCATCCCTCATCCTGATTGCACACTGCTCAGGGGTTCTTGTTAACAGCTTGATACATTCTCTTGCAGACCTTTTTAAAGAATCCCATGTATATGTGCCTGTGTATCTATGCTGCTGTTTTTTTTTTAAATCATGAGTGGAAGTAGCTGTGTAATTGTCCTGGGTCTGCTTTTCATGTCACAATGTATCTTGGAAATATACACCAGTATATTTCCCACCAGCACTACAACTCTAGCTCATTCTTGTTAAAGGTTCCATGAAAGTCAGTGATACGGTTGAGCAGAATTTTCTGTCATTCTCTGCTTGATAGACACTTAGGGGCTTCTTTCATCTTTCTGCTTCTCGGGTGTATTTTAACATTTATTTCCATAGTCGTCTCCTCGGGGAGAAGGAGATAAAAAGAACTACAGTCTCTCGGTCAGGATTGGAAAATGAATTTCCTCTCAAGTGCCAGTTCAGGTCTGTTTGCAGTACCTGCCTCTTGCTGGGTTGCTGTGTTGAGAAGGATCCCGGCGCGGAGTCAGTGCCCCGCTGAGTCAGCGCGCTCCACGTGGCTGGAGGAGATGAGGGAGAGGGACTGTTGCCCTGAGTGACCCACCTGAGTTTTACTACATTTGCCTGAACGTAGTAACCTTTCTTGGGCCACTCCTACTTCCTGCCGCAAATCTTGGGAATCCCTTGGTGCAATGTAGAACTCTATTAGAATTACGAGTCGGCTACCCAGGGTTGGAAGTCTTGCCCTGCTGGTGACCCAGCCACGTAATTCATGGAGATCATAAAAGCCGTCATTTGGGAATGACTTCATCTTCTCACTGTAATCTACACATTAACCTTCATTCCCACTTCCTCTTTCTCTTCTGTTACGAAAGAAGTGTTCCCTTTTAATTAAGGCCATTTCCTCCTGATTCATTCTGGTACCCATCTCCTCGTGTCTCCTCCAGAACTTTGGTTTAGTTATTTTTTCACCTACAGTTTCTTTTTTTTTTTCCCCCTCTATTTTTTTCTTCAAGTTTTATTGAAATAATTGACCTACAGCCCCGTCAGTTTAAGGTGTGCAGCATAATGATGGGGCTTAAATCATGAAATGTTTATCACAAGTTTAGGGGAACATCCATCATCTCATAAGGTACAAAATTAAAGAGATAGAAAAAAAGTTTTTTCCTTGTGATGAGACTTCTAAGGATTTACTCTTAACTTCATGTATAACATACAGCGGTGTTCATTTTATTTATCCTGATCTATGTCACATCCTTAGTACTTAGTTATCTTATAACCAGAAGTTTGTACCTCTTGAACCTCCTTTCATCTATTTTCCCTTCCCTTTCTCTGCACCTCCAGTAACCAAAAATCTGAGCTTTTTCTGTGGGTTTATGAGCTTATTTGCTCTTGAAGTATGATTGACCCATACCACTGTGTTAGTTCCTGTTGCCCACCCAGGGACACCCTTCCCTGCTATTTGGGCTTCCCTGGTGGGTCTGACAGTAAAGAATATGCCCACAATGTGGGAGACCCAGGTTCGATCCGTGGGTTAGGAAGATCCCCTGGAGAAAGGAATGGCAACCCACTCCAGAATTCTTGCCTGGGAAATCCCATGGACAGAGGAGCCTGGCAGTCTACTGTCCTTGGAGTCGCAGAGAATTGGACATGACTGAGCGACTAACACTTACTTACACAACATAGGGATTCGATATTTCTGCACATTTTAAAATGGTCAGCTTAAGTCTAGACATGTGAAAGTTTGTACCTCTTCATCTCCTTCACCTGTTTCTTTGAATATCACATTATCTTAAATACTAACTTAGAATTCCTATAATAGTTTCCCATTGCTGTCAGAAGAAATTAGCATAAATGTAGTGGCTTAATGCAGATTTATTCTCTCAGCTCTGGAGGTCAGAAGTCCTGTAATCAAGGTGTTGGCAGGTCTGTGTTCCCCTAGAGGCTGTAGAGAGAATCTGCCTCCTTGCATTTCCAGCTTCTAGAGACCACCTGCATTCCTTGGCACGAGGCCCCATCCTCCCATCTTCAAAGCCAGCAAGTTGACTTCTTCCAATCTCTCTGACCTTCCTCCCTTCCTTTTATAAAGACCATAGCAATCAAAACGGACCCATCCAGATAACCCAGGACAACCTCCCCAAGTCAAGGTCCTTAACTCAGTCACACCTGCAGAGTCCTTTTACAATGGAAGGTGACCCATCCACAGGTTCCAGAGACTAGGAGGGACAGTTGTTCTGACTACCACAGTTCCGGAATTTGTTTCTCCAGCCCTGACCTCTTGTGAGATATGTATATACACTCAGTTGTTAGCTGGATAAATAAAAGATGGATTCTTGATCTTCCTCCTAGGTCCTTTTCCTCCTTGAATTTGCTTAATTTTAGTAAATGGTTCCTCTTTCATCCCCTAAAGTTGTAAATCTGGGAGATTCATGGCATTCACATGCCCCCTCCAAGAAACACAGGCCAGGACCCATCCATTATGCCCTTCCATCATACCTTCAATCCATCTGTGTTCTGTTATTGCAAGGTGATCATTAAAGGTGTAGGTGCTGCTGCTGGAAGACTGTTGATAAATGGTGGTTCTACCAATTCCTGTAGCCTTTGGAAAATGACTTCACTTTCCTGTGCTTCATTTCTTCATCTGCAAGTGGGTCATAGGATTATCGGAGGGAATAAACAGCTCATGTGTGTACTGTAAGCAGTGCCTGGCACCCTGAGGGGCTCCCCGCCGTCACTCGCAGCATCATCACCTGCGCTGCACCTGCTCTTGTCCAGCCTCTTAACTGATGGCTGTGCTTCCCGCCTTGCCCTCTTGACTTTCACTCTGTACATACCACCCACACTGATGCTTTATAGACTGTCACGGCATCATGTTCCCCTGCCGGGAATCCTTCAGTGGCTCTTCACTGCACCTGGAATAAAATCCAGACTCCCTAACGGGCCTTCCAGGCTCCCGACGTGACCCCCACCCTGCCCGTCCCTTGTTCGTTCCAGCCGCACCGGGCATCTTCCATCCTCACCACGCACCCGTGACAGAGGCTGTTGGGTGGGAGGTAAATGAAAACAGGAACAAGTATACAAACCTGCATTTCACGTAATTTCTGAATCAGAATGATAGATTAAATCAAGCCTACCTTAATGTTTAAAAGAAATGAGAAAAGCGTTTTTAAAGCTGCTACTTTTAAAATACTTCTAAATAATTTTCAGTAAATGCTTAGTTTGCTTTTTAAAAGTCAGTCACAGCTTGTTACTTCCTTTAAAATTAAATCCATGTGACTTCCTGTTTTCCCTTTAAATTTTTTCAGATAAGCAGGGTCAGTGAAAATGTAATACAGTAGGTGAGACAAACCTTGATATAAGCCTACAGGGTATTTTTTCCAACCCCATGTGGGTCTTTTAATTATTTAAATTTTTTTCCAGTATGCTCAGTGACTTAAAATTTCAGCAGATCCCATACGGCAAACATTCTTTCTCACAAATTGGGTTGAATTCCATTCTATAACAGATGAGAAGGCGTTAAACCTAATGAAGCATCACATCCTGTCTTCATTGTGTGTCTGTCTGTAAGGAATGAAATGGTTGAGTGAAATTTCTGATATTACTACCTGTAAGTGAACACTTCTGGGAAGAGGGCTAACATTCATATGTATTAAAGGATTTAATGAGAAACTAGAGAGTAGTTCTGTAGAAAAATTCTGTTCTGCAAGTAGAATACAGAAATTATACTATGTAGTAGGTTCCACTTTAGGGAAGAATGAAGCAGCTCCTTCTCCATGTTCCTGCTTTCTGCTCTTTCCATTTCACTCCCTTCTCCTGCCAAAACTCTCAAATGTCTCTAAATGATCAATATCTCCTCTTCTGGGTAGCTTTTCCCACCCACTCAGGCACGGTTAGTGTTTCATCTTTCGTGTTTCTTCCCTTTACATTTCTTTCAGGGCCCTTTGGCTGTATTGTGCCCGTCTCTTTTCAGTGCTAGTACTTGTGTGCTCAGTCGCTTCAGTCATATCTGACTCTTTGCAACCCTGTGGACCATAGCCTGCCAGGCTCCTCTGTCCATGGGATTCTCCAGGCAAGAATACGGGAGTGGGTTGCCATGCCCTCCTCCAGGGAATCTTCCCAACCTAGGGATCAAACCCGAGTCTCGAATGTCTCCTGCATTGGCAGGCAGGTTCTTTACCACTAGCACCACCTGGGGAGCCCATCTGATGGGAGAGACCCTGTCTATTTATATTTCTGAAGTACTTAGCATAGACTAAATTGCTCTCTAAACGTTTATTAAGTGCAGGTTGTTGAACAAATGTCATTGATATTTCTGTCCTCCCTAAAAATATATTGGTTTTCAATCAAGAGCACAAAAGAATCCATAACACTTGCTAATTTCATGCAGCCTGCATGCTCCACTTTGGATACTGTGTGGAACAGGAAGGGTAGGTGACAGAGGGCGTGAACTGGGATGAGATGTTATTTAAAAGGTAAAATCTGTTCTCCAGGAATTTACCATCATGTGGGAGCTAAGAGACTGGCTCTTAGAGAGAGGGGTGAATGAAAAAGTAGCTAAGGGGGAAAAAATTTAAGGTGCTTGACCTTATGAATCGCTAGTGAAGGCGTTATTTTTGAAATGTTTCTTAACTAGTTAAATAACTTCATGGCTCTTGCTCTTTAGTACTGGTCTGAGATAGCAGTTGCACAAAAATTTCTGCCTTTTGAGTTTTAAAACTTCAAAATTTATTGTTTTTCTTACTGTCTGTTCGCTTTCCTTTTTAGAAACATGTTGAGATCAGTTGTGCAAAAAAGGCTTTCTTACTTAAACTGTTAATGCTATTTTGGTCAAATTGCGCATGAATAATGCATCCAAATCCTATAGTGTAGATTGGCAAAACCAGTGGAAAGTTAGGTTATGAAATCAAAGCTAGCTTTAGCATGTCTCAGCAGTTGCAGGGGTGGGTGCTCATGTCTTTTTAAATCAGAGCTTGAAGAGTGGAAAGTGGTAACATAATGACTTTGATTTTGTCTGGAGGAGAGTAACATAGGAAGTTATGACCCATGTGAAATAAGGTTTAATCCAACAACTACAACTGGTAATAGCTGAGAAAAGTAATGACATCTGCTGGGAGTTTCACATAGAAGATGCAGGGTTTGATCAAAGTGATCAGGAGTGTTGGCAGGAAGGCTGATAACCATGTGTTCTGTTCTTTATGTTCCTAAGCCCATTGTCCTCTCCTGCATTTTAGGTGTTTTTTAATTTATTTATTTTTACTTATTTCGGTTTTTTTTTTCCAGCTCTTCTGGGTCTTCCTTGCTGTGTGTGGTCTTTCTCTAGTTGTGGCTAGCCAGGGCTACTCTTCACTGTGGTGGTGTCTCTCGTTGTAGAGCACAGGCTCTGGGTGCATGGGCTTTAGTACTTACGGCACATGGGGCACGGGCTCAGTCACTCTGTGGCGTGTGGGATCCTCTCGGACCACAGATCAAACCCATGTCTAACTGCGTTGGCAGGCAGGTTCTTATCCACTGTACCACCAGGGAAGTCCTGTGGTTTAGTTCTGAAATACCTGGACATTTCCTGCCTGGGCCATTTCTGTGAGTCTTTACTGTGGTCTGGACCTGCCCAGGACTTGAAGAGCTCACTCACTTCTGTATTCCTAGCACTTTTTTCTCTTGTCCTTATTTATTTATTTATTGAATGATTAGCCATACTGCCTTGTTCTTGCCTTGTTTCTTGTTATATAACTTTTTGTGCATTTCTTTCTTGTCTTTCCCCAAGCCTGCATTTCCCTCAAGGACAGAGATCTTATCATGTGAACTTGTGTATTTCCTCTGTTGCCCAGGACAGAACACGTTCATTGGTTGGTCTGATGTGCAGCAAATTGAGTACCACAGACTGTGACTGTTATTAAACACCTTTTGTATGTAATATGGTACAACATTCTGTGGAAAATCTTAAGTAGTGCCAAGGGCTCTTAATCTCACTTTGTGCTTATAGCATTAAAAATTATCCAGCAGCTTACTCATGATGTGTGTATGTTGTAGGTAAAACACTGGTGAATGTAATTTATCCTCTGTGTGTGCGTGCATGCTCAATTGTGCCTGACTGTTTGTGACCTGTAGCCTGTCAGGCTCCTCTGCCCGTGGACTTCTCCAGGCAAGAATGCTGGAGTGGGTTGCCATTTCCTACTCCAGAGAATCTTACCCAGCCAGGGATCGAACCTAGCACTTCAACCTTCATCAGGATATTAGTACAGCTCCTTATCTCTCCCAGGTAATCAGTTACTCCTAGTCCCCATCAGCTGTCTTAATCTTTCAAAAATGCTGTGTCCTATACAAATACCTTTGACCTGCATCACTTTGCTCTTCTAGTATTCTCTCTCGAACAGCCTCTATTTATGTTTGTTCTCATGATTTCCCAGCAGCCGCTCTTGACCAGGTCACCACTGTCGCGTGCTCAGCTGCCTAGTTGCATGGTCCTGTCTCAGTTTGCATCTTTGTCGGCCTTTTACTAGCACTTCAAGTTGCTGATGCTCCCTTCCTTCGTGGAATGCTTTCTTTACTTGGTTTCCAGAATACCACTCTCATTTGATTTTATTTCTCAGTTTCTTTTGCTGATGTTCTTGCATCCTTCTCACTTCTGGTAGTAGAGTGTCTTAGAGTGCAGTCATTCTTTTCTTTTCTGCATTTACCCTCAAGATCAGAGGTCCCCAGTCACCTGGTCACATACCAGTATTGGTCTGTGGCCTGTTAGGAACCAGACCACACACCAGGAGGTGAGCAATGGGCTAGTGAGTGAAGGTTCATTTGTATTTACATCTGCTCCCCATTGCTTGCATGACCGCTTGAGATCGCAAATGATGGTGGCCTTAAAGATACGTTTGAGACAATTTCAGATCTCCATGCATTCTGAATTACAGTCAAGGTAGAATATCCTAAGATTGCTGCAAAAGCACTGAAAAGCCTGCTTCCATTTCCAAGATTCTCTGTTTGTGAAGCAAGGTTTTCTTCAGTACAGCAATCAAAAAGTTCACACAGTAGATCAAACATAAGCAGTGCACTCTGGGTGTCACTGTCTCCCATCACTCTCGGTCTAGGTGCAGGTAAACAAGCTCAGATCTCCCACTGATTCTGCATTATGGTGAGTTGTATAATTATTTCATTCTATATCCCAGTTTAATAATAATAATAGAAATAAATTGCACGATAAATGTAATGCACTTGAATCGTCCCAAAACCATCCCCCACCATCCAGTCTGTGGAAAAATTCTCTTCCGCAAAACCAGTCCCTGGTGCCAGAAAGGTTGGGTTGGGCTGCTCTAGTGCCCTTGTGCTCAGAGTGTGGTCTGAGTAGCGTTAGCTTCATGTGGGAGCTTGTCGGAATTGCAGAACCAGAGGTCCCAACCCAGACTTAGTGAATAAGAATTGGCAGTTTTCTTCAAATCTGTAGGGATCGTCCAGACATTAAAGCTTGAACAGCTTGCCTTGCGTGACGTCACCTAGTCCCACACCTGCGAATATTGCCCAAATTTGGATAAATCTGTCAGTTTGTGTCTGTAGACGCAGTCTTGTCTCTGAATTTCAGACTCCTGTCTAATTATCTACTTGGCACGTTCACTTAAGTGAGATCGCCTAAGTGTCTTAAAATGTCCAGAAGAAAATTCTTCACTACTGCTCACAAGCCTGCCCCTCCTGCATATTTTGGTGGATGAAGGATGCGTCTTTACAGTTGCTTCAGCTGAGGTTGAGAACCTTTGAATTATCTGTCATAGACTGTGGGTTGTTTTGTTTTGTTTTGTTTTGTTTAATTTAATTGTTCTTTGATTTCTTTTTTTTCGGGGGTCCAGAGGAAAGGTGTCGTATCCCATGTTCAGTCCGTCAACACATTCTGTCAGCTCTTCCTACCACATTTAGCAGAATCTGACCCCTTATCATCATTCCACTCCCACCACCCAGATCCCCGTCATCTCTCACCTGGATTGTGACAGGGGCTTTCTGACTGGTCTCTCTGCTTGCACAGCAATATTTCAAGCCCAGTGTTCAGAGTGACCGTTTCCAAATGTGAGTCTCTTCAGGTCAGTTCTCTACACAGGACCCTATAATGGCTTTGCTTCCAGCTGGAATAAAAGCCAGAAGCCCTCCATCTGGCTGCCTGCCGCCTTCTGAGGTGTGCCCACCGCCTTCTGAGGTCTGCCCTGTCTTCCTCAGTCCCTTCCTTCCATCACTGACCTCAGCTGTCCCTGCTCTTGCCAGGCGTGTCCCCCCAGGCCTTCGCTTCCCCTTGCCTGGAGCTCTCTCATCCCAAACATCTGCAGGGTTTACCCCTCCATTCCATTCCTTTTTCTGCTCAGAAAGACCCTCACTGTATCATTTTCTCTCCTTTTTCTCTTGCCTTAAAAAAAAAAACTTTCACACATATTGTTCATTTGTTCCTGGACTCCTACAAGTAGAGTGTAAGCTCCTCTGTGAGGGAAGCGTTTTTCTTGGTGCCTGAGTAAAGAGTCAGTAAAGAGTTCTCCGGCAGGGTAAGATGGAGGTGGAGTATTCTTTGTGGAAGAAGCTAACGCACACGAAGGTAGAGAATTGTTTTCCAAGACATCGTGAAAATGCACTGTGGCCGAAGCAGGGGTTAAGTGTTCCAAATGCTGAGAAATGGTAATGAGGTGAAGCCACAAAGGTAATTCAGGACCAGCCTGTAATGAGTCTTGTGATAAGGTTCTGAAGAATTTGCTTTTTAATCTGTAAGTGATGGGGAGCAGCAAACAAGTATACTGATCATGTCAGGTTAGTATTTTATAAAGTTTCCTTTTTTAAAGTAAATATTGTGGATTTTTATAATATGCTTGCATTATACTAAGAATTGGAAATTAAGAGCAAATAAGGCATGATCCCAACTCAGGAGTTTACAGTCTGTTAGCAAGTGAGTATGTTGAGAGTTAAAATTGATTTGAGGTCCAGGTGTCCTTGATAAGAGATGACAAGAGTTTGCATGAAAGCAACTTAACTGAGATGGAAAGTTTCAGTTCCTCTCTTTATTGCTTTAATGAACACATATCCTAACCTTTGTTCCTCAGGGAACCTGCTTGACTTTGGACTAGATCAGATCCCCACTGTTGATGCCCTGTGCATCATCAGTTCAGTCACTCAGTCATGTCAGACTCTTTGCAACCCCATGGACTGCAGTACACCAGGCCTCCCTGTCCATTACCAACTCCCGGAGCTTACTCAAACTCATGTTCGTTGAGTTGGTGATGCCATCCAACCATCTCATCCTCTATTATTCCCTTCTCTTCCCGCCTTCAATTATTCCCAGCATCAGGGTCTTTTCCAATGAGTCAGTTCTTTGCATCAGATGGCCAGAGTATTGGAGTTTCAGTTTCAGCATCAGTCCTTCCAATGAATATTGAGGACTGATCTTTAGAATGGACTGGTTGGATCTCCTTGCAGTCCAGGGGACCCTCAAGAGTCTTCTCCAACACCACAGTTCAAAAGCATCAATTCTTCGGTGCTTAGTTTTCTTTATGGTCCGACTCTGACATCCGTATATGACTACTGGAAAAAACAAAGCTTTGACTAGACAGACCTTTGATGGCAAAGTAACATCTCTGCTTTTTAATATGCTGTCTAGGTTGGTCATAGCTTTTCTTCCAAGGAGCAAGCATCTTTTAATTTCATGGCTGCAGTCACCATCTGCAGTGATTTTGGAGCCCCCCAAAATAAAGTCTCTCACTGTTTCCATTGTTTCCCCATCTATTTGCCATGAGCTGATGGGACTAGTTGCCATGATCTTAGTTTTCTGAATGTTGAGTTTTAAGCCAACTTTTTCACTCTCCTTTTCACTTTCATCAAGAGGTTCTTTAGATCTTCTTCACTTTCTTTCATGAGGGTGGTGTCATCTGCATATCCGAGGTTAATGATATTTCTCCCAGCAATCTTGATTCCAGCTTCTGCTTCATCCAGTCTAGCATTTCTCATGATGTACTCTGCATATAAGTTAAATAAGCAGGGTAACAATATACAGCCTTGACGCACTCCTTTCCCGATTGGAACCAGTCTGTTGTTCCATGTCCAGTTCTGACTGTTCCTTCTTGACCTGCGTACAGATTTCTCAGGAGACCAGGTAAAGTGGTCTGGTATTCCCATCTCTTGAAGAATTTTCCACAGTTTGTTGTGATCCACACAGTCAAAGGCTTTGGCATAGTCAATAAAGCAGAAGCGAAGCGAAGTTGCTCAGTTGTGTCCGACTCTTTGCAACCCCATGGACTGTAGCCTACCAGGCTTCTCAGTCCATGGAATGTTCCAGGCAAGACTACTGGAGTGGGTTGCCATTTCCTTCTCCAGGGGATCTTCCCAACCCAGGGATTGAGCCTGAGTCTATCGCATTGCAGGCAGACGCTCTACCGTCTGAGCCACCAGGGAAGCCTCATATACCCTAAGTGTACTTGCTCAAACCTACCTCCCCAAATTCCTTGAAACTAGTCTGCACAAAGTAAAAGAGAGATAGGATCAAAGTTAACCCATGATTCATGTGTCATAAGACTAGATAAACAATGGATATTTATCAATAGGCCTGGGGTCATATCCTGATAAACATAATAGAATTTACCACTTTGTTCTGTTACAGAGATAATTAGCATATTCTTAGAAGTAGATGTTTTTCTGGAACTCTCTTGCTTTTTTGATCCAACGGTTGTTGCCAATTTGATCTCTGGTTCCCTCCCTTTTCTAAATCCAGCTTGAACATCTGCAAGTTCATGGTTCATGTACTTTTGAACCTTGGCTTGGAGAATTTTGAGCATTAGCTTGCTAGTGTGTGAGATGAGTGGAATTGTGGGGTAGTTCGAGCATTCTTTGGCATTGCCTTTCTTTGGGATTGGAATGAAAACTGACCTTTTCCAGTCCTGTGGCCACTGCTGAGTTTTCCATGCTTCATAGTCTCATAGCATTTCCTGTAGTTGACATTTTATATGATTTTTTTTCCCTGCCCTGTCACTCAAGCAGACAGAACATTCCTTAAAGAACTTTGCACCCCTCGCAACTGGCATAGATTTCATCACAGATTAGGAGTGCGGATATTTGAGTGAAAAAAATTTGGGGATACATTTCAAAGGCTAAATTGAACTTGAGGATGAGTTGGTTGTGGAGGATAGTGATGTTCTTAGACTTTGCATCTGTTTACTGAAAAGTCCTACTTTGGCCCAAAGCATCTCAAACTCCAAATAATGGAAACTAGACTTGTCATCCTGACCTGCCCCCTTGTCATCCTGACCTGCCCCCTTGTCATCCTGATCTTGCCTGTCTTGGCTGATGGCCTCCTTGTCTACCAACTGTGCAAACTACAAATGTGAAAGTCATCTCTTACCTGCTTTCCTCACATCCTCCCCATTTCTGAGTATCTAGTTGTCTTCTTGTCTCTCTGTTTCTCCCCCAGTGTTCATGGTCAGTGAATCCATTAAGTTACAGTCATTGTTACAGTGGCCCTGGGATGCTGATGCATCAGAAAGTGAAAATGTTAGTTGCTCAGTCGTGTCCCAACTCTGAGATGCCATGGACTGTAGCCCACCAGGCCCCTCTGTCCATGGAATTCTCCAGGCAAGTATACTGGAGTTACCCACTCCATTATTCTTGCCTGGGGATCTTCCCAACCCAGGGATCAAACCCAGGTTTCCTGAGTTGCAGGTGGTTTCTTTACCATTTGAGCCACCAGGGAAGCTCAGAGTTATCTGTAAAGTCTAAAATGGGTCTTAACCTCTCCCTGACAGAGCATCCAGTGGCTCCATACTCTGTAATTACAGAGTTGGTATAAACTCTGTGATCTGACCCACTTTTCAGCTTTATCTCTGATGACCACATCTTTTCCTCCTGGCTGCCCTTCTCTCTAGCCATGCCAGATATTCTTGGATACACACCTTGTTCTTTCAGGCCATTGGACTGTTTGCCGTTCCCTCACCCCTGGTATTCTCTTTCCTTGGCTTGAATTCTTAGTCATCATGGCAGCTCAAATGCCATCTCTGCATGGAAACTTTCCCTGGTTTCCCTAAGAGTGACTTCTTCAACTCTCCCCACACTTTGTGTAAACATTTGTTTACTTATGTGTCTTTCACTAGATTGGACTTTGACTACTTGGAGGGCACCACCCATATCTCATTAATCTTTCGAGATTGTTTCAGCAACAAGCCCTTTACCTGGTATGTGATAGCTATTTGGTGAGCGTTGATTTATTAAACTGAAGTCACATGAAAACACTTCATTTTTGTTTTTATGAATTACTTTGTAACTGGTCCTTAGTTCTAGAATTATTTTCTTTGTAGAGTGTATGCATAGGTGACCTTGAAAATGATTTTAAGGATGTCAACAAGACAAATGGGAAGCTCCAAATTTAGTCATTCAAAACAGACAAAATTTTCAGTAGCCCATACACCACATTTTGAATAATTCCTCATCTGCAATTACATGTGCAGATTTTGCAAGTTGCCGAAAACAGTAGTAGATTTAGTTGCTTGGGGACGTGCCAGTCCTTTTAAAAAACTCTGTGGTAATCAACACTATACCATTTGCTTCATTTTGACCTTGTGCCTCGTTTGGGGAGGATATGTCTAGAATGGCTCTGACTCTTGTCGCTTGCTGCCAAGATTCTGTTTCAAGCTTTTGTCACTTCCTCTGTAGGTTATTGTCGCAATCTCTTGGCAGCCCCTTCTGGACTCATCCTGGTTCCTGATTTTCTGTTTACAATTTATTTTGAATGTGGTAGGCCTCATTGATTTTCCTTGTGTCCTTTGTATTTACTATGTTATTTTTTTAGTCTGTAAAATTGTATTTTAAAGCTGAATAAAAATGTAGCACTGATAGTTTCAGGTTGGGTTACTTAGGGTTACCTTGGACATTCTTAGACCATGCCTGGTTCTTGGGGAAACCATAAACAATGAAGGTATTAAATTGAGCGTGTGTGCCTCTCGACCATTTCCTGTTACCTTAAGGAACGGGGAGGGGTTATTTGGACACTGTCCACAGTCTTCCACATCTTGCTCCTTTGTACTGTTTGTTCTTAAGCTAGTTTTCAAAGGTCATGTTAAAAAAATGTTTATCAGGAGAACATAAGAATCGTTGGCTTGTTTCTATTGTTAACTTTGACCTCTTCTTTCAGCCTTTTAATAGGAATAACTCAAAAATATAGAGGTAATGATCCTCTTCATGTGAAGGGTTTTTTTTAAGCCACTTTATTGAGATATGATTGACATACAAGTTGTACACCTTATACAACTTGAGCGAAGTTTCCAAAGCCAAGTTAACCCAATCACAGCCATTGGCTTCCATGCTGTTTGGTTGAAAGGGGATAGATGTGTTAGAAATAATTTTAAGTCCCCACTTGGACAGAGCTTTAAAGATCTGGGCCATCAGAGATTTGTAAACAAACTTTCTACTAAGACTGTTGATTTAATTGGGAAGTTAATCAGGCAGAGAATTTTGTCTGCCTTAAGTGCTTGTACACAGACTAGAGCATTTATCTTGTGGGAAACAGAAGGAAGAGTGAAAGACTAATTTTGTCAGAAATCTCACTATGGGTTTTGTTAAAGTTTCTGCTGCTGTGTTTAAAAATACACCTGTATACAAATCCATCAAGATTGCTGTATGTCTCTGTGGCTTTGTTTTGTCATTGGCATTGAGGTGAGAGATGACAGAACGAGAATATAGTCCACACATCTAGCATGATAGATATGTGGCTTTGGCTTGACAGGTTTTTGTTTGCTTGTTTGAGTTTCGTTTTGGTTTTATTATGGTAAAATACACATAGTGTATGGGCTTCCCTGGTAGCTCAGATGGTAAAGCGTCTGCCTGCAATGCGGGAGACCTGGGTTTGATCCCCGGGTTGGGAAGATCCCCTGGAGAAGGAAATAGCAACCCACTCCGGTACTCTTGCCTAGAGAATTCCATGGATGGAGGAGCCTGGTAGGCTACAGTCCATGGGATTGCAAAGAGTCGGAGCAACTTGACATACGTCATGTATATACCATTTTAGCCATTTTTAAGCACATAGTTCAGTTGCATCAAGTACATTATTGTGCAACCAACAGTGCCATCCATTGGCAGAACTTTCCCATCATCCCCCAAATGAAACTGTACCCGCTAACCAGTAACTCCCCACCTCCATGGCCCTGTTTGTTTTTAAAGCATGTACAGTATTCTATTACTATCGTGACCACCATATGACACGTTAAGCACAGTCTTTCTAATACTTGATACTCTCCACTAAGGCATTAATGTGTTGCCCAGTAACACGGAATGGTAGATAATGTCTGTCCTATTTGATACTTGTATGTTCAGGCAAAATTGAAAAACCTGATGTTTTAAGATTGAATTATCACCTTAGTTGCACTAAGATCTGTCACTTGAAAATTAATCTTATAGGCAGGCTTCGCCTCCTTAATAAACCTCCACAGTGTTTGTGACCTCTTTGCTACTTAGGTAAACATGTTTGAATTTAAATATATCTGAATCTGTGGGTCTGCAAATGAAATGATGCTTTGCTGGAGGCAGATGGGTATGACTCATACCTATCATATGAAGGCATAGAAGTTGAGGTTGGCTCTCTATTGCCAGTGGACTTGGCTCAGTGGTAAAGAATCTGCCTGCCAGTGTAGGAGACGCGGGTTCCATCTTTGGATTCGGAAGATCTTCTGGAGAAGGAAATGGCAACCCACTCTAGTATTCTTGCCTGGAGAATCCCATGGACAGAGGAGGCTGGCGGGCTACAGTCCATGGGATTGCTAAAGAGTTCGACACGATTTAACAACTAAACAACAACCTTATTGCCAACAAAGTAAGTATGTCGTACTATATACATACTACTAGAAGTAACTGAGTTTTTGAACTTTTATATTTATTGAAGTATAGTTGTTTTACAGTGTTGTTAGTTTCAGCTGTACAACAAAATGAATCGACTATACATATATGTGTATCCCTCTTACTTGGATTTTCTTCGCATTTAGGTCACCACAGAGCATTGAGTAGAGTTCCCTGTGCTATATAGTAGGTTCTTATTAGCAGCTGAGCTTTTTGTTCTCAATCAACAAGTTTTTATCTCGAGGACACTGTGAATCATGTCATTGATCTCCTTTCCTTCTTTGCCTCTGAAGCTAGAACGCTTAGAGATGACCTGGCGATTTGCTTCTAGCAGGTGTAAGAACCTCATGGCAGGTACTAGGGTACTACCCTGTTCCTGCTTCAATTTATTCCCTCCTTGTCCCACTGCCTGCCTCTGATTTTTGTTCAGCCTGAGTGGTCAGCTTCATCGCTGAGTCATGGCTTCGTGTCCACCCAGCTGCCCCATCACCACTGCTTTCTGATGTTGTCCACTCTCACCTCCCCGAATGTTCTGTTCTCCCTGCCGTGGACCATCCGTTCCCTTTGCTCAGAACAGTTCCTCTATTGTCACTCTCTCCCCCACCCCCACTCTTACTCCTTGTCAGCTTACTCAGCTCAACCATCAGTCACAATCTTCTCCAGACACCCGGTCCCTCACTGGGTGAGGATGGCTGATGCTGCTTCTGTGACCCAGTGCCCCCGTGCAGACTTCTGTTCTGGCACCAGGAAAAAAAATTCACTGAACTCACGTGTTCACAAAACAGTCTGCCTCTGCTTAATGGGGGACAGGGACCAGATCTTACTGTTCCTTGAATCCTACCATGCCTTGCACAAGATAAAGAAGGAGAATGAATTAAGCAGTGTCAGCTGTGGTAGATGAGTCACCATAAGAATTTACAAATGATCACTGGACTGACTTTGCAATATGGAGGTAGTTGGTGACCTTTGGTAGAGCCCTTCAGGGGAAGGGTGGGCATAGCCTGATTCTATTAGAGGGAGAAGGAGGTTGGGAGCATGGAAGAGAGAAGTAAGGGTTGGGAGGAGGAGCAGGGAGAGAGAGAGCCTAGGAGAGGGGCAGAAAGAGGAAGTCGAGTGGAGTGATCAGAGTCTATACTGTCATCTGACAGTGTGTCTCTAGGGGTAAGCATAGCGCTGCCATGCTTGGGTGAAGGTGGCTGGTCTCCAGCTGGTGTTCAGTAAGGTGAAATCTTACTTTGAGTGAAGTCTTTACTTCTTCGCAGCAGCTCTTTCTGCCTTACCTCTTGTTTAGTGTTTACTGTGTATCTGCTTTTTGTTAAGAATTTTCTTTTGAGGTAGATTTGTCCCTGTCTTACGATTTGTATCCCTTCAATAGCAAACACAGTATCCTGTGCAGAGTGATGTTCAATAAATGCTTGAAGGTTTTGCTTCAGTACCTTTTGGTTTTCCTGACATCTAAATTATAAAGTAACAATGCATTTTGACTAATACTAACCAATAAAGGCAAAATTATTTTATTTGGCACTTGAGATTCTTTTTTCACATGAAACAAATAGGAATATGTAGAAGTGAACAAACCACCCCGGTCTACCCCTCAAGACCACTGTCACCTCTTGGGTCCGGGTTGTGCCTCATGCTGCTTCCTCTGAAAACTCCTCTCTGAGCACAACGTTCATTGTTTTGAGACTTACTTGCCATACCATTGTAGGCAGCTAAGGCGAGGGGGCTGGTGCCCAGAGAAAATGAACCAAGCTGGGCATGGCTTTCTTGATGTAAGAGAAGCTTTTCTGGGCCTAAGCTGTTTTGTGATCTAAAGTGAAAGTCGCTCAGTCGCGTCCGACTCTTTGCGGCCCCATGGGCTGTACAGTCCATGGGATTCTCCAGGCCAGAATACTGGTGTGGGTAGCCATTCCCTTCTCCAAGGGATCTTCCCAGCCCAGGGGTGGAACCCAGGTCTCCCGTATTGCAGGAAGATTCTTTACCAGCTGAGCCGCAGAGGAAGAGCTAAGCCTGGCCTGAAATGCTTGCCCTTGAGTAGGTCTCAGTAATTAATGATCAAAGGAAACGAAACAGAACTGTTATCAGGCAAGAGAAGTGACAGTAACAAAGTTAATAAATCAGTTGTAAAGACTCCCAGTTCTGTTTTCAAAGTAAACATTAGCCTGAAGCACTTTGAGCTCTTGTGTAGAATTCCAACACCCCTCTCTCTGCCTTGAGCCCTCAACCACAAGATCAACTGGAACCTAAGGAAAGATGCTCTTGGCCTTTTCTGACCCTCATAACTTCAGTCAGCTGAAGCTTGGGCTCTTGTCAACCTTTGCCCCAGTTCGGTGCAGAATTTCTCCTGTGCTCAAGACCCCTTCATGAATACCCATATACTGCCCAGCCCGCTTCATGCAGATGTGTGCACTTAGCTTAGAACTTTCCTTGTTTTGGTGTTGGGGAGACATTGCCTTGAGAAAGATCCCTGGTGTTTTCTTTATCTGCTGCAGTCAAAAACTCCTTCCTTCTCCCGCTCTCTGGCTTGGTTGTCTCTTTCTGCTTGACACCCACTGAGATATGAATCCAATTTTGGGGAGATAGCACCTCTCCTGTATCCTTTGCCTGCCCCAGCAAATGGACTCTTCCCCTCTTGGCCTCACTGTGCCCAGGACAGACTTCTGTCGCTTCACTGTTCTCGTTTGGACATTTAACCTGTTTACCTGAACCAGACTGGTTTTTTCTTTAAGGCAGAATAAAATTAATTTTTTTTTGCTTGTATTTTAGAGTTGTAAAATGGTAGCCTGATTTTTTTTGTCTTAACATTATGTTAAAAGTATTTTTCTATTTTATTATAATTTTAGCAGCTGCTTATTTCATCAAAGGAATGACTGTCTCCTGTCACTGGCTATGCAGGTTTTCAGTGTTTTGCAATAAAATGTTACTGCCTGCCAAAATTGACAATGAAAGAAATATCCCTTAAACTTAACATTAAAATATTTTTCATTGCTATACGGTATATGTCAGGACAAAGCTGTATTTACAGAAAATAAAGATGACTTCCCTAGTACTGAGTCTTTTGGGCAGATAACTTGCACCATTCCGAGGGTCCAGAGTTTAAGGTGCGCTGTGTAACCTGCAGCTGTCCAGCAATCGTTACTAATCGATTCTAATGTGATATAAAGAAGGGCCCGTGATTTGGGCTGAATTGCAGAATGTAGTAGTGGGAAGAGAAAGTGCGATTTCCTGAGCACCATAATACATACTAGGCAGATGGGTGAAACTTTTATTTAAATAGGGCGTTTGCTTGCATGTATGTAGGAGGCCTTCCTAGAGCAGAGGACAGTTATTTGTATGGTCATCTGCTGAAGGACAGTTGCACGTTATCTGGAATTTACTTATTAATATAAACGTAGGCCTCTTTCAAAGTCTCTTGGAGATTAAGTGGCTGCTACTTTGAACATTATGCAGAATATTATATATATATGCATATATGTGTTATATTTATATATGCATATATATGTTATGTTTATATATATGCAGAATGTTAAAGAGTCAGAAAACCCAACTAACAAACCAGGAGAGCATCAGCACGCTCACTAACACCATAGTCCTCCTTCCTCATGCCCAGAGCACCCTGGAGATGCTGAAAGGAAAGGAAGGACATGTGTGTGCCTAAACACTATACCGTATTGTATGAAAAGAAGTTGTCCTGCTATTCCCAATCAGGCAGATGGCTCCACGCTCAATACACAGGCAGTTGGGTATGTGGCATTTTCATTCCTAAAAACGCCTGCCTCATAGTTAGATTCTCTATGGCTACTTCAGGCTGTTGCTGTTGAGAATTTAAGTAATATAAAAACCAGAAGTGTTTTTTTAAGTATTTAAAAATTACCTTTGCACCTCTAGTATCATGAAATGTATGCTTTCCCCAAGTACAGCCAACTGTAACTTTTTCTTTATATATGAATGTTTAAAAAATGCCTTTTCAAAGTTATGTTTAAACTGCTTTGAAAAGGGAAGGAAAAAAACAACTTCTTTTACGGGGGACACCACTGAATACAATTTCTTAAAGAATTAGGTAATCTTTGTAAAGTCTCTTTTAATGTATGAAATCTGTTTAGTTGTAAGTTTATATGATCTGTATCCATTTTCTAAATCCCCTTTCGCCTTACTGGGTGCAGGTTCTCTGAAATCCCTGAGGAGGAGGTAACAGCTGGATTGTTTGAAGGACAAAGTAGGCTGCTTAAGTTTCAAAGCCTGATGCATGAAGGGAGGGAATCCATTGTTACGGCAGCCTCGCACCAAAGCCCAGTTCACTGACTGTGAACCTGCTCTGTCATAGATTCCGAGTCCGAAGGGTCCCTGAGCAGACTGGAAGCAGTGACCGCGCACTCCTTTGACGAGGAAGCAGAACCCCCGAGCAGTAGACAGCACAGAATGTCCGAAGGCAAGGACTGTGGTGGTGGAGACGCACTCTCCAATGGCATCAAAAAACACAGGTAGGAGGGCCTTTCCCAGCCATCACTGCCGCCTCTGTTCTCAAGCGCATTTGGGTTTGTAAACCAAAGTGTGTGGCTGTCTCCTCGGTTTTTTTTTTTGCTTTTTTCTCTCTGCTGAACATTTATATTGCTCTAGCACCTCAAGGAAAGGATTCGGCTTAAATACTTTGTCCATTTACAGAAAGAACATCATCAGCTGTCATTGCAGGAACTAAATACAAAACGTGGTTTTGGCTACCATGATTTTAGGGAACCGTAAATCCTTCAACTGGCTATTTAGAAAGGCTCTTCAGAGCTCCCTGTTGAAAGTGATGCTGGCTTCCTTTTTTTGAGCATGCATCTTTTATGACTCTGCCTCTCAATGCTATTTTAGTTTCTTGTCATTTGATCTTCGTGTTGGTTTTATTAAGAATGGATGGTAATATTGCCTGCCTATTGAAACAGTTTAGTTACATTTAAACAAAGACTTTTATTAAGACCTGGGGTTTGTTGAACATAGCCCTTTAATAGTGTCTAATAACATTAGTATTGTTTTTTTATTCCCTTGATGATTTAGTCCTAGAGATTGTCCCAGTTTAATGAGGTGTCACAGACACTTGAGTTCTCTGGTTTCACACAAGTTTATAGGCACAATGCCTTGTGTAAATGCCGGTATTCATAGGGTACAATATTTTATCAAATTGTCAGTGAAAACTATATTCTGTTGTCATTGTAAAAAGCACTTTGGGGATAAGTAGTTACTAATTTCTACAAGATAGTTTTTTACTCTTGTTTAATATTTATAGATTTGTATAGCTTTAACTTCGTTTCTGCATAGGATTCTGGCTACCATTGGTCTCAACTGTTGTTGTACTGAAAAATGGTACTCAGCACTTCTGATATGTATCTGCCCCATGTTAACAAGGAATGTTTTTTCTTTGTACTTATTTGAAAAAAATCAGTGAGTTTTAGAAAACAGAGTTTCCTTCTGTGCAGTTAGAGGGTGTCCTCTAAACGTGCTCGTTGATGGTTATCTTTTGATGGAGGTCATCACGGCAGCTGATATCTTGAGCCGCGAGGGCCCATCCTGACTCTGCGCTGCAGTTGCTGTCCTCTCCTTTGTGGTCTGGGACTCAGTTCTATGCAGGCCATGAAGTACCTAAGTGGAAACCCAGCAGATCTCAGTTTCCTGGTCTCTAAAGAGAAGACAGCCTTTAACTGTTTAACATACATCATGACAGTCTAGTGACGACACAGGAAAAATCTTTAGAATGTTCAAAGAAGTACACAAGTCGTCGATAGAATCATTAAGATATCAGAAGGAACGCTGTGCTTACTAAATGCTGTCAGAGACTATGGCTGAAGGGGGAATTTCTTGGCTTTTCAAAAGCCCGGGAGCCTGTTTGTGTGTGTGCCATAATGCATCATAACAGGAGTTATTTTGCATCTGACAAATTTATTATATTAATACTATATTCACATAGTCTGTGTTCTCTCTTATTAGTCCAACCCAGAATGGCACAGATGTGGAAGTCTCTCCCCTTAAACTCCCCCCGGCCTCCCGTCTCCTGCTGTGCTTGAAATCACCTTACCTATTTCATGTTCTTAGCCAACAGAAGTACTCAGGCTTTACTTTCTGTAGTATGGATTATGGAAGCAGCAGGTTCCCCCCAAATATAGTACATGAAGCCACTGCAGACCCTATTCCTCTTCCTCTCTGGGGTGTCAGCAGAAAGTCCCTGGGAGGGTGCCCACCACACGGGGGAGAGTGCCCACCACACGGGGGAGAGTGCCCACCACACGGGCGAGAGCGCCTACCACACGGGCGGCAGTCAGTGTAAGTGCCCTCTTTTAACTGTTTACTCTCCTCCTCAACAACGATCTGCTGAACTCTGGAGAACCTCTGCCCTCTTGTTCCCTTTTCCACCCCATTCTCATAGGATGACATCATGGAGTGCAGTGTGAAAAATCTCTGACCCAGAGAATCATAAGCTGTAAGGCCTATGTCGTGGTCATTTAATGTAAAACAAGGTATGCCAGACTCATTGAGTTTATTTCTAAGATAATTAAAGATATTATGAATCTTTAATCCATCCTACGTGATGATTACCACAAAAATAATTCATCTGTTGACTAGGTAAATTAAGTCATCTCTTAAATAAAAATTTGGACTAAATGAACTGAGTTCTTCTCTCACTCTGAAAGTCTTGTGATTGCTAACTGAAATCTTGAAAACATGATTTTTCTACCATATTGAAGTTTAGGAAACTTCTACAATGTCTTTTGATATGATTAGACTTGTGGGAAACAAGTATTTTGTATTTTTTAATTCACTCTGAATTACTGATAGGCTGTGTACTCTGCTGGCCATTGATCTTTTCTGTGGTTCTGTGCTCTCTTTGGGCTTTTAGGTTAGTTGTAGAGAAATATCAACAGAAAGAATCAGAGACTGGTTTAAGACCTAGAACCAAAAATACTGCGGAGATAGAAAACACACAAAATAAATGCTTTGTTTTGGTGGCACTTTTTTCCAGAAAATACATTGAGTTGCCTTGGGGAAAGCTAGCTTTCACCATACTGGTCAGGTTTATGTTTATAGGGCTTCTTGTCATCTCAGTGGTCTGTGTTCTGTGGGATCAGTTCTTTAGTCTTGGGCCCAATTTATTACACTTATTCTGAGCTCTCCTCCTCTAACGTTTTAGGAGTTTGACCTAAGTTGGTGTAATTGGTAAAGATACTGATATTTATCTAATCTGGATATATATAATGTAAAAGATACTAATGTAGAACAGGTTAGTCAGAATCTGAAATGTTGGATTCATGTTATGATGCTATAAATGGTATTCCAGTATTACTAGATTAAAAGATAAAAGCCTGTGATCATCCTAATAAAGAAAAAACATTCAATGAAATTAGTCATTCATGATTAATAAACATTAGCAAATTACAAATGGAAGAGAACTCCTTTAATCTGGTTAAAAGTTGGAACAAATAAATACTTGATAATGAACTATAAACAACAGTTCTAATTTCAGGAATAAGAGAAGGATGCCTGCCATCATCTTTTCTGTTCAACATTGTTTGAAGGCCATAGCTAGAGACATAACACAGCCCTCAGATTTAGAAATAAACAGAACCATAGATGTCTACAGACAAATCATTATAGTTACTATGAAAGTTTGGCAAGGTTGCTTTGCTGCAAAGTCAGCTAACTATTAATACATTTCTGTGCACCATCAACAGACAGAAACTGCAGTTAAAACTGGGGGTGGAGGTTGATTTTAGAGTATTTATTAAAAAGTCACTTACCTTGAAATAAATACTGAAAGATATAAAACTTACCAAGAAGAAAAAGTCATTGTCATAAGTTTGATTTACCAAATTGATCTATAGACTCAAACATGCTTTTAATTAAAGTTGCACTTTACCTTGGAAGTTGAAAAATGGATTCTGAGCTGTCTCTTTAAGCTCAGAGGGCTTTGAGGAGCCAAGGTACTGCTCAAGAACCTGGTTTCAGGGAGGGAAGGCATTTGCCTAACTAAATGCCAAGTTGATTACAAATCTTTAGTGCAGAATTGTCCTGCAGGCAAGACTTATCTGAAGAATGAAAGTAAAAGGTCCAAAGACCCAGACATAAAAGGAAACCTGGTATATGTAAGAGAGGCAACATAGAAGATTGGGGAGGGAAAAATGGGCTGTTAGGTTAGGGCTGCTGGGAGAGTCATTTAATACAGGGAAAAAAAAAAAAGAAATGGCCCTCTATTTCACAAATATAAATTAAATTCTAGCTGAACCAAACATAAATGTGTAAGGCCAGAACTTAATAAAATTTTCATAAGAAAATGTAAAAATACCTTTGCAATTTTAAAATACAGAAGGGTTTTTTACAACAGAAATGTGATAGGGATTAAGTTTTATCTGACTCTGATTAATGTACTTGTTCTTGATGTATTTACCTGAATGAAAGCCTTGCATTCTTTCATAAATGTGGCCAAGAATCTTAAATGTTTAGTTTGCCGAAATGGTAGATTCAGACTCCAGGCAATCCCTTAGTTTACCCTTGGTTTATCCCTCGTGACTGCTTTAGAATTATTAGGTGACCGAATAACAGCTGTTTTCTGTATGCGAAAAATATCCTGACATGTTGAAGTCAAACAAAAATGTTGAGAATATAAGCTAAGACAATCTGCCAAGAAGTACTGAGAAAATGTTGTTAGTTGTGAATAAAAGTTATTCAGCTTCCGATATATTTTATCAGTAGTACAAACCCACCTGAACTTCTCTGGTGGCTCAGCAGTAAAGAATCCACCTGTCAAAGTAGGAGACATGGGTTCAGTTCCTGGATTGGGAAGATCCCCTGGAGAAGGAAATAGCACCCTAGTCCATATTCTTGCCTGGAAAATCCCATGGACAGATTTGCAGTCCAATGGGTGGCAAAGAGCGAGGCATTACTGAGCACTACTACTACTACTAAGTCGCCTCAGTCGTGTCCGACTCTGTGCGACCCCATAGACGGCAGCCCACCAGACTCCGCCGTCCCTGGGATTCTCCAGGCAAGAACACTGGAGTGGGTTGCCATGTCCTTCTCCAGTGCATGAAAGTGAAAAGTGAAAGTGAAGTCGCTCAGTCGAGTTACTAGCAGGTCACCCCACTCGGAGGCCCTCAGGTAACCTGGGCAGAAAAACACCCTTGTCTGTCAGGAAATATTTGGGGTAGCTCCTTGTTGTCATGTAGTGACCAGGGGTCTAGAGACACCTAAGGACCTAGGGGTAAGAGCCTTGCCCAGAATTAGCTAGATTTGAGGTAGTGCCTGGGGCTTCCCAGGTGGCGCTACTGATAAAAACTCGCCTGCCAGTGCAGGAGACACCAGAGACTCAGGTTCGATCCCTGGGTCGGGAAGATCCCCTGGAAGAGGGCTTGGCAACCCACTCCAGTGTTCTTGCCTTGGAAATTCCATTGACAGAGGAGCTTGGTGTGCTCCAGTCCATAGGGTCACAAAAAATCAGACACGACTGAAGCATGCAGGTTCCAGAGACACCGTGTTCTATGCTCTCACTTTACTCCCTGACTCAGAGTACTTGTTTGCTCTGGAAAGCAGAGGACTGTAATTTAAAAAAAAAAAAAAAGTATCACTAGAAGCTCACACAGCTCTCCTGTGGGGCCTTGCTCACTAACAAAGCAGACCCCAGCTTGTGTCACTAGCCTGAGTGAGAAAAGTGCTCAAGACCAGGAAACTGGTAACAACTCAAGGAGAGAAGGTTGAGAGAGAAGGTACTGTATCCTCTAAAGAGAGAAGCTGGGCCAGGCCCCCACTGGGCTGCAGCCTGGGCAGACCGCCCACGATCCTGTCTCTGGAACCACGGGACTCTGTCATCAGAGGACACGGAGACTGGCAAGTTGGATGACAGTGGCTAACGCTGAGGAGTAAGAGCCAGCAGGCCACTCTGATTCCGTGCAGCACCTCTCTCTCCGGCAAAAACATATTTGGAGATTCCTTGACCAGGAGAAGGGATTACCGGCTTGGCAGATGGGGGTTAGTCAACCAGCAAAGAGAGTTCAAAAGATAACCTGAAACAATAAGCAAAACTTTAGGATAAGAAGCTGGCAGGCTGTGGTCACTTGGGGTTATGTTAGGAAGGGGGAAAAAAGGTAGTGTGAGTCAAGATTTATAATCATTATCTTCACAAACCAAAGTGGACTTGCTGAACTTACTGCCAAGAGTGACTCTAGGAAAATGGAGGCATCTTTTTTTTTGAAGGCTTCCTGAGGGTTTCTTTTTCTTTCCTTTAATATTTATGTATTTGGTTGCATCAGGTCTTATTTGTGGCACTTAGGATCTGTCGTTGCAGTACACCAGCCCTCTAGTTGGGGCACTCAGGCTTAGTTGCACCAGGGCATGGGGGATCCTAGCTCCCCAACCAGGGATTGAACCTCTGACCCTGTATTACAAGGCAGATTCTTGACCACTGAGGAAGTCCTGGAGGCTTCTTTCTAGAGAACTCAACCTCTTCCCAACCAATTTTTAAAAGTCAGTTAAAAGGAGTTGCTCTTTTGAAAGAAAGAGCCGAGGCTTGAATGCCCACAGGCCCATCTTCTGATCTTGCCCCTGACCCCTAAAACGCCTCTTGGGAGCTTGGGGATCTATAAAACACAGTTGGGAAAACACAGACTCTTTCCATGTACACTTTTGGTCATGCTTAGGAATTCTAAGCAAAATACTTAATAATTAAAGTCATAATTTTGGGTGCTAATGATAGAGAACCTGCCCGCCTTTGCAGGAGACACAAGAGACACGGGTTCGATCCTTGGGTCGGCAACATCCCCTGGAGAAGGAAATGGTAGTATTCTTGTCCGGAGAATCCCATGGACAGAGGAGCCTGGTGGGCTGCAGTCCGTGGGGTCTCAAAGGGTCGGACACGACTGAGCAACTTAGCACACAGCATGAGCAGATTTCAATTCTTTTGGTCTCGTTTGCTTTGATATTAGTCAGTTGGGTTTTTCTTCAACAGCTCTTTAAAAATGCATGTGTGTGTGTATGTGTGTGTGCAGAGATGATTCTCTTTAAAAATATTGGTGATTCATGTGGTTCAAAATTCAGAAATGTAATAGGGTATATTTTGCAAATTTTAACTTCCACTTTTTAAAGTATCCACTCCTCTGCCTTTTCCCAATTGCAATCATTAATCCATACAATTTTGTTTTTTCACACTAATGATAGAAAATGCAGGCATACAGTTCTTGCCCTTGCTTTTTAAAAATATATATGTACCAAATTATTTGTTTGACAGATATATTTTGAGCTACTATTCATGCCACATTGTATTCAAAGTGCTGAGGTTACAGTAACGAACAAGCCTGTGTTCTGTGGAAGTGCCCATTTCTGAATTGAGGGAGATTGAGAATCTTTCTGTGATCTCTCTGTACTTTTTTCCTGTGAATTGCTAATACATCTTGCCCATTTTTTTCTAGGAGTGTTCAACTTACTAATATTTAGCTGCTCTATAATATCATTACTAGCTTTTTGTATGTGATACGAGTTGAAAATATTTTTTTTCAGGTTTGTCAAAAGGGAAGATAATTCTTAGAAAAATCTCTAATTCCTCCCACATAGCAGATAATTACCATGTAACTCTTATTAAGAGTTACTTGGGTTTGATCTCATATCTACCACATTCCTGACTGCAAGCAAGTTGTAATCACTTTGAAACCTAACTTCTTCTGTAAAAGGGGTGTAATAACAGGACCTACCTTGTTGGGTGGTTGTGATAATTAAATGAGATAATCTATGCAAAGGAATCATAGTGATTTTAACTCATTAAATCTCAGGTGCTGTTATTAGTAGAAAACTGATAAACCTTAAGCAAAAGTAAATAAATGGAACTGTTTGTTTTTTCCTTTTAGCTCATAAGAAAAGGACTTTGGATGGGTTTTAGGAGTTTACTTTGGCCTTTGAAATTTGGGAAATGGGTTGTTGTTGTTCAGTCGCTAAGTCACTTTCGACTCTTTGCCACCCCATGGACTGCAGCACATCAGTCTTCCCTGTCCTTCACCAACTCCCAGAGTGCGCTCAGACTCACGTCCGTTGAGTTGGTGTTGCCCTCCAGCCAGGTCATCCTCTTTCGCCCCCTTCTCCTGCCCTCCATCTTTTCCAGCATCAGGGTCTTTTCCAGTGAGTCAGCTCTTTGCATCAGATGGCCAAAATATTGAAACTTCAGCTTCAGCATCAGTCCTTCCAGTGAATATTCAGGGAAACAGGTAGCTAAAATAAAAGTGTTTATTTTGAAATACAATTATTTTCTTTTGAATGCTAAATAAGGAAAACTATCTCTTATGGTTGCCTTTCATTAATTTTATAAGGATGTTTTAAAGTAATGGTTATATCTAAACATAGTTTTTCTTCATTAAGATTACAAAGGTGTGGCTGGTTGTAAGCTTATGTTGTCAAAAGTGTAAACAAGAGGTGACTAGAGGCTTGAAGCACTGTTATTCATTCCTTAGTCCCTTGATATTACGTTCCCCTTGCAGAGGTCTCATTACTTCTCTTTTCTATCCCTAGGCTTCTTGAATCTCTTAGGTAAATATCCATTTTCTATTTCAAGTTTGCTTTATATGCACTTATAATCCTCAGAATGTCAGAAGAAAGAAGAAATTAAATATTTAATAAAATGTATTTCCTTGCTTGGCATCTTACTCTATTTGAAGATGTACCCTCCTTCTCTTCCTGTACATAAACACAAGGTTCTGAGTGCTTGGGAAATAGTCAGTGTAGCTTAGTCTTTTAATGCTCTGCCTTATTCTGTTTACTCTGCCCATTTCTTAATTACAGTAACTCATAGACTGGGCATCTTGGCTTTTGATGACCTGTGGGATTTGATCTTTACAAATACATCAAAGTGTCTCCCATTGGAGCTGTGCCAACCTGAATTTTGCCTGAAGGAGAAAACAGCCTCAGGGGACATAGAGTTCTTGTGTATAGTTTGCTGTGCTTGTTAACACAGGAAGATTTTCCTATTTTAGATAGCACCATATATAAGAATAAGGAGTTGTTATTGTTGTTGAATCGCTCAGTTGTGTCCGACTCTCTGTGACACCATGGACTGTAGCCTGCCAGGCTACTCTGTCCATGGGATTTCCCAGGCAAGAATACTGGAGTGGGTTGCTATTTCTTTCTCCAGGGGATCTTCCCAACCCAGGGATCAAACCCCAGCCTCTTGCATTGCAGGCCAGCTCTTTACCATCTGAGCTACCAGGGATGTCAATAATGATTTGCAAGATGTAAATTAGGAAAGTTATTTTGTTTTCAAAACAAAAAGATCCTTTAACCGTTTCTTTGGCTTGTACCTTTAAAATCTTCAGAAAATGTGATTCATGCACAAGTCTTTACACAATGCATTCGGGCTTGTAGAACATGACATATCGTATTCATGGAGTACAGCCTGTTGAGTCATGTTGATGCAGCACCATGCTCAGCCTGGATTTGAAGTCTAAGCCTGAGCTGCCATTCTGCCGTAGTGAGTATTCTCAGAGCCAATTCCTTGCTCTTCTGGAAAAGACTCACATTAATTACACATCCTGGTTCTCAAGCAGGAAGCGTTGCCTCTGTGTCTGACAAATGTGGAGAGCGTAGATGACTGTCATCAGATCTGCATGCTGTGACGATATATGGGGAATGTCATGTGACTTGTGCTAGAGCAAGGTACAGCCAGTGGTAAGAGATGGAGCCTGGTGTCCTCCTAGAGCTGAAGTGAAACAGTGTGCTTCTGGGCTGTGAGAAAGCCCAGTTTCAGCAAGACTGGCTGGGTGAACCAAGTAGGTTATTTATAACCACAGATCCTTCACAATATTGTCTTGCTTTTGTGCTTTGATGTTTTGGGTCTTTGAGTCCCTTAAGTAGATTGTGATAAATTCTAGTAGGTGAAAGTGTACCATGATAATAAAGCAATCGAGAACTGTCAACATAGTGCACTTTCCTTCTGCATCTGGTTCTGGCTCTGTGACATAGCATAGCTTTGTGGCTTTAGTAAGCATTTAGCCCATCCATGCGTCATCTCTGACTTGAGCAACGCCTCACAAAAGCACAGTCCAGAAGCAAGATGTTAGAACCTAGGTCTGAATGTTTGCTGGAGCCACTCTCTTCTGGCTGTAGAGTGTTAACTTCAGACCCAGAGTGCTTCTGCATCTTCAGATGCATAATATTAATGGCCCCAATGTACTTTTGGATTATAAATTGATGTATATAAGATACTTTCACAAACTCCATAGCTTTCGATTCTCAGAATAGCTCTGAGTCATAGGTAGGGCAATTATTATTATATCCTCAATTCTACGGATGAACAGATTGAAGCACAGAAAGTTTAACTGACTTGCCCAAGATCACTTAGCAAATAAGTGATAGGACCTGCAGGCAAGCCAGCCATTCTGACTTCAGAGCCTCTATTCTTTTCTTAACATTTAGAGTCTTCATGGATGTTTAGAAGAACAGAGATTTATATGCCTTGGCAAATTCCTGGATTGATATTCTGAAATGTAAAACAGTCTGTCCCAGCTTTTAATTAATGCAGTTCTGTTTGTTTCTTTTATGTAATAATTTGCAGAGAATTAACATCATAGTCCCAAAGAGTTTATTAATCACCCATCTGCTCTTGGCTCAGAGCTAGGCACTATTACTAATTACAGTGGACAAGGAATGCGTTTTCTGGGCCTTTGTACATTTCCACTTGTATTAACATGAGCATACAAAAGAACACATGAACGCATTGAAAATTCTGCCAATTTCAAACAGATATAAAAATTTCTCTTCCTATAATCTCTATTGTCTACCAACTTCCTTCCAAAGTAGAATATTCCAAAGGATGTAGGAATGATGAAAGGTGTAATGTTCCATGAAAATTGTTCCTCTTCAATAACTGTGCGTTCTCTTATTATGAGTGAAGACCAAGATTTTTGGTTTTTTCCCCAGGATTATGATTGACATTATCTTATTGGAAAGGACAAGAAAATCTCAGAAAGTGAGGTAGACTTCTTCCTCCTGAATGTTGTGTTTGAGGACACTGTGTAATCTTTATTTGCAGAAGAAACCTTAGGAAAGAGAGGAATACTGTTCTTTGCAGTACAGGTATCTTACTGGGCTCCAAGAAATCAGAAAGGAAACTGGCATGTATGTCAAATAATGTCCATGAAGGTGTTACGTGTCACAGAGAAGGAAGGAACCAGAAATTCAGCTCTCCTTAGAAATTCTATCCCTCTGATGGGTAAGCAGTCAAAAAGATCTCAGGTCACTCTAAAAGGAAGTTAAATCAGGCTATTGAACTGGCTAAAGCAGATCGCAAACTGTTATATTCATTCTAGAAAAACGCAAGTGGTTTAAAGGGCCAGCTGCTCTCTAAACTGAAGGGCTGGTTCCTGGGTATGTTTTCATCAGTCCATGTTGGCTTGGCAATTCTATAGGCTTTCCTCTTTATCCAGTAATGGTATTAAAAAAGTTCAGAGCCACAGAAAGAGGCAGAGTAGTGTTTGCAGAGGGATACTTAATTATCCAGTGCGTATCTGCTCCTCTATGTGTCTTCTCTTTCTGTTGACCACAGTTTGCATAGTCCCCAGACTCTTGTTTTGGGGATCTGAAGCCCTTGACTGCAGTGTCCAGGTGACATGCAGCCTGTTAGACACAGCTTTGCTCCAGAGTTGGGTTCTGGCCTCACCCGTTGCCATCAGGCGCTCAGGGCTGCTCTGGGGTCTTGCCATACCTCTCGCTGCCTACTGCCAGACTCCTAGTCCAGCTGGAGCACACCCGGGTTCTGAGACGGAACCTTTCCTAGTGTAGTGTCCAAGAAACTCCTGTTATAGTCAGGAAAGGCTGCTTTCCCATTTCCTGCCAGCAGAATTACTGGCAGCGAAACAGCTTTAGATCCTTTCTGGAACGTGGGAAGGTGTTAGTGGAAGATTCCATGCTCACTGCCTCTGCTGCTTAGCTGTGCACACTGCAAGAGGGCTTAGGCCAGCCTTTCAGATGAGACAGGGATGAAGAAACTGGCTCTGACTTGTACTGCATGCAGCCTGCATTTTGTCTATTCTCTGTCATTAAGACCATTTCCTTTAGGCCTTAGATGACCTTATCATGACCTGCTCTCTATACTTTCACTAGTTGACATCTGTTCAGCTCCCTCATTGCATGAAGTCTTAGTTAATTCTTTGAGATAAGGTGAGCAGAGAATGCATACTCTGTCCCTAAGTAAGGTCTGCCTTAACTTAACATGTCATGCCTTCTTGCCAGCTGTGCCAAACACCATTCAGTAGGCTTGACATGAGGAACTCTTGTTGCCCAGGGGGCCAACTTCTCTCTAAACTGAAGGACTGCTTCCTGGGTATGTGTTCATCAGTCCATGTTGGCTTGGCAGTATGATGTTTCTGTAGGCTTTCCTCTTAATCCCATAAAGGTAATAAACTAACAAGAATAGGAAGTCAATTTATTACGTTACTGAAGTCGGACAAAGAATTCTAAATTTTAGAAAGCCAATATGGAAAGCAGTTTGAAATTTTAAATATGCATTTTAACTTATTAAAATCAAAATAAGTAATAGCTCTTATAAAACAAGGCCATATAATCACCTTCATCTCCTTACTATATAGAGCCAGATTTATTAAGTGGCAATTACAGGCTTTTCATAATTTAAGAGAGCAAAATGAAAAATAATCTTTAAAATACAATGCAAAACCAGATAGCAATATCAGATAATTACATAAAGTTACCACAGTAAGCTTAAAATAGGAAACCAAGTTGTCGGACTTTTATGCATAGTCCCTGAAAAGGCACTGGACTAGTCTCAGGGATCTCATCTTAGACTTGTATGGAGTTTCTTCTAAGACGAAAGGTAATTTCAGTTGAAGATGTCTAGGAGCAGATTCGGAGAAGATAATGGCACCCACTCCAGTACTCTTGCCAGGAAAATCCCATGGGCGGAGGAGCCTGGTAGGCTGCAATCCATGGGGTCGCTAAGAGTCGGACACGTCTGAGCGACTTCACTTTCACTTTTCACTTTCATGCACTGGAGAAGGAAATGGCAACCCACTCCAGTGTTGCTGCCTGGAGAATCCCAGGGAAGGGGGAGCCTGCTGGGCTGCCGTCTATGGGGTCGCACAGAGTCAGACACGACTGAAGCAACTTAGCAGCAGCAGGAGCAGATTAAATACCCAGCTGTCCACCTAACCCCATGACCTGTATGTCTGACTCAGCCCTAAGTTAGGTGCTGATTCTGGGTATGCAGAGAGAACTTGCAGCTCCTCTATTTGTCCAGATTCAAGTCTGGAAGTTGGTAGAAGGTATATCACAGTATCAGTCATGGAAGAAAAAGTTGTAAGAGATGGGGTCTCTTTTTAAGACTCATCCAAGCTTGCTTCTGTTGAAATGGAGATAGATTTTAGGAATTTCATTGTATTGTATAGGTATATTTTAGTTATTTTGTGTTGATACTAATATATTACACTTATGAAATGTTTCATATAAACAAAATGCCTTTGAAGATCTTATATCTCCACATATATTATAAGTACAACTTTGTTTACTCCTCCATGACTGAACAATGATAGCATTTTTAAGACGATGGACATAAATCAACTTTGGAGGGCAAACACTGTTTTCCTTGGTTTAATGAAAGCATCATTTTCATGATGAAAAAACCAGATTGCATCAACTTAAGCTGAAATTGTTTGAGTTGCAAAGCCAGAGAAACTTGTTTTATACCCAGATTTAAATGTTAAAGTATTGAAACAGACTCCAGAAATGAAATAACATTTTGAAACTGAAGTATCTCAACTGTAAACATTCTTGAGTATTTTGTGATCCAGCCTCCTGTTAGTCACAAAATCAATTATAGTAGTTGAAATTCAGTCCATATTTATTGAATCAGTTTTTTTTAATTTACTTGTTCTAAAGTTTCCTAAAGATAACTTGTGGAAAGCGGAGGGCCCCTTTGCTGACTGTCTATGCCAGTGCTTCTATAAAATAGTCTCTTGACCATTGTTGGGGAGAGGGGGGTCCCCTAGGACCCTTTTAGGGAGAATCACAAGGTTAAAACAAGTTTCTTAATATTACTAAGATATTAGCCTTTTTAAAATTATTATCCACTAAGAACCGTACAGTGGAGTTTTCTAGATACTGTGTGATGATGCGACATCACTGATTCAGTGCAGGAGCAGTTATGAGCAACGAGCTGTCTTCTGTAAAACCGGACATTAAAGGGACTGCAAAGATGTTTAATAATGTCACTCTTCTTACTAAGGTATTCTTGTTTTGGACAATACAGTTACTTTTTTTTCATAAAAATGTCATTTAAGTTAGCATATTTATTTTATTGTTAATAAGTAAAACGTGTGTGTGTGTGTGTGTTTTCTTCTGATATAGTAAGTAGTGATAGATGTAATCCACAATAAAAGAAAACTCATTGGGACCACAAATAATTTTTAAGCCGAAGAATTGATGCTTTTGAACTGTGGTGTTGGAGAAGACTCTTGAGAGTCCCTTGGACTGCAAGGAGATCCAACCAGTCCATTCTGAAGGAGATCAGCCCTGGGATTTCTTTGGAAGGAATGATGCTAAAGCTGAAACTCCAGTACTTTGGCCACCTCATGGGAAGAGTTGACTCATTGGAGGAGACTCTGATGCTGGGAGGGATTGGGGGCAAGAGGAGAAGGGGACGACAGAGGATGAGATGGCTGGATGGCATCACTGACTCGATGGATGTGAGTCTCAGTGAACTCCGGGAGTTGGTGATGGACAGGGAGGCCTGGAGTGCTGCGATTCATGGGGTCACAAAGAGTCGGACACGACTGAGCAACTGATCTGATCTCTGAAGACCAAAAAGTTTGGGAAACCAACAAATTACAGTATAGTTTCTTTTTGCTTCTTTGTTGAAATCAAGTTAGCATACTTTGAAATTCAAGCTCTTAAATATACAATTTGATGAGTTTTGGCAAATTCATATACTCATGTAACAAACCCTCCCTCCCCCCATCAAGATGTAGACTGTTTCCATCATTCCAGAAAGTTCCCTGTAACTGCCTCCTGGTTACGCCCCGCCCACCGCCCATAACCACCCTCCATTCTCATTTCTGTCGCAATAGATTAGTCTTGTCTATTATTGAACTGCATTGCGGATGGAAAGTGCATGGTCTCTCTCTCTCTTTTTTTTTTTTTAACTCTTTGCTATGTATTGGAGTATAGCCATTAACAATATGATAGTTTCGGGTGAACAGGGATGGAACTCAGCCATACATGTATCCATTCTTCCTCAAACCCTGGTCCCATCCAGGCTGCTGCATAACAATGAGCAGAGCTCCAGGTGCTGTACAGAAGGTCCTTGTTGGTTATCCATTTGAAACACAGCAATGTGTTGCATGTAATCTTTTTTTTAGGGTGGTCTTAATCGCTCAGTGTTTCTGAGAATCATCCATGTCATGTGTTTCAGCGTTCAGTTTTTTTAATGCTGAGTGATAATGCCATCCTTTGAATATGCAGCAGTTTGTTTCTCTGTATCCTTGTTAATGGACATTTGGCCTTTTCTCACTTGGGAGTTTTATTGAATAAAGCTGCTTTAAGCATTCTTAAACACATCTTCCTTATGGCCAGTTTTTCACTTTGTTCTATAGGAGTAGCATTTGGGGGTTCTAGAAAGGGTGTGTACCAGAAAGTTACTGTAATGTTTGCCAAAGTCAGTGTACCGTTTCTCTGTGTGTGAGAATTTCAGTAACTCTACAAGCTCACCAACGTTTGATGCTTTATGGGTATAACACAGAATCACGTCCTGGTTTTATTTACATTTCGTAAATGATTTTGAGCACTTACACATGCATTTATGAGTCAGTTTTAAAGTTGTCTTAGGGAAGTGCCTGAGGCTTATGCCCATTTTAAATTGGGTTGTATGTTTTTGTATTATTGATTTATAGGAACTCTTTCTATATTTTGGATATAACTTTTTTCAATTTTCAAAATTAATTTTTAGTGGAATATAGTTGATTTACAGTGTTGTGTTTCAGCTGTATAGCAAAGTGAACCAGCTACATGTTTACATATATCCCCTCTCTTTTGAATTTCCTTCCCATTTGGATATAGTTCTGTTCAGTCACTCATTCATGTCCGACTCTTTGTGACACCATGAATCACAGCATGCCAGGCCTCCCTGTCCATCACCAACTCCCAGAGTTTACCAAAACTCATGTACATTGAGTCGGTGATGCCATCCAGCCAACTCATCCTCTGTCGTCCCCTTCTCCTCTGGCCCCCAATCCCTCCCAGCATCAGGGTCTTCTCCAGTGAGTCAGCTCTTCGCATGAGGTGGCAAAAATATTGGAGTTTCAGCCTCAGCATCAGTCCTTCCAATGAACACCCAGGACTCATCTCCTTTAGGACGGACTGGTTGGATCTCCTTGCAGTCCAAGGGACTCTCAAGAGTCTTCTCCAACACCACAGTTCAAAAGCATCAATTCTTCGGTGCTCAGCTTCACAGTCCACCTCTCACATCCATACATGACTACTGGAAAAACCATAGCCTTGACTAGACAGACCTTTGTGGACAAAGTAATATCTCTTCTTTTGAATATGCTATCTAGGTTGGTCATAACTTTCCTTCCAAGGAGTGTCTTTTAATTTCATGGCTGCAGTCACCATCTGCAGTGATTTTGGAGCCCAGAAAAATAAAGTCTGACACTGTTTCCACTGTTTCCCCATCTATTTCCCATGAAGTCATGGGACCGGATGCCATGATCTTTGTTTTCTGAATGTTGAGCTTTAAGCCAACTTTTTCACTCTCCACTTTCACTTTCATCAAGAGGCTTTTTAATTCCTCTCCACTTTCTGCCATAAGGGTGGTGTCACCTGCATATCTGAGGTTATTGATATTTCTCCTGGCAATCTTGATTCCAGCTTGTGTTTCTTCCAGCCCAGCGTTTCTCATGATGTACTCTGCATATAAGTTAAATAAGCAGGGTGACAATATACAGCCTTGATGTACTCCTTTTCCTATTTGGAACCAGTCTGTTGTTCCATGTTCAGTTCTAACTGTTGCTTCCTGACCTGCATACAGATTTCTCAAGAGACAGGTCAGGTGGTCTGGTATTCCCATCTCTTTCAGAATTTTCCACAGTTTCTTGTGATCCACACAGTCAAAGGCTTTGGCATAGTCAATAAAGCAGAAATAGATGTTTTTCTGGAACTCTCTTGCTTTTTCCATGATCCAGTGGATGCTGGCAATTTGATGTCTCGTTCCTCTGCCTTTTCTAAAACCAACTTGAACATGTGCAAGTTCACGGTTCACGTATTGCCGAAGCCTGGCTTGGAGAATTTTGAGCATTACTTTACTAGCATGTGAGATGAGTGCAATTGTGCAGTAGTTTGAGCATTCTTTGGCATTGCCTTTCTTTGGGATTGGAATGAAAACTGACCTTTTCCAGTCCTGTGGCCACTGCTGAGTTTTCCAAATTTGCCGGCATATTGAGTGCAGCACTTCCACAGCATCATCTTTCAGGATTTGGAATAGCTCAACTGGAATTCCATCACCTCCACTAGCTTTGTTCGTAGTGATGCTTTCTAAGGCCCGCTTGACTTCACATTCCAGGATGTCTGGCTCTAGGTGAGTGATCACACCATCGTGACTATTTGGGTCGTGAAGATCTTTTTTGTACAGTTTTTCTGTGTATTCCTGCCACCTGTTCTTGATATCTTCTGCTTCTGGTAGGTCCATACCATTTCTGTCCTTTATTGAGCCCATCTTTGCATGAAATGTCCTGTTGGTATCTCTAATTTTCTTGAAGAGATCTCTAGTCTTTCCCATTCTGTTATTTTCCTCTATTTCCTTGCATTGGTTGCTGAAGAAGGCTTTCTTATCTCTCCTTGCTATTCTTTGGAACTCTGCATTCAGATGTTTATATCTTTCCTTTTCTCCTTTGCTTTTGGCTTCTCTTCTTTTCACAGCTATTTGTAAAGCCTCCTCAGACAGCCATTTTGCTTTTTTGCATTTCTTTTCCATGGGGATGGTCTTGATCCCTGTCTCCTGTACGGTGTCACAAACCTCCGTCCATAGTTCATCAGGCACTCTATCTATCAGATCTAGTCCCTTAAATCTATTTCTCACTTCCACTGTATAATCATAAGGGGTTTGATTTAGGTCACACCTGAATGGTGTAGTGGTTTTCCCTACGTTCTTCAATTTAAGTCTGAATTTGGCGATAAGGAGTTCATGACCTGAGCCATAGTCAGCTTCTGGTCTTGTTTTTGCTGACCGTATAAAGCTTCTCCATCTTTGGCTGCAAACAGTGTAATCAATCTGATTTCTGTGTTGACCATCTGGTGATGTCCATGTGTAGAGTCTTCTCTTGTGTTGTTGGAAGAGGGTGTTTGCTATGACCAGTGTGTTCTCTTAGCAAAATGCTATTAGCCTTTGCCTTGCTTCATTCTGTACTCCAAGGCCAAATTTGCCTGTTACTGCAGGTGTTTCTTGACTTCCTACTTTTGCATTCCAGTCCCCTATAATGAAAAGGACATCTTTTTTGGGTGTTAGTTCTAAAAGGTCTTGTAGGTCTTCATAGACCCTTTCAACTTCCGCTTCTTCAGCGTTACTGTTTGGGGCATAGGCTTGGATTACCGTGATATTGAATGGTTTGCCTTGGAAACGAACAGAGATCATTTTGTTGTTTTTGAGATTCCATCCAAGTACTGCATTTTGGACTCTTTTGTTGACCATGATGGCTACTCCATTTCTTCTAAGGGATTCCTGTCCACAGTAGTAGATATAACGGTCATCTGAGTTAAATTCACCCATTCCAGTCCATTTCAGTTCGCTGATTCCTAGAATGTCGACGTTCACTCTTGCCATCTTCTGCTTGACCACTTCCAATTTGCCTTGATTCATGGACCTGACATTCCAGGTTCCTATGCAATATTGTTCTTTACAGCATCAGACCTTGCTTCTATCACCAGTCACATCCACAACTGGGTATTGTTTTTGCTTTGGCTCCATCCCTTCATTCTTTCTGGAGATATTTCTCCACTGATCTCCAGTAGCATATTGGGCACCTACCGACCTGGGGAGTTCCTCTTTCAGTATCCTATTAATTTGCATTTTCATAATGTTCATGGGGTTCTCACGGCAAGAATACTGAAGTGGTTTGCCATTCCCTTCTCCAGTGGACCACATTCTGTCAGACTTCTCCACCATGACCCGTCTATCTTGGCTGGCCCCACACGGCATGGCTTAGTTTCATTGAGTCAGTCAAGGTTGTGGTCCGTGTGATCAGATAGGCTAGTTTTCTGTGATTATGGTTTCAGTGTGTCTGCCCTCTGATGCCCTCTTGCCACACCTGTCGTCTCACTTGGGTTTCTCTTACCTTGGACGTGGGGTATCTCTTCACGGCTGCTCCAGCAAAGCGCAGCCGCTGCTCCTTACCTTGGACGAGGTCGCCTCTCCTGACCTTGAACATGGAGTAGCTCCTCTTGGCCCTCCTGCGCTGAAGCAGCCGCCACTCCTTGGATGTAGGGTTGCTCCTCTCGGCCGCTGCCCCTGACCTCAGATGTGGGGTAGCTCCTCTCGGCCGCCGCCCCTGACTTCGGGCTTTGGGTAGCTCCTGTAGATTCTCATTAATTATCAGTTTTATAAATATGTGGAACACTTCATGACTTCGCGTCATCCTTGAGCCGAGTCCATGCTAATCTTCTCTGTATTGTTCCGGTTTTCATATATATGCTGCTCACGTGAGCACTGGATATAATCCTTTATCAAATATATGTTCAGTTCAGTTCAGTCGCTCAGTCCTGTCCAACTCTTTGCGACCCCATGAACTGCAGCACGCCGGCCCTCCCTGTCCATCACCAATTCCCAGAGTTTACCAAAACTCATGTCCATTGAGTTGGTGATGCCATCCAGCCATCTCATCCTCTGTCGTCCCCTTCTCCTCCTGCCCCCAATCCCTCCCAGCATCAGGGTCTTTTCAAATGAGTCAACTCTTCACAACAGGTGGCCAAAGTATTAGAGTTTCAGCTTCAGCATCAGTCCTTCCAGTGAACACCCAGGACTGATCTGCTTTAGAATTGACATATGTAACATGTATATTTTCTCTGAGTTGATAGCTTATCTTTCCATTGCCTTAATAATAAATAGACATCTTAATACCTTCTTTGAACAGAAGGTTTTGGTTTTATGAAATCCATTTTACAACTTTTCTCTTATGTTAGGGCTTTTTTGGGTTCACTCTAAGAAATCTTTGCCTCTGCCTCCCCCAAATATTAACCATTGTCCTTGGTTCTGTCGAGTATCATTAATGATGTGTGTTCTTCAAGTTAACTTCATCAGTATCTTTTAATGAGAATGCATAACAGCTTGAGAGTAAATAAATAGCCCTTTTTGATTACTATTGAAAAATTATAGGACAAATGGATTGTGGGACTCAACCTAGAGCCCTAGTTAATAGAAAGCCAACTGGCATAAAATCTCAACATTTACTGTGTACCTGCAGTGTTCCAACCACAGGTTCAACAGAGTTTAGAATCTCATTTAATAAGAATTTAAGTAAATGCTCAAGAGAAGTCTTGCATGTCCTTCAGTAATGAGTGGAGGGTTAATAATGTTATATTCTCTATGGTTGTTTGTCTTGACAAGGAGGAAGAAAGGATAGAGAGGAGTGATCCACTTCCAAAAATGGAACTTGATAGTTTTTAATTAACTTTTAAGTAAGAGTATCTTTTTGCATTAGTGTTGAGATTACTAGGCTTTTCTGCCCATTATTTTCTTTAAACGTTGATAAAAGATTTGCGAATTGTACCCCAGATGAACTATGTAAGATTTTACGTAATTTGTGAAAATAAGGCTTTTAATTACTATGATAATTTACTCCTGCAGCATCATTTTGAAATCTAGTCTTCAATTTTTTGAATATAATTTTATTCTGTAGTTTATTCCTAATGGTTTCCTTGTTTGGAAGACTTTCATTTTGGGTGTTTAGCAAACATCAGTAGTGCAAGCAAAATTACAAATGGTTAGTTTCAAATACCAGCTGTGTTGGTTAAGGTCATATTTAAATTGGGACTTATGGAAGGGATGATTTGGGGGAAAAGAGAAGAAGAATTCGGAGAAGGCAATGGCACCCCACTCTAGTACTTTTGCCTAGAAAATCCCATGGATGGAGGAGCCTGGTAGGCTGCAGTCCATGGGGTCGCTAGGAGTCGGACACGACTGAGCGACTTCACTTTCACTTTTCACTTTCATGCAGTGGAGAAGGAAATGGCAACCCACTCCAGCGTTCTTGCCTGGAGAATCCCAGGGACGGAAGAGCCTGGTGGGCTGCCATCTATGGGGTCGCACAGAGTCAGTCATGACTGAAATGACGCAGCAGCAGCAGCAGCAGAAGAAGAATTCTGATAGTTGAAAAGGAGAGGTGATAAGCACCTAATGATTGCAAGAAGATACACACACATAAGTATAAAACACATAATACATGTATAAGTGTACACATACAAATTTTCAGTGTTACAGTTATACATGTATTAAAGTCTGCTTCTCTATGAAATTTTCTTAGATTTTTAGTTCTTAGGATTCTTTTGATCTTGAATCAGAGGTTAGAATTAGATTGTTTTATGCTTTTCTAAATATCCTAATGAATATTCTGCAAAAAATGGTTATTCCTTCAGAAGATTTAAGAAATGGATGTTAAGGAATTTGGTTTTGAAAATGTTCTATTAAGAGATGACTTAAAGGCAGAAATTTTGATTATCTGTGTTCTTCATGCCTCATTTACCACTTATTCATATCTTTCATTTTTTTGCTGGTTTTCTTTCTGTTGCCCATTTTAACTTGGGATGTTAGGTAAAAACATACAGTACCTGTTAACATGCAAAATACTCTGCAATGTGGGGCATGCAGAAGAGAGTAAGACATCGTCCCTGATCTCAGGGGGAACCGCAGTCTCTAGTAAGTGACAGATGTGTACAGAAGTAACAGGGGATATGAATGAAGATAGAGAAAATTAAGAACTGTGAAATTTAAGCATACCATGGAATACCAACAAACCTCATTTCTTGAAATTAGCACATTGGAGTGCGTTTAAAATCACATTGCTTAGACATGGCCAGCAAACACATGAGCATCCCTCATTATTAGAGAAATGCAAATCAAAACTGCAGTGAGTTATCACCTCACTACCCGTCAGAATAGCCATCATCAGAAAATCTACAAACAGTAAATGAAGGAGATGGTGTGAAGGAAAGGGAACCCTCTTGGACTGTTGGTGGGAATGTTAAATAGATAACAGCCACGTTGCAGAACGGTATGGAGATTCCCTAAAACACTAGGCATAAAACTACCATCTGACCCAGCAATCCCACTGCTGGGCATATACCCTAAGAACACCATAATTGAAAATTGGCATATGTACCCCAGTGTTTTTTGCAGCCCTGTTTACAATAACTGGGGCATGGAAGCAACCTAGATGTCCATTGACAGATGAAATAGACGAGGAAGTTGTAGTATATGTGGGATATTGCTCAGTCATAAAAAGGAACAAATTTGAGTCAGTTCTAGTGAGATGAATGAACCTGGAGCCTGTTATACAGAGTGAAGTCAGAAAGAGAAAAACAAATATTATATACTAATACATACATATGGAACCTAGAAAAATGGTACTGATGAATGTGTTTGAAGGGCAGGAATACAGATGCAAACATAGAGAACTGACTTTGGACACAGTAGGGGAAAGGAACGAGAGGGTGGGATGAATTGAGAGAGTACCATTGAAACGTATACATTACCATATGTAAAATAACTAGCTAATGGGAAGTTGCCGTATAACACAGGGAGCTCAACCCTGAACCAGTTTTTTAGATTCAACATATAGGCGACATCATCTGTATAGCTCTTTTTCTATCTGACTTCACTCAGTAGGACAATCTCTAGGTCCATCTCGGATGTCCCTTTTCTCACTGCAGATGTAGCTGCCACCTGAAGTAGATCAGCCAGCCAGATCACCCTGCTGGAGATTAGTCCCCAGTTAAGGGAACGGCTACCCACTCCAGTATTCTGACCTGGAGAATTCCAGGGTCTGTATAGTCCATGGGGTCGCAAAAGGTCAACTGAGTGACTTTCACCTTGACTTTCATGCTGGGAGGCAGGGGCATGGGCTGCAGCCCTGGATCCCTTCCCCTGGGTCTTTCCTCCCCTTGTGTGAGGGCCTACACCGCCTGTGCTGGCATTCCCATGGGGCACATCCGTGCCCATTCCCAAGACCCAGAGGAGCTCAGTGGCCTGGTGAAGACAGAAGCATCTCCCAAAGGTATGGGGGCCAGTGGTCTGAATTTGCACAGCATGTTCAGAGCAAGGGGAACCCAGCACAGCCTCTGTGAGTCACGCTTCACGTTAACTCGGTTCAGCCGGGGGTCTGTGTACACCCTGTGATGCAGGGCGTGGTGTCGGGGCAGCGGCTGAGCCCCGAGCAGCACGGAGATGAAGCAGCTGGGACGGGACCCTCCTTTAAAGACCATTCATTGTGCCCTTGTGCCCACAGTCAGAGTGGCATCTGTATGGTTGAAAATAGAACCGGGCCACATCGCTCTCAGTCCCTGGTACAGGGTGTTTTCTCTCTGTGTGAAGGGAAAAAGGAAGCATAGAATTCAGGATAATGACTCTCAGATAAACTCGAAGGCAAGAGAATGATTGATCTGTGTGCTCAGCCTGGAAACTCTGAGGCCCGCTCTCCATGGTTCTGATTTCTGCCTGGAGTAACGATGCCTCATCCAAGATCAGTAGGGAATTCTTACTATTATTCCCTACCCCCGCGTGGAAGGAGTGAACATTTAAAATATAGAAAATATACCCTTTTAAGTACAAATCATTTTTTTAAACTTTAATCTACCTAATTTAAAAAAATCCATTCCCTCTGCTTCTTTAGATAATACTGCAGATTTCACATCCTCTTAATGATTGGGCTGTGGACTGTTTTGCTTCTCATTGACTTTAGACTCATGTAAGTGAGTAATTTTGTGCTCTTCTCTACAATCTGAGAGCAATCCTAGCCTTTTGTGTTCAGAAGTAATCACGGAAATCCATTATGTCCAATAGTAGACACAGGTGATTTTTGAGCGTTTGAAATGTGTCTAGTGTGACCAAGAAGCTGAGTCTTTAGTCTTATTTAATTTTAATAAGGATAGATTTTATTGTGTTAATTTCATAATATAGTTTGTAAAAGTGAAGCAGTACAAAGTATTTTGCCATTAAACATAACATTACTGCTTTGGTAAGACTACATTTCACTGTATTAAAAATGTGGTAGCTAAATTGAGATGTGCTCTAAGTGTAAAATCAACACTGGATTTTGAAGACGTGTGGGGAGAAGTATAAAATATCTCACTAATATTTTTACATTGATTACATTTGAAATGCTAATATTTTGGACCCTATTGGGTTAAATCAAATATATTATTAAAATTAATTTATCTTGTTGCTTTTTTAAAAAAAACACTACAAAGTTTAAAATTATCTGTGTAACTTTCATATTTCTGTGATACAGTATATACAGTATGTGTTAGTTGCTCAGGCATGTCCAGCTTCTTTGCGACCCCATGGACCATAGCCCGCCAAGTTGCTTGTCCATGGAATTCTCCAGGCAAGAGTACTGGAGTGGGTAGTCATTCTCTTCTCTAGGGAATCTTCCTGACCCAGGGATTGAACCCAGGTCTCCTGCATTGCAGGTGAATTCTTTACCATCTGAGCCACTGGGGAAGTCCCATTTCTATGATAAGTCTCTCAACTTTGGCAATACTGACATTCAGTTCAGGTCAGTTCAGTCGCTCAGTTGTGTCTGACTCTGCGACCCCATGGACCACAGCACACCAGGCCTCCCTATCCATCACCAACTCCCGAAGTTTACCCAAGCTCATGTCCACTGAGTCAGTGATGCCATCCAACCATCTCATCCTCTGTCGTCCCCTTCTCCTCCTGCCCTCAATCTTTCCCAGCATCAGGGTCTTTTCAGATGAGTCAGTTCTTCGTACCAGGTGGCCAAAGTATTGGAGTTTCAGCTTTAGCATCAGTCCTTCCAGTGAACACTCAGGATTGCTCTCCTTTAGGATGGCCTGGTTGGATCTCCTCGCAGTCCAAGGGACTCTCAAGAGTCTTCTCCAACACCACAGTTCAAAAGCATCAATTCTTTAGCTCTCAGCTTTCTTTATGGTCCAACTCTCAAATCCATATATGACTACTGGAAAAACCATAGCCTTGACAAGACGGACCTTTGTTGGCAAAGTAAATGTCCCTGCTTTTGAATATGCTGTCTAGGTTGGTCATAACTTTCCTTCCAAGGAGTAAGCATCTTTTAATTTCATGGCTGCAGTCACCATCTGCAGTGATTTGGGAGCCCCAAAAAATAGTTAGCCACTGTTCCCCCATCTATTTGCCATGAAGTGATAGGACCAGATGCCATGATCTTAGTTGTCTGAATGTTGAGCTTTAAGCCAACTTTTTCACTCTCTTCTTTCACCTTCATCAAGAGGCTCTTTAGAAGCTGGATAATTTTTTGGTGTGGTGACCTGTCTCGTTCCATATGAGATGTTTAGCAATATCCCTGGACGAGCTGATGGAGACCAGCTTCCCACCCAGCGCAGGAATGCCTATCAGGGCCATGACCGAAAGGGGTCCTCCAGCATCTGTTTGAAGCCCTTCCTTGTTGAGATCTCTTGTCTCCCCTATTTGGAATTAACTATAAGACAGGTTATTATGTTAGCCGTTATGTTATTACTTAGTACCTAAGTTATGACCGACTCTTTTGCGACCCCATGGACTGTAGCCCGCCAGGCTCCTCTGTCCACGGGATTCTCCAGGCAAGAATACTAGAGTGGATTGCCATTTCCTTCTCCAGGGAAATCTTCCTGACCCAGGGATCAAACCTGTGTCTCCTGCATTGGCAGGTGGATTCTTTACCACTGAGCCACCAGGGAGGCTCCTAGCTGTTATGTTAGCTTTATAGAACGTTAGGTTTATATTATATTTAGCTCAGCTTTTATATTATATTTAGCTCAGCTCTCTTGTAGCTTCCACCAGTGATCCTAGTGTTGATCTCTTGAGTAGCACAACATAAACCAAATTCTTTTTTTTTATTTAGTTTTTAATGGAAGGATAATTGCTTTACAATATTGTGTTGGTATCTGCCATATATCAACATGTATCAACCACAGGTATACACATGTCCCCTCCCTCTTGAACCTCCCTCCCACCTCCCACCCCATCCTACCCCTCTAGATTCTTTATGAAAGCAGTAATGTGTACCAAAAGGCCTTATAAATTTCCAAAACTCATTCATCAAATACTTAAACCTCTACTCCAAGTAAAGCTTGGATGTCTCTTATCTCCTGCCTTCTTGCTTGCAAAATATGTCTTGTTTTTTTTTGTTCTTCTTGCCTTTAATTAGAATAGTAACCTATACACATACATTAAATGTAAGCATCTGTCGGGGACGATACAGTCCCTTATTCAGTTTTCACAAAACTTATTTTAGGCTCATAACTTCCTAGACATAGATTTTGTTTTTTAATAGACAAGAAATGAAAAATGTAGTTGATATGTATCTGTAAAACTGTATTATACATGCAAATGCTAGGTAATGGCAGAGATTCTACCCCTTGATTCGATTGTTCACGTCATTGAGATTGATAGTCTTCGATTGTATAGAGAATGTGATTTCAGTACCATCTGTGGCCATTTATCCAGCAGACTGGGCAGATAACAAATCTGCCAAATGAGCAGTGTATGTTCCTAAAAAAGGAAAATCAGAAGGATTCTACCACGGAGGATCTTAAAATATTATTTATTTAAAAGCTTAAAATTTTAGTAACTTGTATAATTCGAGGTAGTTTATAGAACATAGATTTTAGTTTATAGAACGTAGTTTATAGAACATAGATTTTAGTTTATAAAACATAGTTTATAGAACATATAGTTTATAGAAGGTAAAAATTTAATATTTTCTTATTTTTTTAATTTATTTTAATTGGAGGATAATTACTTTACAATATAGTTATGGTTTTTGCCATATATCAACATGAATTGGCCACAGTATACATGTGTCCCCTTCATCCTGAACCCCCCTCCCGCCTTCCTCCCCATCGCGTCCCTCTAGGTCGTCCCAGAGCACTGACTTTGGGTGCCCTGCTTCATACATCCAGCTTTCACTGGTCATCTATTTTACACATGGTAGTGTATATGTCTCAATGCTATTCTCTCAAATTTTCTTTAATGTTTTAGTTACACGGGTATGTTTCAAACAGCATTAGAAAACCAGCACCCTTGACCATAACTTAAGAGAATGGAAAAGAAAACATCATTATAAGGGTGTTTCAGGAAGGTGTTCCAGGCACCCCCTGCTCCTGCCCCTGGTAGTGCTGAGGTCTCAGGATGCCTGAGCTCAGGTATGTTGCCCATCGGAACAGCAGACCCTTCGCCAACAACAGCCACCCTCCTCTCAGCAACTTCTCAGCTCCTGCAGAGGCTTTGGGAATGTTCCTTCTCTAGAGGTTAATTTGTAAAGGATTTTCCCATATATCCAGAATTGGTTGAGTTTGGTTCAGTATCAGCATCTCTGGGAAAGTACTGATACATGATGCACAGTCTAAATTTTACTTTGGGTTTGGAGTTGGCATTTTCCCACTTAATTTCTTAAAAACAACCTGATACTAGGTTCTCTGATGGCATTTTTGTTTCCATTATTTAATAGCTAAAGGAAAACAATTTATTGAGTAACAGAATGTGATAGGTCTGTCTTAGACCAGACAGCAGGTCAGATATGCCAGCTTGTGAAAGAACAGTGTCCCTCTGAGGTGGTTTGAATAGCTGGACACCAGCACAGAAGGGTTAGGAGAATTCTGATCAGGACAGTTGTGAAGATGTGGGGCCAGTTGATCTACTCTGAAACTTTCTCAGGGCCCAAAATAGCAGTGACTAGGGATATAAGCCCAGAATGACCCTGTTTTAGCCTCTCTATGATGATGCACATTTTTTCCAGTTTTGTTGAGAAATAATTGATATACCTCACTCAGGTTAAGGTGTATAGTACGGTGGTTTGAGTTACATGTAGATTACATTTCACAGTATTGTGACATGCTTACCACAGTAGATTTAGTCGTCATCCATCATCTCATATAGATAAAAAGAGAACTTTTTTTTTTCCTCCTGGTGATGAAAACTCTAAAATCTACTTTCTTAACTTCACGATTGTATCTTAATTGTATCTTCCAGTGTTACCTATAGTCAGGTTGTACATTATATGCATGGTAGTTCTTTATCTTATAATTGAAAGTTTGTGCATGTTGACCTCCTTCCACCATGTCTCTCCAACCACAGATCTGATCTTTTTTCTGTGAGTTTTATGTGGCTTTCATTGTCATTACTGTTAGATTCCACATGTAAGTGAGATCGTGAAGTATTTGTCTTTGTCTGACTTGTTTCACTTAACATAATACCTTCAGGGTCCGTCAATTTTGCTGCAAATGGTTGAATAATATTCCTCTCTTTGCGAGTGTGTGGGTATGTATGTCTGAGAGAGAGAAATACATACCACATCTTCTTGTGCATCTACCAGTGGACCTCAGGTTGTTACCATGTCTTGGCTTTCATAAGTAATGCTGCTATGAACATGGGGTGTAGACATCTTTTCAAGTTACTGTTTAATGTGTTCCCAGAAGTAGAATTGGTAGATATTATGCGGGTTCAATTTTAATCTTTTGAGGACCCTCCATACTCTTTTCTGCAGTGGCTGTACCAGTTTACAGTCCCACCAACAGTGCACAACCTTCATTTTTCTCCACATTCATGTCAGCATTTGTAATCCCTTATCTTTTGGGTGATGCTATTACAGGTGTGAGGTGATATCTCATTGTAGCTTTAATTTGCATTTCCCTAATGACTCGTGATATTTAGTATCTTTTATATTGTTGTATTTGCACATGCAGATTTTTATATGCATATTAATGTCTCATTAATGTATGCCTGTGGCTTTCATGGTAATGACAGTAGCTTTTTTTTTTCCTACTGCCAGTGCTATTAAATTATTTTTCTTTTTTTCCAGAACAAGCCTGCCCTCCCCTATGTTTTCCAGAAATGACTTCAGTATCTGGAGCATCCTCAGAAAATGCATCGGAATGGTAAGTTAACTCTCATTTCCACAATATGAAGCTGATACGTGTTTCACGCATATCCTTGGAAGAGAATCTTAGTGTTGGCAGAAGTGATACACAATGTTTCTGAAAACTTAGAATCAGAAATTAGGAAAAGTCTTAACACTAGGTTTTCCGGACAGCATTTTAACCATTTATTATGCTATTTAATATGACTTTCATGTGACTTTTCATTATAAGGAAATAGAAAAAGAAAATGCTCTTGCCCCATTGTCATACCACGTTTGTATGTACCCATGGAATTGCTCTGGAGAAGGCACTGGCACCCCACTCCAGTACTCTTCTTGCCTGGAGAATCCCACAGCCGGAGAAGCCTGGTAGGCTGCAGTCCATGGGGTCGCAAAGAGTCGGACACGACTGAGCAACTTCACTTTCACTCTTCACTTTCATGCATTGGAGAAGGAAATGGCAACCCACTCCAGTGTTCTTGCCTGGAGAATCCCAGGGACTGGGGAGCCTGGTGGGCTGCCGTCTATGGGGTCACATAGAGTCGGACACGACTGACGCAACTTAGCAGCAGCAGCAGCAGCATGGAATTACTCAGAAATACTCTCAGAAAGGACAGACTCCCCACAGTATAGAATATAATTTCACTTACACTTCTGTGCACAGAGCAGATTTTTGTACTTTGTAAGTGTGGTGTATGTCAGACATTTGGAATGTGTCTTTGCTTAGTTATCTGCAGGTGGATCTGATTTTTCGGGAGCAGAAAGATGGCAAAACTATTATATATAAATCCTACGCTTAACTTCAGTTGTGTCCAACTCTGTGACCCCATGGACTGTAACCCACCAGGCTCCTCTGTCCATAAGTTTCTCCAGCAAGAATACTGCAGTGGATTACTGTTTCCTCCTCCAGGAGATCGTCCTGATGTAGGGATCGAAGCTGTGTCTCCTGCCTTGCAGGCACATTTACTCTCAGAGCCACCTGAGAAAGCCATATAAATCCTTAGATTCCCTTTAAAATAGTAGTCCATGTCAGCACCCTGACGCTAGTCAGGCTTGGATTCTGAGTAAAGTTCTCTTACTTCTTCCAGCATGATCTTTGACCAATTAGAATGATGAAAATTTTAAAGCATGTGAGTCTTGAACTGCTAAAGAATCTGCTTGGGCATGACCTTTCTTAATTTTGCAGTTTAATGTGCGTCCTCAGTACCCCAGGAACTGTCCCTGCGCTGGGAAATGTGCTGTGCTCAGTCGCTTTAGTCGTGTCCAACTTTTGCGACCCTGTGGACTGTAGCCCACCTGGCTCCTCTGTCCATGGGATTCTCCAGGCAAGAATACTGGAGTGGGCTGCCATTTCTTCCTCCAGGGGAATCTTCCTGACCCAAGGATCAAACTTGCATCTCCTGTGTCTCCTGCATTGCAGGCAGATTCTTTACCCGCTGAGCCACCTGGGAAGCCTGCTGGGAATGTAGTCACTTCCTAAACACGCTCATTCTGACGTCTGAAATCCTTTTCAGCTGCTGGGGTGCCCATGTTAGCATTTTTTGAACACTTGGGTTCTCTGCATGTAGTAATGTCATCTGAGACTTCCTGAGCATAATTTCCAAGGAAATAATCTCAGAAACATCTATTTTAAGGGCTTCCCTAGTGACTCAGTTAGTAAAGAATCTGCCTGCAATGCAGGAGACACGGGTTTGATCCTCAGGTTGGAAGATCCCCTGGAGAAGGAAATGGCAACCCACTCAAGTATTCTTGCCTGGAGAATTCCATGTACAGAGGAGCCTGGCGGGCTACAGTCCATGGGATCACAAAGAGTCAGACACGATTGTGCAACTAAGTTTCACTTTCACTGCATGGAGAGTAATTCAGCTAACCTCTCTGTAGCTGGATAACAAGATTTATCCCGGTCTTACCACTTCCTGTCTTTGAGACCCTAGGCAAGTTGCCTTACTTCCCTGAGTAAAGTTAGAAGAATAATTAGTACTTTATAGCTGTGTTGAGAGATACATAAGATAACTTATGTAAATGTCAGGACAGACCCTGGTTTAGCTTAATGCTCAACATTATCAATAGTTAACGACACTTAGTGTTTCCCTGATAGCTCAGTTGGTAAAGAATCTGCCCACAATTCAGGAGCCCCCAATTCGATTCCTGGGTTGGGAAGATCCACTGGAGAAGGAATAGGCTACCCACTCCAGTGTTCTTGGGCTTCCCTGGTGGCTCAGATGGTAAAGAATCTACCTGCAATGCTGGAGACCTGGGTTCAATCCCTGGGTTGGAAAGATCCCCTGGAGGAGGGAAAGGCTACCCACTCCAGTATTCTGGCCTGGAGAATTCCATGGACTATATAGTCCATAGGGTCGCAAAGTCAGACTTGACTGAGAGACTTTCACTTTCACTTTTCAATCACATTTAATTGGAACACCTGGACTCTTAACTCCATTTGGTTTACATTCAGACTCATCAGGACAAAGCAAATGTATTTAGGCAAATGTATATATTCTTAAATAAAATGTCAACTATACACATTAATCTCTTAAGAACTGGAATTTTCAGGACAAAAAAATGATATCCTATAGAATTTATATTTTCAAACCCTTAGTAAACATAATTGTCAGTGAGATCCAATATGTAAGTATATAAGTATTGTTTGTTTAAAATTAAAGCTAGTTTCATAAAAAAATGCTCATCATTAAAACAAATGATATTTTTTCTATTAGATCAATGCTGACTCTAGCTCATTAAATTGATTTTGTAACCTGCTAATGAAAGGGCTTCCCTGGTTACTCAGACGGTAAAGAATCCGCCTGCAATGCGGGAGACCTAGGTTTGATTCCTTGGGTCGGGAAGATCCCCTGGAGGAGGGCATGGCAACCGACTCCAGTATTCTTGGCTAGAGAATCCCCAGGGACAGAGGAGCCTGGCGGGCTACAGTCCATGGGATCGCAAAGAGTCAGACACGGCTGAGAGACAGAGCACAGCACAGTGTGTGAAATCCAGTTACTGCAGAATTGGTATCACGTTTGTTGAGTCAACAGAATCCGTATGAAAACCAGATGTGCTTTGGTGTTTTTTGGTGATCAGGGAAAGTACAGCCTTCTGTATTTCTCTGGCTTAAGTCTGTCATCTACCATCTCCTGTCTCACTGGATGTCAGATTTAGCAGTAGTGTCATGAGTTTGTTCAGGCTAGAAACTGATAATCATCTGGTGTATGTGTCAAGCAAGGATTATGTCTAAATGGAAATGAACCATCCTTTTGAAAGATGGTAAATAGTGTTATGTTGGCTTGTACCTGCATTCTCTGAAAGATGCGCTGTTTCTTCAGAAGAATGGTTTTACCTTTATTTTCAGGTGCAGAACTGTTTGTACAGAGACAGGCTGAATCATAGGGAAAGCAAATAAAAGCAGAGCTGTTTGGGTTGAAAGGGGACCATGGTGTGTTTTGAAACTTGTGTCTGTAGAACTTTCTGAATAAACTCATAGAGAAAGAGCTGCAGGGGAGGCAATATTTCGGGCGAGTGTTCTCTGGTGAGGTTTTGTAAGAGAGTAACGTTCTAGATGAATATTTATTAATGTGTTCTGGCATTTGGAAGTATTGTTCTTTGGGCACTGTTGTGGGCTCCCCTCTAAAGGGCAGCAGAATCAGTCCAAAGGGGCCAGCATTGTGCACAATGGAGATTTAAAGTGCAGCAGGTCTTGAGAGAGAAAGCAAGTAACATCCCCAGAATAAATTTTTAAAGTAGTTTTTGGTATCAACCCCTCTCATATCTGCCTCCTTCTCCCCCCTCCCAAGGAAAATAGGTCAAAAATTAGAAGGTATTAGCATTCATAGGGAGAAGGCAACGGCACTCCACTCCAGTACTCTTGCCTGGAAAATCCCATGGACGGAGGACCCTGGTGGGCTGCAGTCCATGGGGTTGCTAGGAGTCGGACGCGACTGAGCGACTTCACTTTCACTTTTCACTTTAATGCATTGGAGAAGGAAACAGCAACCCACTCCAGTGTTCTTGCCTGAAGAATCCCAGGGAAGGGGGAGCATGGGTGGGCTGCCGTCTATGGGGTCGCACAGAGTCGGACACGACTAAAGCAATGCAGCAGCAGCAGCAGCATTCATAGAGTATTAGTCATAGAGTTTATTAACTTAACTTCAAAGCGTCAGTCCCAGGTGGTGCTAGTGGTAAAGAACCCGCCTGCCAGTGCAGGAGACATAAGAAACACTGGTTCAGTCCCTGGGTCAGGAAGATCCCCTGGAGAAGGAAATGACAACCCACTCCAGTATTCTTGCCTGGAAAGTCCTATGGATAGAGAAGCCTGGTGGGCTATAGTCCATGGAGTTACAAAGAGTTGGACACGACTGAAGCAACTTAGCACCCCTCAGGAAACAGCCTGTGTGAGGAGGTAGGTGGCTGTGAAACCAATTGGAATTCGAATTTGAAGTGAAGGTAGATTTGAAAACTCTCCCACTGCACTTTGGTGATTCTGTTCCACTTAACAGTCCAGACACTTGGCTTCAGGTCCTTTCTGTGTGAGTAGATCTCAGAAGCTGTGGACAGACCCTTCAGCTAGCTCTTCCCATAGCTTCACGTTCAATTTCTTCTTTTCATGAGGAAAAAAAAGTGTTGGTCGCTCAGTTGTGTTTGACTCTTTGCAACCCCATGGACTGTAGCTCACCAGGCTCCTCTGTCCATGGCTTTCTCCAGGCAAGAATACTGGAGTGGGTTGCCATTTGCTTCAGGGGATCTTCCCGACCCTGGGATTGAACCTGGGTCTCCCGGATTGCAGGTAGACTCTTTACAATCTGAGCCACTAGGGAAGCCCTGGCTTATCTTTTTATGATAAGAAGTCTCAAAAGTTGCAGGGGAAATCTGATATGCACCGTAGCTTTTCTCTGTCGACTTGAGCATGTGAGAGCAGAGTGGGGAGTGTGGACACTCTGCTGGAGACCTCCCGGTTCCCGTTCAGCTGGGGTCTGGTCCCAACTTTCTCAGAAGTCAGTGCTCCTTATTTATGATGTTGTAGTTTATGGTGTAGTGTCAGGAAGCCAATAAGACATGGCTTTTCAGAATCCATGATAGGCGCTTGCCTGCCAGGTGTGGTCTAGGTATAGCTTCATTTTATCAGGAAGGAATGGAGGAGGAAATGGCAACCCACTCCAGTATTCTTGCCTGGAAGATCCCATGGACAGAGGAGCCTGGTGGGCTACAGTCCATTGCGTCGCAAAGTCGGACACGACTTAGTGCCTAAACACCACCAATCGGGAAGGAAAGTCAGCGTCTTCAGGCATGTGATGCCCTGGGCCCCTGAGCACCTGCTCCAGCCAGGCTCATTGTGCTCCATCCTCCACTGCCACATACAGGACACATTCTCCTTTGCTTTCTTCCCCAAAAGAACACAGGGACTTAGATTTCCAAAACTAATGGCACCCTTTTTTTTTTCTCCCAATCTGTTTTGGACAGGATTATGTTACCCAATGTTGGGTTATATACTACACGAAATGAATACTTTACATAACTGGAATTCAATCCTAAATCTCTCTGCGATTGAAGCTCTTACCAAACAGATTCCCATCTGAGAGTTACTACTGGTGCTGGTTAGGAGTTGGAACTCTTTGTTCCTTATTTCCTTATTCCCGTCGTCCTTTAAAGGATTCTGGTGTCATAATCCCGTTGTCTCCTGTTTCCCCTGTTTTCTTTCTCCTCTTCTCTCCAATCCTCTTACAATTTGTCAGCAGGACTCACCCAGTGGTTAGGTCATGGGTCACCATGCTTAGTGACTTTGGAAACCAGAACCAGCGCCAGGTTGAGCAACCAAGGCATCCGGACACAAAATTTGAGTCAGTGCCTGCCCCTGAGGGCACTTCTGCTAAATGTCTTGGAGTTGTAGAATATTAATGCTGAATTATTATAAAAGGGTGAGGAAGATCTGTTATATTATAAATACTAAGTTACTAAAGTAAAAATATTCTATCATTCTTAAAGTTACCCAGTACAACCAAATTCCATAAGAGATTTGAAAACTTTATCTGTTTTTTTTGCTCCTTTAACTCCTGTTTCCACTCTATATTTACTATAGAGTATTACCCTAACCTAATTTTTTTCATCTTTGTAAGTCTTTTATTGAGTACTCTATCATACTTTGCTATCCCAAAAATATAGAGTAAAATTAAAATTTAAGAATTTATATGTTATGGCCATAAGACTTGGGTACTAAAACTTTCAATTTCTTCTTACATGAATGATCAAAATAACAAATGTTACAAAGTTTGTGAAACTATACCACAAAAGATAAAATGTTATTCATTAAAAAGGATTTTTTCATTTGCGTTAAGATATCCAAGAATGAATTTCACGCATTGCTAGAATGAGGGCACTAACAGTTATGTTCTTATTTTTTAGTAGATTTGAAGATTAAGAAGACTTGCTTATATTAATAGATGGGAGTAGGAGTTCTGTGTTTTTTTAATATCTAGCAATATCATCTGTTCTTTGGCCTTTTCCCGACTGTATGTCGAGTCAAATGGTAATATATCATCCATCAAAAATAATTTTTTATGATCCACAAGTTGACAGCTCAATTAAGACTTCTTTTTTTTTTTTTTTTTTGGGGGGGGGCAAACATTTTTAATTGTGGTAAAATACATATAACATAAAATTTGCCATTTTATGGGCCAAAGAACTAAACGGACATTTCTCCAAAGAAATATACAAATGGCTAACAAACACATGAAAAGATGCTCAACATCACTCATTATCAGAGAAACGCAAATCAAAACCACAATGAGGTACCATCTCATACCAGTCAGAATGGCTGCTATCAAAAAGTCTACAAATAATAAATGCTGGAGAGGGTGTAGAGAAAAAGGAACCCTCCTACACTGTTGGTGGGAATGCAAACTAGTACAGCCACTATGGAGAACAGTGTGCTGCTGCTGCTGCTAAGTTGCTTCAGTCGTGTCCGACTCTGTGTGACCCCATAGACGGCAGCCCACCAGGCTCCCACGTCCCTGGGATTCTCCAGGCAAGAACACTGGAGTGGGTTGCCATTTCCTTCTCCATTAAGACTTCTTTTAACGTTATTGGAAACCACATTTGAAAACTCTTAACTTGCAGGAGGTCTTGTTACCCTCCCTGGAGTCCTGGGCGTCTGGGTCTCTGGGAAACGCCGCAGAGACACATTGCCAGGGCTCTCAACTTTGATTCCTGTAACTCACATCTACCTTGCAATACTGAGAAAGGGTTGAGAAAACGGAAAACATTTTCCCTAAAACGTACCTTGTATAATCTTTTTTTCATGAAATACTTTTGTCTTACCATGAGCTTTAAATGTTTTCCCTGAAAACCTCCGACTCATCTCATTCCCTTGACACAGAGTACCTGCCAAGTGACCTCAGAACCAGACGCATCCCCGGTCAGTCACTGTCAGGACTGTGGTGCTATTTTGGGGTTCAGATAAACACATTGGTCTGTGTCACTGTGACAACTGTCTGATTCTTGAATTCTAAATATAAGCTCTAGATAAGATTTGGAACTTTGCCCAAACGAGTACATTATAACATAAATACTGACTTAAGAGACAGGAGGCAGAAGAGGCAAAGTAGTTAAACAAAATGTGTCATCTCTACCACCCCACTCTACAGTGATCTGAAATAAATATCCGAGAAGTGACCGGAAGACCCTGCTTCTAATGTCGGGTCTTTGTCTTATGAGAAACAACAGGCCTTGACTTAAGGAGATTTCCTTGGTACGAACCAGTACTGTATTTCTTTCTTCTTTTTTTTCAACTTTTTATTTTGCATTGGGATATAGCCAGTTCACAGTGTTGTGATGGTTTCAGGTGAACAGCGAAGGCACTCAGCCATGCATGTACATGTATCCATTCTCCCCCAAACTCCCTCCCATCCAGGCTGCCACATAACATTGAGCCGAGTTAGCTGTGCAATACCATAGGACCTTGTTGGTTATCCATTTTAAATATAGCAGTGTGGCCAGTACTGTATTTCTAAACTTCCTTTGCTTGGTGCCCTGAAGATTTTCCCACACTGGGGCAAAACTGCTATGCTAGGATTCAGGATGGTGTAAGGGGTGGGGTCTCCCACCCCTCCCCACACCAAGTAAATGAAAAGTGAAAATGTTAGTTGCTCAGTCGTGTCCAACTCTTTGCAACTCCGTGGGCTGTCCATGGAATTATCCAGGCAAGAATACCGACGTAGGTTGCCATTCCCTTCTCCAGGGGATCTTCTCAACCTAGGGATTGAACCTAGGTCTTCTACATTGCAGGCAGATTTTTTATCAAACAAAGGGCGTTGTAAAAGGAGAAGTGGGAGAAGGGCCACAGTGTGCCTTCCAAAGCAGGTGCATCCTTGGCCCATCAGTTCTTAGGTAGGAGAGTGTGTGGAGGGTGAGCACCCACGGGTCAGTTCCCCTTCAGCATCCCTGCCCACAGTCACCGGGAACCTTCGGAGACCGTGGCTCTGGTCCAAGCGTCCAGCCAGTCTTTAGGCATCCTTCCGTGTTCCTGCCTCGTGCTGGCCTAGTAAGAGGGCTCGCGCAGCCTCCCAAGCCTGACAACGTTCAGCTATGAGACAGGAAGAACAGGAAAGGAATATATTGTCCCTCAGTGCTTCCCTTGTCTTCTTCCTCCCTGGTTTTCTTTTTTCTGTCTTTTTTTTTTTTTTTCGCCACTGGCTGCATCCAGCTATCCGTGGTGTGGTTCATTCAGTTCACACACAGACACCCCTGTCCAGTGTGTAGATTCTTTGTTTCTGGGTGGCGTGCTCCCCAGGGCTGGTCTGTGAGAGCCAAGGAGCAGAGGTGTAACCACAGCAAGAGGCAGGAGAGTGGCAGGCTTGTTCAGTCTGCACATCCAGAGTGGTCCCCAAGGGCTGTCCTGCGAGGTCTTGGTGTGGCCACTTTGGGCGTGATTGGTGTATTAGGATGGCAAGGACCCCTCCGCAATGGTCAACTTATAGAGGTTAGACCTCTTGTGGAGAGGGAGGGGACTGGGTAGCATGAGACGGGAGAGACCTTTGACCATCCAAGGCCCTTCTGTGTAAGGAAGATACATTTTCACGTCTTTGGTAGCTGTGCAAGGTAGGAGGGCTGTTGTGGAGAGAGGATCCAGTGCCAACCTTGGCACACCCAGGGGACAGAGCCCAGGCTGCTGCCAGTGTTGCCCGTCAGTGAAGAACCTAGAAGCCCACTTAGTGCTTGGGTCGCACACCTGGGTGAGCATCCTGCCTGCTGGCAGAATTAGCTTAAGACCGAAACTGAGCTGCTCTCTCTAACCCAGGTCTTAAATATTTGCACGGTTGGCCATTACGATGCTAGGCGTAACACTTATAAACTGTTTTTCATTTCAGACTTGGCCTTGCCTGTGGGTTGTTTATATAGTGCTTAAGGGACAAAGCAGCCTGCTTTTTTTTTCTTCTCAGTTTGTCAGCTGATGAGCAGCTGCAATTAAGAGTTTCTTCGGTTTCATCATTGGTTGCTATTAATTTGCATGGATAAATTTAAACTTTGCTTTCAGCTGGGTCACAAGGTAGAATTGCCTGGCATAAATATTTAATTTTTCCAGCTGACTGAAGCTTTCAGTGATAAAAGCATTCTAGCTCATGTTTCTTCCTGAAACTTGACCTTCATAATATGCATTGTTGCTTTTCCTATTACTGGAATATATACCCTATTAATTGGTTGTATACAGCATCTAGAGAATCCAATACCAAACTTCATTGTCTTGTAAGTAAAAATGGTGTCTCTGTGAATTTCCAAAAGGAGTGAAATATAATTTGTATTGCCACGTTTTTCATCATATATCCATTATATGAATTTAAATTTAAGCAATTAAAATAATTGTAAGATTCAGTTCAGTCGCTCAGTCATGTCCGACTCTTTGCGACCCCATGAATCGCAGCACGCCAGCCCTCCCTGTCCATCACCAACTCCCGGAGTCCACCCAAACCCATGTCCATTGAGTCAGTGATGCCATCCAACCATCTCATCCTCTATCGTCCCCTTCTCCTCCTGCCCTCAATCTTTCCCAGCATCAGGGTCTTTTCCAATGAGTCAGTTCTTTGCATCAGGTGGCCAAAGTATTGGAGTTTCAGTTTCAACATCAGTCCTTCCAGTGAACACCCAGGACTGATCTCCTTTAGGATGGACTGGTTGGATCTCCTTGCAGTCCAAGGGACTCTCAACAATCTTCTTCAACACCGCAGTTCAAAAGCATCAATTCTTTGGCGCTCAGCTTTCTTCACAGTCCAACTCTCACGTCCATACATGACCACTGGAAAAACCAGAGCCTTTGAGTAGATGGACCTTTGTTGGCAAAGTAATGTCTCTGCTTTTTAATATGCTGTCTAGGTTGGTTACAACTTTCCTTCCAAGTTTAATAATAATTACAGGCTAATAGAGGCAGAAAAATTGCAAGTTCATTGCTGTATTTTAAACAATCTGTTAGACTGTTCTACACAGTCGAGGTGGTTTTTACGGTTGTCTGGATCTGTATTTGTATGTTCCATCGGTGCTTTTTCTGTCCCTTCCACTCCCTGTTGCCTGGGCCACAAGCTTGCCTTTTCATTTCCTTGAATGCTTGCATTCTGAGTTACTGAAAGAAGCAGGAGGAAGGTGTTTAAATTATTCTTGATTACAAAATTAGATTAAAAGACCCTTTTAGAATTTGGGGAGCTTTTCAAATGATTAAAAAGGAATCTGCGCATTGAATGGATGATAAAACCATGTCCTTTGTAACTTGGTCTTCAGAGTTGACACCACACTCTTTCATTGACTTGCTGCTTCATATGAAGTCTAACCAACAGGTGCTGAATAGCCAGTATCTACCAGGCTTGTGCGGAGAAGGCAATGGCACCCCACTCCAGTACTCTTGCCTGGAAAATCCCATGGACAGAGGAGCCTGGTAGGCTACAGTCCATGGGGTCGCTAGGAGTTGGACACGACTGAGCGACTTCACTTTCACTTTTCACTTTCATGAATTGGAGAAGTAAATGGCAACCCACTCCAGTGTTCTTGCCTGGAGAATCCTAGGGATGGGGAAGCCTGGTGGGCTGCCGTCTATGGGGTCGCACAGAGTCAGACATGACTGAAGCGACTTAGCAGCAGCAGCAGCAGGCTTGTGACTGTCCCATTGTTGCTTGTTTATTTTCTCAGGAATATATATGTGAGGGTACGGCAATGCATAATATAGAGAGAAAAGATTAAGGCCCTAGGCCTGGATTCCCATCTGTCACCGTCATTGTTGTCTAGTCGCTAAGTCATGTCTGACTCTTGTGACCCGATGGACTGTAACCTGCCAGCCTCTTCTGTCCATGGGATTCCGCAGGCAAGAATACTGGAGTGGGTTGCCGTTTCCTTCTCCAGGGGATCTTCCTAACACAGGAATCGAACAGATCTCCTGCATTGCAGGTGGATTCTTTACCGACTGAGGTATGAGGGAAGCCCTGAGCCACAATAATTGTGTGTGTGTGCGTAGTGTGTATGCGTGTGCTCAGTCATGTCCAACTCTTGTGGCCCCGGGGATGGTAGCCCACCAGGCTCCTCTGCCCATGGAGTTTTCCAGGCAAGAATACTGGAGTGGGGTGCCGTTTCCTACTCCAAGGGATCTTCCCAACACGGGGATCGAACTCGCATCTCTTGCATTTCCTGCCTTAGTAGGCGGATTCTTTACCAGTGGCGCCACCTGGGAAGCCCACCATCATCATGAAAGCAACAGGTGTCACCCACTGGTATGTCTTTTGTTCTCAGAGAGTGTTTAATAGTCATTGTAGTATTTTTAGGGGGAAAAGTTCAAATTCAAACTTCCAGATAAAGTTCTTCATCCTTTACTGAATAAATCCTTTTAAAATTCCTTTAAACCTCACCCTGCTAGTGTGCACCACAAAGCAAAATGTAGAAACGAGAGAGCAGAGCCAGAAATGGCATCACTCACGTCACACACCGTCAAGGGCCAGGGCTCACATCGCCGCCCTGGTGAAGCCTGTCTTCTTGGCGATTGGACCAGACAGAGAGCTGTGGTGGGCCTACACGATGCCTCCCGGCTGGGGCGGGGAGGAGGGGGAAAGAGGTGTCCTTCCCTCACTCCCTCACCTTTTAAGCTCAGAACTCAAGCCACGCTGCCCCCAGGGTGGCGCTTCTGCAGCTCGGCTGCCAGGTGACAGGACCAGGTATCCCAGCCTTTGAAGCCACCTTGCCTCCTCACAACCTTGGAGGACTTGGCAGTCTTGCGTGTTCTATTAACAGTAATGATTATATAGTTGACATGTATTGCTCGCTTAATGTATGCCTGGCACTGTGGTGAGTGTTTTGTGTGAACTAATCTAATCCTGACAGCGAAGTCCCCACTTGGTGAAGTGACACAGGCATTAGGTAGCAGGGGCGTGTGCTCTCAGCCCATTCTTTTCTGTTGTTCTTTTCAAGTTATAGGATACATATAGTGTAATGGTTACCATTTTAGCTGTTTGTAAGAGTGCAGTTCAGTGACATTTGTGCATTATCTTTGTGCAGTCGTCAGCACCACCTCTCCACGCAACTCCTCGTCTCACATAGCCAACGCTCTGCATCCCTGCATCAGCAGCTCCCCGCACCCCGCCCCGGCAGCCACTGCTGTGCTCTCTGTTCCGAAGGCATTCTTTCAGCCATAGCCCTCTGCTGTCCCTGGACCCCAGGACTGGACCATCCTGAGTGTATCCAGCTGCTCCTGCTTTTCCATCATGCCAGATACACGGTGTTTCTTTTGTCTGTTTTATGACTAGCAGAATGTCAGCCTGTGTGTCCTAAGGTGGTCTACCTTCCGTGGTTCGAGGTTGTCAGCTTCCCCATCCCTTCCTTTGGCCAGGCTGAAAGTGTTAAGATTTTTAAATTGTATCTCTTGTTTTACCCCTGATTGTAAGAGAAATACGTGTCCCTTTTAGGAAATTTAGAAAATACAGAAAAGCGCAAAAGATCATCAAGATTACGTGGACTTCCAACTCCTAGAGATAACTGCTGTTAACTTTTTGATACCGCTACCTTCTAATATTTGTCTATATAACATATAGTTTACAAAATATTTTTAAACATGTTGCATTGTAACCTATTATTTCACACATTTTCTCACGTGAACTAGTATCCACCATTCAACAAGAGGGTTCTGAGCTCAGGGAGTTGGTATTCCAGTGAAAGAGTCGAGAGAGGCTAGTGCTTTGTGATAAATGCCGGAATCGGAGTAAACTCGGGGCAGTGGGAGTACACGGGAGCCCGTGGGGGCAGGGGCACCTGTGTTGTGCTCTGTTCTGAGGGGTGAGGACACAGCCAAGTGTGAGCTTTCACCCTTCCCTCGGGAGTTGTGTCACTGGGTACTTAGCAAGTTGTGCTGGTTAGTACCCCGACATAGCAGCAGGTCGTCCAGTCTGTGATCAGATGCTCACTTGTACAGTACAGATTATGTGTTCCAGGAGCTGGGAGAGGTGAGAAATCGAGGAGAGGCTTGAGCTGGGCTTTGAAGTTCTGCTGGGGAGCAAATACAAGCGTTAAGGGAAGTGAGGAGGGCGTTCCAGGTCAGGATTGGCTATAACAAGACTTTTATGTTTTTAAACATTAACTAATTGATTAGACTGGGCGGGATCTTTAGTTGCAGTATGTGGGATCTAGTTCCCTTGAACAGGGATCGAATCTACACTCCTGGGAGTGTGACAAGTTTCTAGAAAGATACGTTGGAAGAATTTTATTTCTATATGTGTACTTTGTATGGTCAAGTTGCTTTAAAAGAGATGATCTCGGCGAACTTTTTTTTTTTTTTTTTTTAGGTACAATTGACAAATATTAAAAGTCTGTATCAAGATGATTGGATGTATGTATGTATTGTGACAGGATTCCCCCATCAAGCTAATTAACACACTCAGCTCCTCACATGTGTAGCTTTTTTTGGTGACAGCATTTAAGTTCTACTCTTCTTTCATTTATACAAAACAGCATTATCAGTTGTCTGCCATGTTACGTGGTAGATCCTCAGGACTTATTTACATTATAACTGAAAGTTCATACACTTTTACCAACTTCTGCCTAATTTCCCCACCCTGAAGCCCTTAGGCAATAACTTTCTACTGTGTTTTTATTGGTTCAGTATTTTTTTTTTTATGGTTTGCCTATGTGTGATACAATGCCATATTGTCTGACTGGTTTATTTCATTTAGCATAAGTACCTCCAGTTTCATCCGTGTTGTCATAAATGGCAAAATTTCCTTTTGTGAGGCCAAGTAATATTCATGTGTATGTGCACGTATAGATACAAACACACACACACACCCCCCCCATGTTTTCTTGATCCTTTATCCACTGATGGACACTTAGCTTGTTTCCATTGTGTGTTCTTGGCAAGAATTAATTGACCATAAATGCATGGGTTTATTTCTTGGCTTTCTATTCCATTCATCCACCTGTCCATTTCTATGCCAGTTCTGTACTATTTTGATTAGTATATCTTTATCATATAGTTTGGAATCAGGGGGCTTGATGCCTCCAGCTTTGTTGTTCTTTCTCAAAATTGGCTATTCATGGTCTTTTGTGGTCCTGTGAAATTTCGGGATTGTTTTTCTTTTATCTGTGAAAAAATGCCTTTGGAATTTTGATAAGGATTGCGTTGACTAGATCACTTTGGGTAGTCTGGACATTTTAACAACTTTTGTAATCCATGAGTACAGAATATCTTTCCATTTATTCCTGTCTTCTGTGATTTCTTTTGTTAACGTCTTACAGTTTTCACTGTGATCTTTCACCTCCTTGGTTAAATTTATTCCTAAGTATTTTATTCTTTTTGATATTGTAAATGGGATTGCTTCTGATAGCTTATTCTTGGTGTATTGAAACACAACTGGTTTTTATAAGTTGGTTTTGTGCCCTGCAGCTTACTGAACTCACATATTGGTTCCAGTGGTGTTTTGGTGGAGTCTTTAGGGTTTTCTATTTATAATATCATTTGCAAATAGAGATACTTTTACTTCTTACTTCCTAATTTGAATGCATTTTCTTTTTCTTGCATTAGTACTCTGGCTAGAACTTACCATGAAAGGATGAATTTTGTCAAATGCTTTTTCTGCACATCTATTGAGATGATCATATATTTTTATTCTTCATTTTACTAATGTGGTATATCATGTTGATTGATTGGCTTGTGTTGAACCATCCTGCTTCTCAGGAATAAATCCCACTTGATCATGGTATATGACCCTTTAAATGTATTGTTGAGTTCAGCTTGGTAATGTTTTCTTTTACATCTGTGTTCATAGTGGATATTGGCCTATAATTTTCTTTTCTGGGTCTGCCTTTGTCCTTCTCTGGTTTTAGTGTCAGGATAATGTTGACCTTTGATGCTTTTGAACTGTGGTGTTGGAGAAGACTCTTGAGAGTCCCTTGGACTGCAAGGAGATCCAACCAGTCCATTCTGAAGGAGATCAGCCCTGGGATTTCTTTGGAAGGAATGATGCTGAAGCTGAAACTCCAGTACTTTGGCCACCTCATGCAAAGAGTTGACTCATTGGAAAAAACTCTGATGGTGTGAGGGATTGGGGGCAGGAGAAGAAGGGGACGACAGAGGATGAGATGGCTGGATGGCATCACTGACTCAATGGACATGAGTCTGAGTGAACTCCGGGAGTTGGTGATGGACAGGGAGGCCTGGCGTGCTGTGATTCATGGGGTCGCAAAGAATCGGACACGACTGAGTGACTGAACTGAACTGAACTGAATGTTGACCTTGTAAAATGACTGGCAATGTCCCCTCCTCTTCTGTTTTTGAATAGTTTGAGAAGGATCAGTATTAATTTCACTTTAAACATCTGGCAGAATTCACCAGTCAAAATATCTGGTCTTAGACTTTTGTTTGTTGGCAGGTCTTTGATTACTGCTTCAGTCTCTTTACTAGTAGTTGGTCTGTTCAGATTTCCTGTTTCTACATGATTCAATTTTGTTAGGTTGTTTTTTTCCAGGAATTTATCCATTTCTGAGGTTGTTGATATTTCTTCCTACAGTCTTGATTCCACCTTGTGATTCATCCAGCCTTCTCATGATGTACTCTGCATGTAAGTTAAATAAGCAGGGTGACATTATACAGCCTTGGTGTACTCCTTTCTCAGTTTTTAACCAGGCATTTGTTCCGTGTCGTTCTAACTGCTGCTTCTTGACTTGCATACAGCTTTCTCAGGAGACAGGTAAGGTAAGGTGGTCTGATACTCCCTAATGTTTATGTTTAGGATTCTGTTTTTTAATCTTCATTCTAGAGTTAAAAGTGAACTACTTAGCCCCATTCAATATTTGACTATCCTTCAGTTAAATTTTTCTGTAAAGAAAATGACCATGATTGAATGAACAGATTGGAAGTACTTCTCTTCCCTTTGATGTTAAAAGAAAATGTGACTTCCAGGCAGCAGTAGTAGGAGTACAAATAGGATAAACGGTTTTTGGAAGGCATTCAGCTTGGTAGTAATGATAAAAATTTTAAATGAGTGCACACCTTTGACCTAAAAAACCCACTTATAGAAATTTACCTTAAAACCATACTTGCTCATGTTCTAAAATATTAAATTGTTCATGGTATAGCTATATATGAAAGTGAAAGTGAAGTTGCTCAATCGTGTCTGACTCTTCGCGACACTGTGGACTGTAGCCTACCAGCCTCCTCCATCTGTGGGGTTCTCCAGGCAAGAATACTGGAGTGGGTTGCCATTCCCTTCTATATATATATAGACTTAAAAATTTTTTTTTAATGAATAAATGTAGCATTTGCTAATGTGCCCAGAACTAGTCTAAGTGTTTTGCAAGTATTGGTCTTAGAAGAATGCCTTGTAGTAGATTATGCTATATACATTGTTGGATTAATGCCATGGTATTGTAAGGACGCTGGCAGAGTTTAACTTGGCTGGAGTTGCATGACTGCTAAATGAGAGAGCCTGTCATGGAGCTCAGCCTGGTTCTGATGTCTTAACCACTGAATAGCACAGGGATTACAAAGAACTTGACAGACTTAGGGATGTACTGTATGTGTGCGTAAGACCTCCAAACACAGGGACAGCAAAAAAGGCAAGTAAATGAGCCAGTACACAGAGCAGATGCCATGCGTTAAAAAACTCCAGTAAGGTATATGTGTGCACACACATGTACACACATGTGTGCAAACGCACAGCAGTGTGTCCCAAACTGTGGTTGATGCTTCAGCTCTAAGGAAAGGAGCATTTTCATGTTTTTACTTCTATTACTGAGCATTGCATATTCCTCTTTAAAAAAAAAAAACCATGAAGGTATTTTAAGTAAAAGAGAGAGAGTCTGAGACATCTCAGTTAAGACAAGCCTTGGCAGTCCCCGCTTTCTTGACTTGGCCCACCAGTGAGTTTCTGCATTTACCAAGATCTCAGGGTGTCACATAGTAAAGAGCCTTCTGTTCTTTATCTCCTTATACATTCCTATTCTCTTTTGTCTTCCCAGACAGGCAGTGTAAACCTATCATTTCTTTTCATTACATTGAGCTGCTACATCTGTCTGCATTCTGCAGTATTTTATGATAATAAATGAGCTTCTTGTGTGTGTGTGTGTGCGTGTGCACATGCTGGTTGTGGTTTTGTGAAGGTCACTTTATTCTTAATTGTGCACATCTGTAAGAATGTAGATGTTTAGAGGGGTGGGCGGAAGCAGGTGGCATTCCACCTGGGTGGTGCCTTGGGGTTGTTCACATGACCGTGGTTTTAGTTAGCAGGTTTCATGAAGGACCTGATTCCCATGAGAAAGGTAAATAATGATAGGTGGAAGGTTGGGAAAATTATCAGAATAATCTAGAGAAAACCAAGATCAGATCAGATCAGATCAGTCGCTCAGTCGTATCCGACTCTTTGCGACCCCATGAATCGCAACATGCCAGGCCTCCCTGTCCATCACCAACTCCCGGAGTTCACTCTGACTCACGTCCATCGAGTCAGTGACGCCATCCATCCATCTCATCCTCTGTCATCCCCTTCTCCTCCTGCCCCCAATCCCTCCCAGCATCAGAGTCTTTTCCAATGAGTCAACTCTTCACATGAGGTGGCCAAAGTACTGGAGTTTCAGCTTTAGCATCATTCCTTCCAAAGAAATCCCAGGGCTGATCTCCTTCAGAATGGACTGGTTGGATCTCCTTGCAGTCCAAGGGACTCTCAAAAGTCTTCTCCAACACCACAGTTCAAAAGCATCAATTCTTCTGCGCTCAGCCTTCTTCACAGTTCAACTCTCACATCCATACATGACCACAGGAAAAACCATAGCCTTGACTAGATGGACCTTTGTTGGCAAAGTAATGTCTCTGCTTTTGAATATGCTATCTAGGTTGGTCATCACTTTCCTTCCAAGGAGTAAGCGTCTTTTAATTTCATGGCTGCAGTCACCATCTGCAATGATTTTGGAGCCCAGAAAAATAAAGTCTGACACTGTTTCCCCATCTATTTCCAATGAAGTGATGGGACCGGATGCCATGATCTTCATTTTCTGAATGTTGAGCTTTAAACCAACTTTTTCACTCTCCACTTTCACTTTCATCAACAGGCTTTTTAGTTCCTCTTCACCTTCTGCCATAAGGACAGTGTCATCTGCATATCTGAGGTTATTGATATTTCTCCCGGCAACCTTGATCCCAGCTTGTGTTTCTTCCAGTCCAGCGTTTCTCATGATGTACTCTGCATATAAGTTAAACAAACAGGGTGACAATATACAGCCTTGACGAACTCCTTTTCCTATTTGGAACCAGTCTGGTTGTTCCATGTCCAGTTCTAACTGTTGCTTCCTGACCTGCATACAGATGTCTCAAGAGGCAGATCAGGTGGTCTGGTATTCCCATCTCATTCAGAATTTTCCACAGTTTCTTGTGATCCACACAGTCAAAGGCTTTGGCATAGTCAATAAAGCAGAAATAGATGTTTTTCTGGAACTCTCTTGCTTTTTCCATGATCCAGCGGATGTTGGCAATTTGATCTCTGGTTCCTCTGCCTTTTCTAAAACCAGCTTGAACATCAGGAGGTTCACGGTTCATGTATTGCTGAAGCCTGGCTTGGAGAATTTTGAGCATTACTTTGCTAGCATGTGAGATGAGTGCAGTTGTGCGGTAGTTTGAGCATTCTTTGGCATTGCCTTTCTTTGGGATTGGAATGAAAACTGACCTTTTCCAGTCCTGTGCCCACTGCTGAGTTTTCCAAATTTGCTGGCATATTGAATGCAGCACTTTCACAGCATCATCTTTCAGGATTTGGAATAGCTCAACTGGAATCCCAAGATAAGTTTGTTATCTAAAGAATGTTTATTTAAGATCCTATGGTGCTCCTGTTTGCTGGCAGGATATGGTAGGGAAAGTGACAGTGTTAGTTGCTCAGTTGTATCTGACTGTTTGCTTCCCCATGGACTGTAGCCCACCAGGGTCCTCTGTCCATGCAATTCTCCAGGCAAGAATACTGGAGTGGGTTGCCATTCCCTTCTCTAGGGGATCTCCCGACCCAGGGATTGAACCCAGGTCTCCTATGTTGCAGGCGGATTCACCATCTGAGCCACCAGGGAAGCCCCAGGATATGGTAAAAAGAGGTGAAAGGTTGCAATTGAGGTTAGATGACCCCTCCCAGTCATTAAATTATTCTTGGAAGTCTACATGATTGTGTCGTTCTATCAGACAGAATTAAATATCTATTCTGCAAAATATACATTAGCCATCAACACCCTAGTTCATAATGTATATGGACGTGCTCAGAAAACCTCAGTATGACAATACAGACATGTGAAAAGCAGTCTGAAGTTCTTCTGAAAAATCGTCCACAAAAGTGGTCTGAGTGGTAGCTTCCTAGCCCGGTGTGGAGGTGCTCGGTCTTGCGTCCCCATCACCTTCATTTGTCATTTGCTAATTCTGATCTGAGGCAGACTTATTAACAGTCGTCATCTCAGTGATCAGACTTATTAACAGTCGTCATCTCAGTGATCACTAGTAGACTGCAGGCTCCTCGAAGCCAAGGAAGAACGTCTGGGTAGTCTTTGTATTTCCTTCAAGGCCTAGAACAGTATATTCCACATGGTTAGATGGTCTGGGAAGACTTAGGAAATTGAACTAATGCTAATTAAATTTCATGGGTCGCTGTTGTCTGTGACTTTCTTTCCAGGAACATGTTATGTCGAGACGGAAGCATGTAGGTTTACTGTGTATTTTGGACATCAGTTTCCATTTTCTTATTCACTAGGAACTCTCCAAGATCACCATGCCAGTTATATTTAATGAGCCTTTGAGCTTCCTCCAGCGACTCACTGAATATATGGAGCATACATACCTCATCCACAAGGCCAGTTCGCTCGCTGATCCTGTGGAAAGGATGCAGGTGCGTGTCACCAAGCCCTGGGAAAGACTGACGTCTTGGAATGTCTTCTCTGCCACCTCCCCTACCTCCTTGCACCCAACCTACACGCACAGAAGTCATGTTAAGTTTAATGCGAGGTTAGGAAATGTTATTAATACATAGCATGTTTGGAGTGTCATCTGTGTTCCTTCTGCAGACCAATGAGGATTGGAAGAAGGCAGAAAGGTCCAAAACCAAACCTGAGTTTGGTGAGCTGTTTCTGAGTCATTGTTTTAGAAAGTGGCATTGTGTTGGGGGAAGACACTTCAGCCTTTCAGACTTCTCAGAGTGTTTCTAGGAAGACATGTATATACATACACATATAAACAAGTGTATTTATGCTTATGTGTTTATATAAATATGCACATACTACTATAGGTTAAAAAAGAGGACAAGAAGGAATTGTACTTCTTGATTTTTTTTTTGAAGGGAAATATTCATGTGATGTATATGGATGGACTAGACACAGGGAGAGTAGATACATTGTTCTCCTTCCAACAAAGCAATAGCATTCTAAATGGAGTCTTGTGTCCTTCCATGTATGTAAAGCAGCTTTTCCCAACCTCACTGGACTTGATACCAATTTGTTTGGTTTTATCTCTTCACCCCATCCTAAAAGGGATGTGAAAGTGTTAGTCAGGCATGTCTGACTCTTTGCAACCCAGTGGACTGTAGCCTACCAGGCTCCTCTGTCCATGGGATTTCCCAGACAAGAATACTGGAGTGGGTTGCCATTCCCTTCTCCAGGGGATCTTCTAGATCCAGGGATCAAACCTGAGTCTCCTGCATTGCAGGCAGATTCTTTACCATCTGGTGATGTACTTTTTAGAAATTGTAAAGGAATTAAAAGTAATGTCAGATTTGAGAGTCTTTTTTTAAAGTCCTTGAGAGTATTTGTAACACTGTGAGTATATTTATAAAAACCACAGTTGGGATGACTTACAGGAAGAGACTCAGAGTCATTTTCATTCTGAATATCCACATTGGCTTATTAGTTTGCTTATTAAGCCATCTTAAACATGCAACATAATTAAACTCCACAGAATCATTTTGTAAATTACTGTCTTCAGCAAAATTTCAGTTCCTGAAAGAGTGAGGAGCCAGCGAGGCTGTTTTTAACTTATGCTCACGCTCTGTCCCCCAGTGTGTGGCTGCATTTGCTGTCTCCGCTGTTGCCTCGCAGTGGGAACGCACTGGAAAGCCTTTCAACCCACTCCTGGGAGAGACTTACGAGTTAGTTCGGTAAGATCTTCCACTCTATTCCAGGAGGATAGTTGAATTTGCATGATTTATATAGCTCTTCAAGTGAAAATGGGTGTTTTTGGGGCATTTACCAACATTTTGTAAGACTGGAGAAAAGGTAACAACTTTGATGTTTGTTTCTGTGATGTTATTTTAGAGACTGTCAAAAGTATGAAAGCATATATAAAGTGGACCATTATTAAAAGTAAATACAAGAATTTCAGTATTCCTGATCTTGCAGGATTAGCTATCATCCTTTCTACTTATGTAGCCCATTAGGATAGATTTTTAAAAAATAACTGTATAAAATATATTAGCATAAACTGTGATTGTTGGCATAGAGGCAGTGAATGTGTCTAAGGGTGCAGTACTGTCTGCCTGCCGTTGCTTGCTTCTTTACACACAGTTAGAGAATTCATTTGGCTTTTGTTTTTCTGAATCTTTCTCTTGGTCCACAAGTTTTGATCTCATTTATTCCCTAGATGTTTGAAAAGGAAACAGTGTAGATTCTTAGTATAAAATGGGATGATACGTTTTAAATTTACATGGCTAGTATTGTCAGTTCATGAAAATCACTGCACTTCACGGGTATTCCTTATTTTAATGTGTTTAAGTAGCTCGATGTATAATAACATTGGTTTTAGTTGTTTGGGATGCATTTTGCAGTTTCTCATGTATTGTCCTTTTCATCAGGATGATAATAAAGAATCGTTTAGTTTGTCAAATCCATTTCCTTAATACTTTAACGTTGCTTTTTAAAAAGATTTATTTTTAATTGGAGCACAGTTGCTTTACAATGGGTTGGTTTCTGCTGTACAACGACATGACTCCGCTATAAGTATACATATATCCGCTTCCTCCTGAGCCTCCCTCTCACCCCCGCACCCCCTTCCCACCTCTCATCACGGAGCACCAAGCTGAGCCCTCTGTGCTATATAGCGGCTTCTGATGTATATTTTACACATGGTATATATATTAGCATTGCTTTCAGACTGAAATGACAATAATGTATATATTTTGTGATGAGTTTATTATAACACTACCTTTTTTTTTTTTTTTTAAATCTTAAGAGATGACCTTGGTTTCAGACTCATCTCTGAGCAGGTCAGCCATCACCCACCCATTAGTGCATTTCATGCTGAAGGATTAAACAATGATTTCATCTTTCATGGCTCAATCTATCCCAAACTGAAGTTCTGGGGGAAGAGTGTAGAAGCAGAACCCAAAGGAACCATCACGTTGGAGCTTCTTGAGTGAGTTGGAATCATACGTTTTACTCATTTCGTGTGTACCTATGCTATGCTAAGTCGCTTCAGTCGTGTCCGACCCTGTGCGACCTCATAGACGGCAGCCCACCGGGCTCCCCCGTCCTTGGGATTCTCCAGGCAAGAACACTGGAGTGGGGTGCCATTTCCTTCTCCAATGCATGAAAGTGAAAAGTGAAAGTGAAGTCACTAAGTTGTGTCGACTCATTAGTATATACACTTACACGCAGACCTGACCTTGTTGTTCAAAAGCTGGAGAAAACAAAGCTGCTTTTATAAGACACAAATTATCTACTGTCATGTAAAAGACTTTGAGAAATGTGGCAACAGCCATGGTTAATCAGCCTAGGTATGTGTAAACAGTTTAACTTAATATATGACAGTGGTTTTATGTAGATCTATTTTAAGATTAAGTGGAGTTAATCAGTCCATGACATTATCATGGTAATAATGCCTTGTTTAATCATCTTTTACAATGAACTCACTTTGAGAAATATTGAAATAACAATCACATTGGCACATCTTAGGCATTAGGTTAGTTGAAAGTTCTCTTCTTTTGCGATAGAAAAAAGATTGCCATGAAATATCTCTCCATTTATTTGTGTCATCTTCAATTTTGTTCATTACTGTCTTACCATTTTCAATATACAAGTCTTTCACATCCTTGCTTAAATTTATTTCTAGGTTTTTTCTTTTTTTTTTTTTGATGCAATTGTAAGTAAAATTGTTAATTCTGTGCTCATGGATTGAAAAAGTACTGTTAAACTTTGTCATACTATACAAAGCAGTGTACAGATTCAGTGTAGTCTCTATCAAAATTCCAATAACGTTTTTTGCACAAATTAGACAGTGCTACAGTTTGTATGGGATCACAGAAGACCCCAAATTGGCAAAGCAGTCTTGAGAAAGCAGAACAAAGCTGGAGGCATCATGCTCCCTGATTTCAAACTGTATTACAAAGCTATAGTAATTAAAATATATGATATTGGCATTAAAAGAGATATATAAATCAGTGAAACAGAGTAGAGAGCCCAAAAAATAAGTCCATGCTAGTAGGGTCAATTAAATTAAACAAAGAAGGCAAGAATATACAGTGGAATGACAGTCTTCTCAGTGGTGGTGGAGAAATTGGACAGACACATGCACAAGAGTGAAACTGGACCACTGTTTTATACTATACACAAAATTTGCTCAAGGTGGATTACAAACTTGAACATAAGACTGAAAGTCATAAAACTTCTAGAAGAAAACGTAGGTGGTAGACTCCTTGACATAGGTCTTGGCAATGATGTTTTGAATCTGACACCACAAAGAATAAAAGCAAAAATAAACAAGTGGGACTATATCAAATTAAAAAGCTTCTGCACAGTAAAGAAAACCATCAACAAAATGAAAACGCAGCCTACTGAATAGGAGAAAATACTTGCAAGTCATATAGGCTAACATCCAAAATACAAAAAGAACTCATACCACTCAAGAGCAAAAGAAAAAAAAGTAATTAAAAAATGGGCCAAAGATCTGAATGGACATTTTTTTCAAAGAAGACATACAGATGATCAACAGGAATGAAAAGATACTGTATGTCATTAATCAAGAAAATGCAAATCAAACCACAGTGAAAGGGAACCCTTGCGCATGGTTGGCAGATGTAAATTGGTTCAATCTCAATGGAAAACAATTTGGAGATTCCTCAAAAAATTAAAAGTAGAACTACCATGATCCAGCAATTGCACTTTGGAATACTTAGCCAAAGAAGACCAAAACATTATCTCAAAAAGATATCTGCACTCCCATGACATTATTATACATATTATACCTGTATAATGTGTTATATTATATTAATATATATATACACACACCTGTTCCACACAACAGCCAAGATACGGAAGTAACCCAAGTATCCATCATTAGGTGAATGGATAATGAAACTGTGGTACACACACATACACGAATATTATTCAGCCATACAAAAGAATGAAATCTTGCCACTTGCAACAACGTGGTTGGACCTCAAGGACATTATGCTGAGTGAAATAAGTCAGAGAAAGACAAATACTCTATGACCTCCTCATATGAGAAAAAGAAGGAGAAGGAGAAAAAATAATAAACAGACTTTAATCCTAGAGTGACTCAGATATTAAAATTTGTATCAAAGATTTTAAAGCTGCTGTTATACTCCATGACATAAAGATGAACACTCTTAAAATGAATAGAAAGACGTTGAAGCAAAGAAACTGAAGTATTTCTGGAAATTTTAGTACTGAAAAAATACAATAACAAATGTAATAGCTGGGATAGACTCAATAGCAGAATAAAGATGATAAAATATGTACAGGATCCACAGGCTGAAAGCTATAAAACCCTGGTTATGGGAATCAAAGACTATCTGGGTAATGGAGAGCCTACCATGCCTCACTGTACTTGGAATCCTTAATGTAATTCATATGTTTGTTCTCCTTTAATTGATCTATAAACAGTGTGTATTAACACAATCCAAATTTAAACGTCCCAGGATGAATTTTGGTAGATCAAGAGATAGTGGATCCTAAAATTTATTTGGAAAGACAAATGAAACACTGTAGCCAAAATAGTTTTGAAAAGGAAGAACAGAATGATGAACTCCTACCTCCTAATTTTAAGACTTTATAGTGAAGCTGTTGCCATCAAGACTGTTATATTGACAGAAAGACAGACATACATCAGTGGAACAGAGAATAGCATCCAAAAACTGACCCACAGAAACATGGTCCACTGATTTTTCACGAAGGTGAAAGAAAGCACTATTCAGTAATGAAGGGTGGTCCTCTCCACAAATGGTGTGAGAACAGTCCGACATGCATGTGTTAAAAAATGAACCTCAACTTACACCTCACACCCTAAGCAAAAATGATCCCAACATAGATCATAGGCTAAAATCTAATGTACAGCTTTAAGCTTTTGGAAGAAAACAGGAGAAAATGTTTATAACTTTGGGTTATGCAATGACATCTTATAATACCAAAGGATAATCTAGAAGAGACAAAATTGATAAATTAGATTTTATAAAAATCTGTTGCTCAGTGAAAAACACTCTTAAGAGAACAAAGAGAGAAGTTAGAGATGGATAAACATTATTTGTGAATCATTTATCAACAAAGGACTTGTATCTAGAATGTATAAAGCATTCTCAAAACAGTAAGAAAACAGACAACCCAGTAAGAAACTGGACAAAAGATGTGAACAGATACTTTACCAAAGAGATATATGAATGACAAATGAGCACACAAAAACACGCTCAACAGCCTTGGTCATTAGAGAAATGCAAAATTAAAATCATAGTGCGATCCCACTACACACCTATTAGAATGTCTAAAATCAGAATCTTTTAGAGCTGACAGTATCAAGTGCTGACTAGGATGCAGGGCACCCAGAATCTCATGTAATACTGGGGTATCTGGTAAAAGAGTAGAGCCACTCTGGAGAATAGTCTGGCTGTTTCTTACAGAGTTGACCTTGTGTTAACCAGATGATTCAGCAGTCCACTCATAGGCATTTACTCTGGAGAAATAGAGAGGTGTATTTTCACAAAGACCCGTGTGCAGGTGTTTATAGGAGTGTTACTTATAATCACCAAGAACTGAAAGCAACCCAGCATGCTTCAGTGAGTAAATGGTTAAACTGTGATACATTCATATAGTAGAATACTACTCAGAAATAAGGACAAATTATTGATACATAGAATTTGAAATGCATTATACAAATGAAACTAATCTCAAAGGTAACATGGTGTATTATCCCATTTATGTGACACTCTGGAAAAGGCAAAACTATTGCAATGGAGAACAGATGAGTTGTTTAGGAATTCCAGGTGGGGGAAGGTTTGACCATAGAGGGTCAGCATGAGCGAATTTGTGGAGGGTGTGATGGAATTTGTGGTTGTGGTACTAGTTACAGTGATCTACACATGCACTGAAGCTCACAGAAGTGAATTTTACTGCTTGTGAATTAAAAATACATTTAAGCATAAGTGTACGAAGATGTAAAATGAATGTTTTCAAAAGCAAAGATTGTGTAAAATTGGAACTTACTCACATACACAAGTTTTTCCCTTTGGCAAGGTGGAAAGTACCAAATAGACCATTTTTCTTTTCTACCTCTAACTTAATTTATTATGTTTTCACCAAACTTTTGAAGGCTTAAGATGATTGTATACATAGTTTAATTTGGAGTTTGGTAGAAGCATAGTTTTGTTTTTAAGTTTTTGCATCCTTTTAAGAAACAATAAGAATTAACCAGATGATACCTGTTTTACTGGGATTAACATCAGTTTTTATAGTCTTAGAGTTGAGTGCTCTCCAGCAGTCTGATAGGTTATCCTGAGTCACGGCATTTGAGGCAGATGTGCTTTTTAAACAGAGTAACACTTCTCACTTCTTTGTCTGGGCTTTGGCTTTCTTTTTGTTTCCTAGACACAATGAAGCATATACGTGGACGAATCCTACGTGCTGTGTGCACAACATCATCGTGGGAAAGCTCTGGATTGAGCAGTACGGCAACGTGGAGATCACAAACCACAAGTGAGCCGGTCCATCGTCCCCGCCCCTTCATTTGCATCAGAGGGGTCTGGTAGTCTTTCTGTAAAAGTTCTAGTAGAGGACATCCCTGGCAGCCCAGTGGTTAAGACTTCACACTTCCCATGCAGGGGGCCTGGGTTTGATCCCTGGTCTGGGATTGTAGATCCCACATGCCATGTGGTGAGGCCAAAAAAAAAAGTGCATTGCATTGCAAGGAGTTTCCTGGCAGTCCAGTGGTTAAGACTCCACACTTGCACTGTGGAAGGCCTGGGTTCAATCCCTGATTGGGCAACTTGGATTCCACAAGCTATGCAGCTCGGCCAAGAATATATGTATAAAGCATTTTTAAAAGTTCTGTATATATGGGTAAATTTAAAAAAAATCCTAGTAGAGTCTAATGACAACTTAAGAACTGGGCAGTGTAACTCTGTGGTAAACTGAAGCCAGTCCATTTAATGAACAGAATTTAGTAGCTGTGGCTCCCAGGCTAAGTTGCCCCATGGCACGTGGAATATTCAGGACCAGGGATCAAACCCATGTCCCCTGCCTTGGGTTCTGAACCACTGGACCGCCAGGGAAGTCCTTAATGAATAGAGTTTATATTTTTAAGTCTCTAGTTATGGAAGACTGGTGAACTCAGAGCTTCGGCAGCCTCAGGGAATCTTCGTTCCTGCCTCCCTCAGCTCATCATGCTGACACGTTTAGCTTGTATTGTTCACACGGGGGCAGGCGACAGGAGGGACAGGAGAGTTGGAAAGACGTGGATTCAAATCCTACTGTGAGCCTAGGCCCGTATCCTAGTCAGCTCGGGCTGTGGTGACAGAACATGGTGGGCCAGGTAGCTTCAAGGGCAGACGTTTATTTCTCATGCTTCTGGAGACTTGAGGCCCAGGTCAGGGTGCTGGCAGACACAGTGCTGGGTGAAGGCCCTCTTTCTGGTTTGAAGTTGGCTATCTTCTCAAATCTTCGCCTGGCAGAGTGAGGGATCATCTCCCCAGAGTTTCTTATTCAAAGAGCATACATCCATTCAGTTCTACCCTTAGGACCGGATTACCCGCCTTACATGGGTGACAAGGCTTCACCATATGAATTGGGACGGGGGATAGGCAGACATTCATTCCATAGCAGCAGCTCACTTATTTTTTATGAACCTTGCTTTTTCTTTGTGGTGGGTTCAGTACTGATTATGGATTAATTGTGATACTCTCTGTGTGGAGCCTGGTGTGAGTTAGGAAATCAGTAAACAGCAGGTGCTGCCAGAGGGTCACTGTTCTTTGCTGCTGCTTCTGTGTTGAACAATAACCCAAGCTCACTGTCTCCTTTACAGGACTGGGGACAAATGTGTGTTGAATTTTAAGCCGTGCGGCCTTTTTGGTAAAGAATTACACAAAGTTGAAGGCTACATTCAAGATAAAAGGTAAAGTTCCATTTTAAATGTTGACTAGTATAGGTGTTGTTCACTAAGTAAAGTGTTGTTATTAAAATCTGCCAACACCGGAATTCCCTGGTGGTCCAATTGTTAATACTGCATGCTCCCACTGAAGGGGGCACAGGTTTGATCCTTGGTTGGGAAACTTAAGATCCCACATGTTGCGTGGTTCGGCCAAAAAATTTTAAAAAAGGAAGAAAAAGAAAATCTGCTGTTACCTCAGTTCAGTCGCTCAGTCGTGTCTGCCTCTTTGTGACCCCATGGGCTGCAGCACACCAGGCTTCCCTGTTCATCACCAACTCCTGGAGCTTGCTCAAACTTACAAGTCAGTGATGCCATCCAACCGTCTCATCCTCTGTCATCCCCTTCTCCTCTTGCCTTCGATCTTTCCCAGCATCAGGGTCTTTTCCAGTGAGTCAGTTCTTTGCATCAGATGGCCAAAGTATTGGAGCTTCAGCTTCAGTCCTTCCAGTGAATATTCAGGACTGATTTCCTTTAGGATTGACTGGTTTGATCTCCTTGCAGTTGAGGGGACTCTCAGGAATCTTCTCCATCAGTTGGGAGAAGCATCAGTTCTTAAAAAGCATCAGTTCTTCGGTGCTCAGCTTACTTTGTAGTCCAGCTCTCACATCCATACATGACTACTGGAAAAACCTTAGGTTTGACTAGACAGAACTTTGTCAGCAAAGTAATGTCTCTGCTTTTTAACATGCTGTCTAGGTTTCCTGCTGTTATCTAGGAAACAGCATTTCAGTAAATTGAGAAATTCTTCTGCAAGAAATATCTATTTCTTTAAAGAATCTGATTCGTAAGCATCTTTATTTATGAAAAGAGGAGCTTCCTTGATGGCTCAGACTGTAAAGAATGTTCCTGCAATGTAGAAGACTCAGATTCTATCCTTGGGTGTGGAAGATCCCCTGGAGAAGGGCATAGCTACCCACTCCACTCTTGCCTGGAGAATTCCATGGAGCCTGGTGGGCTACAGTCCATGGGATCACAAAGAGCTGGACATGACCGAGCAACCAATACTTTCAGTTTATGATAATATTCAATTACCCTGAGACACGGGTTTAATTGTTGGCTCAACATCGATTTCTCCTGACAGCAAAAAGAAGCTCCGTGCCCTCTACGGGAAATGGACAGAATGTTTGTACAGTGTTGACCCAGCCACGTTTGATGCTTACAAAAAAAATGATAAGAAAAATACTGAAGAGAAGAAAAACAGCAAACAGGTAAACAATCCCAGAAGATGGTATCGAAGGGATCCCTGGATGGTGGCCTGATAGTAGGTCACAGCGTTACCTTTTACACTTGGAGCTGTGCATGTGATGTTTCTCCTTGACCTTTTTGTTGTTGTTGTTACTGTTTTTGACAGCAAAAACATTTTGTATTGGGTAAAGCCAATTGGAGACCCCAGTTGGATTCCTGGGTCGGGAAAATCTGCTGGAGAAGGGATAGGTTACCCACTCCAGTATTCTTGGACTTCCCTGTGGCTCAGACAGTAAAGAATTCGCCTGCAATGTGGGAGATCTGGGTTCGATCCCTGGGTTGGGAAGACCCTCTGGAGAAGGGAACAGCTACCCACTCCAGTATTCTGGCCTGGAGAATCCCTGTGGACAGAGGATCCTGGCAGGCTACAGTCCATGGGGTCGCAAAGAGTCAGACATGACTGAGTGACTTTCATATAGCCGATTAACAATGGTGTGACAGTCTCAGGTGATCAGCAAAGGGATTCATCCATACATATACATGTATCTGTTCTCCCCTAAACCCCTCTCCCATCAAGGCTGGCACATAACATTGAGCAGAGTTCCATGTGCTATACAGTAATGAACAGATGATTGGACTTGCTACTGATTCTTGGGATACTCTCCCGTGGAGTATGGGTGTGTGCTGTGCAGTTACACACACAGTGTTGAATTCACATCGCTTTGGAAAGTTGGAGTTCATCTTAGTGAGACAAATATTCTTACCCTCCTTTCTGTTTATGTGCGTTAGCAGTTGAGCGCTTCTGAATATTTGAAATTACACGCAGAACAATCACGTGGGTTTTCATGCAGACAGCAGTGTCATTGCCCTCCTCTGTATCCGAGATCCCGGGAGCTGAGAACATTGCAGTTAAGGGAATCGTTGCTGGACGGCCATCCTCCTCTTATGCAGCTTCCTCCTAACGGGACAGTTCAACCTTAGACTCTCCCCTTGTGAGGCCACAGCTTCTTGTCGCAGGACCCTGGGAGGCTGGACTGCTCAGTGGAGTCTGAGCTAGAGAGAGGTTGCACCTGTGTGCACAGGAAGCATTGGAGGACTGATTATTTTCCAGTAACGGGCATCAGGGATCAGAACACGAGCTCTGCTTGGAATTCTGCCTCCTCCGCTTCTGAGTGGTTTGATCTTAGGCAGATCCCTACCCTCTCTGCCTCAGCGCCTCATCTGTAAAATGGAGACAGTAATAGCACCCTCATGTCAGAGCAGTTGACAGAGGTCAGGGGCCCCGGGTGAAGACAGCTCAGGTCCCGTCCTCTTTGAGCATCACAGTCTGGCTCTCTGCTCCCGGCTCCCCTTGCCCTGCTGTGTTGCTTGCAAGAGGCAGAGCCTCGCTCTCCCCTTACAGAAGTGGGGTTCAGTACAGCAGAAGGCATTGGGGAAATTCCAGAAAATCTCCCTCATGTCCCATAAAGCCCCGGTCAATCTTTGTAGACAGAAGGGCCTCGCCCCTTGGAGAGGGCACCCTCACGCTCTCCCTGTGTCTAATCTCGCCTCCCAGGGCCTCGGCCACTGTGGGTTTCTGATGCTCCTGAGGATATTCAGATGCCAGGCGAAGCTCGTCACCAGTGTTGTCCCCTCCTGGTTGCTGTTTGTAAAATTCCATGTCTCAGCCAGTAGTTCTAGATTTGGTAACAATGACATTGGGAATATGACTTCACTTTCCAGAGGCTTAAATTCTTTATATATAAAACTTTATGGGCCAGTTACGTAAGGACTAAATATACAGAGAGCTGCTGGCATAGCTCTGCTGGGGAAGGGGAGGGAGCAGGCAGCTAGTGGAAATGCTGCTTTCTTTTTTAGCTTAACATCTTTTGATTGAATACTTTCAGGATCCCTGCTGGTTTGGGTCATTGATAAATTTAGTTAAATGCTCCAAGAATTTAACCTTTCCTTGCCCTAATAGTGTTCCACGAACTACTTAAATGAGTTATTTTGGATTTTAAAAAAAGCTTTAAAAATATTAAAACACGACAGTCAAGGCGTGATGATGACAGTGGTGCTGGTAAGGCCTTACGTGCTCATAGCCCCTAAAAGTGACACAACACAGGCTCACAGGCTCACAGCATGGACTCGGTCGCTCGACCCACATTTATTGGCTTCCTGGCCTGGATTGAAAGGTGAGGACACGAGAATGAGAAAGATACAGTGCCCTGGCACTCACGGGTTACGTTCTAATGCCACACAGTGAGAACTGCTGATTTTACAATTTGTTGCTGCTGTCGGTCAGTCACTAACTCATGTTCGACTCTCTGCGACCCCATGGACTGTAGCATGCCAGGCTTCCCTGTCCTTCAGTAACTCCTGGAGTTTGCTCAAACTCATGTCCATGGAGTCGGTGATGCCATCCAACCGTCTAATCCTCTGCCGCCCCCCGGCCCCCTTCTCCTCTTGCCCTCAGTTTTTCCTAGCGTCAGGGTCTTTTCTGGTGAGTCAGCATTTTGCATCAGGTGGTCAAAGTATTGGAGCTTCAACTTCAGCATCAGTCCTTCCAGTCAATATTCACGGTTGTAAGTACTATCTTTTTAAACGTTTCAGTTTTGTTCCTCTGTTGGTTCTTCCAGATGAGCGCTTCTGAGGAGTCGGATGAAATGCCAATGCCGGATTCCGAGAGCGTGTTCGTCATCCCCGGGAGCGTTCTCCTGTGGCGAATAGCCCCACGGCCTCCAAATTCAGCCCAGGTAAGGCCTCCTGTTTACTTGGATCTGATGGCGCTCTTTCCCTGGCCTGGTCAGAACCAGGAGGAGGGCGGGGGTGAGAGGCGGGTCATCGAATTGCTCCTCAGTCATCCCTCTGTGGTTCCCCCCCAGGACTTGGCATTGCTGCCTCCCAGGCCTCCTGGTGTCTGGCCGAGATGCCTTGGGGTGGGCCTTTGGGGGGCTTCCTCCATACATACGGGTGTGGGCCTTTGAGGGGTTTCCTCTACACTTACTGAGGAGTAAGATCGACTCTCTTTAAGTGCGTAGTGACGCAGCCAGATCCAAGTGAGACTTTTCATGTGGAATGGAGACTGTTGGTTTTGCTTGTAGTTCTCCCTGGAGCTGATGGTGGTGAATGTCACCTGGGGGGTTTGCTTGAGACAGACTCCCACAGCTGGCACAGACCCGGGTGAAAACATGGAGATGTGTGGGCGCAGAGAGGCCGGCCATCATCACCCTAGAGCAGAGTGGGGGATCCCTGTCAAATCTTCTAGTGTCAGGGTTTCATTCTGCATTAACCTCCAGTACATGTTAATTTGAACATTTTCTTCTTTTTAGATGTACAATTTTACTAGCTTTGCAATGGTTTTGAATGAAGTAGACAAGGAGATGGAGAGCGTGATTCCTAAGACAGACTGCAGGCTGCGGCCTGACATCAGAGCCATGGAGAACGGGGAGATAGGTAACGTGCCTGGCGGCTCCAGGGAAGGTGGATTTCTTTGAGGAGGATGGTTTGCCTTACTCCCAGTCACTGTCTGCGTTTTAGTCTGTTAGGGCTGAACGTTTTATACGTTCGCACAAGCATCTTACATATTAGCATTTTAGGTGTTAGCACAAGCCATCCCTGGTGGCTCAGATGATAAAAAATTTGCCTGCCAATGCAAGAGACCTGGGTTCGATCTTTGGGTCAGGAAGATCCCCTGGAGAAGGGAATGGCAACCCACTCCAGTATTCTTGCCTGGAGAATCCCATGGACAGAGGAGACTAGCGGGCTATAGTCCTTGGAGTCATAAAGAATCGGACACGACTGAGCAACCTGTACTTTTCCCAGGTGATGCTAGTGGTAAAGAGCCTGCTGCCAGTGCAGGAAACACAGGAGACTGGGTTTGATCCTGGGTCAGGAAGATCCATCCCCTGGAGGAGGGCATAGCAACCCACTCCAGTATTCTCGCCTGGAGAACCCCATGGACAGAGGAGCCTGGCGGGCTACAGTCCATAGGGTTGCACAGAGCCAGGCGTGACTGATGGGACTAAGCACATGTTTGCTTATTTGCCAGACCTCAGTTGCAGCACGTGGAATCTTTTAGTTGCAGCATATGGGATCTAGTTCCCAGACCAGGGATTGAACCTGGGCCTCCTGCCTTGCAAGTGCAGAGCCTCTGGACCCTCAGGGAAGCATTTTAACATGACTTCTGAGGCCTTCAGAATAAGCAGGCTCCTTGGGTAAACACAGGCTGTGGAAGGAGGTGAGAGGTCCCGGATGCCAGTGTCACCTCTCAGCGGCCTGGGGCTGTGTTCAGTTTTGACATGCCGTGACTGTGGTGCTTGTGTTCTGATAAAGGACGGCGGTGCTAACACCTGCCTCCATGGAGTGAGTGTGCAGGGGCTGTCCCGGGTGGCCTCTGCTTGTACAATAACCGTTTTTTCACTGCTACGCTGATTCTAGATCAAGCTAGTGAAGAAAAAAAGCGACTCGAGGAGAAACAGAGAGCGGCCCGCAAGAACAGGTCCAAGTCGGAGGAGGACTGGAAGACGAGGTGCGCTGAGGGGCTGGGGTGTGTGGATGGAGGTGGGGTGCTGGCAGATGTGTGGACTACAGAGCGGGGCTCACCGCACCCTGCGAGTTGTCCCCAGGCCTGAGAGAAAAGTACTTTCCTTTGACCAAGTTCAAGCTGAAAGGGCTGCATGTGTGCAAAGCAAATGGACTATTTGGAAATTAAGGTTAAAATATTTCTATACAGTTCACACAGGTCGATGTCAGTTAAGCAAACTCTCTTCCTTATCCAGCTAAAACACTTGTCCCTTCTGTAAGAGGGAAAGTAGAGTTACAGATTTTGGTATGAAATAGGTTCAGAGTTGTTTGTTTGGGTGAATTATAGGAGCTTTGCTTATACATATATCATGGATCAAGGATATTTAGACAGTGCCTTTACTCTTCCAAATACACAGCACACATCATGGAAATACAGTGTGTTAAAGTGACATCTTGGATTCCATTAAGAAACAGAAACTGGGCAGTAAAATGTGCGAGTTTTGAAAATTTTTCAAAAGAATCAGGAGTTTCTTAGTCACTTGGGTTGAGTAATAGAATCTCTTGTAAAGAGGAATAGAACGAAAACATTTTTTCCACTTATATAATAGAAACCATTGTCCCATTACTCCAAGTTGTTAAGTAAATTTCAGAGCCAGCGTGGGCATAATTTCACAACCAGTTTAGTAGATATTACTTGGTAGCCCCTTTGGCGCCTTATACCTTTATTAGAACTAGGAATGATCTTAGGTATCATCAAGTCCAACAGTTTTGGGATTTTTTTGTTAGCATCAAAATCTTTCTTGCCAATGAACATACGAAGGATTTGCAAATACAGAGCACATGGCCACAGAGCTGCGGGGGTAGGATGAGGGCTGAGCATCGAGGTTCACCTTCTCCCACCCACGCACATGCAGGATCCGGGGAACCTCTGGAAAGCCATTAGTCTAGAAATCCCCTTGTACGTGAAGAAACAAATGCTGGTTGTATTTCATTTGAGAGAGTTGCTCAAGGGTAAGTACACCCCGCAGACCATGATTAGAAAGAGCCACAAAAACCAAAACCACACTGCTTTACTGCAATCCCTTCTGAAAAGACTTGATACATTTTTATCATTATTTTTAGTCTCTCTTGCAGAAAGCCCACTTTGTGCTGTATTTCTAATTAACTCCTTTATTTTTCTGACCCCATTTTCAAGTGTGCAAAGTAAGCGAAAGTCCAATAAGCATGTTTACTGTTGGGTGAAGTCTTACTTTCAGAAAGCAACGAGCTTTGCACAGCTCTGTGGTGGCCTGGAAATAAAACTGGAAGCTAGGTTTGTGAGCTCCAGTTTGGAGCCTTACACATGCTTGCTTCCACCGCTGTCTCTTAGCATCCAGAGTTCTTATATGGATATACAGACCTTAAAAACGATGCTGCTGACCCTTGGTCAAAAGAATACGTGCTTGGAGCCCTTTCCCATTAGGGGTGAGAGGTGGTGTTTGCTGACTGGGTCTTCTGGCTGATAATGTGCTTTTGAGCAGCTGGGTTCAGTTTGTGTCAGGGAAGAGGTTGTACAACTTATAAGGGGATGTGTTTTGCAGGGGGGAGTTGAAACCAGTCCTTGGAAACCACACCCAGGAACTTATAACCTGTCCCAAACTCATCCACACTAAAAGCTGGCTTTCATGTTGATACCAGTTTCAGTCATTTGAAAAAAGTTCAGGCTCTAGGATTTTTCAGGCTTTAAACTGCAGTTCATACACATGAAAATGGCTGCTTGTGAGCCTGCCCTGTTTTCCAAGAGAAGCCCAGAGACCTTAGCAAGTGGGGTTATGTGGAGAGGAAGTGGTGGGACTGGTGAGAGACACGGCTTTGAAGAGAAGGTGGGTGATGACGCCACAAAAGGTGGTGAAGTCATCTCTTCCCCCAGTAAGAGCATCATGCAGAATTAATAGCGTTCTAGAATGTTATATTACTGATTACATTATAGAATGTTGTATTACTGACATGAGGCTTCCCTTGTAGCTCAGTTGGTAAAGAATCTGCCTGCAGGAGATTCGGAGACCCGGGTTCAATCCCTGGGTTAGGAAGATCCCCTGGAGAAGGAAATGGCAACCCACTCCAGTATCCTTGCCTGGAAAATCTCATGGACAGAGAGGCCTGGAGGGCTGCAGTCCATGGGGTCGCAAAGAGTCGGGCACGACTGAGTGACTAACACTTAACACTTATGTTACTGATTACATTATAGAATGTTGTATTATTGACATGGGGCTTCCCTGGTGGCTCAGATGGTAAAGAATCTGCCTGTAATTCAGGAGACCCAAGTTTGATCCCTGGGTCAGGAAGACACCCAGAAGAAGGGAATGGCAACCCATTCCAGTATTCTTGCCTGGAGAATTCCATGGACAGAGGAGCCTGGCAGGCTGCAGGCCATGGAATCACAAAGAGTTGGACACGACTGAGCGACTTACACACACACACGTCAGTCATTGACTAACACACATTACTGACATAGACTCATGGATTCTTAGAAACATTGACTAAAAGGCAACAAAGACATCTCCCCATCCCCTCTTCTTTTGCCCATGCTTGCCTCAAGTGTTTGACTTTGGAAAGACAGCATAGACTTTTGTGTTTGTGGAGGGGATACGCTGATAGCAGCAGAGGTTTCCAGACCTGAGTGCTGGAAATGAGAAGACCAGACATTGAGGGAAACTCTAGTCCTTAGTATCAGATCCTCAAACCTGATTGTCTTCTGTGCTGTGTTCCAGTTCTCCCCAAGAACAAGTGCTCCCCATAGGGAGGCCCTGCAGACATGGCCTTCAGTGGCTTATGTGTAAACCCAAAAAAGTCCTTTGCTATTGAATGAATCTCCTGTTCTGTGAGGTCTCTGCACTTGACTTGCCCGTTGTCCACTTTGTATAGAGGAAGTCCTGTGGTGCAGGCCTGAGGCTTGGTTAATTTTTAGAGTCATTTTTGATGACCTTGATTTTGATTTGATCGATTTTCTGAAGTGCTTGGATTTTGTTAAACCTGATTACAAAAGTGCTTTTATTGCTTGGACTTTTGAGACCAAAAGGAGTGAAATTGTATGCTTCATTTAGGCAAAAATTCTGTGACTTTGATCAAAGAAAAATCCTTAAAGTATTTCCAGCATGGTTACCAAAGTCTTGAGAAACACATATCTTGGTAAATATTTGATATTGATATTTGACTTTTAAATTTTTTAATTAGGGAAAAGTCCCCAAAGCTAAATAACTTCTGTAATAATTTAGAAATTTGGGCCTAGTGGGCATTTACTTTCTCAGCCTTCAAGGAATTAACCTAATCTAAAGCATGTTTTCTGTCTTAGGGCTTTTAATGTTGCTGCAGTGGTTAACAGGGACCACTTGGGATTTATCTAACCTCACTCTAATTGTTAAATATTTTTGAGGCAATTTATTTGGAAAGAATGACAGACATGAAACTATTTTTATAAATATTACTCTGAAAAACTGAATCTTACTAGAAAATGTTATACAAATTCATATTTGAACCTTTTGAAGAAGTAATTTTGCATTTCCATTACCTCAAGAAAGCTGGGAATATTTAGGAAATGGGTGAATTGTTTTTTAAAGGGCAAGAAAATTAGGGCAGCTCTTTCTAGAGTTTGATCAGATGGGTAAGAATGTTAGAAGCTAGATGCAGCCTATAAATCTACATTAGTGTGGAGAAGAGACCCAGGAAGATGTGGGCCAGATTAATTTCAGTGGATTATGTGTAACATAGGATATTTGGAAAATGATGGTCTTTAAAAAGGCTTATTTGATATCATGGTTAGCTTGGGCAAGTTATTTAACTTCTCTGACATTGAGCTCCTCATTTGTGAAATGGAAGTAATATTTTGGGGTGGGGAGATTTACTCTGAATCAGGCATCTTCCTATTACTTTAGGTAGACTGTAAAAGTCTCCTCACCCTGATTCCTTATTCCTCATTGCTTAAAAGCTGCTTTATTCTGGAAGGTAAGCAGTGGACAATTAGATACCATTACTGAATGCCATGGAAAATCCTTATCTTTCAAGTGGTCTTACTACACATTTCAGAATATTGTTTTACATATTCTGAGCACGACTGGGTGCATGCTCAGTCATGTCTGACTCTTTGAAACCCCCATGGACTGTACGTAGCCCACCAGGCTTCTCTGTCCTGGAGTGGGTTGCCATTTCCTCCTCCAGAGGACCTTCCCGACTCAGGGATTGAACCCGTCTTCTGCACTGGCAGGCGGATTCTCTACCACTGAGCCACCCGGGAAGCCCGTTGTTGTACATAAGTGCTCTCTAAAAACACTTAAGTCTTCTCGGAAACCTCTAGCTCACAGAATGAAGTGAATCGCTGCAGTAGGGGAGTCTGCAAACTGGTGAAGCAGTGAGGATCTTGTGATTGCAAACAGTTTCCCCTGTAAATCTTGTCTTAACAGGTGGTTCCATCAAGGCCCTAATCCCTACAGCGGAGCCCAGGACTGGCTTTATTCAGGCAGCTACTGGGACAGAAACTACTTCAATTTGCCTGACATTTATTAAAATGTAGACAAGTTGGGGCATTTTGACTCATCTGCAGATAAGTCTTAAACCTATGTTTTAAAATTTTCTTCCTTGGTTTCTACTCATCTTTTAAAAAAAACGGAAAAAACCCTCTCATGATAACTTGCCCTTCACCCAACAGAAGTGGGGATAGGGTGATACCAGTGATGAAAGTCTTAGGAAGAATGGGTGATTCTGCTATCCGGTCATGCTTCTTTGGAATACTGTTTTATACAGAGGTATGGGAAACTGCTGGCAAACATGCTTTTGATGGTTGCTGTTGCCATATTTACCGAAGGTTTATACCTAAATGTAACTTTAGCTTTATGGAATTATATAGTAACCCAAATCATTTTGAATATTTTTATGCTGTCATGCTTGAATGTTTTAGATTTAACTTTGAAATGTTTAAAATTCTCCTATACAAGGTTTATATGCTCAAATATAGAGGTGTATGTCATTTTGTAAAGATTACATTGAAAAGATGGCTTTTCTTTACATTAATCCTCTCAATTTTTCCCCCTCCCATCCCTAAAAAGAAAAAAAAAAAAAAAAAATGAGTGTTCGGAAGAGACATTCCTAATTTGAAAATTCGAAACTGGAAAAGGTATTTCATTTGCTTATTTTAGTACTCTGAATTTACTTTTACAATTTTCTATAATTAATGTCATTAGAATAAAAAGGTGTTTGAATTGTATGTTTGAAAATATGTATAAAACCTAGCAATTCACAAAAATACCATAGAAATAGAGGTTTTAGGCACCATCATTACATAATGACAAACCTTTTTAAATGCTTCAACTTCCAGTGGCAAATGCCACCAGAGAAACTCAGTTGTATTCATGTATTATAAATATCAAACTATATAAAAGGAGGTCTTGTGCATTTCAGGTTTGCAAGGCACCTGTGTACTTAAGATATGTACGGAGACCTACTGTACAGTAGCTTTGCCCCTTTAATTGGGGCACATTAATCACATGGTATTTATCGACCCAACCCCAGACTGAGATTTTGCTCCTAGGGGCCTTAGGTAACTGCCAGTAAGTTATTTCAATGGCTGTCTCAAAGTTAACAAGTGTTATAATGAAATAATCTACCTGATGCTAATAAAGGCTTTAGAATGTTCTAAACAGTGTGGTTTCATTTAAACTTTCAAATATACTCATAATTGCAATTCACGTGATCCTGAATTGTCAAGCATGTCCTTACAAAGAAGTCCCTGTGGTGCCAGAGTTTGCGCTGAGTGTCTTCTGGGTAAGTACAGTAGAAGAGTAAGGTGCCACTGTATTCACTCGGTGTGAATGCCAGATAGGGAATGATTAACTGGAGAACCTTGCTAGCAAACTGCTCGAGTGGAAATACATGTTTTTTACAGTGTGTACCTAAGACCTGGTTGTGTTGTTTCTATATCCCCTAAGTTACAAAATAAGCAAGATGACAAGGTTTTATGCTTGCATGAAGTTTATTGATATAGTACGCTTGGTGGCAGACTCCACCTTGAACGTCGACTCAAACAATGTCCTTTTCGGCATCTGTTAGGAATAATGTAAACAGTAAATTGTTTACTCAGACAACTGAACATGTAAAATGAGTGGATGATCAGAAATGCAAGTCCTATGCTCCTGCTCTGCTAAGCTCATAACTAATGTTACCTGTGCACTAAAATATCCTGGCATCTCATGCTCAAGACAGCCATTTGGACAGTTCCACTGGAAGTCTACAAAGGGTGTGAGTAAGTAAATGTCCTAAGGTATTTGGAACACAGTGCCTCCTTAAATAGTCATTATGCACTTGAACTTGCCTCTAATTGACAGCGAGCTTCTGGGGTTCAGCTGCTGTCTGTCTTCTGGTTTCCCACTGAACTCTTAATCCCATCTTTTCATTTGGGAGGCAGGTCCCCTCTTCCCACCTGACTTCACCTTAAGGGTCTCTCGTCTGTTCTTTCCTGCCTTTGGACTCTGGGGGCTCCTTGCATGACCAGCTTCTCCTAGGCACATGTCCGTTTACACTGGGACCTGAACACCCCATGTAATAGACAAAGGCCTGCATCAATACCTCTGTGCTTGCGTCAGGGAGGAGAGACTGACGCTGTATGTGGTAATAAGTACTGGTTGAAGAAAAATGTACTGATTTGTGAGGATAAAACTATTTATAGTTAACGCTGCTTTTTTAGCACTCTAATGTGTCTCCACCCTCTTTGTTCTGCTCTGAATACTCACTGTACGAGGGAGCCTGCTTAGCACATGGACCGAGTGCTCCTAAGTGTGCTCCCTCTAGAACTGCCCAACTTGCTCCTCCCCGCCCTTTAAACCTGCCAACTAGATTATAATGCCCACATAAGACTGTCTTTCTGTGACTCCATCGCCTTGGCATCTTCTGTAGGGCTAGACAAAGGACTAGGCATTCCAGGGTAAACGAGTTGGTTGACTGGTGCACGTCTGACACCACAGCCTTGGTGAGCGTCCCTGGTGCCATGTGCCTGCCACGCACCGAGTAGTAACTGGGCGTCAGGGAGGCATGCATTCAGCTGTCTTAAAGTACCTTTGTCTACAGGCCAACAAATCAAATTGCTGAGAACACACACAAACATGTTAAGGCCCAGGTACACGAGGAGGAGAATTTACCTGCCAGTTTTAAGTTTCTGCTCTGCGAACATGGGCAGTAGTCACGGTTATTTCTCCAGCAATACCGTAACTTCCAAAGGGAGAACGTTTGTCACCAGATCCTGAACCTTTTTTGGCTACATCTTCTACCGGGAAAGCAACAGAAAGAAAAACTGGGCTTTTTGGTCTGGGCACATCTTGTCCACTTGTAGGAGGACTAGCATTCTGGGGGGTGGGGACGTGTTTCTGGAATTTCTGATCTGCAGGAAGAGCAATGGGCACTTGCACTGCGGCATATCTCTTCACGGCCTCTGACTGGGAAACAACAGCATGTCCAGGAACAGGCTTCCAATCCTGTGCTTCCTGAACATTTGAGCCCACTAAAATAAAAGGCGGGGCACTGGTCTTCTTGCTGTCGTCCATCATCACATAAGTTGGAGAAGTAACTTTCGGTGGATGCTGCAGAAACTGTGGATCCTTAGGATTAGAAAGATAGAGGGTCGCCTGGGGGAAAGGCCCAGGTACAGGTGGCGGTGATGGGCGGCTTTGTTGATTCATATCAGTTAGACAATAAAGGGTCCACATGTTAGAATATGGTGGTGGTTGTCCTGCTTCGCTTGCTGCTATCGCTACAAAAAAAAAAAAAAATTTGCAGGCGTTAAAGGTTTGGTCTCTGTATCAGGCGCTATGCACAGAAATGTCTTAAATTTTTTTTTTTTACATATAAACAAACAGCTGTAGTAATATGTGCCATAAAGCATGCTATAGAGAGGGCTAAATAAATTGTGTTTGGTAATGTGAAAGAAGAGAGATTCTCTACAGTTGGAAAATGAGAACAGTGTTTTGATAGCGAGTGGCGGGGACACTAGGGTTGTGGCTGAGGAGCAGTCTCATTCTAAGCTGCTGTTTCCAGGAACTTTAGACCTGGCTTCTCCAGGGTCCTCAGGAAATGAGTCAGCACTTCCAGCTCCACCAAAAGAATCAACTGAAGAGCGTGTGAAGCCACTGGAAAAAGTGTTAATGCATCTGCATAGTGATTCTTCTCTTTACAGAAGAAATCAGCACTCAGCACTTAGGTGGCATCTTTTGATCACATAATCAGTTATCTCGGGCCCTTTGCAGGCACTGTCGTCGCCCGCCAGTTGGTCACCATACACAAAACACCACATAATCTAGGACTCATAATCTAGAGCACTGCTCGGGCTTAGGCGAGGCTTGAAATTATAGGTCCTAGGTGGCAGTAGAAGGCTGCATGTTCTCTCAGTGGCTCTTTAAGGAAAGAAAAAAAAAAGGTCTTGGGGTGTCATCCATTCACTTCCACCAAGGATGCTATCATGTCAGGTTAGAGTTGTCTACTTGAAGCCAGTGCTGGTGTGGAGAACTGAGTCCCAGAAGATGGGACAGAAGAGCAACATATAGCCTTTGTGCAGTTTTTTTTTTTCTTCCTCCTTCAGAAAAGAAGAAGACACTATGCACACGATTAAGCTACATTTTCAGGCTCCTGAAACTGACCCCTCTGGAAGCTAATTAAAGATAAGCACAAGCGAAGTCGTCAGGTGTCTCTGAAATACCTTTAGTGCTTTGGAAGCAGTTAAGCCACTTGAGAACAGTAACTTGGGATGAAGTGCTGCCTAGGCCACAAGTGTAATGCCAGCCCCCACAGGCTATGCTCCAATGCTGCCCCCTGCCTTTCCAGCTGTGCAGAGTCCCTGTCACACTGCCAGACAATTTCATCTCTAAACACCTGCTGTGGTAACACCTCTTTATCATTCTGACTCTGGTAAGAGTCATGACTGAGAGAGCTTCTGCAAAAGGAATGGGGGGCTGTTGGTTCCTGCACGTCCCACCTACCTCAAGGGAGAAGCATCGCGGCACTCGTCTGGATGAAGTAGGAGGGCGGGTGGACTGAAGGCCATTAACTAGACCGAGATGGGAGGTCAGATGTGCGTCTGTGTCACAGGAGAGCGGTAGTGATAGTTCAGCAGCCAAGCAAGCAGGTTGATTTAGGCTCCTGTTGGGGTAACGATGGAAGCCAGCCAGCCTTGACACGTCCATCCTTCCTGCTGCCGCTACCACCCCGCTCCCCTGGGGGACAGAACTTCACCTTGACCTTTCCCCTTTCCATCTGGCTATGAAGCTGCTCCCTCCGCTGCGAGAAGCCCCCAGGCAAGACGGCAGTGCTCAACCAGCCCCCCAGACCAGCTTGCAGAGCTCTCCCTCAGCGCGAAAGCAGTCAAACACACCACCATTTCTTCCATGTTTCCAACGCCACCACCTAGGTAAATGCATTGTTGTCTTTCGCGTTTACGTTCACGAGTGAGAAATTTCAAACCAACACTCCGTGATTACAGTTTTGCAGTAGCTGTATCCAGATCACATGAACACATTTGTGCCTGACAACAGGTTCGAACATCTTTCGCGACACAGTATGTCCAAACAACAGAAGAGCACTCGACCAAATTTTGAGGCCAAGCGGTGGTTATGTCACTTTAAAATCACTCATCTCATGAGAGTAAAATCTCAAATACAACAAAGCCTTTATTTAAATAGGTTTGGCATTTTCAGTACTATTGAAAGACTTCTGACCAGTCTGCAGGGAGCCTACCTAGATGGTCACCTGAAATAGAGATGTCACCAGAAGTGTAGTTTTTAATTTTGTAAGTAATTTTCTTACCTGGCTCCATCAAACCTCGTTGGAAGGTGCTGCGTCCCGTTCTGGTTCCATTTCTGGTTCATAAAGACCTTCTGGAACAGGAGGTTGGGGGCCACTAGATGATCTTACGGACCCTGAGCGCGCGGGTTTGACCTCCGTCTCCTGGGACGCAGGGTTTTCCCCGGACTCCTGCCCAGCACTGCCAGGGGCCAGCGCAAAGATCTCCACTTCAAGGTGCATAGATTTCTCAGAGCTCACTGCTTTGGTAGAGCCGTCTGCCTCCACATGGACTGAGGAGTCATATTTTGTACTCTCCAACTGCACAAATTTTGCGGAACCCACAGATTTTTCAGACCCGCGTGAGGCTGTTTTGCCTACTACAAGTATGGGACTGTGTGGTGGTGACTGCTCCTTGCCTTTAAGACGAGCAACGTGATCAGAGAAGGGGATAACTATTTGTTCTGGTAACTGCTCAACATAAGTAACTCCTTCGATTACAGGCTCATCATTATAGATAGAAGCTATGTGCATGGTGGATGTCACCTCAATGTCAGCCTGCAAAGGGACCTCAGAAGCATGGTCACAAGCAGGAGGTTCTTGTTCACCCTGCAAGGGGGATGAGGAAGCCGTTGGTGATTCAGCCTTACTGCCCACACGTACATGGACAGATTTTTCGCTCACAACCTGCTCTGCTACCAGCTTGCCAGAACACACACTAGGAGGGGCCACCACGTTCTCTTCAGCAGCCTTCGAGCTCAGCGTCTCCTCGGAAATACCAGGCATACTTGTTGCCACATCCACCATTAAAATTTCAGATTGATCAGAATGAACAGATGGAACATTACCTAACATCTGAGCAGCAAACTGGGCGGGGTCCGCAGGGACATAGGCAAACTCGGAAGTGACGGCTGCTGGCAACGGTGACGATGGTGGGGTGGCGTTCTTAGGGGTGGTCGGTTTGGATGGGCCCCGGAGTGCTTCACCTGCATCCTCAGGCTCTGGGGACAGGTCGGCCTGGACTGACGGGAACTGAGTGGTTTTGCTGCTGAACAGCGGCGCTGCTATGTTATCCTCCTCGGTGTCCGTCGATTTCTCCATCCGTTTAGGCTCTAGGGAAATGGTAGACGTTCTTTCTGGTTCTCTCACACATTCTGCTTTCTTCTCTTGGGCCGCTCCTTCCGACCATTTCTCCACTAAAAATGAAGGTCAAATGAGTTAGTAAGTACATAGTCCTCAAAAAAGGAATTTTAAAGGAAGCACAGGTTGAGCATACCAAAGTCGTCATGTACGCAACCTTGAAAGTTCTGTTTCACTGTCCAACATCTGTAACTTAAGTGTGGGCAGTGAAACTCCCCTGTCGTTATCTACCGAAGAGAGACCTCAGTTCATTACCTTAGAAATAAAGGACTACTTAAAGTAGCACAGTGACAAAAGCTAATAATCAGATACCACCTTCAGCTGGATCATAACTCTGCCTAAAAATCAGCTGAAAACACCCCTGAAAAAAATCTCCTGATCCAAACTTCCACAGAAAACTGGGGAAAGGAAAAAACACTTCATAACTTAAATGAAACACATGCTGTCATATTAAAAGGCATTCTCTAAGAAAACTGGTATATAAAGTTCAATTTACTAAACTGTAAAACTGGGCTACCATAGCATATTTTTACATTAGGAAATGTCATGTATTCTTATCTAAACATGCTAGCACCTGCTGGCGAGGTGGGCTGATGCGGCCGAAGCACTGACCCAGACAAGAGCAGCAGAAAGAGCTCTGGAAGAGGGCCTCAGCGAGTCCTTGGAGGGGAAGAAAATAACCATGGCTCACAAGCTCAAGTCAACTGATGACATACAGAAACTCCCAGAGCTGGAAAACTGCTGTGAAATCATGTTCTGGACTCAACATTGTGCTTGTCACTCACGTTTGTCTAACCACCTGAGTCAGGACTCAAACGTTTTCACATCTGCCTACTTTACTCAGGATTACCTCTTTGGAGAAGCATTTCCCTAATGTCATGAAATCAGCAAGAAAAGTTAAATTTGCCTCAGGAGAATATATTTGCTTCAAGTCAAAACTTTGGAAACGAGTCTTCATGGTAAAGAAATAGGTGCTTGGGGTTTAAGTCCTGGCCCTGAGTGTTCTCCCTCAGCCCCTTCTGCCACACTCTTGCCCCTGGGGGCAGCCTGCTGTTTCTCATCGATGATGCCAGGCAGGGACTCGCTGACCCAGGTGGTCCTTTCTCACTGTTCCTGTGAGTCATCCATGGCAGCTGATCTCTGCTTTCTATCTGTGGTCAGTTTTGAGCCAGTGGTAGGAAGGAGCCCTCTATTTGGTGTTGACATAGGACTTCTACCCTGCTTCCATCTTTCACAAAGGGCCTATGAGTGTGAACTTCCTGTGTCTGGAATCCCAGACTCCTCCAGCCGGACACCCAAGTCCACCCTTAGGGCAACGGCAAGGTCAGGACGCCCACTGCCACCATGAAACCCAAGCCCACTCCTCTCTAGACTCACCTACCCACTCTATGCCAGCAACTCTCTTTTCCCTCATGGGGACTTCCAATCCCAAAGTTGGCAGTCGTTTATTTACCATGAGCATTGTCAAGAACACAACCAGCTTTGAGATTGGATCACTGAAGTCCATAGATCACCTGCATGGGACCCATCGGAGATGTCACTTACAGGAATTCAGCAACTGTGGGAAGGCCATGTGCCCTTTTAAAACAGGCTTATCATTCCTGAAAAATCTAAGACTAATCCTTATGCTTATTTTTGCCTTTGGAAGTCCCCTATTAATCACCATTCCGGAAAGGTAAGTGTTAGTAGCTCACAGTCGTGTCTGACTCTTTGTGACCTTATGGACTGTAGCCCACTGGGCTCCTCTGTCCATGGCATTCTCCAGGCAAGAATACTGGAGTGGGAAAGGTAAAGCATTATATAATTATGAATCATGACAACTCATCAGAGGATTTATGACATTGCTGCCTTCCCCACAACTTCTCATTGTAAAAAGGTACATGAGAAAGTCTGGATCTCAGTCCTGACTGAATAGATTTAATGGCCAAGCCAATGGTTCTGAGCTTCAGCCTCCTAGTCTGTAAGATCTTGAGTCTTTGTAGAGATTAAATAGAATCATTCACCTAAAAGTTACTCTATAAACGATGAATCATGTATAAATGGGGAAAGAATAAATCAACACTTATTTTAAAAGTTTTGAAATGTAATATCAAATTAAAAATTATAAACCTATCTTTAAATCCGCTTTGATTAAAATTAGTTGGCTATTTCTTAATCTGGTTATAAGATGCAGGATGTTTTTCCCCATTATACTATATGTCTATATATATATACACACACACACGTCATATTTCATCACATTGAGATCAAATGCCTTAAGCTATAATAATGGTTTTGAAACGTAAAGCACTAGGTTAACCACTAGGTTTGGTTTAGAATACATAAGAGAATGTTAACAAATATATACATATGAGTTATACATATGTAACTTGAATTTATACTGAGTTTCTGTTTATCTATTACTACAGAAGGTAAAACATTCTAATGTTTTAAAGGTCTGTTTAACAATTCCAAAGATTGCTGACTTGTAACCTTAGCTTTTGTCTGCCTGAGAATGTATTCTTTCATTTTTAAAGGATGTATTCACTGCATATATATATTCATTCTAGGTTGGCAGATTTTTGCTTTCAGCACTTTAGAGATGTCATTTCATTGTCTTTTGGCTTCTGTAGTTTCTGTTAAGAAATCTGCTATTTGTCCGATTATTCTCCTGAAAGTAATATGCCTTTTTACTCTTCCTGTTCTCATGATTTTGTCTCTTTCAGCAATCTGACCATGATGTACTGAGGTGTCGTTTTCTTTGTCCTTATGCTGCCGTGTGTTCAAACTTTTTGAATCTGTAAGTTGATGTCTATCAGTCAGCCTTAGATAATTCTCGGCCACTTTGTCATCTACTCTCTTTTCTCCTCCTTTGACCGTAATTACACATTTTTCCCTCCTTTTGATCATGTCCCACACATGTCTTACACTCTGTCCTCTTGTTTTTCTTCTTGCTTCAATTTGGGTATTTTCTACTACCCCGTTTTTTAGTTTCCAATTTTGTCTTCTGCTAGTAAAGCTGTTTAATAAGAATAACTGTTGTTGTTGTTTTTAGAGCCTTACTCTGTTGAAGTTCTCCAGCTTTTCATCCATGCTTTCTATCTTTTAATTATCTTGTTCTAATAATGGCAAATATGATCCTCCTGAGACTTCCTTTTATATTTTGTCAAAGTAGGTATATTACACTTTGTTCTTACTCCTAGCACATTGTCTTACTCCCAGGCTGTGATGTTCCTGGGGTGTCAACTGAATTGCCAGTTTCCAGAAGTCTCTTCATTTTGGCTGAGTCTAAACTCCAAAGCCTCCCCCCAACACTGTACCACTTGTGAAAATCCTACTTGGCTCTCAGTCTTGCAGCAGCTCTTCTCTGCTAAGCCTTCTCAAACCTTCGAGTCCACACGTGAGCACCTTAGGAGTTGGCAAGATAACCAAACAAAGTATCTTGGCAGACTTTTGGGAAACACTTCTCCACAAATGCCTCCTCTCTGGTACTGTCGTCTAGATCCCAGCCTCGTCAGGAGCCCCAAACTCTGCTGCTGTTTTCTCTTCCTGGAGTGACTTCCAGTTTCTGCTTGGTCTCTTTTCCTGCACATGAATTTGAAAAATGCTACCATGGTGAATATGGGGCTCAAGTTTTGTGAACTCTTGTGGTTGAGCTCTGGCTCTGACCCACACACTGTGCTTTTCTGCTGCCTCTTAGTTACCTAGGTAGAAGCGTAATGCATACTACCTGGATGCTGCTCTCTGACTCCACTGTATTTACTACTCACGCTTCTACTTCGTGGAAAGTGTGGCCTGTGTGCTTATTTCACTGAAGGACTAAGATATTCTTCATAATTTGGTTGTCTTTAGCAATTAAGGACCAGTTGACAGTATTTTAGTCCCAGCTTGGACATTCTGCACTTAGCTCTCTGCAGGGTTGAGTCACTTCAGTTTTCCCATCTGGATTACTTGCTAGTCAGGACTCTGAGACATCTAAACACATTTGGATGCACGAAAAGCCAGACAGACCATAGGAAACAAATATTCTCCCAGGCCTACCTGAGAAAGACCTCCAGTATTTCAATCCAGTGCATAAATGCAGTTGGTTTATTCAGCCAATATTTACTGAAGGTCTGGTCATGACAGTTATAGTGTAGGATTTGAATGTAGCATGTGACATGCTCAATGCAGCACCATGCTACCAGTGAGCTACCCAGTGAGCTTCTGAGGAGCATGCATTCTCTAGGCAGCACAAGAATGCAGAGAACAAGCCACCTGCTTGGGTCTCAGGGAATTCGGATCAGAAATTCTACCTACCTTATCGCTAGTTTGCCTCAGCTGGCATTTCTCATGCACCACAATCCCACTGTCAAGGACTTTCTATTTCCCTCTCCTATGCAGCAGGAAATGGCCTTTGAGCCTGTCTTTTCTCCTGCCTCCTCTATGGTTTATCTAAAGTAAAAACTTGATTCTGTTAACACTAGGTCTTAAAACACCTTTGAAAATTCCAAGAAAATCTCTCAACAAAAACAGGCTCCTATACAACTCCAAAGTTTTAGCCTTTTAATTATGAACCGAGTAATGGATTCTTTGCTGCAGACTCTATTTGCCTTTTCCCTAAAGCAAATTAATGCTTCAATGGGTAGAGATCAACAGAGCAAATAGGAAAAAATAGAGGTAATCTAAACCCGGGGTATACTAATTTATTATCTTTTAGAAATATACCTACAACACTGAAGAGTTGGGATTGACAGGGAGCTATCAAAGTGTCTGGCCAGCAGAGTCAGATGCTTAGCTTATGAGGCCCAGGATGGTCTTGCTTCTTATACTGACCTCTCCTTGTGTTCCTGACCTCATCTGGTTTGCTGTCCTGGCTTGCATGGCTTTTCTTATCTGCTTCTCAGCCCAGCATTCTCCTCTCTTAATCCTGACCCTGTATTTCTGTCCCTAGTCTTGACAATCTGACCCCAATTCTCAACTATACCCTTTTTCCTAGTGATTTATTTGCCATCTTTAGTATAGCTGCTGTTAAGTTGCCTCAGTCGTGTCCGACTCTGTGCAACCCCATAGACAGCAGCCCACCAGGCTCCCCCATCCCTGGGATTCTCCAGGCAAGAACACTGGAGTGGGTTGCCATTTCCTTCTCCAGTGCATGAAAGTGAAAAGTGAAAGTGAAGTCGCTCAGTCGTGTCCGACTCTTTGCGACCCCATGGACTGCAGCCTACCAGGCTCCTCTGTCCATGGGATTTTCCAGGCAAGAGTACTAGAGTAGGGTGCCATTGCCTTCTCCGTTCTTTAGTATAGACTACTACCAAAATACTTAATCTTACCACAGCATTAAAGCATGAAGGACCTAAGCCCCACTCCCAACAACATCGCCAGATAATCATTCCAGTTTTTTAACTTAATGAAATTCTTATCTTGGTACAAATTACCACCCTGCCTAGGCAAACACATAATTTCAAGAAATGAAAGACTCCTTCTGACACAATACTCATCTCTGTTTAGGAAATCAGTATAGCCTTACTTGAAAATACTGCCCAGAAATGTAGAGTGAACACCCAAGCCTCATAAAATTTGGTATGGATAGTCCTGAAATAGAGATTCCTTTTTTGTTTAATAAAGGTGGATAAGCTACAAGTATGTGTAATGAATTCTATAAGGCATAAAGATAGAATTGGGCTTAAGAAACTGGAGACATTATTATATCTAATATGACTACATAAGACAATATTTAATGGTACACATAACTACTGTGATGCTACATAAAAATTGAAATTGGGCTCAGTGATCAGCAGCAGTTCATGACTCTAATTACTACTCTATGGCCACACCAAGAACATCCGACCAGAATCAGTTAGAATAGTTCGTTAACAGGCTAACTCGGTTAGGGACCTTGGTGGCCTAGGCCTTCTTGATTCTTCCAAAGTAGTGGCTATCTCCTGCCTCTGTTGGAAGTCAAGACAGGAATAACATCGGAAACTAGACTCAATTAGGCTTAGGAGGATGGAAGGTGCCACTCTGATGGAGAGACCACAGCCCTCTTCATGGAGTGGTGGCAAGGTCAGAATTAGTATAATCTGGGCTGTAGGCTCCATACAAGAAGCTGACAGGAGGAAGAAGTGAAAAGTGGGAGATAATGTGGGAAAAGAGAATTGAGATTTTGCTCCAAGTTCAAAAATTAAAGTTTTTTTCTAGAGGAATGTTACTGGTATGTTACTCTGGCTACTGTGGAAAGAGAGTCATACTACTAGGAAAATCTTCATGCTACTAAGAAGATCTAAGTTTAGATCCCAACTCTACCAAATAGTATTTTAGAAACTTACAAGTTACCAACTCACTCCCAAGCATCAGATTTCTCTTGAGTAAAACTGTGGGATGTCACCTATTTTATACAGTTGTCTTAATTGACAAAACATACTTTTTTGCCTAGGACAAAACAGGTAGTCAATAAATTCTATTCTCCTTCTTTCTTTTCCTAGATATACTAAGTGGTAGAACTTGACACAACTGTTTTGCCTTAAAATAGTGCCTGAGTTTCTCAAGTCCCCTCAATGACTCATGCAGATTAGTGAGGAAATTCTCCTGAGAAGACTGACACACAGAAACGCTCTCACTGATTCATACATAGTGAGACCTCTTTAATCAAATGGCAGAAAAGTCAAGAGGATCCAAAAGAGGGTTTTACATGAGCAGCTTTGCGAATGAGCACACGTGGGTGAAAAACTTGCTAGAGTGGAGGCTGGATAGAGGCAGGCTCTGGAAAATGGGAGAAAAGATGAGAAATGACAGAAGTGAGAAACGTTTGCTCCCATATCTGGTTCTTTTCTCTCCATCACCTGACTCTGCGTGAAATTCTGAAGGCGGTGGGGCGATAGGTAAACAGTACTGGTCCTGTGACAAGGCCTACCAACAGTGGGGTCCTTCTAGGAAAAATCCCAGATTGAAGTGTTGGAACCAAACGGTCTGTACAGGACATAGCTATCACCATACTTGCCATGCGTACAGGCAGCTTGGTAGTAATGCTGCTAGGCAGCAAACTCTCCAGTTTGGAAATAACTTTGGGGGATACATCTGGTATCTGGGAGATGAGTGGACACCAGTGCATTAGGGATGGCAATTTAGCTCTTCCCCACATAATTAAGTCTTAATAACTGGTGGTGTCTTTTTTTAAATAGAGGTATAGTTGATTTACAATGTGGTGTTAATTTCTGCTGTACAGCAAAGTGACTGAGTTACATATATACCTATTTTTATATTTTCCATTGTGGCTTATCACAGAATACTGAATATACTTCCCTGTGCTATACAATAGGGCCTTATTATTTATCCATTCTATATATAATAATGAAGAAGTCCATTAAGCCATTTGGGATGACAATAAAAGGCAGACATCGATACTGGACTGTAACATTGAACTTTTCTGGTCATACCTTCGTGTTACCTTCCCCCGCTCTCTGGTAAACTAGAATAAGCAACATTTGTTTTTGCTCTGCTGTCTAAAGAGCAATCTGTCTCTACAGCCCTACTGTGAGCTTGCTTCCAGGATTATCTGTACATGCTCTGTCAATTTCCTTGATATCTATAGTTTCTAGAAGAGAAAGAGCAGTGTCTCTTACCCCTTAACCTCCATCAGAAGTACAGCTGCTCCATTAGTTCAGTCTGTTTATTTTGAACCTGAGATTCAAAGATGTTAATCCCTGCTGGACCAAAATCCATCCCTTTAGTCCATATCCTAAATTGAATGGTGGATAAACTCTTCAGTAAACAAGTTAGTCTCAAAGGCTACCACTTAGTTACCTGCCACCATGAAGATTCACTGACTTTATCACCATTCTCAAACATAGCCAGCCTGCACAGCCAGTCCTCTCAAACAGCTCCTGGTATAAACTAGTAGAAAGGCCGTAACAACTTTGCCTGCTGTCTCTCCTCCAGAAGGTCTTCCTAACCCGGGGATCAAACCTGTGTCTCTTACATCTCCTGCACTGGCAGGCAGGTTCTTGACCACTGGTGCCACCTAGAAGCCTCAAGGTTATAAGCAAATCCCAGACCTGTTTCCCATGGTAAGCTGAGAACGCCATCAGGACCCTGCAGGGAAGCAGCCAGACTAGACAGGAAATGAGATACATAAAAACGTTCCTATTTGAGTGGCGACTCACTCCCCTACCCTGTGAAATGCTGACTCTTGAGATTCCTAATCTTGTTTTCTGTTTTGGGTGTCTCTTTCACTGTAGGTCCAAGCCCTCAGGATTTTTACATTTTCCTAGGTTTTATCCCTAATTTCTCCCTATCTTGGCTAAGTTATCTATTAATATCAGTAGCAGAGAATAAACATGGATGTAACTCACTGTTCCTACCTTTTTTCTCTATGGTCATTCCAAAATGTTGGTCAGCCAATGGAGCGTTATTTAGTTATTTCGTCACCATTTTCTCCACAGAATTCTTCCAAAAGCTTTTTCTTACAATTCTTTTAGACGTGTGCCTGTTCTTGGGATTTAACTAATACAGACTCTTTTGCTCATTGATCTTTCCAAATGTTCATCATGTAAACTTTGCCTTTTACATTTTTCCCCTTCTGATTTCCTCACTGTTCATCCATCCTCAGTTCCATTGTTATGTTCACATAAGATAGACATTTACACACATATATATAAAACAACTTTTTCCTGTAAGCAGATATATACAGCCTCACATCGCAAAGACAGGCCAGAGACCACGTAATATGGAAAATTTATCTGAATTGTCTATGAAAAGTATGTTTAATGACACCTAATTGCTGCCCTGTCCTCCAAGATGGACTGCAGTTTAAAGCATCATGGGGAGGTGAAAAACAAATGTGACTAACCTTTTCTATTAAAATAATCTTCCAAGAAGAGAATACACAACATTCCTAAGTAATGTGTCTCATTATAATTTGAGTCTTTACCACTACAAAATTCAGTTCAAAGATGGCATACTGGAAAGGGTTTATACACCCTTCCTTCTAGATCTCATGGTACCAACAAAAGTTGAGGGTTTCCTGCAAAGTGTCAGATTTCTTAAAGAAAAACTGATTCAGTAATAAAAATAAAGCATCAGTGTGATTAAACATCAGTGTAATTATTTAAACAGTATTTATATCATTCTTAAGTTGGAGCATATGTTAGGCATGATACAGTAATTCATAACTAGGTTTTTATGAAACTATTACTACTTATGGCACTTACCTTTAATCTGATGAAATTGTTTAACCAGATCTTTTATATCCAGACAAGGACGTCCTGAAGAAATAAGAACAGGAAATGAGATACATAAAATTCCCAATTTAAAATACTTTCTTGTTCAAAGCAACAAATGTATAATCTAAAGCAGTAACAAACCTTCTCTAAAGAGAATAAGTTCTCTGAAATAAACTGCTGCGAACTGGGTGATGTTTGGTGGATTGGTTTTGAGTATGGCTCTGCTAACTCCCTCAAGCAGAGTCTTGAGGCCATAAGGTACGACAAGTCTGGGCTTTGAAGAAATCATGCTGGTGGGATGTCTGTAATCTCAACTACAATGAAGAAAAACAGTCTTATAAATAGTATGGAAGTTTACTATTGAAAATGTTACGAGTTAACTATAGTTTCTAAGAATAAATCTATTAAAATTATTAGTTTTAGTGCAGATTTCTAGGTATTTATTCAAGAAAAACTGTTTAATGGTAGTTTGAAAAATAAAAAAAGAACCATACTACCAACAACATATCATGTGCAGATGAGCAATCGAGTACTGTTAAAGAAATCCATGGGAAAAGCCCTGCCAGAAACACCAGAATGATACTAAAAACAAAGATCAAAAACCAGACAAAACCTATTTTTACAAAATTCAGTAAGTATTTTGTGCAGTAGAATTTCAAGAAAGATAAATTAAGCTCATTTATCTATGCCTAAGAAACATCCTTCCAAACCACATGGGAACTGGCTTTTCTGTACATTCATCAAATAGAGTTATTACAAATTAAATTTCTACAAGAAAATATTTTCCCCGCACTTTCCTAAGTATATCCTCAGACACACTGATCATCCTTAAGTGTATATATTTTAGCTTTGTTTTTAAAATTAGTTACTTGTGGTATTATACCAGCCACCACCATCCATTCTTTTCTATCTTCCCTTGACCTCTACCTTAGTTTTCCTCTCTCCCTTCTCTTGGCTTTCTGGATTTTTAAGTGGTACCAAGGGCATTGCATAGCCTTTACTGTGTAACTCTAAGCTGCAGAGGTTGCTACCCTAAACTTGTGTCAGTGTGTGTGTGTGTTTTGTTTCATTCTAAAAACTTTTAAGAAGGCTTATGAATACTCATAAAGAACAATAAAATATTTAAGGAACTCAGTTCAGTAGTTAAGAGGAAAATTATGGTAGGAAAAATAGGATTAAGCCACAGGTAAAGTTAGTATCCCAATACAAACCTTAGGTCCTACACTAGAGATGGATTGTCAGATCAGCCTTCTGAATTACCTAGAAGCCATCACATCATAAAGAGTTAAATGATCAGGTTTCCTGAGATTAAAAAACAAATCAGATGCTTGGGAGAATCACAGCTATTCTGGGCAATGAGTCCCAGGAGAAATTTCTCCTATGGGTCCTCATAAAGAGAACAGTGTAATCATGTACCAGGTCCTCAACAATATCTCTGTAGTAAATAGAATAATGAGTTTCATAGAGTAAGTGACACAGTTCAGTTATAGCCATTATACAAGGGGCCAGCCTCTAATAAAAAGCAACTAATGTGCTGAAGAATTGATGCTTTTGAACTGTGGTGTTGGAGAAGACCCTTGAGAGTCCCTTGGACTGCAAGGAGATCCACAGAGATCAGCCCTGGGTGTTCTTTGGAAGGAATGATGCTGAAGCTGAAGCTCCAGTACTTTGGCCACCTCATGTGAAGAGTTGACTCATTGGAAAAGACTCTGATGCTGGGAGGGATTGGGGGCAAGAGGAGAAGGGGACGACGGAGGATGAGATGGCTGGAGGGCATCACCGACTCGATGAACGTGAGTTTGAGTGAACTCCGGGAGTTGGTGATGGACAGGGAGGCCTGGCGTGCTGGGATTCACGGGGTCAGAGTCGGACACGACTGAGCAACTGAACTGAACTGAATGTGGCATAGCACCAAAGGTCAAGAAAAAAAAATGTTTTGGCCAAAGCAAACTCTTTGAGAACATAATTAAGAATACTGTATTCAAGCCCCTAATGAAAACTTATTAAGAGTTTCATCTAACAGGAGCTTCACTGAATTAAACCATCTTTAAAATAACTAGTGGTGCATCTCTGGCAGGCCCACATGCTGAATGTTAAGGGACATAGTAATTAAATGGATGACACATGTACATTTCATATATATGTATTTTTTAAAGTATATCCTGTGCACCCCAGTGTGAGTTTCAAAGTGGCTTACCAGGAACCCCGACAGCTAACTATAGTCAGCACTTGGTGCTACCAACTGTGAGGAGAGCACCCCCACCCCACCACACGCGAATATGCGGGGTATTTAGCGCCCCAGGACCAAGGATTGTGCGTCCTGCGATGCAGTGCCTTACAAAGAATCGTCCTGAAGATGAGAAATGACCGTGACACGGATCGTACCTATATCACCGGGTAAAGTCACACATAGGGCCGTTGAGGGTTGTGTAAAATGACAGCTTATTAGTTCTCCCCAAACTGGTATTTGACCAGTATTTGTCTAAAACCAACAAATTTTACAACCCCTACCCCGACAGAGGAGTAACGCCTGAATAGGAACGGCGCGCCTCTGGCTGAAGATGCGAGAGTAGGGGGGCTTCGGAGCCACAGTTCGTCAAGGGTACCCACCACTCACTCCCTAAAGACTGTGCAGGGTGCTCGTTTTTGCCGTTTGGTTGGTTTGGTGGAAAGGGCAGAGAGACCTGGGAGAGCAGGCGTCCCAATTCCACATCGACTACTTCGGCGGTGGCGGACCTGCCGACCCGGACCCCCAAGTCCGCCCCAAGGGCGCTGACCGCCTCACTGGCGGATGTGGGCCCGCCCCTCCGCGCAAGCCTCCCACTCTCCTGACGCTAGAGGAACCTTCCAGCAACCACACCGCGCTCTAGAGGCCTCGAGGGCCTAACGGCCGCCAAGCCGCAAGGGGGTGGGGGCGGGGGGGGCTTTCCTCCAGACTCGCCCCACCTTCTCCTTTTCGGCTACGCTCTACTGAGCTTCCTCCTTGCCCCCTTGCCGGCGGCTCCTGGAAGAGACGGCGCTCCCTGCAGGGTCTTTTATACCCCTGGGGGACGACAGGCCTACGTCACAAAGCCCCGCCCTCCCTGAAGCTCTGAACGGCGCGGGAGGAGGCGGGAGTTTAGCGGCCACAGCCAATGGGAAGCCGAGAGAGACAAAGGTCGGAACTCCTCGGAGCAGGGAGGAGTGTTTTTGCCTTTTCTAGCAGAATACACAGGAGCATAGGAAACAGGAGTCTCCATGCCGTAACAGGCTCTCCATTTTGGGTCTAGCTTCGAAGAAAACAGATTTACGGCAGTTTTGTGTTGCTGTCACTGCATCACACTACTCTCCCCTCGTCCCCCTTATTCTGCTGCTCTCTACTCACCTTTTTGAAAAAAAAAAAAAAACTCTGCCGATGTACACAACACACACTGGTACAATAATAGGATGCAGCACAGCACTCCTCTCAAGACACATGCCTGCTGAAAGAGAATCTGGCATTGATCCTGAATCTTCCTGTTTCTCGTAATTCCGGATCTTGCAATACTTCAGGCATGGTATATCCTTCGCAAACCATACCATCAGCTGCAGGTTGCAAGTCCATAAGGACTGTGTGTAACTTTAGCTCCCTTTTACCCAAGTGAAACTGACTCCTTCAAATACCCTCTCTGCTTTTTTACCCCGTTCGGGCTCTAATGTTTGTGCTGGGCATTTATACCATCGGAGTCATGATGGTCAAATTCCAAGCAGCCTTCGTTTTAATCCATTTCCACACGTTTAAAAAGCAACAAGAATCACTGTAAATCAACGATTAAATAACATCATCAGGGCATATATCCGACAAAACTTTTTAACTTGAGAAAAAAATGAAGACTACCAGAGCACGCTGCAGTAACAAGCGATGTTAAAACCCTGGCCTACATCTATGCTGCACACACCACTTTATGAGGATATTAATTTGTCCATTACCTATTACTGAGTGCCTATTATGTGGCAGACAAGCCCCTTCTTCTTATGAATATTACGTTTTAAAAGAAGAAATGCTCTTTTAGTGTGACTTGAGTGTGATGATAGATCTGCAGGTGGTACACTTTTTGGTTCTCATCGCTGTCTCCTCGCCCCCCCTTTGTAGTGTAAGTAAAAGTGAAATGAAAGTGGACGATTCCTTTCCACTTGTTTAGTTTATAATATATTTAATTATCAAAAGTGTAATGACTCTGGGCTAAGAACCCCAAGTACAAACATTAGATATCTCATTTATGGTGACTTTTGGAATGAGGGACATATGCTTATGTCGCCTAACCAAACTTGGTCGGTCACCTTGAACACGGATTAGGTGTTATGTACTGTGCTAAATCTGCAACACAGAAGGCAAGCCTATATACTTTTCCACATTTCTGCAATGTGGAAGTTCTGTCCAAGTTCCTCTGAAAAGCAAACTGTTACAGCAAAAGCACCTAACAAATTTTAAAACCTCTATGTGCTGCTTGATTTCTAGAACTCCTAGGGATCTGATGTTGCTTTACAATCTTCTTGTCCTTGTGTTCATCTCTCTCAGTCACTGGGGATCTAACTAAAATCCAAACCTACTTTGTTCTTCATTGCTTCCCGTCCCTCCCTGCTGCAAATCCTTACTCCATAGAAGTCCATGGTTCTTGCTGTGACCTGTGCAACTATCTCATCTTACCATCTGGTTTCCATTGACCCTCGAGAGACTGGACCTGAAGACACGTGCCGTTTGTCACTCTGTGCCTTTGCTCATCAGGTCCAAGGCCTGAGACATCTTTCCAGCCGTCATTTTCACATGACTGCATCTTTCTCCTCCTCTAAAACTCAGCTCAGCAATCTCCTACTTTAGAAAACCAAAGGGTTAGAAGCATTTTTTCCAGCAGCCCCATAATATGTATAACTCTGCCATACAGTTGACTCTCTGATTTACTACTTACCAAAAGATGATAACCTAGGGCCATCTCTCTCTCTAGTGTATTCTATCTGCATTAGCCTTATCCTAGGAGTCTGTTAAAAAGGTCTTCCTAAGCCCTACTTCAGTTCAGTCGCTCAGTCATGTCTGATTCTTTGCGACCCCATGAACTGCACCACACCAGGCCTCCCTGTCCATCACCAACTCCCAGAGTCTACCCAAACCCATGTCCATTGAGTCGGTGATGCCATCCAACCATCTCATCCTCTGTCGTCCCCTTCTCCTCCTGCCCTCAATCTTTCCCAGCATCAGGGTCTTTTCCAATGAGTCAGCTCTCTGCATCAGGTGGCCAAAGTATTGGAGTTTCAGCTTCAACATCAGTCCTTCCAATGAACACCCAGGACTGATCTGCTTTAGGATGGACTGGTTGGATCTCCTTGCAGTCCAAGGGACTCTCAAGAGTCTTCTCCAACACCATAGTTCAAAAGCATCAATTCTTCAGTGCTCAGCTTTCTTTATAGTCCAACTCTCACATCCATACATGACTGCTGGAAAAACCAGAGCCTTGACTAGACAGACCTTTGTGGACAAAGCAATGTCTCTTCTTTTTAATATGCTGTCTAGGTTGGTCATAACTTTCCTTCCAAGGAGTAACTGTCCTTTAATTTCATGGCTGCAATCACCATCTGCAGTGATTTTTGAGCCCCCCAAAATAAAGTCAGCCACTGTTTCCCCATCTATTTGCCATGAAGTGACGAGACTGGATGCCATTATCTTAGTTTTCTAAATGTTGAGCTTTAGGCCAACTTTTTCACTCTCCTCTTTCACTTTCATCAAGAGGCTTTTTAGATCCTCTTCACTTTCTGCCATAGGGTGGTGTCATCTGCATATCTGAGGTTATTGAGATTTCTCCTGGCAATCTTGATTCCAGCTTGTGCTTCCTCCAGCCCAGCATTTCTCAGATGTACTCTGCATATAAATTAAATAAGCAGGGTGACAATATACAGCCTTGACGTACTCCTTTTCCTATTTGGAACCAGTCTATTGTTCCATGTCCAGTTCTAACTGTTGCTTCCTGACCTGCATAGATTTCTCAAGCCCTACTTAGAATCTATTGAATTAGTATCTCTTTGTAGTTGTAAAACTACAACTTGAGAACCACTCCAGAGTCCATCTAAGCTACAAGTATGTTGTTTCTATTGAATGTCCTGATCAACTAGGAACTCAGCCCCCTTGCTAGTTTCACAAGTTAGCCAAATGGGTGAATTGTGCTCACTTTAACTGAAGGAGCCCATCTTTTAGGAACTAACTTTCCCTTTTCTCGTTCTCCCTTCCCTGTACTTTTCTAAATTTTCTAAGTATTTCCTCTTCCTAAGTTCAAGTTCAAGCCTCCCCCCACCCCAACTATGTCTTTTCTTGAGAGGATCTGGGCCTAAAAATACTTTTTCTATAAAATAAAACCCTGGTGGCTCAGCGATAGACTCTGAGCTTCCACTACATGGGGCATGAGTTCAGTTCCTGGTCAGGGAACTAAGATCCCACATGCCAAGTGGTGGGGCCAAAAAATATGTAAATAAAATGTACAAACAACATCCAAACCAAAAAAAAAAAAAAATACGTAACAAACAAAATGTGACTGTGTGACCATGTATCTTCATAGGTAAGGATCCATATTTGAATACTTGCCACCACAATCTGCTTAAGGAAGCAATCAACTAGGAAAGTTTACATAGCAAAGGAAAGAGTGTGTGTGTGTGTGTGTGTTTTAAAAAACCATGTATACGCTGTCTTTCAATTTTAGTTGGCAGAAAGATAAAAATGCAAATTCTCTAAATAATTGACTTACACAATATGGGACAATAAATATTCTAATTTTCTGTGACATCTGAAAGTAATAATTCTTTACTTAGCTATCATGTGCTAAAATCAAAAAGATACCTATCCCAATAAAAGTAAAATCTTAAATACATTAATCACAGAGGTACATATTATTATTACTAGACCATGCCTCCAAGTGTGTCAGATGATAATTGTGTTCCAAGTACAGAAAATATACATTAGAGATTTCTCTCATCATAGGCACAATCTAATACAAAAATATATCTGACACTTATAAATTAGAAGGTCCACTTGACAGCCTCCAAAACAGGAAAAGGGGAAGGAATGATGCCAACATTAAAAAAGCACACACAGATGCAAACATGATTATTGATTATTTTCTTCATCAGAGAGGGGTAAAGAGCAATTTACACCAAACTAGGTTTCCAGGCAGGTAACAGTAACTCAAAGGTTGGGTAAGTCATAGCACGCAGGCCAGACTGTTATAAATTACTCCACTCAATACTGTACTCAGATTTCAGTGAATCTAATGGCTTTGTGTACTCAGCACAGTTTTGTTATTTTAGTATTTTCAGAACCACTGTCTACCCCCTCTCAGAGCTCTACCACCAGGTTCCAGATAAACCACCAGGGCTATCCTGCATCAAACCCAGCAGAGACAGTTTATAAACAGATCTATAAACGGACTAGTAGAGACGACTCACTGAGCAGTGTTGCAATCATGTGTATTCAGTGAAGTGAACTGAACACAGATTTATTTGAAATCCTGAGATCTCTCTGGAAAAACAAAAAGTTTTAAAGCAGTTAAAGCAGAAAAGTATGGAGCCTTATGTAATCTTTTACTACTGAATAGTAAGTAGCTTGAACAATACCTGATCTGAAAATTCAAATAAGTATGAATACTGGAGCAAGAACTTCATGATTCCGAACGCTCCACAATCATAAGTGAGAAATTTGCCATATAAACTATAACCAAAAGGACATGAAAATGGCGAGAGCCATATTTTAAAGATTCATAACATTCTTTCCTTCAAACCAGGTATCTAAAACTTTTAGACACCAATTTTCCCCTTCAGAAGGCATCTACCTGGCTCCTGGATCTTCCCGTTCATGAAAGTACGTAGCATCTTTTCTCTCTGGCTAGCATCTAAAACCCATGCAGCAGTCCCACTAGAAAGAAAGTCAATGTTAATAAGCACTTTGTAAGTGAAAAAACATGAAGCAAGTTCAGCCAAAGTCAGTGAAGAGCAAGCATTTTTTAAAAAGAAACTATTATTCCCTCAAAACCTGATTAAGTAGATTGAAGCTGTAGCTGCCCCTCCCATGTTTGTTTTGAAGTGAAATATTAAAACTGCTGATGTTCTATGAGATCATACTTCAGCTAAAAGGATATGTAAATTAAATGACACTCCAAGAGGATATTCTATAGGGCACTGAAAATTTTAAAAATAACTACCCTTAAGATTGATCCAGGTTAGCCACACAATGATGAAATAAATTTTAAAATGACTGAGGTATTTAGATTCTTTGAAAATACAGGTATGCAGTACTGAACAAAGAGGTAAATTCAATGACAATAAAAATTAGCAACAAAGGATTAAAAAATAACTTTGAAGTCTATTTACAATATCAATAACCTGAGCTAAGGGGAAAATGATTAAATCCTGGCAACAGACAGCCCAGCAAATCCCTCACCAGCAAATACTTTGAGGCAAAAAAATCTGTGTGCTTTCAAGAACAGCCTTTTCATGCAATTTGCTGAAAAAGTTTCAAAACTTGGAAACTAGACAATTAATTACAAAGGAAGGGAAACACCTATAATGTAGGTGTTATTAATCCTGTCTGTAGTCTAGGTCTTCTAATACATTCGCAAAACAGCTATACTTTGGGCTGTAAAACTATCTTCTATTTGCTTTCATGTTGCTGGCTTTCAAAGGGAAAAAAGTGTTTGTCCTTTGAAACATTTTTGTAGACAATCTGGAGATAAGTATTTTGATGACACAACTTCAGCTGAGAAGTATTTTTTTTTTAATAAGGAAAACTTGGAATTCTGGGTTATTAACATATTTGTTTTTACAATAAAAGAATTATTTGGTCTGTGGTCAGGAGACCTGCATTCTATTCAAGACTCTATAATAAGAGGAATAATTAATTGGAATAAGTCAATTCACTTTCTTGTGCCTGAGTCTCATTTTCTGGACAATGGGGATTAGAATATCTGTGCTATTATTCACAGGAATAGTTTGAGGATAAAGTAAAACTGGAAAGCACTGCTATTTTTTCAAAACACAATATAAATACTATGTTGTGATACTGTTAATAATTTTACAGGTACTTTGTGTTACCCAGTCAGATGTGTGCTTCAGGTATGCATTCCTACAAGATCGCAGGTTGAATATTTAGTTTACTTTTATTTTAAAAATAATAAATCACAAAACTAAAATGTTTGAACAAGGTCACTTAACCCTCTCCCCAGGTGGTTAGTTATTATCACTACCATCATCATCACTTTTCTTTTTTAAGCTATGTGTTTAAAAGAGGAGATCTTGAATACATCAGCCTAACTGAGGAAACGTGTCCTGGGTCCAGGTGGTTTTCGAAGAAAAGCTGATCTTCATAAGAGCGGTGTGCTCTGCTTTTAAAGTGCAGAACCTGTGTTGGGGAAGGACACAGCAGGAACTTGGGGTCTGTCACTGAGGGACCAGTTCCCTCACTGAGGCCAGAGCAGCATGAATGCGGACATGCAACCTGTTTTCAAAGTCGTAGCCAGAGAAATCCTCCTGCAAGACCAGAGAGAGAGACTATTAGCTAAGCTGTCGGTGCTACTACGGTATTAATCACACCGCACTGTCTGCTTCCCACAGTAAAACTCCTTACGCACCTAATAACGGCTTCACATTCACTTTTTTTTTTTTTCAATTCCCCAAACATCAAATTCTTATCTGTTTTTAAAATGTCAACTGAATGTTATTAAATGCTGTCTTTGGAAAATTTCCCTCATGTTATTCCTAAGACAGTAGTCTGATGCTGGGCTCAGTGGAAGTTACTGCTAAACTTCTTAAGAACACAGTTGTGAAATCAACAGTTATTTTCCCACTCAAACAAGAAGAGTTTCTATAAAGCATGATGAGCAATTTCATCGGAATTTTTTGTGTAATTTTACTTAAAAATCAACTGCTCACTGATTCAGTTATGACTTCCTCCTGATTCAGTTATGACTTCCCCCTCCAGAAATATTATCAACCAGGACAATCGTTTCACAAAACCTCTTGAATTCAGGCTCCAGAGTATACACAGAAGACAAGGTCACTGGAAAAAGAGAGACTGGGGATTTTGGGGCATTTTTACCTTTGCTTGAAGAAGGAGAGTTCTGCCTCTTCCTACAGTCTATGAATATAAGAAAAACACATTATCTCTTAACACCTGTGTTTATATACTCAAGCAGAAAATGTTATAATAGAAGATTTGTTAATTCCAACAATTCATGGTGACCTAGAGGGGAGTCAACTGCTCATTCAAGCATAATGACTCAATTTTTCTTTAATATAATGATGTTTATTTACATCAAGGAATTACTTGATAATTTTTCATAATTTTAAGTATTATTCTATAAACAACTAAAAGAGTTAAAACAGTTTAAGACCCTACTAAACAATCTAAATTTGATAATTTAAGTTTATTGGAAGTCAGTAAGCTAGATCTCTTTTTGAAGGCAATACTAATTGAGAACAATCAGCTTCATTTTTCAAGAGATAAATCATACTTGTTGTATTTTATGTATATGTATTCTAGGTTGCATTAAGAGTAAAAATTTTCTTAAAGAATATGGCATTAGAAATTTCTACCAAAATTCATAAAAACTGCATTTTCTCTTTTGGTAAAATTAGAATTTCAAATGAGAAGGCTTATCAATTAAAAGCCTTATCTTTGGCAAGATAGGTGACATATTTAAGGATTAGGCTAGAATATTTCTGTTGATTTAGCTCAACTTTTAAAAAAATCCATATATTTGAAAGCTGACTTGAATGTATTGAAACCTAGAATTTTATATAGTCAATATTATGTAACTGAGCTTCTAAAAGAAGGTATTAAGCAAATCCAGCACTGTTGAAATTCTGTTTTTTAAAAACTGTGCCATTGTGCTTAAATATACATCTTAATAATCCATCAAATTTACAAGGTATTCTAAAAAATTTTAAGTAATCCTACACATCATCCTCATTTATTCTCACTACAGTCTTTATTAAATTGGAAAGGCAGGTATTTTTTATCTTGTTTTATAGATTAGGAACAAAGTATATGGTTAAGTAACTTAATTGGTATCATACACTAAAGATAAAGGATAGCACTAGGATCACAATGAAATTCTGTATTCATCTGAATAAACCACATTACATCATATTATAATGATTATAATATATTATAATCATATTATAATTATAACTTTAAAAAAAAGACAATGGTTTTGCCTCAAATGAATTTTTGTTCAAAAAGCTATGTTTCTCTTTGTAACTCCAGGGAATAGATTACCTCCTTCAACACAGTAATATAGGATTAGTAGCTTCTTGGATTCATCGTGTGTGGAATCAAGGAAAACAAAACAAAACAAAAAACCAACTTGTTTTAAATGAAGGATGTTTTGTGCCTGTTCACTTCCACAGTTTTGCTGATGAACGTTATTTAAGAAAATAGGCAAGATCTTACCTCTGGTTTGTCTAATAGAAGACAGCCAAGTTCATAGCAAGCATATGGCTGAACGTATAAGTTATTCTGCCGACATAACTCATCTTTGACAGCTCGCTGAAAGAACTGAAAGTAATACAGATGTTATTAGAATGAACAAACAAAACTGTCTGCCTCCTCACTTCCTCCTCCACCACTTGAGACGGTCATCTTTGATAAACAGATAATGCCAGAAAAGGAGCCCATAAGTGAAGAAATATTCAAAGGCTCTGAAGTCACATTAAAAACGAACATGAACCATCACCAACTTCTGGCATCTGAGAGGATGACCTTCATCTAATAAAGTGGATGAAACTCACACTGTGATGGGAGACTGGCTTTGCGTAACACTTTCCTTTTTCTCATTCACAAGCCTACATGTAGTTTTTCATAGTTCAGTTTTCTTAGCTATGACACCACGTGAACAGTTTACCTGAACAGCATCTTCTGAGTTCCCTAGACATTTGTGTATGGCACCAAGAAGCAAATACTTTAATCCAACGACAGATGAATCATCTACTCCATGGCAAGCTTAAAGAGAAGACAGCAAGAAGGGAATACATTCATCAGGAGTTAAGAATCTCATTGCTTAGTGACTCACTGAGTTCAAACTGAGAAGGTTCCCCTTCCTCATCCATTAGTGAGTCTCCTTAGTCCAAGAAAGTGATAATCTTTCTTGTGCCTGCCAATTACTATTTTGTATTTGCATGTGTGTTTGAATTATCTCTAAATACATAGCCTACACTTGTGCATTCAAAAGAACATAGTCCCTAAGATTCTTCACTGTTCCTTTGTGTTAGACATTAGTAGATATTCCAGACTTGCATCAACAACCAGGAATGGGTTTTAAATTATGAATATTTTTAAACAACAAAGCAGAACTTGCACATCCAAAAGCAATTTTATTTCCTTTCAAGTAATCTCCTTGGGAGGGTTACTGCTGCTGCTCCTGCTAAGTTGCTTCAGTCATGTCCGACTCTGCGACCCCATAGACAGCAGCCCACCAGGCTCCCCCGTCCCTGGGATTCTCCAGGCAAGAACACTGGAGTGGGTTGCCATTTCCTTCTCCAATGCATGAAAGTGAAAAGTAAAAGTGAAGTCGCTCAGTCGTATCCGACTCTTAGCGACCCCATGGGCTTTACACACCTACTCTAATTACAGGGCCTCCGTGTACAACTTCTTTTGGAGTTGTATTACTCTGCTCTGGAATATCAATACTGACAAACTTTTTGACCTTTGAAAGGAAACCTGTTTTTTTCTTAATAAGCAAAAGGCATCTGCAGAGAAGTCTGATGATAAAAGCATGGGACTCAGGGGCTTCCCTGGTGGCTCAGTGGTAAAGAACCCATTTACCAATGCAGGAGACATGGGTTTGATCCCCAGTCTGGGAAGATCCCACCTGCCGTGGAGCAGCTAAGCCCGTTTGCCACAACTACTGAGCCTGTGCTCGAGAGCCCGGGAGCTGCAACTACTGAGGCCCCTGTGCCCTAGAGCTTGTACTCCGAAACAACAAAGAAAACCACTGCAATGAGAAGCCCGCACCCTGCAATGAAGAGCAGCCCCCACTCTTGCCCCATCTAGAGAAATGCCCGCATGCACCAACAAAGACTGAGACTAGCCTAATTCCATTGGAATTCAATGGAAAATGCTATATTTGATCACAAACAAGTGTCACTGCAGAACAATCCAATAAATCGGAGTCCAAAATATTAATACAAAATCAATTCTGGAGAAGGGCAGCATATACGCAAGATGACATTTCCAAAAGATTAATAACTCCGATGATCAGAAAGCATCACCACACACTCCTGAATCTGGCCCTTCCAGTGCTTTCTATCCCCAGTACCTGTGATGGAATTTTCTTAACCACTAGGCCATCTGTCCCAGAGAGCGACAGATTGGTACTCTCTGAGTCAGAGCAGATGAGTGAGACCCTGAAGGCACAGGCTGCTGTGCGCACTTTGTTTTTTACCTTGACTCATCCTCTGTAGGTTGGGCGGGGAGCAGTTGGGGAGGGCTTTCCACAAGTACAACACTTCGATGGACGCCAGCACGCAGAGTGCTCTGGTTGGGGTTTGTTTCCGAAATCTCTCTGCCTGCAAGCAGTTAGAATGATTAGGCTACATTTAAAACAAACAAACGAACTAACTAAAAAAAAAAAAAAAACTTCAGAGACATTAAAAAAATGCTGGTTCATATTTGATATGAAGAGTCCCCTCCCACAAGGCTAAAAATGAAAATTTCTCTCTGTGTTTTTGTTGTATTGGTAGATATCCCTTTCTCTCATTATTCACTTCAATCTACTGTCGAGTTCCAGGACATATTTTAAAAACTGCAGGATGAAACCAGATTCATTTTGGTTTAGGTCAAAGGAATTTATAAAAGCTGGGTGACAGATATTAACTTAATGGGTTTATATGAAGGCTGTAACACTAGAGACCTTTCAGTTATGGTTTTATTGACTTTTTTGTTTTCTAATTAGTCCCAGTCCTCTTGGGGGCATTCCCCATTACAACCCAGTTTATACTCACACTAAGCCATTAAATGTTCATTCAATAAAAACTTCCAACTGAAAACATGCAGAATTCAGGATATGACAAGTTGTCCTATAACCTATGGTAATTCAGCTAAACTGTATTCTTAAAAAAGTACAGAAATAAATGAGGGCATTTCTCACTACAGTCCTGGGCCTTTCTGCTGGTCAATTTGATGCACGCTCTTGCTTTTTATTCATCACCCAATGTGATGGTTTCACTAGATGAGAACCCAGAGTCTGTATCTCTTGCCCAGGTTCTGCTGATCTGCACTCCTCTGAGGCTACCTCACCCTTCAGATATACACACTCCCTCTCCAGGGGCTCATGAGCTCCACAGGGTCAGTAATATCTCTATTCATTCAAAGAAACAATAGCAAACAATAGCTTTAATTATTTGCAACCAACCAGTACTTTGCATTCAGAGCAGGATGACACACGAGAATATTCTCTCACAGTCGTGAGCTACTTGCTCAGCAAGGAGATCAGCTTTGCACAGGATTTCCTAATTTCCTAGGATTTCCATTTGCTGTCCAAGGTGACCATGGTTAGAAATATCCATTATAAACGACACACCAGATCAACAAGTTCCAACAAACCTTTTTCACAGAAAACTGTTCAATCTGATTGTTTTTCCTTTTGAAGAGCTTCTGAACTTCTTTAAAGACAATCTGTGCCCCGTCCACATCACCGGTGGCTCCCTGACAAACTGTAAGAAACCATCGTCATAATCTTTAAAGTATTTAGGGGGAAAATACCACTAAGGGATACCCAGGTTGATGACACTTGGAAAAGGTTATTACCAAAGGAGAAAATGGGAGGAGATATTTCTAAAGACTGTTACATGTGGGACTATACCAACCTGCTGCTCATCATTCCACTGATTCAGTAATTATTTCCCTGCTGCTAGGTTCCCTGAGCTTTACAGGAACACGTTGGGAAAACTATGGTCGTAGATATTGTCACGGAGCACAGTCCCATTCGAGCTCACACACTTGGAAAGTGGAAGAAAAATGAAAACTAGGCAAGAACAGTTAGGAGCTGGGAGGACTGTGAGAGCGTCCCACTGGTAGAGGGCTATCCCTGTGCCTGGAAAGAAAGTCATGAAGTGTCCTGTATCTGACAGTCCTTCACCGTCATGAAGTAGTCACTGGTGTGTTCACTGGGCACCTACCACCTACAGCCACCATCAAGGATGTGAAGAAGAAATACACGTTTACACCCAGAAGAAACTTGGATTTCAGCTGGAGAGAGAACACCCACAATTCCAGAGCTACAATGGATGCAGTGAAGAGAGCCTTGGGAGTCCTGACATCAAAGTTACTTTCAAAAAGCTCAAGGAGGGAAGGGATGGTTTCTCTTCGGCGTGGTCACACAGCTCTGAGGGACCAGAGTCAAGCTAAGCCTTGGAGGGGGCTAAGACTTCGATCTTCATCTCCCCCAAGCCCCAGGCAAAGACTCAAGTCACACTGCCTCTGCTTCACCCGCTCTCTCCCTTCTCCAAACTTCAAACCAGGCTGCAGTCCCACCTCCTCCATCTGACTTTACCAACCACTCTTTGTCATCCTCTTTGCAACTCCCATGACACTGAATTCCTTTCTATTAATTTCTTGTTGATTTTGTCTCTGGCACATACTGTTTTTCAATCCCCACTTGGAATGTCCATTGATTTGCTAGTTCTTCCTTCTTTATTTGAGCGATCCTAAAACTAGATGGTCCCATTCTCACATTTTGGGGCTTGGTCACGCCGGGCACAGGGCTGTGGCATGTCAGAGGGTGAGCAGCTACTGGAAGGTCAGAGAAATACAAGCAGCAAGGCTTGGAGAAAGCTGAGGACATCAAGGTGATGGGAAAAGCAGAAGATTTCTACTGGGAATCACTGGGATTAGCCTGAATATGAAAAGGGAGAGACAATTCCATTCCCAGTTTTGGAAGCAGCACTGATCCGGATGGGGTCTGAACCCATCCCAAATGACCTCATCTGTTGTGTTACAACATTTCAAAACCAGAAGAAAGCTCGGTGATTGTTTTGTAAAACAACTCCATGGTATTAGAGACCCAGGAAAGTTAAAAGACTTGCCTGAGGTCACACAGTAAATCAATGAAAAAGAGTAATTTCTGTTGCCCCTAGCTTGAGGTTTCCGTACATAACTGATAATATTATTATATAGTCACATAATTTTCTAAAAAGGAATGAGCAAATGTGGGCACACAAGAGAGTCATAAATATCAACAATATCAGAATCTGAATCACCTTTGCAGGTCTATAGCTCTAACACCTCAGATCCTGAAGAATATGTATACCACTTCCTTTTCATAAGTTACAGACAGTTGCCTCAAAGGATGCAGATATTAGAAAGCAGAGCATCTCTGATTTATCCTAAGTCTGAGACCTACACAGACTTAGGATGCTCAGCCTGTCCATTAGGACTAAGCTTTATTGTTGTCATTAGTCGCTCAGTCATGTCCGATTCTTTTGCGACCCTATGGACTGTAGCCCATCAGGCTCCTCCGCCCACGGGGTTTCCAGGCAAGAACAATGGGGTGGGTTGTCATTTCTTTTTCCAGGGGATCTTTCTGGATCAGGGAACCTACGTCTCCCCCACTGGCAGGTGGATTCTTTACCAATGAGTCACCAGGGAAGCCCTTCAAGAGATATTCTAATCTTTTGGGGTAACTTATTTTTATGTAATTTCAAACGCATAGAAAATGTGCAAGAATAGTACAAGGATATGGTCCAGCCATCCCACTTCCTACATCACCCTTCGGGTAATGTGCTAAATGGCACTGGAACCAGGGTCTCAAAAAGAACCACATTCCCAGCAGCATCATTCACAACAGCCAAAGGGTGGGAACAACCCAAGAGTCCACAGACAATGAACAAATAAACAAAACATGGTCTGTACACACAATGGAATATTATTCAGCCTTAAAAATGAATGAAATCCTGACACACACTACATTATGGATGAACCTTGAGGACACTATGTTAAGTGAAATAAGCCAGATTCAATCAACAAATACTGTTGAGTCCACTTACTTGAGGCACCTAAAATAGTCAAATTCATATAGACAGAAGGAGCAGAGTTTATTAGGGGTTGGCTTGGGCAGGGGGTAGGTAGTTCTTGTTTAAAGATCATAGAGTTTTACTCCTAAAAGAAAAGGGGGGAATGAGAGAGTCAATTCCTAGGTAGGTTGATAAGAAGTCCCGGTCCCCGAGGAGGAGAAAGGGGTCTGGAGCTTTTGCAAAGGGGACAGAGGTCTGGAGTTCTCAAGGAGAAAAGGACCAGCACTTTTTCTACATTGTCTTGTCTTGGTCAATGTAACAATGTATCTTGCTCGAGGACATGTTTCTCCTTCACAAGAACCTTCTAACTAATCTTGTTATCTTATGTATGTTGTGGGAGTGGATCTGGTAAGACCTTTCTGTTGTTAGTTCTAATCTTGTTAATTTAAGATTTATGTTGTGGGAATGGGTCTGGTAAAAGGATATAAGCTTTGATTAACACTAGCAGTGGGCACTCTCCATCCCCCTTCTGATGTCTGTGTCAGAAGATTTGTCTGTCCCTTTTTCACTTTAATAAAACTCTGCTACACAAACACACACACAAAATAAATAAAGATCACAGAGTTTCACTTTTCAAAAAGACAGGTGGGCAGTGGTGATGGCTATCAAAGAACTTAATGCCACTGAACCACATACTGAAAAATGGTTAAAACGGGAAATCCCTGTCGGTCCAGTGGTTAGGATTCTGGGCTTTCACCTTCAGAGGCCTGGGGAAATAAGATTCTGCAAGCTGTCCAGCGTAGCCAAAAAAAAAAATACTTTTTTAATGGTTAAAGTAGATTTTACATTATGTATATTTTACCATAATTTAAAAAAAAAAACCTCTCAGCTATAAGATAAACAAGGTTTGAAGATCTAATGTATAATAACATGGTGACTACATTCGATAATACTGTATTGTAAATTGAAATCTGCCAAGAGTAGAAAAAAAGACAAAAAAAAAAGTGATTAAAGAAAAAACCAAGGAACTAAGTTCCCAGTGGCAGTGTTTCCAGTCCCTTAATGCTCATCTTCTCAGGCGCTGCTTATAACACATACCAGTCCTTCAAGCCAACTCAGGTAACAGCTCCTGCCAAGCCGCCTGCACTGAGAGCGCAGCAGCGAGCCGCCCCACCTCCCAAGCCCTCTTTATGTGGAGCTCTTCACACATCATCTTCACGGAACCCCCGTGGAGATGTGGAGACTGGAGTCTTTCACGCTGTATCATCTCCTACAACTGGTGTGATCCTGGGATTTCCAGTGAGAATAAATGCTCCTCTATAGAGCCACACTGTACATTTATTTCTTCATGCTCTATGCTCCACAAAGATTTTTAAAAAATACATAGCTCATCAGTATCACCTTTCTAGATTCCATATATGTGCGTGAATATATGACACTTGTTTTTCTCTTTCTGACGTACTTCACTCTGTATAACAGCCTCTAGGTTCATCCACCTCATTAGGACTGACTCAAATGTGTTCATTTTTATGGCTAAGGAATATCCTATTGTATATATACACCACAGCTTTATCCATTCATCAAGCAATGGAGATGCAGACATAGAGACAGACTTGTGGACACAATGTGCGAGAGGGTGAGACGAATGGGGAGAGTGGCATGGAAACAGAACTACATACGTAAAACAGGCAGCCAGGGGGGAAGTGCTGTATTATGCAGGGAGCTCAAATCAGGTGCGGTGTGGCAACCTAGAGAGGTGGGAAGGGGTGGAAAGTTCAACAGGGAGGGGACATATGTATACTTGTGGCCGATTCATGTTGATGTATGGCGGAAACCAACAAAATATAGTAAAGCAATTACCCTCCAATTAAAATAAAACAAACACCTGCCCACACTGACTACCTGATCCTACTACACCACAACAGCAGCAGCCTGTTTTGGTTCATCACCGTGCAGGGCACACCAAGCCCACTCAATAAACAGCTGCAATTTTCATCTGAGATGCCTCTGAGTTCCGTAAACCAACCCTTAAAGTATCCTAGCAGCATACTGAAAATAATCTTACTCAAACATCAACAACAAGAGCCAGATGAAAATGGATTAACACCCTGTGGGGTCTATAGGAAGGCCTGCGGGTGTAAGGGCTTCCATCCTGATTGCTAATGGACTGCAGTTCCAGAACATTCTGGATATACACAGGGTCACTGTTAATTCTTTCCCATTTTAAAGAGACCAGTTACAGGGATGGAATGACAGGAGATGTTCTGTTAAATGCAAACCTTCAGAGAAATAAAAACACATTTAAAATAATGCTTGGATCAGTTTTAAATTTTAAGGAGAAGAATCGCTTTTGTGGGTGTGTAAGGAAAGCTCATTGTTAGAGGCAGGAGAAGTACACTCCCTGGGTCTCTTCAATCGCTTCCTAAACCACTCTGCATCACACAGGCAATTCATGGGGCTCAGGGCACAGACAGCGGTTCTGTCCACCAGGTGGCAGCATGTCTTCACCTATCTGTTCATGTCAGGGGAAAAGGCAACGCACACGACACTCCTGTCAGAAAGTGTAAGTTGTTTCTGCCATAATGACATGCAGTGTTGAAACACCTTGTACTCCGCAAAACCACACTAATTATAACAGGGGTAAGAGGCAAAACAAGGCTGGAACGGACTCCTCAAAACCTGTGCAACTCACAACGAGGGCACTAACAAATGAAAGGAAGATATGAACACGATTTAAAAGACATGTTCAATGCTTTAAAATTCTTTAAGCGCCTAATAAATGAAAAATAGATTTGAGGAAAAAAAGGAGAGGGGTGAGGGTAAGTTGAGGCTGTTTAGGACAAAGTGTACGAAAATGAGAAGCTCATAACGAGCATGTCCAGGACCCAGCACGTGACGGACCCAGCCCTGGGGGAATACTGGAAGGGGCAGGGCGTGTAGCATCGAACTTCCCAACATTCCACTGGGTGGGTGGGAGCTGTATTCAGCTGCTATTCACTTGCAGTCCAAAACAGTACTTTAGCCACCTGATCTGAAGATCTGATTCACTGGAAAAAAATCCCAATGCTGGGAAAGATTGAGGGCAGGAGGAGAAGGGGACAACAGAGGACAAGATGGTCGAATGGCACTACCGACTCAATGGACATGAGTTTGAGCAAGCTATGGGAGATGGTGGAGGACAGAGGAGCCTGGCTACTGGAGCCCATGCGGGTCTCAAAGAGTCAGACACAACTCAGAGACTGATCAGCAACAGACACCACCACATGCTGTGGGAAACTGTCAAGAACAGCACTTCTGCATCCTCTGCCCATCGCTCTCCATCCAACAAGAGGGAGCTAGTCTGAGACAGAGGAGGGCGTGCTGTGACCATGTGTACTGGGATGCACTCACCTGCGGTTAGGTAGGCATAATAGCACTGGGACCACCGGGACTCGTTTTTTAGCCTCTCAAAGGAATTGAACGCATCCTTGAAATTCAGCTCTATCATGCTGCACCAACCTGTGAAACAGATGGTTTTAGAAAAGGATCCTAAAGTAACACAGGCTTCCCTGGTGGCTCAGTGGTAAAGAATTCGCCTGACAATGAAGGAGACACAGGTTCGATACCTGGATTCGGAAGATCCCTTGGAGAAGGACATGGCAACCCACTCCAGTGTTCTTGCCTCAAAAATCCCATGAACAGAGGAGCCTGGTGAGCTACAGTCCATGGGACTGCAAGAGTCGGACACGACTTAGCGACTGAACAGCAAAATAACACACTTTTCAGCCCATCTGTAGGTTACATATCCCTCATCCTGCTGACTTCCTCTGCAAGTGTTCCATGTAAACTACCTGAGAACTTCATAATTCTTTTTTTCTTCTTAAACATTTTCAATGGGATGCTTTGAGGAAGATACAGCATCTCTGATTTCACAACCGGTGAGGCAGTATAGAAGGGAGGCGCATAAAGATTTTGAGGAAAATGGTCTAATTTGTCTCCAGTTGTGCAATAAACCTAAGCACAGCAGTGCTTCTCTCCAAGAACAGGTAGAGAAAAAGGAACGATGCTACTAGATTATATAACACGGTGACCACCTCGGAAGTCTCACATACTCACCAGCGCGTTGATGATCACTGGTAATTAGCAAACTGCTCAGAGGAGTAGAGAGCGAGCCAGTGAGACATTAAGTACTTGCCACCCTCTCTCTGAGGGGCAGAGAAAGGACCCAGCTCTCTCGGAGCAAAACATCCTTAGGCTGGCATCCTGGGGATAGGTAGGGGTGGGGAGAAGCAACAACAGCAAGGATATAAGGAGTGTTATCCTCTGCTGTTAGTAACAGCAGCTCCCCATCATAGAGCCAGCCCTGGGTGTGCCAGGCACCTGATGTAATTCTCTCTAATCCCAGTGCAGTCTTGGAAAGGTGGCTGATGGTGCCGCACCTGACCAAGGAGAAAGCCTAAGGCATGAAGAGGCTTCGTGACTTGCTCAGGGTCACACGGCTTAGAAGAGGGAAGGGCTGAGGATCAAAGGCCATCGCACTCTCCTGTCTGCGAGCTGCCTAACAAATTCTGTTATCCACTCCACGAAGTAGTCACGTCACCTGACACCCTACAGGGATGAGGGGAAGCCACACTTCCAGGAAATTCAGTGTCAAACTCCACGGGATATGATGTGAAGTTGACGTATTTTAAAGATCAGATCAGTCGCTCAGTCGTGTCCGACTCTTTGCAACCCCATGAATCGCAGCACGCCAGGCCTCCCTGTCCATCACCATCTCCCGGAGTTCATTCAGACTCGCGTCCATCGAGTCAGTGATGACATCCAGCCATCTCATCCTCTGTCATCCCCTTCTCCTCTTGCCCCCAATCCCTCCCAGCATCAGAGTCTTTTCCAATGAGTCAACTCTTCGCATGAGGTGGCCAAAGTACTGGAGTTTCAGCTTTAGCATCATTCCTTCCAAAGAAATCCCAGGGCTGATCTCCTTCAGAATGGACTGGTTGGATCTCCTTGCAGTCCAAGGGACTCTCAAGAGTCTTCTCCAGCACCACACTTCAAAAGCATCAATTCTTCGGTGCTCAGCCTTCTTCACAGTCCAACTCTCACATCCATACATGACCACAGGAAAAACCATAGCCTTGACTAGACGGACCTTTGTTGGCAAAGTAATGTCTCTGCTTTTGAATATGCTATCTAGGTTGGTCATAATTTTCCTTCCAAGGAGTAAGCGTCTTTTAATTTCTTGGCTGCAGTCATGATTTTTCTAAAGTCTTTTAATTTCATCTGCAGTGATTTTGGAGCCCAGAAAAATAAAGTCTGATGCTGTTTCCAGTGTTTCCCCATCTATTTTCCATGAAGTGATGGGACCAGATGCCATGATCTAACCCTAACCCTAACCCTAATTTTAGAGTAAAACCTGGGGCAAATTATTTCCATCCTAAAATAGACTTCAGGGTAAGATTTGGATTCAGTGCAAAAGTAGAGGTGGGAGGTAGCACCAAACTAAAATAAGGAGGCTGAGTTCCGATTGCACTGTTCCCACCCTCCAGCCGCACCCCAGGTAAACCCTCCTACGTCCTTAGCTCTGGGTTCCATGATTTCTAAGCTTTATGCAGCTCTAACTTTCTGCCCCACCACAGACCCAGAAGTGGTGCACACACAAGAAAAGGCCACCATGATCAGTCTGCAATATATACAGTATCAAATCTTTATGTTGGACACTTTACTAATGTTACATGTCAACTCTATCTCCATAAAACTAGAAGAAAAAAAGAGTATCCTAAACAAGAACCATGAAAGGTCACCAAAGCTAGTTCTTCAAGTTCTATACTACTACATCAGTTGTGAAATTAGAGATGCCTTGTCTCCCTCAAAACATCACAGTTACCGTGTCTCATGTTCCATTCCGCATTATGGCTACATACCAGAGCTCCAGCAAGTTGGTGGCTGTTGTTTAGTTGCTAAGTCATGTCTCTTTTGTGACCCCATGGACTGTAGTCCACCAGGCTCTTCTGTCCATGGGATTTCCCAGACAAGAATATTGGAGAGGATTGTCATCTCCTTCTCCAGGGGACCTTCCTGACCCTGGGATCAAACTCAAATTTCCTGCATTGGCAGGTGGGTTCTTTACCGCTGAGCCACCAAGGAAGCCCCCCAGCAGAGGTTAGACTGCAGAAAAATATATTTCCCACTGGATCACATTTGATCTTCACTTTCTAAGCTATAACAGATGTATAAAACATAATAGTGTTTATTGGGCAGTTCTCAATCAGCACTCTTCTTTAAAAAAAAAAAAAAAGAAAAGATTCAGGAAGACAAATATATCTATGGCAGGCAAGCAAGCAGCAGGCACTGTAAGGTCCACGCTGCCAGGTGACAGCTGCCTCCCCAGGCTTCCTCCATCTCTTTTTTGTGTCTCTGATGACAGCCTTTGGAGTCTCAATTTCACTTTTGGTTCTCACCACCACCTCATCCTTTCTCCCGTCTCTGCTCCCTCCTTCATTCCTTATAGGTGCTATATACAGTGTGACCTTGCAGTCTTGGCTCAAATTCTAAAAAGCGTGAATCCCTTACTAAAATGTGTTCCTGTTGTTTCAAGTCCAAAGTTGTGTTTATGCTTCTCAGCATAATTAAGCCACTGTCACAGTCAAGGATTATGGAATCACTAACGTATTTTAGTGCAGTCAGCCAAAAAAAAAAAATTTAAAGCAACAACTTTGAGGGAGGGGAGAGGGGGGCTAAATCTTGGGCAAACAAATGCCTCCAGGTCTGTCTATAAATGCATCTCCAAGAGGGGAGAAGCAGGAGGAGGTGGCTAACACGTGTGCCAAGTACCCTGCCTCAGGATCATCCGGGTACTTTCATCTAAACCACACAGCTGCTCCAAGGGCGACTGCAGGGCGAGGGCTCCCAGTTAGTTGGTAGAAGAGCTAACTGGGCTTGGAATCCATGTACCCAATCTCTCCTAAGCTGGACTTTTCTTCTCAGGTACACATTGGTGGGAGGGAAGAGATAACAGTTCTGAATTCTAATATCCAGTCCAATAAAAGAGTCAAAATTGGTTCTTTTTTTTTTTTTTAAATTGGTTCTTACTCAATTCAGTCAACTGTGCCTATTAGCCTAGAGTCAAATCATCAAAGGAACAAATTATTGGAAAGAAGTAACAAGAATTCACTGAGATAAGTATCGCTACTTCCACCATGGTAACAAAGTCCTGTTATTACAAAAGGCAGCCGGCATTTCACAAAGACACAAACTAAACAGCATTAACAGGGAAAGAGTGCACAGGAATGCATTAACACTTGCGGGACAAGAAGCTGGACACAAACTGCTGTGTTAATACACTATTTGATGACAGGCAACTGGACTGACATTCAACACTTACCAATTTCATAGAGACAAACATGCTGGATTTCTCTCTGGTCTACCGCAAGTTCCAGAGCAGTATGGAAGGAAGTCAAGGCACTGTTGATTTGACACTATGGAAAGAAATAAAACACGGTCACTGGCTTAAGATCTATCGTTAACATTGCGACAGAGGATGAGATGGTTGGATGGCATCACCGACTCAAAGTTCATGAGTCTGAGCAAGCTCCGGGAGATGGGGAAGGATAGGGAAGCCTGGTGTGCTGCAGTCCATGGGGTCAAAAAGAGTCTAACGCTACTGAACGACTGAACAACAAAAGCGTTGTTTTTCCAAATTCAAAAGCGTCTTTTCCCTTCTAGTTACTTTAAACAGATTAAGCAGTTATAGAAGAGAGTGATCTGAAGACTTTTGGGGAAATGGCCCCGTCCATGGTTGTGAGCTGAACCGAGGTCAGAGCACCTCTCCTTCTGCTCAGCCAGAAAGACTCCCCGGGAGGGCGTAGCCCACAGCCCCTCCTGCCACTGGGGCTCTCTGTGCACCTGTACACTAGAACTTAGAGGAGTCCAGTGATGAGCTGAGCTGATCCTTGGGATGGGTGACTTCGACAGGAGAGGGACTGTACGTCCTCCTGTGTATACCCACAGGACCCAGAGAGACTCGCAGTCAGCACTGTCGGGAGCCAGTCCCTGGGTCCCGCCTCAGCTGCTCTCCCTTCTGGGACCCCCTCACTCTCGACCCCACAACTCAGTGCTGTTGTCAGATTGCTTCCGGTCATCACCTCTCTTCTCTGGACACTTTAGAAACTGAGGATCCAGATTTTACTTCCTACTTTTACATTCATCCAGTACTGTCTAGAGCCCGAGAGACTCTCAAATGTCTGTCCTGCTCTTTGCTGGTTAAATACATTTAGTTTCTCCTTCCACGAAAGATCTCTTTCAAAGTCTGCTGATCTGAGGCCATAAGCAACTGGTAAGATCACCTAAAAGGCATCATCAGGATGAAAGGGAGGTAGATTAAACCCTAAATATGGCAACAACAGGCAGTAAGTATCATCTATCACTAAGGATATAGTGATATAAATCCTAAATATAAATCCTAAATGTCCCGAAGTCCTGATGCACGCTCAGAAGTGTTCCTTTCTCCCTCCCGTGGGTGCCTGCAATGCGATGCTCTTCCACCCTGCACTCAGAGCTCCGTCCTGTGCATCTCCCTTTGCTGCTCCCAGGGAACTCCCTTTCCAACGCTCCAGCTGCCTCTTCTCCCTGCAAGCAGCCAGACTGGGGCATGAAGGGTCTAAGAAGAGGGGCTGTTGGTTCCCTGAGCCCAGCCCCCACCACATTCCTCAGTGACATGATGCCTGATCACTGCAGGAGGCCCCCGGACCCTACACAGGGCACAGATGAGTCAGCAAGGAGATGTGCAGGACAGTCTGTGACTCAGGAGCACTAGGAGCCAAATAACTCATGAACCAAGGCCACGGCTGGGCCAGTAACTGCTCGTGCCCCATGGTAACACTTCACTCTGCTGGCAGCAAGCTTCATATTGAGTGCTCAATCCCGTGTCACCCCCACAAGTGCTCGGCAGGTAGCCCCAGAATACACATATCACTGCCTCACTAACTTGTATTCTCAAGGAGCTCGACACTGAATTGAGGGGACCCTCACAGGAGTGAAACAAGCTCCGTTCTCTAACCTTGAGACGTTTACACTGATTGTGAACACAAAACCAAGACGTGTGTGTGTGTATGTATGCATGTGTTTAGTTGCTCTGTGGTATCTGACTCTTTTGCGACCCAAAGGACTGTAGCCAGCCATGGTCCTCTGTCCATAGGATTCTCCAGGCAAGAATCCTGGAGTGGGTTGCCATTTCCTCCTCTAGGGGATCTTCCCAACCCAGGGATGGAATGTGCATCTCCTGCATTGCAGGCAGATTCTTTACTGCTGAGCCACTGGGGAAGCCCACAAAGCCAAGATACCAAAGGTAAAAAATCAATCTCTTATGAAAAGTACGTATGTGTGGAAGGATCTGGACACTCATTATGCCCATTTATAACTTTCTGGATCAATCGTTCCTTCCTGGACCTTCCTGATGGTCTAGCGGTAAAGAATCCATCTGCCAATGCAGGAGACACAGGTTTGACCCCTGGTCTGGGAAGATCCCACAGATCAACTGAACAGAGCAACTGAACCTATGCGCCACAACTACTGAGCCTGTACTCTGCAACAAGAGAAGTCACAGCAAGGAGAAGCCGGTGCGACTAGAGAGTAGCCCCCCCACTTGCCACAATAGAGAAAGCCCACACAGCAATGAAGACCCAGCACAGCCAAAAAGAAATTTAAAAAGTTCTTCCCTTGCATCACACATGCACTCAACTTAGCCCATTTACATAGAAACCACAGTGTTAGGGTTTCTGCTTTGCATGGATCTCCCCAGTTTCCCAAGTTAATGGCTCTCAACTCTTACAAAGGGATGGGTCATCACTACCAATCTGACCCCAGCTGGGGTCCAGCAGATGGCAGTGCAATGCCACACTGCCCTTCAGAGGGCAGAAAACGACTCAGTCAACATTTATCAGACAAATACTGTGCCTGGGATGGAATGGGCTCCGGAGATACACAGATGAGTCCAAACTAAGCTGTCAACTCAAGAAAATAAGAAACTAAGTAATAGCTGAATCAACATTATTTCTCTTAACCCTTTCCAAGAGTCTGAGATAGGTGTATATTAGTTCCATTTTCAGATGAAGGAACGAAGTTCAAAGAGGTTAAGTAGCTTGGCCAAGGTTGGGGGCTAGCAATTGACTAGTATGTAAATTCTGCTCCAACTGCCTCCAGAGCATGCATTCTTCAGGGAGAGAGATGCAGGTGTGATTAAACGAAGGATCTGGAGAAGAGGGCCAGTTCCTGGATTATCCAGAGGGCACTAAATACAATCAACAGAATCCCTACAAGAGGGAAAGAGAGAGAGCTGACGCAAGTAGGTGGTGGTTTAGTCGCTAAGTCCTGTCCAACTCTTGCAGCCCCACAGACTGGAGACCACCAGCCTCCTCTGTCCTCGGGATTTCCCAGGCAAGAATACTGGGGTGGGTTGCTGTTTCCTTCTCCAGGGGATCTTCCTGACCCAGGGATTGAACCTGGGTCTCTTGCACTGCAGGTAGATTCTTTACCATCTGAGCCACCAGGGAAGCCTGATGGAAGTAGAAGTGGTGGCACTGTGACCACAGAGGCAGAGATTGGAGTGATACGGCTGCAGTCCAGGAATCTACGTGACCACCAGAGGCAAAAGGCAAGGAATGGAGTTTCCCTACAGCCTCCAAAGGGTGCACTGCCCACCGCCTTGATTTGCACCCAGAGAAACTGACTTTGGACTTTGAGCCTCCAGAATTGTGAGAGAGAAAATTTTGGTCATTTTAAGCCATGAAGTTTGTGGTAATTTGTTAGAAACGTCTTGGGAAACCAGAGCAGTATACCTCTTTAAAGATTGAACTGTGGGGATTTCCCCAGTGGTCCAGTGGCTAAGACTCCGAGCTCCCAATGCAGGGGGCCCAGGTTTGATCCCTGGTCAGGGATCTAAGATGCCACAGGCGGCAACTAAGACCCGACACGGCTAGCTAGCTAAATAAGTAAATCAATAAAAGAAAAATTAACCTGTGAAGAAAGTCTCAGGCTCTTTGTGTTATAAGCACCCAATCAGAACTGGAAAGTACTGAAGCCATTTATGGAGCTTAACGGCATTATCCCAGGAGCAAGCACAGCTACAAAATTAATTCCACTTCTAGTCTGATCACGCATTAAGGAATTACGATGAACAGCCATTAAAATTGTAGAAATATGTTTCCTTCTTTTCACCAAAACAATTCAAAACAAAAGTGATCCATGGGAGTCCTTATGGTTACAAATTAAAATACCCACAGTTCAGCAGAGAAAGGAGAATTATTCTCAATTTGACACTCAATTCCCAGCTTAATTTTTAAAGAAATGCACGTACCCTGAAGAAAACACAGAAAATAGATTAGCATGAAAAAGCTAGGACATCAAGAGTTAGTATCACACCGGCTTTTATCTCATGAATTGTGCCCTGATACACTGTCACAAAAATGACAAAAAAAGCCTCAGTTTCCTTACTGGTAAAAGGAAGGAAAAAACATTGGCAAGCTTTAATCTGCCTCCAGAGGAAGCCATGAAGAATAAAAGCAGGAATCTCTGCCAGATTAAATGGAGCATATTTATTGCCAAATTAAAAGCAGCAGGACTGACGGCCACTGCACTGTCATTACAGAGATTCCAAGTGTTTTTCCAGTTACTCAGGACTTCCTGAGGTATCTTCTTAGGCATTTTATATCTTTTGTTGGAACTGAAAAAGCGGTCTGTTGCTCCATTTTATTCTCCAAGTGAATACTGCTGGTATGTGGAAATCTTTGAATTTTTTTTTTTCAAGTATAATATTTGTTACACTCCGGAATTTTTAAAATTCTTAAATGTTTTTCTTCTGGATTCAAACCATTTGCACATAATGACAGTGCTGTCTCTTCATTTACAATAGACAACTGTAGCTGGCTAGGACCACTGGTTAAAAAGGGCTTTCCCAGAGGCTCACTGGTAAAGAATACACCTGCAGTGCAGGAGACACAGAGACAGGAGTTCGACCCCTGGGTTGGAAGAGCCCCTGGAGGAGGAAATGGCAATGCACTCCAGCATCCTTGCCTGGAAAATCCCATGGACAAAGAAGCCTGGTGGGCTACAGTCCAGGGGGTCCAAAGAGTCAGACACGACTGAGGGACTGAACGAGTGTGCACGCACGCGCACACACACACACACCAGTTAAAATACTGAATATTAGCAAGCACAAAACACATATTTCCTTTATTCTAATATAAAGGAAAACATTGGTTTTCATTCCAATGCCAAAGAAGGAAAATGCCAAAGAATGTTCAAACTACCACACAATTGCTTTCATTTCAAATGCTAGCAAGGTAATGTGCAAAATCCTTCAAACTAGGCTACAACACTACATGAACTGAGAAATTCCAGATATTCAAGTTGGATTAAGAAAAGAGGAACCAGAGATCAAACTGACAATATCCGTTGGATCATAGAAAAAGCAAAGGAATTTCAGAAAAATATCTATTTCTGCTTCATTGACTATGCCAAAGCCTTTGACTGTGTGAATCACAACAAACTATGGAAAGTTTTTCAAGAGAAGGGAATATCAGACCATCTTACCTGCCTTCCTGAGAAATCTGTATGCAGGTCAAGAAGCAACAGTCAGAACTGAACATGGAACAACAGACTGGTTCCAAATAGGGAAAGGAGTACGTCAAGGCTGTATATAGTCACCCTGCTTATTTAACTTATATGCAGAGTACATCACGCAAAATGCTGGGCTGGAGGAAGCACAAGCTGGAATCAAGATTGCCGGGAGAAACATCAATAACCTCAGATATGCAGATGGCACCAGCATTATGGCAGAAATCAAAGAACTAAAGAGCCTCTTGATGAAAGTGAAAGAGGAGAGTGAAAAAGTTGGCTTAAAACTCAACATTCAAAAATTGAAGATCATGGCATCTAGTCCCATCACTTCATGGCAAATAGGGCAAAAGTGGAAACAGTGTCGGATTTCATTTTCTTGGGCTACAAAATCACTGCAGATTGACTGCAGCCACAAAATTAAAAGACACTTACTCCTTGGAAGAAAAGCTATGACAAATCTAGACAGCATATCAAAAAGCAGAGATATCACACTGCTGACAAAGGTCCATGTAGTCATTCTCCTAGTAGTCACATATGGATGTGAGAGCTGGACCATAAAGAAGGCTGAGTGCTGAAAAAATGATGCTTTCGAACTGTGGTGCTGGAGAAGACTCTTGAGTCCCTGGGACTGCAAGGAGATCAAACTAGTCAATCCTAAAGGAAATCAACCCTGAATATTCATTGGAAGGACTGGTGCTGAAGCTCCAATACTTTGGCCACCTGATGCAGAGAGTCAACTCACTGAAAAAGACCCTGATGCTGGGAAAGACTGAAGGCAGGAGGAGAAGGGGACAAAAGAGGATGAGATGGTTGGATGGCATAACTGACTCAATGGACATGAGTTTGAGCAAACTCCAGGAGATAAGTGAAGGACAGGGAAGTCTGGTGTGCTGCAGTCCATGTGGTCAAAAATAGTTGGACACGACTTAGTGACTGAACAACAATGCAGTAATTAGTAATTCAGCTTCTCACAAATTATTTCAGAACGCTGGAAAACATTCCAGGTTTGTTTTTAATTAGTAAAGTTAATTTTTTTAGAGCAGTATTAGAGTGTGAAAGTCGCTCAGTTGTGTCTGACTCTGTGACCCCATGGACTATACAGTCCATGGAATTCTCCAGACCAGAATACTAGAGTGGGCAGCCACTCCCTTCACCAGGGGATCTTCCCAACCCAGGGGTTGAACCCAGGTCTCTCGAATTGCAGGTGGATTCTTTACCAGCTGAGTCACAAGGGAAGCCCAAGAATACTAGAGTGGGTAGCCTATCCCTTCTCCAGCGGATCTTCCTGACTCAGAAATCAAACTGGGTCTCCTGCATTTAGAGCAGTATTAGGATTATAGCAAAACTGAGCAGAGAAGTCAGTATTTTATTATAAAATATACTGAAGAATGAAAGACTTGTTAGTTTCTCATAATTGTATTTCTGCCAGATTCTTATTATATTTAAGAAAAAATGCTATTTCTTAGGAAGAAATAACTTTAAGCTTGTTACAGTTTAGTTGTCAAGTACCATAACATTTGAAACCAGCTTTGTTTCCTTTAATACATTTTGCCTTCAATTCTGAAATTATTACTGTCTTTTTTTTTTCCACTCACGTACACCTGATTTATTTTGTCTACTCTTTAGCTTTTACTTTTGTATCACCATTTAAATATTTTTAGTTAGCTATGTATCTAGTTTGTTCATTTCTTTTTCATCCTAATCTTAGTTATAATCTTTTATATAGAGATAATGGTAAACATAAATGGATTTAGACAACTAATATTTTTGTATTAATTTCTGATTTTGTTCCCAACAGTTACTTTTTTCTTATTATACGAGCTATTTTACTTGCTTCATCCTCTATTTTCCTTTAGATGGTGTAAACTGTTTTTACAATTCTGCTTGTGGTCACCTAGAGGTTGAAAAAAAAAAAAAAAACTAGAGAAATTCCTATTTTATCTAGCAGGTATAAGTAAGAGCTGTTTGAGTCAAGAGTCTACCACAAATACACAAGTGAGTGCTCTTGCCTGAAGGGGACAAAAGAAAATAAAACATGTAATACAAAGGGACAGACAGACCATGGGCAACATTTCTACCCAATTTAAAACAATTAAGTTATTCTGTTGGTATTTCCACATTAATATATTTTTAAGCTACTAAGAAAGTAGAGATGGTGGACCTCCCTAGCGGTCCAGGGCCTAAGACTCCGTGCTCCCAATGCTGGGGGCCTGGGTTCAACCCCTGATCTGGGAACTAGATCCCACACGCTGCAACTGAAAAAGATCCCCGTGCCACAACAAAGATCAAAGACCTCGTGGCCTGCCACTAAGCCCCAGCGAAGCCAAATAAATGAACGAAAGAATGAACGTATAGCTCTCAGAGCACACTGTGAAGACACGGTAAGGATGAATGATTTTCAGAGTCAGCACGATAAGCGCAGTGTCACATCCTGTTTACTCAAAGATTTTCACTAGCAATAGCAAGCTGACAGGATTCTCTTGATTCACCGACTGAGCAAAAAGTCCCATTTCTAGAGTTGCAAAAAAAAAAAAAAAAAGCAAAAATGGAAACAAGGCCAAGTTGTTTCAGGGGCCTGGCCCAAACTCTAGTGCCAGAGGGAAAGCAAGTTCCAGACAACCCTGAGGCTGAAGCGCCAAGACTCCGCTTCCCAAGCGAGCAGTTTTCTCCTGTCCCACCTGAAAGGTGTGTTTCACATTAAATGACAGCACCAACTCACAGACAGAGTGGTCTCAGCTCAGAGCCCGTCCGCTGGCCTTCAAATGAGGCTGGTGTCACCTAACTGTGCGTTAGACCCCAGGGCGGAGAGCACACGGATGGTGCACAGAGGGTGGCAGCCTCTCCGTGGACTTGGCTACTGGGGAAGGCCACTGCCCCAGTGGATGGCGCTGTGTCTGCTTTGGAATTCTCAGCTCTATTAAACAAGAGTCTGAAACACAGGCACGTTCTCTCAAGACATTTTAAGTAATCGGTCAGTAGAGTTTGTTAGACACAGGTGGAATTCCTGAGATGTGTTCATACAAATCAACCTCAGAAATGTTAACGGGTTCTGTGTTTAAACTAAGAATGTTGATCAAGTGCAAAGGCTATAAGAAGAGTCCTCTGAAATTCCTAATAAAATCCCATATATAAGGGAGGGACTGTCTGATGTGAACAACATGAGAAATGAAAGAGAGTCAGCAAGAAAAGATGGTGACGTTGTAGCACATTTCTTAGCAAATGCAGTGAGTCCCTAAGCACTGGATGAATGCCATGCGTCCCTGCCAACTACACAGATTACAGATTAGTGGATGATGCCCAGACTTCTACACCACAGGGATGTTCTGTGAACCCCCACTTACTCTTTCATGGCCTGTACACATTTCTGACATGAGAACTCCCCCAGAGCCTACTGTGATTGACTATTTAGAAGACACACATCTATAACTGATAATTCTAGTCAATACTCTGGAACCTCGAGAAAGGTAAACAGTAGCTATTTCTGGAATACAAGATTTGTATCTGTTCTTTGAAGTACTTTTGTATTTTACCATGTCTCCAAACTAATATGCATTTTTTAGACATAACAAAGTGTGTTAGTGGCTTAGTCATGTCTGACTCTTTGAGACCCGGTGGACTGCACCCCTCCAGGCTCCTCTGTCCATGGGATTTCCCAGGCAAAAATGCTAGAGTGGGGAGCTATTTCCTTCTCCAAGGGATCTAACAAGGTAGTTGAAAATATACATTCTTATGCTACATTAAAAAAAATTTTTTAAGCATCTTTTTAAATGGACCATTTTAAAGTCTTTATTGAATTGAAACACAAATACTGTTTCTGTTCTATGTGTTGTTTTTTTGGCCATGAGGCATGGGGGATCTTAGCTCCCAGACCAGGGATCAAACCCACACCCCCTGCACTGGAAGGTGAAGTCATAATCACTGGACCACGAGGGAGTCCCCTCCCTGCCTTTAAAGATCATTGCTGAAACAAGCTTATTCTGGTCTAAGCATCGCCAACACTAAAGCTAACATATGTGGCACTCTTTATCACGTGCACGTTAGACGGAGAGCTGTTGGAAAGGAAAGCAAGACTCCAAAGCCAACAGTCCTCACCTCCGTGCCTCTCATTCTACAGACCGGCTCCCCTCCCAGTCACCTCCAGCCCCTCTTCAGTCATCACCACCCACAACCACCACCCGTTCATCTAGCCCTTGTTACTGTCTTATACAATCACCTTTTCATGCATTCACATTCCAGTCTTAATAATAAAATTGTAACTTTATTTTGGGACACAGGCTTTTTCTGGTTCTCTTGGCATCCCCTCCAGAAGGCCTTTTCCATTACAGGCTACAAATCTCTGATTACACACAAATGGAATATAGTAGTAGTATTTTCAGCACCTCCGTGTAAATGGACAGCACCCTCCTTGGTAAGTGAGTTAGGTAACCAAATCCACCATTAAGGGTAGAGGAGCTGAATAATGTACCAGTTGCAGGATTTCCTTGGTCCCTCAACAGTAAGGACCATGACTTTGACAAAATTTGTGAGGGCAAATGCTTTATATTGGATTTACAACCAAGACACAATTCTATCTAAACAGGAAAAGTCCTGACCAAGCATCGTGTGCTTAGCCCTCTGCAGAATCCATGCTACATTATTTAAGGCTGACAGGGGAGGCACTGTCCTCTCTTTACAGACAAGGACACACGCTCAGAAAGCTCAGCCAGCCAGGAAGTGGAAGAGTCTGTTTTGAGCTCAGCTACCCTATGCTGCCTTTGAAAATTGCAGAGGAGGAATCTATATGAAAGATGGCAGTAAATTTTAAAAAGATATATTTATTTTAAAGGTGCTATCAAAGAATTTTCAACACGAGCGAAGGAGAAGATGATGCAAAGAATTAACCCAGAAAAACAAAGACCATAGATATACATAAAAACAGGTCTGCAGAGAGTCACACCCTACACAAAATAAAACAGGAAATTCAAGATAAACAGAAAAACCTGGGAAACTGATGGAGGGGATTAATATCCACAGAGATTTAAATGAGAGGAACAAATAGAAGCCATAATTAGGAAAGTGAAAACTTTTCCTAGAACTGAATGACCTTCTCTGTAAAGGATGTCAATTGGACAAGCTGGTATATGGGTTTTTCCAAAGAGGAATAAAAAATAAATTGTAAAAAGCAGAAATGCCAGGTAGTCACAGTTCTGAAAATTCAAGAGCCATGAAAAAATTTTTATGTAACAGTTTGGAGAAAATTCTTTCCTTTTAAAGTGTACAATTCAGTGGCTTTTAGGACATTCACAGAAGCATGCAACTCGAAAGCTGAAAGAAGTCTTAAAAATGATGTAGCCTAGTGTTTCTCAAGGACTTCATAGTGGCTCAGTGGTAAAAAAAAAAAAAAAAATCCTCCTGCCATACAGGAGACACAAATTCAATCCCTGGGTTGGGAAGATCCCCTGAAGGAGAAAATGGCAACCCACTCCAGTATTCTTGTCTGGGAAATCCCATAGACAGAGGAGCCTGGCGGGCTACAGTCCACAGAATTGCAGTCAGACATGACTGAACACGGCACCGTAGCAGTGTTTCTCAAGTGTGTTATACTGAATGTTTCTATGTCTCACAGGCTACAGTATGAAAAAGAATCCTCCTGGTCAAGCAACTTGGGTGAACACAGCAGATATGCAGACTATCTCCCTCATGATGCAACACTAAACTCTCCGAGAAGCCCCAGGATATCCTAATTTAAATGATATGAAACCTCTTCATGGAAGATGTTATTAACTAGTCCATCAAATCAGTGCTCCAAGGAAGCTACTTCAGGAAAACACTGATTTATTTCAACCCTCCTGATTTTCCAGGTAAAGGACTAGAGCCAGAGAAGACTGAGTGGCTTCACCGAGGTCTCACTGTTCTTCAAAACTGTTCGACATGTGAGCAACCATGTGGAAGTAGACAGGGTTTTCATTCTTCATGAAAGAGCCAAAACCAGACCTTCAGACTTTTAGTCCAGCGCTCTTTCTACAATGTGTATGTTTGTGTATGTGTATGTGTGTGTGTGTGTGTGTGTGTGTGTGTCAGTTGCTCAGTCTTGTCCGACTCTTTGCGACCCCATGGACTGCCACCCTCCTGGCTCCTCTGTCCACAGAATTCTCCAGGCAAGAATACTGGAGTGGGTTGCCATGTCCTTCTCCAGGGGATCTTTCACATGGCAGGCAGACTCTTTACTGTTTGAACCGCCAGGGAAGATCTTTTTACAATGCTACATGTCAAAACCTGAAGCTCTGAACAATGACAACAAACTCCCAGAGCCACAGAAAAATGAGGACTAGCACAAGAAACAAAGAAACAAACAGATTGAAGAAACCAGCGTGCCCACCCGCTGAGAGTCCAGAATCATAAAGAAAAACGGAAGAGTTCAATGCAATACTATGAGAAAACACAAAATTTCGAAGAAGAGCTCTGGACAGGGGTAGCTAAAGTGGGGAACTGCTGCTGCCAAGTCTCTTCAGTCGTGTCCGACTCTGCACGACGCCAGAGTCGGCAGCCCAGCAGGCTCCCCCGTCCCTGGGATTCTCCAGGCAAGAACACTGGAGTGGCTTGCCATTTCCTCCTCCAATGCATGAAAGTGAAAAGTGAAAGTGAAGTCGCTCAGTTGTGTCCGACTCTTCATGACCCCATGGACTGCAGCCCACCAGCCTCCTCCGTCCATAGGATTTTCCAGGCAAGAGTACTGGAGTGGGGTGCCACTGCCTTCTCCAAAGTAGGGAACACTATTTCTTAAAACTAGCTCTGTGAAACCCAGCAATGGGAGTTTGCCGGACACTTACTGGCCTTAGGAGAGAGAGAACAAAGACCCAGAACGCCACCTGTGTGGATACACAACCTGCTTTTAAAAATGGCAGAAAAACAATTAAAATACAGTGATCATCTTTTCAATCCAAATTGAAGGAAAAATCCACCCCAGAGTAAACAGAAATGAAAACAAGCATAATCATAAATGCAACTCTGAGAGCAAAGGAAAACACATGCTTCATATACATAACATGTATAAGAAACTCCTCTGTAAGAGCAGAGAGTGGGAATAAGAAAGAATTCAGATCATCTGTTGCTTCTGGGGTCACCCCAACTCCACCAGCATCTCTCCACCAAATGCTCCAGCCCCCTTGAGCCTGGACCTCTCATCGTGGGGCCTCTTCTTGGGTCTAGGCTTGAATGCAGGATCATACCCCATGCTCCCATATCTATCTGGAAACTCCTACTGACTCTTCAAGAGCCAATCCTAATATTCCCTCTCCTGGGTCATCTTCCTTAGAAGATGAGGGTTGCACCAAGGGTGACCCACATCCTGCTTGCCCTTCCTACAGGCCTGTTTCTGTATTTCTCAAAGCCTGGCCTTCTTCAGTGATCAATGCAAAGAAATAGAGGAAAACAACAGAATGGGAAAGACTAGAGATTTCTTCAAGAAAATTAGAGATACCAACAGAACACTTCATGCAAAGATGGGCACAATAAAGGACAGAAATGGTATGGACCTAATGGAAGCAGAAGATATTAAGAAGAGGTGGCAAGAATACACAGAACAATTATTCAAAAAAAGATCATGACCCAGATAACCACGATGGTGTGATCACTCACTTAGAGCCAGACATCCTGGAATGCAAAGTCAAGTGGGCCTTAGGAAGCATCACTACAAACAAAGCTAGTGGAGGTGATGGAATTCCAGTTGAGCTATTTCAAATCCTAAAAGATGATGCTGTGAAAGTGCTGCACTCAATATGCCAGCACATTCGGAAAACTCAGCAGTGGCCACAGGACTGGAAAAGGTCAGTTTTCATTCCAATCCCAAAGAAAGGCAATGCCAAAGAGTGCTCAAACTACCACACAATTGCACTCATCTCACACGCAAGCAAAATAATGCCCAAAATTCTCCAAGCCAGACTTCAACAGTATGCGAACCATGAACTTCCAGATGTTCAAGCTGGATTTAGAAAAGGCAGAGGAACCAGAGATCAAATTGCCAACATCTGCTGGATCATCAAAAAAAGCAAGAGAGTTGCAGAAAAACATTTACTTCTGCTTTATTGACTATGCCAAAGCCTTTGACTGTGTGGATCACAACAAACTGTGGGAAATTCTTAAAGAGATAGGAACATCAGATCACCTGATCTGCCTCCTGAGAAATCTGTATGCAGGTCAAGAAGCAACAGTTAGGACCAGACATGGAATAACAGACTGGTTCCAAATTGGGATAGGAGTATATCAAGGCTATATATTGTCACCCTGCTTACTTAACTTATATGCAGAGTACATCATGCGAAATGCTGGGCTGGATGAAGCACAAGCTGGAATCAAGACTGCTGGGAGAAGTATCAATAACTTCAGAAATCACGGCAGAAATCGAAGAGCCTCCTGATGAAAGTGAAAGAGGAGAGTGAAAAAGCTGGCTTAAAATCCAACATTCAAAAATTGAAGGTCATGGCATCTGGTCCCATCACTTCATGGCAAATAGATGGGGAAACAAAGGAAATAGTGAGAGACTTTATTTTGGGGGCTCCAAAATTACTGCAGATGGTGACTGTAGCCATGAAATTAAAAGACGCTTGCTCCCTGGAAGAAAAGCTATGACCAACCTAGACAGCATATTAAAAGCAGAAACATTATGTTGCTGACAAAGGTTCATCTAGTCAAAGCTATGTTTTTTCCAGTAGTCACGTATGGATGTGAGAACTGGACGATAAAGAAAAGCTGACTGCCGAAGAATTGATGCTTTTGAACTGTGGTGTTGGAGAAGACTCTTGAGAGTCCCTTGGACTGCAAGGAGATCCAACCAGTCCATCCTAAAGGAAATCAGTCCTGAATATTCATTGGAAGGACTGATGCTGAAGCTGAAACTCTTAATACTTTGGTCACCTGATGTAAAGAACTGATTCATTGGAAAAGATCCTGATGCTAGGAAAGACTGAAGGCAGGAGGAGAAGGGGATGACAAAGGATGAGATGATTGGATGGCATCACTGACTCGATGGACATGAGTTTGAGCAAGCTCCGGGAGTTGGTGATGGACAGGGAAGCCTGGCATGCTGCAGTCCATGGGGTTGCAGAGTCAGACACGATTGAGTGACTGAACTGAACTGAACAAAGCCTGGCCACCTCAGCATCTGCTGACATGCCTCCCTGCCATGTGGTCCCCAGCTCCCCCAGGGCTGGCGCTCTGCTGCAGTGGCCTGTACTGCTGCAGCCCCCATGGCAGACATAACAGTGCTGTCAACATGTCATAAACACCAACAAGGACCTGCACTCAGAGCTCCAAAGCAGCACACACCTCCAAAATCACCACTCCCTAAACCTCAACAGCAAAACTACACCCAGGGTCCCACCATAGACCTCACCTCAACAAGGAGAGAAGGCTTAAAGAGATTAAAGGTCTTGTTCAAACCAGTCAATCCTAAAGGAAATCAATCCCGAATATTCATTGGAAGGACTGTTGCTAAAGCTGAAGCTCCAATACTTTGTCCACCTGATGTGAAGAGCTGACTCATTGGAAAGGACCCTAATGCTGGGGAAGATAGAAGGCAGGAGGAGAAGGAGGCAACAGAGAATGAGATGGTTAGACAGCATCACTGACTCAACAGACATGAATCTGAGCAAACTCCCGGAGATAGTGAAGGACAGGGAAGCCTGGCGTGCTGCAGTTCACGGGGTTGCAAAGAGTTGGAACCAACTGAGTGACTGAACAACAACAACAAATCCAGACCACTGGGCCAGAGTGGAGGAGCCAGGACTCAGCATGGGCAGTCAGCCTCCAGATCTGAGCCCTCAGCTACAATGTGTATCTTATTACATCACAGTACCACAGCTTCCCAAACACTCCCATTAAGCCAGCGAAATGCAGGCTGAATTTCAAGGGATACAATCAAATCCCTAAACAAGAACACTAACATTTCACTATTCTTATAAGACAAATATGTTATGATAAAATATTAAGAAAATGAACTATAAAAGAAGCTAAATTAAGAAAAACCAGAAATAAAGTGGAAGTAAAATATGAATTGATTAAAAAAAAATCAAATCTCTCTCTATAAAAACCAATATGAAAGTCTTAAGCCCAATCATAAAATTAGGAAAGCATAAATTTATAAAAACACCACTAGTAATAAAAAGTAATATCACATTTACATGCTTGGACATAGTCATATGTCTAAAAATATGTGGAAATAAGAAAAAGTAAAATATAAAACTAAGATGAGTATAACAGTAAGTGGACATCTTCAGATTATTGAAGAAATAAAAGAAGTTATTAAAGAATTAATTTCAAAACTACTTAACAACTGAAAAATACTTTCAAATGTTTAATGATGTTTTAATTACTTTAACTGACTTGCTTCTCCAAAATGTAGAAAAAAAATATTCTATTAAGCAACTCATTTTTTAAAAATAGTAAGTTTATTTCTAAAGCCCAATAAGAATAAGCCCTCTTGGATATTTATATTTATAATAATATTTCAGTTCAGTTCAGTCGCTCAGTTGTGTCTGACTCTTTGCGATCCCATGAATCCCAGCTCGCCAGGCCTCCCTGTCCATCACCAACTCCTGGAGTTCACTCAAACTCATGTCCATCAAGTCGATGATACCATCCAGCCATCTCATCCTCTGTCGTCCCCTTCTCCTCCTTCCCTCAGTCCCTCCTAGCATCAGGGTCTTTTCCAGTGAGTCAACTCTTCGCATGAGGTGGCCAAAGTATTGGAGTTTCAGCGTCACCATCAGTCCCTCCAATGAACACCAGAACTGATCTCCCTTAGAATGGACTGGTTGGATCTCCTTGCAGTCCATAATAATATTTAAATATATGTTATTTGCTAGTAAGATACATATACTATCATTACATATACGTAACATTACATTTAGAATATATATAAAATATATAACACATATATATAACTTATTAGCAAATAAAAGCTAAAAAGAGAATTGGGTTGAGACAGAAGGCCTGAATTCTAGTTCCTTCTTAATCCAAAATAACTATGTACATGTACACATATTATTTCACTTGAACCTGTTTAGTATACACAGATGTATGTAAAAATATAAAGTAACGAGACAAAGGGTGACATGAGTAAATGAACAGACACCATCAGAAATGAGTAAGAAATACAGATATTAAAATTTCCTTATAATACACAGAACCTGACAAACTGATAACTGTACAGAAACAAAAGTATAAAAATACTAAATAATATATATTTTTAGAGGCAGTAGTCATGTATTTGTTATATGAACCACAACTGTCAAAGCCACTTAACTTTCATTTTAAAACATCTATAATAGTAGAAAATAAAGATAAAAATAGATTCCACCCATCTTAAGGATTTAGTTCAATAACAAGAAGATAAACAACCTTAAAGAAAACAATGTTTGGATGGACCTAGAGATTATCCAACTGAGTGAAGCAAGACAGACACAAAAAGATAAATGTATGATATTGTTTATACATGGAACCTAAAAAGGGTACAAAAGAACTTATTTACACTACAAAAGTAGAGTCACAGACATAGAAAACAAACTTATAGTTTCCAGAGGGTAGGGGACAGGGATGTATAAATTGGGACTGACATATTCACAACTATATATAAGACAGGTAACCACTAAGAATCTACTGTATAGCACAGGGAACTCTACTCAGTACTCTGTAAAAGCCTATACAGGAAAAGAATCTAAAAAAAAAGTGGGTATCTGTATAAACAACTCACTTTGCTGTACACCTGAAACTAACACATTGCAAATCAACCATGCTTTAATAATAATTTTTAAATGTTAATATTCCTGAATCGAGTAGGTTTCAGAATTAATAGCCATCTGCACATGCAAAGAGGTATGGGAATATGAGTTTTTAAAGTATCATTTTACAATCTGAAGAAAAAGTATTCTATGTGTCCCACTTTGAGAAGACAAGCATTATTTCTGAAGAAATGAAATCTGTTGTAACAAAAGCGTGTATGTTTGAATGTTCAAATTTTCACAATAAAATGTAAAGACTGTTCTCAAAATGACAGTAATAGAAAAGGGGAAATACATGACAAACATAACTTATGATTATATTAGACATGAGAATTTGATTAAATAAAAACATTTCTTACTCAAAAGTCAAACTTGACTAGATCAACAGATTATATCCAAAGGAAAAAAGAATATATACTCCTACTGAAAATACCCTCAGTAACACTTTTTGGAAGCGTTTTTATTGAGATATAATTCAAGTATTACAAAATTCACGAAGTATTCAATTCAGTGGTTTTTAGTATATTCACAGAGTCCAACAACACAAGAGAAGACTCTACACGTGTACGTCACCAGATGGTCAACACCGAAATCAGACTGATTATATTCTTTGCAGCCAAAGATGGAGAAGCTCTATACAGTCAGCAAAAACAAGACCAGGAGCTGACTGTGGCTCAGATCATGAACTCCTTATTGCCAAATTCAGACTTAAATTGAAGAAAGTGGGGAAACCACTAGACCATTCAGGTATGACCTAAATCAACTCCCTTATGATTATACAGTGGAAGTGAGAAATAGATTTAAGGGCCTAGATCTGATAGACAGAGTGCCTGATGAACTATGGAATGAGGTTCGTGACATTGTACAGGAGACAGGGATCAAGACCATCCCCAAGAAAAAGGAATGCAAAAAAGCAAAATGGCTGTCTGGGGAGGACTTACAAATAGCTGTGAAAAGAAGAGAAGCAAAAAGCAAAGGAGAAAAGGAAAGATATAAGGATCTGAATGCAGAGTTCCGAAGAATAGCAAGGAGAGATAAGAAAGCCTTCCTCAGCGATCAATGCAAAGAAATAGAGGAAAACAACAGAATGGGAAAGACTAGAGATCTCTTCAAGAAAATTAGAGACACCAACAGAACACTTCATGCAAAGATGGGCTCGATAAAGGACAGAAATGGTATGGACCTAACAGAAGCAGAAGATATCAAGAACAGGTCGCAAAAATACACAGAAGAACTGTACAAAAAAGATCTTCACGACCCGGATAATTACGATGGTGTGATCACTCACCTAGAGCCAGACATCCTGGAATGTGAAGTCAAGTGGGCCTTAGAAAGCATCACTATGAACAAAGCTAGTGGAGATAATGGAATCCCAGTGGAGCTATTTCAAATCCTGAAAGATGACGCTGTGAAAGTGCTGCACTCAATATGCCAGCACATTTGGAAAACTCAGCAGTGGCCACAGGACTGGAAAAGGTCAGTTTTCATTCCAATCCCAAAGAAAGGCAATGCCAAAGAATGCTCAAACTACTGCACAATTGCACTCATCTCACATGCTAGTAAAGTAATGCTCAAAATTCTCCAAGCCAGGCTTCAGCAATATGTGAACCATGAACTTCCAGATGTTGAAGCTGGATTTAGAAAAGGCAGAGGAACCAAAGACCAAATTGCCAACATCTGCTGGATCATTGAAAAAGCAAGAGCATTCCAGAAAAACATCTATTTCTGCTTTATTGACTAAAGCCTTTGACTGTGTGGATCACAATAAACTGTGGAAAATTGTGAAACAGATGGGAATACCAGACCACCTGACCTGCCTCTTGAGAAACCTGTATGCAGGTCAGGAAGCAACAGTTAGAACTGGACATGGAACAACAGACTGGTTCCAAATAGCAAAAGGAGTACGTCAAGGCTGTCTATTGTCACCCTGCTTATTTAACTTCTATGCAGAGTACATCATGAGAAACGCTGGACTGGAAGAAACACAAGCTGGAATCAAGATTGCCGGGAGAAATATCAATAACCTCAGATATGCAGATGACACCACCCTTATGGCAGAAAGTGAAGAGGAACTAAAAAGCCTCTTGATGAAAGTGAAAGAGGAGAGTGAAAAAGTTGGCCTAAAGCTCAACATTTAGAAAACTAAGATCATGGCATCGGGTCCCATCACTTCATGGGAAATAGATGGGGAAACAGTGGAAACAGTGTCAGACTTTATTTTTTTGGGCTCCAAAATCACAGCAGATGCTGATTGCAGCCATGAAATTAAAAGACACTTACTCCTTGGAAGGAAAGTTATGACCAACCTAGATAGCATATTCAAAAGCAGAGACATTACTTTGCCAACAAAGGTCCATCTAGTCAAGGCTATGGTTTTTTCAGTGGTCATGTATGGATTTGACAGTTGGACTGTGAAGAAAGCTGAGCACTGAAGAATTGATGCTTTTGAACTGTGGTGTTGGGGAAGACTCTTGAAAGTCCTTTGGACTACAAAGAGATCCAACCAGTCCATCCTAAAGGCGATCAGTCCTGGGTGTTCATTGGAGGGACTGATGCTAAAGCTGAAACTCCAATACTTTGGCCACCTCATGCAAAGAGTTGACTCATTGGAAAAGACCCTGATGCTGGGAGGGTTTGGGGGCAGGAGGAGAAGGGGATGACAAAGGATAAGATGGCTTGATAGCATCACCGACTCGACAGACACGAGTCTGTGTAAACTCCAGGAGTTGGTGATAGACAGGGAGGCCTGGCGTGCTGCGATACATGGGGTTGCAGAGTCGGACACAACTGAGCGACTGAACTGAACTGAGCACAATCATTACAACAACATATGTTTAGGGTATTTTCATCAACCCCAAAAGAAATACTGTACCTATTAACAGTTACTCTATATTCTCCCCACCCATCCCCAAGTAAGCTATCTGCATACTCTGGGGACTTCATCTAAATAAAATCACACAATGTATGTTCTTTTGTGACTTGGCTTTTTTCACTAAAAGTGTCTTCAAGGTTCATCCATGCTGTAGCAAGTGTCAGTACTTCAGTCTTTTTTTCAATTGCTGAAAGTTATTCCATCATATGGATACATATTTGTTTATCCTTCATCAGTTGACAGACATTTGAGTTGTTTGCACTTTTTTGCTAAGTTATGAATAATATGGACATATGTTTTCATCTCTCTTGAGTGGAACTTCTGGGTCATATAATCAATCTATGTCGAACGTTTTGAGAAACCACCAAACTGCTTTCCAAAGTGGCTACACTATTTTTCATTCCCACCAGCAATGAATGAAGGGTGCAACTTCTCCACATGCCTGTCTTCTTATTGGGTGGTCTTTATTGTAGCTACTCTGGTGGATGTGAGACAGCGTCTCACTTGGCTTTGATTTGCATTTCTTCATAATGAATGATGATGATGAGCATCTTTTCATGTGCTTGTTGGTCATTTGCATATATTCTTGCATGTACATTTTTAACAGTAAATACTATCAATACAGCTGAGATTATGAAGTACACATCTTCCAATTTTGTTCTTTGTTTCCAAGACTGTGTTACATATTTAGTGCAATCCCTATCAAAATCACAGTGTGCTTTTTTGCAGAAACGTACAAACTGATACCCAACTCAAGGAACCTGAAATAGCTAAAACAATCAAGGGAGTATTGCCATCTTAGCAGTACGGAGTCTTCTGATCCATAAACAGAAGGTCTTATCAGTAATATTTGAGACACTGCTGCTGAAACCATGTACAAACTAATGAAGGATTAGACTGACTCACTATTCCTTGAGTATCATCTTTCATCGTTCAGTAAAAGTTAAAGTGTGAACTGTGATTCAAACAATGACACCACTGAAGCTATAACCTAAGGAAATAATTCAAGAAAATAAAAAGTAAAAATATGCTAAGATAATACATGGTCTTTTCTATTACAGTGAAATGCTGGGAAATCACAGGTATATAACTGTCAAATATCCCAACAATTGAAAAATCAAATTAGTAACCATGGAAATCTACACAGTTTCCATAGCACTTATCTATAAAAACTATCTTCAAATACATAAACACTAGATTTGTAAGCAAAACTGCCTGAAGTTTCATATATATACATTAAACATCACAAACCAACTTGAAGCAAAACATCTTAATTATCGCTGGGCTATTTTTATGAAGTTGCTTAACATCTTAAAATAAACTATTATGTGTGTGTTTTACAGAGAGGCGCCCCCTGTCACGTGTAGCAAGCATTAGGACATGATGTGACAACCCACTTGCATGTGACTCAGCATTATTGCCGTGGAATCGGTTTAGCGGTATTGCTGTCAAGGACACCTAACAATAGACCCTGCCTCTAACCCCTGCCCTCAGGGCCTTGTGTAAGCAAGGCAAAGCTCATCCTCTTATGCACACTTAGTGAGCTTGGGGATATAAATCGGTGTTAACCTTCTACTGGCTTTTCAACCCAACGGCCTGTAACGGTAGAGATAAAAGAAGAGCAAATGCATTTAACCTATTAGCAATCTGAGTTATCATCATCTCATTTCAGTGAACAGTCATTAAACCACACACTGGATTTATCGCACTGGAAAGTGAAGACAAACTGATCCTCCACCTCCTACATCAGATTAAACCCATCTCTCACTCTGTGTCCTAAGAATAAACGGCTGCTGTACCTCCTGGTGCCCGAAGTCATAACGAGAACCACGTAGGTCGGAAGAGAAGACTACAATTAATAGAACCCTGGGGAATTACTTCTCTTCCTGCATTGCCTTTTTCCTGATCCTATAAATAACAACATTACCTCATGCTGGCAAGGCGTGCTGTTCAGATACAAGAGGCAGGCTTGCTCATCAACACTGCCACCCGACAGCTCTGGTTAGTCATATGCCCCTGAGATGGGTGCCTGGGCACAGGCCCCCCTGGGTTTGCCATTTCTGCTCTGGCCCCTAAGTTACAAGCCCCCCGCAGCCCTCCTGCCTCTTGTCTCTGTCTGATAAATTAATCACCAAGGGGATCAACCTTCACTTTTCTGTCCCTGCCACAATCATGAGCTGAGGGGCTAAAAAAAGCAACACAGACCTCTCGTTTATTGTGGGGAGCACCAGTTAAACAATTAACTGTCATCAGTAGAAGTACAGAGAGAAAGAACTACAGCCTGAAATAATGAGTGGGAGGAAGGTCCAGAGACGGAATGATGGGGCAGAAGCATAAAGGCCTTTCACGCAGACAGAACCGGACAGGTAACAGAAAGTAAGGCGATGGAGCGCCAGGGTGACAAAGTCAAGGGCAACCATCAAAGCTGTCCCTGTGGGCACTGCTCATGAGGAAAAGAAACCACATCCTATCACACAGCTTTGTGAGAAGCAAGGGCTGGCAGGAGGAGGACAAACCCGAGCAGGCTGTTGCCTTGAGGCTCTGTGCACACTCCCCCTTGGTTCTCATGGAGCAAGGCCGTCATCTTTGTGATCATCAGGGGCTGTCACAGCACAGACCTCACCCGCCTGAGCTCGGGGAGTGCAGAGGCTCAGCCCTCCAGCAACAAGCACAGACCTCATGGACACCCACTTACTTTTTCAGTTCCTGTAAATTTATTTCTTTCTTTAGAGTCATGCTTCTTTAGCCAGCCCATCAGGACTTCAGTATCTGAGTTGGTACCCTGACACCAAATGTTGAGACCTTCCTGCATCATCACCTTCTGTGTTGGCTGTAGAAACAGGCTGAGGTGCCACCAAGAAAAGGTGACAGTCCTTGACAACCAGCTTCCTCCCTTAAAGAAACACCATCACTCACCCTGATCAACGGACTTCCTGCCAACAGACTCATCAGTCCATTCGATAAAAACACACTGAGCGCCAGTTTCGTGGGAGATCCATTTCTGCTCCTGAAGAACAAAACCTGTGGTTTTTCCATGCCAGCATGCAGGACACAGAAAGTATGGGTGCAAGCTTGGAAGACAGTTTCACAAATGTTCCCAAACTGCATTAAGTAACTTCTTTAGAACATGTCCATCAACTGTCATTCATTCAAATATTTGAGCAATGAGAGAAAGACTAATATTAAAAAATAAGTCTCATAACTAAGTAGTCACACCATGTAAGGTGTGTATATATACATAAAACCAAATACATGTATCTGTATATTACATACTAAGTAGATTATTAAAAGGGAGGAGAGGGGAATTGTGCCAATCCATATTGTTTAAAAAAAAAAAAAAAGGACTAGAGAGAAATAGGAAGTTTACTGAAATGTAGACTTGTTCCTAATAATTTTAAATAACCAAGAAAAATATTTATTAATCACTTGGATGGTAATGGACTTATCACTAACATAAGTTTAAGGGGATGAAAAATATATAAAATTCAAAATTATAACCATTAGCTCATATTTTAAAATGGAGATTGCTATATAACCCCTGGGTCCACTTCCTAACAGCTGTGTGCATTATGGAAATTCAGGGAAAAGTAAATGCGGGTACTGTGCAGTAGCTCTAAGTCTTCCACACTCATTTTGCCCATCCTAGGCCTAGCTCAATTGATAGCTCTCAATACCAAAGCGAGTTCTTTCTCCTAAAAAGAGAGCAAATTTGGTAACATGACTTCCCAGGCTTAAACACTCAATAACAACAAGCATCACTCCACTACCTGAATAATGTTTATCACACGCCAAGTACTGTGTGAACCCATATATTCTTCATGGCTACATGCTAAGTCACATGGAAGAAGCCTAGAGACAGGACAGGTAAGGAGGATAAGACAAGAGGGTGGAGGAGGCTGGAGGTGGGGGTACTGTAGACATGCAGTGGGGAGAAGCCAAGGTGGCAAAGAAAGAAAACTCTTCTTGCAACCTGGCCCAGACTCCCAAAGAGTAGAGGAGCTTGGCGTCCTGAAGATGCATAAGGACCCCACGAACCACTGATGGTGCGGAACTTCACTGCTGTGACGAGTTAGACCATGACAACATGGAATAATGAAGACACGGCCACAAGGGCTATGCGAGTGGTGGGATGGGGTGGATGTGCTCAAGATCACCCTCCCCATGGATTTCAAACTGTCCCAAACAATGAAGGGCAAACTATGTCAAAGGTTGTTCACGAAACTTAGAGAGTAGGTACCTGCACTTGATTTGCAAAAATCATAAAGGAAAATGAACACTTATCAGCTGGGGTTGAGTCGGTCATCCTGGACAAAAGCAAGCTGGCACAGAAGCAGCTGTTCAAACAACGGGAAGTTCTGAGTCACCAAAGAAGCGAAGTCCAGGTCACATGATCCACTTGCCAAAATTAGGAGCCCCCAGACCATGTTCCCTAGGAGCTCATGGATAAAAAGACCACAAGGGTGTGGGGTGGGAGGGAGGTTCCAGAGGGAGGGGACATACGTGTACCTGTGACTGATTCATGTTGTTGTATGGCAGAAACCAACACAACATTGTAAAGCAACTATCTTCCAATTAAAAAAAAAAAAAAGATCTCAAGAGGCCCTATCTCTAACCTAAATGCGCACTGAAAAGAAAAAAAGATTTTCTGCAAGCAAATTCGTCAACTGAACGCTATGAGTTTTCATAAACTGACTTGGGAGCTTAAAGGCCTTGCAATAAGCGTCTGAGAAAAGCTATGTCACATCCTCTCTGAGCAATTCATCAGTAAATGAAGGATGCCACCATCTGATACCTAGCTACATGACCATTTGGGAAGATTAATGAAACACCAGTGTCTGGATGCCATGAAGATAATGCCAATAATATCTCAAGTTAGCCTTAAAATTCGCTTATCCTGTAAGCCTTCAGGAAGAGCCAAACAGAAACAATCACATTTCACTTGACCCTCAGGCTTCAGCTCACCAATCAAGAGCAGAAACGGACCTTTCAGTGTTTTTTCCTTAAAACCAAGTATCAGCTGGATAAGCAAACTGCTCCATGACAAAGCAACTCTAAAGTCTACCACCCGTACTCAGATCCCAATGACCTACTGTGAAAGAGACTGAGGGCTATCATGGTGACTGTGTGCCTTCCCAAATCATCCTTTGATGATGCTGTGCCTTCCTCATTTCTAGAACCAACCCAATGACAATGAGTGAGCACTCAAAGTTAGTTTTCACTCAGTCCCTACCAAAGATGATTTGTGGACAAGGTAAAATCATGCTATTTGTAAGCCCTCCTCAGACAGCCATTCTGCTTTTTTGCATTTCTTTTCCATGGGGATGGTCTTGATCCCTGTCTCCTGTACAATGTCATGAACCTCTGTCCATAGTTCATCAGGCACTCTATCAGATCTAGTCCCTTAAATCTATTTCTCACTTTCACTGTATAATCATAAGGGATTTGATTTCGGTCATACCTGAATGGTCTAGTGGTTTTGCCCACTTTCTTCAATTTAAGTCTAAATTTGGCAATAAGGAGTTCATGATCTGAGCCACAGTCAGCTTCCGGTCTTGTTTTTGCCAACTGTTTAGAGTTTCTCCATCTTTGGCTGCAAAGAATATAATCAATCTGATTTTGGTGTTGACCATCTGGTGATGTCAATGTGTAGAGTCTTCTCCTGTGTTGTTGGAAGACGGTGTTCGCTATGAGCAGTGTGTTCTCTTCGCAAAACTCTACTAGCCTTTACCCTGCTTCATTCCGTAGTCCAAGGCCAAATTTGCCTGTTACTCCAGGTGTTTCTTGACTTCCTACTTTTGCATTCCAGTCCCCTATAATGAAAAGGACATCTTTTTTGGGTGTTAGTTCTAAAAGGTCTTGTAGGTCTTCATAGAACTGTTCAACTTCAGCTTTTTCAGCATTACTGGTTGGGGCATAGGCTTGGATTACCGTGATATTGAATGGTTTGATTGGAAATGAACAGAGATCATTCTGTCATTTTTGAGATTGCATCCAAGTACTGCATTTTGGACTCTTTTGTTGACTATGATGGCTACTCCATTTCTTCTAAGGGATTCCTGCCTACAGTAGTTGATATAATGGTCATCTGAGTTAAATTCACCCATTCCAGTCCATTTTAGTTCACTGATTCCTAGAATGTCGACATTCACTCTTGCCATCTCCTGTTTGACCACTTCCAATTTGCCTTGATTCATGGACCTAACATTCCAGGTTCCTATGCAATATTGCTCTTTACAGCATTGGACCTTGCTTCTATCACCAGTCACATCCACAACTGGGTATTGTGTTTGCTTTGGCTCCATCCCTTCACTCTTTCTGGAGTTATTTCTCCACTGATCTCCTGTAGTATACTGGGCACCTACCAACCCGGGGAGTTCCCCTTTCAGTATCTTATCATTTTTGCCTTTTCATACTGTTCATGGGGTTCTCAAGGCAAGAAAACTGAAGTGATTTGCCATTCCCTTCTCCAGGGGACCACATTCTGTCAGATCTCTCCACCATGACTCTCCCATCCAGATGTTCAAGCTGGTTTTAGAAAAGGCAGAGGAACCAGAGATCAAATTGCCAACATCTGCTGGATCATGGAAAAAGCAAGAGAGTTCCAGAAAAACATCTATTTCTGCTTTATTGACCATGCCAAAGCCTTTGACTGTGTGGATCACAATAAACTGTGGAAAATTCTGAAAGAGATGGGAATACCAGACCACCTGACCTGCCTCTTGAGAAACCTATATGCAGGTCAGGAAGCAACAGTTAGAACTGGACATGGAACAACAGACTGGTTCCAAATAGGAAAAGGAGTACATCAAGGCTGTATATTGTCACCCTGCTTATTTAACTTCTATGCAGAGTACATTATGAGAAACGCTGGACTGGAAGAAACACAAGCTGGAATCAAGACTGCCGGGAGAAATCTCAATAACCTCAGATATGCAGATGACACCACCCTTCTGGCAGAAAGTGAAGAGGAACTAAAAAGCCTCTTGATGAAAGTGAAAGTGGAGAGTGAAAAAGTTGGCTTTAATGCTCAACATTCAGAAAACAAATCTGGTCCCGTCACTTCATGTCAGATAGATGGGGAAACAGTGGAAACAGTGTTAGACTTTATTTTGGGGGGTCCAAAATCACTGCAGATGGTGATTGCAGCCATGAAATTAAAAGACACATACTCCTTGGAAAGAAAGTTGTGACCAACCTAGATAGCATATTGAAAAGCAGAGATATTACTTTGCCAACAAAAGTCCATCTAGTCAAGGCTATGGTTTTTCCAGTGGTCATATGTGGATGTGAGAGTTGGACTGTGAAGAAACCTGAGCGCTGAAGAATTGATGCTTTTGAACTGTGATGTTGGAGAAGACTCTTGAGAGTCCCTTGGACTGCAAGGAGATCCAACCAGTCCATCCTAAAGGAGATCAGTCCTGGGTGTTCATTGGAGGAACTGCTGCTAAAGCTGAAACTCCAATACTTTGGCCACCTCATGTGAAGAGTTGACTCATTGGAAAAGACCCTGATGCTGGGAGGGTTTGGGGGCAGGAGGAGAAGGGGACGACAGAGGATGAGATGGTTGGATGGCATCACTGACTCGATGGACATGAGTTTGAGTGAACCCCAGGAGTTGGTGATGGACAGGGAAGCCTGGCGTGCTGTGAGTCATGGGGTCGCAAAGAGTCGGACACGACTGAGCGACTGAGCTGAATTGAACTGAAAATCACGCTAAATTGAATTTTTTAGGGGAAAAGAAGTTATTAGGGATTTCCTTGGTGGTCCAGTGGTTAGGAACCCACCTTGCAATAGACAGGATGTGGGTTCAATCCCTGGTCAGGGAACTAAAATCCCACATGCCAGGGAGCAACTAAGCTGACGCATACAAATACTGAACCCACGTGCTCTGGAGCCCGTGAGCTGCAATGAAAGACGAAGCCACATGACTCAACGAAGATCCTGCTTCCTATGTGCCACAACTAAGACCTAAGGAAGCCAAATAAATATAAATAACTGTTTTCTAAAATAAAAGGTTTTTTTAATATAAAAAAGTTACTAGTTTTCACTACAAGATAAGCATTGTTTTTTTAAATTAACTTATTTATTTTAATTGGAGGCTAATTACTTTACAATATTGTGGTGGGTTTTGCCGTACATTAACATGTGTCAGCCAGGGGTGTACATGTGTCCCACCATCCTAAATCCCCCTCCCACCTCCCTCCCCACCCTATCCCTCTGGGTTGTCCCAGAGCGCCAGCTGAGAAATTAATGAAAATGGGAAGAGTCAGTTCAGTAGCTCAGTCGTGTTCAACTCTTTGTGACCCCATGGACTGCAGCACGCCAGGCCTCCCTGTCCATCACCAACTCCTGGAGCTTACTCAAAATCAAAATCATGTCCATTGAGTCCGTGATACCATCCAACCATCTCATCCTCTGTCGTCCCCTTCTCCTCCCGCCTTCAATCTTTCCCAGCATCAGAGTCTTACAGAAAGCATAATGAAACATAAATCCTGACTTCTGCATTTCTATTTAGCAGTTTCAAAACCCAGTTTAGAGCACTCATTGATCAAGGGACAGAAGGAAGGGCATCCACTGATCAAGAGAGATCTAGACATGCCTAACGCCTGGCCTCGTTGCCGTGGTGCACACAACTGCAGGCTCTCACCCACACTGGGCAAGTGTCCTTTGAACACTAAACCTAGTATTGTCATGTTCAGAGTTATTGAGAAGGTCCATGTCAATTTCTTAAAGGAAAGGCATCATGCACCCAAGAAAGCATTTACCCTGTACCCAGCTTTCTTCATTTCAGAAATGGCCACTGAAGTGAGAAGGCTGAATCAATTAAAAATTTCCTTCTACAGGCTTATTTCCCCCTGCACAAACCCAAGGGAGTATGGGAACTTGAATAGCCTGGACATCCTTCCCCACTTATAGGGCCCTAACCCTGAGCTTGAAAGAACAATTCACTAACAGCAGACTGGATCACACAGGAGGCTGATCAAAAGTACATTTTTAAGAAAGCAAAAGAAGAGAATTGTCACTGAAGGCTCATGAGCCTGACTTGAAACAAAAATGGTGTCAAAGTAATGAGAAGAAAAATGACTTGGACATGGGTTTACATGAGTCTTATCCTGGGGAGCTTTCAGTGTTGTTTCAGTTGTAAATTATTAGTATAATCTTTAGAATATGATTCCATATATAAACGTAAGGTGTCCTTGGATTTAAGAAGACACTTCATGGAGGAGAGATATTATTGGGGAAGTAACATACACTCCACTGCCAACAAGAAATTAGTGAAAGAATCACTCCCTGTGCTTATGAAAACACTCCTAGGCAACCATCTTCCCATCATGTGCGGGATTTTTTTGGGGGGAAGGGGGCTGACTTCTAGCATGGATTATGTTGTGGACACTTGGTTAACTGAGGGCAGAGGTTATTACACCTCACACAGATGCACTAGTGAGCTGCTAGTGAGCATGTGGGTGGAACATGTGGGTGGAACACTGTGTTAACAGTCACCTTCTTTCACTTGCGTGATTCAGTTCTTATAAAGATTTTCATTTTACCATAATTAAAGAAGATACATGTACCCCAATGTTCACTGCAGCACTATTTACAATAGCCAGGACTTGGAAGCAACCTAGGTGTCCACTGACAGATGAATGGATAAAGAAGTTGTGATACATAAATACAATGGAACAGTACTCAGTCATAAAAAGGAATTCATGTGAGTCAGTTCTAGTGAGGTGGATGTTACACCGAGTGAAATCAGACAAGCAAATATCATATCAATTACATATATATGGAATCCAGAAAAATGATACCGATGAACCTATTTGCAGGGCAGGAATAGAGACTCGGACATAGAGAGCAGACTTATGGATGCAGTGCGGCAGAGAGAGACTTTGAGAGACTGGCACTGAAATATATACATTACCGTATGTAAAACAGAGAGCTAGTGGGAAGCTGGTATATGACACAAGGAGTTCAGCTTGGTGCTCTGTGATGACCTAGAGGGCTGGGATGTGGTGGGAGGTGGGAGGGAGGTTCAGGAGGGAGGAAACATGTGGATACCTATGGCTGATTCACGTTGTTGTATGGCAGAGACCAACACAGCACTGTACAGCAATTATCCTTCAGTTAAAAATAAATACATTCTTAAAAAAGATTTTCATTTTTCTTCAGATCCCTGTGCCCTCAAGCAAGCTGACATTAAAAAACAGAGGTGCAGGTATTGGTAGGCAGGCATTGAGATGGTATAGTTCTTCCTATAGAGGATTCTGTACAATTAGGTCCACATACTAATTGTACTCAGACATACTCAGTTATGTCTGACTCTTTGCAACCCCATGAACTGTAGCCCACCAGGCTCCTCTGCCCATGTTCTCCAGTGGGTTGCCATTTCCTTCTCCAGCGGATCTTCCCAACCCAGAGACTGAACCTGTGTCTCTTACATCTCCTGCATTAGCAGGCAGATTCTTTATCACTGAGCCACCTAGGAAGCCACAAAAAAAAAAAAAAAGGTGCAGAGAGAAGCAGAACCCCTCAAAAGCGAGGGTATGTTGTGTTTCTGGAATGACATAGCCTAGCCTTGCTTGCTGGGTGAGCTCCGAGGTCACGTGAAGCCTGTTCAGACCCCTGTTGACCTTCCCTGTAAAATGCAGGGGATCATTCTCTCCGTCGTGGGCTTGTTCTGAGGATTAAATGGGATGGTGTGTGTGAAAGCCCCTGGCATGGGACCTAGCCACATGAAGAGCATGAAAAAGTAATACGGGCTACTACTGTTTCAGAGTCTTTGCTGTCCTTGACATTTCAGGCAATAACATGAGCATGAATCAACTGTCAGCCGGGACGAACATTTGGAAATAGATTATCGGTAACTCCAGAGAAGGAAAAAAATCATATTGGGTTGGTCAAAAAGCTTGTTCGGGTTTTTCACATAACATCTTCTGGGAAAACCCGAACAAATGTTTTAGCCAACCTCGTATTTTGTTTTAACTAAGACATTCACAAGGGCTCCCGTGTCTTCAACTCAGGGCACAGCATCTTGTCTCACCTCTGAGGGACCCCGACCCTGCTTCACCCATAGCTGTGAACAGAAAAGGTAACTGAATAAACACTCCGGGTTCCTTGAAGAGGCTCCCACAGCAATGACGAATGCAAGGCACAGAATGTCAGCCCTGTGACATTCGGGCTCCTTATGAGCTAGCCCCTTCCAAATGAGAATTATAGATTCAAGCAACAGAGGCTTTATTTTAAAAAAGCTGGAGAAGGCACAATACCTCTAGTCGTTGTATGCGTCCCTTGAAAAACATAAAGAGGGAAGAGTTTGGATAAGCAGCTTCTTTTTTGAGGAGAATTTCCTTCGCTTCATCCAGGCCGGCTTTGTTATCACTTCCATCCAAGGCAAAAAATGGGCGGACCACAGTATGATACCAGAGCAGCGCTAATCTGAAGAGGAGGGACAGAACCCGTGAGAGAGGCGGACTTCGCTGACAGTGTTTCCAATCTTGAAAATAATCAGCCTGTGCTCCTCCCATACACACTCCTTCCAGAAAACTCGCTAGGCAGTCCCTGAGTAAGTAAAAATCTGTATCTTTCCCCGTGTTATTTTGATTCATATTTGGAAAACCACAACTTTTGAGCACAATGTATAAATCAGCATACTCCCACCAGGGGAGAGAAAAAGGTGCCAGAAGAATGCAGTTCTTCTGAGGCTTCTAGATGGATTGCTGAAGGCATCATTAACGTAAATCTCTGAATCCTACTCCGTACTCATCAATGCATAAATTAGAAATGGTGACTGGTGATCATGAATTTACTGTCCCCTTATAATTACTTTCCACGTTACTTTTTACAAAAGGAAAGCATTTGTTCTCTCTTGTGTTCACAAAAGTTAGACTGTAAGTAAGCCTCACACCCTGAATTTAAATACAGGGACCATAAGCAAAATTACACAAAATTAAGTAAAAATAAGTTACAGGAACAGAAGAAAGGCCCTTTCTCTAGCTTTTGAAAACCAAACAAATAAGTTACTTAAAACTGTCTCACTTCAAACTCGTCCCTTTCAAGAAAAAGGCCATGTTAAACTAGGTAAACAAAATAAGAGTCACTGGGATCGGCTTTAAAAGACAAAAACCGTGTAACCAACACAACAAATATTTTTATGTAAATATATGCTTCCAATGTGCATAAATTTGATCCTTTTCTGGAGATCAGACTAATTTACATTATTTTTAATTCAATTCATTCCTTTCTCAGAAAATGTTATTAAAAAAAGACATTATCACAAGTTATAAACCTGCTAAGTCAAATTAACGAAGGACCACTGTTAGTATAATATAATGAGTTTGGGAAGGCATGAATATTTTTACAATGAAAAATTAATGACCTTTTTATAGTCACTACCAAACAATTAGGAGTTAACATCCAAATTCCTCAATACTGACATAAGCAGAATCCCAGCTCACTAAGGTTCTCTGTGATATCAACATCTTTTGGAAAAATTCTGATAAGTGGTGCAATATCAAAGCACAAACAGTATTTCATAAAATTACTCAAACTGCAAATAGTAGTAGATATTTTAGTTCAGTTCAGTCACGCAGTCATGTCCAACTCTGTGTGACCCCATGGACTGCAGCACACCAGGCTTCCCTGTCCATCACCAACTCCCGAAGCTTACTCAAACTCATGTCCATAGAGTCAGTGACATTTACCAGATTTGGGGGGAAAAAAAAAAAATCACACCATTTTAACTGATGATGAAATGGATAAATCTTTGCTCTGGATGGTTATATCAGCTTCTTCACATTTTTCTGTTTAAATAATTATCATTTAAGTCTGAACAATATAATATAACTCAATTTAGTTGAACAGCACAGGCTGTCCAGGCCACAGTAAGAGACCAATGGACCAACTAGAGTCACCAAGAAAAATTATCCAACATGAGGATATAAGAAGAGAGATTTCAGAATCACAGAACAGCCTTATGAAATTTATATCCTCTGAAGTCCAAAATCAGGCTTATGAATCTCAGTGACTGGTCAGGGTTACTGCTTTTAAATGCTTATAAATCATGATTATTTTGCCTGTTTAAAATACAAGACTCATCAAAAAAAAATTTTTTTTAAAGAAAATGGTGAAGAAGAGGGACTTTCCACAAAAATTAAAAAATGAGTAAATAAAAATCAAATACAGGACTCATGAGACTTAAGAACAGTGCTCTGTTCTTCAAAAGAAAGTTAGTCACTCACTCGTGTCTGACTCTTTGCGACCCCATGGACTGTAGCCCGCCAGGCTCCTCTGTCCATGGAATTCTCCAGGCAAGAATAGTGGAGTGGGCTGCCATTTCCTTCTCCCTGTTTCCCAACGTTAACTCCTAAACATCACCAAAACACGGTCCTTGGCATCCATTGAAACTTAAAGGCATGGCAATGGTCAACCAACCAAGCATTGATTTTACCTGCAGTTTCCTACAAAGGTTTTGATTGTCGCTTACGTACTTTCAACTACATTATCTACCAAAGCATTGCAATATAGCTACTCACGTAGCTAAAGGGGCCTTCATGTCCTTACTTTCGCTTGCATACATCAGTGAAGAAAGCCCCTGCAGGCGGTCTCCAGGAAAACCCAGCAGGTTGATGATTTTGAGCAGGTTTGGGGGCACCATGGATATGCAAAGGTGAAAAAGGCCGTATCCAAAGCTCACAGCACCTTTCAGTCTGTTCAGAGACTCCTCAGACACCCCTTCAGCCACAATGTGGTTATCATTTGCAGCGTCAGAAGTCAAACGTTCCTCTCTTAGCTTCTTCTGATACAGCTCCTGAAGGGCGTTGATGTCCAGATAGCATTTATTGTAAATCTTCCAGGCTTTCCTAAGGATCCACCCACCTTTTATATATGCTATAAAGATAAGGGGAGAAAAACATGAAAAAAATAAGCATTCGAAATAGTTTTCCTACACTAATAATAAAGATATTGAAGAATGACTTGAAAAAAAAACAATACAAACTATTATCTACCATGACAACTTGTTTTTCTTCACATGGCTTAAATTCCTTATTTGAGGCCTGTTTTGGGGCTCCCTGGGTAGCTCAGATGGTACAGAATTTGCCTGCAATGCAGGAGACCCTGGTTCAATCCCTGGGTCAGGAAGATCCCTAGAGAAGGGAATGGCTACCCACTCCAATATTCTTGCCTGGAGAATTCCATGGACAGAGGAGCCTAGTGACTATTGTCCATGGGGTCGCACAGAGTCAGACACAACTGAGTGACTAACACTTTCACTTTACTAGCTGGATGGCAAGAACCATGTATTATTTTGTTCATTAAATAGAGTCAATCACGCAGTAGTGAGGGTGTAGCATCTTTGCTGTTTTTCAGTTGCTCAGTCGTGTCTGTCTCTGTGACCCCATTGACTGCAGCACCCCAAGCTTCCCTGTCCTTCACTATCTCTTGGACTTTACTCAAACTCATGTCCATTGAATCAGTGATGCTATGTAAACATCTCATCCTCTGCTGACCCCTTCTCCTTTTGCCTTCATTCTTTCCCAGTATCAGGGTCTTTTCCAATTAGCATCTATTATCAGCTGAACGAATAAATGCAAGCATCATCTGAATCCAACTTATCCCACATGTAGTGTCAAATCCTCTACCGCATTCCTGAACTACCACTGGCAGTCTCTATGACACCACTGGAGTGCTCTTGGCTAAACCCTATTACACTTGTACTTCAGACACTTGGCTGTTCTGCAGCATCACCTCCAAGTAACAGTGCAGATTCCTTCCTCGGGTGGCATGGAAGAGCCTGTCCCCCTCCCCAGCCTCCCTGCCTCCCCACCACAAATGGTAAGCTGGTGAGTCCTGAGGAAACTCAGGAAGAAAAGAATACCTGCCCTCTAGCAGTCATCAGACGGCAGCCACTCACTACAGTGAGCCCTGAGGAAGCTCAGGAGGTGAAAACAGGATACTGGCCCCAGACAGCCGAGGTGCACATCAACAGAATGATTTCAGTGAGCCTAGACCCTTGCATCTTCTCATATATAGAAAAGCGTTAAATCCCTTAAGTTGGGTTATCTGGTTTCCTTTAATCAACAATCATTTTTTGATGTTCAGACTACCTGCTCTTTGTTGCAAAACTTCTGTATAACCTGGCTCCTCCTTCAACTCCTTGGAGCAGTTTTCTCAGAATTACCTGAGACACTGTCTCCTCGGCTTGAAGGCCTAAAAATTCCTACTGAATAAAAGAGCTGTCAACTTTTAGGTTCTGAATATTTTTTTAAGCCCACAAAGGTCTAGAAAGTCCACATTTAGGAGGTCACAATAAAAGTTAAATCCTACTTTTTACTTGAGCCAAAGAGAAACAAATCATCTTCAAGCATGAGATGGAGACAGAGAAGAAAGGAAAGGAAATTGGCTGTCAGTAGTCCAGATCAAGAAAAGTGCATGTCATGACTTAGCAACAAACCCTTCTTCACTTCGGTTGGAAGAAAATGCTTTTCTCATTGTGATTTATAGTTGATTTCCTTATTGAACACTCATTTTTTTCAAGTAGACCCTAGCTACCAAAGGGGCAGATATCTGCCATCAGCAGCACAGATATAAAACCACATAAGAGGAAGAAGTAGTATCAAAGTTAATCTTTCAGTGAACTCTTGAGAGTCTCCACTCTAATCTACACCACTCAAGGTATCAAAGCTACAAAATCCTTGTACAAAATTTGTCTTGGGCAAACTAAACAAGAATCAGTTTATACTCCTCAGTAAGGGTTGTTAAAATGTTAGTCATTCAGGTATGTTAGGAAATCTTTAGCACACACTCAGGCTTTCAATAACAATTTTCTGAGAAACAAACTGGTTATATTTCACTTTAAATGGCAATTATCGCAGCTTGATTCCCACCCACACACCAAAAAAACCTATCAATTTATTACTCTATCTAAGGCACAGGTAATATCTCTAAGTATGACAGACTATCTGCAGACAAGAGGATGAAAAAGATTTTGGAACTAAAACTATTCCACTAAATACACATTAAGCACTCATGGTATCAATTTCTCAAGTAATAAATCAAAATCATGCCCCAAACAGGTGCCACATGTTTTCAAAGACTGAAATACAAGGTGTTCTAAAAAAAAAAAAAGTGTGGGGTATTACCAATTGTGTCCACTGAATATCAAAAACTGTTAAAAACAATGCTTTAGCATACCTGACAACTCTTGCTTTACAAACGAGAGCACAGCCAGGTAAACTTGACAGTCAGCTATGATTATCTGCCTCTGAAGCCGATCAACCATAGAGGGGGTAGATTTTCGGACATCAACCTGTTTGGTGGGAAGAAAGTACACACGGATAAATCACACCCGAGAACAACAACACTCTTTCCAAAAAACTATTATTTTACTGGGCAGAATAACTTCACATAGGAAGTATAGAACAGTAGTCACTAAAATCCAAGACCAAACTTACACTACACCCTGAGCCTGGGACTTCTAGCTTCCTCCATTAAGTCTAGCTTTATTTTGTTATGAACACAATGCTGTAACTCAAAGAGCCTTGTAACTCAAAGACAAATATTCTCAATAATAGAAACACTTCATTGGAAATATGAAAGGCCACACAAAACTTTAGAGTTTTACCTTTTTCAAAACAATGTAAGTTAAAAATTTATTACATTATATAAGTTGTATAAGTTAAAAACCTAGACAGTTTATTAACAAGCAGAGACATCACTTTGCTGACAAAAGGTCCCTCTAGCCAAAGCTTTGGTTTTTCCAGGAGTCATGTACAGATGTGAAAGCTGGACCATAACGAAGGCTTAGTGCCTAAGAATTGATGCTTTTGAACTTCGGTGTTGGAGAAGACTCTTGAGAGTCCCTTGGACTGCAAGGAGATTTGACCAGTCCGTCCTAAAGGAGATCAGTCCTGGGTGTTCGTTGGAAGGACTGATGTTGAAGCCGAGGTTCCAATACTTTTGCTACCTAATGCAAAGAGCCAACTGACTGGAAAAGACTCTAATGCTGGGAAAGGTTGAAGGCAACAAGAAAAAGGTGCAGCAGAGTGAGATGGTTAGATAACAACACCAACTCAAATGACTTGAATTTGAGTAAACTCCCAGAGAGAGCGGAAGACGGAGGAGCCTGGCGTGCTACAGTCCACGGGCTCACAAAGAGTTGTGCATGACTTAGCAACTGAACAACAGGAAGAAAAGCAACAAAGTTATTTATCCAAAAAAAAAAAAAAAAATTACTAAAGGTATAAAACACCACCCCAGGTAAACAATGTGAAAAGCCACCTTACAGTCATCTGCCTTCAGGAAGGACCCATATTAGAGTTCATTCCTTTGGTGCATTCATCTGAGATGTGAGGGTTGGAACCTGATTATGACGTTAGTTGAGGAGAAACACCCTCAATTAACAATTAGCTTTGAATGAATCACAAACTGAACTTGAAATTTTAGTCAATACCCTCTAAAGGTGACTACCTAAAGCCCTATTTTGTAGTAAGATTTTGGTTTTATGAATGCTAAATGAAGAAAATTCACTCTGAAATAGAACAGTGCCTTCTTAACATAAGGTAAACCTGAACAGAACAGGTTAAATAGTTTTCACATGCTTTCATGATGATATCAGAAATGAGAGGCTTTTTGCAAACATGAAAAAAGTATGCAGAGTATATGTGACAAAGTAGCTGGCTTCTTTTTTTTCTAGATTAGCAGAATTCACCCATGGTCCCTGTTATTCCCGGTCCTACTTCTAGCACCTGTTACTTTGTTTGCTCAAGAAAACGTCAATCTATTGATGCCTCTGTTTTCTTTGCTTATAATAACATCTACTCTGCAGGGCTGTTGGAAAGGCTAATGAGATACTCTGCATGTGATAATGCTTTTTAAATTGCAAGGACCCATTACTAATGTTGATTATTAACCTATGTGCTGGGCATGGTACTAGATGCTGAGGACAGACACGTAAATAAGTTTACAGTCTAATGAAGGCACGCTGATGACCATATAATGGAGTAAATGCGCTGAAGGATGAAGTACAGGGAACTATGGGACCCTGTAGGAGACACACTAACAGGACCTGGGGACTAAATATATGAGTCTTTGGAGAAAATGACATGGAGGAAGAACTAAAGAACAGACAGGAACCAGGTCAAGAGGGATACACATATTCTATGGAGAGGAAAAGTCAATACCAAGTCAGTCACGTTACGAAGTCTGGGTTTTAGTGTGACGGCAGTGGTCGCAGGGAGGGGGCGGGGACAGTGAAATCAGCAACATGTAATTTGCATCTCAGTGACTGCACTTTGGAGAACAAATCAGAGAACAGCGAGACTGGAGGCAGAAACGCCAGTGAGGGTTGTCTTAGGCAAGTGGAGACAGTGGCCGGCCTAGGAAACTGGCAAGGGAAGGAGATGAACTCAGGACGTATTCAAGAGACAGGCAAGGAGACTTGGTCACTGACTGATACAGGGTTTGGAGAGACAGGAATCGAGAACTCTGGCCCTTCTGCAGACTCAGGGGACGGTACTCTGGGCCCATCTGCGGCTTCCTCATGGGAGACCCCATAAGCCAGAGCAGAGGTGAAGCCACCTGGAGCAACATAAAGGAGCAGAAAAGACAAGCGGCTTTTGCTCTCTGAAACTAACAGACTGGTTTGTCAGCTAACCATGTGGCATGTGTGAGACCCCTGGGTGCTCCAGAAACATCAGGGGTAGGAGGACATCTCTCTAAAGTCTAGTGCTTTTGCACTGAAAATTGAAAGAAAAAAAAAATCAGGAAGAGTGGATTATGATGTCATTGTGACTATTTTATTACCCAAGACCGGGAAGGCCTGGGGAAAAGGAGGTAATAGCTAAATTCCTGAATTATGCCAAAGTGCAAAATATGAAATACATATATGAAAGCCTCATGACAATCGTCCTTGCCACACAGCCGACTGTGGAAGAAGATAATGTTAAAATACCAAGAGAACATGCACTGAAAAGTTCTAATGACTAAGGGGGATTCTACTGATTTAAGAAACATGCTTTAGGAACTTCCCTGGTGGTCCGGTGGTTGGGACTTCACCTTCCAATGCAGGGGCTGTGGGTTCGATCCCTGGTTGGAGAGCTAGGATCCCACATGCCTTGGGGCCAAGAAACCAAAGCATAAAGCCGAGGCAATGCTGTGGCAGATTCAATGAAGACTTTTTAAATGGTCCACATTAAAAAAAAAAGGAATATGCTTTACATAATCAAAAGCTGTAAGACTCACTCAGTGCTTCAGTCATATTCTAACCACCAAAAACCAAGTAAATGAAGAATGTTCTAAGTAAGAGGCACATAGTTCATAACCTAAAGACATAGTACTTACATTCTTCTTAATTTTATTCTTGATTGTTTCAATTACTCCAGCCTCTTCACTTTCACACAGCTTTTCTGTAGTTTTTAAGTCATCACACGCCAACTGCATTTTTTCTTCCTCAAATGTCATCATGGCATTCTTCCAAAGAAAGAAATAAGGAAAGAATGAATGAATAGTAAGTGTCTGAAAATTTAGGCCAATTTATCACAATACAACTCCAAACTAGGAGGGAGGGGGGAAAGCCATCTAAATGACTTACTCCTAGAAAAAGAATCAGAATGCTACCACATACACTATTCATTGAAAAAAATATAATCTCAATATGAAACAAGAACATATCTCCATTACACCGGCATGAAAAAATACATGCTTAACACGTCCTTGCAATTACTGTTCTACAAGTTTTTGTTATTAAACACAGTAACAAAAACATTACTGTATACAATTTCTGATTGGCCCACTTAATTCAGCTTCTAGAATAGAGACTTTCTACCCATGCATGGGATCCCTGGGTCCATCAAGCACAGCACAAAACGCTAATGAAACATCAGCCAGCAGGTACTCTTTGAAAACTATCGGTCTTTTCAGGGACAGCAATTCCAATGGATTCATTTATAAAGAACTCATTTCTTATTGTTCCCAGTGAAAAATTCCCACAGACAGCTTGTTTCCGAGCACCCAATCCTGGTAGACTTTTTCAGGCCACATTGGGATAGAAATGATCACTTCTTTGCTGAAAACCTGCTACTTTCCCCCAGAAGAATTGAGATTTCTGAGATGAATGGGCTACAGGGGCAGAGACAGGACACCGGGTTCTTGGAAGGACTTGAACTCACTGTGACTAGTTCTCCACCTCCATCCCATGCAACCTGCCCACTCTGGTATCCTAGGCCTTCTCTGTATGACTCTAGACTACTTTTCCATTCCAGCCAGACACTAGCCACCTTTGCCCAAGCCTCCCTCCCTGCTACAGGCTCCCTCCCCCACCCACCTCCTCCCACCCAGCAAGCCTTCTGCCATGTCTCCCTAGCATCCTTCCTTGCTACATGGGTGGGTACCATTTATGACCCCTACCCAGTACCACTTTCCTTAATATCTGAAACTATGTTGCAAACAGTAGGCCTTAAGAATTGTTAAAAAGATTTAATGTATTACCTGATAATAAGAATAAAGAAGCCCGAATGAAAACTCATGTCACCAGAAGCTGGTCTGGTGCCTGTCACTGGTGCTGCAAGGCTGCAGACAACACGCCCCTTTGGTGAGCTTTTTCTGTCTGGAATCTAAATGCCTTCTCCATTTTACCTCTCTCAGTCTCTACTCAATATTTTTTTTTTTTTTTTTGCAGTTATATACAGGATGCTGCTGCTGCTGCTGCTGCTAAGTCGCTTCAGTCGTGTCTGATTCTGTGCGACCCCAGAGATGGCAACCCACCAGGCTCCGCCATCCCTGGGATTCTCCAGGCAAGAACACTGGAGTGGGTTGCCATTTCCTTCTCCAGTGCATGAAAGTGAAAAGTGAAAGTGAAGTCGCTCAGTCGTGTCTGACTCTAGCGATCCCATGGACTGCAGCCTACCAGGCTCCTCCGTCCATGGGATTTTCCAGGCAAAAGTACTGGAGTGCGGTGCCATTGCCTTCTCCTATATACAGGATACTTTTCTTAAAATTATGTTTGAAAGTAGTTTGTATAAGTATTTCTGAAAAATAAAAGCAGTCAATTTTCTGCATTGCCCAATTTACTTTAAAACCTAACTGCAACCTATTACCTCAATTCCTAAATACTAACAACATTCAAAACCACAGTAGAAACTGAGAAACTTTAAGTCTGCTAAATTAACTTGTCTTCAGTCCACATTTATTCAATAGTTTTAAACTTTTGATAAATAATAATAAACCTTTGATAAACCTAATAAAAGTTTACTTTCAAACTTTTATTATCCAAAGTCTGACTATTTTCTTTTCAACTCTAATGCATTTTTAATTTTTGGAAAGTGTCTCAGTCCTGTCCGACTCTTTGTGACCCCATGAACTGTAGCCTGACAGGCTCCTCCATCCGTGGGATTTTTCAGGCTAGAATACTGGAGTGGGTAGCCGTTCCCTTCTCCAGGGGATCTTCCCAACTCAGGGACTGAACCCAGGTCTCCTGCATTGCAGGTGGACTCTTTACCAGCTGAGCCACCAGGGAAGCCCTCCGATCTTTCAATTACATTTTTATTTTAAAAACGATTTTGCTTGGAAAAAATATAATACTCTAGAAAATATAAGCATTTAATTTTTTAAATTAAGGAAGGATAGAACTGGACATGGAACTGGACATAACTGGTTCCAAATCGGGAAAGGAGTACGTCAAGACTGTATATTGTCACCCTGCTTATTTAACTTATATGCAGAGTACATCATGCAAAACGCTGGGCTGGAAGAAGCACAAGCTGGAATCAAGATTGGTGGGAGAAATATCAGTAACCTCAGATATGCAGATGACACCACCCTTATGGCAGAAAGTGAAGAGGAACTAAAAAGCCTCTTGATGAAAGTGAAAGAGAGAGTGAAAAATTTTGCTTAAAGCTCAACATTCAGAAAACTAAGATCATGGCATCTGGTCCCATCACTTCATGGGAAATAGATATAGAAACAGTGGAAACAGTGGCAGACTTTATTTTTTTCGGCTCCAAAATCACTGCAGATGGTGATTGCAGCCATGAAACTAAAAGATGCTTACTCCTTGGAAGAAAAGTTATGACCAACCTAGATAGCATATTCAAAAGCAGAGACGTTACTTTGCCAACAAAGGTCCATCTAGTCAAGGCTATGGTTTTTCCAGTAGTCATGTATGGATGTGAGAGTTGGACTGTGAAGAAGGCTGAGGGCCGAAGAATTGATGCTTTTGAACTGTGGTGTTGGAGAAGACTCTTGAGAGTGCCTTGGACTGCAAGGAAATCCAACCAGTCTATTCTAAACGAGATCAGTCCTGGGTGTTCTTTGGAGGGAATGATGCTAAAGCTGAAACTCCAGTACTTTGGCCATCTCATATGAAGGTTGACTGATTGGAAAAGACTCTGATGCTGGGAGGGATTGGGGGCAGGAGAAGGGGACGACAGAGGATGAGATGGCTGGATGGCATCACCAACTCGATGGGCGTGAGTTTGAGTGAACTCTTCGAGTTGGTGATGGACAGGGAGGCCTGGAGTGCTGCGATTCATGGGGTCACAAAGAGTTGGACACAACTAAGCGACTGAACTGAACTGATCTCATACGTGTTGGTGTATAGACAAAAGTTATATTCCAGTTTTAAACTGCAAAAGATTTTCCACAAGAGTGTATCTATACAGCCAGTAACCATTAAAAGATAGACATTATGTGTTTGCTTCCTTCCCACCACAACCTCTTCCCACATCAACTTACCAAAAAACTGACAAAGCTGGCTCCAAAACTCATTAACGGGCTATGATTTCTGTTAAGAAAACAAAGTAAAATTAAAATTACTTTCTTGTAAAAATTTTAAAAACATTTGATATACCAGGATCACTGCAGACTCCTAATAATTATTTAATGTAAGTTGTTAAGGTCTTCAAGTCCATTTAATTACCCCAAGAGTAAAGTTAAAAAGGCACGGAAGTTCACAGATCTATCAGGACAGAACCGCCCCCTCACCTGACTCTTCAAAGCAAGGAGAACAAGGTCATATTATAATAGATGTTGCTTTAGTAAATCAATCTGATATCTGGAAAAATGTGGCCAAAGGAAGATTATTAACATTTATTATTATTTTTTTAATTTCCATATATTTTAAAAACTGAAGTACAGTTGATTTACAATGTTTCAGGTACAGAGCAAAGTGGTTCAGTTCCACATATATTTGCAGATTCTTTTCCACTGTAAGTTATCACAAGGCACTGAATATAGTTCCCTGTGCTATACAGTAGATCCTTGTTGTTTATCTATTTTATATATAGCAGTATGTATGTTAATCCCAAATTTGTAATTTATCCACCACCCCCCCCCCACCCCGTTCATTTTCCTCTTTGGTAACCATAAATTTGTTTCCTATGTCTGTGAGTCTATTTCTGTTTTGTAAATAAGCTCATTTGTATTGCTTTTTTAGATTCCACATACAAGTGATATCATTTGACATTAATATTTGCTTTTAAAATGCAAAACATGCTCAAAAGTTAGCACACATAAAATATTATTTTCAGAGTAGATCAAAAGATTTTATAACAAGCCAAACTCACTTATTGCAAAGAACTTTCAGAATGCCTCATGGAGCCAGTCACCACCCTGCTGTAAGATACAGTCATTATCCCAATTTTATACATATACAGCCAGATCAAACTAGTACAGAAATCCAAATCTCTGTAAACGGCAGTAAAAAGGAAAGCGAATTGTAACAGCCTTCTTAAAAATAATGGTCCTGGCTTTTGTTATTATGTAAATAATATATACTTACTATAAACAAAGGCACAAAAAATGTACTTAGACAATCCCCTGTAGGAAATTCAGTCTATGTCCTATGTAACCATGTGTGTGTGTGGGGGTAGGAAGGAAACGGCAACCCACTCCAGTATTCATGCCTGGAAAATCCCATGGACTGAGGAGCCTGGTGGGCTACAATCCATGGGGTCACAAAGAGTCGGACATGACTGAGTGACTTCTGTGTGTATGGGAGGAAAAGTGTGCCCATTTAGATGGATAAAATGGCAACCCACTCCAGTACTCTTGCTTGGAAAATCCCATGGATGGAGGAGCCTGGAAGGCTGCAGTCCATGGGGTCCCTGAGGGTCGGACATGACTGAGAGACTTCACTTTCACGCACTGGAGAAGGAAATGGCAACCCACTCCAGTGTTCTTGCCTGGAGAATCCCAGGGACGGCAGAGCCTGTTGGGCTGCTGTCTATGGGGTCGCACAGAGTCAGACATGACTGAAGTGACTTAGCATCAGTTAGAACTGGACATGGAACAACAGACTGGTTCCAAATAGGAAAAGGAGTACGTCAAGGCTGTACATTGTCACCCTGCTTATTTAACTTATATGCTGAGTACATCATGAGAAATGCTGGGCTGGAAGAAGCACAAGCTGGAATCAAGATTGCCGGGAGAAATCTCAATAACCTCAGATATGCAGATGACACCACCCTTATGGCAGAAAGTGAAGAGGAACTCAAAACCCTCTTGATGAAGGTGAAAGAAGAGAGTGAAAAAGTTGGCTTAAAACTCAACATTCAGAAAACGAAGATCATGGCATCTGGTCCCATCACTTCATGGGAAATAGATGGGGAAACAGTGGAAACAGTGTCACACTTTATTTTTTTTGGCTCCAAAATCACTGCAGATGGTGACTGCAGCCGTGAAATTAAAAGACGCTTACTCCTTGGAAGAAAAGTTATGACCAACCTAGACAGCATATTCAAAAGCAGAGACATTACTTTGCCAACAAAGGTCCATCTAGTCAAGGCTATGGTTTTCCCAGTGGTCATGTATGGATGTGAGAATTGGACTGTGAAAAAAGCTGAGTGCTGAAGAATTGATGCTTTTGAACTGTGGTGCTGGAGAAGACACTTGGGAGTCCCTTGGACTGCGAGGAGATCCAACCAGCCCATTCTGAAGGAGATCAGCCCTGGGATTTCTTTGGAGGCAATGATGCTAAAGCTGAAACTCCAGTACTTTGGCCACCTCATGAGAAGAGTTGACTCATTGGAAAAGACTCTGATGCTGGGAGGGATTGGGGGCAGGAGGAGAAGGGGACGACAGAGGATGAGATAGCTGGATGGCATCACTGACTCGATGGACGTGAGTCTGAGTGAACTCTGGGAGTTAGTAATGGACAGGGAGGCCTGGCGTGCTGCGATTCATAGGGTCGAAGAGTCGGACACGACTGAGCGACTGACCTGACCTGACCTGAGTGATGGGTGAAGAATCCCACACCAGCGCTCACAGCCAAGAACCAGCTCTAACACACCTCCCGAGCACGCAGGGCAGGCTCCATCCTCCCAACTCTGCACCAGCCAGGTCAGAGGTCAGTTTTCCACTCCACGGCTCTCCCCTAACCTGTCATGACAGACTCCCATCTCGCAGTATTATAATCTGGATTGTGTAATCAGGGTCCTCTCAGAATGCTATTTTCTGCCTTGTCCCCCTCATCGTGTTGCCTTACACACAGTGGGCAACCAACAAAGATGAATCAGTGATGGAACGCAAGAGCTCCGCCTTTCAGAAACAGACACACTTCAATCAAGAGCTGAGCAGCCTGGCTTCCCCCATCCTTGCCCGCTCCCTACTTACACATCAGCCACTGTCCATGAGAGAAACGCAAGAAGCTAATCAAGTGCCTAGTGTTGCTACTGCTACATTTGCTTCTTGTTCTGGACTAAAATTAGGTTTCTGGGAGCCAAGGCTATTAATGATTCATGGTGCCCTGGCCAAGCCCTTAGTACTTCACATACCCTCTTCTCATTTAAGTGACAAATCAGCCCAAGAGAAACATTTTTCCCTCCTTGAGGTACTGTCTCCATAAACCCCAGGGCACCGAGGTGCATTAGCCACTTGATAATGAACTGATGGAGAAGCAGGAATCTTTCTGCTGCCCTTAGCCTGGTGCTGTATGCACTTCATCTAACAAGAGTCCCTTGTTCCATTCACCTGATTTTCTTTAACTCAACATGATCCAGGTGATCATGTATTAATTGAGCTCCTCTAAATCAATCTTGGCCCCTACATGTGTTTCTACATAAAACTGATTCAATTTGGAGACTTGGAAATGTTCTCAAAGAGTCCAAGGATCATCACTTCAACACCAATGCTGGTGGCAAAGAAGGAAAGATGCTAGTTTCTACAACAACAATAAAAAAGTGTAAGGAGGAGAAAACTGCAAGGGAGCTTGTAAAATATATATAAAACAACTGGGACGTAAGAGACATATAAAACCACAAATACAAATTCGTGTGCGTGCTTACTTGTGTCCAACTCCTTGCAACCCCAGGACCACAGCCCACCAGGCTCTTCTGTCCATGGAATTTTCCAGGCAAGAATACTGGAATGGGTTGCCATTTTCCACTCCAAGGGATCTTCCTGACCCAGGGATAGAACCCACATCTTTTTCTTCTATATCCACACATACACTAGCAACAATTACAAAACGAAACCTAAAAAATTATCAATCACAATAGCACCAGAATATTAATAGTTAAGGATAACTCTACCCAAGATGCACAACACTGCTATGCCAAAAACTCACAACAATAAAGAAAATGAAAAATCTAAGTCAACATTTTGCAACAGTGGCACTCTTAACATTTGGGACCAGATAATTTTGTTGGGGAGGTACTGTACTATGCATTGTAGAATGCTGAGCAGCATCTCTGTCCTCTACCTACAAGATGACAGGAGTACAAGCCACTGCCTCCCTCTACACACACCGCCCCCAAAGGCTGTGACAACCAAAATGTCTCTAGATTGCCAAATGTAATATCAGGACCAAATCAACCCTAGTTGTGGAACACTAATGTAAATAAAGAGACATCCAATTCTTACGGATTGGAAGACTCATAATTGAAGAGATAGTACCTTCTCCAGAGAAGGCAATGGCAACCCACTCCAGTACTGTTGCCTGGAAAATCCCATGGATGGAGGAGCCTAGGCTGCTGTCTATGGGGTCGCACAGAGTCAGACACGACTGAGCGACTTCACTTTCACTTTTCCCTTTCATGCATTGGAGAAGGAAATGGCAACCCACTCCAGTGTTCTTGCCTGGAGAATCCCAGGGACAGGGGAGCTTGGTGGGCTGCCATCTATGGAGTCCCACAGAGTCAGACACGACTGAAGCGACTTAGCAGCAGCAGCAGCAGGAGCAGCAATGCTTTCTCTTAAACTGAACTGCGGCTCCAATACAATCTCCACCCAGGGGAGGGTGTGTTGAAAAGTTGATTCCAGAATCTACATGGAGATAAAAAGTGCTCCATAACTAAACTAAAAATATACATGGAAAAGCAAAATACTTAGAATGGCCAAATCAAATCTGAAAGACCAACCAAGCTGTAGATTTACATTACCCAATAACAGAACTGAATTAAAATTGAGAATTTCTGGTCACTCACAGGAGGGTGAAAAAGGCAAATACACGTATTCAACAAACAGCTCATCTTGAGACCACATAAAGAGCATCCATGAACTAGTTTAAAAAAAAATGACTGGCAACCCAGTTAAAAAAAGGGGGGGGGGCAGAAGTCTTGGACAGACACTTCACAAGAGAGGATATCCAAAAGTTAATACGTATATTGAAAAGTGCTGAAAAGCACTCATTATCAGAGAAACACAAATTAAAACCAAAATGCTGCTGCTGTGTCACTTCAGTTGTGTCCGATTCTGTGCGACCCCATGGACTGCACCCCACCAGGCTCCCGCGTCCCTGGGATACTCCAGGCAAGAGTACTGGAGTGGGTTGCCATTTCCTTTTCCAATGCATGAAAGTGAAAAGTGAAAATGAAGTCGCTCAGTGGTGTCTGACTCTTAGTGACCCCATGGACTGCAGCCTACCAGGCTCCTCCATCCATGGGATTTTCCAGGCAAGAGTACTGGAGTGGGCTGCCATTGCCCTCTCCGAAAACCAAAATGAGATACCAGTATATGCTCATCAGACTGGCCACACTTGTAAGGACTGGTAATAATACCATGTGTTAATGAGGATGTGGAGTCTCTGGACTCTAAAACACTGCCTACCAGTATTTACTAAAGCGATATGCCTACTCTACTAAACCCCATGCACACTTCCTCCCCCCACTCCCATCCACATTTCTGATCTACTAGTCACAGGCCTATCTATGACTCAGTAAGTTCACTCCTAAGTATACATGTACAACAGAATTGCATTATTATGCTCCCAAAAGACATGTATGGTTTTTTAATAGTATTATTCTTAGCAGCCTCAAACTGGAAACAATTCAAATGCCCATCAACAGCAGAATGGATCAAATAATTGCAGCAGTGGATGAAATAGTTCACAGCTGTGAAAACAAACTACTGCTGAAGGTAAAAACATGAATTAATCTCACAGATGCAGAGTGAATGAAGTCAGATATACAGGAGTGTATACTGAATGATTCCACTTACATGAAGTTCAAAATGGCTATTCTGACCACTAATGATGACAGACTGCACAACAGCGGTACCTTTGAGGGGGTACTGACTGAGAAAGAGCCCGAGGAAGGATGCTGTGATGTTAGAAACATGTTATCTGGATGTAAGTAGTTAACACTGTGATATTTACATATTCTTTACTATATGGAAAGTTTTTCCTTATGAAAAAGAGAAAATTCAGAAAAATAAATCAGATAAATGATCACTGATATGTATTTGATGCTATTAGTGAATCAGTATTAATTTTTTAGGTATGAAAATGGTATTACTCCTACATTTTAAGGACTTTTTAAGAGATGTATATAAAAGCATTTACAGATGAAATGATGGCTGAGATTTGTTTCAAAAATAATTTGAGGTAGGAGAATTAAAAGTCAGCAGAAGTATACATAAAACATGATTTCCCATGACTTGATTAATGCTGCCTGATTGGAACATGGGAATTGATTAAACTATTTTATATACTTTGGAAGCTATAGGCTATTTTTCAAGATAAAAACTTAAAAAAGCATAAAAGCACTCCCCAAAGGTGATGTCTTTTGGAATTCTTTGATGAGAAGGATTCTAATAATCACTGTCATAGTTTGCTTTTTGAATATGAACCATCAGTAATAAAATGACTTAAAATTTTCTGTCTGAAGTCTCTCCCAAAGGTGGGAAAACTGTTAAAAACACAAAGATGCAGTGGATATTCTGTTTCTAAATTTATGAACATTGCCATGGAAATTTAAAAACAACAAAATTTCTCCAACATATTAAAAATTGGATTGATGAAGACTGTTTCTTAAAATACAGTGGGAGGTAAAGTTTAAAAATAAAATAAAATAAAATTTCTATTAGAAAAAAAATACAGTGGGAGGTAATATACATATTTGATTCTCAAAGGGATATCCTTCCATTAAATACCTATAACTAACCGAATATGCTTTTTCAAATGTAATTTTATCCCCTAAACATGGTGGCAAATGGCTGGAGTTAAGACTGATTTTTCTGAAAATGTCCTGTCTTCATATAATGTTACGTTCTTAGAATCCTCCAAAATTGCTTTTCTCCCCTTCAAATGAGTGGGGGGGCTGGACTTTGTGTATTACCAAGGAAATCTGGGTCCACCTGAACTTCATCAGCCCATGGCAGTCACCCTCAAACCTAAAGACTGAAGAAATAGTCACCTAAATTCAACCCCCTACCCCAACTGCTCTTAAAAGGCCTGTGCCTTTTCTGTGACCCATGCTGTTTTCAAAATCACAGTCCCAGAGGATCATAAGGGTCAAACAATCACCCATCGAGGCATCATTAAGTGCTTCTCTAGAAGCCTCAAACCATCCTTCAGAGACACAATGTTTGCTAACAGGACCAGTGACAGCCTCTGCTCTGACCAGTATTTTCAAACACAGGCTTTAAGGAGACGAAACTGATTCAGTGTTTCACTTGTCTTTCTACAAGTAAAGTAAAATAATGCCAACAGAAGAAAAAAAGCTAAGTCCATGAAGTCATTCACTGCAGCATTATCCAGAATAAGAAAAACCTGGGTGGAAAAAGTAACTGTCTATATAAAGAAAAAGCTTCATGACGCTGGATTTGGCAATGATTTCTGTGCCAAGAGACACAATCAACAAAGTGAAAAGGTAACCTATGGAATGGCAGAAAATATTTGCAAATCACACCCGACAAAGGGTTAACGTCCAGACTAAATAAAGAACTTCTACAACGCAACAAAAACAGCGAACAACCTGATTAAAAAGTGAGTCAAGGACATGAATCGATATTTCTCCAAAATGATATACAAGTGACTAATAAGCACATGAAAAGTTGCTCAACACCACTAATTATTAGGGAAATGCCAGTGAAAGCCACGACGAGATATCACATCACACCCATTAAAATGGACATTATCAAAATAAAAGAAAACATACTGATACAAGTGTTGAAGGACATGGAGAAATGAGAACCACTGTGCACTGAGTGGCGATGTAAAATGATGCGGCCACCACAGAGATCAGTATCATGGCTCCACACACACACAAGCAAAACAGAATTACCACGTGACCCAACAATTTCACACGGGTATGCACGCAAAAGAACTGAAACCAGGAACTCAAATAGATTTTTGTATGCCCATATTCTAGCAGCATTATTCACCGATAACCAAAGGTGGAAGCAACCTGAGTGTCCACTGACAGATGAACAAAACGTGGTGTATATAAACAATGAAATACTATTTGACCTTAAAAAGAAGTAAATTCGGACACATGCTGCAATATGGATGAACCTTCAGGACACTATGCTAACCGAAATAAACCAGTTATGAAAAGTACTGTATGATTTCACACGAGATACCTAGAGCAGTCAAATTAGAGACAGGAAGTAGAAGGGTGGTTGCTAAGGCCTGGGGGTTGGAGAGAACGAGCTGCTGTTGTTTAAGGGATATGAAGTTTCAGTTTTGCAAGATGAAGAGAGTTCTAGAGATGGGCTGCACACCGACGTGAATGTATTTAAACACACTTAACTGTACTCCTAACAATGGTTAAGATGGTAAACTTTATGTTATTTACCACATGTTATTTATTTTATTTTACCACAACGAAAAATTTTCTGAAAATGGAAAGAAGTCTACAATAGAAAAGATGAGTCATGAAATAACCAGATGGAATATTATCACCTAGAAAAATGCCTGACAGAATTTAACATGACAACAAAAGTTCTGTGTACATTATGTTCCAGTATGTATAAACAGTAAAAAAAAAAAAAAAAAAAGAATATTGGTTGTGGGGGAGGGGCAATAAGATTAAAGGTGATTCTGTACATGATCAATGTGTACATCGGGGAATAAACAGTCACGACTAAAGATGCTCTGATCACCATGTGTGCCTCAGTAATGTCACTGCAGACTTTCTGCACTTAGACACCTTTTAGAGAGAAAAGTGCATCATTTAAGTCAATTTACTTGTTCTAAATACTCCCTGTGTTTCAGTCATTGCTTTGATACAATTTCTTAACAGAATATATATATATATCATCCAGTCAATCAAACAGAATAATGGGGCGATTCAACAGCACAACAGCCCAAACCTGCTTACATGGGAGTGAGTTACTCACTTAGTGACTAGCTGTGCCCAGCTGTAGCCCAGAGCGCTGTTAACACAAGGCTGATAGAGAAATGCACCCCCCCCAAAGGAAAGAGAGAAACTTATATGAGGGGACTCCCAAACAGTTGGATTGTTTTCCAAAAATAAATGCAAATGACTTGGATATTGCTTTTCATATTAACTACTTAAGCAGTGTAAGATCTTAAATGCATCCCTTTCAAAATAAAGAAAGGAGACAAGAATTAATGCTTTTAAACTGTGGTGCTAGAGAAAACTCCTCAGAGTCCCTTGGACTGCAAGTGTAGACAGAAAGTCTGCAGTCAGTCAAATCAGTCAGTCCTAAAGGAAATCAACCCTGAAAATTCATTGGAAGGACTGATGCTGAATCTCCAAAACTTTGGCCACCTCATGCAAAGAGCTGACTCATTGGAAAAGACCCTGATGCTGGGAAAGATTGAGGGCAGAAGGAGAAGGGGGAGGCAGAGGATGAGATGGTTGGATGGCATCACTGACTCAATGGACATGAGTCTGAGCAAACTCTGGGAGATAGTGGAGGACAGGGAAGCCTGGCATGCTGCAGTCCGTGGGGTCGCATAAGAGTCGGACACAACTTAGCAACTGAATAGCAACAAAGATATCAAATAGAACCACAATTTTTTTTTTTTTTGCCATTTGAATGAATTATCTCATTTTTTTCATTTTTAATACTGAAATCTTCCATCTAGCTAACTCCTCCCTACAACTTGTAAGAAAAATAATCAGTAAAAAGCTCAATAGGAAGGAGTTTAATGAAAGCTGAGTTAAAATCTAAAGCACGCTGAAGTCCGTACTAACTGGATTAAGTCTTGAAATGTTTCGATTTCTGGGGATGCCAACAACCTGAATGCAGACCTCACTTAATTTGTACTTGTGGGCCCCTGAGTGATGGGCTCAATTATCACTGCCCTGTGTTTCAAGTTCTCCAACTTTGAGTACACTGTGAGCACAACAGCTAAGACGAACTTGATTCTTCTGCAATCAATTATGTTTCCCAAATATACTGATCTTACTTTTTTTTCAAACCCTACTCAGAAATGGGAAATTCTCCCAGTGAGTTACTTGGAGGTTTCAATCCTAATTCGAGGATGTGGCAGCAATAATATAGACTGGGATATCTAACCTTCCCGAGTCAAAGATATGAAACTGTCCTCACTGACTAAAGACACTGAAAGTTTTCTCTGTTCTCATATCATGAAAGCGAGGAAGAACAGCGATGTTCTCAGCAACTCATTCACCACCGTGCAGTCAACAAATATGGCTAAAGAGAGCATGTGCTGGGTGCAAAAGAGGGCCCTCAGAAGCAAGGAAGGAAAATCTCTAGAGCACAGGCCTAGCAAGAAAAGTACCCTATTCCCTCAGATGCTAACTGAGGAAAACAGAATGTGAAAGGATTTTTCTTGACATGATTTGCAATAGATAAGGATATTTTTCAAAAGGAAAATCTAATTATTCTGAAAGCACCTTAGTTAAAAAGTACATGCTTCCTTTACATGTGATATACAGCATCCCTTGGTCTCATATAGGATCAGAGTGCATCAGTGGAATATTTCCCTTTGAAACTTTTTACAAGCTGGAATATAAAATTCATGATCTGGTTTTTCTAGAAAGAAATCCCCTTCATAGGAATCCCAGTGGATCTATCCCATTCACTAAGTATCATCTCCCTGACAGATCTGAGAATTAGGAAGCCGGTCCACGGACCCCATCGCTCCACTTCTTCTAATTCTCCCTGATAAATTTCCAATTTTAAAGCAGCTTCCCGTAGCACGCAACCACCTCTGAGCCTGCGCAGTGAAGGACTCAAGTGTCAAGTTTATCCAAGCCAAATAATAAGGAGAGTGATTAAGAAACCAGGCCCAGGACTTCCCTAGTGGTTAAAAACCCACCTGCCAATGCAGGAGACGTGGTTCAATCCCTGGCCCAGGAAGATCCCACATGCCTCGGGGCAACTGAGGCTGTGTGTGCGCCACAACTACTGAAGCTCCTGTGCTCTGCAACAACAGAAGCCTCTGCAATGAAAAGCCTGCACACCACAATGGAGAGAAGCCCCCTGCACACCACAACTAGAGAAAGCCCAAGCACAGTCAAAATTAAAATTAAATTAAAAAAAAAAAGAAATCAGGTCCAACAAAAGCCAACAATTTACTACCAGAGTCAAAGAAACAAGCAAGGGTTTTCCAGGCTGCTCTTCATTTTCATCAACAAAGTTATTTAGGTGAAAACTATGCATTAACTTAAAAAAACAAACGTTTAATTTTAAAATCATATACGCAGGTCATAACATTCTGTAGTTTAAAACTAAATGAAAAATGACCTCTTTTATACACAGTGTTAGAGGAAAAACACTAATAAACTTTGGGTCATTCTTTCATACAAACTATATTTCTTAATACCAAGTATACAGTATATTGCACTATGCATTAGAGACACAAAGATAAACACGAAGGCTCATGCCTCTTCATGGAGCCCACACAGTCCAGTTTGGCTGCTAGAAATATTCCAAGAACAAATGGTGATAGAAAGCGAGTGGATAGTTAATTTTACTCAAAGTCATCCTTTGTCATCATCCTTTTCAAGGATGAATGAGGCATCCTTGAATATCACATTTGATGAAATCTAACAGAGGCTACTTGCCAACTCTGTCTCTTTCTCTAGCGTTTCTTAAGACGATATATTAATAAGACTAATTGCATCTCTGCATTTTAAGTCTCTGCAGAGTGCTTGCTATTTTATATTTATCTCATTAATCACTCATCTGTTTGAATAAGTGAAAGCTCCCTAAGGTTGGAAGCCCATCTTCGCCAAGTGCCATTGTGTTGAGCTTACAGGACAGAACCTAGCAGATCACTGGCCCCAATCCATTCCTGTCTAATAAATCCACCACCCATCTCCCACGAAGTCCATGCTTCATGCCACTTCATCTGATGGGCATTCCTCCACAGGTTCTAACAAATTCCCAGAAATGACACTGTTATCAACTCGAGCCCATAAAAACTCTGCTCTAAAAAAAATTAAACATGCTTGCTTCCTTGATCAGAAGACAGCAGTGGAGGATTTCACAGAAAGGCTCTACTCTTTTTCAGATACAATTTATAGTGTGATCCTTGGGCGATGTTTTAGCTAAAGGATAGCCTGTCTCTAACAACATGGATCCTTACAATCAATCATTCAGCTGATGACTTTTGATTTATGAGCATTTGGATCAGGTCTGATCTTCTGTTCGGACTTGCGTTTATCGTCTGCCCACTCTTCTTAGGGATTTGGGAGTCTTCAGCGCTCCCTCACCCGGCCCCAGGGGCTCCCCACTCAGGTCCAGGAAGGCCGCCAGTTCCCAGGGAGCCTGTGTTCAGCAACATTTGCACTCACAGCCACTAGGGTGGCTGACTGTTTGCTTTTGTTACATCGACTGCTTGTGATGTGGCCTTGCATCTTATCAGAAAATGACCTTGCAATTCACTGCCTGGTGCCAAGAAACCATGAAAGACTCTCACTGGAGTGAGAGTGAAGTGAGGCCATCAGCTTGCAGTGGGGCATGGGAGGATTTCTGGGGGCAGACTCAGGTTCCTCCCCACATAGGGGCAGCAGCAGACAGTCTGTCTCTCCCTACAGCTTGAAGTAATTATCTACAGGTAGACAGAACGAATGAGCCCCTCTACACAGTACTGAGAAAATAACTGGGCCCTTGAACCTGACTTCCTACAGACAACAGTCCCAGGAAAATCTCCTAGGCACAACTGTCCCAATGGATGCATTTCTAGGATGTTCCTACATGAAGAATGCATCCCCATGCATATGGCAAGACACCCCTCACAGCCACTATAGTAATTTAAAATACAGACTCGTTCTACAATTACGCAGCAAAACACAGGACTTCACTTTTTAGGCTTGTCTCTGGTATCCTGCGAAGAAGAGCTAGTGGATTCGGGGGTGTATGTCTTAGCCTTGGGATGAAGGGCAATTTGGGGACCAATTACAGAAGAGAAATGGTGAGCAGGATGCAAGACCCAGAGCACTTAGCTGGTGGGGGAGCTGGCAGCCTGGAGAACTGAGGGCCACCCTCCAAGTGTCCCCAGCACCCAGCCAGTGAGGCCTGTGACCCCAAAAGCAAAGTGAGAGCCAGGGAGAACAGTGTGGCCCCAAGTTCCCATCTTTCAACTTCCAAATGATTTCTTGAGTTAGAATTCACTGGTGTAATGAATGCTCAGTCACGTCCGCCTCTTTGTGATCCCCATGGACTGTAGTCCACCTGGCTCCTCTGCCCATGGAATTCTCCAGGCAAGAATACTGGAATGGGTTGCTATTTCCTTCTCCAGGGAGTCTTCCCAACCCAGGGATCGAACCCATGTCTCTTCTGCCTCTTGCACTGGTGGGCAGATTTACCACTGCTCCCCGTGGGAAGCCTTAACTCACTGAAAAGGTCTAATGAATATGACCGACTATTGAGCGTGGTGATATTTAGAATGGAAAACATCCACATAGGAAGTGTTTGAGACAAAAGCAGGGAAACTTTTTAAATGTCTCCATTCCCCCCTCCCCCACCCAGTTTTCACTTTAACCCATAAAATTTCCCAGTCAAGATAAACCGTGAGAAGGGACTATCATGCTCTGTTGCCTTGGGCTTTCGCACACTCCCTGACCTTCCCTTTCCTCACTGGCCCCTGTTCATCCTCCGGGCCTTGGTCCAGAAGGCGCTGCCTCCAGGCCACCCTTCCTGGTCCCTCTGGTCAGGCTAGTGCCCTTCTCTGGGCTGTCGCTCTTCCTTAGCCTTTGCCCTTCAGAATACTACTCACACACTAATGTATCTTTTCCCGCCAAATGGTGCCCAACCTGGGCTGCCATCTAGAATGCCATTCATCCACTGAATAAATGAGTGAAGCAATGCAAACAAGCAAAAGAATAACTAAAAGAAAGCAGAGAAAGTGATATCTGCATGTTGAGTTATGTCAAGGGTGAAATTGTGTATCTCCTTTCATGTTGCCAACCTATTCTGCTAAGTGGAGAAATTCATTAAACAGTGGCTGGCTTAGGGAAGGTAAAATGTAAATATTGAATAAGGGCAACAAATAAGGGACTGGTCTACATAAAGAAGTGTCTTTCTCATACCTAAGAAGCTACTCCTAACAACAGGATTCATTCTTGCCCTTCTTGTTGTAGCTTAGTCGCTAAGTCGTGTCAGACTCTTTGTGACCCCATGGACTGCAGCACGCCAGACTCCCCTGTCCTTCCCTATCTCCCAGAGTTTGCTCAAATCCACGTCCATTGAGTGGGTGATGCTATCTACAGTCTCTAGTATAGATAAGATACTTAAAAGTGATTTCTTGCCTTCCTTGTTCACTCACCCTACAAGCATATTTTTTATTCACCTCTAAGACTCTAAAAAATATTTATGGTGATATCATAAAGGCGGATTCTGAAAGTAAAACTGCTTTATTATGTAATTATAAATTTTCTCTTGAGTTGGCAAACATCTTAGGAACTTCACAATCACACACTGGTACATTCCTTTTATAACTGCATTTAATTTTTAACAATCTGAAATTCAAATAATCACTGTGGTTTTCACTAAGAGCATAGTCTACAATAGGAAATAACTAATCTGTTTTTTGGGGTTTGGTTCAGCCCAAACCCCAAAAGAACTTCCTGCTTTGAGAAGCCCACTGAAGATAAAACCAAATTCAAAATGGCAGTCACTGATACATCCCATGAAAGCAGTATCTTAAATTTCTGTGATGATTTTTTAATAAACAGAATTATAGTACACAAAAAGAAAGCAATATTTATTCAAATGTGTGCATGCTTAGTTGTGTCCGACTCGTAGTGATCCCACGGACTGTAGCCTGACAGGCTCCTCTGTCCATGGGATTCTCCAGGCAAAAATACTGGAGTGGGTTGCCACGCCCTCTTCCAGGGGATCTTCCCAATCCAGGGATCGAACCCACATCTCCTGCATTACAGGTGGATTCTTTACCTCTGATCGACCAGGGAAGCCCATTTACTCAAATGAAGTTACAGTAAAACTGCTGCTCCAGAAGAATAGATATAGAAAAGACTACCTCTTTTAACCAAAACTTCACATGGAATTCAAATGTTTATCCCATCATTCTTTTTAAGTCAACAAGCAATTCAAATCAAAATGACAGAGCCTTTAAATTTCCTACTCATCTTGGCCTGACTGCCTTCAGGCTGTGTGCAGCTTTGCATAAATGAAAACGGGCAGCCTGTAAAAAGAGCTCATTTGTTTAAGGAAGTAAGAATAGGGCACTGAACGAAATTTAACAAAATCAATTCACTCTCACAACTCCTTAACTATTTGTGCAACTATGTCTTAACAGTTTACGAACTATATCAAAACTCCAAACCTTCATTACATTTTAGAAAGTGCATGTATTTCCAAATTCACTGGTGTGTTAGTCTCACACAAATTATTAACTATAATGCTGTATTTTTATTTCTATAGAGAGTAAAGGCTCTATCAGACCACAAAATCATATAAAAAGTAACATTAAATCTGTCTACAAGAAATTCTGTTCAATATCAGAATTAAAACATTTTTTTTGCCAAATTAAAAATGCTGTGCTAATATTTGGGAAACCTCAGATAAAAACAGACAGGCATAAAAGACTACTACAAACAACTATATGCTAATAAAATGGACAACCTGGAAGAAATGGACAAATTCTTAGAAAGGCACAATCTCCCAAGTCTGAACCAAGAACAAGTAGAAAATATGAACAGATAGACCACAAGTACTGAAATTGAAACTGTGATTTGAAAACACTCAACAAACAAAAGTCCAGGAACAGGTGGCTTCAAAGGTGAATTCTACCAAACCTTTAGAGAAGAGTTAAAGCCTATCTATTCCAAAATTTGCAAAGGAAGGAATACTCCCAAACTCACTCTATAAGGCCACTATCACCCTGATACCAAAACCAGACAAAGATACCACAAATAAATAAATAAATTTATAGACCAATATAACTAATGAACATAGATACAAAAATCTTCAACAAATCAGTAACAGTCTGAAACCAACAAAACAACGAAAGGATCATACACCACAATCAAGTGGGATTTATTCCAGGGATGCAAGGATTTTTCAATATTCCCAAATCAGTATGATATATACCACACTGACAAATTGAAGAACAAAAATCATATGAACATCTCAAAAAAAGGCATTGTATCAAGTAAATACGGTTAAATGAATAAAATGGTGTTCCATTTTCATATCCTTTCTCTTCCCCTGTGGGTCTGGTCTCCAATAAAGCACTATCAATATTATATTCTATAATGATCTCCTATGACTTGAAATATTAACAGTAGGTGAGATTTCTTTCAATAGTTTTATCAAACATTCAAATAAAGCCTCACATAAGCACTTTAGAAATGGTCTTCTTGGCATTTATTACAACCTTTCAGTAAATAAACTTAATATGTCATAAAAATGTTTTAGGTTATAAAATGTGTTTTAAAAGTCACAAGACGACAGTATGTTGAAACTTTGCTTCTCAAGCTTTACTTCACATTCAAATACTGCCTTTTAATGCAGATTCTCCTTCGGGTGGTCTGGGGTGAGGCCTGAGATCTCACATTTTAACAGCCCCCTCAGTGATGCTGATGGTCCCCAATCACACTCTGAATATCAAAGTCTTAGAGGCAGTGTGCCTGCAATGCGGGAGACCTGGGCTGGATCCCCAGGTTGGGAAGATCCTCTGGAGGAGGGCATGGCAACCCACTCTAGTGTTCTTGCCTGGAGAATCCCCATGGACAGAGGAGCCTGGCGGGCTACAGTCCATGGGTCACAAAGACTGAGCGACTAAGCACAGAGGCATTGTTAAAATTTGTGTTCCAACGAAGCCGTTGAAGTTAACAATGCTGGAAGACTCCTGCAAATTAAAATACTCTGGATTCTAATGTCAACCTTTTAGAAAGGAAAAACTGAACACTGTTAGTATCTCCTCCCAGAAGTAAAGAATTCTTGAGTTTACTAAGGCATGCTTTGTTAAACCAAATTTAAGCTCCCCTTCCCCAAAGTATTTCTCAGTCCTTCCACTGCGACAGCCAGCTCCCTCATCTTCTGGTCTCTGGGAGCTGAGGGCCCTGTCTTTCTGTTCCTCCCCTCCCCCGTTCCTTTCACACCAGCCTCCACCTCAGCCTCACTGTCTCACACCGGCCTCCCCCAGACTTCCTGCACTCTCATCTTCCGGCCTCCGGGAGCTGAGGGCCCTGTCTTTCTGTTCCTCCCCTCTCCTGTTCCTTTCACACCAGCCTCCACCTCAGCCTCACTGTCTCACACTGGCCTCCCCCAGACTTCCTGCACCAAAAAAGCAGCCTTCCCTGGGGACACTGTAACGTGCCCCCTGCCCCTGCCCACCAGCCTCTGTCCATCATGCGGCAAGAACAAACTCCTGCCATGGTCCCCCAGCTGTCCGGCCCTCACCAGCTCTGTCTTTCTCAGCTCTGCACCCCTGCAAGCCCTCGACCCCCTCACTGCTGGTCTCCTCCTCTCAGCCTCTGCATTTTCTCCCCTCTCCTCTTTACACCCGACGCCAACCCTGAAAACGATCCCGCTTTTCCCAGGGTGCCTCTCTGTGACCTGTGCCTACGGCAAGAAACCAGGATTCCCAATGTGCTCCATGGCTCCAGCAAACTTGGTTATGAAGCGCACACACACACATGCAAAACTGTTCTTTCCATCAACGTCCGTGACAGAAGTTTCGTTCCCAACAGGTGAAGAATCCAACAGGTGGAGGGTAAGGAGACTTTTGGCAAGAAATTAATATGCTGTCCTGACTTGTGAGATGCTGTACATGAGAGGTAAATGAGCCTGGGAGGAATTCCTTGAAACACTCTGCAGGTGCAAAACAGCTTCGATCCTGTGCCTGCTGTAATCACCTTAATGCCACACGCCACAGGTTTTCCTCCCTTCCTGAGAGCTCCCACACCTGCACCCCCTCACATACCCTTGCTCAGGGATGTCTATGGGCCCAGGGGTTACTGCTGCTGCTGCTGCTGCTGCTAAGTCACTTCAATCGTGTCCGACTCTGTGTGACCCCATAGACGGAAGCCCACCAGCCTCCCCCGTCCCTGGGATTCTCCAGGCAAGAACACTGGAGTGGGTTGCCATTTCCTTCTCCAATGCATGAAAGTGAAAAGTGAAAGGGAAGTCGCTCAGTCGTGTCCAACTCTTAGCGACCCCATGGACTACAGCCTACCAGGTTCCTCTGTCCATGGGATTTTCCAGGCAAGAGTACTGGAGTGGGGTGCCATTGCCTTCTCCGGGGGTTACAGCTCAGGGCCAGAAATCATCTGTGGACTCTGATGAGATGGCATGAGTGCGCGTGGAAACACTGAGTGTGGGACAGCATGGGAAAGTCTGGGGCCCCGTGTAGAGCATCAGCCCAGCAGAGCCTGGCAGGCGTCCGGGACACGTCCAGAGCGCCTGGGCTGCCACTCAGCACAGGGCCTGGTGTCTCTGGCCCAGTCCATTCTCAGAAAGCTCTGGTTTTCCTGCTTTCATTTCCCAGTGTGTTGGCTAAGTGCTCTATAACTTGTTTCTCTAAACCTTCAGGTCTAAGATCTGGAAGAAGGAAAAAAAAGAGTTATCACCAAGTAGTTTTTGATTCCTCTCCTTTTTTCAACCTATGCTGCTTCTGTTGAATCTAAGCTATTTCTATAAATTTTACTTTCTACCACTCTTAGTTTGCTTCAGAAGTGTCTATCTTTCACATATGTATGTTGTAGAACCCCAGCTAGATTCAAAATTTCCTGAGGATAGAAATCATGCCTTATTTCCCCCATATAATTTCATGTATTTTATCACCAACATGCACTGCTCCGCAGGCACTGTACCCAGGAATTTTTACGAGAAGCATGGTCCCTGCTCCCAACTGCTTATAGATGTCCCCACAATGCCTCAGTGCACAGGTATGCTCAACATACAGCTGGCTCCCTGAAAAATTCCTGCAGCCCTAAATGCCATTAGGGCACTGTATCTTAAAATTTAAATTATATATGGATATATCTATATGGATAAGAGGACAAGCATTTCAAGAAAAATCTTTGTGGCCCGGGAGAGAGATTTGGCAATATATATTAACACGGATCCTTCTAACACATCATTCCACCTCCAGACATATACACAGATAACATTTTTCACATGCCCATCATGTACAAAGATGTTCATTAAGCCCTGCTAGGGGTCTGAAGGAAACAGAACTCACCTAAACAGTTACTGGTAATGAACAATTACATCCTCTACTTACATAAACATTACGTTGAACAGTTAAAATGATTACATTTGACTTACATGTATCAACATGGGTAGACTTCAAAAATGAAAAACTAGGTGGAAAATATAATCTGCAAAGGATCCTTATTATATACATTTAAAAACACAGACATATGTGTTGTCTATGGAGAGAAATAAAGGTGTAAATGTGGTTGGAAAAGACATGCCAATCTGAGGGCAGTGGGATGGGAACCAGGGAAACTGGCACTGCGTGGGAACACAAAGGGGATCTTAACTGTAAACGCAATGTCTTATTTCTCTAAAAATATCTGGAGTGAACATGGCAAATGGTAACATCTGCTAATTCTGGGTATGAAGGACACCTGTTTTTAATAATATGCTGTACTTTTTATACATTCAAAATACTTGATAATACAAAAAACGATATCATACCCCCATTCAAATCATTAAGAGCATTGATGTCTCTCCATTGTTAAAATGACTAAAGCAAACCAGGAAAACAGACGAGAGGGGAGAGATCACTAAGATGGTTCCCAATCACTAGCTACTCCGACCTTAATGACAAAGACCAGTACTGCCACTGGGCCATGCATCAGAGAACTTTTGCATCTCATGTTTCCTGGGTCTCTTCTGAGCTGGCAAATAGCACTCCTGGGCCACCCCCTGCACTGTGAACCCACCACGGAGTCACTGGCTGGGTGCTCTGCCCACCGCGCTCCATGAACGCAGGCTCTCTGCAGAGGGAGGTGAGTGTTCTCCTTCGGTGCTAGCTAATCAATGCTAATCCTGTCATCAAGGGAAAGTGAGTGAGTTTCTGTTATAATGGACTTACTGTGCAGGTTGTTTTAGAAGCTACAATTAGCCATGCCTTTAGCACTTCTAGAAAGCGGGTGGGCTCATTTTGAAGCAATGATCATTTTCACTGACAGCATTAGAAATCTAAGAAGTCATAAATTATGAAAGGACATATCTAAGTCTCAAAGGGAAATAATTGTACACATTTCTCACAAAGAATGTAACAATCCCTCGGGTCTCCCACTTCTTTTCTTGAATTTGATTCATTTCACTACTGTATCTAATGAGAAATTCCACTAGTATGAGCTTCATTTTAAACTCTCATTGTAGAATGTGTCCTACTACCCACAATTCCTTTTTGTAACTGCTATAAACATAATCAGAAATTTAGACTGCAGCCCAGAAAACTATGGTACCACCCTCTCAGACTGATGCCTGCAATTGTTTATACATGTACAAGCACACAAAACTCAACCACTTTCCACTCACCTAAATCTCCAGATTACCCAAGATTAGAGGGAGAGAAATAGATGCCCTTCACCTACCAAACACTCCAGCCAGTGGGTTCTTTCCCTGTGTTTACTGAGAGAAGGGCAGTAATTGTGCCCAAACATGTTTGTGCCTGTTGCCTTTATTAACTGCAATTATCGAATTCATTGTTTACTGTGTAAACAGATGAAACAAGACTCCAAAAAGTGTTATATATGAAAAATAATTATGAGCTTTGAAAAGACTGATAAAGGCATATGACTCTGAAAGCTCCTTTAGGATTAGATTAAAAGCTCCTCAGAGTGCTCTGCCAATGACTTTGCCCTCTGGCTCCTCTCTAAAGACCCTGACGCTCAAAATCACAGGAATGCTTTATAGGTGAGGCTCATGCAGGGAACCCAATTGAGAATCCGTCAGCAAACTCATAAAAGGCAAGGCCTAGGCCTGACATCAAAAGTCAGAACACAGTGTCTACTAGATATTCTTCCAGTATATAATCCCTTGCAATAACTGATTTTCTTAAAACTTATTTATTTATTTGGCTGCATCGGGAGGGTCTCAGTTGTGGTGCATGGGATTCAAGTTCCCTGACCAGGGATCAAACACATGCTCCCTACATTGCAAAGTGGATTCTTAACCACTGGACCACCAGGGACGTCCCTAACTGACTTTTTAAATAATCACTAGTAATTCATCAAGGTCCGTAAGAGGCCCCACCAATACACTCACTTAGCTCCTTCAATTCCTTTTCTGATATTCAGTACAACATACATTGCTTTCCCAAGACAGTTAGAACACTTGGTATAACATTTCCCAATTGACAACAAATTGCTGAAGAAATTGTTACATTACTTAATCCTTCCAATGTGTTCCTCTTTCTATATTCCTTGTCTCTCTGAATGGCAGCAACATCAAGTCAGTGACCTAGAATACCTAAAATTCCTCCCCCACAACAAAAATTAAATGAAAACCAAACAGTCCTGTTGATTCTACTTCCTTAAACCTTTCTCGTGGATTGCCGGTGCCCTCGCAGCCCCGGTGTGTGTTGTAACAACTGCCGTGGAACTTCTTTGGCTTCAAGTTAACTGTGTACACTGCGCTCAGCATTAGCTTTGTGAAACAAAAGACTTACGTCACTCCTCTGCTCAAAAACCCCCAATGGCTCCACCAAAGGGCAAGATTAACAACCCGTGGCACAGAACGTACACCCATCTACTTCACTAGCAACGGTCTCCATCATCGCTTCTCATGCACGCTCTCTGGGCAGCCAGGGAGGAGCGGATACAGCACACCCAGAGTCAGAGCACCCGCGCGAGCGCCTCCATGCCACCTCCCTACTCATCCCCAGGGCACCTCCTCTGACACTCCTCCAACTCCCAGAGCCCTGGGTTCAAGACCTGGCTCTGAAGTGAGTGGTCTTGAAAAACAATTTAATTCTGCCAAGTCTCGGTTTCCTCATCTGTTAAATGGAAGGAAATGGCAGTTTCCATCTCACAGGGTCACAGGAATGACTGAGTGAGAACACGTGGCAAGTTCCTGGCACATGGTGAGTCCTCATCAAGGTCTGGGATGCTTATCATTATAGACTCAACTGTGCTGCCCTCCACCTGCCTCTAATTCACATGCTGAAGCCCTAATGTCCTGTGTGACTGGACTTGGAGACTGGGCTTTTAGGAAGTTATTCAGGTTAACTGAGGTCGGAAGTGAAAGGGGCTTCTCTTGTGGCTCAGCTGGTAAAGAATGCGATGTGGGAGACCTGGGTTCGATCCCTGGGTTGGAAAGATCCCCTGGAGAAGGGCAAGGCTACCCACTTCAGTATTCTGGCCTGGAGAATTTCCATGGACTGTATAGTCCACGGGACTATACACGGGGTTGCAACGTCCTGTGTGACTGGACTTGGAGACTGGGCTTTTAGGAAGTTATTAAGGTTAACCGAGGTCAGAAGGATGGGTGTCAAATCCAAAAGGATTGATGACCTTAGAAGAAGAAGAAGAGGTTCCTCTCTCCTCTTTCACTCTCCACTTGTATTCAGAGAAAAGGTCACACAAGGACACGGTGAGAAGGTGGCCACTGGCAAGCCAGGAATAAAAGCTCTCATCAGAACCTGACCATGCTGGCACTCCACTCTTGGACTTCCAGCCTCCAGAACTGTGAGAAAATAAGTTTCCGTTCTTTGAGCCCCCTAATCGGTGGTGTTTTGTTAGGCAGCCCTAGCAGACTAATATACCTATTTTCTTGTTTCCCTCCTCATTCTGAGACTCCATTTAAATTAGATGCTGTGTGATCATCCTCGCCAGATTAGTACTTCTTTGAGAGCACAGAAAGGGTCTCTTCCTCTTAGGACCTACCATGGTAATCTGAACACAGTAGGTAATCAATAAATCTTTAATTTATAAATGAAAATAATGAGAGTTCGATTTTAAGCAAACGTTACCCTCTCGGGTGGCACTAGTGGTAAAGAACCTGCCTGCCAATGCAGGAGACATGAGAGACGCAGGTTTGATCCCTGGGTAGGAAAGATCCCCTGGAGGAGGGCATGAAAACCCACTCCAGTATTCTTGCCTGGAGAATGCCATGGACAGAGGAGCCTGGTGGGCTACAGTCTGTGGGGTCACAAAGAATTGGACACAACTGAAGCAATGGCACCCCACTCGAGTACTCTTGCCTGGAAAATCCCATGGATGGAGGAGCCTGGTAGGCTGCAGTCCATGGGGTTGCTAGGAGTTGGACACGACTGAGCAACTTCCCTTTCACTTTTCACTTTCACGCATTGGAGAAGGAAATGGCAACCCACTCCAGTGTTCTTGCCTGGAGAATCCCAGGGATGGGGGAGCCTGGTGAGCTTCCGTCTGTGGGGTCGTACAGAGTCCGACATGACTGAAGAGACTTAGCAGCAGCAGCAGCAGAAGTGACTTAGCACCCACACACACTTCCAGAAAGCTGCTGGATTGTGAGAGCTAAATGTCATTGCCAGACTTGCATTTGACTATTCAGAGACATGAATGTATAGTACAGAAACTGCTGCTTTTTTAGGTTCATTTTTACTGATTCCCAAGTTGAGGCTCTACCTGCAGAGAAGTCTCAATATGTAGCCTAAAGAATGAAAAAAGATAAAATGTCTTTTCTCTTGACCTGATCTCAGGCACCTGTCTCCCACAGGTGCACATCTGTGCAAAATGCCACAGCCCTTTACGAGCTCCCTGAAGCACTGAGTTCCCAACAGTAATGCTGACACCAGGTTCACTTTACCACCATCATACCTTAATTCTGTGTTTTACTTAATACAGAACTGCATTTCAATAAATAATACCTTAATTCTGTATTTTAAAAGGGATTGTATCCAGTGTCTAAGTGGTAAATGGATAATACTAAGCGTCACAATAACCAGCGAACACTCCACAGAATGTCCCACAAAGGTAAGCTTTAAAACAAGTGAGAGATACTATCTCACGGTCTTATCTAATCTTCCCAGTGAGACGGTTGATTCGAGACCAGCCAATGCTACTTCCCAATACCCCAGACAAATCTTCTATCACATGGCATCTGCACACCTGAAGTATGGGGGATGCATGACATGTACACAGGACTCCCAGTAAAACTCACGTTTGGAAGCAAGGTCTATCATGCCATGTTTACTGATTGAGCGCCTACCACACGCCAGACGTTAGGCAAGGTGCTGGGGTACAAAAGTGAACAAATTAGACAAAGTTCTTAATCTTAAGGAGTATAGTCTAGTGGAGGAAAGTATTACATTAGGGAATGCAAGCAATGCCCCTTGACACAGCAGTTCAGGATCCCCAAAAGGACCCTGGCATGCTGAAACATGCAAAATGACCTTAATGATAAATGGGAAAAATTATGATTGACCTCTGACCTTTAAAACTTTTTTATCAAAACATTAAACCCACCACAAACATCATACTCGATGGTGAAAAACTAAAAGCTTTTCCTCTAAGATCAGGAACAAGACAAGGGAGCCCACTCTTACCATTTCTATTCAACACAGTACTGGAGGCATCCTGCTGATATTTGGGAAAGCTGCACCTCAGATAAAAAACAGGCATCAGAGACTACAACAAGCAACTATATGCCAATAAAATGGACAACCTGGAAGGAATGAACAATTCTTAGAAAGGTACAATCTTCCAGGGCTAGGCCAGGAAGAAACAGAAAACACAAACAGACCAATTACAAGTACTGAAATTGAAACTGTGTTTTAAAAACACCCAAAAAACAGAAGTCCAGGACCAGATAGCTTCACAAGCAAATTCTATCAAACATTTAGAGAAAGTTAATACCTACCCTTCTGAAACCATTCCAAAAAATTGCAGAGGAAGGAATACTACCAAACTCATTCTATGAGGCCACCTAATGCCAAAACCAAAGACACCACAAAAAAGAAAATTTTTTTCTAGACTAGTATCACGATGAACATAGATGAAAATACCCTCAAAAAAAAATATACTAGCAATCTGAATCCAAAAATACATTAAAAAGATCAAATACTATGATCAGGTAGGATTTATCCCAGGGAGACAGGGATTTTTCAATACTGGCAAATCAATCATGGTTTGAAAATATACATGTACTCCAGTGCTCACTGAGACCCTGTTTGCAATAACCAAGACATAGACGCAACCTAAATGTCCATGGATAAATGGATAAAGAATATGCGGTACATACATATAATGGAATATTAGTCATAAAACAGAATAAAATAATGCCATTTGCAGCAACATGGACAACCTGGAAATTATCATACTAAGTGAAGTCAGTCACACAGAGGAAGACAGATATCATATGATATAGCTTATATGCAGAATCTTAAAAAATGGTACAATGAACTTATTTACAAAACAGCAAAAGACTCACAATGAACTTATGGTTACCGGGGAGGGAGGGGAGGGGGAGGGATAGATCAGGAGTTTGTGATTAACATGAACACATTGGTATATTCACACACTACTCTATTTAAAATGTCAATAGATAACCAACAAGGACCTACTGCATAGCACAGGGAGCTCTGCTCAGTGCTCTGTAATAATCTGTCTACATGGGAAAGAATCTGAAAAAGAGCAGGTACATGAACATGCATAACTGAATCCCTTTGCTGTACACCTGAAACTAACACAGCACTATTAATCAACCACACTCCAATAAAGAACAAAGTTTTAAGGACTTTCAAGTGGCAAAAGACATGAATAGAGACTGCTCCAAAGAAGATATACAAATGGTCAATAATCACATGAAAAGATGCTCAACATCACTCATCATTACGAAAATAAAAATCAAAACCACAATGAGATAAGACTAAAAAAAAGAAAATAATAAGTGTTGGTAAGGATGTGGAGAAATTAGAACCCTTGTGCCCTGTTGACGAGAATACAAAATGGTACCACAATTATGGAAAACAGTACGGCAGTTCCTCAAAAAACTACAAATAGAATTATCATGCATGTGGGCTGTGCTTAGTCATTCAGTTGCGTCCAACTCTTTGCAACCCCACTGACTATAACACACTAGGCTCCTCGGGCCATGGGCATTCTCCAGGCAAGAATAATGGAGTGGGTTGCCATGCCCTCCTCTAGGGGATCTTCCCAACCCAAGGATCGAACCCAGGCCTCCCACTGCAGGCGGATTCTTTACTATCTAAGCCACCAGGGAAGCATGATCCAATAATTCCACTCTGGGTATATTCCTCCCAAAGTTGAAGACAGATCTCAAAGACACACCTGTATATTTGTATTCATAGCAGCATTATTCGCAATAGCTAAAACATGGAAGCAACCCAAACATCCTCTGACGGAGAGATAAATGAATAAACGAAATGTGATACACATGTACTATGGGTATCATTCTGCCTTAAAGGGGAAGGAAATTCTAACACATGTTATATCATGGATGAAACTTAAAGACATGCTAAGTGAATAAGCCAGTCACAAACGGACAAATACTATACGTATTCATACATATTAGTACTATACATATAGTGCATATATAGTACTATATGTATTTTATAGTATAGTAATGAAATATAGGATTCCATTTACACGAGGTCCTCAGAGTCATCAAATCCAAAAAGACAGGGTAGAAGGGTAACTGCCAGGGACTGAGAGGAGGAAAAAATGAAGAGTTGTTGTTTACCAGAAACAGAATTTCAGTTTGGAAGGATAAAGTTCTGGAGATGAATGGTGGTGACAGCTGCATAATGACGTAACTGGACTTAATGCCACTGAAGTGTACTCTAAAAATGGTTACAATGGCAATTATATCCCTCTGTATGTTTCACAATTTAGAGCAGTTTAAACATTCTTACTATCAGTTATAAATGTATAGGAAAATTAAAAATAGTAAAATTTATTTACTTAGTAGCTTGTAATTGAAACCTGAGCATTAAAGGGTTTTACTTTTCAGTAACTAACATATCAGGAGTGTTTGAACAGCACATGCTTTCTCTTTGTCATAGAACTCAAGATGCAGAGTGAGCATTTTTGTTGCTATGCAAAAATGGTGAACTGTCATACTTCTCACCAAGTTTAGGTCGGCTTCCAACATTGTAGCCTTTGTGCTTTCAAGGTTGTCAAAGTGCTTCTGATTGCTTTAATGTGAAGGGATTCCTTTTTCTCTGCTGTACTTTTATCCTTGTTTGGTCAAATCTCTCTTTCAAACAACCATTTCTGTAAAATGTCACACGGGTTTATCAGTATGAGACAAGGAGGCAACAATATACTCTGGTGTTTGTGGGAACTAAGAGGTGTGCAGTGATCAATGACAAGCAGACTCTGCAAGAAGTGATGTGATTGGCCACTGATCATGATATGTATTTGTTACATCTATGGGGATTTGTGGGCTGAAGAAGTAGCAGCTTGTGTATGGTTATTCACAGTTTATACACTGGTGGGACTGAAATGTGAACTGTTATTGGCGGACTGGTTATTTAACTAATAACCTCCAGGAACTGAAATGCATACAGATTAGAACCAAGCAAAGCAAGTGCTATCTGTGTGTAATCATAAATTGAGGCAAGAAGCCCAGAGGAAAGAAACATGATTCTTTGAGAATCTTCAAGAATTTGAAAGTAGTTAGAATAAGGGAAGAGCACACACATGCAACATAAGGCTACAGAATGACATGACTGACAAAGCGCTGATGTTTTAAACCAAGGTTAATCTAGATTCTTAAGCTTGTTGAAACCAAAATCACTGTCAACTTAAAGCTACTTTACTTTTCCAATTTTATATAAACCATCATATGAAGGTGTTTCCCTGGTGGTTCAGACAGTAAAGAATCCGCCTGCCATGCTGGAGACCCAGTTTTGATTCCTGGGTCGGAAAGATCCCCTGGAGGAGGGAATGGCAACCCACTCCAGTATTCTTGCCTGGAGAGTCCCATGAACAGAGGAGCCTGGTGGGCTATAGTTCATGGGATCACCAAGAGTCTGACACGACTGAGCAACTAACACTTTCACTTCATCATATGAAAAGAGGAGCTATGAACCTATTCTGCAGCTTGAGCTTCCTTGGCTTTGTACAGCCCCAGCCTAGAAGGAACACAATGAAATTATTTTGAAATATAAGGAAAGAAACCAGATAAAGCAGTAAATGGTCTAGGGGCAAACCAAACAGAACCAAGGCACGCTGCAAAGAAGCTGTCAGAAACTTTGGTCCTGATCCTGAGAGGAGGAGGAGGTTACTTCTAGTTTCCTGGGACTGCTGCAATAAGTTATCACAAACTTGGTGGCTTAAAACAGTAGAGATTTTTCCTCTCTCTCAGTTCTGGAGGCCAGAAGTCCAGAGTTTCCCTGGGCTAAGATCAGGACGTGGGCAGGGCTGGGCTGCTCCCTCTACAGGCTCTCCAGCGAACCCATGCCTGGACCTCTCCAGCTTCCAGGGACTGCCCGCATTCCTGGGCTGTGGCTTCAATCACTGCCATCTTCAAGGCTGATGTCTTCAAACCTCTCTGCTCTGTTTTCATAACAGTCTTCCCTGCTGCGTGTATAAAATCTTACTTTGCCTCCCTCTTACAAGAATATGTGTGATTACAGCCTCACTCCAGGAGGATTGGCTACCCACCCAGATAATCCAGGATCATCTTCCCATCTCAAAATCTTTAACTTAATCATGTCTGTAAAGATCCTTTTTTTTTTTTTTTTTTTGCCATCTAAGGTAACACCAGGAGCTTCCCAGGTGGCTTAGTGGTAAAGAATCCACCTGCCAACACAGGATACATGAGTTCAATCCCTGGGCTGGGAAGATCCCTGGAAAAGGAAATGGCAACCCACTCCAGTATTCTTGCCTGGGAAATCCCATGGACAGAGGAGTCTGGCACATGGGGTCCATGGGGTCTATGGGGTCACAGAGTTAGACAGGACTTAGCAACTGAACAGCAATGGCAGCAAGATAACACACAATGGTTCCAAGGATTAAGATACAGGTATCTCTTGGAGGACCACTTTCAGCCTACCACTGAGGTCATGAAAGTGTTCTCAGCAGAGGCACTACGACGTGAAAGATCACTGGGGGCTGGGGCGGAGGGACAGAGAGGGTAAGAGGAAGTCAGCTGGGCTCTGCAACTGCCCGAGGAGATGTGGTCTGGATAATGTGGTGGTGGAGAGAAGCGAATGGACTCAAGGGGTACTCAGGGAGGAAAGCTGGCAAATGCAGAAGATGAGAGAGGTGCCAACAGGACGTTTGAGACTTCTGAAGTCTGTAAGCTTGTTTCAAGTGGGGCCACCCACTGAGCTTGGGGACACCAGAAGAGCAGAAGCGCAGGAGACCCTGAGACTGCAAGACTGCTGGGTGATGCCAAGTTGCACAGCAACAGAGTTCTTTTCGGAGGAAGCAGGGAAGCCAGCGTACGCTCTGGGGTTGGGGCCAGATGTCCCACTCAGTCTGTTAAACTTGGGTTAGGACTTCACTGTGTCAGGAGCCAAGTGACAGTGATAATACTTATCTGCATGGCTGCAGAGAGCACCGGGATTAAGGGTAAAATGCACCCGTCAAAGCGTGTATTAACGGTAAGCACTGATCCCCCACTTGATTACCACTCACTGCCGCTCTTTGCCTGTGCAGTAATGCAAGCAAAGACAGAGTCTGCTGTCTGATTACCAGACTGTGATACCTCTTACTTTATTCCTCTCTAGCTTTGCTAATTCATATTCATTTATTGCTAAAGACTGATGCTCATTTAGAGTTACTGATCTACTCTGAAAATAACTCTCCAGGCTAAATAAAGTCAATTTTTTTTCCTACAGTTTTTCTAATTGTGTCATTAATGTGTATTAAATATCTCCCTAACTCATCAGCATTTAGTTCCTTCTCTATCTTAAATCATACAGACAATCAAATCAATTATTTCCATTAGGATGGGATGGGGAGGGAGGTGGGAGTGGGGTTCAGGATGGGGAACACATGTACACTCATGGCGGATTCAAGTCAATGTATGGCAAAACCAATACAATATCATAAAGTAAAATAAATAATTAATCTTTTTTAAAAAGAAACAAAAAAAATTATCTCCATTAATAGCAGACGGCACCAGTGTTGATAAGTAACTTAAACAGAGGTCATCCAAACCACACATTATCAACTAGCTAAAAAGTCTTTCCAACAACCCTTCAAAGCTTATTTTTTAAGTAAACAAAATTGATAATGTTTTCATTAATTTTCTCATCTTTAAATTAACGTAGGGTCTCCTTTATTATCTGTGGCAGTAATCCACAAATTGCATGAACACTCTGAGAATTAAGTACACTCAGCTATCAATACAAGCAATTCAAACATTAAATTATCTTAATCACCTAGAAATTCTAGATATCCCTATTTTTCAGTTGAAAAGGCATTTCAAAGTGAAACTATAGAGATGTACTCTTTGTAATAAACTTTTAGTAAACTGCTGCTGCTGCTAAGTCGCCTCAGTCGTGTCCGACTCTGTGCGACCCCAGAGACGGCAGCCCACCAGGCTCCCCGAACCTGGGATTCTCCAGGCAAGAACACTGGAGTGGGTTGCCATTTCCTTCTCCAATGCAGGAAAGTGAAAAGTGAAAGGGAAGTCGCTTAGTCGTGTCCAACTCTTCGAGACCCAGTGCTCAGTAAACTCTGAACTTCGTAAGAAAGTTTTTTTCTCTCACCAAAACACTATTATTTTCCTTTAGTTTTCAGTAGACCATAAGGCAGAAAGAGCTTCCCTGGTAGCTCAGGTGGTAAAGAATCTGCCTGCAATGTAGGGAACCTGAGTTCAATCCCTAGGTCAGGAAGATCCCCAGGAGAGGGGAATGACTACCCATGCCAGTATTCTTGCCTGGAGAATCCCATGGACAGAGAAGGCTGGTGGGCTACAGTCCATGGGGTCACAAAGAGTTGGACACAACTAAGCGACTAACACTTTCACTTTCTTTCCATAGGGCAGGAAAATTTCATTTGGGTTTGGTTCATTATTTACAAGTTTCTTTAACTATAAACTTAGACTTGAACAGAATAGATCCCTGATGAGGTTTCGTTTCGAGGTAAAACTCAGTCTTCTATCAAGAGAGAAGCTCACAATTTCAACTCAGCCTCAACTATCCTCTCTTGCTGCAGTTCATGGGGTTGCAAAGAGTCAGACACGACTGGGCGACCGAACAACAACTGTCCCTCATAAGCCCAGCTCTGATCCAAGAATACCACACAAGGGACACAAAAAAACCATTCTGTCATTTCTTGCCATTTTTACACTGATAATCTCTCCAGAACAAGAATCCGGAGGAATTTCACCACAGCAGGTTCCAAGCCTTGGCTAAACTATTTTAGACAGCTGTTTCCTCTCACCCATGGCCCTTCCCTCCTCCTTTCCCTGCGGTCTTTCAAGAGGAGTAATTTCCAGCTCAATCTGTAATTTTAATAATTCAAGGGAATGAGTGTCTCATCAAACATCAATACAGAAGTAACAAAAAACTTGTGAAAGCCCACGGTTGAGAGCTGAAGCAAACAGCATTCCAGCTATAAACTCACAATTGTTCTTTTCTGGGCAACTGAGTTGCTGCAAACCTTGGTGTTGGCCAGGAGATGGCCAATTTCTCCAACAACTGCAGGCTTACAATAGCCAGCCCCATTTCACCTTGGATAGCTCAAGTGTCATATGTCAGACCAGTATGCAACTGATGGGTTCAACATGTTTCTTTTAGACCCCAATAAAGTTAAGGGGATCGTGACATCTAGTCCCATCACTTCATGGCAAATAGATGGGGAAAAAATGAAGACAGTGACAGATTTTATCTTCTTGGACTCCAAAATCACTGCCAACAGTGACCACAGCCATGAAATTGAAAGACTCTTGCTCCTTGGAAGAAAAGCTATGACAAACCCAGATAGCACGTTAAAAAGCAGAGACATCATTTTGCCAACAAATGCTCGTATAGGCAAAGCTATAGTTTTTCCATTAGTTATGTTTGGATGTGAGGGTTGGACCATAAAGAAGACTGAGCACCAAAGAATTGATGCTTTTGAATTGCAGTGCTGGGGAAGACTCTTGAGAGTACCCTGGACAGGAGGAGATCAAACAAGTCAATCCTAAAGGAAATCAACCCTGAATATTCATTGGAAGGACTGAAGCTGAAGCTCCAATACTTTGGTCACCTGATGCAAAGAGTTGACTCATTGGAAAAGACCCTGATGCTGGGAAAGACTGAAGGTGGGAGGAGAAGGGGACAACAGAGGATGAGATGGTTGAATGGCATCACCAACTCGATGGACATGTGCATGCTAAGTCACTTCAGTCATGCCCGACTCTGCATGACCCTATTACTGCCAGACTCCTCTGTCCATGGGATTCTCCAGGCAAGAATACTGGAGTGGGTTGTCATGCCCTACTCCAGGGCAGCTTCCTGACCCAAGAATCAAACCAGGGTCTTCTGCATTGCAGGTGGATTCTTTACCGTCTGAGCCACCAGGGAAGCCCTAGAATACTGGAGTGGGTTGCCATGCCCTACTCCAGGGCAGCTTCCCGACCCAGGAATCGACCAGGGTCTTCTGCATTGCAGGCGGATTCTTTACTGTCTGAGCCACCAGGGAAGCCCTAGAATACTGGAGTGGGTTGCCATGCCTTCCTTCCAGAGGATCTCCTCAACCCAGGGATCGAACCTGCATGTCTTGTGTCTCCCACATTGGCAGGTGAGCTCTTTACTGCTAGCGCCACCTGGGAAGCTCTCAATGGACATGAGTTTGAGCAAATTCCAGGAGATGGTGAAGGACAGGGAAGCCTGGTGTGCTGCAGCTTATGGGGTCGCAAAGAGTCAGACATGACTGAGCAACTGAATAACAACAAAAGTTAAGGGTGAGCATGACTGACAAGACACAAAGATATTCCATTCTTTTTTGCTCCAGAGATGAGCTGACAATACATAACTAGAGATTTTGCAATTCACTATTCCAAACAAGGGTGGAAAGGGCATAAAAGCAGCACTTGAGGCCTTAACAGTGACTGATTATCCTGGAAGCAGTCCCCCAGATGCCATGCAGTGTGGATTTCCATTTAAACCAATTGCTTCCCAAGACCCGAATTTCTGTTTATTTAGTAAATTCAACATGGATTCGGATATAAAAAGTCATGTTTCCTCCTTTTCTGTCCAGTTAGAATAGTACCAACATTTTTTACTTATGATAGAGATGAAGTGATACAAACATTTGAAAATCTATTTATCCAGTGAGTGATTTACATCATGGAAGTAAAACCTGAGGGAGGGTTGCTATAGTAATGAGGCAAGAGAGTGAATTCAGAAGCAAAAGGCACCCGTCTAGACGATCAGAGGCCAAAGTGGGAAGAACAGCAAATAATGCTTACTAAGCATGGGAACCCAGAAAGAGACGCATCACCCTCAGATTCACTTTGCCCTAGAAAAGCCCCACCCAGGAGTACAATGATGCAATCAAGCAGGTAAAGAACAGGTTGAGCACACATGTACTGTGGGATACAGGTAATGGCGTGGCTGAGGGTGGGACCATGGAAAGTTCTGGGAGTCTGTGTATAGAGGTGCCCTACCTGAAATTAAACTGTGTGTATGTGTGTGCGTGGTGGTGGTGGGTTTCCTATTAGCTGCTTTCAGAAAATCGACATGACACTTTCTGCCATATTTCCTTCCATTCTAGAGGAATCACTTTTGTGGTCCCCTTGACTCTCTAACTTTGGGGCAATTGCATCCTAATTTCTGAGGTTTTGACCCCTTTTGTGTGGGAGTAACCTACTCCCTAGCAAACTCCCTAGTAACCTAGCAAAAAGCTCGCTCACCTCTTCAATCTTGACCTTTTGATTAGATTTTTAATACAATCATACTTCTTAGGAAGGACATGGACTAGTTTATACCCTGAGATTCACAGTTAGGATGACCCCAGTGGGACACTCGGGAGAGGAGGCCTTTGAAATGAAATCATCTGAGGCTGGAAAGACACGGGTCCTGCAGGCTGGCTCTACAATGAGAAAGAAGACGGGACGGGGCCCCAGGGGTCCACCTTCCACCTGGAAGGGGACAAAAGAACCTGCGCTGACATCCCTTCCTGGAGGTGTCTGGGCCCTAGAAGCAGTCGTGTGTGACCTGGAAAAGCAGGGGTTTAGAAGCAGCAACCAGTGGGGCCACCCCTGGAGGAGCCCTACCCTGCACTCTGCCTTGCACCAGGTCACAGACTCACTGGGGCACTACTCCCTCCAGCACAAGCGCTCTGCGGTGGCCCTGCCAGCCAGGGCTTGCCTCTCCTTGCTGCTGATCCCAGCAGCCCTGGGAGAGACAAACCTTGTCTTGAGCTCCACACCCGCAAGCCCAGTACCTCTTAATTGAGGTGCTTGGGAAATCTGTGGGGGCCATTTTGGGGCGACACGACAACTGTAGCAGAATGCGCCCAGGACCCCGACCATCCTTAATGTGCCAGACTCCTGAGTATCACCCCATGTCCTGCACAACCTCCGAACGTGTGGAAATTCACATGCATGACACCGTTTTCCATTGTTTAGTTCTAGAATCCACTTCCCTGGACACAGAAGCACAGACCATTCTCTCCTTGTTCAAATATACCCTTTGTCAAGACGTCTTCACAATTTTAGAAAACTATGCCTCCAACAGCAACACCGCTTGTGGCATTTGAGCTGACAACACACCACAGCTACGCCAGCCCACGTTTGCAAAAGTCACATGCCAGAATTTCACAGGGATATTGAAAACTCCTTTAAATATAGTTAAAGCCAAATTATTAAAGACCCATGAAAAACCAGATTTTCGTTCATATATTTCATTATTTAATTCATTAAGGATTTTCATGAATAAGCTTCATTTTTGCCATCCACTATTAAGGATCTGTAGCATGTTGAAATTTGTACCGTTAGAATTGCACACAGTAATTATTTGAGGTTTCTTATTTTTCTGTCTTACTCTGACACTGCCCTTGGGGAGAGTGTTATACATCTCCTGCCCCAGCTTCCCTATAAATTTTTTTCCAATTCATCCTCTAATCTGAGAAATCTATTACAGGCTTTGGTCTCCAGAGGACTTGGTTTGGCAAGGGATTTAAAGATGGGAGTTCGTTTTGTGAGACCCTCTGTCAGCATACATCCCACATCCTAATACAAGGAATTAATTATGTTGACACAACCTTGACATAGGCTCATTACAAAAATGCCACGCTTCCTTATTTTCTCCATGTCAACAGCCTGTGGCTTGCCGTGGCATATTATCTTACTTCAATTAAGGCCTTCCCTGCTTTCTCTTAACTACACAGTACAGTGTGGTCTGTTACTTCGTGTCAAATGCACCTACGCTCTCATTTTTCTGCTATGGAATGGCTTCTGATTGTCTCTCAAATCCAAATTTATTCATTACACACAGGTGCAAGCACCTAATGACTTTATCTGCTGATGAAGGTGTGCTGAGCATTTGTGTTTTGAAATACGTGTGATTTTGTATTATGAATTTCTTTTTTATTCTCCGTTATGATACTATTTGGGCATTCTGCTGACTTTTAGACAGTGTATGTGTCACGGGTCATTTTTTTCTTAGGTCATTTCATCTATCAATTTCATTTTAGGGTCGTGGCAGAATTACAAAACATCTGTTACAAAAACAGGGTGTTAGATTTGAGAGAGTTGCGAGCCACCTGTCTAGAAAGCTTCTCCTTCCAGCCTCCAAGTTTTTCCAGAGACCAGTTCGTCCTGAAATTCAGGACAGGGGCTGTGGAGCTGGGAAGCTAGATTGTCGCCCTCTCACACCAAAGATGCAAGTGACACCAGAACGTCATGCCCCCCCGGGGCAGCCTGGAGTACCAGGCGTGGCTGATGGGAGACGCGAAAGCTGGGTCTGCCTGCCAGAGGCAACAGGAGCAGAAGATAGTTCAGCCCAGGAGCTACCTGCCCGGGTTGGATGCAGTTGAGACTCATGGCCACTTTAGAAGCAGAAGACTTCATCAGGGCCGCTGCTTTTCCTTTGATGGCACCTGTCAAGACCAGGACGTGCTGGCTGGCAGCCCTGCTCGGCACTGCCCCTCACCAAGCACTGGGCAGCCTGGATGCACCAAAGGGAAGAGGCTGAAGGGCCAGACAGGAGCCCTGCTACCTGCATGTGAAATGCAGAGCGCCAGTTCAGGGGTGCTCAGAGCCCCTCCACAGGGTCTGGATGTGCTCACTACACATCAGGATGTAGGAGGGGTTTGAGGAAGCAAGGCTCCTAACAGGCGGTGCCCCTGGACTGAAGGTGCAGATAAAGGGGCACTGACAAAAACAAAACCTCGTGGACTCCATGTGACTGCAGCAACCTCAGGGAGGGTGGCCTCAGGCACACCCAACGAGATGTCCACCCATCTCAGCCCTCACACCCAGACAGGCAGCCATGTCAACAGTGACCTCACATCAAAGAGCTGGATGAAGGGATGGAGAAGCAACCAATGGGCCACACCACCTCCTCCTGGGAACCTGAGTTGTGTCATGAATGACAAGTCAGAACCAGTCAGATGATGCAAAATTCTCCAGCACAGCTAAGGAGGAAGGGACCAAGGAAGGGGCAGGAGGGAGGCAGGGAAGCAGACCAGCCAGACTGGAGCACATCCATCCTAGGACAAGACCTGGGACCTCACCCTGAGGCCAGCTGGGAGGACAGGGCATCTGAAACCTGGCTGACACACTCCCTGTGGACAGACCTCTCTGGTGGTTTACTGGGTTGCCTGTGGGTGCTGGAGTGTGCGCTGCAGATTTTGGAGTGGGGAGTTCACCCCAAAATGACATGAGCTGCATGCAAGCCAACTTCTCATAGTGTAAGGGTTATTACAAAAGCAGAAGTGTGGTGCAGTGGTTAAAAACACAGGCTCTGCAGCCAGACACCCTAGGGTCAAACCCAGCTCATCCACTTACTATGAGACCTTGGGCAGCTCATCCAGTATCTCTGGGCACCACGCAACACCACCCCCACCCCCTGCCCCACCAAGAGGGAGGTGACAAGAGCACCCTGCACAGGACTGTGGGGAAAATAAAGTGAGGATGAACACACGGGGAGTGTGTGACCTAGCACAGAGAAAGTACCTCCTAGTATTTACCAATAATTTATGATTCTTATGTATCTATTTTGATGTATCTTAGGAAAAGTCACCTAAACCAGTGATTTCCCAGACATTCCAGCTTTGAGTAAGACTGCTAAAGTGACTGTGCAGCAGATTGACAGGTATTCAGTGAGCAACAGCTGCTTGAAGCACGCACCTGTTTCTCACCTTTGAGTCCAGCACACAGTAGACCTTCTCAAGGGGCTTTCTCTGTCATAACAGACTGACCGTTTTCCTGTAAGACAAGAGTAACTCCCGTTGTGTATCGAGTTCTCATGTTCTGAAATTCTTGAGCAAGGAGGAAGAGATGGAGAAAGCAACCTTAGCTAGAGGGAAAAGGGTAGAGTTTGCCAACCAGCAAGCATCTCTACACACGAAGGAGAGTCCAGTCCCGTCTTCAAATCAGATTTCAGAAGTCACTACACCGAGACAGCAATTAACAAATAGCCTTCTAGGATGTATGTTTGTAACTATAGACAGTGACAAATGTTAACTAGACTCACTGTGGCGATCGCTGCACAACACATATAAACAGCACATCACTGTGTTAACACCTGAAACGAGGGTGCTGCATGTCAACTATACCTCAAAGAACAGGCATGCAAAGTCTCCTGTCCAGAAACTGGGATGCACCTCCTCAAATCATAAGGCTTTAAGTAAGGATTAGATCCCCAGGTCCACTCCCAAAAGACCTATTCGATCCCGATTAGACCTATGTTACCAGCCGGACAGCATACTGTGAACTTGTGAGACAGAGGAAGCAATGGAAAAAGTCTAAGACAGAGAGGAATTCCTCCCCGGGCACCCCAACCTCTTTCATGGGGCAGAACTGGCACTAAGTAAGGTTTTGAAATAACAGTCATCTACTCTCTGGGCTTCCCTTATCTTCTCTCTTCTCTGAGAGTCCTTCTCAGCCAGTTCCCTCTTCATATTCCCTCTGCTGTCACTGGGTAAGTAGGAGGGCAACCCTGACAGAGAGAGGATTTGTTATTATTCAGTCGCTCAGTCGAGTCCAACTCTTTGTGACCCCATGAACTGCAGCACACCAGGCTTCCCTGTCCTTCACTCTCTCCTGGAGCTTCCTCAAACTCATGTCCTTTGAGTTGGTAATGCCATCTCTGTCATCCACTTTTCCTCCTGCCCTCAATCTTTCACAGAATCATGGTCTTTTCCAATGAGCTGGCTCTCTGCATCTGGTAGCCAAAGTATTGGCGCTTCGGCATCAGTCCTTCCAATGAATATTCAGGGTTGATTTCCTTTAGGACTGACTGGTTTGATCTCCAGAGGAGACTGGGGTGTAAAAAGCGGGATTTAAAAGTCAGTGCAGGGACTTCCCTGGTGGTCCAGTGGTGAGGACTCTGCGCTCCCACGCAGGAAGCCCAGCTTCAATCACAGGTCAAGAGAACGTTCCCACACGCCACAACTAAGACCCGGCACAGCCAAATAAATGTTTTTGCTTCTTTTTTTTTTTTTTTTTAAGAGTCTGTGCAAAAAGTCTGACCCCTGAAGCACAATGATGTGTTTGAGAGTCCACAGGGGGTTTCGTATAACTAGAGGAAGAGAAAGCTTCATGCCACCCCCACCCCTGCTGTAGAAGTGGTCACTTTTTCCTAATAATTTCCTGTAAACTAGCCCGTTATTCTACAGGCAACTGCATTTTTTTTTTAAACATCCCAATTAAGCCAAATGAATATTTAATTAGAATCTTTTCAGACAGTGCAATAGTTGGGAGGAGGAAAAAAATGCCCCAACCTTTGCATACACACATCGCTGAGCTGAGGAGGGTGGAAAAGGGCAGCGGCTGAGCCTCCTCCCTCCCACCAGTTGCCCACACCATTTCTGCTTCCTGTTGCTTCTCCTTTCTTGCATCTCTGCACCTATGGACTCCCCGGGGCCTCTGGCAGCCAGGCACAGGAACCCAGCTCTGGGAGCAGCCAGATCATGTGGAGCCCACAGGCGACCTGCAGGCTCCCCTTGGAGTCCAGAGCATCCGACACACCGCTGGGCACACGAAAGGCTCGGACACATGTGGGTTCAGATCTCTTACACCAGCCTCTCAAGTTTTTCCAGGGAGAACAGTGGTTTGTACCAGACTTCATCAAACTTTCTGTAAGGGTCCAGAAAGTAACTATGCTAAGCTTTGTGGGCTGCAGGCTCTGTATAGCTATTCATTTCTTTATGGAGAAGATACCTTGTTGTTGTTCACATAATACTTTGCTGTTGTTTAATTACTCAGTCCCACTCTTTGCAACTCCGTGGACTGTGGCCCGCCAGGCTCCTCTATCCATGGGATTTCCCAGGCAAGAATACTGGAGTGGGTTGCCATTTCCTCCTCCAAGGGTTCTTTCCCAACCAGGGATCAAACCCATGTCCCCTGCAGCTCCTGCACTGGTAGGCAGATTCTTTACCACTGAACCACCAAAGAAGATATTGCGTTGGCCAAAAAGTTTGTTTGGGAAGTGAGTCTAGCTATATCCTAATAACTTTATTTACTGGGCTTCCCTGGTGGCTCAATGGTAAAGAATCCACCTGCCAATGCAGGCGACACAGGTTCAGTCCCTGATCCAGAAAGATCCCACATGCATATGGAGCAACTAAGCCCGTGCACCACAACTACTGAGCCTGTGCTCTAGAGCCTGGGAGCTGCAGCTACTGAGCCCATGTGCCACAATTACTGAAACCTGCGTACCCTAGAGCCTGTGCCCTGAAACAAGAGACGTCACGGCAATGCAAGTCCTGCAGACGTGCGACTAGAGAGTAGCCCCCACTCACCACAACTGGGAGAAAGCCCGTGTAGCAGCAAAGACCCAGCACAGCCAAAAATAAGTAAAAATTTTTTAAAGCACTTCTTTTTTAAAAAACCTTTACAAAACCAGTCAACCACATTTGGCCCATGGGGTCTAGCCTGAAATCTCGAATTATACTGAGCCATGTCTACAGTGAAAGTGGCTCTATAATCAACCTGCTTACAAGTAAGGCCACATGTAATACGGTTTGATTGTATACGCCATAAACTGTGCTAAAACAATTTAGGACCCATACATTCATTTTAAACATGAGTTTTTGTTGTTTTGTTTTTAATACATTTTTGCCATTTTTATACTTTAAGACAGAAAAGAAAAATATCACAATTGGCAATACCAACTATGCACTAATTCTCTATCAAGCCCTTATTTATGCATATTTATCATCAGTGATCATTCATTCTATTATATGCTTTTTGTTTGACCTGACAATGACCAAACGGGACTTTTTAATAATATCTACAGCCAGAAAGTGGCAGTCGTATTGGCAGGGGTAGATAGTACAGATGTCTTAGGGTCAGAAAGAATGCCAGGAATTAAAGCAAGAGATGGAGATGGTGGCCTCAAGGGGCAGAGGGACAGTAAACGCCAGGCCTGTGAAATAAGAACCGCAAAGCTCTTCAGCTCAGGAGCTCCAAATGTCCCCTGTCCTCCTTGGAGTTCAGAGTTTCACCTCTCCTTCTAGTCTGCCGATTACAAAAGTAACACCTCAAGCCCCAAAGAGAAAGAGATGGTGACATCAGGACCCTGAGGCTCGAGCAGCCGGGTGTTAATTACAGATGTGAGGGCCACACGGTGATGGGTGAGGGCCACACGGTGGCGGGTGAGGGCCATGGAGAGCATGAGTTAACTGAACACCCTGAAAGGCAACACTGACTCACAGGAAACGTGGACCAAGCAGCAGATCTGAGAAGAAAACAAGTGTAGAAAACGCATCTGACATGACAACCTAATAACACTGATCAGCTGCCAGGTCTCACCCCCCCTTCTCCAGATGCCAACTCACATCTCTCTCCTAGAGTTCCATGTCCACCCACCTCTGCTAGCGTTCTCCTCCCCCCCCCACCCCTCCCCCAACTCCTTCTCTTTCAACTTGCTCACTTCCACCCCATCATGGCTCTCAGCTTCAGTTCCTCTGTAAGATTTTCCTTCAAGCTGGGTTACACGTTGCTTCTCTCTAGTCCTACAGGCCACAACAGCCATGGCTACATCTCCAGATTCTCCCCACCAGCCAAGCTTACCTGCAACTCAACACCTAAAAATCTAGAGCCTGCCTCATGCACATAACCACAGCCTCTTGTCACAAGTCTGAGTTCCTAAAGGTCTGAGTGTGTATCACACACATGATCATCAGTTAAAAGTGTGTGTAGGACAGGGAGTGAGCACTGCTGCATTACAGCACTGAGCCCCCAGACCAACGCAAAGAATGTGATTTTGGAGGATCAGGATCACACACTTACAAAGGTACATATTCTTGGGCTTAAATCAGCACCAATCTGTCTCAGCCTCTGCAAAAACATCTCCAAGCACATGATGGGGGCTCAGCATCAACAACTGGGCAGCTTGTTATATTACTATAGTTACTACAGAAGTGACAGCTCCATTTTGAAATTCCAGCCATGGAGTCTTATATCTCAAGAGAAAGCCTCTATTGTGCATGTGCATGGATGCCAAGTTGCTTCAGTCACATCCAACTCTTTGCTATGGACTGTAGCCCACCAGGCTCCTCTGTCCATGGGATTCTCCAGGCAAGAATATTGGAGTGGATTGCCATTCCCTCCTCCAAGGGATCTTCCCAACCCAGGGATCGAACCCATGTTTCCTGTGTCTCCGGCACTGGCAGGCAGATTCTTTACCACTGAGCCACCTGGGAAGCCCACATTCCTGCCTGTATAATATCTAAATTATACAACCCCAGCTTTCTCTAATTCTGACCTTCATGATTATGTTTCTACGAAGTAATCATTTCTCATTAGGTAGCTGCTGGTGAAACTATCACCCTAGTAATGTGGCAAGAGAAAGTGACCTTCTTGCCTTAATTTTCTTAGTGTTACTGTTACACTAGACAAATGTTTCTATTGTTAAACCGTAATGATAAAATTCTAGAATGTTTACTGGAAAGGGAAGGGTGGTGAAAGAATCCTAAGGAATGAGATAATCAAGTTGTTCTCTCTTCAGCAAATAAACTGAGTTTGAGGTGCTCCTCAAACAGTATGCAATCACTGCTGGCTTTCCCAGCAGGCCATTCAACCCTGGAAAGGGAAGAGAAGTGTCCCAGTGCATAGTAGGACCTAAGTTTTTGAAATGCATTATGTGAGGGCTTCCCTGGTGGCTCGGCGGTAATAAAGAATCCTAGTACAATGCAGGTGACGTGGGTTCGAACCCTGGGTTGGGAAGATCCTCTGGAGAAGGAAATGGCACACCACTCCAGTACTCTTGCTGAGGCAGTCCCACGGGCAAAGGAGCCCACCAGCTATAGCCCGTGGGGTAGCAAAGAGTCGGAGGCGACTGAGCACGCACACAATCCAGGCCAACTTTAAAGAGAAAGGCTATCTGCATTCAGGACGTTTTGTCTTCTACTCAAACCACGCCATCAAGTAGAAAGTACTGTAATAGTGGAGAAGGCACCAAGTTCAAAAGTTAGTGTTTGATGGCTTACATGGTGCCAGCTACCATGGATTCTAATACTAACCACCCTATGGCATGTGCGACTCCCATTTTACAGGCAAGTAAGCCAACAGAGAAACCAAAGTCAGCAGCTACAAAAGTAGCGAAGCTAGGGCAGCCCTGGCTGTGGGGAAGCTGATAGGATGATGCTACTACTATCCACCCCTAAAAGAGTTTAAGTTGCTGGCAAACAAGGTCACGGGGAAAATTACAAAATATAATCAATCAGATGGGTCAGAATGGTTTAATGAAAAGAGCCCTGGATTTAGAACCACAATGCCTATGTCCTGGCCCATGCTAAACACTGAGAAGCTGAGTGCCTCGTAACTAAAAACACTGTGAGGACGAAATACACCTCACTCCTTTGTCGTCACTAGACTAGCTCGAATACAACAAACTGTGCTTGGCAGAGAAGAGCTACCACAACATGGTGTTCCTTCATCTTTGGTTCCCATTTCAAAACCCAAGCAGACAGCCACAGCTCCTGTGCAGTGGAAATCCTGCCTGGACACCTCCTCCCCTCAGCCCCAGCACTCGCAGAGAAGCGCCTTCCCAAGCACTCATAACACCCTCTAGTAATAGTGCATAGGGGCTCCCCAGGTGGCTCGGCAGTAAAGAATCCACCTGCTAATGCAGGAAATGTAGGAGACAGAGGTTCCGACCCTGCCCGGGGAGGAAAAGATCCCCTGGAGGAGGAAATGGCAACCCACCCCACTATCCCTGCCTGGGAAACCCCAAGGACAGAGAAGCCTGGCAGGCTACAGTCAGACATGACTGAACACAACAGAGCACAGAGTTGTCTAGATGAGGTAAAGCGAGTTATTTCATGCTTTCCGTATCTGGGAACCATGAGACAGGAATTTAAGTACATTAAAGCAATGGGGCGGGGGGATGATTAAAATAAGTAACAGAACATTTCAAAGTACCCATATCTTGATCAACAACCAAAGAAAACAAACTTGACTCTATAAGACTTTCTCCATCCCCTCTCATACAACATAAATTAGTATGTCTTTTTGGAAAAGTCAAAGCACAGTAAATAAAATTTCTCATTAAATACATTCTCAGATGGCTCAAAAAAAAAAAAAAAAAAAAAACCTGCACGAGAGATTGTGAGACAAGTAAGTCTTTTAAATCTATCCTCTGGAAATCCCTGATGAAACTCTGGCTTGAAATCAGATTTGTATGCTTTAAAAATAAAATGTTCTGAATAGAGCTAAGAAGTTTCCATTTGCGGGTTTTTTTTTTTTTTTTCCTTCAAAACTGATTTAAAAGTAAAATGTCTTAGTGGAAAAGTTTATATTTGTGAAATACTCGCTTTGCCATTAAGCTTGTGGACGCTCCCAACGGTAGAAACCACCATTCTTTTATGTCTGAAAACTTCAGGCGCCTGCATCCCAGGGACTGGGCTCTCCCCCATTTGCTTACAGGCAGTGGCGCTCAATCACAGCTGCACAGGAGTTCCCTAAAACCTACCAAACACCGGCCCTAAAGACCGGCAGCAATTGGCCCTTAAAACACTGACAGGAAAGCTGCCAATCAACATCCTTGAGTTCTGACACTGAAAGGGCAAATCACAAACTTTCTTCCTAAACCAGAAAGCAGGTTCTTCTGCTCCGCAAAGAAATTGAAGGCTCCTCCCACACACACGAGAAAGCTACGAGGTTTCAGTTCTTTCCCTTCGACGTTTTAAAAAGACGAATCAAACAATTAACTGAACACACGTGTGCTTCCTCTCACTCCCACGTATGTTTAAAATCCCTCCATTTTCTTCTACCTCTGAGTTAAGAGAAATCCATCATAAATACATACGCTTACTTGAAAAGCATAAGCAACTCATTTTGGGGATTGAGTTTGAGAAAAAAGGCAGACAGAGGTGAATGAGCAGAGTTCGGCTGGATTTTTTTTTAATTCCTGCATGGCCACGCAGTTATGCATATCTGTTTTCAAACAATGAAAGCGTCTGGAATGCACAACGATGCACAGTAGCGCGAGGAGCACGAAGCAGGCACGCTGCAGCTGGTGTGGTCCGTGTCACAAAGGCGGCACGGGCGGCGCGCCTCGCCGGAGTCACGGCCCTGCAAGTCCGGGGCTCGCTGCCGCCTCAAATCGCGTCCGGTCCAGATCTCAAAGCCCACGGGCTCCGGACCCGGCGGCGGGGGACGCGACCCGCGAGAGAGAAGCGGACGGACACCGGGCGCTCCTCTGGCAGGACGAGGCCGAGAGAAAGTCAGGGGAGACTGCGGGTCCCGCGGAGAGAAAGGACCGCGGAACCGGGGTGGGGGCGGAAGGGAAACGGGGCCAAGGCGCAGAGGCCGGGGGATGCGAATTGGGGAAGCGAGGACCTGCCAGGGAGTAGTGATCGCCGGGAAGGGGCGAGGGAGCGGGGCGCGCCGGTCACCTGTATTGTTTGAAGAGCTGGTCCGACTCCCGAAAGCCGTTGTTGAGCAGCATGTTGATGCCGGCAAGGGCCAGCTCAGCGTCCTGCAGGGGCGCCGCCGCCGCGTCTCCGTCGTCCAGCCGCCGCGGCCGCTGCTGCTCCGAGCCGGCCATGGGCGCGCGAGGCTCTGCTCGGGGCCGAGGTGAGGTGGGGTGGCAGCCGCTGCGGCCCCCGCGCGCGCCCGGAGCCCGGCTCTACCTGCGCGGGGCGCGGGCGCGGTGGGCGGGCGCGGAGGGAGGAGCCGGGGCCGGGCTGCAGCGCGCGCGGCGGGGACGTGGGCGCCCAGGCCGCCGCCTCCCGCCGCCGCCGCCGCGGGGATTACTCAGCAGCCGCCCGCCCGCCCGCTCCCCCTCCGAGACTCCCGGCTCGCGCGGCCACCGAAGCGGTGAATCCGTTTCCGGGTGTCTCTATCCGGGCGGAGCGGGGGCCGAGCCCCGGCTGCCCTCGCTTCCTGCAGCCCCTGCGCGCCACCCGGGCCCCGGCCCTCACACCGCGCCCCTCGCCCGGCAGCCCGAAGCCAGCGCGTCGAGCCTGCTCGGACACGCTCGAGGCTCCGAGGCCCGGCCCTTGACCCCCTCCTCCAAAAGGACCGGACCCAGGAGTCGCGGGGAAGCTGGAGACGGCGAGCGGGTTCGGAGAGCGAAGTGGGAACTCCGCCCGGGCCGCGGCGAGAGCGCGCAGTGCTTTTACCCCGGGCGCCCGAAACCCCACGCAGGCGGCGCGCGCGCCACCCAACTTTATCCGCACCCTGGGACCGCCCACTAGCTGCGGAAGCCAATCCCCGAGGAGGTGGGCGGCGGGGGCGGTGCCCCGGGCACCTGCCCTAAGGCTGCCCGGAGCTCAGAGTTGAAGAACTAGAGGGGCAAGGGCCTGGGTCTGGCCACCCACCCGCTCCGGACCATGGGGCAAGGAAACAAATAGGGGTTCAGATAGCACACACCTAAATATTTAAGTTATAAATTCAGCTGTTCAATTGCGTTCTACTCTCACCCTAACAATTACACTTTCATATCAATGCAACAGAAAAATGACTATAAAGCTGCAGTTTCCGTAGGACCGAAAAGTTAGTAAAACGCCGAACTTGACTGAATTTAGCCATTACTTACTAAATTCTGATGATGGGCTGGTGGTGCGCGTTGGGGGTTAATATTAGGGAGACAATCCATAAATCAGTTTCTGTGAGTTTCCATAAATTAACTCTTCCCGTTTTAATTTTAGCAAAATCAATTATGTATGGTGTTACAATCAAGATTATGATCTTAAGGTATAATTAAACCACCTTTCTTAAATCGTCGTGATTCTTTAAGTGTAGTTTATCAAGTTCAGTTTGGAGAAACTTTGACCAAGCTTTAACCACTGTAATTGTTTGTAAAACTTAAAACGATGTTCAGGTTTCGAGATAACCCATGAATTCTAAGTATCATGTCCAGCATTATAATGGAATCAACAAGATAATTGATCATAAAAAGTTTTCCAAAATAATATAATTTCATACTGTAAGCAGCTATCACTTATTTTATAGTCTGTGCCATCCGTACAGTACAGTATCCCCAACATTCATCTCAAATTTCAGAGTAATGTGAATTGTTGTCACTTCTCAGCTGCTGTGTGTAACTGTTACAACACCAGGCTAATTCTTGAGTACCTCTGGGGCCACAAATTAGAACAGTGAAAAGCAGCAAGAAACTGAATGATTCCCACCCTTGGGAAACAATACTTTGTAATGGAGGACATCATTGCCTTCAATGTGCTCTGAAAAGGATTTGACAAGTGGACCACTTTTTTTTTTTTTTTTAATGCAAGCACACACGGATTTAAAATAGTGTTACTTTCAAGCATCAGCAGGTTATAGGTTCCACTGAGCCAGCACTCAGTGCCAGAACTCCAGTGACAGAGGTGCCTGTGCGTTGATGAATGTGTGTATGTGTGCTTGTGTGTCTTTTGATAAGCAGGGTCCTCTAACTCAGATCTCAGATACTATAGTGGCCACGTGGCTCACACGGGCCTCTGTCCCCAAAGGAACCCCCCTGGAACACACTGCCAGCGCTCATGAGAGCTGACAAAATGCCCAGTGTTTACAAGTTGCCTGAACTTTGGATTTGTGGAAGCATCCACCCCAAACCTCTGAAAAAATCTAGTCAACAAGGGTGGGAGGGACTTAACTACTGGTCCAGGGGTTGAGAGTCTGCCTGCCAATAAAGAGGATACAAGTTCAATCCCTGGCTGGGGAACTAGGATCCCACGTGCAGCGGGACAACCAAGCCTTCGTGCCGCAGCTAGGAACCGATACAGCCAAATAAATAAATATTTAAAAACAACAACAACAAGGGAGCGAAACCAGGAGAGCAACACCAAACTTAGCAGATTGCCTGTACTCCGCCAACTGGAGAAGGCAGCTACACACAGGTCTCTATGTCCCTATTACTTCCAGAGCGGAGGTGGGGGTGGGGGGGTTGAAAGTGAAGGTGCTGATGGCACCGTGGAGTTGTTAACAAGTTGTTCCAGGGACCCTGCAGCTGAGGGTGGGAGGTGGGGTGAACCAAATCAAAGCAAAGTTTGTGGGGCTAGTTCCATCTCAAGCACTGAGCACAATTGGTTATGCAGACTTTGTGAAATTGAACTGCTGAAAGATTGGACCGAGATCCAGTGCAACTTCCCAGCACCCCATAATAGGAAAGGGAGGGGGCGTTATGGATAGAGGGAAACTCTCCCATGTAATGTACACCAGATGTGTGCCGAGTGGGATTTAACCAGATACCAGAAACAATTAGATTAGCAGCAGCAGCAAGAAGAGACATTTTCAAATATTTGCTCTGTGATGAGGGACACAAAGAACATTCAAAGTGGGCCCCATGATCCTGAAGGCAGGCAACGCATGGACCTGTAATTACACTTGTTGCAGCTGTTTGGCACTGCCACCTACTCAGGGTTCACCTAGCAGGTAGGGAATTAAGGCTGGTTGTGCTTCTTCAAAAAACGAAGATCATGGCATCCGGTCCCATCACTTCATGGGAAATAGATGGGGAAACAGTGGAAACAGTGTCAGACTTTATTTTTCTGGGCTCCAAAATCACTGCAGATGCTGACTGCAGCCATGAAATTAAAAGACACTTACTCCTTGGAAGGAAAGTTATGTCCAACCTAGATAGCATATTCAAAAGCAGAGACAGTGCTTTGCCAACAAAGGTCCATCTAGTCAAGGCTATGGTTTTTCCTGTGGTCATGTATGGATGTGAGAGTTGGACTGTGAAGAAGGCTGAGCGCTGAAGAATTGATGCTTTTAAACTGTGGTGTTGGAGAAGACTCTTGAGAGTCCCTTGGACTGCAAGGAGATCCAACCAGTCCATTCTGAAGGAGATCAGCCCTGGGATTTCTTTGGAAGGAATGATGCTAAAGCTGAAACTCCAGTACTTTGGCCACCTCATGAGAAGAGTTGACTGATTGGAAAAGACTCTGATGCTGGGAGGGATTGGGGGCAAGAGGAGAAGGGGACGACAGAGGATGAGATGGCTGGATGGCATCACTGACTCAATGGACGTGAGTCTGAGTGAACTCCAGGAGATGGTGATGGACAGGGAGGCCTAGCATGCTGCAATTCATGAGGTCACAAAGAGTCGGACATGACTGAGCGACTGAACTGAACCCTGCTTCTTCACTGGCTAACAATGGCAGCTAATGACAGATATTTAAGGGGTTATGGTGTATATTACCTGCAAAAGGAAAAAAAAAATCTAGATTACTAACACGTTAGGGCATGAGGCAATTGAAACTGAAATTCTCAGCACCTCCTGCAGAACCAATGCAGTCTTCAGTGCACCACCTCCACCCCAATAAGATTTACCCAAGTGTTTCTTTGGAAGGAAAGAGAGGAGGTGATGGAAGGGGGAGGGGAAGAGAGAAAAGCTCTCAAGGGGAGGAAAGAACCCATTTCCTTTCCATAGACCTCTTGTGGGTATTGTCAGTATTTTGTGGTTCCTCATGAGATTTCATTATGAAAATGAAACTCTAAGTTCAAACAATCAGTGACAAGTTTTAGATATCTGTATTATCCTTTACCCAGTAGATTTTGGTTTTAATAAGATGTCTTGGTTGCAAGTAACAGAAAAACCTAGCCCCACATGCCTCTTGACATCCGGTAAGAAGGCACTGCTTCAACTCTTAACAACAAAAATCCTCTAATTCAGACACATTAGCTTTTATTGGCCTGACTGTGTTCAGGTGCTTATTCTTAACCAATCAGTGTGAGGGGGAAGGCAGTGGGGGCAGAGGGGGGATGTTGTGTGGCTTATTATGATTGAATTAAACCCATCAGAGTCTTCTCCCAGATCTGGAAGGTGGAACCCATTCAACCCAAACTCCTTGGTTGGGAAATTCCATATCTATTAGGAAAAGGGAGGTAGAAACCTGATGTGAGAAAGACAACCAACAAACTACCCCTAACCTTGTCTTCTTAAACATGTTTTGGATTTTGGAATCATATTTTAAATGCATTTAGAGACTACACTCCTTTAAGAAAATCTTGCTTGTGCTTCAGTATATTAAAATACTTAGTGGGAAGCTGCTATGTAACACAGGGAGCCCAGCCTGGCACTCTGTGATGACTTAGAGGGATGGGATGGGGGGAGAGGAGGGAGGCTCAAGAGGGAGAGGATATATATATAATTATGACTGAGTTGAGTGATAAGGCAGAAACCAACACAACATTGTAAACCAATTTGCCTCCAATTACTGTATAGTCAATATCTTATAATACCTATAATGGAAAATAATTGAAATAATAGATGTATATGTATAACCGAATCACCTTGCTGTGCACCAGAAACATTGTAAGTCAACAAAATATATAAAGAAAAAATTTTCCTCCAATAAAAAAAATTCTTTAGTAATGCTAATAACCATGCCTTAATGTATCTCTGTAAATCTGCACTACCAGTTGAAATAAATACAGGTCTCCAGAATGTCTGGGACTCTAAAAAGGAGGAGAGCAGAGAAATTAATATTTTCATAGTATGCTAGCTTTGCTATCCAACTCAGTCCTTGAACTCTCCTGAAGATTTAGTAGGCTAGCTCTGTGAGGGTAGATTTAGTTAACTGCTTTTTAATTAGAAGGCAAGTCAGGTCAAGCAAAGGTTGGTATGTCAGACTCTGTGGAGGGGGCCTGTCTTTTCTGGTCACAGGTGGGTCACTAGCTGGCCTCTAAGGAGGGGAGCACCCATAGGGGTCCACCTGGCTGTTTCTCCAGCAGGAGGAGAAATGTGTCCAACAGGACAGTCATCCTGCCGTGGAAACCAGAGCAGTGACCACAGAGCAGGAAACCATCCCCTTCTGATCGGAAACCTCGTCTGTCTTTCCCCAAACCAAATACCCAAAGGACCCCAGTATGTTTAAACCCAGTATGTTTACTAGAGTTTAGATTACTGTCCTCCCCGGGGTGGCTCCTGCAGTGAGACCTCCTGCCCAAGCCCCTGATTGGGATGCGTCTTTCATTGGAAATCTGGGTCCTCTCCTGGCCTGCAGAGACCCTCCCTCTCCCTCTCCCCATCTTCCTGTGGCTCCCTCCTCCCTCCTCTGATTCTTTTTGCCCCTCTGCCTTCATCCCTTCCCTTTAACCTCTCTCCTTCCCTTGCACTGGTTCTTGCTGTTCCCTGATCTACCTACCGTCTCTCCTCCTCCTCAGAGAAATCACCAAGCCTCCTTCTCCCCTGGTCCCCTCTCTTGACTTGTGCATTTTGCAGCCTCTGGGGAATGCCCAAGGCTTCTCTTCTCTGTTCCCTGATTGTTGCTCTGGAGAGGGACAGCGTATCTCTGGTTTCAAGGTCTGGGTCTGCTGAGTTCTGGGGTGCAGTGGAGGGCATGTGGTGTGGGAGGCAGAGGAGCTCTGGTCCCCATGGATGAGGGAGGGGAGAGGTGCCAAAAGGTACTGAGTGCCTGGTGGGTTTTCTCCTGGAGTATCTAAAACCAAGCACAACTTCCACTGTGATTAATTTCTATCTGGAATCCCCATTTTTACTAAGGAAATTACTTGCCTTTTCTTCATATAATGTTATCCATGTCTTGCTAACAATCCTGCTAACCCTAACCCTTATTATACTAAGATATTAAGCTACTCCTACACTGACTTCCAACACAGGGCGTCCCTGGTGGCAGGGAATATGACAATGCAGGAGATGCGTGTTGGATCCCTGGGTCAGGAAGATCCTCTGGAGAAGGAAATGGCTACCTGCTTCAGTATTCTTGCTTGGGAGAATCCCACGGACAGAGGAGCCTGGAGGGCTGCAGGCTGTAGGGTCGGAAAGAGTCGGACACGACCGAGGGACTAAACAACAACAACGCTGACACACATGGCACCATCGGCACTCTCGAACCTCTAGGCTTCTCCCCCGACTGTAGACGGAGAGGGGGCACCGTTACGTGAATCTGTGTCAGTGGAAGCAGCAGCGATCCTTGGTAGACTTGTTCCTAATCACGAAGTGTAGTCAGATTCCCTCAGACCGTCTAGAGTAGGGGGTAAGTGCTCAGCCCCTGTTTGTCAAGTGTATGGTGAGTTGGAAGTTGCAGGGAGATGGAGACTGGGCCAGGCATTTAAATCATAGACTAGGGTATAGGCTCTGCAAGGCCTTACCTTTGTGACTTGGGGCAATTTTACTTCACCTCTTTAGCTTCAATTCCCCACATTAATGATATGAAGACAACCAGTACCTTCAAGGCAAGTAGCTGAAAGGGTAGGCACATGAATAAGCGACAGCAGCAAGATACTATCGAATCTATACAATTAGTTTTCTATTAATGAAGGCATGTGGCTCCTTCTTGTCTTATATTGTCAACAGAGTTATCTTTTTTCCCAACAGCATTATCTTGAAATATCCAGCTACAAGAAAATCTGTGCAATTAAGTAACCAAATGTATCATACGGAAATGATTAATTTAAACCATTTCTAATATAAACAGTATAAGTTTGCTATTTTAACTCAGCCTAAGGTAGAAGTGTTGATTTTATTCAGGGAATATAAAAAATATTAAGTAAAAATATCTAGGTTTTAGAGTTCTTCATTTGGATCTGAATTGTCTCTGCTTTAATAACTCATTAACATGTGTTTTTGACACTGCCTGGTTCCAAATAGGAAAAGGAGTACATCAAGGCTGTATATTGTCACCCTGCTTATTTAACTTATATACAGAGTACATCATGAGAAACGCTGGACTGGAAGAAACACAAGCTGGAATCAAGATTGCTGGGAGAAATATCAATAACCTCAGATATGCAGATGACACCACCCTATGGCAGAAAGTGAAGAGAAACTAAAAAGCCTCTTGATGAAGGTGAAAGTGGAGAGTGAAAAAGTTGGCTTAAAGCTCAATATTCAGAAAACGAAGATCATGGCATCCGGTCCCATCACTTCATGGGAAATAGATGGGGAAACAGTGGAAACAGTGTCAGACTTTATTTTTTGGGCTCCAAAATCACTGCAGATGGTGACTGCAGCCATGAAATTAAAAGATGCTTACTCCTTGGAAGGAAAGTTATGACCAACCTAGATAGCATATTCAAAAGCAGAGACATTACTTTGCCAACAAAGGTTTGTCTAGTCAAGACTATGTTTTTTCCTGTGGTTATGTATGGATGTGAGAGTTGGACTGTGAAGAAGGCTGAGCACTGAAGAATTGATGGTTTTGAACTGTGGTGTTGGAGAAGACTCTTGAGAGTCCCTTGGACTGCAAGGAGGTCCAACCAGTCCATTCTGAAGGAGATCAGCCCCGGGATTTCTTTGGAAGGACTGATGCTAAAGCTGAAACTCCAGTACTTTGGCCACCTCATGCGAAGAGTTGACTGATTGGAAAAGACTCTGATGCTGGGAGGGATTGGGGGCAGGAGGAGAAGGGGACGACAGAGGATGAGATGGCTGGATGGCATCACTGACTCAATGGATGTGAGTCTGAGTGAACTCCAGGAGTTGGTGATGGACAGGGAGGCCTGGCGTGCTGCGATTCATGGGGTCGCAAAGAGTCGGACACGACTGAGCGACTGAGCTGAACAGAAATCAATAATATTTAGTATGAATGTTTTTAAAAATGCATCTTCTTTGTCCTGTGTGTGTAACATGTTTGGCAGTCAGTTACGGTTGCTTTATCTTTGCGAGAGACACAATGCTAACATAAAGTCACGCCTTATTCATGTAATCACTTGTGTTTTGTTCTGGGGTTAAGTTAGCAATCTGGGTGTCCCTATCCAAAACTCAGCACCACTGAATTCCCATAGTACCTTAAGAAACTAGTTGAAAAAGTGTTCTCGAAATGTGGGTAATCCCACACTGGTGTTGCTTGTGCAAATGAATGGACACCACCGAGCAGAGTGCCCTGACATTCTTGTGTTTCACAGGGCACTCACTGAGTGTTCTCACTGTGTCAGAACAGCAGTAAGTGCTGCCAATATTTAGACAGATATTATGAGGCTTCTCAATACCGCGGATGAAACATGTAGTCAAATACGTATCCATAGACCTTAGTACAAAGCTCGTCAGAATCTTTTTAATTCCTGGATTTACTCCTGAAATGGTTATAACAGACATTTAACTTTTGAACTGATATTCACTGATTTTCTATTAATTTATTGATTCTTTACCCTTTCAGAGTTAGCATATGAACCACACCAGAACACTTCTATCATTAACTTATAACCAGTCCTTGATTTTTGAGCTCCCAAATAGTAGCACCCAATTTAAGTTCCCCTATTAGTTATCAAAGGGGGTTAATCACTATTTTTTTTATTACTTTCACATCTATCTTCAAAAGAAAATCCACAACTGAAGATAGTTTTAAGAACATGAATAAAATTTTGAAGACAATTCCAGAAAAGGAATTAGAAAGATGAAAAATATCTTTTCAGAAAGCTTTGTATGTAAAGGAGAAAAAAAATCCACTACCGTGTATAACATTGGATATTTGTTTTAAAATATTCTATTAAACAGTCTGCTTCCCTATGAAGAGTATACACACACACAAACACACTAAAAAAATTATTTTCAAAATCTTCTATAGTTAGATAAGCTCCTCTGTCCATGGGATTATTCAGGCAAGAAGACTGGAGTGGGTAGTCACTCCCTTTTCCAAGATGGCTGCACAATTCTGCAAATATACTAAAAACCACTGAAATGTACACTGTCAATGGTGAATCTCACGGTATAAACTCATACATCAATAAAGCTGTACTTCATATAAAATTTAAATCATTCTAAATGAGTGAAAAACAATGGAAGAAGGGAATTTATGTTTTTGATTTTTTTATTTCACATATCTGATGCAGAGAAAAGTTTACTGCTAAAAAAAATTTCATCTTGAAGAGTATCCATAAATCAGTATTAGTTACTGGCTGCCATCGCAACACACTCAGTGCTACGTTAAGACTTTACACATTTTGTTCCACTTAATTCTCAAGGGAACCCTGTGAGGTGGGCTTTATCCCAGGTTTACAGATATACAAACAAGTTGGATAATTTTCACAAGGCCACACAGCCAGTAAGGGTTCATATGAGGTCTTAACATAGGTCTTATTGGACAGAGTGGGTAAGTCTTAGTTGTTACAGTAAAACCTAGTACCTCCTGGAGGCCTGAGGGGATGTACATACACACACACATACACACACCTGACTGGGGGGGTGTACGTGTACACACATATGCACACACACATCATTCTGGGTTTCATATGGCTATCTCATCACCTCTTCCTCAAACTACTGTGCTCTGCTTAGTCGCTCAGTCATGTGCAACTCTTTGTGACGCAATGGACTGTAGCCCACCAGGCTCCTCTGTTCACGGGGATTCTCCAGGCAAGAACACTGGAGTAGGTTGCCATGCCCTCCTCCAGGGGATCTTCCTGGCCCAGGGATCAAACCCAGGTCTCCCACATTGCAGGTGGATTTTTTACTGTCTGAGCCACCAGGGAAGCTCAAAGTAATATACATTTACATAATTTGAATACAGGAAAATATATGATCTCATATGTAATCTGAGTCACTAATACTAGGGTGGAGCCCAAGTGTCTGCAGTTGTACTGAGAACCCCAGGTGAGTCTAACGTCAGGGACCAGCCCTCTGAGAAACAGTTGTCTGAGTGACAATCCTGAAAGTAGAGCAGCTAATGCTCATCTTTTTACATTTCTTACCCACAGGATATGTTTCAGAAATACTGCATGAATAAATGAGTGAAAGTATAGCTTAATGTGAGACTCTGATGGTAAATCATCTGTGTATCCTTGGATGTATTATTGATCTGAGGATAAAGGGATATCCTTAGACCTTTAACACAAAAGTGTGTCATGTAATACCTTAAGAAATTCTGTGCATTTTATCAGTTAGTAGTTGATACATCCGGAGTTGAAAGACACACTCCACAGAGAGTGGTGACCAGACAGAAGAAGACAGGCCCTCATTAAGGAGAGAAGGAGGATGTGGACACCGAGAAATCACTTAAATCCTAACTCTTGACATTTATTTTTAAATGTGGTTGTAAAAGAAGACTCAGAACATTCAGCTGTGTCAGCGCTAAAAATACACATTTCTTCACTTCTCCTCACCTCCTTCACCCTGCCTTCTCCTCTGAGACAAAAACAGTGAAGACAGGGGGTAACTGTGAGATGGAAAAGACAACATGAGAACAAGTTTATATCCACCAACAAGGAACTGGATGCCCAGATACCCACGGACTAGCTTCTTCATTTCCCAAACCACGGAAAGAACAATAGCTTTCTGGGCTTGGGATCGGTGTTCTTTACCTCCTTTTCAGAAAGAAAACCACCTCTAGTGGGCAGCCCTTAACCTTTGACTCAAAAGCAAAGTCATTGTTTCCATATCCCTGCCCTACCAGACATGCCTAGTGAACGAAAACGACCTTATGTAAATTAAAAAAAAAAAAAAACACCTTTTCGTTTCTCTAGACTAAGATAACCATTCTACTGTTTTTTTTTTCTGCAGTCATTCAAGCAAATCTAAAAACCACTTGCCTGTGAAGAGCTTTCTCACACATGTCAAACCAATGGTCATAGGTCCACCAGTGATTCACTCCAAGAAGGATGCATTACATAAATTGCAGTGTAACCCAGATGTTGTCTAAGATGAATTACTGTATTTTACTTAAAGCAAGGGTCAGTTCAGTTAAACAGCAGGTACCAGCCACTGTATGCTAGGTGTACTGGAAGACAAAGTTGAAGAAGATGCCCCCGAATCTGAGAATCTTCTGGTCTAGTGGTTGAGACAGGCACACCGAGAGATAACCTTAACATAAAATGGTCTTAAGACAGAGGTATATGCGGGGTGCTGTGGGGGTTCATGAAGCCTTCCTCCTATGAAGGAAGGAGGAATTTTGGTATCTGAGAAGGGTAGAAAGTGTACCCCAGACAGAGGGACAGCATGAGCATGGCCATGGGAGACAGCAGACATCTCTTCTAGAGATGTCTTCTTGTTCTAGAGTGTGGGCCGAGGCAGGAATGGGTGAGGGATGAGGCTGGGGAAGAGGGCAGGAGTCAGGACACGAAGGTTTTCTATGCCGCGAGAAGGAACGTAAGGGCAATGAGGAGCTTGTAAGGAATTTGACTTCACTTGACTTAGTATGAAGGGCCACTTAAATGTGAAGAAGACTAGAGACTTACAAGAGGCAACTGCAGAAAACCAGAGCGCTCATTACTCCCTGGTATGTTAGCGTCTCAGTTCTCCTTCTGCTGGTGAACAAAACCAACCCAAAGAGGCGTCACAGGAAAAGGCGTGACCTGAGTGTGGATCTTGGGCAACTGCAGAGCTGAATACAGGTGCTCTCTCAGGGATACTGGGACTCTGCTTCTCTTTACAGGTTGAGTTTTTCCTCTCCTGCAGTGGGAGAGCAGCTAACAAGACAACTCTCCATTCCGCAGGACTGCCCCATACACGGCAAGAGTCTAACACTCTTGTCTTTCAATGCCTAAAGCACCACTCAAGCACTTCCCACCTCTTGGAATTCCTCGTACATCCAAAAAAAAAAAAAAAAAAGTCCTTAGAGTGATCTATTCCCCACCTTGAATCATCCTCTGGGGTATAAGCAATTCAAGGTCCCTGTTTGCCAGATTTGCGTTTTCCCTACCACCACCAGTCTTTTTTAACAAATCCTTTTATTTATGTATTTATTTAGGCTGCACTAGGTCTTTGCTGCTGCACAGGCTTCTTCTCTAGTTGCAGCACGCGGGGGCTGCTCTCTAGTTTCAGTGTGAGGGCTTCTCACTGTGGCGGCTTCTCATGTTTCAGAGCACGGGCTTCAGATCATGTGGGCTTCAGTAGTTGTGGCCCGTGGGCTCAAAGCACAGACTCAGTAGTTGTGGGGCATGGGCTTAGTTGCTCTGTGGCATGTGGGATCTTTCTGGATCTGGAATCAAACCTGTGTTTCCTGCACTGAAGGGTGGATTTATTTTTTTTTTTTTTTACCACTGAGCCACCAGGGAAGTCCCCATCACCAGCCTTAGTAACTCTAAATGGCTGCTGGTCAATTCAGTCTCCACTGACTTTGAACTAGTAACCAACCTAAGAGATCTTCTCAAGTCATCTTTAAATCTAGATCCCATCCGCCACTTTTAGTTTTCTTCTGTCAGCATCACCCATTCCCAGAGGAAGAGATACCTTACTCTCCAGTTCTATGCAGCCATTGTCAAGGATGGTTCTGATCAGTGCTGCCTGAGTCACCTGGCAACCCCGATTCCATCACTGGAGGGTGGAGCATTCTGATTGGTCAGCCTTGGTCATGTGGGGAAGCAGCCAGTGGGTTGGACGAGCATCCTGGCTAACAGCCCCACACAGAATGGAGAGAAGTTGTTTTCAAAGAGAGGAGTGCAGGTGAGCAACTTATATCTACCTCAGCGAATGAATAAACAACACAATTACTGCACACTTCACTCTCCAATGTTCCTTTCTGTAACAAAGGAGGAAAGAAAAAACATTTTAAAAGCCTAAAACCTCCTTCTACCTCTTCATAAAATATTGATGGGTTTGGAAAATGATCTGTTTGAGTGGAACCCAAGAGTAAATTAAGCACAACTTTATTAAATGTCTCTTTAGGACACCGATGATGTAACTGACTTGGAAATCTCCAAGATGTGTTGCTGATGCTGGGGGCAGAGCTGTGAAGGACTGAGGGACTATGAGAAAAGTAGTAGACTAGGGGCTGAAGGAAAGATAAAGAAATCAGAGGAGAGTCTAAGGAACTTCACTGACAGCAGAGCATCAGTAAAGCAAGGAGAGAATAGAAGAGAGAGAGGAGAAAAAGCAGACAGACAAGGAGAGATGATGAAACTCCACAAAACCCATATTAGAAGGGTTGGTTTATCTCAGGAAAGCCAAGAGGCTGAATATCTAGAACCAAGGAATAGGGCAATTGATTCCTGAATGTATTTCTCAATATCCATGACCACAGACCACATGACCAACATCCATGGCACAGATCCAGTGGCCCAAGGTCAACAGTTTCTATCTAAACCCAAACTTAGGTTGACCTGGGGCCCCAGGCAGGCAAGAACCTGCTTCTTCAGAGACAAAGAATCTGATAGAAAGACAGATAAGAGGAGACTAAAGGGGATCAGTCAGAAAGACAGTGTCACCAGGTGAAGGAGGCAGAGGAACTTCTCAACTAGGCAGGCAGGGACATCAAAGGTGACAGGAGGACACAGCGCCTGGTTTTGTGCGCTGAACTTTAGTCAAGATAACTGAAGGAAGGCAAAGTGAAGTCGCTCAGTCGTGTCCAGCTCTTTGTGACCCCATGGACTATAGCCTATCAGGCTCCTCCATCCATGGGATTTTCCAGGCAAGAGTGCTGGAGTGGATTGCCATTTCCTTCTAGGGGATCTTCCCGACCCAGGAATCGAACCCAGGTCTCCCACATTGCAGGCAGACACTTTAAGGAAACCATATAAATGTTTTACCTCCAAATTTTCTTTGTTTTTTAGATGAGTTCTTGAGTTACAGAATATCAAACTGGATGGAACACAGAGGTCATTGCATCAGAAACCTCAGCTCCTGATCCAACTCTGGGTACCTCTGTTGACCTTGATCAAGTTGCTTAACCTCTTTCAACTTCAGTTTCATCATCGATAAACACAAATCATGGCAAAGTCCCTGTTTGTCTCACAAGAAAACACAGGTTGCAGTGACATTCAGGAGCTGGGACCAAGCTACATGACTTGTAACTTGTGGGGCCCACTGAAAAATGAAAATGTGGGGTTTCTTGTTTTCAAAGCCTAGAGAATTTCAAGATGGCAACCACAGTGCATTAAACCAAGTGCCAGGTGCGTCTCAGAGCAGAGCCGTGCATGACTATACAGACCCAGCTCTGCCAGGTAGGATAAGGTACTGGGATGGCCAAAAATGTCACTGGGGCTTTTCCATAACTTATGATGTATTGGCCAACCCAATATATCAAAGTGCCTTTGCTATCTACAGAGTTCAGCAAAGTGGTGAGGATTTTCTTTCTTTCTCCTCTCTTCTTGACTTCCAGCATTACATTAGTTTTCCAGGGCTAACTAGGAAATCGTCTCTCAGGTCTGGGAGCCAGAAGTCCAAAATCAAGGTGCCAGCAGGTTCGTTCCTTCTGATGGCTGGCACGAGAGGCTCTGCTCTGGGCCCCTCTCCTTGGCTTGGAGACAGCTATCTTTCCTCATGTCTCCTTACACTGTCTTCCCTCGGTGCGTGTCTGTGTCCAAGCTTTCCATCTTCACAAGGACACTGGTCTTGTTAGACTAGTGCCCACACTAATGTCCTCCTTTAAATTTGATGAGCTCTGCAATATACCACCGTGGTAGCACAAGTGGTAAGGAACCGTCTTGCCAATAGAGGAGACGTAAGAGACGCGGGTTCGATCCCTGGGTTGGGAAGATCCCCTGAAGGAGGAAATGGCTACCCACTCCAGTATTCGTGCCTGGAGAATCCCATGGACAGAGGAGCCCAGTGGGCTACAGTCCATGGGGTCACAAAGAGTTGGACATGACTGAGTGACTTAGCATGCGTGCATGCAAACCACCCCCCTCCATCTCCAAATAAGGTCACATGCTAAGGTACTGGGTGGTTAGGACTTGAACATATGAATTTGGGACGGGAATACAGTTCACCCCATAACCAGCATCACCTTCTCTCTACTATTTTGGAGATGTGTCTGGTGGTGTGCAGTCTCATGGGGAGGCAATGATGGTGGGACTGTGACAGAGGGGTGCTGTGGTGACCGGGGTGTCAGGGGGCCACCGTTTAGGCTAAGCAGTGCGACAGCTTCCAACGGCTGTCCTTGTGACCCACTCTCCAATCTCTGAAAGCTCTTCAATTACACCCGATAAATTCCTCTCTGACTTAAGAAAGCTGGAGTGATTTCCTGTGGCTTGTAACGAAGAAACCCGATACTCAAACGCTGCGTTGAAATTGGGAAGGGTATTGCACGGGGCCTGAGTTCCGTGCCCTCCCCAACTCCCCTTGGCCCCCTTCTGCTGGCTGGGCCCTGCTGCTCGCTTCCCGCTGTAGGCTCATTTCTGGCACAATTGACAGACAGCTTCCCCGAGTGTGGGGCGCTGGTTCACTGTTTCCGGGCCACTATGGGGGCAGCTCTTCAGCAATATGTGAACCGTGAACTTCCTGATATTCAAGCTGGTTTTAGAAAAGGCAGAGGAACCAGAGATCAAATTGCCAACGTCCGCTGGATCATGGAAAAAGCAAGAGAGTTCCAGAAAAACATCTATTTCTGCTTTATTGACCATGCCAAAGCCTTTGACTCTGTGGATCACAATAAACTGTGGAAAATTCTGAAAGAGATGGGAATACCAGACCACCTGACCTGCCTCTTGAGAAATTTGTATGCAGGTCAGGAAGCAACAGTTAGAACTGGACATGGAACAACAGACTGGTTCCAAATAGGAAAAGGAGTACATCAAGGCTGTATATTGCCACCCTGTTTATTTAACTTATATGCAGAGTACCTCATGAGAAACGCTGGACTGGAAGAAACACAAGCTGGAATCAAGATTGCTGGGAGAAATCTCAATAACCTCAGATATGCAGATGACACCACCCTTATGGCAGAAAGTAAAGAGGAACTAAAAAGCCTCTTGATGAAAGTGAAAGTGGAGAGTGAAAAAGTTGGCTTAAAGCTCAACATTCAGAAAACGAAGATCATGGCATCCAGTCCCATCACTTCATGGGAAATAGATGGGGAAACAGTGGAAACAGTGTCAAACTTTATTTTTCTGGGCTCCAAAATCACTGCAGATGGTGACTGCAACCATGAAATTAAAAGATGCTTACTCCTTGGAAGGAAAGTTATGACCAACCTAGATAGCATATTCAAAAGCAGAGACATTACTTTGCCAACAAAGGTTCGTCTAGTCAAGGCTATGGTTTTTCCAGTGGTCATGTACGGATGTGAGAGTTGGACTGTGAAGAAAGCTGAGCGCCAAAGAATGGATGCTTTTGAAGTGTGGTGTTGGAGAAGACTCTTGAGAGTCCCTTGGACTGCAAGGAGATCCAACTAGTCCATTCTGAAGGAGATCAGCCGTGGGATTTCTTTGAAAGGAATGATGCTAAAGCTGAAACTCCAGTACTTTGGCCACCTCATGCGAAGAGTCGACTCATTGGAAAAGACTCTGATGCTGGGAGGGATCAGGGGCAGGAGGAGAAGGGGACGCCAGAGGATGAGATGGCTGGATGGCATCACTGACTCGATGGACGTGAGTCTGGGTGAACTCCGGAAGTTGGTAATGGACAGGGAAACCTGGCGTGCTGCGATTCATGGGGTCGCAAAGAGTCAGACACGACTGAGCGACTGAACTGAACTGAATGGGGGCAGCTCTGCTGTCCAACCCAGGCCCCTGAGGAGCCTGAAAGGAGCTGGCTCTTCCCGTCAGTCAAAGGCTTGTGTGACGCCCCTGCCACCTTTTTTGGGGGGAGGGTGGTGGTGCAGAAGATGGCTGTCCCATGGCTTTCAGAGGGGGTGGGTGACAAACCGAATGGAGGGAGAGCCAAATCCCATAGCACCAGCTTAGCCCCTTGAGAGTCAAGATGGAGGAAGCCAGAGGATAAACTCCTGGACCTTCCTCCCAGTGATCCACAACCCCAAATGCAGAGGTTCCCTCAGGCCTCCCCATGGAGTCCTGCCGGCTGAGGGTCAGACGTGATTTCTGGGGCACGTGTGGCCAGCGTGGCCATATCTCCACCCACACCTGCTTCCACGCTCTCCTTGACTCACTTCCTTTCTTCCTTACTCTCTCTCCTGAAACAAAGCTGTACACTTTAAGGTTTGCCTTGGGCTCTGCTTTCCATCCATTTTGATTCCCAAAAACCTTGCGAGAAGCCTTTGGTTCAAGAGCTGGGAAGGCACAGGAGAAACCATTTCTTCAACTCCTGTGACCACAGCCCCAAACCACACCTGAGGCCCAAAGACAGGGCGTGCCCAAGGGCAGATCACCAGGAACTACGAGCAATGAGGCTGGGGATATTATGAAAACACCAGTTATGGCAAAGCCACTCGGAGAACCCAGGCACTCATCCAAATGATGCAGGATGTCCGGTGGAAAACAAAAGAGCTTTCACCTGAGCCAGCCATGGGCGGGCGGCTGTGAAAATGGGGCCAGGGCCACATGTGTGTACTTAAAAGGGTGTGGCTTCTTTGCCCCTAATTGCAAGTTCCTGAGGAGCAGGAGGGAAGTCATTTCTGCCTCTGTACAGTAGCTCCCCACTTCAGTCCTCCCGAGAGCTCCACTCTCTCCACTTAAACCAGCTCAACGCTGATAGTCTGCATAGCAACGCTGCACCAGAGAGATCCTCAGAAATGCAAACTCCATGAAGCACTTATTCCTGCTACACAAATGGTGACCCATTAGGCTACTCAGAGCTCTGTAGATGTAATTATAAACTCTTAGTGCTTCTTTTTGTTTTCAGTGAGGTTCAAGTAGTCTGAAAAAAATTAATAAAAACTGGCATTTGGGACAACCAGGGACAAAAAAATAAATGAGAGGGAACTCCAGAAGGAAAGACAGTCCTGTCATCTACTAGCTTTATGGCTTTGGGCAAACGACCAGACCTCTCTGAACCCCAGTTTCCTCTTCTACAAAATGGAGAATATAATAACCTCTCTGTAAACTGTTATAAGAATTAAGTCAGCCAGTGTGTGGGAGAAGTCTAGTACATAATCAGCACTCTGTAAGTGTTCTTTATTGTTATTACCATTATTGATTACCACAAATGATTACTTCTCAACACAGAGGTGAGATTGTATGTGAGGACTGCTTCTGGAATACAGTATGGAAGTATGCAAACACCAGAGCAGCCCTCTCTAGACCCAGGTTTCTGATGAAGAATATGAATTTCTAAGCCCAGACTGGCTGAAGGGAATTCCTCTGGAAGCCAATTCCTTAATAGAAGGGTATCACCTCTGACCAAGTAGAAAGTGGGGCCCCTATTTTTCCCTGAATAAGGTGGGTTTCAAATTGACAGCACACAAACCACCTGTTCTAGGTATGCAGGTTCCCAGGCCCCATTCTGAAAAGTTCTGATTCTGTAGGTCTGGGGTTTGGGGCCTGGGAATGACCATTTTACATACGTGACATGTGCAGACATACACAGAACACACACGCCACGATGCTGAGGAAGAAGGTACTTTGCCCACATTTTCAGAATTCTCCTCTACACTCTCAGACACCCATCCAGTCCTGTAGTGAGCACAAGCGGACCACCTGAGCTCCTGGAAAACACTTCAGCTCTCTTCCCTTGTACTGCAGGCACATTTAATCAGGCAATCCTGACCACACAGGTCTTAGTGTAAGGTTATCACAGGTGTAACAGCTTAAGTTTAGAGTTTATACTACATAGAGATGATAGACGGAGAAGGCGATGGCACCCCACTCCAGTACTCTTGCCTGGAAAATCCCATGGACAGGGGAGCCTGGTAGGCTGCAGTCCATGGGGTGGTGAAGAGTCGGACACGACTGAGTGACTTCACTTTCACTTTTCGCTTTCATGCATTGGAGAAGGAAATGGCAACCCACTCCAGTGTTCTTGCCTGGAGAATCCCAGGGATTGGGGAGCCTGATGGGTTGATGTTTATGGGGTCGCACAGAGTCGGACACGACTGAAGCGACTTAGCAGCAACAGCAGCAGCAGAGACGATAGAAGGCAGTGCCTTACAAACTGAACCTCATTTTAGAAACATCTGGGGAATTTTTGAATCTACCTCCCAACCCCATATCCAAATGCAACAGAAAAATGGGCAAGAGGCATAAAGAGACATTTCGTGAAGAGGATATACAGATAGCAAATAAGCACATGCAAAGATAGTCAACCTCATTTGCCATGAAGGAAATGAAAATTAAACCACAGTATGATTTGTTGCTCTACACCGACCAGTATGGCTAAAATAAAACACAGTGATAATACCAAATACTGTAAGAATGTAGGGAAAATGGATCTCTATATACATTATTGGCGGGAAAGTAAAATGGTACAGCAACTCTGGAAAACATTTCGCAGCTTCTAAAAAACTGAACATGTACTTAACACACAACCAAGCTACTGTGCTCCTGGCATTTATCCCAAAGAAATGAAAACTTATGCTCATGCAAACATACAAATATTCATGGCTGTTGTATTTGTAATAGCCCTGAACCGTAAACCACCAAAATGTTTCACAATAGGTGAATATTAAGCAGATGACATCCATATGATGAAGTTCTAACTAGCAATAAAAAGTCATGAACTCTTGATATACACAACTTGGATGGGTCTCAGGAAGATTATGCTGAGTGAAAAAGCCAACCTCAAAAATTACACACTGTAGAATCCATTAATATAACATTCCTGAAATGACGAAAGTAAAGAGAAGAACAGATGATGAGTGTTTGTCGGAATGGTAGGGAGAAAGGGTGGGCAGGTGATAGTATAAAGGGTAACACAACAGTGATGTTGGGGATGATGGAATAGTTCTGTATCTTAACTGGGCATGCGTGCTCAGTCGCTTAGTTGTGTCCTGACTCTTTTCAACTCCATGGACGGTACTGTCCATGGGAATTTCCCAGGCAAGAAAACTGGAGTGGGTTGCCATTTCCTCCTCCAGGGGATCTTCCCAACCCGGGGATCAAACCCATTTCTCCCACATCGCAGCTGCATTCTTTACCACTGTGCCACCTAGGAAGTTCATGTATTTTAACTACAGTGGTGGTTACGCAAGGCATGGAATTATGCACAGACATTATACCAATGCAAGCTTCCTAGTTTTGATATCATAACTATAGCTGTGTAAGATGTAACCATCAGAGACAACTTTGCAACCTCCTGTGAAACTGTAATTATTTTGAAAAGAAAAGGGAAAAAATGCCAATGCCCAGCATGCTCACCAGACCAATGAGGTCAGAATCTCTGATGATGGATGAGGTGGGACAAGTCCAAGTATCAGCATATCCATCACAGATCTCCCAGGGGATGACCAGTGCAGCCAAGGCTGAGGTCGAGTGTAACAAGGCATCTCATAGCTTCTGCTGCCACGAATCTGGCATCTGCTGAGTAGTGTACTTGATAGAAACAGTTGTCCAAGGTACAGCAGGGCTGTGAGGGCCAGCATTACTTACATAACGATGAGGTTTCTAAGTCCTGAAACTAGGTCAACTGGTGCCAGTTCCAACGGCAATGGGAAGTGAGGTAGGGGCTGCGAGGCACAAGGTGCTGAGCTTAAGGAAGACTCTGGGCTTCCCAGGTGGCACTAGTGGTAAAGAACCCGCCTGCCAATTCAGGAGGCATGAGACACAGGTTCGATCCCTGGGTTGGGAAGATCCCCTGGAGGAGGCCATGGCAACCCACTCCAGTATTCTTGCCTGGGAAATCCCATGGACAGAGGAGGCTGGTTGCTACAGTCTGAGGGGTCGCAAAGAGTCCGACACAACTGAAGGGACTTAGCACACATGTATACAAGGAAGACCTCAGGTTTCATTTCCCTTTGTCCCCCCAGATTTCTGGACAGATACAAAATGCTCTCTTGGTTTTCTACTTGAGGTGCCTAAGAGATTCCCTTGGAGAAGGCAATGGCAACCCACTCCAGTACTCTTGCCTGGCAAATCCCATGGATGGAGGAGCCTGGTAGGCTGCAGTCCATGGGGTCGCTAGGAGTCAGACACTGAGCGACTTTGCTTTCACTTTTCACTTTCATGCATTGAAGAAGGAAATGGCAACCCACTCCAGTGTTCTTGCCTGGAGAATCCCAGGGACAGGGGAGCCTGCCATCTATGGGGTCGCACAGAGTCGGACACGACTGAAGCGACTTAGCAGCAGCAGCAGCAAGAGATTCCCTGGGCTTCCCTGGTACCTTAGTTGGTAAAGAATCCATCTGCTATGCAGGAGACCCTGGCTCAATTCCTGGGGTCGAGAAGATCCCCTGGAAAGGGACAGGCTACCCACTCCAGTATTCTTAGGCTTCCCTGGTGGCTCAGCTGGGGATGCTTGGGGCTGGTGCACGGGGACAACCCAGAGGGAGGGTATGGGGAGGGAGGGGGGAGGAGGGTTCAGGATGGGGAACACAGGTATACCTGTGGCGGATTTATTTCGATGTTTGGCAAAACTAATACAATACTGTGAAGTTTAAAAATAAAATAAAATTAAAAAAAAAAAAAGAATCTGCCTGCAATGCGGGAGACCTAGGTTCGATCGCTGGGTTGGGAAGATCCCCTGGAGAAGGGCATGGCAACTGACTCCAGTATTCCTGCCCGGAGAATCCCCCCATGGACAAAGGAGCCTAGAGGGCTACAGTCCATGGGGTGGCAAAGAGTTGGACACAACTGAGCAACTAAGCACACAGCACAAGAGATTCCCCAAGTGTTTATAAAATATCTGCTGACCATGCTGAAGGACACTCACACAAGATTTTAGAGCTACTGACCGGTTTCCTTTTGCTATTACAATTGGTTCAAGCTCCAGAACTTTTTCTCTAATATCTTACCATAAACAAATGAAAACCACTGAACAAAGCAAGCTGACACTTACTGAGGGAAACACATTTTTCTTCTTTTATCTTCAGCCAGAATATCTAAGGACTTATCATGAAAATAACAGGACATCTTTTGCACTGATTGTTTTCCCTTGATTTTAGCCTCCATTTACTTCTCGCTATTTTATTGCTACAGCTTCATCTGGGTTCAGTGATTCATGTACCTAAATAGTTTCAAATACTTTCCAAAATGAATTTCTCCAGCTGAACCTCAGATGTGAAAGCTTTGTTAACTGCAATGTCTCATTTAAGATTTTTTTTCTTATTTGGCTGCTTCAGGTCTTAGTAGTGGTCCACAATCATTTAATATTAAAATGAAGATTTCTGGTTGAGTCTCGGTGAAGTCATAGGAACCACCTAAACCTCTAAGAACAATTTGATTTCTTTGATTTCTTTCCCATTATGTTTCCCCATATAATTAAACTGGTGTACCATTTTAAAAAATGAATTTCTGGTTTATACTATGTAGTGCCTTTAAATAATTATCCAGATTGGTGTTGCTCATTGTGATATTATTTACATATTTATGAAGAGTGAACTTGATCTGCCATTTCACTCACAATAGTTCAAGGAGACTGGAAGACTAGATTCCAAGCCTCACAGCTGGAGGGCTACATCTTACTGCTTATGTAAGCTTTAACTGATATTCACCGAGAACTTTTGGGTCTTTTTCTATAATTCTCAACCAAGTCAAGGGTCAAGAACTACCAGTGGGGGTCTGCTAAGTTATTTAATGTCAATAAGCAGGCCACATACTTGACACTGGGCTTCCAAGATGGCACTAGTGGTAAAGAACTCACCTGTAGTTTTGCTCAGAACCTGCTTACCTCATTGTGGTTCACCTAGATGTCACCTAGATGGGTGGATTAGGAAACCTACGTGTCTTTTCAGCACTGCATGCCCAGGAGCACAGTGGTTGAAGAGGTTGGCTGCGGGCTCCATCTCTGTGCGTGGCACATCGGTCTAGGCTGCCTGCCTGCCAGATACTCAGAACTTAGCCTTGGGAGAAGCAGGCCATGCTTCTCAAGCAGGCTGCTGCACTCCAAGAACAAAGATGTCAACTGCACATAATTACAACTAATTCAAAAACCCAGAAAAGCTGCTACAATTAGGGGGCTGTGGAGAATGCTTTTTGTGTTTCTGAAAAGAACTAAAAGGACAGGGAGGCCGTGTATTGAGCTTTCTTGGCCAAACATCTTCTCATTTATTACAGTGTGTAATTATACATTTAGTTTTGGATTTACCCTCTGCCCGTAGGCTCCCCCAGGGTAAAGACCATATGTCTGTACTGTTTACCATTGCGCATACCCAGGACCATGGAGGAACTCAGAAAACTGTTTAATGAATGGATGACTATAGGGTTTCATTTGTAGGAAGTTCCAAACACATTTTCCTCATTCATGGGACCTTATCCAACCAAGTGAACTGGACACTCGGTATAACCTCTATATTGTTTGTGTTTATTGGGCCAGACATGGAGGAAATGACATTGTGGCTATTAATGTTTCTGGTAATAAGGCATGATAACCACAAAAGCTTGCATATAAAAAAAAGCAATTATACTCCAATTTAAAAAATGTTAATGGAGTAAACTATACAAATATTGAATAAGTACGTTGCATACCTGAAACTAATATTGCAAGTCAAATATGCTTCAATAACAAATTAAACTTTCAAAAAAAAAAAAAAGTCAGACAAGGAAGCATCCCAGCTGGCAATTGTTTCCATTTCTTTGTCTCTTGAAAGTTCTACACTTATTCTGATTGGGTATGTTCTATATCCAAATAATAAAGAAGTCTTGGCAATAAGATTTCATTGCCTCCTGTAATTTATTCTAATACATAACAGTCTTAAAGATGACTACCATACTGCTGATACAGAACAGATGTTAAATAAATTTATTGTTGTTTTTGTGAAGTGAACTCAGCAATAAAAAAATGAAAACTGCAGCTACTGAATATTTGGTGTGAGTTACAGCCACTCTCTTTAAGCTCTGTTTTTAGTTCAGTTGTGTTTGTCTGAGTTAAAACACTTTGCTCCTACTACCCAATGTCCAGGCAGCTCTTTCCTGGAGGCATCTTCCAACCATTTTAGTTTTGCCCTGATCAGCATCTTGGTGGAGATGACGCCCTGCGTTAAGTCAGATTCTGAGTCACTGGCTGGATCATCAGAAGGTTCCAGGACCTTTTGCAAGGGAGGCCTTGCTAAGTGGTTCCTCCATTCTATTCTGTGTATTTAGAGAAATACACATTCTTGCCATGTGCAGCATTTCACAGATGTCGCCTCATATAAAACTTACTGGAAAATCACATTCTTATATTCCTTTGGTTAATGAATTTTTAAATCCATATAACTACTAAGCATGAAGGATTAGTGCTACACACGAGTACTTCCTATGAGCCAGGGGCTAGAATGACAACTATTATTATGATTACAGTGTTTGCTCAACAGTTGGCTTATGACCAGAAGTGAAGGAGACTTTGCCTCCTCTGCAAAGAATTATGCAGAAGTCATCTTGGCCAAGGTCAAGGGCTAAAGCCTAGAAGCATTATTCATGGATAATTTTTAAACTTAAAAATAAAGCTTAATTGAGGTATAATTGACATACAATATACTGCACACATTAAGTATATACTATTTGATAAGTTCTGACATATGTATAAACCAGAGAAACCTGTATATTTGGAAGAAATTCAAATTTGCCACAAATCCAGATCATGAACATATCCATTCCTCCAACAAGTTTCCTCCCTGGCCCTTTGTCATTCCTGCTCCAGCCCACTCCTCGCCCTAACCCATCCCTGGAAAACACTTATCTGTTTTCTGTCATTAAAAATTATTTTGCACTTCCTAGAACTTAATAGAAATGAAAATCTTATAGTATAGTAATCTATAGAAATACTATAGATATTGAGAAATACTATAGATATAGAGATACTATAGAAATGAAAATCTATAGTATCTGGCCTCTCTCTCACTCAATATGATCATGTTGAAGTTCATACAGGTTGAAGCGTGTATTAACTGTTCATCCCTTTTTGTTACTGAGTAGTATTCTATTGTATAGATACAGCATAGTTAATTTATCTGGATGGAAACTTGGATTCTTTCTAGTTTTTCTCCTACAAATAAAGCCACTGTGAGCATTCATGTACATGTCTTTGTTCAGACATCTATTTCCTTTTCTCTTGGTTAAACATCTAGAAGTTGGATGGATGGGTCATGTGGTAGGTGTATGTTTAACTTTTAGGATCTGCCAGTTGTCTTCCCAAGCGCCTGTGTCCTTCCCTACTCCTGACAGTAGTATAAGCGAATTCCATCATCACCTAACGCTTGGCATAGTTTATCTTTTACATCTTAGTTGCTTTAAAAGGTATGTGGGACTTCCCAGGTGGCTCAGTGGTAAAGAACCCGCCTGCTAATGCAGGAGACCTGGGTTTGATCCCTGGGTCAGGAAGATCCCTGGGAGAAGGAAATGGCAACCCACTCCAGTATTCTTGCCTGGGAAAGCCCACGGACAGAGGAGACTGGTGGGCTACTGTCCGTGGGGTGGCAGGGAGTCAGACACGACGGGGTGACTAAACAACAACAGGCATGTGGTGCTGTCTCACTGTGTGGACGCAGGACAGGCTGGGCTGGGTGAGGAGCAAGGCCTGGAAATGGGACCTGATCTAAGGCTGCCCCAGGTGTGGGCCCTGGGAGGCTCCAAAGCCCAACACAGAGAGATGGGCAGGCCATGAAGATGAATTTCACATGCTTCAAAAAGCTCCCTGTAGATACTGGAGCACAGCCTCCCTCCTTTCCCTCTGCCTCCCTCTATCCAATTCTCCTTCCCTGCTTTACCCTTAGGCACACAAACTTAATAAATGCCAACCGATTCACACGTTGTCACATGACCTATGCAGCACCTTGGGGCAGAGCATCTCATAGGCTTGGTGTGCCCCGTCCCCCGCTTCTCTTCTTGCTCTTGAATCCACTGCCAGCTTTGGTTCTTCAGGCTCCTGAAGCTGACAGTGAGACAGGCACGGATGCCAACTGCCGGGTGACTGAGGGTGGGCGATTTCTAGGCTTGCTTAGTTGCCATCTAGTTCCAGGGAGACCCCAGTCTCCTCTGAGCAACCTTTGCTTTTAGAGCCCTCACTGTCCAAAGATGCACTGTGTCAAGTTGGGAGCAGTCCTGGGTGGCTGCAGTGAGGCAGCTCCACCAGGTCAGGGGCCCCCACATCTTCCCTCCCCAGCACCGAGCTGTCAGCTCGACTGAGCTCTGCAGACAGCTGCCCGCTCACCACCCCTCAGGGAGTCAACTACCCAAGTTCTGCATCACAGAGGCACTAGCGCAGAGCCCAGCCGGCTACTGCCCAGTCTGCTATTTATAGAAATCTCTCTTATGGCAGATGTATGTACCCAGAGGATTTGTGAGCCAGAACCAGGTTTCCTGACATGTACATCTTCCAATCGCCCTTTGTTATGAATCCTTCTAAAGAAAGTGACCTGCACCTTTTCAGACTTGAGCAGGGTACCGAGTAGTTACTAGAAAAGAAATGTAAAGGGAGTAGGGACTCGGTTATGCGGTTAAGGCTCCTGTACCATCCCCACACTGCAATCTCAGGATTCCTGCTGCCTTGTAATTACCACACGACTCCTTCATATGGTTTAGAATTCCTTTTAAAGATGCACAAGCATACTCTCGAACTTGTGAAAACAGAAAAAAGGTGCATCATTGAACAACTGTGTACCGAATAGACATATATTTAGTGGAACCTGCAAAGATCCCCATGTGGGACATGGGTAAACCTATGGCTGATTCATGTCGATGTTTTGTAGAAACCAACACAATACTGTAAAGCAATTAGCCTTCAATTAAAAACAAATACATTTTTAAAAAATGAATTAAAAAAAAGCTCTCCGTGTGGACCACTATTGATGAGAGTGTTCTTTCCAGTACAGGTGATATTTATTACAGGTGATGCTACAGGTAATATTATTTCCTTCACAGTATCAATTCCATTATTAAGCAATATAAACTAGCACATTTTCAAAAGATCATTAGCTCATTAAAACAGCTGAGCTCCACTTCATTTTAATAATGTTTCTTTAAGGCATGCATTCCTCCCACGTAGCACAAATCATGATGACAACATTTAGAAGTAATCAATTATATATGTAATTTGAAATGATTACACATTTCTTAAATTCTCAGATGTCAAGAGCATGTTAATTATTCATTTGAGAAAACTGTGGGTTTATTACAACTTAAAAGTTTGCCTAGAGGCCTGGAGTTTCAAGAATCTTAGCTGCCCTCTGAATCAATTCCAGAATCATTGAAGTGGAGTAGGGAATACGAAAACTACAAGGTCAGTAAAAAAGTGTATCCTTTTTACTTGTGTCTTGGTTTGGCTGCTCTATTAAACAATACCTGAGACATGAACTTGGCTGTAGGTAATAATTATCCTGGCAAGTAGGAGTTACGGAGCAGGGAGAGACAGGGGAGAAGAAAAAACCGGTGCATGTTATTAAGGGGATGGAGTGTATTAGTTATCATTGTAGTTTGTGGTTAACTATAAGAGGCCATTGGAGAAGGAAATGCAACCCACTCCAGTATTCTTGCCTGGAAATCCCCATGGACAGAGGAGACTGGAGGGCTACAGTCCCTGGAGTTGCAAGGAGTTGGACACAACTTAGCAACTCAACAACAGCAACATAAATGACCATAGATACAGTGGTAGAACTCAACACAATATAATTGTGTTATCTTATAGTTCTGAAGAGCAGAAGTCCAATTTAGGGCTCCCTGGACTCAAATCAAGGTCTCAGCAAGGCTGTGTTCCTTTCTGGAGGCTCCAGGGGACCATCCACTTCCCTTCCTTTCCTTGAGTTGCCTGCATGCCTTGGCTTGCAGGCCCTTCCTCCATCTTCAAAGCTGGCAACATCTCATCTCTCTGACCCTTTTTCTGTCATCACACCCTTTTTCTGACCACAGCTGGGAAAGATGCTCTAATTGTAAGGACCCATGTGAGGAGACTGGGTCCACCTAATTCAGGATCAGTTCAGTTCAGTTCAGTCGCTCAGTTGTTTCCGACTCTTTGAGACCCCATGAATCACAGCATGCCCGGCCTCCCTGTCCATCACCAACTCCTGGAGTTCACTCAGACTCACGTCCATTGAGTCAGTGATGCCATCCAGCCATCTCATCCTCTGGCGTCCCCTTCTCCTCCTGCCCCCAATCCCTCCCAGCATCAGAGTCTTTTCCAATGAGTCAACTCTTCGCATGAGGTGGCCAAAGTACTGGAGTTTCAGCTTTAGCATCATTCCTTCCAAAGAAATCCCAGGGCTGATCTCCTTTAGAATGGACTGGTTGGATCTCCTTGCAGTCCAAGGGACTCTCAAGAGCCTTCTCCAACACCACAGTTCAAAAGCATCAATTCTTCAGCGCTCAGCCTTCTTCACAGTCCAACTCTCACATCCATCCATGACCACAGGAAAAACCATAGCCTTGACTAAACGAACCTTTGTTGACAAAGTAATGTCTCTGCTTTTGAATATGCTATCTAGGTTGGTCATAACTTTCCTTCCAAGGAGTAAGCATCTTTTAATTTCATGGCTGCAGTCACCATCTGCAGTGATTTTGGAGCCCAGAAAAATAAAGTCTGACACTGTTTCCACTGTTTCCCCATCTATTTCCCAAGAAGTGATGGGACCGGATGCCATGATCTTCATTTTCTGAATGTTGAGCTTTAAGCCAACTTTTTCACTCTCCACTTTCACTTTCATCAAGAGGCTTTTGAGTTCCTCTTTACTTTCTGCCATAAGGGTGGTGTCATCTGCATATCTGAGGTTACTGAGATTTCTCCTGGCAATCTTGATTCCAGCTTGTGTTTCTTCCAGTCCAGCGTTTCTCATGAGGTACTCTGCATATAAGTTAAATAAGCAGGGTGACAATATACAGCCTTGATGAACTCCTTTTCCTATTTGGAACCAGTCTGTTGTTCCATGTCCAGTTCTAACTCTTGCTTCCTGACCTGCATATAGATTTCTCAAGAGGCAGGTCAGGTGGTCTGGTATTCCCATCTCTTTCAGAATTTTCCACAGTTCATTGTGATCCACACAGTCAAAAGCTTTGGCATGGTCAATAAAGCAGAAATAGATGTTTTTCTGGAACTCTCTTGCTTTTTCCATGATCTAGCGGATGTTGGCAATTTGATCTCTGGTTCCTCTGCCTTTTCTAAAACCAGCTTGAACATCTGGAAGTTCACGGTTCATGTATTGCTGAAGCCTGGCTTGGAGAATTTTGAGCGTTACTTTACTAGCATGTGAGATGAGTGCAATTGTGCGGTAGTTTGAGAATTCTTTGGCATTGCCTTTCTTTGGGATTGGAATGAAAACTGACCTTTTCCAGTCCTGTGGCCACTGCTGAGTTTTCCAAATTTGCTGGCATATTGAGTGCAGCACCTTCACAGCATCATCTTTCAGGATCTGAAAGAGCTCAACTGGAATTCCACCACCTCCACTAGCTTTGTTCGTAGTGATGCTTTCTAAGGCCCACTTGACTTCACATTCCAGGATGTCTGGCTCTAGGTCAGTGATCACATCATCATGATTATCTGGGTCGTGAAGATCTTTTTGCACAGTTCTTCTGTGTATTCTTGCCACCTCTTCTTAATATCCTCTGCTTCTGTTAGGTCCATACCATTTCTGTTGTTTATTGAGCCCATCTTTGCATGAAATGTTCCCTTGGTATCTCTAATTTTCTTGAAGAGATCTCTAGTCTTTCCCATTCTGTTGTTTTCCTCTATTTCTTTGCATTGATCACTAAGGAAGGCTTTCTTCTCTCTTCTTGCTATTTTTTGGAACTCTGCATTCACATGTTTATATCTTTCCTTTTCTCCTTTGCTTTTCGCTTCTCTTCTTTTCACAGCTATTTGTAAGGCCTCCCCAGACAGCCATTTTGCTTTTTTGCATTTCTTTTCCATGGGAATGGTCTTGATCCCTGTCACCTGTACAATGTCACAAACCTCATTCCATAGTTCATCAGGCACTCTGTCTATCAGATCTAGGCCCTTAAATCTATTTCTCACTTCCACTGTATAATCATAAGGGAGTTGATTTAGGTCATACCTGAATGGTCTAGTGGTTTTCCCTACTTTCTTCAATTTAAGTCTGAATTTGGTAAGAAGGAGTTCACGATCTGAGCCACAGTCAGCTCCCGGTCTTGTTTTTGCTGACTGTATAGAGCTTCTCCATCTTTGGCTGCAAAGAATATAATCAATCTGATTTGGGTGTTGACCATCTGGTGATGTCCGTGTGTAGAGTCTTCTCTTGTGTTATTGGAAGAGGGTGTTTGCTATGACCAGTGCATTTTCTTGGCAAAACTCTATTAGTCTTTGCCCTGCTTCATTCCGTATTCCAAGGCCAAATTTGCCTGTTACTCCAGGTGTTTCTTGACTTCCTACTTTTGCATTCCAGTCCCCTATAATGAAAAGGACATCTTTTTTGGGTGTTAGTTCTAAAAGGTCTTGTAGGTCTGCATAGAACCGTTCAACTTCAGCTTCTTCAGCATTACGGGTTGGGGCATAGACTTGGATTACTGTGATATTGAATGGTTTGCCTTGGAAATGAACAGAGATCATTCTGTTGTTTTTGAGACTGCATCCAAGTACTGCATTTCGGACTCTTTTGTTGACCATGATGGCTACTCCATTTCTTCTGAGGGATTCCTGTCCGCAGTAGTAGATATAATGGTCATCTGAGTTAAATTCACCCATTCCAGTCCATTTCAGTTTGCTGATTCCTAGAATGTCGATGTTCACTCTTGCCATCTCTTGTTTGACCACTTCCAATTTGCCTTGATTCATGGACCTGACATTCCAGGTTCCTATGCAATATTGCTCTTTAAAGCATTGGACCCTGCTTCTATCACCAGTCACATCCACAGCTGGGTATTGTTTTTGCTTTGGCTCCATCCCTAATTCAGGAGACTAATTTAGGATAGTCTTCCCCAACTCAAGGTCTTCATTTAATCCTGTCTGCCAAGACCCTTTTGCCAGTAAAGGTAATGTTCACAGGTTCTGGGCTTTGGACATGGACATCCTTAGGGTTGCTATTTAGAGGTCTCTGTCAGAGGTGGCAGTGGGTGCTACACAGTAAGGGGAGGCTCTTTTCCTTTGGAACCCCAAGGAGCACACGGAATGTCACTACTGTCCTCCTGAAGCAGAGGCTGCAGAACCTGTCTACCAGCTCCCATGCCCTGTTGATGCCGCTTCCTCCTGGAGATAACTCACCTGTACTTTCAGGCTGTGAGCTTCCCACGTGGCTCAGTGGGTAAAAAAATCCAATGCAGGAGCCACAAGAGATGCAGGTTCGATCCCTGGGTTGGGAAGATCCCCTGGAGGAGGGCATGGAAGCCCACTCCAGTATTCTTGCCTGGAGAATCCCACGGACAGAGGAGTCCACAGGGTTGCAAAGAGCCAGATATGACTGAAGTGACTGAGCACACACACAAGCACCTCTAGGCTGTACCTGGACAAGGCAAGTGGACTCTGGTGTGTTGGGGTTTGGAGCATACTGGATCCTTTCAGCACAAACAAGAACCACTTACAAGGAAGCATCTTGACCCTGAAAACAGATGCACAGGGGGATGCGAACTGGGCAGTGGGCAGCTTCCACATCATGGAATGATGGTTATCTAGGGACCTGGGAAACACTGGAGCCTGGAGCATGGCTACTGGAGCTCAGACCAGGCTCCACCACTTTCTTTGCAATTGTGAGGCCTTTCTAGGCCTCTGGTTTCCACATTCGTTAGCTGGAGAAGCCACTCAGAACCCCTGGAGCAGTGATGAGTGTGCAGAGCAGCTGATGTATACTGAGTGGTCACAGAAACGGCAGCGGACATCTTTACTCATGGAGCCAAGAAACACTTATTGAATTCTGGACCCTGCCCTCATGGAGCTTCTCTTCCAGAGGCAGACACAGGCAACAGACAAGTTAATAAATAAATATACAAGGTCTTACAGGTTACAGTTGCTGCAATAAAGGGCATGACTAGGGTGACATGACACGGAGTAAAGGGGCAGAGATGTGGCAGACACTGACCGCCCTCTTCCCTTCTAGAGGAGCCTAGTGCATTCAGCTGGCATACAGGGTCTCTGTGAATGTGGGAGGGTAGCCCCCACACCAACCCTGGGGTGAATCAAGGCTGGTCTTAATCAGTTATGGTAATCTCACTCCCCTGGGCAAGTAACTAGCACAAGAGCTGACCCAGGAGCTGGGAAGATTTGGAAATCAGCCTGTTTCTGGGGGGTCAGTGAGGACTCTGATGATGCTAGGTGAGGAGGAAGCCTTGTGCCTTTCCCCTCTTTTTCCTGCCTCGGACAAAATGAACGAGCCATCTGGACTGGCAACCGCCTTTCTGAGATCACAAACCAGCAAGGATGAAGACATTAATGAAAGTCTCACAGAACAGAAGGCTCCAAGGACTGTTCTTGATGACATCACAGAGCAGCTGAACCATAGCCAGAAATTACCTCCCGAGTCAGCTCACGTGGGAAAAATAAGCCTCTACTGTTTCTCTATTTTTTATAATGCTACAGCTAGTCTGGTTGTAGCTGAACACACTCTTGGCTGGTGGCAGGAATCCAGAAGGGATGTTTGGGGCTGGAAGCATCAGTTACGAAACGAGCCAGGGAAGAGGGCTCAGGCAAGGGAAGAAGTGGAGTATGTGACAGAGGGACATGGCAGGGTGGGCGGCTGGCCAGTGACCTGGGGTCAGGGAACAGAGGACTAGTGAGGTGGCTGGAGGGCACCCTTCCATGGCCCTGACTTTAGGATGAGGACTTCCAGAAACCAAGAGAAGCTACTTGATGGCTTAAAGGGGAGGGGAGGAAGGCATGGTCACAGGAGGTTGTTCATCCCATACTCTTTGATGCTCAAACAGAAAACCATAAGATCTATAATCCTGATAAGGGGATTAAAATTATTAAAAATTATGCTGAAGCCAGAAACTGAAGGCCACTAATAAGTAGTTGTTAGCAAAGAACATTGAAAAGGTAGACTGATGACTCAGTCTTGGGGAGAGGAGACTCTGAGCTTTAAAGCCTTTTATAGCCCATTGTTAAGGAGAAAGGCTGGCAATGCTTACAGGACATCTGCCTTGGAAAGCCTTAAACAATAAATTCTAATCCAGTGGGGTGAACACAAAGCCCAGCTGGGTCAGACCGACTTGTTTTGTATTTGGTTTTAGGAAAATGTGCTGGCTGCTTTGTAAGAACAATTCTAGAGACATCAGGACTTTCAAAGAGTAACACTACTTACTTCCTTTAGAATGAAACCGCCAATCCTAAAGCAACATATGAATTGACTGGCACAGAAAATTGTACTCAGCCCTCTGTTATAACACCTAAGGGACTTGAATTCTTTTTAATCTTTTTCCTAAGAAGTATCATGCCTTTGGCTTTCTCCCTTCCATTTTGATTGAACTAAATGATTCTAATATATTCACTGGAATAAGTGTCTCTAACATTTATTTCTTAATAAAGAATTCTTTTGACGGTTGTGATCTGTCTGATGCATTAAAGAAAAAATCATCACTGGCTGCAACGTGAATGATGAGTTGTAAGGGAGCCGAAGCTGATGCTATCATGCATGATAGGAGGAAGACTGACAGCCTGATTTGGGATGTGCTGTGGAAACACACTTATGGACAGACTTGAGACGCACGTAGGAGTTAGAACTGAAAGGACTGGCCGGAGGAACCAAAAGTGACTGAAGAGGACTCAGAGCAGTCTGGCGTGAGCCACGAGGTAGATAGTGAGACTGTTTACTGAAATCGGGACGTTCAGTAATACCCCAGGTGCCCAGCTTTGGGTGAATCAACAGTTCAGATTCGGGAAAATTCGGCTTCAGTTGCCTTGTTGCCATTCAAGGGGAGCCACAAAGTAGGGAGACGGATGGACGCGACTCTGGGTTTCTGCACAGAGGGAGGAACTCAGGTGGGGCCCCAGGGCTCCCCCATATTTGCAGAAGTAACTCCACCCTCATTTACAGGAAATAGTTGTTTGATACCAAAATGAGTAATAATGTTCACCAATATTTCTGGCCTGTCCCCAGCATATCCAGCTCTCACTGACCGTAACCCCTGGGGTCAACCCTGGACAGTGAGGTCCTATTGATGGTGTGACTCACACCATGAAAGCTGGCTCTGTCTCTGGTGAGCAAGCCTCCTCTGAAAAGCATGCCTTTGAAAGAAGATGTGGGTCCAGGTGGTGACTGAGTGTTTGAGTTTTAAGAGCATTACATGGTATTTCTCTATTCCTGTACAGAAGTCACTTCAAGGAAGAGAGGGTGAGAGGAATCAGAGTCGTGGAAAAACCTTAAGATCGCTGGGTGTCAGTTGCTTCCACAGACGAGGTGCTGGGGGAGGAGGCCTCCAGGAGGTGCACACTCGTGTGTGGCTGCCCAGAACAGTGTAGGGGGAACCAGGTGGAATGGAGTTATTCTGATGATTAATAACTATTTTCATCTGAAGTCTTGGCTTAAGTATCTGTTGTCAGGATGCTAATTTGGCCAGTTGTCTCTAGGGAGCTAACTCTGTGTGTGTACTCAGTTGTGTCCAAATGTCTGCGACCCCATGGACCCCTCTGTGACCCCAACTCTCATGCGAGCCCAACAAGGCTCCACTGTCCATGGGATTCTCCAGGCAAAAATACTGGAGTGTGTTGCCATGCCCTCCTCTAGGGGATCTTCCCGACTCAGGGATTAAACCTGCATCTCCTGCACTGGCAGGCAGAACCTTTACTGCTACACCACCTGGGAAGCCCCCTCATTTAAAAGCTTCTGGAAGAAGCCTTTCAGGAAGGATGGATACTCATCATTAGAAGGGAAGTATGACTGTTTTAGGGCAGAGTTCACTGTCTTTTCTACCCCCTCCCCCGCCCCCCTGCTGGATGAATGGGCGAATTGGGGTCCCCCAGATATTCTGACACTCCCCTTCCCCATCACCAACCCAGCAGGAAACAGATGGCTGCTGTCTGGGGCTGGAGAGGGCTGGGGGATGAAATTAGCAGTGGTCCTTCATGCCTTTGAGATATACTCTGGAAGGCTATCATTTGTCTTTCAGAACAGCAATACCTACCAGTCATACACAAGATACAATGTTTCCCTCCTGTTGTTTCCTTGTTTTTGAGGCAAGTTAATGGCAAGATCATGGCATCTGGTCCCATCACTTCATGGGAAATAGATGGGGAAACAGTGGAAACAGTGTCAAACTTTATTTTTCTGGGCTCCAAAATCACTGCAGATGGTGACTGCAGCCATGAAATTAAAAGACGCTTACTCCTTGGAAGGAAAGTTATGACCAACCTAGATAGCATATTCAAAAGCAGAGACATTACTTTGCCAACAAAGGTCTGTCTAGTCAAGGCTATGGTTTTTCCAGTGGTCACGTATAGATGTGAGAGTTGGACTGTGAAGAAAGCTGAGCGCCGAAGAATTGATGCTTTTGAACTGTGGTGTTGGAGAAGACTCTTGAGAGTCCCTTGGACTGCAAGGAGATCCAACCAGTCCATTCTGAAGATCAGCCCTGGGATTTCTTTGGAAGGAATGATGCTAAAGTTGAAACTCCAGTACTTTGGCCATCTCATGCAAAGAGCTGACTCATTGGAAAAGACTCTGATGCTGGGAGGGATTGGGGGCAGGAGGAGAAGGGGACGACAGAGGATGAGATGGCTGGATGGCATCACTGACTCAATGGACGTGAGTCTGAGTGAACTCCGGGAGTTGGTGATGGACAGGGAGGCCTGGTGTGCTGTGATTCATGGGGTTGCAAAGAGTTGGACACGACTGAGCAACTGAACTGAACTGAATGCAGGGATAACCCTGGATGTGTGTAATAAAACACAGGTTTTCTTCAGCTAGTAGTGTTGGGAAAGCTGGACAGTCCCATGTAAATCAGTGAAGCTAGAACACACCATCTCACCATAAACAAAGATAAACTCAAAAATGGCTTCAAGACGTAAACATAAGACATGACACCATGAAATACCTGGAAGAGAATGCCGGCAAAACATTCTCTGACATAAATCATACCAATATTTGCTTTGGACAGTCTCCCAAGGCAACAGAAATAAAAATAAACAAACGGGACCTAATCAAACTTACAAGCTGTTGCACAGCAAAGGAAACCATAAATAAAACAAACAAACATAAACAAAAACAAACCATAAACAAAAAGACAACCCACAGGATGGGGAAAATTATTTGCAAACAATGTGACCGACAAGGAATTAATTTCCAAAATACATAAATAGCTCCTACACAACAACAACAAAAAGCAAACAATCCAATCAAAAAATGGGCTGAAGACCTCAAGACATTTATCCATAGAAGAAATATGGTGGCACTTGAAAAGATCCTCAACATTGCTAATTATTAGAGAAATAGAAATAAAAACTACAATGAGATACCACCTCACACCGGTAAGAATGGCCATCAGTAAAAAGTTTACAGGAAACAAATGCTGGAGAGGGTGTGGAGAAAAGGGAGCCCTCCTACACTGTTGATGGGAAGGTAAACTGGTAGAGCCACTATGGAGAACAGGGTGGAGGTTCCTCAGAAAACTGCAAATAGAATTACCATATGATCTAGCAATCCCACTCCTGGGCGTATATCCAGACAGAACTACAATTTTAAAAGATATATACACCCCTGTATTCACAGCAGCACTGTTTATAGTAGCCAAGACATGGAAACAATCTAAATGTCCATCGACAGATGAATGCAGAGAGATCTAGTAGATACATACAACGGAATACTATAAAAAAGAACAAAATAATGCCATTTGCAGCAAAGTGAATGCAACTAGAGGTTATCATACTAAGTGAAATAAGTCAGAAAGAGATAGACAACTACCATATATCACTTACACGTGAAATCTAAAATACGACACAAATGAACATATCTACGAAGCAGAAACAGACACAGAGAGCAGACTTGTGGTTGCCAAGGGGGAGCGGGTGGGAGAGGAATGGGCTGAGAGTTTGGGATTAGCAGATGCAAACAAGTGGATATAGGACGGGTAAACAGCAAGGTCCTAGTACATAGCGCAGGGAACGATATTCAGTATCCTGTGATAGACCATAATGGAAAAGAATATGAAAAAAAACATATATAAGTACATATGTATAACTGAGTCGGAGAAGGCAATGGCACCCCACTCCAGTATTCTTGCCTGGAAAAATCCCATGGACAGAGGAGCCTGGTAGGCTGCAGTTCATGGGGTCGCTAAGAGTCGGACACGACTGAGCAACTTCACTTTCAGTTTTCACTTTCATGTATTGTAGAAGGAAATGGCAATCCACTCCAGTGTTCTTGCCTGGAGAATCCCAGGGATGGGGGAGCCTGGTGGGCTGCTGTCTATGGGGTCGCACAGAGTCGGACATGACTGAAGTGACTTAGCAGGATAACTGAGTCACTTTGCTGTACAGCAGTAATTAACGCAACACTGTAATTCAACTATGCTTTCAATATTGCTTAGTGGAAAAAACAAAAACAAAAAAAGTAGGTATTATTATGCAGGTGAGACCAGCAGGAGATAATTGCCACTGAAAACAGAGCTTGTTATTTATACTCATGGGTAGCAATAGGAGAGGACACCCCATGACACTGGGGAGCCACGCGGGGAAGATTCCAGGTCGGTCAGGAGGCAGAAGAAGAAGAGAACAATGTGGGCAAGGACCCTCCCTGCCCTGTGGTCTCTGCAGAAGATTGGGAGAGGCAGGGTAGGCAGGGTGAGGACGGGCTAGCTTGAATAATTTCAGTGACTCTGGGGCATGGGTCTGTCTCCAGGTGTATGGTAACTGGCTCCAAGGTGATCATGGTAAGGGAAAAGTGGGCCTGAGTGTGAGAGCCACAGAGGAGGTGGTGGGCTCTGGCTTGTTTTGTTAGCACATGACAGGCACGTGCCCACTGGCGAGTGCTCCATTCTCCCTAGGAGTCAGCTGTCTCTGGGAGCGGGCAGCCCCTCCAGGGTTAGCAGGCCCCTACCTCCCCGAGCTCATCAGAAACACTTGGTTCACACAGTGTGGTCATCATCATTCTATGAGGACTGGACACATGACCTTGGGACTTACTCTCTGAATTTCAGTTTACTCCTCTGCTAAATGGAGCAATAATACCTGTTGTTGTTGCTGTGCTCAGTTGTATTTGACTCTTTGTGACACAATGGACTGTAGCCTGCCAGGCTCCTCTGTCCATTAAATTCTCCAGGCAAGAATACTGGTGATTTAGTGTTTTAGTCCCTAAGTCATGTCTGATTCTCGTATAGCCTGCCAGGTTCCTCTGTCCATGGGATTCTCCAGGCAAGAATACTGGAGTGGGTTGTCATTTCCTTCTCCAGGGGCTCTTTCTGACCCAGGGACTGAACCCAGGTCTCCTGCATTACAGATGAATTCTTTACCATCTGAGCCACCAGGGAAGAGGTTCCTTCAGTTTTCACCAAATAGATGAGCTGCCAAGTCATCTCTGAAAGTCTTCCATTGACTGATTTCCCTCTAACCTTTAGTAATAAAATAGACGATGCTAGGGAGAGTGAGGTTGGGAAATCTCTACATTGTAGTTCATCTCCCATTTGTGCCATTTCTTTCCTTCCTTCAGTAAGTATTATGCCTGAGGCACAGGGAGGAAGCAATTTACATAAAAGAATTTACTGGAAGGAAACAGGACAAACTTCAGGATGCCTCTCATTTTCTTACTACGTAACCAGGTTTTGATTTAATTTTAGATTTATCTCCATTTTTGTGAGTGTGTAAATGAAAATACCAAAAGAAGAAAATAAAGTCTGAGGCCAGGGAATGCCTGCCCTAGATAGTAATTAGTTTTACTTTTCCTTTCCTTCGACCTCAGGGCTTCACCCAGCTTGTAATTATTCTGCAGTGTCTTCAGAGCAAAGGGATGTTAGCTCTTGGATTTGTGGAACGACTGACAGCGCAACCACAGTGGGTAATTAGGGCTTGAAACATTCCCCTCTCAGCTGACTCTGGAGGCAGTCCTCTCTCTCTGCAGCCCCAACTTCTCCCCGTCCAAGGTCAGCAGCAAATCAGGTTCAGAGATGCAGAGAGATGTCACACTGCTACTACCCTTCAGGTACCCTCTAACTTGGTCTTTCCACTTTTTGTCCCCATTATATAACCCAGGACTTGGCTTTGAACTTGTGGCAATCTTCTGAGCCTTCCAGGTCTGCAAGATGGAGTGAATACATTCACAGTCAGTTGTTTCCAAAAGAGATGAGGTCAGAATGCCTCCCTTCTCCAGACTTCACCAAGCCTCCTCTGGGGCTGTGGTGGGACCCTCAGTGTACACAGCAGAGACAGAGGTCCAGGCTAACGCACCCTCTTCTGTACCAGACAGGGCTTTGACTTTCACCTAGCTAAAGCACGCTGTACCCTGGAGCCTCAAGGAGTCTTTTGCCTTTCTTCCTTAAAGCTACAGGTGAGCTGGGCTTCCCTGGTGGCTCAGTGGTAAAGAACACGCTTGCCAATGCAGGAGACACACGTTTGATTCCTGGGTGGGGAAGATCCCCTGGAAAAGGAATTGGCAACTTGCTCCAGTATCTTGCCTGGAAAATCCCATGGACAGAGGAGCCTGGCGGGCTACAGTCCATGAGATGGCAAAAGAGTCAGACACGGACTTAGTGACTAGAGAACAACAGGTGGGCCAGACAATGTTGGGCTCCACCCCCCTTCCCGCCCCGGGGTGAGAAAACCTGCCAAAGCTGACAGCTCCAATCAGAACCAGGGCCAGGCCTCCAGCCCTTCCCCTCAGCTCACAACATACACTTCTCTCTACATCTCCTACGTCTGTAGGGGGCACGAAACAAAAAGGGACCCGCATTAGTGGTTGAGATATTAGTGAGAACTCAACAACAGAATATAAACAGTAGGGAAAGATTGAAGGCAGGAAGAGAAGGGGACGACAGAGGATGAGATGGTTAGATGGTATCACCGACTGGATGGACATGAGTTTGAGCAGGCTCTGGGAGTTGGTGATGGACAGGGAAGCCTGGAGTGCTGCAGTCCATGGGGTCGCAAAGAATCGGACACGACTGAGCGACTGAACAACAAAAAAATGAGAACGCTCCCACGGACGCGGGAGAAGATGCTTGAAGGACTCTCCGCCTTACGGATCCTTCAGTTTCGATCATCGCGGCAAAGGGACCGCCCCGGCCCACCTGGCCCTGGGTTTGGATCCTCAGCTACTGCAGCCCCCACTGCAGCTCCTTCCAGTGGTCCCTCCCTCACCAAAGACTAACCTCTTGTGGCCAAAACGATTGACAAGCAAGCTCGGACTAGGCACCAGCCAGCATGCACCTTGCTTGCTCCGCGACTCCTGGTGAAATTTGGAGGCGTCAGGGAGGCGTGGTTAATAACGCCGCACAGCGCCCCCTATGGTCACCGGTGGGACAGCAGGCTCAGGAGTGGGAAACCAGGGAGGTTGGCTGCGCAGCTGCCCCCTCCTCAATTGACTCCATCCCACAGCCAACATCTCAGGTGATGCCGCAGTGGTAGATCCTATGAGTTCGCTGGTTACAGCCTTTCAAGTCTCTGAATTAAAAGCGGAGCCTTTAATGTGCAACAGCTGTAGCAACTGGCAACTACTTTGCAAAGAATACCCACAGCAGGCAGCAAGACATAGTCAAGGTCAGAGGGAGGCTAGGGGTCAGCCTCCCCTCCCCTGCACCAGAGGGTCAGCCTGGGGTAAGGGTCAAAGGTGAGAAGAGACTAGACGTGAAAAGGTGCTGTCAATGGTTAGCACCCTAGGAGTGATATCTCAAAAGCTTCAACTGCAACCTGTGCTAGGTAACTATGCAACCATGGAGACACAAGGTCAGAAGCAGCTGGTTTTACTCAGCTGGTTTCTCCCGCAGCTGTAACAGTTCAGGAGGTTTCCACTAGTCAGCATCTATCCTAAGGCTACACCTACCCTTATTTAATGCAGATTTTCTGTCAGAGAGATAACTGGTTTGGATGCTAGCAACAGGATCATCTTCTAGGAAGATCTAAAATGGAATGGAATGTGATGTCCTGTTTAATAAAAGTATTTGCTCTATAACAATGTATTTCCCACATTTGCCTGATTATGACAATCACCTGGTGTGTTTGTTACAAATACAGATTTCTGGACCCTGACCCTACCTAGGGAACCAGAATCTCCAGAGCAGGGGGTTCACCTTTATTCATGAATCTTTTATGATCTTGTCATCTTCTGAGAAGTAGGTCTGTGACTTTGGCTTTGTTGTTGTTCAGTGGCTCAGTCAAGTCCAGCTCTTTGTGACTCTATGGACTGCAGTCCTCCAGGCTTCTCTGTCCTTGGGATTTCTCAGTCAAGAATACTGGAATGGATTGCTTTTTCCTTCTCCAGGGGATCTTCCTGATGCAGGAACAGAACCCATGTCTGAGCCACCAGGTAAGCTACACTGGCTAGCCAAGCATATTACCTGCCGATTACTTATTGAAAAAGCAGCGCTGTACTGGCTGAACGAAAGTGGGGACATCTGAGCAACATCTGAGATCAAGGCAAAACTAATCACTTGTTATACCTCATTCCCATGAGTGAGCTCTTGACCTCTCATTTTCCCCAAGACTGGATTTCTCCAAACGCATTAATTGTCATTTTCCTTTAGGCATGGAGCGGAGGGCAGAGGTGAGTTTCTGTGAATCCAGGTAACATTTTCCCATCCCAGTGCTGCCATGGGATCATAACTGTGGTTCAAATATCAGGGCATCTGGTTGAGTGGAGTCGTTAGCTCTCAAAGAGAGGTTGAGCACAGCAAGGAAGTCACTTCCAGGTCTCTGGGAGTTTGATGTGACCTTGGATATCCCCTTATTGCTCTTGAATTTTTTGGGGGGGCAGGTGGTGACATATCTTGAAGAAAAAAGAGGATTTTAAACGGCTTCTCTGGTCCCTGCACAGGGAAACCACATGGGCCTCAGTCACCAGGGGTAAAATATCTATTAAAGATTGTTTGGACTGAATGTTTGTGTGGCTGCTAAAATCCACGTTGGAGACTTAACCTCCAATAAAATTGTATTTGGAAATACTGCCTTTATGGAGGTAAAATTAGGGTTATTGAAGTTATAATAGGGACTTCTCTGGTAGTCCAGTGGCTAAGTCTTCACACTCCCAGTGAAGAGGGACCAGGTTCAGTCTCTGGTCAGGGAACTAGATCCCAGGTGCCACAATTAAGAGTTCACATGCCACAACTAAAGATGCTCCATGCCACAACTAACAACCCAATGCAGGCAAATAAATAAATAAAGGATTTTTTAAAAATGAGCAGGGCCCTGATCAGAGAGGATTAATCTTATAAGAAGAGACACCAAAGGGCTCTCTGCCTTCCCTACCACGTATACACCCTAAGGAAGGGCCACATGAAGACACAGTGAGAAAGTGCCCACGTAAAGCCAGGAAGATCTCTCACCAGAAACTAAACAGGTAAGGACCCTGATCATGGAATTCCAGCCTCCAGAATTGCAAGAAAATACACTTTTGTTGCTTAAACCACCCAGTCTGTGGTGTTTTGTTACAGAGACTCCAGGTGATTAAGGTAAAGGCTAAAGGCAGGAGATACTTGTCCAAGTTGGGGCATAAGAAATGGGGTTTTCAGGGAGGTCTGGATGCAATGAGGTACCATCACCCCGCTCAGGGTCAACGCTTTCTCAGAGGCACCCCAGCTTTCATACTTTCCGACACTGGAATTCCTTTCCTAGAGTAACTAAAGCCATAACAAAGTATCCAACTTGGGATACCTCTGCTCCATGTTTTAAGGTGTTCTCAATGGTGGTAAAATTAACAATGATAGTCTCATAACAGTTTTACATCCATCATCTCAGTTAACTCTCAGAGAAGACATCTGAAGTAAAAGACGTAACTTTTTGTCCCTCGAACTTCTAGCATATTTGAAACCACTTGACAGAAAGCATGCGTACTTGAAATGCAACTGAGATTATAAAATCAAGGGAATAAGAAGTGGCTCCGAGCCAAGTGACTTCCAAGAGCAAAGGTTTTTCCTAAAGGTGGGGGTGCTTTCCTGAGGGGCTTTGTTCTCATGGAGGCGCAGGGGTACGAGACGGATGACGGGTAACAGTGGAGCAGGAGACAAACCCTCTGGGGTCCCAGCCTGTCAGCAGCCATCACAGCAGCAGCTGGACTTTTTGGTCCAATAAACAGCCCTGAGATCCCACAAGACACTTTATTCCCTCTCAGGGGTTCCCCTTCAGCAAAGACACTGCAAAAACAGGACATGAAGGGTCTTGTTTTGTTGACAGCACTGCAGTTGAATACTAGATAAATGCAGTCATTTATTTCCCAGAATACACACTTTATTTCTGAGGAAGAATATTTCCTGTAGGAATAGTAAATTCCTACAGAGATTTGCCTTGGGAATGGACCACACACCAAGCCACATCACCAGATTCCCAGCTCCACTGTAACTGCCCAGGAATGTATGCTCCCTGCGTATGAAATTCATTACTGATTAATTAGCAAAAGCCTTTTGAGCCAGAGATGGTTTAATCAGTAAGTGTGTGCTGTGCCATCATGTACATTCATGAAGACTGCAAGTTCCGGCCTTTCCCCCCCGGCCCCAAACTCTCCAATCTCATTTTATCATGGACTCAGTGTTGAGCAAAACAAACCCCACATTCAAAATTTATGGGGAATAAATCCTTCTGGCAGTGGAAAAGTACACTCTGCATCCTGGGGTCGGAGAAGTCTTTATGAGCAAAGGGAGAAAAAACATTTTCAGTAAATAGTCATCTCAGGACCTTGCCCTTGACTCTAGGAGAATAATTATTTCTCACTCTGATAATAATTTACAGGGCTACTCCAATTTTATCTCTGCCTTCCTTACAAAGGGCTTCCCTGGTGGCTCAGTGGTAAAGAATCTGCCTGCAATGCAGGAGACCTGGGTTCAATCCCTGGGTCAGGAAGATCCCCTGGAGAAGGAAATGACAACCCACTCCAGTATTCTTGCCTGAAGAATTTCAATCTGAGAAGTCTAGCAGGCTACATACAGTCCATGGGACCGCAAAGAATCGGACACAACTGAGTGACTATCACTATCACTTCCACTTTCCATACGAAGGCACGCAGACATTATGCTAGAATTTTTATGCAGAGAAATTCTCTTGTTTAGCAAATTAAAAAGCTGGAAACATGGCATGCCTGTCGCCTGCCACTGTTATTACCATGATTACTCATGGTAATTAGATTTCTATGGCGGGTAGGGCAGGGCGATGAGGACTTGAACTTTTGCCCTGAAGTTTTGCCTGAGCAAATCCTTATGAACATTTCAATCACAAAGAAAGCAAACTTATAAGGTGGAATCATATGTAAAATAGATAACTAATGGGAAGCTGCTATGTAAAACTCACAGTCCCGCCTGGCGCTCTGTGACAACCTAGAGGGATGAGGTAGCAGGAGGGGGGCTCCAGAGGGAGGGAGCATATGTATACTTAGAGCTGATTCGTGTTGTTGTACAGCAGAAACCAATGCAACACTGTAAAGCAATTTTCCTGCAATTAAAAAATAAATTTAAATAAGGAGAGAACTAAATACATGAAATAAAGCAATGACGTGATATAAAAACAAAACAAATGAAAAAACAACTTACAAGGTGGGGGAGGAAGAAGCTGCCAGAAAAAACCTATGACTGAGCTTTGGCCATTGCTCAGGGAGCAGAGTCCACCCTTCAAGCCTCCAAGGAGTACCTGGTTCCTTTCTAGAAACACATGAACTGCTCGATTCCTTACGGCGTTTTGTGGCATCACACATCAGAGCCCATCAGCTGCCCCTTCATTTCCAGGTGGTGTGCATTTGGCTCAAATGAGCCTGGAGCATGGAAGGTCTCTGTGAGCTAACTTGGTCCAACTGCTGCTCCCTGTCTTGAAAACCATGAGCTGATCTTGGTGAGTTTATATTTAGTGATGTCAGGGGCTATTGTCGGGCTTCCCAGGTGGCTCAGTGGTAAAGAATCTGCCTGCCAATGCAGGAGATGAGGGTTTGATCCCTGGGTTGGGAAGATCCCCTGGGAGGAGGAAATGGCAACCCACTGCAGTATTCTTGCCAGGATAATCCCATGGACAGATGAGCCTGGTGGGCTTCAGGCCATGGAGATGCAGAAAGTCAGACTCAACTGAGCATGCATGCATGGGGCTAAAGTCAGTTAAAAAAAGATTTGGATGTATGGGGATAAAACCTTTTAGAAAACAATTTGGTAATAGCTAATAACAAGAAGGCTCATATACTTTGACTTTGACTTCTAAGAATTTATCCTGCATGTATGCTAAGTCGTGTCTGACTTTTGCGACCCCATGGACTGTCACCCATCAGGCTCCTCTGTCCATGGCGACTCTCCAGGCAAGAATGCTGGAGTGGGTTGCCATGCCCTCCTCTAGGGGATCTTCCCAACCCTGGGGAAGACATCAAACCAGTGTCTCTTATGTCTCCTGCATTGGCAGGCAGGTTCTTAACCATTAGCGCCACCTGGGAATTAATCCTAAGAAAACCAATAAATTTATATTCCAGGACTTATTCATCCTGGTGTTGCCTCTAATTGCAAAAATTTGAAACAAGCCAGTTGCTTAATAACTGTTGGTCAAAATATTTTGGCAAATTCATCTGATGGAATGTTCCACTGTCAAAGACTTGGGAAACACCAGGTGGTTAAAATATATATATATATATAAAATAATATTTACAGTATCATTGTAATTTTGCAAGGAAATAAATATACATTTAAAATTGAGTAACAGATACATCACCAAATAGAAACAGAATTCTGAGTAATGAGATTATGGGTAATTCTATAATTTTTCTGTAGTCAACATTTATACCATTTGTATTCAATATCATAATATTATTTAAAAATGGTTCCACTCATATGCTGGCTTTGACTTCTCATTCCTGAGAATCAGGTCTTTCTGGGGCTGGCACAGACCAACCCAAATTTGGGATGAGTGAAAAGAGAACTGGGGAGCTGGAAGAGAGGTGGGTGGATAAGGTGGTAAGGAAAGGCAGCAGGCAGGGTTTGGGGTTCTGGGCAGGGCAGCGCTGGGTGGGAGTGGGGAGGAGTCAGAGGTCTCTGGGGAAATGAGGTTACTTCCCTTCTGGGAGGACAGGAAGGTCAGCATGTCCTGCCAGGGGCCACTGTCCTCTGACATGGGGTTATCAGGAGTGTGGCCAAAACCCAGCCACCCCGTGTCTTGAGAAATGAGGTCAAGAAGTACCCTGGGAGATGGTGAAGGAGACAGACACAGGATGAAGGCACAGGATCACTCCACAGTCACTGGACGCCCCTGGGTTGACTTACCTAGGGAGACACAAGCTGGTTTTCTCCAATCCAGGCCCCATTCACCTGGATCAAAATGACACCAACTGCGGACCCATCGTGAACAGGTCAACCACCGGCAATCCTGCTGGTCCCTAAGCCTCTCACCCCAGCAATGGCATCTGTACAGCACTTCACAGTTTACACATCATTCCCATCATGGTCCAGGCGAGGAGCTGCAGCACTCCTTTCAGAGAATACCCATTTACAATCTGAGCAGAGGCACGCTGAGGGCTTTCGGGCTCTAATTCCATCTGTGATACCCTCTGTTGCCTTCTGGTGGCTGGGATTATACTCAGCAAATGTGGATGGACGGCTGTTCTTCGAGCTACTACAGAATGGAGGAAAAAGCAGTGGTATTAATGAAGATTCAATTGCTCCTTTGAAATGCATTTACTAATGAATAACTTTGCAGATCCAGTTAGATCAACACTAGGAACCCAGAAAAGAAAATCGGCCATGTAGTGAAGACCAGCTAAAGGCAGGTAAAATGGATGTTCTTTACGCAGACTTAGTGTCTAGGCAGTCATCACCTACTGGGAGTTTTCATCTGAAAATCAATGTTTTTTAGAAAGCATATGACATGACATTCAACCTCTAAACCAGCAGCTGCTGCTGAAGCCCACCAGCCAGCCTGTGTCAAATACCCCATGATGGGCACCTTGCTGCCTCTCCAGGAGAATATTTCATGTCTGCATAGATATGGTGGGTAGAAACTGCAGTGTGCAGTGATATATTTGCATAGATATGGTGGAACTGCGGTGTGAGGGTCATGAAAGAGCACAGGGTTGAAGGGAACATACCTCAGTGTCAGAGGAGAGGGCAGGAAGCTGTAAGGATACCACATAGGATTATTATATCCGAATTTTAGAATCGCTATTTTAATCCTGATGAGCAAATATGATGCCGCAGATACAGAAATGCTTACACAGCCTTCTCTGCTAGTGGAGTGGTGCTGGGTAAAAGTATCGTACTCATGGTTTCATTATTTTGTAGATAAAATTTGCTTCCTACTTTCCATTGACTTCCATTAGCTTCTTATGCAAAGCTTTAATTATAGTACATATAGTACACCCATCTTAGCTCCTCTACTAGAAAGTTTTTATCCACAAGGAATTGAAAATCATAATCTAGACTTGGTTGGTAGCAGACTGTATGTGGGAAGTCACGTGGAATTACAGGTTCATTAATTCGGTTTGTTACCATTTTGTGAGTGTTGTGCCAGACTGCATATTCCTTCTAAGAAGTAATTACTTCTCCTATGTGACTGTAGACCCAACACTGAGCACACACAGTCCCTCACTAGCATGTGTTTGATGATTATTTGTAGAAAACTGTGTTGTATGTTGCACACTGAACAGGTGCTGAAGAATTAATACAATTAATAATGACCATCAAGCCAATGGTTTTATGTTAATAAAACATCATAATTTAAAGAGCACACTGCATTTATTCAACCCCAGAAATTATAACATCTTGACGCATGTAAAAATGTTTGTAGTTTTGAAGTGCTTTGAAAGACATTTATTTTTTTTAACAAGTGGAAAATAATGTTCTTTAAAAGACACTGAACTTTTAGTGGAAAATGGTATTACCAGAAGCATGTAACAATTTGTTGATCCTCTTTAAGAAATGGGATTTTGACTTAAAATATATACGCAGCACTGAATGCCAAAATGATGGGTACGCGTGGTTGGAATTAAAAGTGAGGTCTGCTTAAATGCATTCGGATGGTGTCTGAAGTTAAGAACGACCTTGAGAGGGGAGAGGGAGGGGTGTTGGGTCATTAGTGCTTCTGGAGATGAACTTCCTTGCTGGGTGAGGGGGTCTGAGTCAGTGGTCAGGACAGCCATTCAGACTGACAGTCCCCTGAACTTCTGCGGCTCCAGTGACAGGGACAGGAATGTGGTTGACTTGAATGTTCCTCAGGCAGCCAAAAAAGGATGTCCACACGGGAAGCTTCGGGGTTTTCAGATTCCCTGAAAGCAAAAGGAGGTGCATTTGATGGATCATTCTTACTTAGTGGAGCAAATGCTTTCTTAGTGGGGTGAGAGACAATCTTAGCGCAAAAGGTACCCCAGGTCTCAGGCCACCCCATCATCTCCTGCCTTAAGTGGGCACCCAACACACACCCTGTTGTGATAAATCAACCACAAGGCTACTCTTCACATCCTTCAAAGGAGAGCCCACAGCCAAATCAACAGACAGCGACTCCAAGTTCTAGTGCTTTCTCATGGGCCATGGAAGCCTATAAAATTAACAACCAGACCATCTGGAAGGACATAAAACAATGAAGACTGACGAGGCTCTTTCCAGGCAAACTTCCAGTCTTGAACTTGACTCCATCTCAACCTGCCCGATTCCCCCATTCTGGCTCCACAAGGCTTAATAACTCACCATAACTAAGCGCCTGGAGGGGGAGAGACCAGTTTCTGAGGTCTTGTCTGATTCTTTGTGATACCAGGCTCCTAGGTTCATGTGGCCTCTTAAGAGAGGTTGATAAATACATCATCAGCTTGGGACATTAGGGAGCCACAGCCATGGGGCCTGGGCTGCTGGGAAATGGTCCGTTGCTGGCAATCGGGTTTCCCCACAAGCCGGAGAAAGGGCTTCACTGTCTACACAGTCCAGCAGATGGGTGCCCTGCTGATGAGCCGTGGGCGGTGGGGGCGTCGCGTTTGTTGGGTTAAGACGGACATGTTAAGAGTTGACAGGGACATGGTGTAGGAGAAGTCAGCACGGGAGTTACCTGGCACGCCTCCAATGTATAGACGCTCCAGCGGGCGGGCCGGCAGGAAGGTGTGTCGTCTGGCCGTGTAGCTGTCCTCTGCGTCCAGTTTCAGGTGAAGGATGTGCTGTTTTATGGTGACTGGAGGGAAAAGAGGCGGTCAGATCTATCACCTGAGGAGAGCCCTGCCCACTGTGTAATGTCTACACCTGCACGTCAACGCTGGCTTCTTTCTAAGTCATTCCTGTCAGACCTGAGGGATTTCTGCTCGAGGAAATTCCATTGACCTTAACACAAATTCAACTAATTTCTCACCACCAGGTGCTGTTTAGGTGTTTCCACATATATGACAGAACTTACTCCTTACAATGAATCCATGAGTAAAATTATCACTCGTTTCCCAGATAAAAGACTATCCCCCTCAGCCACTGAGGAGCTTGACAAGTTGTTATAAATGGAACAAGCTGGGATTTAAGCCCCAGTTTCCTGTGCTCCAGAGGCCAATGCTTGGTTCCCATGATGGTTCTTTCCAAGAAGACACAGACTGACTTCTGAAAACTGACTCCAAAGACAGTGGCTTTTGACCCTCTAAATAAAACTCCTCCCACATTAAAAACCTTAGCCAACTGCGATGGAGTTAGCTTTTAGCCAAGAAAGTGTTAGTCGCTCAGTCGTGTCCCACTCTTTGCAACTCTATGGACTGTAGCCCACCAAGCTCCTCTGTCCATGGGACTCGCCAGGCGAGAACACTGAAGTAGGGATCTTCCCAACTCAGAGATCGAACCCGGGTCTCCTGCATTGCAGGCAGATTCTTTACCATCTGAGCCGCCAAGGAAGCCCCTGGTATTCTAGCCAATACATTTTAATATATCACCAAACGTATATGTGCAAGTTATTCATAAAATACCAGATTCAATTTGAGAGGCTGTGCCTGTTCTCTGTCAAGTGGTTTATCTAAATCTTCAGCATTAATATTAAATGGTTGTTGAAAAAATAAACCAACAATGAACTTTAACAATAGTAAGAGCAAACATTTACTGAGCACTTAGTTTATACGGGACACTGCTAAGCACTTTATATGCGTTATAATTTTCACAACCCTGGCAGGTATCACTATTTTTATCTCCATTGTGTTGATGAGAAAATTGAAGATAAAGAGAAATTAAGTAGCTTGCCCAAGGTCTTATAGGTAAGGGCTGAAACTGAGATCTGAACTTGGTTACTTCTGACTTTAGAGCCAAAATCTAAGTCACAATGTCATCCTACCTTGAAAAAAAAGCACAGCTTATCAGTTTGCTAGGCTTAAAAACAAAGAAACAAACAAAAAAACCCTCAAAGTGTTACGGAGAACTGGAGCCAAGCATTATGCAAATATGTCTGGGGCTGAGTGAGAAGGGACAGGTTCTCAGAATGTTCGCCTGGTGGGCTGACCCTGGTCAAATGCTAATGGATGGATGAACCGAGACCACGGTGGGACATTCCAGGTCTGGATGGGAAGGGAGACTGTTTCAGCCTGTGAACAACAGGCTTCTGAACATCATACCTGCCACCGAGTGCCACTGTCCATCACACAGAGCTTGCTTGGGTGTCACCGATGTCAAGACCTCACCTGCCTCACTGCCCACAGAGGCCGTGACCTGGAACACACATGCATTTCCTATTTCCTTCGGAAAGGCAGGTGGAGCCCATGTTCTGCCAAGTCCCTTCCCAGCCCTTGCACCCTGACCTCCCAGGAGCCCTTGAAATATGGGTGCCCCCACCCGTACCAGGTGGTCACATGGGGGCCAAGGCTACATAAGCATCTCTCTGCAGCATCCCTTTCAGGCATGTGAGCTGCAAACCCAGGGCCTGGCCTGAACCCGATGCCAAAGGCAAGGAGCCTTTCCTCTGACCCTCAACCCTGATCCCATCAGATCAACTCAAAAGTTACTGATTAGCCTCCAAGACCTGCCTGAGTTATTAGCATGTGATAGTAGGATTGTTTAGGAGGACATGTGAAATTTGGAAGGCAAAAATGCTGGCTGAGGCCTACACGCTGCTGAAAAGGCCAGCCAATTATGTAATTCCGTGAACATAGGCCTTCAGGAGGGTTCTCATCCGAGGAATTCAGCAGGCTAACCAACAGAGTCTGCTCTGGGCACATGCCAGGGTCAGGCACTCAACGTGCTATAGTGCAGAATCCCGCATTCCCACTCTGGGCCAGGACCCTCCATGGGCTGAATCAAGGTCAAGGAAATGAGAGGACTGAAATAAGCATGTGGATAAATAATTTACATTTAATTTGCAGGTCCTCAGACAGTGCAGCCTCTTCTTGGGCAATTTTCAAGCTAAACAGTGTCACAGCTGTTAGTTAGAAAGGTTACGGGGTCTGGATTTTGTTTCAGGGGGACAGATGTTTTCCTATCCAGAAGCTCTCAGTGGAGGCATTTCCCAACCCCTCCCATGAAACGCGAGGCTTGTCTGCACCACTGTTAAGCACAGCTGCTCGTTCCTCTGGCCCACGAGAGGACTGCTCACACTTCACGCTGCAGCTTAATAAAAAAAGCATCCAAGAGTTAGGGCTACTATATTTTATCCTGAGAGTTTTCTCTCATGTTTAATAAACTGGAAGGATAGAGGTACAAGAAAATGGCATTATTATCAATCTTTGCCTTAAGGTCTTAATTGAGAGAAGCTTCCTGGAAGAATTTGGTTTTAAAGAGATTTTTTTGAAAAGGTAAGAGATGGACTTCGCTGGTGGTCCAGTGACTAAGATTTCATGCTCCCAGTGCTGGGGGCCTGGGTCCGATCCCACATGCCACAACTAAGACTCAGCGCAACCAAATAAATAAATAAATATGTTTTAAAAAGGTAAGAGGTAAATGTGGGGGTTAAAAATAAGATATGGAGTAGGCCTGTGAGTGATGGGAAGGATGGAGCAGCAGCATGCACTGAAGAAGGAATCCAGGAAAAGCTGAAGGAAGGCAGAATGCAAACCCGGTGATCAGCCTGACTGCAGGGAAAGGCCGGTGCGCCGTGTAGACAGGGTCAGGGGAAACTGACCCAGAGGACACAGGGCCACGGGCCTGGGTGTAACGCAGTGTAGATAGCTGGTGAGAAAATCCATCTCGTGAATTCTGGTCCTGCCCTTATGAATAAAAGGAGAGACGTGACAAGGGTGAAGCGGAGGTGAGAAAAATGAAACTGTTTGCATACAGCAGCTTCTCTTCTGTTGGACAAAAGCCCTCAGATATAATAAGCATTATTCTCCACGTTTTAATTAGTTTTTCCCTTTTTTTGCCACGCCACACAGTATGTGGGATCTTAGGTCCTTGAGGGACTGAAACTGCACCCCCTGCATCGGAAGCTCAGAGTCTTCACCACTGGACTGCCAGGGAAGTCCTATTCTCTTTTTAAAGATAAGGAGAGTGAGTCTGAAAGAGGTTAAGTAAGGTCCCTAGGGCCATTTAACTAAGTGGTGGAGCTGAAATTCAGCCCAGTCTGTTTGCATCTGCCCAACTTAAAAGATAAAGAACAGAAAACATGACAACCAAATTACTTGCTAAACCAAAAGAGTAGCCCTGAAGTTATGTCTCTTAAACACGAGATCGGGTTCCACTCTACCATAACTTCACCTGCCTTGGTCTCCAGGAACAGAACGTGGTTCTTATACAGATTCACACCCGCTCCCATGTCATCAGAGGACCACGTACCTTTCCTCCTTCCATATAAACACATAAGTGCTGCCCGGGTTGACTTCCAATGTGAATGAGAATTCCAGTGAGGCTTCTCGGACGAATGCTGAAAACAAGCTTAAATTCTGGCCCCAGCGACACAGAGTTAGCTTTCAAAAGAAAATTAAGGAAACAGGTAACACATCATAATTCAAGAAAAAGGATAATCAAGGCTATGAAGATTGAAATGCTTCCAAACTGCTCCTTACCTAGGATGATATGACCTCCTTCTTGGGAGAAATAAATGCCTTTCTCCAAAGAGCTACCCAAGCACGGAGACACCCCAAAACTTGCAGAAGGGGTTTCCAGGGGTTTCAGATCCAACTGAAAGTTCCTCAGGCAGCCCACAAAGCTGTTCTGGGGGAGGCTCTACAATCAAGCAGAAGAGAAAGCAAACTGCATGACCCGCAGCTCCCAGAAATGCACAGGTTGTTCAAAAAAGCAGGAAGGAGGGGGATCCATCCATCCTGCTTCCAAGAGTCAGGTGGGCCTGACCGGTCCATTCTGGCTCCCTCCATGGTGCCAGAAAACATGGATACCACGTGTCTCGTGGGTGGTCAAAGTTTGAAGGTATTGCTAAATCAACGGGTGTGTGTGCAGAGAGCAGGGGCGGTGGAGATGGCTTCCTGGTGTGGAATCAAGAATAGAGGGGGTGTATTTGCAGCAATGTGGATGGCTGCTGCTGCTGCTAAGTCGCTTCAGTCGTGTCCGACTCTGTGCGACCCCATAGACGGCAGCCCACCAGGCTCCCCTATCCCTGGGATTCTCCAGGCAAGAACACTGGAGTGAGTTGCCATTTCCTTCTCCAATGCTTGAAAGTGAAAAGTGAAAGTGAAGTCGCTCAGTCGTGTCCGACTCTTAGCGACCCCATGGACTGCAGCCTACCAGGCTCCTCCATCCATGGGATTTTCTTGGCAAGAGTACTGGAGTGGGGTGCCATTGCCTTCTCTGGTGGATGGACCTAGAGATTGTCATATTGAGTGAAGTAAGTCAGACAGAGAAGGAGAAAAACCATATGACATCCCTTATATGTGGAATCTAAAGAGAAATGATACAAATGAACTTACTTACAAAACAGAAAGAGAGTCACAGACTTAAGAGAACTTAGGGTTGCTGGGAGGAAGGGATAGATAGGGACTTTGGGATGAGCATGTACACACTGCTATATTTCAAATGGATAACCAACAAGGAGCTACTGTACAGCACATGGAACTATGTCTAATGTCTTATGGCAGCCTGGATAGGAGGGGAATTTAGGGGAGAATGGCTACATGTATATGTATGGCTGAGTCCCTATCCTGTTCACCTGAAACTATCACAACATTATTAATTGGCTATACACAAATATAAAATAAAAAGCTTGAGAAAAAAGAATAGAGGGTACCCCAGGCCACCATCAGAGCTGCAACAAGGGGGAATTTCCACCTTGGAGTTCACAGATCTCCACATCTCTTTGCAGGTACAAAATACTTTAGAGTTTCATAAGCCTGTGTGATAGCTTAAGGCAGGGCAGCTGACTGAAAAAAGAGGCCAAAACATTCCCAAAATAATAAAGTGTAAAAAAGCTCCTACATTGTTGGGCCCGGTGCACCATCAATGATTCACAAATGCTGGAGGGGTTAAGATCAGACACAGGGGATGGGATCAAAGGGCCTGCGTGGAGCCCCACAGCTGCCCAGAGTGGGCCTGGAACAAGGGCTCCTCACTTGGGGCCTGGGGATGAGCTTCTGGGGTTCTCTGATCCCTTAAATTATATATCAGAAGTCCAGTGCATTTTCCCGGGGAGAGGAGCTATAACTTCCATCAAGCTCTCCAAAAAGTTAATAAATTGCTGAATAAAATCCCTCAGCACTCTTGTGGAGTAAATGCCTTTAGGACTCTGACATCCTACAAGACAGATGCAAGACACAATCATTTTAAGGGAATCCCATGGCATTCTAGAGGCATGCGGTGTTGGCGTCAACAACAGAGTACTGATTGGGCCTCCAGTGAAATTTCTAATTTCTTCAGATTTGCTGTCATGAACAATGATGAGCCTGTATCTGACATGATGCTCAGAGCCTCCAGGACAGGCCGTAACCTAACTTGGAATCCCCAAAGACTCTGTGTGTCTTGAGGTAGCCACTGGGGGACTGGATGTTGCCTGCCCTTTGAAAGGATGTGGAGGAGGGTGATCCAGTGGTTTCCCTCCTCGGGGTGAAGGAAGGCTGCAAACAGGACCTTGCATGCAAAGGATGTTGTAAGTGGGGTGCGACTGGTTGTCTCTGACTTTAGGATGTTGACTGTGATTTATCCAAGTCAAGAGAGCATCCAAATTGTGCCCCTGAATTGCTACCCTGTCCTGTGATTTCTCTGAGAAACAGGTACAGAGGCTGCAGAAAAACAAGCAATGAGTAACCTCCTTAGCAATTAACATGTTATCCATTATACATGTGTTACATTATACATGTATAGATTATACAGTATACAGTATATATGTAGGGACTACATGTTATACATTATAACGTAGTAGATAATACATAAATTACGTTACATATTACTTGTGATACATATATAGCAGTTACTATATACAAAGAGTAAAACAGTACTTTGACTGGCTGGGGCTTTGGCCCAAACCCCAGTGTAAAACTCAAGTGGGCCAGGATGAGCCCTGTGGAGACATCACAGGTAAGGCCAGGTCAGCCTGACTGTCTAGAACCCACTCCGGCAGAAGTGCCCTGTTTTAATTAAGTCAATTTCCAGCCCAGAATGGAGTTTGATCCCTTCCCTCACACCAGAATGGGCACCCTCACACCAGAAGGGGTGCCCGTGGAGAGGGAAGGGGCAGGAGGGGCTGAGCGTCTGGTAGTGCATTTGCCAGAAGACAGTCCCTGGGCGGAACTGTTGACAGGCCCATGTTCACTTCGTGAGTGAAAAGGGCAAATCTGGGAGAAGAGTGATGGGTGGATTCGGCCACCCCAAGTAATCAGGGCTGTGAGCACTCTGGCTTCGTGGAGGAGATGAGGGAAGGGGCACCCACAGAGCTTAGCCCTGTGGCCACAGAGGCACGTGCCCCTCCTTCTGGGGACAGACAGACTGGTGACTTTTCCCTCAGCCCAGATTTTCCCCAAGATTGGTTCTTGGAATAATTTTATCTTATAACACGTTAAATAACATTAAAACACAGATTCGGTTTTTAAAATAATTTAAAGTATTTTGATACACTTGAATAAAACTTGGAAGGTGACATGTTCTCATCTATGGCTCCGAAGCATCCCTATTTACCTTTGGCTTCCCTGATGGAGCCGATCCCAGGTAAACTGGTGCTCTGAGGCTGATGGTGGAATTTCCAGGCAGATGTCCCTCCCGGGTCCTCAGACCATCCACAACCAAGCGCCCCTTGCCTCCATCTTGCCCAAATGTCACCTTAAGGATAAAGAAAATAAGTTAACTGTATTCTTACCTTCAACAGCTGGCATTGTAGTTTATTAGTGGTCACAGGAATTAAAAAAAAAAAAAAGTTTCTGTCCCTTCAAGTAGCTTTGAAAAAAATCAAGAGATTTTTTTCCCTAGTGTTTTTCATCATCCTTATTTTGTAAGATTATGTTAGGTATTAACCAGAGTGAGCTTAAAACATGAACTAAAAAAAGACTCTCATAAGTGAACAAAAATAAATAGCTGGCCTGGAAACTTAGACAAAAGACAAATAACTGGAGTCAAAGGATCATAAATAAATACACATCCATGCAACGCAGGGGAAGGAAGAGTTTGTGCAGAGCTGAGACAGGGAAAGCCACACGCTCCTCTGAGCAGGGGCCCTGGAGAAGAGACCGAGGGCTCCTTCTTGTCTAACAAGAGGAGCAAATGTTTTCAACTCTGCTAAAAGTCAGGATCCCTGGACTCTGGTGTGGACTCTGCCACCTCATGGCTACCAGACTATTCACTAACGGCTCCCCAGTGTAAATGCCCAGCTGTGACTGCTGGCCTCCAGCGTCTTCTGACACCTGGGTGTGGATGTCTTACAGGCAACTGGATCGAAGGATATTCACAACAGAACCATTCTTCCCCAGCCATACCCACCTTCCCCACATCTTCTCCATCTCATCTCCACTACTGACCCCAGTGCTGGTCCAGAATCACAGGACTCTGGGCTCTGCCTTCAGACACATCCACTCTCTCCCCCTCCGCCCTGGTCTCTTGAACCAAAGGCAACAGCATCCATCTGGTTTTCTACTTTTGCTCCTTTTTAAATGCTTCAGTTAAAGAGGGTTTTGAAAAGATAAAGCTGATCATGTAATGCTTTTTTTTTTTTTTTAAGTTTTAGACTCTCTAAAAGCTTCAGATACTCAGAATAAAATCCCAAATCCTCACCTAATCCAGTGCTTAAATGACCTGGGCCTGCCTCATCCTGCATCCCTGGTGGCTCAGATGGTAAAGAATCTGCTTGTAATGCAAGAGACCTGGGTTCGATCCCTGACTTGGAAGATCCCCAGGAGAGGGGAATGGCAACCTACTTCAGTATTCTTGCCATGGAGAAGTCCATGGACAGAGGAGCCTGGTGGGCTACAGTATATAGGGTCACAAAGAGTCAGACATGACTGAAGCAATTTAGCATGCATGCACACACTTGCCTTAAACTGCATTTCTTTAACCCCAGGATGCCTTTAGGCAAGAGCTGAGATGCTGAGGATGTGGGCCCTTATACCTGTGCTCTAGAGAAAGCATTCCAGACTCAGAGAAGGCTCTGGAGACCTGGAAATTGTCTTGAAGGAGAAAAATGGTCCAGGGGGCAAGGACAGGATCAAGCAAGGAGCAGTCCACAGAACTGTGAGGCGGGGAGGATGTGAAGAAGCAGAGAGGAAAGCCCGTCTTGGCATCTAGGATGACATCCATGCATGGCACGTGCAGGAGTCTCTGGGCTGAGATGCTGGGTGCTCGGTGCCTCTAACCACACGCGCTCTTCCAGTGCTCGTGCCCTCCTGCCTGGAAGAATGCTGAGACTTCCGTCTTCAGCTACTGGCAGTGAACTTGGCCCCGGGGGAGGATCTAAGGCAGCCCCAGAGCTCACCGTGTGCCACTTCCCGTCATTGCACTTCTCTTTGCTTTTGAGTTTCAGTTTTTTCCCTTCTGCCCCCAGGGCAAAGACCAGCCGTCCTTTTGAAAGATAAAGAGCCATAAAGGAGCTCCTAGTCCCCGTATAAAACACGAGCCCTCTGGACGCTGTTGTCAGCACATCCACGGCAAACTGTGACCTGCAGGGGAAAGACAGCAAAAGGCAAAGAAGGAAAACAAGAGGTTTGTCGTGTTTCTCCAAATCTCTAAAGTCAGGAGAGAGGGTGAGGAGCAGCCCCCCACTACTCCATAATTTAAGTGAATAAACTAAGGCATGTAATTGATTAAACAACCTGTTTCTCTGGGAGTTTTTAAAAGCTTGTTTTTCAGCAGTTAAAAGTTTTGTTGTATAATTTCCTTATTGTGTTGGGGAATAAGAGGAAGTTTTATGACAACCTCAGCTAGTGATGTAAGTCCCAGTGAATGGCAAGGAAGAAGATGACCTACTTTAAAAAAAATCTGCATTTTAGAAAATTATGGTAAAATATACATAACATAAAGCTTAGCATCTTAACCATTTTTAAGAATACAGCTCACAAGTGGTAAGTACCTTCACTGTTGTGCAGCAAATCTCCAGAACTCTTTTCATCTTGTAAAACTGAAACTCCCTACACATTAAACAACAGCTCTGTATTCCCTCCTCCCCGCAGTGCGTAGCAACCACCATTCTGCTTTCTGTCTCTAAAAATCTGACTGTTCTAGGTGTTTCATAGAAACAGAATCATACAATATTTGTCTTTTTGCAACTGTCTTATTTCACTGAGCAGCCTCAATCTTTAAACCCAATGAATATGCTTTCTATTTCATATACATGCAGGGAAAAGAAAGTAGCGAGGAAAAGTCAGGGAAAAACTTGAACAACAAGGATTCGAGTTAAGCATTTTCTTTCTGTAAGATATACTTAACACAGATGCACAGAAGTCCAGATCCACCTTCTCTTGCCCACCCTTATGTTTCTCAGACCTTAATACCTCACCTTTGACGGAACAAGAATTGAGCAAGCATCATGCAGTAAAAGCAGAGAGTTAAAGTTAATATTCCTTTGCATGATGGTTGCACATAGGCACATGTGGCTAAGCAAGCTTTACTTTCTATGCAAACTCACATCCATTCATCCATTTACTTATTCATTCAACAAATACTTAATGAGTGGGTCATATGTACAAGGCACCATGATGAGCTCTGAGAATGAAAGAATGGATGTTTCATTCTTGGACTGGTTTGTGGTGTGTAGATGCCCTGGTTGAGGTTTACTCGCTAAGTCATGTCCAGTGGACTGTAGCCTGCCAGGTTCCTCTGTCCATGGGATTTTCCAGGCAAGAATACTGGAGCGGGTTGCCATGCCCTCCTCCAGGGGATTTTCCCGACTCAGGGATGGAACCCGCATCTGTCTCCTGCATTGGCAGGCAGCTTCTTTACCTCCACCACCACCTGGGAAGCCCTAAGAAACAGTTACTGAATTGAATTAAATGTGGAGGCAGAATCAGGAAGTAGAAGAAATACTGACACTATTACATCTCTTTGCTTTTTAATACTGTGGGGCTGAGCAAACCTGGAGATGCACTTTCATTCTTCAGATTTGCAAGTTTCCTTGAGGGTAGAGTTCCTCAAAATGAAATAGAAATCTATATTTGTGAGATTAAACCGACCAGATGGTGACACTGCTCAGCATGTCTCTTCGTGTAGCTGCGTCTTAGTGCGGAGGTTTGGAGAACGAGGGTTAGCCAATTTGAGGAGGATATTAGAACTTGCTACAGAATTAAAGTACTTTACATATGTGGGCTTTGTTATTGGACTTGACATTTGCTTTCCAGCATTATTTCTTAAAGCAATTTTCTTTCAGAAAAGACTAACTGACTAACACCCCAAAAAGACATCAGTAGCTTCAAATCCTGGCATATTGTACTGCAGCTATGAGTCTTTATTGCTGAGGATTGCAAGGTAAGGCAGAGAGCAAAGAAGCATTTTTTTTACATTCACCCAGAGGTTAAAATGGTGGTGAAAGGGGAAGTCGCTCAGTCATGTCTGACTCTTTGCAGTCAGTCCATGGAATTCTCCAGGCCAAAATACTGGAGTGGGTAGCCTTTCCTTTCTCTAGGGGATCCTCCCAACCCAGGTATCAAACCCATGTCTCCCGCATTGCAGGTGGATTCTTTACCAGCTGAGCCACTACGGAAGCCCAAGAATACTTGCGTGGGTAGCCTACCCCTTCTCCAGCGGATCTTCCAGACCCAGAAATTGAACCAGTGTCTCCTGCATTGCAGGCGGTTCTTTACCAACTGAGCTACCAGGGAAGTCCCTAAAATGGTGGTACAGGGTTTTAAAGCAGAGACCAAACTTGCTAGAATAGAAATCAGGATAAGAATGACAGAATAGTCCAAATCTTGCAAGATCCTGAAAATACACTCTGATTGCTACAGTACTGGGTACTAAAATAATTTTAAAATTCTATGTACTAAGGATTACTTTTTCCCACTTTCCCTTTAAGAATATTACTTTTTCCATTTATTGTATATAATTCAGTGTTGGATGGGAAGATGCCTGGGTTCAATCATCAGAGGAAGCCAGATAGGTCGCCACAGTGAATGTGCTGAGAAAGGATGCAGGAGAGAAGGGGCCATGGAGGGACGGGGGAAGGCAAAGCTCTCGGAACAACCTCAGAGCTGGGGAAGCGGGGAGGGAGGCTGAAGGGTGGGGAAAGGGCAGTGCATGCAGCATCCCAGGGAGACTGCTGCCATCATGGTCAGCGTGACTGAAAGAGCAGCGCTGGGGAGCGGGGTCGGCCCAGGAGGGGCAGACAGCTGAGAAGGTCACCACCTCTGCTGTCTGCCTGTCTCCCACTGACACAGCTTTGCCAAATCAGGGATCTCCATAATGTCCACGAGTCTACTGGAGTCTGAGCTGGGGGCTGAGGGTCACCTTCAGAGCTTGGCCTCTCCCCTTTCGGCTTTCACACACTCAGCCCCTCCCCTTCCGGCTTTCACACCTCCCTGAGAATCACACACTTGCTCACTGAGCCCTCCGAGGGCCAGCTCATTCCAACCTATGACCTCTCCTCCCTCCAAGCAAGACATTACCAACCCTATTTGACTGATGAGAAAACTGAGATTCGAAGAATTTGTGGAAACATGTGAGGCAGGTGTAATTATGCCACGTTTAAACGTGGTATAATTAGACAAGCTGAACAGCAGAGTATGGTGGCCTTGGAGTTGCCCCTCAGAGCTCTGTTCAGGAGACCCCACTGCTGGGGCACCACTGTCTGGCAGCACCCAGCTGGCCCTCTCTCAGAACCGCAGTGGCACCCAGTGACTCCCAGCCACACATCAAGCTCAGCAGAAAAGAGCCAAGCCATTCTGCCAACACTGGTGATGATCTTTGCTTGCGATGCCCACCCGCCAGCCTGACTTCCTCGGAGCTTCCCTGCTGTCTGAGGCTCTTCCCACCTCTGTCTGCCTTCCCCTCTCCTTTCACAGTACCCCCGCCATGTCTTAGCTGAAGGCTCTCCCCACCAGCTCCTGCTCCCTCCTTTTATCTTCCAGAGGAACAGCCATTCTCTTGCACATCTAATCTCATCTTGATATCTGCACCCCCAGGACCTGAACTGGCTTGTGGCATGAGGTCACACAGTGAGCCAGTGGCTGAGCGAGTGGATGGAAAGCCAAGATGGGAAAGCCAGGTCTTTTTGACTTTCGGGCAATTCTGCCTCATAGATAAGTCACCAAAGAATTCTGGGCACCGTTTTATTTATGTCTCCTTCAAATTATATGAAAATGACAAGCCTCGCCTTTCTTTTTTTCCTGACACAATTAATATCTCTGCTCTTTCCCTCCTCCCCCAAAGTGATGCAACTTGTTAGCACAAAACGTCCCAATGTATTCTCTAAAGATGATGTTATCTGGCACCAAGTCTTCCTGAAAGAATGATTTTTCTCTGACTGTAGAATGCAGGAGAAGAAAGGTGATGTATCACAGAAATAAATAGCAGCTTTGGAAAGACATATCGGTCTTATTTTTAGCACACTGTCAGTTCTAAACCAGAGCTGAACTGATTGTTTCAGGGTCTGAGCAGCACCTGTCACGTGTGCCTCTGGCCACATGGAGGAAGGCTGCTCCAGTGGCTGGGCTCTGTGTGCTGGGCAGGCCAGGACCTCTTTTCATAAACAAGGTTGTTCCCCACTTCACTGGACTTCCCACGTGGCTCAGCAGTAAAGAATCCTCCTGCCAAGCAGGAGACACAGGTTTGATCCCTGTGTCAGGAAGATCCCTCGGAGGAGGGCATGGCAACCCACTTCATTACTCTTGCTTGGGGAACCCCAAGGACAGAGGAGCCTGGCGGGCTACCGTCCATGGTTTCACAAAGAGCTGGACGTGATTAAGTGACTAAACAACAACCAGCCCCTTCCTCAGTGGCAAGTGCCTGGCATCATGGCAGTTAGCCTGCCCTAGTGTAGAATCCTACATAGAGTCAGAGTCTGAGTTGGCGTGGGGCAAAAACATGAAATAATACCTGGATTTCAGCAACTCCTGGGGAAGCATGAATAGCAAATGGCTCGTGGGACTGTCCCCAAACCGGAGGGCTCTGTGGCTGGTCTGGACGCCTGGAAGTGGTGGGCAAGACTGAGCTTCTCTCCATGCCTTTGAGCTCCTCGGGGAGATGGCTGGCGCATCCTGCAATGGCTGTGTGGGAGAGAAACCAAAAATCAGGACAGCTAATTATCTGGGGGAAGGGTGGAGAACGTCTGTCTAGCTAAGTGCCTTGCTCAGTTTTGACTTTTGATTCTAAGAGCTGAATTCAATAAGAATGAATTCATTCTGGGGAGGGTGCATGTTGCTCCCATCTTACACAGGTCTGTGGTACATGGTACCAGCAGGTATCCAGAGCACCTCCCCTTCCTGGGGGCTTGCTTCCCTGGTGGCTAAGACAGTAAAAAATCTGCCTGCACTGCGGAAGACCTGGGTTTGATCCCTGGGTTAGGAAGATGTCCTGGAGAAGAAAATGGCTATCCACTCCAGTATTCTTGCCTGGAGAATCCCATGGACAGAAGAGCCTGGCTGGCTACAGTCCATGGGGTCACAAAGAGTCAGACATGACTGAGCAACTAACATTCCTCTTCCTGGAGCTTCAGAAGACCCACAGTGGTTCTTAAGAGAAGAACCACAGTAGTTCTTGAGAGAGGTAGCATTCAACCATTTTTATCAACAAAAACAAAAAAAAACCTTACATCAAGCTCATCTGATCGGGCTCCCATGAGTGGTTCTGAGTTCACCTCCCCCAGTCTCCTTTCTCCTCCAAACTACCCCTGCTCACCTGTTCATTGAGCCTCCCAAGTCCGTAGAGGGCACAAGTGAAGAGCGCACATGACTATGAAGAGCACATTCTCTGGGGCTCGACAGCCCCAAGTGTTAACTCCAACTCTACTTCCTGGGTGCTCTCGGGCAGTCTTTTTAACCTAAGACTCAATTTCCTGACCTGTAAGGTTGGCATTTTATTCTGCTCTTTAGGGGTATGGTGAGAACTGAGACATGAGAGAACACATGTGCAAAGTGTCTGTACCTGTGAGTCTCACCAAACCCTGCTGCCTCCCAGCTTTGGGTTTCTCTTTGTGGAGCAACAACATTCACTCATCTAAATTCAACCCAAACTCCTGACCCGGTCTGGCTATCCCCTCCTCCCAAAAGAACACCCCCAGCCCCTGATCTCAGTAGCAGGAAAAGTGCCTGCAGACCATTCATGTCCCTCTCAAGATCTGACAGAATGTGGTCCACTGGAGAAGAGAATGGCAAACCACTTCAGTATTCTTGCCTTGAGAACCCCATGAACAGTATGAAAAGGCAAAATGATAGGATACTGAAAGAGGAACTCCCCAGGTCAGTAGAGGCCCACTATGCTTCTGGAGATCAGTGGAGAAATAACTCCAGAAAGAATGAAGGGATGGAGCCAAAGCAAAAACAATACCCAGCTGTGGATGTGACTGGTGATAGAAGCAAGGTTCGATGCTGTAAAGAGCAATATTGCATAGGAACCTGGAATGTCAGGTCCATGAATCAAGGCAAATTGGAAGTGGTCAAACAAGAGATGGCAAGAGTGAATGTCGACATTCTAGGAATCAGCAAACTAAAATGGACTGGAATGGGTGAATTTAACTCAGATGACCATTTTATCTACTACTGTGGACAGGAATCCCTCAGAAGAATTGGAGTAGCCATCATGGTCAATAAAAGAGTCCATAATGCAGTACTTGGATGGAATCTCAAAAACAACAAAATGATCTCTGTTCGTTTCCAAGGCAAACCTTCAATATTACAGTAATCCAAGTCTATGCCCCAACCAGTAACGCTGAAGAAGCTGAAGTTGAACAGTTCTATGAAGACCTACAAGACCTTTTAGAACTAACACCCAAAAAAGATGTCCTTTTCATTATAGGGGACTGGAATGCAAAAGTAGGAAGTCAAGAAACACCTGGAGTAACAGGCAAATTTGGCCTTGGAATACGGAATGAAGCAGGGCAAAGACTAATAGAGTTTTGCCAAGAAAATGCACTGGTCATAGCAAACACCCTCTTCCAACAACACAAGAGAAGACTCTACACACGGACATCACCAGATGGTCAACACTGAAATCAGATTGGTTATATTCTTTGCAGCCAAAGATGGAGAAGCTCTATACAGTCAGCAAAAACAAGACCGGGAGCTGACTGTGGCTCAGACCATGAACTCCTTATTACCAAATTCAGACTTAAATTGAAGAAAGTAGGGAAAACCACTAGACCATTCAGGTATGACCTAAATCAACTCCCTTATGATTATACAGTGGAAGTGAGAAATAGATTTAAGGGCCTAGATCTGATAGATAGAGTGCCGGATGAACTATGGAATGAGGTTCGTGACATTGTACAGGTGACAGGGATCAAGACCATCCCCATGGAAAAGAAATGCAAAAAAGCAAAATGGCTGTCTGGGGAGGACTTACAAATAGCTGTGAAAAGAAGAGAAGCAAAAAGCAAAGGAGAAAAGGAAAGATATAAGCATCTGAATGCAGAGTTCCAAAGAATAGCAAGAAGAGATAAGAAAGCCTTCCTCAGTGATCAATGCAAAGAAATAGAGGAAAACAACAGAATGGGAAAGACTAGAGATCTCTTCAAGAAAATTAGAGATACCAACAGAACACTTCATGCAAAGATGGGCTCAATAAACGACAGAAATGGTATGGACCTAACAGAAGCAGAAGATATTAAGAAGAGGTGGCAAGAATACACAGAAAAAACTGTACAAAAAAGATCTTCATGACCCAGATAATCACGATGGTGTGATCACTCATCTAGAGTCAGACATCCTGGAATGTGAAGTCAAGTGGGCCTTAGAAAGCATCACTATGAACAAAGCTAGTGGAGGTGATGGAATTCCAGCTGAGCTATTTCAAATCCTGAAAGATGATGCTGTGAAAGTGCTGCACTCAATATGCCAGCAAATTTGGAAAACTCAGCAGTGGCCACAGGACTGGAAAAGGTCAGTTTTCATTCCAATCCCAAGGAAAGGCAATGCCAAAGAATGCTCAAACTACCGCACAATTGCACTCATCTCACATGCTAGTAAAGTAACGCTCAAAATTCTCCAAGCCAGGCTTCAGCAATACGTGAACCGTGAACTTCCAGATGTTCAAGCTGGTTTTAGAAAAGGCAGAGGAACCAGAGATCAAATTGCCAACATCTGCTGGATCATGGAAAAAGCAAGAGAGTTCCAGAAAAACATCTCTTTCTGCTTTATTGACTATGCCAAAGCCTTTGACTGTGTGGATCACAATAAACTGTGGAAAATTCTGAAAGAGATGGGAATACCAGACCACCTAGCCTGCCTCTTGAGAAATCTGTATGCAGGTCAGGAAGCAACAGTTAGAACTGGACATGGAACAACAGACTGGTTCCAAATAGGAAAAGGAATATGTCAAGGCTGTATACTGTCACCCTGCTTATTTAACTTATATGCAGAGTACATCATGAGAAACGCTGGACTGGAAGAAACACAAGCTGGAATCAAGATTGCTGGGAGAAATCTCAATAACCTCAGATATGCAGATGACACCACCCTTATGGCAGAAAATGAAGAGGAACTAAAAAGCGTCTTGATGAAAGTGAAAGTGGAGAGGGAAAAAGTTGGCTTAAAGCTCAACATGCAGAAAACGAAGATCATGGCATCTTGTCCCATCACTTCATGGGAAATAGATGGGGAAACAGTGGAAACAGTGTCAGACTTTATTTTTCTGGGCTCCAAAATCACTGCAGATGGTGCCTGCAACCATGAAATTAAAAGACGCTTACTCCTTGGAAGGAAAGTTATGACCAACCTAGATAGCATATTCAAAAGCAGAGACATTACTTTGCCAACAAAGGTCTGTCTAGTCAAGGCTATGGTTTTTCCTGTGGTCATGTATGGATGTGAGAGTTGGACTGTGAAGAAGGCTGAGCGCCAAAGAATTGATGCTTTTGAACTGTGGTGTTGGAGAAGACTCTTGAGAGTCCCTTGGACTGCAAGGAGATCCAACCAGTCCATTCTAAAGGAGATCAGCCCTGGGATTTCTTTGGAAGGAATGATGCTAAAGCTGAAAATCCAGTACTTTGGCCATCTCATGCGAAGAGTTGACTCATTGGAAAAGACTCTGATGCTGGGAGGGATTGGGGGCAGGAGGAGAAGGGGACGACAGAGGATGAGATGGCTGGATGGCATCACTGACTCGATGGATGTGAGTCTGAGTGAACTCCAGGAGTTGGTGATGGACAGGGAGGTCTGGCGTGCTGCGATTCATGGTGTCGCAAAGAGTCGGACACGACTGAGCAACTGAACTGAACTGAATTATAATAGTAATAGCTAATATTTATTGCATGCCTACCATGTGCCACATGTTTTATGTCTATTACCTCACTGAACCCTCACAACACCATGAGATATTACTATTACCTATCTTCATTTACAAGGCTTCCCCGATGGCTCAGTGGATAAAGCATCTGCCTGCCATGCAGGAGACCTGGGTTCAATTCCTGGGTCAGGAAGTTCCCCTGGAGAAGGGAATGGCAACTCACTCCAGTATTCTTGCCTGGAGAATTCCATGAACAGAGGAGCCTGGTAGGCTACAGTCCCTGGGTCAGAAAGAGTTGGACATGACTGAACGACTAAGTACTCACTCACTATCCTCATTGATGCTGCAGGAAGCAGACCCACAGAAAGGTTAATTATTCAAGAACACTCACATAGTAACTGAGAAAACCCGATGCAAACCCAGGAAGGCTGTCCCCAAAGTCCAGTATTTAACCACAAAGCCTGGTGGCCTTCTCTCTGTTATTGGGCTTTTGGAGGCAGAGTTAATTTCATATTCTGTCTAATCTGAGGGCTTGCATGGAACAGGGAACATTACATCCAGTGTATTCACTGGGTCTCGCACATCAATCGCACCATGCTGCTCTTCTGCTGATGCCCCCAGAGACACCTGCCAGTCTCCCATCAGCTTTCCACCCGCTTGAGGCACCTGTCACTCAATATGCCACCAACTCCATTCATTCTCCTTCCGTCTAAAGGCCTGTCCGTATCCTCTCTACACGACTGACTTTTCCATCCACCCAGTAACCCACACTAGTTGCCTCAGAATTATATTAACTCCTGCCTCTCCTCTGCCACCCACCTTCAATTATTATATGGTCTGATACATTCCATCCTCTGAATAGCTCTGAGTCCATATTCATCTCCACCAGGACTGTGCTAATTTAGCTTCTCAGTAACTCTCAGCCTTACAGAGAAAAAAATGACTCTTATGACTTCATTCCTGATGGGGGTGTTCTAAAGATGATCTCTTCCTAAGAGTTAATGACAACACTTTGGGATTTATGAAATATATTTCTTCTTAAATACCATTGAATGTTTCTCTTTATGTACTATCTCTTCAACTCCCCCAAATCATCGTGCAGCGGGAGAATTACTGACAGACAAGCAGCATGTGGTTGACATGAAGTGAAAAGTGGGTTGAATGGAAGGGCACTGTTCTCGAGAAGGCCCCGGCTTTGGGGTCAGGCTGTCTGAATTTAAATTCCAATGCCGCTTTCCATCTGTGGGAGCCTGTGCAAACTGCTCACCTTTCTAGGCTACTGCATCCTTTTTTCTGAGATGTGGCTGATAATAGTACTTCTCCCACATGGTTATGTGAGGGTTTAGTAAGAAAATCCACTTAAAGAGCTCAGTGTAACACCTGGCAGGAGGTGCTCAACGTTATCCATTAATCATATTAACTGTAACCTTGGGTATGAGGAGGTCACACTGTTGACCTCAGGCAGAGCTGGGAGTTCAAGTTCTAACCCTGTGTTCAGTTTATGATGACACTTCCACTCCTCCAAAGCAGGAATTTCATTTCCTTTCAGTCTCTCTTAGTTCCAAACATTAGAATCACCCAGGAGCTTTATAAACTCCTGTCACTTGGACCTAACTCAAGAGTATCTGACTTAATTGGGTAGGACCCAACCCATGCACTGGGATTTTAAACACTCCCCAGTGTCCCTAATGTGCCATCAAGGTCAAGTCACACTGGTCATGGCAAGGCCTGGGTGCATGTGTGTATCCTGTTATAGGAGGCAAGACAGAGAAGTGTCTGTGGGTAGGAAAAGGCTCATCAGCTGCAGACGCTGAGAAACTGAAGTCAAGGTACCATTTGTTCTTAGTTCAGTCAGTAAGTCCTGCCCAGCTCTTTGTGACCCTGTGACTATAGCCCTCCAGGCTCCTCTGTCCAGGCAAGAATACTGCAGTGGGTTGCCACTTCTTCTCCAGGGGATCTTCCCGAGACAGGGACTGAACCGCATTGGCAGGTGGATTCTTTACCACTGAGCCACCAGGGAAGCCCCTCTATTTGTTTCCAGGGCTGCAAAACTTGCCAAGCGTTCAAGATTCAAAAGAGGAGCTAAAAAGAAAACTGCTTTGACATTTTGGTGAAATCCAACTACGGATGACCCATTAGTCCCACTTACTGGAGGCCCTGGCTACCATGGGAGAAGGTGATCTACGCTCCTCCCCAGCATCTCCAGTGAGGGAGATTCTCTTCTGAGAATCAAGAAGCAAACCCCAATGCAAGGTTCTTGACACTCACCTGGTGGATACTGAAAGTCTTGGCTTTGTAAAACCTTGTGGACCCTTTAAGCAACATTAGAAAAGGTGGTTCGTTTAAACTGCAGAATCCCAGGGACACATCTCTCTTGGAAGATTTACTGGCCAGATCCAGGACTTCGGGACTCTCTGATGATCTGGAATGACAGCAGAAACAAACTCTGACACATCCAGGAAGACATATTGGCAGGGAGAATTTGTTTCAAACATACAGGCTAAACTGCCCTGATTTCAGGCTAAACGCTCATCTATCTCCACCCAGTACAGGGTGTGTGTGTGCGCGCGTGTTAAGTCGCTTCAGCCATGTCTGACTCTTTGCAACCCTATGGACTGTAGCTCGCCAGGTTTCTCTGTCCATGGGGATTCTCCAGGGAAGAATACTGGAGTGAGTTGCCATGCCCTCTTCCAGGGCATCTTACAGACTCAGGGATCGAACCTGAGTCTTTTATGTCTCCTCCATTGGCAGGTGGGCACTTTACCACTAGTGCCACCTGGGAATTATTAACGCATATATGTGGAACCTAGAAAAATGGTACTGATGAAGCTACTTGTAGGGCAGGAATAGAGACGCAGAAGTAGAGAATAGATGTGTGGCCCCAAGGTGGGGGAAAGGGGAAGGAGGGATGAACTGGAGGAGTAGCAGGGACACATATACACTACCATGTATAAAACAGATAGCTGGTGGGGAGCCGCGGTGCAGCGCAGGGAGCGCAGCCCGGGGCTCTGTGATGACCCGGGAGGGGCAGGAGGGGGGGTGGCTGGGAGGGAGGCTCGAGAGGGACGGGCTATATGTATATTTATAGCTGTTTCACGTAATTGTACAGCAGAAACGAACACAAAATTGTGAAACAACTATCCTCCAATTAAAAATAAATTTTAAAAAACATATAAAAAAAGAAATATGAAAAACAAAATAGGCAGAGAGGACAAACACAGATACCAGATGACCTAGAATGACAATGAATAACAGGAAACCACCCGAAGTGACTTCGAGAAAAGGTTTATCTCACTGCATTTCTGTAGACAAATCTCATGGGTAAATTTACTTTATCTTATGACTGTCGCCAAGCCCTGACTGCAGCTCATAAGCCTACTGAGGTGCCTCAGGCTCATGAACAGGGCAGGGCCCTCCCTCTGCTCAGGGGAAGAGTTTTGCTCTCATCTAAAAAGGGACATAATCTGAAAGTTAATTTTAATTAAATCTTTTCCAAGGTTATGTTCCAAAGCTGCTGCTGCAAAGGGAGGCTGGGCCCTAGAGCTTTTGGTTAGTTTGCTTTTAATGTGTGCATCACGCCAAAGATGTGAGCGTTGGACCATAAAGAAAGCTGACACCTAAGAACTGATGTTTTTGAACTGTGGTGCTGGAGAAGACTCTTGAGAGTCACTTGGACAGCAAAGAGATCAAACCAGTCAATCCTACAGGAAATCAACCCTAAATATTCATTGGAAGGACTGATGCTGAAGCTGAAGCTCCAATACTTTGGCCATCTGATTCGAAGAACCAATTCACTGGAAAAGACCCTGATGGTGGGAAAGATTGAGGGCAGGAGGAAAAGCGGGTAACAGAGGATGAGATGGTTGGATGGCATCACCAACTCAATAGACATGAGTTTGAGCAAACTCTGGGAGATAGTGAAGGACAGGGAAGCCTGGCGTGCTGCAGTCCATGGGGTCACAAAGAGTCAGACATGACTGAGCGACTGAACAACAACAAATCGTGCCAAAGAAGGTGTTTGGAAAGTCTGCAGATGAGAGCAGCGTGAAGCATGGTGACAGGTTCTCTGTGTCGGCAGGCCCCTCTCAGCAGCTGCACACACACCTCTGGATGAAGACATTGCTGATGCAGCCCTCGAAATGACTCCCGCCCAGACGCAGGGACTGCGGGAAACCTGAAAGGCCTCGAAGCCTTTGGTTATTCTTCAGAGGCTGGTCATCAATGAGGAGCCAGAGTCTGGGAAAAAAAACAAACAGGAGTGAGAACAGCTGGTGAAAACGATCCTCTCCAGGTGGGCAACTGACTGTCTTTGATTCATACCCAAAGTCTTTTACCTGAAAGAACTCAATAAACTATTTTGAAAGCGCAGTTGCAGTTTTTTTCCATATATTTCTTTTTGCACACGGCATTTTTATTAAAGTACTCTACAGGCATAGCTCGTTTTATTGGACTTCATTTTAAAAATATGCTTCACAGATAGTGTGGTTTTTGAAAAATTGAAAGTTTGTAGCAACTTGCCTGGAGCAAGTCTACTGGCACCGTTTTTCCAATAGCATTTGCTCACTCCGTGTCTCGGAGTCTCACTTTGGTAGTTTTCACAAGATTTCAAACGCTTCCCAGCAAAACAATTACAAATCCCTGAAGGCTCAGATGGTGGTTAGCATTTTTAGTGATAAAGTACTTTTTATGTAAGGTATGTACATCATTTTTTTTTTTTTAGACACCTATTGCACACTTAATAGATATAGTATAAGGTAAGTATGGAGAAGGCGATGGCACCCCACTCCAGTACTTTTGCCTGGAAAATCCCATGGACAGAGGAGCCTGGTAGGCTGCAGTCCATGGGGTCGCTAGAGCTGGACACGACTGAGCGACTTCACTTTCACTTTTCACTTTCATGCATTGGAGAAGGAAATGGCAAGCCACTCCAGTGTTCTTGCCTGGAGAATCCCAGGGACGGGGGAGCCTGGTGGGCTGCCATCTATGGGGCCGCACAGAGTCAGACACGACTGAAGCGACTTAGCAACTTAGCAGCAAGGTAAGTATAACTTTTGTATTCACTGGGAATCAAAAATGTTATGTGATTCTTTTTATTGTGTCATTAGCTTTACTGCAGAGGTCTGGAACTGAACCCACAGCACTCCCAGGTGTACCTGTATATATACAGAAAGTACAGGTCGTAAGTGCCCAGCTCAATGCATCTTTGAAATGTGAAAACGCCAACACTGCCAGCTCCCCAGGCACCCTGCCTGGGCTCCCTTTCCAGTTCTCCCTCTCCAAGAGTAACCAGCATCCTGAATTCTGATGAAATAGTTTAGTTTTGCCTGCGAATTTTATATACATGAAATCAGGTATATAATGATTTCGCGTGTGACCTCTATTGCTCAGCCTTACACGCAAGGGTCACCCATGTGCTGTGCACAGCTGTAGAGCTTTCATTCTCATCCGCCCATTTTGAATGCACCCCAATTTATTTATCCATCCAACTGCTGATTCTCAATCAATGAGAAAATTGATACAGTACCAAAAAGGTGGTCAAGATTTACTAGTAAAATACTGTCCACATCGAGGACAAACATGTCTCAGAAAAGATACTAGAAAATTCCATTAAACTAAATAAAATAAAATTCTTAGTGCTCTGGCAGAAGAGCCATTCCACTCACCCAGAGTTGTCGCTTATTACAGACACATAGTGCAGTAAACCATCCATGTACGTCTGTGGAGATGTGAAAATCGGGCTGCTGCTGTCCCTGGTGCTCAGTTCAATGTGACCGTCTTCCAGGGTGACCTGCAGACTGCTTGCCTGCAATCATCAGAGAACAACGTACCCATCAGTGCCATCTACCTGCACTTAATATGAATGTATCAAAACTGAATGTGTGAGCAAAACTATGTACAAAACAGGATGTTTCAAACCCAGTGTTTTGACTTTGCTATTTTGATCTAAAGGTTATTTTTGAATATTTGGACTCTGTTTATGAATATAAAAATCTTATGCAAATTATTTCAACATTGATGAATATGTCAAAAGCATTTTATGGATCTACATTCGTTAACCAGCTTAATGTCTCCATCAATTATACAAAAGATACACCATTTCTAAATTTTTCTATTTTCGCTTTCACTCTGCTGAAGTTATTTTCATCAAGATCAATGTTATAGTGAATACATTTTTACAACAAAGACTTGATTCATCAATTTTCTTCATAGATGATTACAATGACAGCTTCCCTTCAGTCATGAATTTTTTATTTTTGGGTCCTAATTTCCAGGAGATTCAATTTTCCAATGTCAAACTCTGCAGATATAAATGTTGGCAAGATCATTTGATTCTTTCTATTAATTGCTAGTGTGTGGTTGAAAATAAATATTTAAAAAATACCAAAAAAAATTGGTGTCGTTTTTGGCATTGTCATTTTCATTTTGTTGATGTGTTTTTCCTACCAGGTATAATTTTTGTGGTTTTCAACCAGATGTGATTCTTCAGGGAGCTTTGAGCCTAAAACAATGTTTACAGAGTGTGGTGGTAGCCATTGTCAGTTTCACTTTATGTTGATGTTTTTCAATTGGCAATATTTATTATAACTGGATAAAAGAATGCTAACTGAAATGTATTTCTTAAGAAGTTGAATCCCTTAAGAAGTTGCAGGCAGTGCTCCCAGGATATTTGAAGGCTTCCTGCCTTGTCCAGGATTGACCTCATCTTTGCTAAGCCAAGTCTTCCGCCTCTTGTGGACTATATTGTACACTGTGTATTAAGTGTCCCCACTCCTGTGGAGGAAACTGGAGAGTGTGTCAAGAGTTGGGGCAAGGAACTTCCCTGGCGGTCCAATGGTTAAGAATCTGCCCTGCAATGCAGGGGATGAGGGTTTGATCCCCGGTTGGGGAATTAAGATCCCACATGCCACGGGACAGCCAAGCCTGCGTACTTCAACCAAGAGTTGCCCCCGTGCCACAACTAAGAGCTGGTGCAGCCAGCCATAAATAAACAAATACTTTTTGAAAAAAGAGCTGGGTCAAAATATCCTGCTCTGATAGAAAAGCCACGTTCACAATCTAAATGTAGGCATGTGCTTTTTCAGGGGTATTTTTGTTTTGTTTTTTAAAAAAGGATCTCAAAGCTATACTGTATAGCACAGGGAGCTCAGCTTGGTGCTCTGTAATGACCCCGAAGGGTTGAGATGGGGGTGGGAGGGAGGCTAAAGAGGGAGGGGATATATGTATACACATGGCTGATTCACAATGTTTTGCAGCAGAAAGTAACACAACATTGTACTGCAATTATATTCCAGTAAAAAATAAAATAATCAATAGAACATGAATTAAAAAAAAAAAAAAAGATCTCTAACAGCTGATTGAAAAAGACAGCAAGAGAGGAGAAGAGTTCCATTGCAACATAACCACAGAGGCAGCTAGTCCTTCCTTTCAGCAAATACTAGTTGTCTGTTGCGCTGGCAGTCCTGAAGAAACAAACCCAAGAAAGAGAGTGTCCTACTTCTCTTTCTATTTTAAAATCCCAGTTGTTCCACCGGCCAATTTAGGAGTATTAGCTGACTTTTACGCCTACATGACCACACTGGCTACATACTCTTAAATTAGAGAATCATGGCTTGCTGTACAGGAACAAAGAGCAAAAGGCATTACTTTCTTCCATTCTCTGATGCAAATATTGTCCAACAAGTTGCTGCTGCCAAAAAAGGAATCTCAAGAGCTATCTTTTATGGAATCACAAATGAGTAATGGGTATACATTCTGATTTTTTTTCTTAGTTCTAAACACTTAAAGCTACATTATTACTTATAACAGTTCTACTTCACCTTCACTCAAAATATACCTGAAAAGAATGAAAACGGAGCCCACGAATACACATAAATCCCATTCTGTAAACTAGAATTTACTTTCTAAGCCTGATTTCTTTTAGGCCCTACCCCAGGATGGGCAACCACTTCCATGGTTGAAATCCACAAAACATCTACTGTGTGATGCTAGACAAAAACGCCCAACGGATTTACCTTCAAAACCCCTCTATTGTTTTTGACATCGAACCTTGAGTCAGGCTTAAATCTTGTTCAACATTCATACAATATTTCATACCCCCATCTGATGACTTAATAAGATGCCACTGGGTTGAAAGGTCTGAAATCCGAAGGAGGCTTGGAAGTGGCTTGATGATGGGAAGTCCAAATTGGTGAAACTCAACTGTCCTCCCCTGGAGAATGAGGCAGATCGCACGAGCTGAAATGCAAACATGGAATATATTACTGGCCCTGTAATCATGCCATGGCTGAAATAATAGTATCTGAACCTAGGTCACTTCACTTGAACTGACCCATGGGAAAAAACAGTTTGCTTTTTCTGCGTGATAATTTGCCAACCATCTCGATGTTTTTGTGTGTAGAGCTGGTATTTCTACCTTCCTACAAATTTAATATACAAGCCTGAAGAGGTTTTGCAAGTACAGGGAGAGTGTAATAAATGAGCCAATTCATCAGATCAGAATACGTCAAAAGCTGGTGTGTTAACGAAAGCTAAACATGGGTTAGCTGGGGACCACTCCTTTGCAAGGTTCTGAACTCTTTACTTACCTTCCAGTCTTCTGAGCACTTTTTTGTTACTCCCACTGTATCATTCAACCTGACAACGCCAGTGGTCTTCTTCAGGTTCTTCATGCAGCCTCGGAAAGCAGGTGTAGAAATGTTAAACCTGATTTGGGGATGCAAGAAAAAGAAGATGGACCAAGCGCAGGCTTGATGGGGAACTGCAGCTGAAACACGGCACTCATTCCCTACAGATTCTCACCCATGAACAAGTACGTGTTTTATGGTTATCTCTTCTCATTGGATTTCTAGACTGCTACTAATTTTGTGATACTGGGAAAATCTATTAGATATTTCCATTCTGTGTGATTTGCATTCTCAATATTAAAAATGAATACAATAATGTTGACAGAAGAATGCCCAGTGTCCCCAAAAAGTATAGACATATAGAAGATGTACAACATCTGAAACTGTTCCCCCCATCCTCTCCTGGAGTCATGATAGTGTATCATAAATTAAAAGCATATTAATAAATTGATATACTAGAAACATCATTGGAGAAGGAAACGGCAACCCACTCCAGTGTTCTTGCCTGGAGAATCCCATGGACGGAGAAGCCTGGCAGGCTGCAGTCCATGGGGTCGCACAGAGTCGGACACGACTGAAGCGACTTAGCAGCAGCAGCAGCAGCAGCAGAAACATCATATAAATATATATTAAATTCCCTGGTGGCTTAGGTGGTAAAGAATCTGCCTGCAATGTGGGAGATTGGGAAGGTCCCCTGAAGGGAATGGCAACCCACTCCAGTATTCTTGCCTAGGAAATCCCATGGACAGAGGAGCCTGGTGGGCTACAGTCCATGGGGTTTCAAAAGTCAGACACGACTGAGCAACTCACTCTTTGAATAACTAAATAAGGAAGTAATTTATTAGAGCCAGAAATACTCTAGAAAACTTCTTAATCTTTTTTTCCTGTCCAGTTTTAAGTCAGCCACTGTAAACACCAAGGAAATAAATTATTACTTTTTGGTCCTAGTCAATTAGGAAAAGTGTGGCTTGGTATATTTAATCAATGCCAAGCTGGAACAATGGAAAGCACTGTCCAGCCTCATATGTTATATCCACCACCACCTAACTGTTCAGGCTGGGCAAGAGGTCACTGTGAGGATTAAACAAGTTCACGTCCAGGAGGTACTCGGAACCCTCCGTGGCACTCGGTCCTGGGCACTCAGGAGGTGCTTCCGAGAGAAGCTGCTCTGGAGCATTGGGCTCTGGAGGCAGGCTGTGTGGGTCCAAGTTCTGTCCCGGGTGTCTTCTCTGTGCTTCTGTCTCCTCATTTATACCACAGGAAAGTGGTAATCTGCTTCCCAGCCCAGAGTTTAAATGAGATAATGTGGGTAACGTACTCCAGTGGTGCCCAGTGCAGAGCAAGGACTCAGGGTGAGATGGCAGAGTTGTAACTATCCCCATCATATCAGTGCATCACTATAACAATTTCTTTTTTCTTAATTAAAAAAAATTTTTTTTTTTTTGGTTGGGCTGCACAGCATGTGGGATGTTAGCTCCCTGACCAGGGATCAAACCCATTACCCCCTGCATTGGCAGCGTGGACTCTCAACCAGGGAAGCCCCCATAAAGAAGCAATTGATAAAGCAGCTCTTCCTACGTAACTGCCGTGGCATTTCCCCTTTGATTTGACTTTTGGATCTATCTGGAGCGGATGTCACACAAAAACACTAACATACGTGAAATGACTGAAGTCCGGGCAAATATTTGTGTTTCTTAAGCAAATGATGTACTAAGATAAACACAAAGCTGACTTCATTGCTAATCCCTAAAGCGGCACACTCTTCTAAATGGAAAGATGTCTGCCTTCATTTTCATGCAATTCATTATAAACAGCTGAGCTACATGTAATCTGCATAAAATTAAATTTCATTAAAAGGAAGAAACAAATCCTCATGGGCATTGCAGCACAAGCTTGATGATTTTATAAAACTGGCTTCTTGCCTCAGGAGAGGAGGAAAATTCATATCCATTCCTGGGGCTTGTCTATTTGTCCACATGTTAATATTTATTAACTCATTAATTTAATATTTTGATCCATTCTCTCTTGGGTTTCAACATGTTTTAAACTCATCCACATCTCCTGATTCCTTTTTTCCGTAAAGCACAGGTTGAAGGAAGAATAAGGTGGCAGAAAAAGTAAAGGGGAAAGGAAGGTAGCTGACAGACAAGGAACACCTGTTTTGTGCTGAAGCTGAAGCTGCAATACTCTGGCCACCTGATGTGATGAGCCAACTCTTTGGAAAAGACCCTGATGTTGGGAAGATTGAAGGCAGGAGTAGAAGGGGTTGACAGAGGATGAGATGGTTGGATGGCATCATCGACTCAATGGACATGAGTTTGAGCAAGCTCCAGGAGATGGTGAAGGATAGGGAAGCCTGGTGTGGGGCAGTCCATGGGGTCGCAAAGAGTCGGACACAACTGAGCTGCTGAACAACAACTATTATCTGATCCTCACAATAGCCTTTTGAAGGAAATATTTTCTTTTTTTAAAAAAAGATTTACTATCATTTAATTTATTTATTGTTACATTTTTATTTATATTGGAGTATAGCCAATTAGCAACGTTGCAATAGTTTCAGGTGGACAGAGAAAGAACTCAGCCCTACAGATACATGTATCCATTCTCCCCTAAACTCCCCTCCCATCCAGGCTGCCACATAACTGAGCAGAGTTCCCTGTGCTCTACAGTAGATCCTTGTTGGCTACCCATTTAAAATACAGTAGCATGTGCCTGGCCATCCCAAACTCCCTAACTATCCCTTCCCTCTATGTTTCCCCACAAGGGAGATATTTTCTCACCTGACATTACTGAGCACTTAGCATATGCCAGGCACTGTGCTAAATCCTTTACTCTGAATCCCACGACCCCTCTAAGAGCCAGGGCATCACTGTGCCCACATTACAGATGTACAAGGAGGCTGGGAAGGTTAAGTGACTCCCACGAGGTCATGCAGAAGGAAGGTGGCAGCATTGGGGTCCCGGGGGTCAGTGTGTCACACAAGCTAGTGTGACCTGAAGCCCTTTCTCTTTATGCTTACACAGGTGTGCACCCACAGCACTGGAATGATCATGACTCTTTCCTACATAACAGTTACCTACAGCGGAGATGTTAAAATGAAAGACTCATTTCCACTATTCTTTGGGATGTTCTCAATACTCTGGCTCATCTGAGGGCCTAGAGTTCCACATTTGCTCCGGAATTCAGGTCTGAGCACACCTGCTAGAGGAACATGGCTGAGGAGGGCTGTAGGCTGCCATAAGAATGGGTGTGTATGCTGGGGTATGTGTACACACCGTGGACCACGCTGTTCACAAAGGCTTAGCCGGGTACAGCCTACTGTGGGCAGATCTCAGAGAGCAGGAGGAACAAAATCAAATCCCGAACTCAGTGCTGGGTATTAACAAATGCTCAACAGATCCTTGCTCGGTGTTTAGTTTTGGAGTTCGTTTCATTGTGATGTGATATTATCACACTCTGTGATACAATGATGTACATAACTCCTCGGGAAGTGTTTTTTGTTGGTCTGAGGCACTGTCAGGGATGACAGTGCATCTCTGGCATCATCAGGGGTGATCTGCTCTCCTCATGGGAAGCAGATGGGATTAACAGACTGTGGCTTGCTTCCGACTCTAATCCTACACAAGTCACTCCAAGATCTGGGTCCTGAGTCCCAGAAGGTATGCTACAGGGAGAGAGAAAAAACACCACGCTCACAAGGTCTCTTGCCTATGCGCCTGAACACAGAGGTAACATACATGAGGCCTGCTTCTCTCCACGTTAGACTCAAGCATTGACTGTCTCCACTACTCCCCTGCCAGGGCTCAGGGCACCTCCCCTCTTTGAAAGAACTGCTGGTTGTCCCTACAGACTCAGCTGTGGGTCACTGGGGAGAAATCCTCCATGACCCACGTCAGAAGGGGGTCTCAGGACTCTGAACCATCAAGGACAGCACCAGAGGGATGAAGCAGGGCCAGACAGCTGAATACTGTTAAGCATTTTACTTAAGAGAGAGGAAAAGCTCAGTGAAATCTTTTGACCAGCCTCTGTCTCCTGCATATTCCAAGTCCTTATAGATTGACTCAAAACTCAAAGTATAAACCTACCCAGAAAAAGGAAGCAGTCCCTGTTTGGAAGACCCTAAAACAGATGCCTAGGAAAATTCTGTATGTCCATCTATATGTGTGTGTGTGCACACAGGCACACATACGTGCACACGTGCACACTCAGTCATGTCTGACTTCGCAACCGTATGGACTGTAGCCTACCAGGCTCCTCTGTCCATGGGATTCTCCAGGCAAGAATACTGGAGTGGGTTGTCATTGCCTTCTCCAGGGGATCTTCCCAAACCAGGGATTGAAGCCAAATCTCTTGTGTCTCCTACATTGGCAGGCAAATTCTTTACCACAATACCCATATATGTATTTCTTTAATGGACAGAAATAAAAAGGCAAAGGTTGAGTGTTGACTATAATCCAAGGTCACCCTACTCATTGATGGCTAAGCCCAAACTGAACCATTTCTTTGGATCCTCACCCATTAGTTTTTCCTAGTAAACTTTGCTTGGCCAACATCCTCATCATGGTCTGTGGACTTTCTGCTGTAGCCACACAGAGGCAAACACCTCTGAGAATCCCTCGCCGCTCTGGGGGAGCCTACTTGCCCCCATAACCTCAGTAGCCACCCGTTCTCAAGCTTTATTTACCCTTGCTCCAGCCTGGACGTCTCTCTAGAGGTCAAGGCCTTCCATCTAGTCCTTTCCAGGTATCTCCAACTGCTGTCTCCTGGGACTAAGCCTGTCTCAGACTGAGCTCACCACCCGTTTCTCTGCTGGTGCTGGCCATCTGTCCAAGCGCTAGATCAAAGTCCTTCTTGAGCACTTTTCTTTGTTATTCTTCAAACCCAAGCAACCTTTCAGCACTGCCCATCTGCTGCCCTAAGCATAACAAGAATCCACTCTCTTCCTCATTGGCCCTGTCGTTTCCGTGGGCAGACCACCTGCCTCTCACCTGTTATACTCATCTTCAAACCTCTCCACCTGCCTCTGCTTTTTCCCTCTTAATCCAATCTGCACCCTGCACTACAGCAAGCTACTGAAAACCCAAGTCTGATCATGTCCTTTCTCTGTGGAAGCCCCCAGTGGTCCTTACTGTGACTTTCAAGATCCTCTGTGGTCTGGCCCCTGCTTCCCACACCAGCCACAAGGGCCTGCCTCATAGTGTCTCTTAAGAGTTCACACTTTGGTTCTTATCTCTTTACATATGTTACCTTTCATATGTCAGGTTCTTTCAGATCTAGTCAGAGACCACTTTCCTGATACCCTAAATGGGTAGATAGATTCCTTTACTGGGTCCCTATCACCCTGAGCTTCCCGTCTGATAGCACTGGCCTTGTTCTACTGTCTCCCTTCTGCTATACTTGAGATTCTTCCCTGTTCTTCATCATCCCAGAACTGACCACACTACCTAATGGCATTAGAAACCCAATGAGTGCTTGTGCAATGAGCAAATAAATGACAGCCTCCAATGTGTGAATGGTGCTGCCTTAGGTTACTCTATTTTATTACATTTAATTGAATAAAACCAAGTTTACTGGCCATTCATAACTAGCTATTCAAGGTTGAACTGCTATTTAGTACTGATTATATTAAATATTAATATTACCTCTTTGGCTCTTAATTTCTACATTAAAATTAAGAAGTTACATACCATGATCCATAAGGTCCCTTCTAGTTCAAAGAACCTAGGGAGGAAAGACATTCACTCCCAAACTCTATTAAAGTGCTGAACTTTCTCACCTGCATCTCTGTCTTTGGGGGCAACCCTGACAGCTTTTATTTTTATGATCTTGTTGATGTAGAACATTTTTTAAAAGTCTTTATTGAATCTGCTTCAATATTGCTTCTTCTTTTATACTTTGGTTTTGTGGGCAGGAGGCACATTAAGATCTTAGCTCCCTAACTGCGTATTAAACCTGCATCTCCTGTATTGGAAGGCTAAGTGTCAATCACTGGACCTCCAGGGAAGTCCCCAGACAACTTTAAGACAAAGATTAGTGCCTCCTTATTGAGGCTGGACAGCTGTTCAAATGTATAAGGATTTGAGAAGACCACCTTGGCACAACACTTCATAAATCACATCTAGTGCTCCTTCTAAATGATGGATAAATTAGAAAGAGTTAACCAGCCTCAGATCTCATATGAAAGCAATCATCACCAAACATTTTGGGAGCTCTCTTAGCTTAGTCATGAGGCTATAGTAACCCTTCCAAGGAATCTTTTTTTCACACATCACTGTCAGCCATTTGGAAGGATGTAAACAAACGAACAAAATGGGAGTTATTTTTAAGTGTATCCTCAGAGTGGTGTTTGTTTTTCTCATTCACATTAAACTTTACTTCCATTCAAGTTAATTTAATTCATTCGTGTATCCATTCATCCCCTGGTCCCTCCCCGATAACACACACATAAGGGGGCAGGTAATACAAATGTGCCTCATGTCCTAGGAGGCACTTCAGTGCCCCAGCCTTCTGTGCCCAGGGCCGCCTGTGCTCTCCTCTGTACCAACCAGGACCCCAAGTGAAAGTGAAAGTGTTAGTTGCTTAGTAATGTCTGACACTCTGCAAGCCCATGGACTGTAACCCGTCAGGCTCCCCTGTCCATGGAATTCTCCAGGCAAGAATACTGGTGTGGGTAGCATTCTCTTCTCCAGGGGACCTTACCGACCTAGGGATAAAACCCGGGTCTTCTACACTGCAGGCAGATTCTTTACCATCTGAGCCACCGGGGAAGTCCACAAGGACCCCAAGATATAGCCCCTATTTTTGATGGCAGTGTTGTCAACACCAAGTCTACTCATGCGGTGTTTCTCCTCCCAGGAACGACAATGGAAGTGGCACACTGTTTCCTCATCTCCCCACTACCCCAACCCCTAACCCCTGCAGCTTTCAAACAGCCAGGCCTGTTACCCAGTAATAACAGCCTGTTGTACTCTGTTGGCTAACACTATTAATACAGAAAAGTAATTCTTTGTTTTTTGCTGGAATTAAACAAGGCAGATTTATCAGTAGCAATCATAACTATTAAGAGAGGTGACTTGCTTCTTTAAAAAAAGATCATCTTACCTTTCCCTGATGGAAATGGGAATTCCCCCCAGATAGTATGTGCTGAAATCAAATATATCATCTTCAATTTTAACGCTTTGAATATCCACATTTATCCACATACGTTGTTGGACTTTTCCAATTTTGATCTGAACCTAAAATAAATGAGAGATGAATCAGCCAGCAATGAGAAATAAAATAATTCTATTCATGACGGTTCAGAGCTATTATGTTTTTGCCTTCCTTCAGATTCATTTATATACATGGTATATATATTAATACAAGGGATCTGAGCACAGTAGCACATCTGCATAAAATTATAATAATAAAAATTTAAATAGAGATGTTTGCATTTGTTTGTTTGTCTGTTTTGGCTGCACCGCACAGTTTGAAGGACCTTAGCTCTCTGACCAAAAGTTGAGCCTGCACACTTGGTAGTGAAAGCCTGGTGCCTAACTACTGGACCACCAGGGCATTCCCGAAATGTCTGCATTTGAAATTAATCATTTTTTTTAATGTTAAAATATTTTATTATTGTTAACTTTTTATTTTGTATTGGGGTATATTCGATTAACAAGATAGTGACAATTTCAGATGAATAGCAAAGGGACTCAGCCATACATATACATATATCCATGAAATTAATCACATTTTATCTATACCATATGGATGTTATATATTTCATGCAAAATGTTCAGATTTTAAAAGGATATGTCTCTCAGCTAATAAGTTCATCTAATAGAAAAGTGTTCTGTGCACTAACTTAAAGGATTCAGATAAACAGATTCAAAGGACGTACCAGATGATCCTTCCCGTCGTTTATGATGTCTCTGATTCCTTTTTCTTTAGGCGGCTCTGAATTCAGTTTGTACCGCACCATGAGTCGGCCGTCTTCCACATTCAGAGATATGAAATGATCCTACAGCATGGGGACAATGTAGATTAGGAGAATTCTCAGACAGAGCCACGTGTACTCAAACTCCAGCCTGCTCTCAGCTTCACCTGCCTTCCTAGTTCAAAGGGACAACAGTGCTTAGTACTCAACTCCTGGGATGGGGATGACGGCTGAACCCTGTCAATCACATTAAACAATCTATACAGTAACCAGCACACAGGAAGGAAACAATAAATGCTCGCTACTGTCATGATTTTGTTTTATACCAATCTATAACCAGCATGTAAAACTGGCAACTTAAAAGATACAGATCACAAATATCATTGGCAAATACGATTGCTACCTTTTGGAGGGGTTTCCCAGGTGGTGCTAGTGGTAGAGAACCCACCTGCCAATGCAAGAGATGTAAGAGATGAGGGTTCAATCAATCCCTGGGTTTGGAAGACCCCTAGAGGTGGAAATGGCAACCCACTCCAGTATTCTTGCCTGGTGAATTCCTGGCTGGTGAGCCTGGTGGGCTACAGTCCATGGGGTTGCAAAGAATCAGACGTGACTGAAACGACTGAGCATGCATGCACATTTTGGAGAGAGGCAGGGTCTTCTTCAAACCCCACTTTCCTCCATCTGTTTTCTGATGTATTCCTATTTCTCCTCTATCTTCCATTTAATGGTTGCTTTGTTGTTGCTGTTTACTCACTAAGTCATGTCTGACTCTTTCCAACCCCATGAACTGTAGCCCGGCAGGCTCCTCTGTCCACGAGATTCTCCAGGCAGGAATACTGGAGTGGGTTGCCGTGCCCTCCTCCAGTGCCTTCCCAACCCAGGGATCAAACCCATGTCTCTTACATCTCCTGCATTGGCAGGTGGGCTTTTGTTGTTTTTGTTTCTTTACCACTGGGTGCCACCTGGGAAGCCCAACAAGAGTCCTTACCTAAAAGGAAAGTCAGTACTTCTCTGGATCCTAAGCCTTGCTCTCAGAAGTCAGTGAGGGTTCATCACACTCACAAAGAACAGAATAACATCAATTCATCCTACTTAACAGCAGCACTGGGGATCATTTTCTCATATCTGATTGAAAGTGAAAAAGTGAAACTGAAAGTCGTGCAGTTGTGTCCAACTCTTTGTGACCCCCATGGACTAAACAGTCCATGGAATTCTCCAGGCCAGAATACTGGAGTGGGTAGCTTTTCCCTTCTCCAGGGGATCTTCCCAACTCATGGACTGAACCCAGGTCTCCCACATTGCAGGTGGATTCTTTACCAACTGAGCTACCAGGAAAGCTCCTTTTATCTGGTTACTAATGGCATTTCATAAGATTTCTTCTAATATAAATAGTATTTCTGATTCTTGGTCTCCAAGAACTTCAAAATGTATTGAGTTGACCAAAAAGTTCATTTAGGTTTTTCCGTAACATCTTACAAAATATTTGGCCAAACCTAGTACAAAGAAGACCTTGTTGCGGAAAACAACTGCCTTGCCCTGAAGGTGCTGTGTGACTTCTTAGCTCTCTGCATTCTTCAGGAAGGTCAGGATGCCCCAAACCATCAGAACTGGTTCAGCCTTGGACTCTCCCTAGGAGTCCAGAACAACCGCAAGAGAGGAGAGGTGGACCAGGTCTGTGTCCCCACCCTGTAGGCAAAGTGTCTGGTAAAATCTCAAGCTCCATATCAATCCTGCATTCTCAAACTGAAAATCCCATAGACTGGTCCATATTTCTCCAAGCCTCTTGATGAAGGTGAAAGAAGAGAGTGAAAGGCTGGTTTATAATTCAACACTCAAAAAACTAAGATCACTTCATGGCAAGCAGATGGGGAAAAAATGAAAACAGTGGCAGATTTTATTTTCTTGGGCTCCAAAATCACAATGGATGGTGACTGCAACCATGATATTAAAACACAGTTGCTCCTTGGAAGGAAAGCTATTATGACAAACCTAGACAGCTCATTAAAAAGCAGAGACATCACTTCACTGACAAAGGTCTATATAGTCAAAGTTATGGTTTTTCCTGTAGTTACATATGGATGTGAGACTTGGACCATAAAGAAGGCTGAGTACTGAAGAACTGATGCTTTCAAACTGTGGTGCTGGAGAAGACTCTTGAGAGTCCCTTGGACCGCAAGGAGATCCAACCAGTCCATCCTAAAGAAAATCAACCCTGAATATTCATGGGAAGGACTGATGCTAAAGCTGAAACTCCAATACTTTGGCCACCTGACACGAAGAGCCGACTCATTGGAAAAGGCCCTGATGCTGGGAAAGATTTAGGGCAGAAGGAGAAGGGGGTAACAGAGGATGAGATGGCTGCATGGTATCTCTGACTCAATGGACATGAGTTTGAGCAAACTCTGGGAGACAGTGAAGGACAGGGAAGCCTGGTGTGTTACAGTCCATGGGGTCACAAAGAATCAGACATGACTGAGGGACTGAACAATGACATGTTCTATGCAGCATCTTCAAGAAGAGCTCATTGTCTAGAGAGATTAAGTCTAGGCCTATCTACCAGCAGATGGTGCTGACGATCACTCACACAGTGTCACTTTTGGCCTTTTCTAAACTAGGAGATGTCAGAATGGTCTCCAGGAACCTCAGCTGCTTGAAAACAGAGAAGCCTCCATGTCTTGGAAAGTCAAGGGTCAGGCAGATAGAGATGAAATCTCTTACGGCCTGAAAAGAATCAGACCAAGAAGCAAACAGCAGGAGGTCGAACAGCTTAGCTTTCAGAGACCCCAGGAAGACTTAACATTTCTTTTAGGCAGAATAAGCAAAGATTATTACGCAAACAGTAGTTTTCAAAGAATAAAACTGACAACACAAACAGAATGGCTAAGTGGCAATTTCTCCCACATTCTGGTGGCATCTTAAATTCTGGATGACTTGCCTTACCAACACACACTCACACAGCCAAAAAAAGTATTGGGTTGGCCAAAAAGTTTGAGTTTTTCCGTAAAATGTTATGGAAATGAACTTTTTTGGCCAATCCAACAGAGTAGGACCGAGGGAAAGGATGCAGCTAACATTTGCACATTGTTTTTCAGATACATTGTTTGTTTATAATGACTCAGTTACCCCAAAATTGTTCAAATGAATGAACGTATTTGGTAACATCTGGATGCTTGTCATAGGTTACCTGGTTTTCTGCAAAAAACAGCAAACCTCTGTCCACAGTGGTCTGAATCGTCTGTCCAAAGGTGGGGAAGGGGGCGTTTGGTTGAGTTGGAACTCGAGCATAGCCTGTACCTTCAAAATAATTTTTGTCTGATTCTTCTTTTCTCCTGTCAACACCAATCACCATTAAGTGAGAACACAGCAGCAAAAGACTGCCAGGAAACAATGCTTATTGATGAAAAGCGAGCAAAGCCTATGCAATCAAGTTGTCATGTTTTGTTAAAGAGGAAACATCTTTAAATTTAATGTTAAAACAGTCCACTGTATCTCCTGGATCTGCTCTTACACTCTACAATGATCAAACTCTACCTCAACAGAGATGCTCTTCAGGAGACCCTATTGCAAACATCTGTTTAGGAAGATGTGACCCAGCAGCTGAAGGTCTTGCCATGTAAGAAATAATATATAATGAAATATAATTTTATTCTGAGTAATAAATAGTCTGTCTCATATTAGAATCTTCCCAATCTTTTAAACTTAGGGGTAGGTCACAAGCTCAAGGCAGCAACTTTCAAATAGGTTCATATGCCAAAGTCATGGTGTTCTTTATGGACTATTGTTTTACTTTTTAAAAAATTTACAGTAAATAAATAGTTTGTGCCCTAAATCAGGCACCATCTAATGCTGAATACTTGTGGTAGGAGGCGCCAAAAACTGAAGAAAGATTTACTTTTTTCAAAATCAAGAAAATTCTGTCCATCTAATATCTTATATGAATAAGGAAAAGACTTTTCCTTATTTAATTTACATTCCTTAAGTATAAATTACATATGCTTTTTATGCTATATGACTGCAAAATCACAGAGAGACATCAGCTTCTAGGTTTTATTTACCTTCTACAAGGCTCCACTTCTGTTGTGTTGAGATTGAAAGTCTTTTTGAAGTTGTACAAGCTCAGAACATTTTCATTGAGGTCATCTAATTCAATACAACCTTTGTATGGAGGAAATTTCAGTCTACTAGGAGGCTGAAAAAAAAAACAATAAAAAACTTTTCACTAATTGAACAAAGGACAATGATTAGGTTGACCAAGAAACAGTTTAACTCTATAGCTTTTAATCATCAATATAGCTTAGGGGTGAGCATGCAGACCCTGAAGACAGATGCCCTGGCTTCACTGTTTTCTAGCTGTCTGATCTTGGGCAAGTTATTCAACCTCTCTGTTTCAGTTTCATCATCTGTGAAATAGGAATGATAATGATGCTTATTTAAATTATACACTTATACCTAGATCACTGCATATAAAATAATTCAATAAGTTTAGTAATTATCACTATAGACGCTTTAAGAATATATCATTAATCCATTTTACATATAACTGATCAAAACATCATTATGCCAAATTAAATTTTAAATATTTCCATTCTGTGAAATAACATTCGAACTTACTCTAAAATCAGTTGGGTAACCTCCAACATAGAATACGGCATTTTCAGGATCCAAATTGAGGAGTGTGTTGCTATTTCCACTATCCATGTCATGGAATTGATGTGTTTCTGGTTTACTGGAGGTGGCTTTTAGGGTGTAATTAAGCCTTGCAAACTGATAAATTCTGTTTAAAAAATAAGTCAGAAAATAAAGTTATAAAAGATTTACGAGGAGATGAAAGAAATTAAAGCTAAATATAAAATTAAAGTTTGGTGACCGCAGGTCAGATCACCAAAGAGCTGTGCTCAATCAGACTCGTACCTCTGGAATTTCACCCGGTCCATCACTGCTTCCTGAGTTTTGCTCTCGGTCAAGGTCTGGTCCACCTGGAGCTCAGCCTCACCCTCTCCCAGGTTGTAGACGCATGTGAGCTGGCCGTCTACAACAGCCATGCCGATGTAGTCCCTGGAAGCCTGGAGACACCAAAGCATTTCACATACCGTATTCTTCGAACTCACCATCCCCAGGGGGTGCATTTCAAATAGATAACAGCTTTCATGTAGTCAGCCCTGGGCAGACAGAATGAATGAGGTACATTCTGGTATAAAATAATACAGACAGCACAGTTAATTAATGTCTGGGCTGTCTTTGCTCACGTTATCAGGAGGGCATTCATTTATCCACTCCTCCATTCGCTCAGTCTGCAAGTATTTGCCAAGTGCCTGACATAAAGATGAACCAGATACGGGCTCAGGCTGCCATTCAATTTCATTCTGCGAAGAAGATAAGCCATTTATGCTCTTCCTATGCCATACAAGGTCCCCTCAATACTCTGGGCATCTTGTTCTCTCTGTGTTATCATGTCAGCTGTGTATGGATCTTTCTTCCCTATTAGAATGTGAGCACCTTAAGGTAAAAACAAATTTTTGAAAACTGTAGTACAATATACATAATGTGAAATTTACTATTTTAACCTGTTTTAAGTATACATTAAGTACATTCAAGACACAAATTTTTGTTTACATAAATACAGGCTGTGGCACGTAGTAGATACATGGTATAAGTTTGTTGAAGGAATAAAGTCATGTACATTCTGCAAATAATACAAAGCAGAGTCATAAGAAAGTTACAAATAAATCCCCAATCCTTGAAGCGTGAACGAGTAACCAACAACAGTGCTGATTTTAGGAATCCTTAAATACAGTGTCCACTAGTGACGGCCAGCGATTTCCTAACTGCCAAGAATTCTCAAGAACCATACTTCAGGCATTTCTTTTCCACACGCATGTGTTCAGTCTCTCAGTCGTGACCAACTCTTTGTGATCCGAGGGCCTGTAGTCTGCAAGGCTCCTCTGTCCGTGGGATCTCCCAGGGAAGAATACTAGAGTGGGTTGCCATTTCCTTCTCCAGGGGATCTTCCTGACCCAGGGATCAAACCCATATCTCTTGCATCTCCTGCTCTGGTAGGCAGATTCTTTACCACTGAGCCACCTGGGATGCCCATTTCTTTTCCACTCATGTATAAATAACCTAGTCACTAATTACCTGTTCCTCTGACACTTACGTGGAAGAGACATATTTTAAGAGGAGGAATTAAAAGCTAAAATAAACTGCTTAAAATATCTATAATAGTGGTGGTTTAAAGAATTTGGAATTATAGCAATGAAGCAACTGGATTTCTCACTAATGAAGCAGGAGGGGCTTAATTTCTCTCCAGGCCCTGTTCACAGAGGGTCTCCACCCCAGAGACATGGGAGGGTCTGCGGCTGGGCGCCCTGAGAAGAGGAGAGTCCAGAGCAGTGAGGAGGAGCTGCTCTGATCTCCAGAAAGCCTTGATACTGCTGCTGGTTGAGAGGGGAGGGTGCTGATCTTCAGCCCCAGGGATGGATGTGCTCATGTGTACACACACATGTGCTCACATGCTGGGCCCATCTAGCACGGCTTCTAGATCCCCACCTCCAAAAGCAACTCTAAATTGATGAGAGATCTCCCATGGAGCCATCAGAGGCAGTGGAATCTCCTCCTACCATGCCAATGGCAGTGACATGACTGTGTCATGCACCTCAAAAGCCATATTCTGTTTTAAAAACCATGGAAATGTCAGAGCAATACTTACATCTTTATTTCCAAGGTACATCACAAACATATTCTCAGTCCCACCAGTTTCTGTTGTTTCAGGTCTTTGGAGAAACAAAGAAAGAGATGTGTATCCTTTCAAGTCTTCCAGGTCATTTGGCAGCCGGACTTCAACTCCAGATCTACCGTTGAATCTCATGGGGATGGCAACCTGAGAGGGACCAGATCCACGGTGTTAGCTGGTCCAGGGGAGAAAGGTGGGGTGCTCGGGGTGGAGGCTTGTGACTGTAGCTGCTCCCAAGTGGCTAGGATAGGGACTGAAGGTGTGTAGCTGCCCCCTAGGCCTGGAGTCTACACTCAGGCGGCTGCTCCAGGAGTAGTGGAGTAAAGCCCTCCTGTTCTTCCTACCTACAAGCCAAGGGTCTTTGGGAAGTCTACTTTGTTGTCTGTGCCAGCAACAATAATCATTAAATTATTACCATCATTATTATGGTTATAATATTAATATAATATTAGCCATATTAATGTCATAATAATACCACCACCATCATCATAATATATTAATGTATTATAATAATGAGGTTTTACATATAATATATAATGTGATAAATATGATATATAATATGCAATATATGATATAAATATTATATAATACATAATTGTAATATAGGGACTTAAATATATAGGGTTAAAATACATATTAACAGGATTAATATCATGATCCTATTAGTAATAATATTATATATTATAATATAAACTCTAATTATATATAAAATTAGTAATAGGGTTATAATATTAATATTAAATTAACCCTGCTAATATGTATTATAGCCCTATTAATATATAACATTAATAATAATTACTATTATTCCAACCCCAGAAGGTTTTTGTGCAAATGAACTAACTTGTATGGAAGCACTCAATATGATATAGTCGATGTACAATACATCAAAATATTTTTTTAAAGAATTAACTCTTTAAGGAATAATTTCTCATTAACATGTTACATGTTCTGGTTGCATTTATTATAGGCACTCAGTCCTTAAAAATAAGTGCATCGAGGCTCTCTAGAATGTGCTTCTTAAATTCAGGGTAAAGGACCATTTTTTCCCCCTGTTATCTGCCCTGGACCAATAGTTTTGTAAAATATATGAAAACTTAAATACTAGAAAAATGAAATGAAAAAGTGTGCAAAATACAAGCCTACTGATCCCATTCTGGGATATTGAAGCAATTCAAGTTACTGAAAGCTTCTAAGCCTTTACTCGCAATTTTGTACTTATATATAATGGAGCAGTAACAAACGTCTGACTAGCTCTGGTCTGTGGATCCCCTTGGGCACCTCTGCATTAAAACACAGAAAATAATATTCCCTAACTATCTAAAGAATAACTCTAGGAATGATACTTACATCACCTCTACATTTTATCTCCCAAGCATGTATCTACGGAGGACCCTGTCTATGCAGGTATCAGGCAGGGGTGCTTAGTGATGCCTGAGCTGTAGTCACCGCAAGGTGCCCATGGGGACAGAGCTCCCCCACAACACTCAAGGCTCATTTTACACCTGTCTCTTCTACTTGCCCTCGGCCCTTCATACTCTCCACACATCCTGAGTCTATGGCATGCCCTTCTGTTTTTTGTCACTTGGAAAGCTCTTGCTCAATTAAAAAAATTTTTTTAGTTAAGAAAACATTTCATGAACACACAAAAATAGAGACTATACCTGCATACACATGACCATCTTAAGAAATTAAACATTACTGTTAAAACTGAAGCCCCTTATATAGCCCGCCCCAGTCCTAGTCGCCTCTCCCTTCTCAGAGGTCACTTCTACCCTGGATCTGGATTCCCACACAGCTTCTCATGTGTGCTTTAATACTTTTGTGAAACATTATCTATCTATGAACTGAAACTAGTCTTAGCTTTGTAAGTGACAGAGCAGGGATCAAAACAAGGCAGTGCGGGGACTTCCATGGTGGTTCAGGAGTTAAGAATCCACCTTCCAATGCAGGGGACACAGCTTCAGTCTCTGGTTGGAGAACTAAGAGCCCACATGCCTCAGAGCTTACACGCTACAGAGAGAAACCCATGCTGCAGTGAAGATCCTACGAGCAGCAACTAAGACCTGATGCAGTCAGATAAACAAATAAACATTAAAAAACAAAGAAGCAAGGCAGTCTGCCTTGGTTATCAGCGCTAAACCTCTGCGCTATTTATACACTTCATATTTTGTTCATTAAATTAGTGGAAGAACGTAGAGGGGCAAAAGCTAGAAGCATACTCTTTTCCATTTGCTTTTTATAAGACGTGTATGGGTACGAAGAGGGTGGTTTCTGCCAAACTGTGCCTTAGGCTCTTTGCCTCTCTGCTAAAGGTTTTGTGTTGGAAGTTCTCTTTCTTAAAAGAAAAGGCAGATTTTGAGGCTCAAAGTAAGGAATAGAAGCCTAGAAATCAACCCTGGTGCCTCAAAGACAATGATATTCTGACTTGGTTTCCATCCCTCTAATCTCCAAATATCTCACAGGGAGTTGACTACAAAATACAAAATATTTCATTTACATTATTTTAGGATAAAACAAATTGTGAGAGAAGAAATTCAAGTAAATAATGTCAGATTAAAATTAGAAGAAAGGTTGATGGAACTTCCCAATGAAGGAAAACTGCTGTAATCTCATATTCAGAACACTGCCCATGTGGAGTGGTAGGAACCACTCCTCCATCCTCACTAAAAGTGGATTCCACAATTCCCGAGTTACTGTGAGAAGATAGGGTTTGTGCAGTATCATATCTACACGTTCTGATCATAGAACCCTTACCTGAACTTGCAATAACACTTTACTGCCTAGAGCCTGGAGGAGAACCCTGCTTCCTGCCTGCATAAGCCAGCAGAAAGGAAACCACTGTTCCCGGCATACCAGGTCATTTAAGGGATGAAGATGATGTGAACTTCTGAAAGATGATGGGAGAAAATGAACTTTCACATGGGGAGCACCCAAAGAATTTGGGCAAGAAAGACAACTGATTCTTGGGTACCTGGATATCTTTCACTTCTTAATTAGTGAAACTAACAGAGTTAGTTTCATTAATTCTAATAGAGTAACTTATCAAAGAATGAGCCTTGGTGCCTGGCAATGAGGGGACACACCCACCTTATTTGCGGCATCTCTGGCCTGCTGAATTAGTTCCCGTATGCGGTCCACGTTGTCAGAGATGTTGCCCAGTGGCAACAGCTGTTGGTTGATACTTTCAATTTTACTCAAAAGATCAGGCAGTTTGTTAGTTAATTTTTTCACTGTTGGTGAGATTATGAAACAGAAATTTATCATTGTGAGTTGAGAAAAGGTTAAATAGAGATGTTCTCGTGGATTGCATTTGTCAAGTGGTATATTTGGGTCCCACACATTGGATAGGATGACTCGGAATCAGGTAATACTTTTTTTCTATTATAGAAATATATGTTACACATATTTCTATGTATAATATGTAAATACATCATAGATTTTATTCTGGATATCAAATCATCTTTCTTGACACTATAAAAAGTAAATCTTTCAAGGAGGAGGGGATATATATATACCTATGGCTGATCCATGTTGATATATGGCAGAAACCAACATAACATTGTAATTCTCCTTAAATTAAAAATTAATAAATTAAAAAATAAATCTTTCCTTTTTGATCTTTAATATCAATCATAATCCAAGTGGTCATGATTCAGGGACTACATCTCCACTCTATAAAAGGGAAAATCAACAGCAATATTTCATGAATTTTTTTCAAAGTATACAGGTTTTTTTTCTAATCATGTGTGACATAGGCAAAATTATTTAAGTCAATAAAAAATTTTAAGGAATTTTACATGTTCTGATTCTTTCCACTGCCAACCATCTTGGCTCCTCCAAAGTCCTACTTGGTCCTTTTAACTAAGAGAATAGCCATATTCTTTGAATGGATCATGTGAAGTTTCTTCTTAATATTTTAATTTCTAAGATCAGATTTTACTGGGGAAAAATTACAACGGACCAAAGCACATAATGATGGAGAAAATAGATAATACATCCTGGCCAGAGAACACCTGCTACCTGAGTTATCCGCATCACTGAGAGCCTTGTTGAAGTCTTCGCTCTGGGTGCTCCCATAGGTATCCTTAATTCTTTCCACATCTGTCTGAATGGGGTTGAGCCCATCTAGAACCTCATTTGTGATGTCATTGGCGTTTCTGACCAGGCTCTTTGCACTACTGATTATGCCATCGATGTCATCTAAGGCACATACAAACAGGGAGGTGTAAGTCTCTAAAATGTTTGACAAAGAAGCCAAGTCCAGTGGGTTAGGGAGCAGCTGACCTCTCTGTATTCCACGAAGATCACCTCGGATGCTGGTGAGATTGGTGTCTATCAGGCCTTTCTGAACTGTCATAGTTTTCAGTGTTTGCTGCAGGTTGTTGAGAGCTGGGCTGATTTCTGAAATAAAGTAGGAAGAGGCAATTACCCTAAAGATCTTGATCCTCCGTGGGTACTGGTGGCCCCTGAAGTAGCCAGGGTCTGCACAGCATTGAGCAGACCTGCATCTTAGGGGTCATCCCCAAGATGCCCACTGCTTGCTCCTAGACCCCCAGGTCCTCCATTATAGAGGCCAGGAGCATACAGAACCTGTGGTACCAGGCTCCTCGGAAATGCACATGAAGAAAGGGAAAGGCCTACCAACTCAAGGAAAGACTTAACTTCCGCTCTGCTCAGGGCAAAAGTCTCTGCTTAGTAAAGGAAAGGGATGGTGGTGGTGGTCTAGTCTCTAAGTCATGTCAGACTCTTGCAACCTCATGGACTGTAGCACACCAGGCTCCTCTGCCCATGGGATTCTCCAGGCAAGAATACTAGAGTGGGTTTCTGTTTCCTTCTCCAGGGTATCTTCCAGACTCAGGAATTGAAACCGGTCTCCAGCATTGTAGGCAGATTCTTTACCAACTGAGATACGAGGGACACCCAAGGAAAGGGATGTGCTATCTTATTCACTGCTGTGTCCAGGCACTCTTTGGGGTAAAATACTCTTTGGGGTAAAATATTAGTACATATTTATGGAACAAGCGAATGAATGTATGAATAAATTAATGAATGAATAATACATAAGGGATGCCCCTTTGGTCAAGAGTAAAGAAATATTGGGCTTTCCTGGTGGCTCAGTGGTAAAGAGTCCACCTCCCAATGCAAGAAACAGGGATTTGATTCCTGATCCAGGAGGATCCCACATACCGAGGAACAACCCTTGAGCCTGTGCTCCAGAGCTTGGGAGCACAGCTGAGTGCATGTGCCACAGCTCCTGAAGCCCGAGGGCCCTGGAGCCCATGCTCGCCAAGAAGAGAAGCCACTGCAATAAGCCTGCACACGGCAGCTACAGAGTAGTCCCCTGCTCTCCACTACTAGAGAAAGCCTGAGCAACCACAAAGACCCAGCTCAGCCATAAGTAAATAAATAAAATGCCTTTTTAAAAAAGAGTAAAGGAATGTTGTTGAGAGAGCCCCACTGAAGCAAACTCACAAAGCAGGCACCATTCCCATTCATTTCCAAACTGACGCATTCAAGGACATATTCAGTGAAAGGAACAAAGCTCATAGGCATTTCTAGCTGATAATATCGCCCCTCGGGGGTCATGGAAAACCACCAGTGAATGCTTTAGTGTCGAGTTGATGACACATGGCTTAAACTGTGATTCCAGGACTGGTTTAAATAACAATGTAGTTAACATCCTAATCCTTCTAAAAACACACATCTTCACCTTTTAGCTCAAATTTTATAAAGAGAACAGGGGTCATACCAGGAAATTTTAATTTTTGAAATGTGCTAGGCAGACTACATATTTTTGTGTATTTTCTTTTTCACATTTTCATATTTATTTTTCATTTTAAAAAATCCAAATGATAAATAAATGTATTTATTTACTGGTAGAGGGTATCTAATCACTTTGAAAGGATTAAGAAGGTGAATGAGGGCTATGAACTGAGATATCTGCTCACCTATGAATGACCACAGGAGACCAGAGAAAAATCAAGGGACAGCATTTTCTGAACACAGGAATTTGGTGAGATTGAGATTTTTTTTTTTTTTAAATCAAATTAAATAAGGGGAAAAATTCAAAGGCAAAAAATTTAAAAATCCTCATATATCACAGTGGTAGTGATTTTTGGTGCTTTTACTTACTAAGATTTTAGGGCTTAAGAAATTTTGAAGCAGTTGCTCTAATGACTTGATGCTATTTATCTGGGCCTTAAATAAGACAGCAGCACTGTACACACCTCAAAGCTACGTGGGTCCCCAGTGCTATGGGCATATGGGACTAAATGAAGAATCCTCTCTCCCAAATCCAAGGCCAGACCCAAACAAGCCTATCAGTCTCAAGATTTATTTAGATTCATGAGATTCTAACTAATTTGGTTTATGTTAGAATATTGGCTGGTGGTAGTCAGTTGCAAAGTCGTGTCTGACTCTTTGTGACGCCATGGATTGTAGCCTACCAGGCTCCTCTGTCCATGGGATTTTCCAGGTAAGAACACAGGAGTGGGTTGCCATTTCCTTCTCTAGGGGATCTTCCCAACCCATGGATCGAACCTATATCTCTTGCATCTCCTGCATGGGCAGGCAGATTCTTTACCACTAGTGCCACCTGGGAAGGGTAGAAACATCAAATCAACATATTTACAAAGTGCCACCTACAAGGACACTGAGATTCAAGAAGTGCATTTGCTCCTGGTCTCATAGATTGTTTCCAAGCTCTTGACTATCCCAGCCCCCAAAAGCCACCCCTTCCATACCTTGCTGTAGCTTCTGCTGTGTTATCTTGGCTTCGTTTAACAGTTTATCGCTGTTGGAACTTAGAGTTTTCGCTTTTCTTGGAAGATCTTCCTTTATTACTGTCTGAAAGCAAAGCATTTATCAGTCTTAGATGTGATACATACATTAGGAAATACGGAGTAAGAGTTTTCATCCTAGCCCTTAACTTTAATCTTTAAAAATTGAGGTTAGAAGGTAAGGCAGAGGTTTAAAAATACTGTTCCTTAAAAGCTACAGTTAGGGCTCTAGGTAGACATTTGTGGCTTGGGGAGGTGGACCCATCACTGTTGACATAATGATAAATTATGTGACACCTTCTTATCTTCTCTCTGTCACTTGTACAATGCCCTCTGCAATACTAGAGGACAGAGCTGAATTACTTTTAGGCTTTTAATCTTTGGGAGATTAAAAATCTTCAACCTTCCAAGAAGTCTGTTCACTAATTCACTCACAGTTAATAATTTGTTCTTTATTTTTAGATATAGGCCTATTATATAATGCGCTTCAGATCCCATAGGATCCACAGACATGCCCAGGTGAATGACAAATGACAGGAAATAAATTGTTCTCAAATGGTGTACAAAAATCTCCTCTTTGGCAAATGATGATACCTGATCACACAGCTTAAAAACATAACTAGTAAGAATCAGGGTATAATACTTTCATGGTTCAAAATAAATAATTAGGGTGATTATTATCTGGTTTTACAAATGATTTTGAATACTGGGCTATGTTTATCCAAAAGTCAAGTAAATACAGAAATGACATATTAGAGCAAGTTCAAGTCTATTCTAGATAACAAATTCTGATCTAAAATAAGCTTTGTTTTTTTCTATTCCCTGTGCACACAGAAAGAAAACAGAAAAGTGAGTCATCTCCAGAGTGTGTTGAGAGAAGGTGTCACGGCAGATACCCACCTGGAGAGCAGCCTCAGATGCAGTGGTGGCCTTGTCGGCTGCATCCTCGGCCGCTTTGATGGCGTTGAGGATGTTCTCGTAGGCAGTGGCAGCGTCCACAGCACAGCGCACCAGCTCATCCCCACTGGCGTTCCTCTTGATCCTGGAAGATGGTACAGGAGGAGGGCTCCAGCAGTGGCCTCTGCCTGCAGCCAAGCCCCCTTACCTCCCCATTCATTTGGCCGATGGAGATTCGGGGCTGTGGGCTCCGAGCCTCTGCTCCAAAGATGCAGCTGGGAATCAGCTGGGTTCGGACCTGGGCCCTGGGTGCCGCCCCCCTACCCTGGTCCATACTTCCTACCAGGCTCCAGCAGCCCCTGCGGTCAGACCCCCAGGCGGCCCACTCACTCCTCTAGCTGCTTGGCCAGCTCCTGTAGGGACTGCGAGTGCCTCTCTGCCTCCTCCACCAGAGATGCTCTGCTGGCCGATCTGGAAAGTTCTCTCACTTTGTCACTTAGTTCGTGTCTTGCTTCATTTAAAGTGACAGCTAATTTTTCATATTCCTGTATTTTCCAAGTAAACAAGAGATAGTGTCAATTTAAGCAAAGCACGGATATGCCATTTTCCTGAACTCTGTCATAAATGAGGTTTCCAGGAAGCAACAATGAGACACTGTTTCCTGAGCCCATTCACTACACCAATTACTCCCTGGTTACTTCACACAGTGGCACTGTGAATATTCTCCCAAGTTTCACCACCATTTTGAGCATTTTCCATACGGTGGGTACCCACTTTGATAAATTTTATGAAAGCACATTATTATCCTTACTGTATCACTGTACTAAACCTAAACACTTTTTCTGCTTTAGAAACAGCAAACATAAAAGATATTTTCAAAATGCCCAGTGGGCTTCTGAGAAATATTGCCAATCTTTTACCAGTCCTAAATGTCTTCTGTTAATTAATGTATGCCTGATTTATTTTATGTTTAATTGCTTTTCAGCTTCAAGAAGGTATAAGTGACATAAAACTAAGATATTTGAAGTGTACAAAGTGATGATTGGATATATGTACACACTGTGAAAGGATTCCCCCCCACCGAGTTAACACATCAATCACCTCATATTTTATCCCCTTACCTTCTCTGGGGGGTGAAGATGAGAAGATTTAAATTATACTTTTGTAGCAAATTTCAGTTATACAATACAGTGTCATCAACTGGAGTCACTTTTTTGTTTTATATTAGCTCCTCAGACCTTATTCATCTCATTGGTGAAAATGATATTTAAAAAATACTAGCACAATTTGTTTTTATTACAAAAGTAACATTCACTTATTTCAGGCAAGTTAGGTAGATAGATAGGCAAATAGATATAATACAAACCTATGGTTGCTGGGGGCAAAGGATACTTAGGGACTTTGGGAAGGTCATGTACACACTGCTATATTTAAAATGGATAACTGATGTTACCTGCCAGCCTGGCTGGGAGGTGGGTGGGGGGAGAATGGACACGTGTGTATGTATGGCCGAGTCCCTTCACTGTTCACCTGAAACTACCACAGCATTCTTAATCAGCTATACCCCAATGCAAAACAAAAAGTTTAAAGTTTGGGAGAAAAAAAAAGAAGATGCATCATTCACCCCTCCCCTAAGGGACAACTGCTGTTAACATTTTGGTATATTTTCTTCCATCTAAAGACGTATATTTGAGGGAAAAAATGTTTAGCCGATCTCATAAGTTCCTCGAAATGTAATTTAAGTGCTTTTCGAGTTTCTAGAAAATAAGTTTTGTCTCTACCTCATGGCTTTTCTTCATCAATTGCAGGACAATATTAGTTTGCATCAAGGAAGAATCTGCCGTGGCTAGACGCTTGGTGAAGTCACTCTGGAGGGAATTCATTTCCTTAACTTGTCTCTGCAGAGAAAAAGATCTTTGAGCTGCATGATATATTGTCAGAAGGCACAGGCATATTTATTGGACAACAGCATAGAGGTAATTTCAGAGTCAAAATGTCTTCTTGAACTTAAAGATCATCTAGGAAACTCCTAAGTCATGAGACATCAGTTCAATTTGTCATGTGGAGGTGTTGTCATAGTTTCCGCAAGCTACATGCCAACGAAACAACCCCTGTTGCATTGGGGGAGGTTTCTACACTAGGGCCAACCAGGCCACTGAGGTGGATGCACAGTTAAGCTCTGGTTAGTGTATCAGGTCGAGGGAGTTGAACTAAGCAAATCAGCACCATCAGTACACTCTACATGCTGGTCCTGATGAAGATGTAGGGGCGTTTCAATAAGAAAGCACACAGGAGGACTTCCCTGGCGGTCCAGTGGTTAAGACTCTGCACTTCCAATGCAGGGAACGCAGGTTCAAATCCCTGGTTGGGGAACTAAGATTCCACATGTCACATGGTGCAGCCAAAAAAAAATTTACTAAGAAAGCACACAAGACCTTAGGAAACCAGGGTAGAGGCTGCCAGAATTCAGAGATCCATAAAATTGGGTCCCGCTCCCTCCCCTTGGCATAATCCAACAGAGGTGTTACTTGCAGCGGCTTTGGGAGTTAACCATATTGCCATCTGCGAAGACATTATTCATTTTCTTTTACCAAATTCCTCTTTCTTGGGGTAGGGGGGGGGCTGGGTCAGTCCTATGTTGGGCTTCCCAGGTAGTTCAGCTGGTAAAGAATCCGCCTGCAATGCAGGAGACCCTGGTTTGATTCCTGGGTCAGGAAGTTCCCCTGGAGAAGGGATAGGCTACCCACTCCAGTATTCTTGGGCTTCCCTGGTGGCTCAATAAAAAGGATCCACCTGCAATGTGGGAGACCTGGGTTTGATCCCTGGTTTGGGAAGATCCCCTGGAGGAGAGCATGGCAACCCACTCCAGTATTCTTGCCTGAAGAATCCCCATGGACAGAGAAGCCTGGCAGGTTACAGTTCATGGGGTTGCAAAGAGTCAGACATGACTAAGTAATTAACACACACACACAACACAACACAAAATGTCAGTTATTTAAAACCTATATTGTATACTTTGAATTAATTATAACAATAGTAATTTCTCAACTATTTGGCAGCACTATTTCTCCAGTCCTCTACCAGTCAGGAGTTGGGGTGAAGAGATGGGGTCTGCTTTCCCTGTGGTTTAAGTTCAGAAACACTTCTGGCCATTGAAGAATAAGAGATACTTTGATTTTGCATTTAATGCCTCATTCCTCTTTGATTAGGGTTTCCCACACAGACAGGTTCCTGACTGCCACTTGATTAACATTAAAGTTCCCTGCTCCCTTGTGCTTGTTCTTAACTGAACCGTGCAGATTTTGACCATGACCTCACCTTGATGGATTCCAAAGCCCTCTCATTTTCCCGGTTGAGGCCGGTGGCCTGCTTTGCTTGGGTGCTGGCCTCCTGTAGAGCGGCACGGAAGCCACTGAGTTTGGCTTCGTAATCATTTAAAGCATCTCGTATATTCTTCGCCAGTCCATTGTTCTCCATCTGGTGGTTTTCCAGCCAGCTCCTTATCCGATTCAGCACTGAAATATATCACCTTTTTGTTTTCCACTTGAGAAATGAGTGCATTGACACTAAGTTATAAAGACTACAGAAGAACTAATTTTCTACTCACTGCATGGTTTTCCTTGAACTTGCAAGGGAATGAGAAAGGAGGCTAGTGTTTATGTTATGTTGTGCGCTGTACACATTGTCTCATTTAACTTTTATGACAACCACATGAAGACAGTGATTATCATTCTCATGTTTCAGATAAGAAAACGGACGGCCCGAGAAATTAGGTGACAAGGTTTCAGCCTTGGAACTGGAACTGAACTTGAAGAGTATAAAGCACATGCTCCTTCTATCACTAATACTGTCTCCGAGGCTAACATTAAATTTAAACAATACAAATGCTAAAAGAGAGAGGCCACTATTTGTAGATTAACCACTGATATGTCATTCCACTAGAGAATAAAGCTCAGTTTTTGGAAAAATATAGGCCTATTATTTTTAAAGTTTTGAGTTAATGTGGCATTTTCCTTAGTTCAAATCTTTAGATATATTCCCTTAATTTCTAGTACATCCATTTTTTTGGTAGTAGTAATGCGAATATCAATGTATGATTCAAAACCCCAGTGGTGATGAGGGGACTATTGAAAATGATATAATGAGAAAGCAATAGAGCTGAAAGAAGAATGAAAATGCAGTTAAAAACAAAATAGAGGTACCAGTGTCTAATATCTAAGGAGAAGAAACTATTTTTTTGCATGATGGTAAGATATTCTATTCTATGGATAAAGATGTGGTGTGTGTGTATATTTATATATATATATACACATATGTATCATATTCAGTGGAATATTACTCAGTTGTTAAAAAGAATAAAATAATGCCACTTGCAGCAACTTGGATAGACACAGAGATTATCAAAGTAAGCAAAGAAAGCCAGAAAGAGAAAGACAAATACTATATGATATCACTTATATGTGGACTCTAAATCTACATGTGTGATATGTTCACAAATGAACTTATCTACACACAGAAACAGACTCCTAGGCATGGATAACAGACTTGTAGTTGCCAAGTAGTAGGGGGTGGGGGAGGGAAGAATTGGGAGTTTGGGATTAGTAGCTGCAACCTATTATATATAGGATGGATAAATAACAAGGTCCTACTGAACAGCACAGATACCAGTATTCAATACTCTGTGATAAATCATAACAGAAAAGAATATGGAAAAAAATTCACATGTGTGTGTGTAACCGAGTCACTGCTGAAATTAACACAACACTGTAAATTAACTATAATGTAATAAATGTTTTTTAAGAAAAAGGAGTTCTATTCCACAACCTCTCAGTAACCTGGAAGGGCTACCCGTTTGTACCACATGATGCTCTACCAGTGATACCGGCTGAAATGGTGACCCCTCCCCCAACCTGGCACGGTGTACTCTGCGCCTTGTATGTCAAGGCCAGTCAGAACAGACTGGATGCAAGCATCTGGAAGGGTGCTTACCTTGCTGAGCCTCTCTTCTTTCAGCTTCGGCATCCCTCAGGTGCTTCCCAAAGTTGCGGGTCCTCAGTTCCCTCATCATGCGCCCTGCTTCAGCCAGCTCTCTGGAAAAATCACCTGAAGGCAACCTGTTTCCATCTCCCTCTGTCCCAGATATCTGCTTCACGAGAACTGGAAAACATCAAGCTATTTATTAAACTGGGAATTCTGGACTCCAGGAGACCACTAAGAAAAGAAGCAGGGACTTTGATAGAGGGCTTGTATTGGTTTTTTAGTATCACTATGGGCTCTTTTTCATAATGCTGAACTCTTTCTTTGTACAACAAAGACTAAAGTAGTATAAAAGATATTTAATTGGGCTGAGTAATTCTTCTTACTGTGCACATTCCGGATGACATTTTTAATCTTCGAGTCCAGCTCTTTTGCACTTTGGGTTGTCCGATCAATGTTGTTATATAATGTTTGTGCTTTTCTGGAATTTATTTGAACCTACATGAAGAGTAAATTGATGAGCAACAAATTAAGTTGTTGGGAGAAAAAACTAGCAACATTTTGAAGCAAAAAATGAGTTAATGCTATTGACCTAACATATTACCTTTTCTTGCAAAGTTTCAAATTCACGATTCAAGTTACTCAGTTCTTTTTCCAGACCATCCATTTTTGATTTATGATTTGAAATGGTGGGACGGTAGCTGAGCAGCTGGTTCTGGAAAATAAAACACAAAGTTAATCACACTCTAGAGTAGAAATCTGGAGTAAGTCTTATCAACTTGGTAAACCTGGTGATGATATGAAAAGATTCATTGAGTAAGACCAGTGCTGGTCCTTAGAAAAAAATATGGTTCTTTGAAATAGGCCTCATGAAGAATTTATGTTCTGATGTTGTGATATGGTTCTAAAATAAAGTGGTAAAATTTAAAGACAAGAAGAGACAAGATACTTTATTTGAATTAATGACCTAACCTTATAGAAATGAGGGTGATGTTACTTACTTGATGTATTTTTAAATTCTATAATAAAGTCAATTTTTAAACTTATATTTTACTTGATTATGCTAAAAACAAGTATCTATGGCTACTCTGTTGAAATAATCTATAGATTCAAAGAATTATAGAGCAAGAGAAAAACTCAGAACTCATTAAATTGAATACCTTCATTTAATAGGAAAAAAAACGAGAAAACAGAAACCTAAAAAAGTTGGGTGATTTGGCCATGCCTTGGAAGTACAGATTATCAGTGAGACCAAAATCCAGGTCCCCTTCCTCTTTTGGGTACTGAATGGCAACATTACTTTTAGAGGGGACACTGCTGCATATGGGTTTCCCTCGTGGCTCAGACAGTAAAGAATCTGCCTACAATACAGGAGACCCAGGTTCGATCCCTGGGTCAGGAAGATCCCCTGGAGAAGGGAATGGCTGGCTACCCACTCCAGAATTCTTGCCTGGAGAATCCCATGGACAGAGGAGCCTGGTGGGCTACAGTCCATGGGGTCACAAACAGTCAGATATGACTTAGTGACTAACAATACTACTATTGCTGCATATAATATCTAGAGTAGCAATTACTTTCAGTTTGGGGTTGTTGCTTTTTTTAAGTTTTAACTTTTTCGTATTATTTGGTTGCACTTAGCATACAGAATCTTAGTTCCCCAACCAGCAATCAAACCTGCACTGAAAGCACCGTGTCTTAACCACTGGACTGCCAGGGAAATCCCTCAATTTTTTGGAAAAAAGTGTGTTAATATCTTGAAAGTTTTTACAAGAAAAAGCAATAGTACTATCTCTACTTGTACATAAGAGCCAGCGTTGGGTAAAAGAACACAGGCTTTTCAGCTAAGGGCCAAACCCTAGGCCCACCACTTCATAGACAAGCCCATTGGGCCTTATCTCCTTCATCTGTCTATCAGGGGTTGCTATATTAAGCTGCTGGGTTCTTTTTGGTGGTAAGTGGGCTAATGTATTATAAAATGTCACGTATATGCAGAACCATTCAAAAAAGTTGGTTGCTTTGTCATACATATTCCTGCTCAGTTTTCACAGTGTTTGTGTGATATTGCAAGAAGATGGTTCTATTTGTGCTGCAGAAAAACGAAGCACATGATTGCAGGTCAGAACAGCTGGATAAGAGGTATAGTGGGTGAACATACTCTTTAGAATTTCATCTTGGTGTGAATTCTTCTAGAACCACCACATACTAGCTGTGTGATTGCAGGCAAGTTACTTGGCTTTTACATACCTATAAAAAATAGCACTATTTCCCTCACAGGGTGTTGTAAGATTTAAGGGCCCTGGGCACAGGATGGATACCACAATGTTCGTCCCTTCCCTTCCTTGAAAAAGTGCAAGACTGTATTGATGACATCAGTCACTAAAGTGCCTTTTTATTTTTTCCCTCTGAACACACAAACGCTTTTCCCCTCTCCTCTCCATATTAAGCCTTCTAACCGTGCACTAAAATTACCCTCATGGGATGGAAAAGAGCCATTTTTTCCAGCACTATTTATTTTTGCTGTATGTACTCAACCATAGCCACTAATGGTTTCGAAGCAGCCTTCATTCCAAAAGCCCTTAATTTAACTTTCCTTTCTAACTTAGGGTTCATTTCACCTACTAAATTTTTTTACTTTTGAGTAGATTTTTTTAAATTTCTATGATTTTTTAATTAGATCTTCTCACATTTACCTCTTCTTGTTTGGTTTCTTGTGTTTTAAAAGTTTTTCTAATTTCTTGTTTCTTTCATTGGATGTCACCCTGTAAAGTAGTTTTCAGACTGTCCTGTGATTTCTGTTTTTGCTACAGGGACTCATCATATGACTGCTGCTTCTGCTGCACGTCTTTCTCATTATCTTTCACAGTGTTTTCAGGCTCATTCTGAGAGGGTCTCTTGTGTCCTGCACTCCTTGTGTCCTGTCTGGTGATCTCAGGGTCATCATCACTCCTGCTCCCCCTGGGTCCTGGCCCCCCAAGTCCAGGACCAGGTCTTATATCGGCAGCTTAGGACTTGCACACTATGGTGATGCTGACAATGTCACATTGCAACACAGATCCTGGTCTGTGAATCTTGTCCACGTCCTAGCTATAAGGTTGTAGCTTTCCTAGTTCTCATACAATTATTGCCTAACAATGGGAACTGGGCAGTTCCAAGTTTGTTTCTTCAGTCTTCATTTGCAGGCAGAAAAGCCCCCATTCCCCCCAGCCAGGAAGCCTGACTCCAGCCCATGGGGCACTTTCAGCCCCAATACTTCTCAGGATACCCTCTTAGCTACCTTCTTTCCAAGTGTACATAGAACATTCTCCAAGATGACCATGTTCTGAGCTATGAAAGATGTATCAACATACTTAAAGAGAGCTGGAATCATAAAGCATTTTCTCTGATCCCAACAGAGTTAAACTAGAAATCAATAATAGAGAGTTAACTGGAAAATCTGCAGTTTGGAAATTAAACAATATAGCTCTAAATAACTTAGCGATCAAAGATATGTCACAAGGGGAATCAGAAAATCTTTTGAATTGAATGAAAATGGAAATTGGCACTTAAAAATGTGTGGGATACAGCTAAGGTACTTCTTAGGGGAAAACTTATAGCACTAAATGCTTATATTAAGAAATGTTTTGGATCAGGAAACAAGCTTTTATCTTAAGAAACTAGAAAATGAATAGCAAACTAAACCCAAACCAAGCAGAAGGAAGAAAAGATATGGATAAGAACAGAAATCAATGACATTGAAAACTGAAAAACAACAGAAATCAATAAAATAAAAAGATCAATAACACTGATAAACCTCTAGCCAGAATAATTAAAAAAATAGATAAGACACAAATGACCAATAACCGGAATGAATGAGAAAGCATCACTACAGATTTTGCAGATATTAGAAGGGTAATAAGGAAAAATTATAAACAATTATATGTCAATATATTTGGTATTAATAATTTAGGTGAAATGAAAAAATTACTTGAAAAGCATATATTACCAAATATCACTCAAAAAGAAATAAATAATCCTAATTGTCCAGTACCTATTTTTAATTGATCTTGTAGTTAAATTAAGAGAAAAAAAATTAACAAAGAAAACTCCAGGCCCACATGGCTTCACTGGAAAATTCCACCAAACATTTAAAAAAGAATTAATGACAATTTTACCAAATTTGCGTTTGAATCTTCTGAACACAAGATACTGAGATAAAGACTCTGAGAAAAATGAGACCAGAAACATTCAGTACATAAGGAATGTTCACTTAGAAGTGTCAGTGTTCTGTGTTCACTGTACTTTTCACCAGGAGAAATCTAATCTTCATTTAGAGCAGAGGAAGGACAGCTGCCCTGAACCTTAAGTGGAGTCAAGCTCCCCACCCCTCCCTGCATGAGGAGTATTCATTCACGCAGCATCTGTGAATCCACCGAGTAACTGCTCTGGGCCAGGCATCGTGTGGGCCCAGGGGTACGTACCCTCAAGTCCTTGGTCTGGGTCTCCAAGCGCCTTATCTGCTCCAGGGTCCCTGTGCTGACACTCAGGCCCTGTAGCTGAGACTTGACCAGGCGCAGCTCGTCGTCCATGGTGGCCAGGTCGTTCAAGAGCGTCATCACACAGCTGTCACAATCTGTGGGGCCACAATCAGAGGCACACGTGCTGCTGGCTGGAGCCACAGGAATGCAGACCAAGCCCCAGGGCCACACAGCAGCCCGGTTAATACACACGTAGCCCATCACGGGCAGAAATCCCCATCCGGGACTTCTCAGAGAAGGATGCAATTCTGAAAAAGGGAGATCTCTAGACGGGAGCATTTGACAAAGAAATGGTGCAGTGGGGAGAATGAGTGAGGATGGTCAAAAGGTACAAACGTCCAGTTATAAAGGGAAACAAATATTGTATATTCACGCATATATGTGGAATCTAGAAAAATGGTACAGATGAACCTATTTGCAGGGCAGGTACAGAGATGCAGATGTAGAGAATGGACAAAGAGGGGGAGGGAAGAGTGGGACAAACTGGGGGAGAGGCACAGACAAATATATACCACCACGTGCAAGCCAGCTACGGGGAACCTGCTGGATAGTGAAGCGAGCTTGGCTTAGTGCTCTGTGATGACCTAGAGGGGTGGATAGGGTGAGGGCAGGAGGGAGACCCAGGGGACAGGGGATACATGTACATATATGACTGATTCACTTCATTGTACAGCAGAAACTAACACAAGATTGTAAAGCAACTATACTCTAAGAAAAACATTAAAAAAAATAAAAAACAAGTAACTTAGCATGTAAAATGCACAGCATGATGACTATAGTTAAGGACACTCTATTATATATTTGAAAGTCACTAAAAAAGGAGATCTTAAAAATTCTTAATGTACAGAAGAAAATCTGTAACTGTGTGAGTTGATGGATGTTAACTAACTGTGGCGATCATTTCACAACCTATACATATATCAAATCATTATGTTGTAGACTTTACTACAATGTAGCATGTCAACTATATAGCAATACAACTGGGCAAATAAATGGTGAACCTATGCAACCTGTTGCTTATTTCGTATATGGGAAAAGGAATAATAAATAGCTTTTATTTACTGAGTGCTTGCTATTTACCAGGAATCATGATAAGGGATTCATAAGCATTTTTCCAACAATTATATGAGGTTAGTATAGTTATTACTAACCTCAGTTTCACCATTGTACAAATGATGAAACAGGCTTGAAGAAGCAAGGTCACTGGCATGAGATCAGACAGATATTAGTTGGCAGAGACTGGATTTGACCCTAAGTAGCCCTGCTGGAGAAGGGCAGAGCAACCCACTCCAGTATTCTTGCCTGGAGAATCCCATGGACAGAAGAGCCTAGTGGGCTACAGCCCATGGGGTAGCACAGAGCTGGAGACGACTGAGGCGACTTAGCACACACACACAGCCCTCCTTCCACCTCCTCCCACCTTCTCCCACCAGCGCTTTCCCATGTCACAGTCTGGGGTTCACAGATCTGAAGCTGAACCCCACAACCTGGAAAGGAGGAGCCACTTTCTTTACTCACCGTCACATTCTTCTCCGGGACCACTATCTTTGGGTTCCTGGTTTATGCAGTCTGAAATGAGGAGTAAACAAAGAAGGCAGTGCTACTAAACTTACTCTTCATGTACTTTTTAACTTGGCTTTTAGGAAAGCTAGTTTCAGAAAATTTCAGTCACCCAACCACCCAGTATCGCCAGCTCTTCCCTTCTCCCTCCTTCCCTTGGGGCCACTGTTCTGAGAGCTGTCTTGGATCCCAGCAGTCTGGCTGCAGGAATGTCTCTTGTGGCCTCTCTGATGATATATTGCTTCTTCTCTCCAAAGGGTCATGTGATTCCTATGAAGTTAACACTCCAACTTGTTACTGTTGCCTTCATTTGGTGGCCTCTTATACAACTGCTGATGTCTCTTCCAATATCATTCGAGAACATTCAATAGACACTCACTGAGTGCCTTTGAGCACTCCCTAAGTTCCATGACCCAGTGCTAGGGGCAGGAATACAAAGATAGAAGACAAAGTCTCTGCTGTCCTATAGGCACGGGTTCAATCTCTGGTCAGAGAACTAATGCTCCTTAATGGTCAGGGAACGTAATGGTCCTGCAGGGGAGGTAGACACATTTTACAGCAGTGTGACAGATGCTATAAGGGAGATATGCACACACAGTGGACTAGCTACGGCTAAATCTTGAGGTTCTCAGCTACAGACAGGAAAGCCTAACGGTCATCCTTGGACATTCTTCACTCTGCTAACTTCTACTCCTTTCCCCATACCATGCATCCTTAATACTGAAATGTCCTCTCATTTCCCTCTGAAAAACCATCTAACTTCATCAAAGGAAAACTCTAAACTCGAAACTTTCTTAAACATGCAGCAAGGAGGCCTTCAGGTGTGTTCTCAATGGCAGGCAATACTCTACACTTTGTTTGTATACAGATACGTTTTAAACCATGTTTGCTTTTCATTGTAAAAAAATACATAAGTTTACTATGGAAAATTCGGAAAGATCAGAAAAATGAGATAAAACATTATCCTTGATCCTACGACTCAAAGACAATCAATGCGTCCCCAGTGTATATTTGCGTACACTTTATTATACATAATCATAGGTTTCTCTTACTCATCCTTTTAAAAAAAAAACCCTTTTGTTCACTCTTACATGTATATATAAGAAGGACTGATGCTGAAAGGACACTGGTAGGACTGATGCTGAAGCTGAAGCTCCAGTATTTCAGTCATCTGATGTGAACAAAAGACTCATTGGAAAAGTCCCTGATGCTGGGAAAGATCGAGGGCAGAAGAAGAAGAGGTTGTCAGAGGATGAGATGGCTGGATGGCATCGCTGGATGCAATCAACATGAACTTGGGCAAACCCTGGGAGACGGTGAGGGACAGGGAGGCCTGACGTGCTGAAGTCCATGGGGTCACAGAGAGTCGGACAGGCCTGGTTGACTGAACAACAACAATATATACATATAGCTGTGTCAACTTTATTTCCTCAATTAGACCGTGAACTCCTTATAGGCAGGAAACAAGGTTTTATTTCCTTCACAAACTTCTGCAAACACAGCACCTTGAACAGTCTATGGGGAACTTGACTTATGAGGAGGATTGATTTATCAGTGCAATTTTCTCAACAAGTTTGAGTTTTGACCACCAAGGAATCTGTCCATTACTAGGTAGAAAAAAAAAAAAAAAAAAAAAACCAATGAATGAAAAAAGGTGGGGGGGAGGGAATCCCACAGGAACAAATGTGTCTCACGTGTGAACATTTTATTCCATTCGAGGAACAAACAGTTACCATCCTCACTTCAGGTTGCTTATTTTTGTTATTAGAGTAGGGACAAGGAGGCTTGAAAAGGCATCCATCTCAAAGTATGATGTGTCTGATATTAAAACGTCTCCTGAACACCTCCAAGGACCTCCAGAGACAGTAGATAACTCATCTCCTTCTAAGCCAGTCCTTTTCATCTTTAAACATCTGACACTTCCTACTCGGAATGATTTACGATAGGCCTCCCTCTAGCTTCCACTCCCGGAAGCGAGTTCCAGCCCTTAAGTCACATAGAAAGAGACCCACCCTTCTCCCACACATGCCCCTTTCAGATCCGTCCTTTCCAAGTCTACTCTCCACTGTCCTCTCCACAGGGCTGCAGGTCCCTTCACAGCTTCACCGTCTTTCTGAACAAATTGAAGCGTGTCTATTGCTTGCATGGGCACCGGACCAGGGAACAGTAAGCCACCTGGTTCTGGACACCAGAACTCGGTGGAGACAGTACAAGGCGTCTAAGGGGCCATGTCACTCTCTTGATTCATATCAAACTCACCACTGACTGAAACCTTAGCCGTGACTCACTTATCACTACAGGACTGACCACACGCAAGCCTCAACATAATCTTATCTGGTTAGAACTGGCCCCTCACTCCAGGCTGTTGAGGACCTATTTTATTCTAAATGTGTCATAGGAGGTGTTTTCTGGCTCCTCCAACTTTGTGTCATCTGATAACAGAGTGGGCAGGCCTTCTATATTTCCATTCAGGTCAACGATATTGAACAAGATGGAGCTCACATGACGCCCCAAAAAGTGAAAGCAGGCACCCAAGGAGCCATTTACTCTGCAGTCCTTTGGGAACAGTCACTTGAGCAGATCTAATCCACACATCCAGGGTGTAGTTCTTTACCTTGTCTATAAGATGAGAGATTTTATCTAAGGATTTGGTACTGTACTATATCAATGGCATTTTCCTGATAAATCCATTAATGTTCTCCATTAGACAGAGGATGAGAAGCTTGGATGCCATCACTGACACAACAGACAAGAGTTTGAGCAAACTCCAGGAGACAGTGGACTGGGAAGCCTGGCGTGCTGCAGTTGGACACGACTTAGCGACTGAACGACAGCAAATATTTTCCATCAAAGAAGGAAATGGAGACTCTCCCTTTTTTTCCCAGCTTCCTTTTTCTCCTAATCCATCTATACCAACTTCCAGTTAATGTCTTTTTCCTGGTAGGTAAAATCCATCTCAATTATACACTCACATTCTAGAACAGTTACTGCTTTAGGAGAAGAGCACTTTGGATTCTTCAGATACACACGCAAAGGAAGCTGATGAGAGAATAACCTTATAATGCAAAGAGAGATCTCACCAAAATCACTGAAATAGGATCTAAAGTTATTTTGGCTATAATTAAAGAAGTTTTAAAAACAATTTACCTTAACAAAAACCTACTTGAAGTTATTCACCAAAGCTGTGAGTACTACCTAAGCATTCCCAACTTTGTCAAAACAAGGGCACAATTTGTTACATGCAGTTGTGTGCATGCTTCCTGAAAAGGTCTGTTTGGCTTCTTTGTCTGCTATGATATACCAGTTTGATAAAGGTAGGTTAACAGAGGTGTGAGTTGATCTTACCTCTGTTCAAGGTTAACAGAGGTGTGAGTTGATCTTACCTCCGTTCAGGGGGTCACAACTGCCCAACTGGCCGTTGCTGTTACAATTGCATGGCTGACAGCTGCCTCCAAATTTCTGGGGATTTCCAAAATATCCGGGAGCACACCTACACAGAATACAGAAAAAGAGAGGAAACACCCAAAGAATGCGTCATTGACTCCACCCAGTTTTCTCAACTTCCAACTCCCTGTTTGGGATATCGTAACCCTATGGGAGAAAAGGCTGACATAGATTTGCGTGAGTGAATGTATCTCAGTAGAGATATTTGTGACTTGAATGGGAATGGTGAGGATGGGAGGCAGGCAGAGATTTCTCCCTTCCCCCTTGACACGCAGATGACATACCTACAGCCAAATGGCAGATGAACGAAACACAAACAGGAATCAGTGGTCTGATCAGTATGGAAATTAGGGATGGGTGAATTTTATGCAAGAGCTGAATTTCTGAAGATATGACACAATTACATACTGCTTAATTTACAGCTAATTTCCTCAAAGGTAAAAAAAGGAAAATTAATATAATTTCAATTTTTTGCATAAAGGGGGATTTTATTAATATTTCTTATTGTACTATTCCAACTCTGCATAATTCACACTTTATTTGCACTAATTACTGCAGTGATATACATAAGGGGCTTAAATAACTGAGCAGTTATAGCTGCTACCTTGGCCCAAGGCTTTATTATTCTAGATGATTTAGTGATGAAATGTCAGTTCCTTATTTATAAGTTAAAAGATAATATTTCCTTGATGGTGAGTTTCTACTTTTCTCAAACAATAAAACAAACCCATGTTAATGTTTCTGGAACTGGGAGGTAAATCAAAATATTTATGTTCATTAGCAAAATTCTACTTCCACTCTATTACCCACCCCACCCCCCAAATTGTCATTAAGTTGGTATGTGTGTGTTGTCTTATTATCAATGGAACTGATACAATCAAGGAAATATGGCATTTGACTCTCTTCCAAAAACTTAGGGCTTCCCATGTGGCACTAGTGGTAAAGAATTCTGCCTGCCAATGCAGGAGATGTAGGAGACAAGGGTTCGATCCCAGGGGTGAAAAGATTCCCTGGCAGAAGAAATGGCAACTCACTTCAGCATTCTTGTCTGGAGAATCCCATAGAGAGGAGCCTGGCAGGCTACCGTCTACAGGGTCACAAACAGTTGGACATGACTGAAGCGACTGAGCATGCATGCAACCCAAATTTAAGTTTTGTATCAAAGAATTTCCAGGCAATTTAAATATGCGTTTCCAATGGATAAACTGGTGATATAGTGCAAAGGACACAGGTTTTGAGTCAGTGAGATCTGGCTGCATTGATTCCTGCTTTCACCACCATGCATGTAATCTTGGGCTTATCTGATTCCACTTCTTCATCTGATTCCACAGGCTTCCACTTCTTCATCTCCTGCTGCTAAGTTGCTTCAGTCGTGTCCGACTCTGTGTGACCCATGGACTGCAGCCTACCAGGCTTCTCCGTCCATGGGATTCTCCAGGCAAGAACTCTGGAGTGGGTTGCCATTTCCTTCTCCAATGCATTAAAGTGGAAACTGAAAGTGAAGTCGCTCAGTCGTGTCCGACTCTAGCGACCCCATGGACTGCAGCCTACCAGGCTCCTCCATCCATGGGATTTTCCAGGCAAGAGTACTGGAGTGGGGTGCCATTGCCTTCTCCTTGTCTTCATCTATTCCTCTTATAAAAATGTAAGCTCCATGAGGATGTGATTTTGGGAGGCTATTTTGCTCACTGATACATCCTTAGCACCTGGGGCAGTGCCTGGGCACATATTAGGTATCAGATATAAAAAGGCAATGGCACCCACTCCAGCACTCTTGCCTGGAAAATCCCATAGACGGAGGGGCCTGGTGGCCTGGAATCCATGGGGTCGCTAGGAGTCAGACATGACTGAGGGACATCACTTTATTTTTTCACTTTCATGTATTGGAGAAGGCAATGGCACCCCACTCCAGTACTCTTGCCTGGAAAATCCCATGGACGGAGGGGCCTGGTGGGCTGGAATCCATGGGGTCGCTAGGAGTCGGACACGACTGAGCGACATCACTTTATTTTTTCACTTTCATGTATTGGAGAAGGAAATGGCAACCCACTCCAGTGTTCTTGCCTGGAGAATCCCAGGGACGGGGGAGCCTGGTGGGCTGCCGTCCATGGGGTCGCACAGAGTCGGACACGACTGAAGCGACTTAGCAGCAGCAGCAGCATAAATACATGTTGAATGAATGAATGAAAAATTGTACTAACCATATCTATTTTGGTGGATGGATATGATAAAAGATAACGCAGTAAAGAATCTAGTACAATGCCTGCACATGACAGACACTCAGTAAAAGGCAGCTACTATCACTTCAAGACATGATGAAAATATTCATGTAATGGTATGTATTAATTGGTATCATTTGGAATGACTACATTTCAGAAAGTGGATAGGAAGTAGAAAACCCATGTATTCCCTAATTATCAGGAAGGTAACCAAGCTGAGGTGGCTTATCCAAGTCTACTAAGCAGGCTGTCCTAATAATAGGGCTTTCCTTGAAGCATCCAGCCCCATATTCTGCCTCCTAACCATGCTACACAAAAGATCTGGGTTTAAAATACTTTTTCTTCAGGTGTCTCACTTGTATCTAAACTTTCTACGTAAAAGATACATATTTACAAAATACCTTACTTAAAGTTACATAAATATTCCAGAAAATTTTATTCTGCTTCTTCCTTAATCTTGCAAAGCAGAATAAAATTTCTGGAATATTTATGTAATTTTAAGTAAGGTAATTTGAAAAGACCCTGATGCTGGGAAAGATTGAGAGCAGGAGGAGAAGGGGACGACAGAGGATGAGCTGGTTGGATGGCATCACCGACTCAATGGACATGGGTTTGGGTGGACTCCGGGAGTTGGTGATGGACAGGGAGGCCTGGTGTGCTGCGGTTCATGGGGTCGCAAAGAGTTGGACACGACTGAGCGACTGAACTGAACTGGTGCCTTTCTTCTTATTTAGCCACGACAGTGGCTAAACACAATGGACTTCCTGATTTCATAGATGACATTGGTACAGCAAATGAAGAGCAGAGAGAGCTTCTGTCATCTGGCTCTGAACAGCGGAGGGAGACACTGGTCCCAGACCATGGGGCGGGGGCGGGGCTGGAATGTGAGCTGAGAGCCCTTCCCTGCCCCTCCCCCACCCTCTGTCCAGCTGTGCTGCGTACATCCTTATTCTTCACTCCACACTGCGCTTGTATTTATCACTGCCGCGCTAACCACTAGTGGCTGACGATGCCTGGCAGCCTGGCACAGAATGGGTGCTCAATAAATGTCTAACAAGTGAGAAAATGACATTAAAATGGCATTAAGCTGTAGAAAAGTGTTTTACACCTGATGTTAGCCAAAAGGCCAAGAAGCGATAGAAAAGTTTTTAGCAATGGAAAAGTTTTGTCTCTTTTTTAAACAATACTTGCTCCCTTGATGTATGATCAAATGTAACAAACCTAAGCTGAGACTACTGTTAATTAAGAATTTCCCTTTTCCAATCAGCTGCCTGCCAGATGGATGTCTCCTCCAGACTGGTGCTGTTTTCCACTTCACTGTTTATGAAGAACTGTACGGAACATTAAATTAGGAAGCCTCTCCCAGATGGGAGCCCCTTAGCTTTCAAATCATGGAGCCTGGAAGACCCTCCCAGGCCCACTCCCCACTCTACCCATCTTTCCTGTCTCAGGGTGGCTGCCCCTTCCGCCCCTCCCCCTTCAGTTCTAGTGGGATGCCCCTCCTGTTGCAGCCTGATTTAGCCCAGTTCCCTGTTTTAGGGCTTACCCTGGTGACTTAGGCTGTAAAGAATTCACCTGCAATATAGGAGACCTGGGTTTGATCCCTGGGTTGGGAAGATCCCCTGGAGAAGGGAATGACAACCTGCTCCAGGATTCTTACCTGGAGAATCCCATGGACAGAGGAGCCTGGTGGGCTACAGTTCATGGGGTCACAAGGAGTCGGACACGACTGAGCAATTAACACTTTCACTTTCTCTATTTCAACAGCCCATTTGTATGCCTATTCACCACTAGACTGGAAAACCCTTGAGGGGAGAGTCTGTGCTCTGGTTGCTCATTTGTCTCTAATGCTCAGCACAGTGCCAGGCAGATACTAGGATCTCCATCCATTTTTCATTGAAGGAAAGAATGACTAATAGTGTGAGACAAACGTGAGCTAGGTTTCCCTTGCAGAAATGAAAAACAGAAGAAAATTGAATTGCTCCTTTTTACCATGGGATAGTGTCCAGACACTCAGCTGATGCCCATAAAAAGAGTGTCCCCTCTTCCACTCATGGCAGGTACCCTCGAGGCCCTTGGACTTGCTTACATTACTTCCCTGACCTGAGCTGTCTTCCAGCTCCACCTCCCAGCTCCACTGGGTTCTAGCCATTCCCTCGACCTACGTAAGTCCCACCTTGTCCATAAAATGTTTCAGATATTCCTGGTCCATAGTAGCCCCCCTTACGATGAAATTCAGTTGAATTGATTTTGTGCGTGTGTGTGTGTGTTTAATTTGGTAAAACTCTTCTAAAGTTATCCAGAAAAACAATATGCCAGAACAGTCCAGGAAACAATTTAAGCTCTATGAAGGGAACCTGGCTCAACCAAATAGTCAGTCATTTTATAGTTTCAGAAATGATTCAGAAGTGATAATAGCACAAGAACCCAATAAAATGTACAAATCCAAGTCCATACAGAAATTTTGTACATATGTAGCTTCAGTGATGGAGAAGGCAATGGAACCCCACTCTAGTACTTTTGCCTGGAAAATCCCATGGATGGAGGAGCCTGGTAGGCTGCAGTCCATGGTGTCGCTAGAGTCGGACATGACTAAGCGACTTCACTTTCACTTTTCATTTTCATGCACTGGAGAAGGAAATGGCAACCCACTCCAGTGTTCTTGCCTGGAGAATCCCAGGGACAGGGAAGCCTGGTGGGCTGCCGTCTATGGGGTCACACAGAGTCGGACACGACTGAAGCGACTTAGCAGCAGCAGCAGCAGCAGCTTCAGTGAATGTCTTCCCTGGTGGCTCAGTTGGTAAAGAATTGGCCTGCAATGTGGGAGACCTGGGTTCACTCCCTGGGTTGGCAAGATCCCCTGGAGAAGGTTCAGTTAATTCATCTAACGGTACCCAGGCAAAGAGGGATGAAAGCATGAGCGTATGGGATTGTGTCCCCATCACTCTGTGAGCACACATCCTGTGGTGAGCATAACATGAGGGATGTGAGCCTGCTCACCCTCAGCTGGGCTGGTCTCCCTGTGCCTCTCCTCACATGAACATTTCACCCTACAGAGTGCGGCTCCAGATGTAGCCAGATGCCGTGCACATTTCATGCAGTGAGGCCCCCCTGGATTATGGATACACAGAATACTGGAATAGTCAAGGTTATTTGAGCTCTGGTCAATTTTTGTCTTATATGTTGACCCTAAGTCTATCTGCCATGTGAGAAGCAACACCATAAAAAAGGCGAGGTTCCAATATTTCACTAACATCGAGATTTGAAGTTAAGAAGTAAAACCACAAAAGTTCAAAAACAGAGATTTCCCTGGGGGTCCAGTGGTGAAGATTTCATCCTCCCAATGCAGGGGGGATGGGTTCAATCCCTTATTGGGGAGCTAAGATTCCCATAGGTCTCACAGTGTGGCGATATAAAACCAAAAAACCAAAATAGGTATAAACATTTATATCCAACTACCTCCAAGGCCAAGAGTTGGGGGATGACGGAACTTAAGTGGAATTTCCTGGCCTTGACATGATGTTATCAATGAATACTTATTGTTATGGAAACAGACTGAAAATGAAAGTGTTATCCACTCAGTCATGTCTGACTCTTTGCGACCCCATGGACTGTAGCCCACCAGGCTCCCTTTCTCCATGGGATTCTCTGGGCAAGAAGACTAGAGTGGGTTGACATTTCTTTCTCCAGGGAATCTTCCTAACCCAGGGATCGAACCTGGGTCTCCTGCACTGCAGGCAGATTCTTAACCATCTGAGCCACCAGGGAACCCTGCATGGAAACAGATTACTAATATATAATTAGATGAGAAAATAAGTCAAAACAAAAAGCAAAACTGAAATCTACATTATTTTTTAAAGAAAAAGTCTGCGCATATAGAACTGACATGTAAGAACATACAACAACTTTTTTTGGGGGGGGCCGCACGTGGGATATTAGTTCCCCAATTAGGGACTGAACCTGTGTCCCTTGCAGTGTAAGCACAGAATCCTAACCAGGGGACCACCAGGGAATTCCCTTCAACAAGTTTTAACAATGGTTTTCTGTAGGCAGAAGAAATATGAATAGCACTGTAGGTGGGCAGGTGTGAGCATAGGGCAATTGGAAGGGTGTGGAACTTACTAGTTTTTTGCCTTATTAGCTTTTGGCTCACCTATTTTATGGGGATTCCCAGGTGGCACTAGCAGTAAAGAACCCACCTGCCAATGCAGGAGATAGTAAGAGACATGGGTTTGATCCCTGGGTCGGGAAGATCCCCCTGCAGGAGGGCATGGCAACCCATTCCAGTATTTTTGCCTGGAGAATCCCCATGGACAGAGGAGCCTGGCGGGCTACACCCCATGGGGTTGCAAAGAGTCGGACAGGACTGAAACGACTTAGCACACATGCATCTGTGTTACATCATTTTCATAATTTATAATTATAACATTTTTTATAATTATGTACTGATCTTATGATAGTTATTTAAAATTTTTAAATGTTATTCATATGATTCATTTTACTGTTACTTTCCCAGATATCAATGTATGTGTGCTCTCTTCCTGTCTAGATAACAAGTATCTTTTGTACCCTTCACAATAACTGGGCAGAATAGCTAATTATGAAATATTGTTCAGGAAAAACGCAAGCTTGCCTCTGCGGCCTTTATAATCAAGTACATACCTTCCATTTTGTAACATGTATTCTTTTGTTTCCCAAACATTTCTAAATACCTATTATATGAATAGTAGCTCACTGGGCACTAAGGGATTCAGAAATGAGTGAGACACAGACTGTCCTGCCAGTGTTCATAATGTCGTGTGTGCATTAATAGGGGGGTGTGTGTAGGGCTGTGGATACGTGTGCATGTGTGGGAGCATGGAGAGTTGCATGTTTGTATACAGGCAAGCAGGGATGTGTATATTTGGGGATAGAAGTTTGAGTTTCGATGGTGGTAGGAATACGTAGATATATGTCTGGGGAGGGGCATGCAGGAGTGTGGGGAGGGGCATGCAGGAGTGTGCGTGGGAGTGGGGATATGTAGGCATATATGTAAGCACAGGGGGATACAGGGGCATTTGCTGGAGTGTATAGGACTATGACATATTGGCTCTAATTCTCAAATTTCCACAGGTACAAAGCAAGGAAGAGAAGGAAGTTAATGATTTATGAAGTGACAGGCTTGTGTTTTTCCCAAGAGACCTTTTCCCAGCCTCAGAGAAACCAGCGGCCCCACCCCAGCTCTCAGCCCCACCCACACCCAGAGTGCCTGTAGCAGCCTGCCCGCAGAGCCCACCCCACCTGTGAGATGGGGGGAGGAGGAGAGAAGGGGGGCACGGGGGAGGGCGGCACCCACCTTTCACAGCGTGTTCCTGTGTATCCAGGTTTGCAGGAGCACTTGACGTTTTCCCCAGTCACAACACAGCCGGTGGCAAAACTTAAAAAAAAAAAAAGACAGAAAAAAGCCCCAATAGAAACATAAACCCACAGGTTCTTATGCTCATTATTTTTTGCCACATGAAGTGAAACTGGAAACCAAGGGTCCAGGTACCTTTCATGTGAAGAAAATTTTGCCCATCAAAACTTGTCGAGAGAATAATGAATGATTTCAGCTGACATCGGGCAAATCTGGGTGAATAGGGACTGAAGGCATTTTTATTTTCGGCTTGGAGAAATACATTCCTTCCCTTAAGACAGAGTAAAGTAACGCACTTGGGAAGAGATGGTGACGACAGCACTTCTTCCAGAAATAACAAGGAAGGAATCAAACAAGTCTGGGCAGAAAAGAAGAACAGAGAGTTCTGATTCTTTAAAAAAAAATTTTTTTCCCCTCCTTGCTTATTCTAGTTCTTTTATCTTATACTGGGCACAATCCCTTCTGGGACGAAAAAGTATTTTGTGTGGAGGGTTCGGCGGTGGGGGCAGGCCCACCCAGAGTCCCATAGGTGACTAAAGTACAGATCATGCTTGGGCCCAGTTAGCTCTGCGGACATGCTCCCTGCTGATTTCCACACTTTTCCAATCAGGTTGTTGCAACTTCTATTCTCTTTCTTTTAGTTCTGAACTGGTGTATTTATAGAAGCTTCTTTAAAAAAAAAAAAAAATTAAACCAAGAGACCATGAAAAAGTCCTTGTTGCCTTACGAAGAAACATCTATGACCACTGAACATTGCACTGACATAGATGTGAGGGGAAATAACTCCATTTATCACTAGCTGGTAAGAGAATTCTGATTTTAAAAACTATTTACTTATTTGGGTGTGCTGGATCTTAGCTGCGGCTCATGGACTTAGTTGGGCTTCCCCGGTGGTGCTAGAGGTAAAGAACCCCGCTGCCAATGGAGGAGACATAAGAGACTCGGGTTTGATCCTTGGGTCAGGAAGATCCCTTGGAGGAGTGCTTGCCTGGAGAATCCACTCCAGTATTCTTGCCCGGAGAATCCCATGGACAGAGGAGCCTGGTGGGCTCCCTAGGGTCGCAAAGAGTCAGACACAACTTAGCACGCACACATGTGAGCTTAGTCGCTCTGTGGCACATGGGATCTTAGTTCCTCAACCAGGTATTGAAACTACATCCCCTGAATTGGAAGGTGGATTCTTAATCCCTGGACCACAAGGGAAGTTTCAAAGAGTTCTTATTTGGGAAGCTTCTCTTGGACAATTGGATAGATATAGAGTTACACCTTTAAAGGGACAGTTAGAAATTTGTCAGCAGTATTAATATTGCTGGAAGGAGAATTAGATAAAAATAGGATTTTACTGATACATCCTAGGAACTGCGTGTTACTTCAACTACACAGAAGCTGAAAGCTGACCTTGATGATAGCATGCTTTGCAACCAAAGATTAAACGCTTTCGCCAAGCACACTGTGAATATCTTGCAGCTTTTTACTCTCTCCAGCTTCTGTTCAAACAAGCCTGGGCAAGTGTCAAGTGATAGATCCCTTTACAAATAAAGCCACAGGACCGGGCAGGTTTACGGAGTATCAAACACACAGATAGCAAACCAGGGTGGATATTTCAAATATGCATCTCCAGAAAAGCCACATTGGGCAGGTGGCTTCTGATAATTTTAAGACTCGGCCAATTTCTCTGCTAGCTCAGCTGATATCAGCCAGCCTTGCAGTCCACACTTGCTCCTGAACCTGGGCACTACTGGTACTCGATCACCATCATTCTGATTTTTCATATCAAATCTTGCTTCACTTGGTTACCTGTTTATATTTTGTCTGGACTCACAGTGAACATGTGATGATGAGCAAGAGTAGGACAAAGTGCCAAAGCCAAACTGAACATGAATTACCACGAAAGGAAAATGACGGCTTTCTACCGACAGAGTCTACTGACCTTACTGGAGCCTGGATGGTAATGCAGACCACATCCCTCTGAGGCTCAGAACTGTCCTGTGGCTTCCATCACACTGAGGATAAAAGTCCTTAACATCCAAGTGCCTTACTCTAGCCTGAAAGGTACAGGATCTGTACCCTGGCTGTCCCACCAACTTCATCTCCCAGCCAGCTCTCTCTCAATGCAATCAAGCCATCCATGCCTTCTTACTGTCCACAAACTCATCATCACAGGAGTTTTCTCATCTGTTTTTTCCCTCCTTGCCATGGACCCTCATCATATTGTCTTGGTACTCCACCTCATCACTCATGAGTCCCTGCCCAACAACTCCAGAAAGCCCTGCTACCACCCTCTGTAAAGAATCCACTATCTATCATATAACCCTTTTATTAGTGGTGTGGCCCATCTCTGAAGTTATACTTCAGACTGATTTGTGCACATTTTACTGAGGAATAACCCCACTCTCTCCTCCCATTCTTCAGGTGAAGCTTAATGTCTTTGCCAGCCTTCTTTCTTTACTGCAGTTACCCCAGCATCTGGAGGAGGGATGATGCTCAATAAATTGCTTAGACATTGAATGAAGAGCAAAAGAAAAGAGGAAAAGGCAAAACCCTGAAGAACACAACTTGGAGAGTCTGTTTTTGTTTGGTTTTGTTTCCATTTTTTGTCTATTCCTTTTTTAAAATAGAAAATTGTTTTATTGAGATAGACTTCACATATCATACAAATCCACCCACCTAAAATGTTAGATTCAATGGCTTTTAGTGTGTTCACAGAATTGCGCAGTCATGACCACAAGCAATTTTAGAGCATTCTCATCACCTCTGAAAGAAATTTTATGCCATTTAACAGCCCCTTCCCATTTCTCCCCACCACCCATTCCCCAACCCTAGACACCCATCAAACTATTGGGTTGGCCAAAAAAGTTAAATCGGGTTTTTCCATCATGGCTACAAAAAATCCAAATGAACTCTTTTGCCAACTCAATACTTCCTGTCTTTATAGATTATTGTCAAACGTCTACAGTACCTGTCTGAATGAGGACATGGGCAGACTCTGCAGGATCCATGAATGGTGTTCCAATAGTAACCCTCTTTACAGCGCTCACAGTGTTCCCCTGCAGTGTTATGCTGGCAGTTCTTGGGAGAGAGAAACAGTAAAATTAATAACAACCTATTACATTTATTACTATTGAGATTGCTGTCATCTTAATTACTCACACAATTATAACTCAACCCCCTCTGACATAGCAATATAGATTTTGCTAATCATATGCTTTTCCTACCCAGCCAATCATTGTTGGTGCCAGAAAAATGGTGTAATTGCCCTCCCATCAGCTATTTGGTGTTCTCATGGGGAGGAAGGGCAAAATGGAGCCAGGTCAGTGGGGTTAAAATCCCACTTGAACATTCCATAGCTGTGGGATCTTGGGCAAGTCCCTTCACCTCTCTAGGCCTCGGTATTTTTTAATAAATCAACTTTTTTGCCCATGCCACATGGCATGTGGGATCTTAGTTCCCTGGCTAGGGATTGAACCTGTGTTCCCTACACTGTGTGGAAGTGGTTGAGTGTGGAGTCTTAACTACTGGACTGCCAGGGAAGGTCCATATAAATAGTGAAGGTGATGGAATTCCAGTTGAGCTATTCCAAATCCTGAAAGATGATGCTGTGAAAGTGCTGCACTCAATATGCCAGCAAATTTGGAAAACTCAGCAGTGGCCACAAGACTGGAAAAGGTCAGTTTTCATTCCAATCCCAAAGAAAAGCAATGCCAAAGAATGCTCAAACTACTGCACAATTGCACTCATCTCACACACTAGTAAAGTAATACTCAAAATTCTCCAAGCCAGGCTTCAGCAATATGTGAACCATGAACTTCCAGATGTTCAAGCTGGTTTTAGAAAAGGCAGAGGAACCAGAGATCAAATTGCCAACATCCACTGGATCATGGAAAAAGCACAAGAGTTCCAGAAAAACATCTATTTCTGCTTTATTGACTATGCCAAAGCCTTTGACTGTGTGAATCACAATAAACTGTGGAAAATTCTGGAAGAGATGGGAATACCAGAACACCTGACCTGCCTCTTGAGAAATCTGTATGCAGGTCAGGAAGCAACAGTTAGAACTGGACATGGAACAACAAACTGGTTCCAATCGGGAAAGGAGTTCGTCAAGGCTGTATATTGTCACCCTGTTTATTTAACTTATATGCAGAGCACATCATGAGAAACACTGGACTGGAAGAAACACAAGCTGGAATCAAGATTGCCGGGAGAAATCTCAATAACCTCAGGTATGCAGATGACACCACCCTTATGGCAGAAAGTGAAGAGGAACTCAAAAGCCTCTTGATGAAAGTGAAAGTGGAGAGTGAAAAAGTTGGCTTAAAGCTCAACATGCAGAAAATGAAGATCATGGCATCCGGTCCCATCACTTCATGGGAAATAGATGGGGAAACAGGGGAAACAGTGTCAGACTTTGTTTTTCTGGGCTCCAAAATCACTGCAGATGGTGACTGCAGCAATGAAATTAAACGACGCTTACTCCTTGGAAGGAAAGTTATGACCAACCTAGATAGCATATTCAAAAGCAGAGACATTACTTTGCCAACAAAGGTTCGTCTAGTCAAGGCTATGGTTTTTCCTGTGGTCATGTATGGATGTGAGAGTTGGACTGTGAAGAAGGCTGAGCGCCGAAGAATTGATGCTTTTGAACTGTGGTGTTAGAGAAGACTCTTGAGAGTCCCTTGGACTGCAAGGAGATCCAACCAGTCCATTCTGAAGGAGATCAGCCCTGGGATTTCTTTGGAAGGAATGATGCTAAAGCTGAAACTCCAGTACTTTGGCCACCTCATGCGAAGAGTTGACTCATTGGAAAAGACTCTGATGCTGGGAGGGATTGGGGGCAGGAGGAGAAGGGGACGACAGAGGATGAGATGGCTGGATGGCATCACTGACTCGATGGACGTGAGTCTGAGTGAACTGCGGGAGTTGGTGATGGACAGGGAGGCCTGGCGTGCTGCAATTCATGGGGTCGCAAAGAGTCGGACAGGACTGACCGACTGATCTGATCTGATCTGATGATGTATATACTATTCTAATTTTCCTAAAATGTACAGTTAAAATAATACCCACTTTCCAAGGTTATCAGGACTTGTAGGATCCAGAGAGGAGTCTCTCGGGGGTGTCAGGTGAGGGTGCTGTCAGCTTCCTATACCTTTACTTTGCTCGGCCTCCCTGACTCTCTCAGAAACATCTGTCCTTTTGAACTAAGTGCTCCCCTTTTCACGTTAGTTCCCTTTCCTTATTGTTTATTTATTTGGCCATGCGGGGTCTTAGTTGTGGCATGCAGGATCTTTTAGTTGTTGCAGGTGGGATCCAGTTTCCTGACCAGGGATGGAACTCAAGCCCCCTGCATTGGGAGCTCAGAGTCCTAGCCGTTGGATCACCAGGAAAGTCCCAGTTTCCTTTCCTTTATAGCTCCAAATGACAATTTTAAAGAAGAGCTGCCTGGAGAGAGATGCTTTAGTCCCATGTCAACTTAGTTCTGAGCTGAAAACACTGAGGAAGTAAGAATGTGGAGAAGCAAGAATGGTGGTGAGGTGACCTGAATCCTATGATAAACCCTCCCCAAACCCCTCTGAACTCTGGGCCTTTAGAGGGGCACGGGGAGAGGAGTGTAGAAGGGGGTTAGAAACTGAGTTGCTTGATAAAAAGCCCATAAGAATGTCCAAAATACCACTCACTCTCAGCTGAAAGCATCTACCCTGAAATCATCTGAAAGCATCTTCCTCAGTCCTGCAAATTTGAGGCATCTACCTATCAGATTTCCTTGTTTTACTGTGAATAAATGAGTGAATGAATGAATCCATATCCACCCTCACAGCATGTGCTTTCCAAGGTCCATGTGACAGCAAACTGTGCATGAACTACCTGCTCAGCTGTGCTAGGTGCAGGGGCGCCAAGATAGACTGGTACCCTGACTCGGGGGTAGACAGAACCCTGTGAGTAGACATCTTCAGACAGTGTGGGGAATACGATGACAAAGGTGTTGGCAGCATGCCCTAATACCAAGAGGAGCCTCAGGGAGGCGATGAGGCCTGTGTGGAGGACAGAAGGAGAAGAGCAAGCTGGGTGGGGAAGGGAGGAAGGGCGCACTGGGCACGGGGGCCGGTGTGCACAGGACCTCAGTCTTGCAGGAGATCAGTGGTGTGGACGGACAACCTGAAGCAGCTGGTGTTCCCGAGGGTGAAGTGCAAGGGGGCAGGATATGGCTGGAGAGGCAGCAGCACAGATCAAGGGGCCCTGAGGCTGCCTGAGGAGTGTGAACGTCTGGGTGTGAGCCTCAGGGGACCCCCGAGTCAGCTGTGAGTTTCAGATAAATCATCCTGGAGGCAGGGGGAGACGGGCTCCAGCAGCAGTGAATAAAAAGGAGGAAAACCAGTGTGGTGGTCCAGTAGCTGGGACTTCGAACTCCCTATCCAGGGGGGCCTGGGTTTGATTCCTGATCAGGGAACTAGATTCCACATGCTGAAACTAAGAGTTTGATGCCTCATCTAAGAGCTGGGGCCGTCAAATAAATAAAGTAAAATAAATAAATATAAAATGGGCTTCCTTGGTGGTACCAATGCAGGAGACACAAGAGACGTTTAGATCCTTGAATCGGGAAGATTCCCTGAAGCAGGAAGTGGCAACACACTCCAGTAATCTTGCCTGGGAAATCCCATGGACAGAGGAGCCTGGCTATGGGGTTGCAAAGAGTCAGACACAACTGAACAATCACATGTGTTAAGCATAAAAAATAAAGTAAGATAACTGAAAAGTAGAATTCCCTTAAAAATAAATAAAAAGGAGGAAAACTGAAGAACGAGGATGAGAAGAGAGAGGAGGGAAGGAACTGGAAACAAAGGGAAGCTGACAGGTGACTGGATAGCAAAGGCAGAGGAAGGGAGAGAAAGCGGCCAGGAGAAGGCGGAACAGCAGGGCCTCGGCGGAGAGAAGGGAGCCGGTCATCAGAGCTCCATCCGGCCAACGGCACCCACAGGACACGTCACCGGCTTCGGCTGCCTCCCCACTGGACACATGCAGCTTTACTGCCAGGGGGTGGGCTGGTTTCTTTTTACCCTTCGAAGCTTATACTTGAAATGACAGGGAGAGATGCACATGTGTGAAGGTCCCAGATTTCAAAATTGACTTTGGACCTCGGGAAGCGGAGGCCTGGGAAGCGGAGGCCTATGTAAAGAATCGTCCCGTCTGCCAGCGAAAAGGGCTGGGTCTCCTTGTTTCTGTTTTCTGAGGATGGGGCTGCATGCGCGGCTCCCGGGCAAGGGCCATGTTGGAGTGCAGGGCCAGCACCCACGGCCTGCCGCTGAGCTGCACCCGTGTGTGTGTGTGCTCATGTGTGCACATGTACATGTGTGTACACACACACACCCCCCACCAGACAGCAAGCCTCCTGAGAGTAGGGATTATGTCCGATGGTTCTAACCCCAGCACTTAGCTTAGTCCTTCCCATAAGAGCAAATACTCAGCAAGGGTTCCCTGAATGAATCAGTTCTAGAGGGCACGTGGCCGTCAAGGACAGGGGAAGACAGAGCTGCAAACAAAAGTGAAAAAGAGAATCTTGTTGTTTGATTGAAACACGAACTATGACTCTCACTAGTGATCCCTTCACTGGGTGGATGGACTACAGAGAAAACTCCCTTTGTTCTCTGGTAGCATTTATAAAGTGGCCTCGCAATGACTCAACGGCAAGATAAGTATTTTTAATGACAGTGTCTACCTGTGTTACACACATCACACAGTATGAAATACAAACTATTACATGAGATACCAAAGAGCTGAAAAATAATACTGCCTGACATCTCTTACACTTTCGGAACTTATAAGGCTAAAATCCTACAGGATATTCTGTCAGGCTTTTTACAACAATTTCCTGTCCTGGCCTGTTCTGTCTTGCAGAGGAAATAGCTCCTCAGGACACGCTGAATGGGCATAAAACAGTCTAGGAACTCAAAGAGCTGAAACACACTCTAGGTGCCTCGCACAATGCAGAGGAAGCCCGCTCCAGGACAATGCATTTCTGAACCACACAAAAGAAGTGGGAGTTCTGTATTCAGGCACCAACGTGGCCTCCTTGCCTTGGAACTGTCCATCTTCCTTCTAACTGGGGAGACCGTGGCTACTGGAGGGGGGACCTCTGAGGATAGGGAGGAAGATTGCAGAATAAAAACTGTTTTGCTTCAGGATGCATGAGAAAAATCTCCTGAGAACCTAGTTTTGTGTGAGAGAATTTTCTAAAACATACCCAAAGAAGATAGTTTTCTGGTGGCTAAGTCATAAACCACTGGGACTCCCCTTGCCTGTCTTCCCCTATAAACGCACTGCCTTGGCAGCCATGCAGGTTAGTGTTTGATGGATGGAGAGTGTGCCTTCAGCCTTTGACAGCATCTCCTTCTCCTCTGATCAATTTTTTAAGCCACTGCTCATCTGACAGCAATGAGGTCTCCTCTCTGCAACCTCCTGCCCCACCTCAGCTCAGCTCAGTTCAGTTCAGTTGTTCAGTCGTGTCTGACTCTTTGCAACCCCATGAATTGCAGCACGCCAGGCCTCCCTGTCCATCACCAACTCCCGGAATTCACTCAAACTCACGTCCTTCGAGTCGGTGATGCCATCCAGCCATCTCATCCTCTGTCGTCCCCTTCTCCTGCCCCCAATCCCTCCCAGCATCAGAGTCTTTTCCAATGAGTCAGCTCTTCGCATGAAGTGGCCAAAGTATTGGAGTTTCAGCTTCAGCATCAGTCCTTTCAAAGAACACCCAAGACTGATCTCCTTTAGAATGGACTGGTTAGATCTCCTTGCAGCCCAAGGGACTCTCAAGAGTCTTCTCTAACACCACAGTTCAAAACCATCAATTCTTCGGCGCTCAGCTTTCTTCACAGTCCAACTGTCACATCCATACATGACCACTGGAAAAACCATAGCCTTGACTAGACGAACCTTTGTTGGCAAAGTAATGTCTCTGCTTTTGAATATGCTATCTAGGTTGGTCATAACTTTCCTTCCAAGGAGTAAGCGTCTTTTAATTTCATTGCTGCAATCACCATCTGCAGTGATTTTTTAGCCCCCCAAAATAAAGTCTGACACTGTTTCCACTGCAACAAAATTGAGGTCCAAAGGAGTAGCTCTGGTTTACTATATCCTGGCAAGAGTTAGGGCTTCCCAGGTGGCTCAGGGGTAAAGAATCTGCCTGCAATGCAGAAATTGCAGGAGACGTGGGTTTCACCCCTGGGTTGGAAAGATGGAGGAGGGCATGGCAAGGATGTCATGCCAGTATCCTTACCTGGAGAATCCCATAGACAGAGAAGCCTAGTGGGTTATAGTCCACAGGTTCGCAAAGAGTCGGACACAACTGAAGCCACTTAGCACACACGCATGGCAAGAGTTAAACCCCAGCATCTACCAATTATTATCATCTAGTGAGATTCAGAAGCTAAGGTGTAATTTAATTGCTCAGACAGAACATTCTCTGATGGCGCATGTTAAAATGGAGGGAAAGGGGACTTCCCTGGCAGTCAAGTGGTTAAGACTTCGCCTTCTAATGCAGGGAGTGAGGGTTCTAGTTGGGGAGCTAGGATCCCACATGCCTTACAGCCAAAAAAACCAAAACATAAAACAGAAGCAAAACTGTAACAAGTTCAATAAAGACTTTAAAAATGGTACACAGGAAAAGAAATCTTTAGAGAAAAAAAAATGGAGGGAAAAGTGAGTGTAAAGTAATTCAGCCTGGTTACCTGGTGCTGCACGTGCCCCTGCCCCACCCCATCCCCTGCTCACATAATCACCTCTATTTAGGGTTTGGTAGAGGTGACGTCTGATGTCTGAGGCCTAGCGGAGGGGGACGGGGAACACACAGATCATTTGTTAGTAACATTCCAGCATCAGTTTACTCACAATGCATATTCCCGAGCCATCCTGGCAGCGATTGGAATGCCCGTTACAGTTGCAGGGAACACACCATCCGGTGTATAAGCCTTTGTTCTCATGATAGTATCCAGGGCTGCATCCCTGTTTTGCAAACAAATCATTTAGTCAATACAAAGAAAGAAATTTATTATCCAAGGCAGGTGACCATCCTGACCGTCCAGCATTGACCTTTCTATCTTCCCTACTTTGGTCAGTGTGTGAACTTCTACCTTCCAATGCAAGCCAGGTTCGCTTGCTTTTTCCATCAGGTTTTCTGTTGTTTTCACATCTTGGTGGATGTGAAAGTAGCTGGTGGAGTTTGTGGTGGAATGGGAGATGTGTGGTGGGGAAATCAGAGCAAAGTGGGTGTGGGGGGTGGACTGTGGAAGTTGGGTGCCTCTCCTTCTCAAGCCAATCGTTTTGAGGGCCAGTGGAGGCATGGAAGGCTGAAAAAGCAAAGATGATCAGGACCTCAGTCTGCCAGGGGGGAGGACCTCTGAGCAAATCCCTTCAAGTTCTCTTTGGGTAGCCACTCCAAGTGTGGATTTGGGCTGGTGGGGGAGCTGGATGGGAGGAGGGGAAAGGTGGGATCACTACTGGGATTTAATCAATAATGGCAGGTCTGGTGGTACCCATTCACTGCTACTCACCAGACTACAGGTGACTGGGAACCCTGGGGAAAGGAAACAGCTTGCATTCTTGTACAGAACTTGATAGGGATGTTTGGTTCCTACTGAACACAAAGACCCAGCTTAAGGCAATTTCCGTGAGTGTGGTCTCCTCTTATTCAACATTGCTTTGATTAACCCTATCTCCTCTATATTGCCTTTTTGCAGTGTAATGCTGCAAGTTATTATTTTTCATGTGGATGAGAAGAATTATGATGATGATGATGAGAAGAAGCTCACACACTCCCCAGAGCTGAATATTCCAGTTGCTGCTAGAAATTCCTTCTAAAGCTACACAAATGATGCCAAATCATACACAATAACAATATATAATTTCCAATATAATTTTCCCTTCAGCTATTAGGAACCATGTCGAGGCAAAAGAATGCACTACAACAACTTAGATTACTGAATGGGCTTGTCTAAGGAGAATCCAAACATGAAAGGAATGTTCTTGAGCTGAAAGCACAACTGAGAGATACGTTTGAACTTAATTCAGCCAGTGGTGGTATGATCGTATCTGCAAAAAATCTCTACTAAGAAGGCACAAGGGCCTTATAATTATCACCATATACCCCATTACATGATTATAAAATTATCCGATTTAATAAAGAACAAATTATCTAAATAATAAATATATATGGTTTATTTATGACAACATGCCCAGTAAAAGCTTTAATTAAATATTCTTTGGTGGGTGAGGACGGTCTATCCTGATTAAAGGTAAATCACCCATCTTAATTTGCTTTTGCTTAGAAATAGAAAAACACTCCACAAGAACTATGTATCATGTGACTCTCAGAACATTTGTCAGTTATGGGAATATAATTATTTTCTCACCTCTGTAAAGCACACAAACTCTACATTTAACATACGATTCTGTTCAACTATTCAGGCTGTATTGAAGACTTGTTCTAAATGAAAACGAATGTGTCCCAACATGTTACTTCAGTAAAGAGACTTTGCAACTAATAATTTTTTAAGTCACAATTTTTCAGCATAACTTTTCCAATAAACTTTTGTAGTACAAATGATAAAATGATGTCTCTATCAAGTTTCCTGGGTCACTTTAGCAGCCATAGCGTTTATTTCTCTGTGAATATACAGGTACTATCCAGGAAATTTAAATACAGTGAAAGCAGAATTTATGAATGTTTAATGCCCGGCTAATTGAAGCACATCTGTTAGGTATTACACAAAATTGATCTCATCAATTTTCTTAATCTTAAATAGGGATTCCACTGATGCTCAGAGTTTACTTTATGGGCAATTTTTCTCCCAAGCAGAGCCTGGAAACCTACAGGCATCCAGACTCTTATCCTAAGCCTTGGGTTCGTCTAGAAAGGGCACAAAGTTTCCTAGACATGAACATCCCACAGGCATTCAAACTCTAGCTGCCTCGGCATTTCCAGGTGGGCTGATGTTTATAGGGTTTGTGGTTAACAGCCCAGGAGAGCGATCTGTCAGGCACCGAAATGAACACTGCCAGTCAGCAGATGGGGGAGCCATCGGCCCCTCCCCCAGCCCACCCACTTCTCACTCATCACCCTGCCTTGAAATCTCAGGGAGCTGGGAACCCTTCCCCACCCAAAGCAAAACGTAAAAGGGCCGTTACCTGGCTGGGCTTAAGCTCCACATAACTTGCTTGCTGTTGGTTTTGACCCGGAGATGGAGGAAGCACTACCCTTTGCTGCTGTGAACTGTACCCCAGACACTGCCCCAGGGCTGCCCCAAAGATCCAGAGCCATCCTGCACTCCGGGCAGACCACCTCACTGCCGGGGGCATCGTAGTCCCTGGGCGTCCTGCTGGCTGCGCGCAGACCTCTGCCTCTTCCTCTTATACCTGCCCTTCCTGCTCGCTGCCCAGGCCGGGCTGACTCAGGTAGAAGGCAGGCTGTCTGCGGCAGGAGGCCCCACCTGTAAACTTCACCTGTGAGTCAGCCTGGGAGAGCGCGCACATAACAGTCCCGCAGGGAAGCGCGCCACTCTGTAATTCCTGCCAGGTGGGGCAGGCATCACCTTCTACCCACCTCACCCCTGAGACGGCACTCGAAGCTGTAAATCACAGGCTGAGTCATGAGCCTAGAACACGCCCTGGGCAGGAGGGTGGTGAGCCAGAGGTCCCTCTCTTTCCCTTGGGCTAGGAATTTCACTTAATCGGGCTACAAAAGACAGAGAAGGCAGGGGGACAAAGAACGGAGCCACCTGTGGACTAAAAGTTACCTGGCAGGAATCCTGAGAAAACCACAGCGAGTATATTATATTTTAGCCTGCAAAATAGGTCACATTTTAATCTGCAAAAATATTATACCTTCAGGTTAAAAAAAGAACCGATGGGCAGATCACCTTTAGGGTTTTCTGCAATCCAGGGGTCGGGAGGGGAAGTTAAGGAGGTTGCTAATTGCATATCCGACAGGCGTCTGGAATTCTCAAGATGACAATGTTTGCTATTTCCTATTCATTGTACTACCTACTGTGCTTTCTTTCCCTCTCTTTGGGAAAAGGAAATATTTGCAGCTTGAGATATGAAATAGTTTCATGTTACAGCACACAGAGGACAGTCAAGTTGACTGGGCCTCCACTGAGGATCTGCTGTGAGCTGGAAGCTTGGACTGAAACTTCCCCTGAAGAATCAGGACGTTTTCTGGACCATAACTCCACAGGGGGATGGGTGCTGGAAAGAGGCCCTGGATTAAGGAAAGGCAGGAGGGCCCTGGGTCAGCTCCCGGGAGGGCAGTGGCTCACATATTGGGATGTGCACAGTTACTTCCTTCCTGCCTCCCAGAAAGTCCAGATTTCTGAAACCCCCAGGATCCACTGAGCTCCCTAATGCTTTCTGATGGGTTTTGAGACAAGTGATTTTTTTTTTTTTTCATTTTTAATACCTGCAGGTGGTCCAGGTAAGATAACACGCTAGACCCCCAGCAGAAACTTGTTTGATGGTCAGAGGGCTCCAGGCCGTCCAAGAGGGCTGGACAGCAGACAGGCACACCAGCCCCAAGAGCCCTCCAGGGCATTCGATGGTTGAGGGGCAGCTCCTACCTGACATGAGTCACCTGTGTAGTCAGGGGGGCAGGCACACATCTCCACGCTCTGTGCTCGACGTCCACTTCCTGTTTCCGAGGCCTCCTCCAGCCCCACCCCGCTCAGGGTGAGCCGCTGCGTCTCAGTGAAGTAGAGGCCCCGGAGGTGCACACCTTGCAGTCTAGACAGCACGGTCATCAGCTCCTCCCGGGACACGGGGGCCTGGCTGCTGGCATGTCTGAAGTTTCCCTACACGTGAAAGCAGAGAGGCGAACTCAGTCCCAGGGACCGCAAGACAGCCAACCAGAAGGAACCCAACAAAAGACACTGAAAATGCATCAGGAGTAGAGAACAAACTTACGGTTAGCAAGGAGGGAAGGTGGGATAGACTGGGAGACTGGGACTAACATACACGCATACTGCTGTTCACTCACTCAGTCGTGTCCGACTTTGCGACCCCATGGACTGTAGTACGCCAGGCTTCCCTAGTTTACTGTGTATAAACTACACAGATTATAGTATGTAGTTTATACATAGTAAACTGTTCCTAGTGCCCTAGTTTATTATGTATAAACTCAACATTACTATGTATAACTAGATAACTAGTGAGAACCTACTGCATAACACAGGGAGCTCTACTCAACGCTCTGCATGCATGCGTGCTAAGTCACTTGAGTCTGACTCTTTGTGACCCTATGACTGTAGCCCACCAGGCTCCTCTGTCCATGGGGACTGTCCAGGCAAGAATACTGGAGTGGGTTGCCATGCCCTCCTCCAGGGGATCTTCCTGATCCAGGGATTGAACCTGGGTCTCCTGCATTGCAGGTGGATTCTTTACCACTGGCCCACTGAAGAGACTCTATGGTGACCTAAATGGGAAGGAAATCTGAAAAAGAAGGGATATATGTATACATATAGCTGATTCACTTTGCCACACAACAGAAACTAACCCAACCTTGTAAAGCAACTATTTTTTGTGGTTGTTTAGTCACTAAGTTATGTCTGACTCTTTTGTGACCCCATGGACTATAGCCTGCCAGGCTCCTCTGTCCATGGGATTTCCCAGGCAAGAATATGGGAGGGGGTTGCCATTTCCTTCTCCAGGGGATCTTCCTGAGCCAGGGATTGAACCAGCATCTCCCACATTGGCAGGTGGATTCTTTACCACTGGGCCACCTGGGATACCCAATAAAAATTAATAAAAATGTATGCATCAGGGAAAATACTAAAATGAGATAGGTAAGTGGGCACGTAGATTTACATTCAGAAGTCACATATCCTGGATTGTTCCCAAGAAGGAAGAGAGCCATGAGAAAGAGGGGGAAAATGAAGGCAGAAAATTAAAAGCAATAAAATGAAATCAGATTTCTCAGTGTTCAGCTTATTGCAAAATGCACTTTTGCTTGTAAAAGCATAAAGGGAGTGAAAAAGAGTAGAGAGGCATATGGAAACGGAGTAAGTCGCACAGCTCAGATCATTCATTAAACATTCATAATTGTGACAGTCCAATCTTTTCTTGCACACACACACATTCATGTTATTTTATTTTTATGATGGTGAAAAACATGTAACATAAGATTTACCATCTTAATCATTTTTAACAGTATGGTGAAGTGAAGTGAAAGTGTTAGTTGCTCAGTCTGTCCGACTCTATGCGATCCCATGGACTGTAGCCTACCAGGCTCCTCTGTCCATGGAATTCTCCAGGCAAAAACACCAGAGCGGGAGGCCAGTCCCTTCTGCAGGGGATCTTGCTAATCCATGGACTGAACCCCAGTCTCCCGCATTGCAGGCAGATTCTTTACCTCCTGAGCCCATGGAAGCCTAGTGTACGGCAGTGTTAACTATATTGTGTTAATGTGATTGTGCAACAGATCTCTAGAACTTGATCATCCTGCAAACCTGAAACTCAGCACCTATTAAGCAATAACTGCCATTTCCTCCTCCCCTAGCCCCTGGCAACTACCATTCTCCTTTCTGTTTCTATGAATTTGAGGACTTTAAATACCTTGTAAGTGGAATCACACAGTAGTTATCTCTTCATGACTTGCTTATTTCACTTGGTGGAATGCGTTCAAATTTCATTCACGTTCTAGCATATGACAGAACTTTCTTCTTTTTTAAGGCTGAATAACATTCCAGTGTGTATGTGGCACAGTTTCCTTATCCTGTCGGCAGTCGATAGACACTGAACTTGCTTCCACCTTTTGGCTACTGTGAACTGTGTCGCACTGAACATGACTGTGCAAATATCTCCAGAACCCTATTTCCAACTATTTGGAATATAGAGCTGACCCTTGAACAAATGCAGGTATTAGGGGTGACAACCCTCTGGGAGTCAAAAACCTGTGAAAATCTTCCCAGTCCACTCTCCACATCTGTGGCTTCAAATGCATCGATTTGACCAACCACAGATCATGTAGTACTGTAGTATTTAGTGGCAAAAGATTCAGGCTTTTTTTTTTTTTTTTCTGGAATAAATGCTTTTCAGATGACTGCTAGCCTTTGGTTAACTGTCAAGACTTCTAAACTAGTTGACTTTGACCATGTTTGCCAGTTTTCTCATTGCTTTTGTGGAGGAAAAATTGGGAGAGGTTCTTCACCATTTTTGCTGGCATAACCTCTCTCATATAAACAGAATCGCATAATATGTGAACTTTTGTGTCTTGCTTCTTTCCTTCAGCATAATATTTTGGGGCTTCATCCACTGTGGAAGTTACCAGTACTTTTTGTTCTATTTATTGCCAAATGGTATTCCACCATATGGATGGACCAGTACAGAAATGTTACAGCATGTCCACAAGTTTAAGGTACTTGAAAAAGTATCCCCTTGAGGATATATTTAACAATTCTCACTGCACATATTTAAATGTTTTTATTTGTTTCTCTGGCTGCCTGTGCCACATTTTCTTTGTGGCACTCAGATCTTCCATCTTCATTTCCTCATGTGGGACGTTTTAAAGTTGCACCTTCTGAACTCTTAACTGCAGCATGTGGGATCTAGCTCCCTGACCAGGGATTGAACCTGGGTCCCCCCACATTGGGAGCTTGAAGTCTTAGCCAGTACACCACAGGGGAAATCCCTGGACAAATTTAATAATATAATTGGAACATTGTTTAAAGGAATAGTTGTAAATAAGTAGGTGTAATACAATGTTCTACAATTTGATAGGGCTTCCCAGGTGGCGCTAGAGGTAAAGAACCCACCTGCCAACGAAGGAGATGTAAGAGATGTGGGTTCAATCTCTGGGTTAGGAAGATCCCCTGGAGGAGGGCATGGCAACCCACTCCAGGATTCTTGCCTGGAGAATCCCATGCACAGAAGAGCCTGCCAGGTTACAGTCCATAGGGTCAGACAAAGAGTCGGACATGACTGAAAGGACTTAGCATGCACACACACATAATTTGATAAGCTCTCCTTTATTTAGCTATATTATTCTTATTTCTTATTCTTATGATTATACAGTGGAAGTGAGAAATAGATTTAAGGGCCTAGATCTGATAGAGTGTCTGATGAACTATGGAATGAGGTTCGTGACATTGTACAGGAGACAGGGATCAAGACCATCCCCATGGAAAAGAAATGCAAAAAAGCAAAATGGCTGTCTGGGGAGGCCTTACAAATAGCTGTGAAAAGAAGAGAAGCGAAAAGCAAAGGAGAAAAGGAAAGATATAAGCATCTGAATGCAGAGTTCCAAAGAATAGCAAGAAGAGATAAGAAAGCCTTCTTCAGTGATCAATGCAAAGAAATAGAGGAAAATAACAGAATGGGAAAGACCAGGGATCTCTTCAAGAAAATCAGAGATACCAAAGGAACATTTCATGCAAAGATGGGCTCGATAAAGGACAGAAATGGTATGGACCTAACAGAAGCAGAAGATATTAAGAAGAGATGGCAAGAATACACAGAAGAACTGTACAAAAAAGATCTTCACAACCCAGATAATCACGATGGTGTGATCACTGACCTAGAGCCAGACATCCTGGAATGTGAAGTCAAGTGGGCCTTAGAAAGCATCACTACGAACAAAGCTAGTGGAGGTGATGGAATTCCAGTTGAGCTATTCCAAATCCTGAAAGATGATGCTGTGAAAGTGTTGCACTCAATATGCCAGCAAATTTGAAAAACTCAGCAGTGGCCACAGGACTGGAAAAGGTCAGTTTTCATTCCAGTCCCAAAGAAAGGCAATGCAAAAGAATGCTCAAACTACTGCACAATTGCACTCATCTCACACGCTAGTCAAGTAATGCTCAAAATTCTCCAAGCCAGGCTTCAGCAATATGTGAACTGTGAACTTCCTGATGTTCAAGCTGGTTTTAGAAAAGGCAGAGGAACCAGAGATCAAATTGCCAACATCCGCTGGATCGTGGAAAAAGCACTAGAGTTCCAGAAAAACATCTATTTCTGCTTTATTGATTATGCCAAAACCTTTGACTGTGTGGATCACAAGAAACTGTGGAAAATTCTGAAAGAGATGGGAATACCAGACCACCTGATCTGCCTCTTGAGAAATTTGTATGCAGGTCAGGAAGCAACAGTTAGAACTGGACATGGAACAACAGACTGGTTCCAAATAGGAAAAGGAGTTCATCAAGGCTGTATATTGTCACCCTGTTTATTTAACTTATATGCAGAGTACATCATGAGAAACACTGGACTGGAAGAAACACAAGCTGGAATCAAGATTGCCGGGAGAAATCTCAATAACCTCAGGTATGCAGATGACACCACCCTTATGGCAGAAAGTGAAGAGGAACTCAAAAGCCTCTTGATGAAAGTGAAAGTGGAGAGGGAAAAAGTTGGCTTAAAACTCAACATTCAGAAAATGAAGATTATGGCATCCGGTCCCACCACTTCATGGGAAATAGATGGGGAAACAGTGGAAACAGTGTCAGACTTTATTTTTCTGGGCTCCAAAATCACTGCAGATGGTGACTGCAGCCATGAAATTAAAAGATGCTTACTCCTTAGAAGGAAAGTTATGACCAACCTAGATAGCATATTCAAAAGCAGAGACATTACTTTGCCAACAAAGGTCTGTCTAGTCAAGGCTATGGTTTTTCCTGTGGTCTTGTATAGATGTGAGAGTTGGACTGTGAAGAAGGCTGAGCGCCGAAGAATTGATGCTTTTGAACTGTGGTGTTGGAGAAGACTCTTGAGAGTCCCTTGGACTGCAAGGAGATCCAACCAGTCCATTCTGAAGGAGATCAGCCCTGGGATTTCTTTGGAAGGAATGATGCTAAAGCTGAAACTCCAGTACTTTGGCCACCTCATGCGAAGAGTTGACTCATTGGAAAAGACTCTGATGCTGGGAGGGATTGGGGGCAGGAGGAGAAGGGGACGACAGAGGATGAAATGGCTGGATGGCATCACTGACTCGATGGACGTGAGTCTGGGTGAACTCCGGGAGTTGGTGATGGACAGGGAGGCCTGGCGTGCTGCGATTCATGGGGCTGCAAACAGTCGGACACGACTGAGCGATTGATCTGATCTGATCTGATTCTTATTTCTTTTGGTGTTAGACGTGCTTGTAACTTTTCCATTTATTCACCCCAAGCACATTTGTTGGAAAGTCACCAGGTTCCAGGCACTGAGGGAATCCTGAGGACAAATGGGAGCTATATCGGAGCATGACAGACTCATGGAATTTATACATTAAGGATACTTAACTGTAAAACGGGCGACAGGATGGTCTCCTGTTTCCGTGCCATAAAGATAGTGCAAACAAAGCCCTGTGAGGTTGGAGCTCTGTATACTTTATATAATTTCTAATTTATATATCAAATTATATTTACATAAATATAATTAATATTTTGAATTCATAAAATAAGTAAAAAGAAAAACCAACTCTTAAAAGCTCATCAAGAGCCATTTCAGGGACCTCCCTGGTGGTCCAGTTAAGCTGCAGAGCTTCCACTGCAAGGGGTGCAGGTTCGATTCCTGGTCAGGGAACTAAGATCCCACATGCTTTGCAGCGTGGCCAAAAAAATTAAAAAAGACAAAAGAAAGAACCACTTCACATTCACTTTTCCCTTACCTCCACCATCTGCACTCGCCCGTGATGCAGCCGGTCTGGCCGGGGGTGGTTTGGCTCATGGTAGATGATGGACATGTGCTGACCCTGTGGAAGACAAATATGAATGTGTTGGTAGCTTGGCCATCATGTTTCAAAGTTTATGGCTGATTTGAGAACAAATGTCCATGGATCTGCTTTACATGAAATGACTGATTCTAAAAAAGTAACTGCGAAATGAACTGACAAGCAAAAGGATTAGTAACACGGAAATGGAATAATAAGACCTAATAGAGTTCATTTTCCCAAATAGGAAACCTTTGTTTCCTAAACTTTCACAAAGGAAAGTTCCTTTGACTAAAAGTGGCTTAGAAAGATGGAAACAATTTTTAAAAATCAATAAACATGCTTTGCAGATAACATGAGGGACCAGTTCCCCTACTGTCTAGGACCAGACAGGGAGCAAGAAAGTGCTTTGGTGGGTGGGTTAGTGGGGAGGGGAAGGAGGGCAGAAGGCTGGCAGGCTGGCTGTGGGCTGTGCAGGTGGCATGGACAGGGTGCTGTGGGGCTGGCACGTGCAGCAGGGCTCACCCCACAGCCCAAGACCCTGCAGGCACCAGCCCCATCACTCAACCTCTGCACGCCGGTCCCCATTACAGAGGCTCTTGAGGGCACAATGGGACAGTCAGCACCCACCACCAGCACCCTCACCCCACACCCACACAGAGGAGGCTCAGCTCTTCTGCTGGGGCACCAAACCCCTAAAGGTTTCATTCACCAGAGCTGGCCTTTCAGAAAGAAGAGCATTATCTGCAATCACTCATTTAAAACCTTAATCTAAGAAACATGCCCCATAAGCTTTTAATTTCAGTGGTTTGGAACAAAGCAGCAGAGTATATGCTTTATGAGCCTAAATTACTTTCCAAGTTTGAAGATAAATTAAGAAGAAATTTTGGTCCTCACTTCTCCATGAGCTCCAACAGTTTGCATAATAACAGAGGCAGTAAAACATAGGCATACTAATGGCCTGAATTTGAGATGCTCTGTAAAAAAATAATGAAGCTGATCTACAGCATGTCATAATAGTGTTTTTATTGTGGAACTATTTTTCCTTGGACTTTAAAGTCCTGGGTGCTTCATTTTCAAGATGTTTTGCAAAGGAAGGTTCCTTTGAGTTTTTAAAACAACAGTTCAATACATTTGGGTGCCAGCAGAAACAGAACACAGCACAGCCGTGCCTGAACACAAAAAGCTACCAGAATGCGAGGCCGTCAGCTGGCATGAGACATGTGGGGTTTTCCAGGCATCACTTACACAAAATACACCAAGAAGTCCTTCAGGAAGCTGGGATTGCAACACATTAATTACAGCACATGAACCAGAAACACAGTCAAGACCAGGCGATGGCACCCCATCCCATGTTCAAGGTTCTGTACATTGTAGGGATTCAAAGCAGGATGGTATATCACCCCTGCCCTCCAGGAAATTGCTAGATTGTAGTTCTGGACTGGGTGCCCAGCACATAGCATGCGGGTGTCACTTCTCAAAAAACCAAAAGGGCTCCCCAGTATCTCGTGTTTGTGCTCAGTCGCTTAGTCACAACTCTTTGACAGGCTCCTCTGTTCATGGAATTCTCCAGGCAAGAATAGTGGAGTGGGTCACCACTTCCTCCTCCAAGGGATCTTCCCGACACAGAAATGGAACCTGGGTCTCCTGCATTGGAGGCAGATTCTATACCACTGACCACCAGAGAAGCCCATCTCCCCTTAGATTACACTTTTTCTTTTTGACAACAGGGACCACCTGTCCTTCATGAGCCCAGCAATGTAACTTTGCAAAAAGGGAAGTCTCAAAACCATTTGTGCAATGAAATTGAATGACAGATACATAAAATAAGTTTACGATGAGGCAATGATTGTGAGAAGCCAGGAGGGAGATGGTTAAGTTCTTGGGAGGGAAGAAAAGAGAAACGACTCGGGGCTGGGATGGTCAAGCACCCAGGATCTGGAAGAGGTGCTAGATGCTCTCAACTTCCCTTTGAGTTTCTACAAAATACTGGAAACGACTTAATCCAGACTTCTGCTTAGGCCACTTATCAAGATGTCCTAGGACTTACTTGCCTGGTAGCTCAGTGGTGAGGAGTCCGCCTGCCAATGCAGGAGACATGGGTTCAAACCCTGATCCAGGAAGATCCCACATGCTGCAGAACTACTAGGCCTGTGAGCCACAACTAGAGCCGGGGAGCTGCAACTGCAGAGCCCACATGCCCCAGAGCCTGCGCTCAGCAAGAAGAGAAGCCCCTGAATCACAAGCAAGAGTAGCCCCCGCTCGACTCAACTAGACAAAAGCCCGAGCAGCAGCGAAGGTCCAGCGCAGCCAAGAAATATGTAAATAAAGTTATTTTTTAAGAAGTGATGTCCTAAAACCAGAATGGCACCAGCTGCAACTGCCACTTCCTGTCACTTGGCTTGTGCTCTGATACCTACAATGAGCTGCACATCCGGCTTCTTTTCCAGAGGAACCATGTCAGCAGGTAGTCCAAACGACTTGATCTGGTAAGTGAGGTAGCCACCATAAGAGGAAACCTAAAATTGAAATAACAGCATTAATAGCACAAGCATTGCAACACACCATGGCCACATCAGTTTGTCTATGAAGTACACTGGCACAGAGCTCTGGGAAGATACACTATCAGCCCCTTAACAGCAGTCATTTCTACAGAGTGGAATTGAAGATGGTATTTTAGCTCTCTACTTTATACCATTTTATATTGATTAAAATGTTTAATGTGAAGATGATTGAGTTTTACAAGCAAGAGGATACTTCCCTTAAAAAGAAAAATAATAGTCACACAGAAACAAATAAGATCCTTTTATTCTAGATGGCTACTAAACCACAGTTATTCTAAGAAATCTAGGCCACTGCTTTTCTATTTAGCTGAGAGAACTGGTTAATATCTATCAGCTACAAGATGAACTTCCAAAAATAAACTAAAAAACACTTCCCCTGAGCACAGATGGTGACTGTTTCCTAAGTGATTCTGCATTCTCTTGGGCGCATGAACCATGTCCATCTGTGTGTGTGTGTGTGCTACGTCACTTCACACAAGTCCGAGTCTTTGCGACCCTGTGGACTGTGGCCCACCATGTTCCTCTGTCCATGGAATCCTCCAGGCAAGAACACTGGAGTGGGTTGCCATATCCTCTGCTAGGGGACCTTCCAACCCAGCGATTGAACCCATGTCTACGGTAGCTCCTGTACCGAGGGCAGATTCGTTACCGCTGACCCACTGGGGAAGCCCATGTCCGACCGTACCGCCAGGTATATGGACCGCCTCTCAGTGCTGCATTAGCAGCATGATGGTAACAGAGATGAGGAAGTGAATGATCAGGGTTTTCTGGACAGCATCTTTCTGAACAGACTTTACATCTGGTCCTGACATCTCTCCCCATTAAAGTAAAAACTGATAAAGAAGGAATGAGTGACTGAGGGATGAAAATCAGAGGCAACGTCACCTCAGGGCAGGTAGACAAAGTACCTTACTGAGATGCAAATAAACTGGAGCAGGGACGTGGGGCAGCCCTTAGACTCCCAGTCCACTGAAGTTCTTCCCTAGAACCTACAGCCTACACAGCTTCACCTAGTTATGACCAAAGAGCCTGGAAGTACTCAAGATAACATCTTGAATTCTCTTTTGAGAGTAAGGATTGCTTTTTTGATGGGCTGACATCATTTGTTTTTCACTTTTTATTTTATATTGGAGTACAGGTGATCAAAACGTTGTGTTAGTTTCAGCTGTACAGCAAAGTGATTAAGTTATATATATACATCCATCTATTCTTTTCAAATTCTCTTCCCATTTAGGTTGCTACATAATATTGAGGAGAGTTCCCTATGCTATACAGGAGGTCCTTGTTGGTTATCTATTGATATTTTAAATACAGAAGTTGGAACACATCAATTGAAAACTCCTGATCTATCCCTCTCCCCAGCCCCTTCCCTCTACTCATAACCCTGAGTTCATTCTCTAAGCCTGAGTCTGCTTCTGTTTTCTAAGTCCATTTGCATCATCTTTTTAGATTCTGCATATAAGCAATATTATATGATATTTGTCGGTCTCTGTCTGACTTATTTCACTCCATATAACAATTTCAAGGTCCTTCTGTGGCATTATTTCATTCTTTTGAATGGCTGAGTGATATTTCGTTGTATATATGCACCACATCTTCTTTATCCATTCACCTGTCAATGGACATTGAGGTTGCTTCCACTGTCTTGGCTATTGTAAACAGTAATTAATGAATATTGGGGTGTGTGTATCTTTTTGGATCATGTTTTTCTCTGGAAAAACATGCCCAGGAGTGAGACTGCAAGGTCATATGGTAACTTTATTTTTACAGTTTTTAAAGGAATTTAAGGTTTTAAAAATAGGTCTACATATTCTTTCATACTCCTGTCTTCTAGAGGTGGAGCTTAATTCTCCTCCCAGAGTATAGGCTGGGCTTAGTGACTGTGTTCTAGAGAACAGAATATAGCAGAAACTAGAGTGTGTCTTTTCTGAAATTAGGTTACAAAAATATTGTTTCTTCTCTCATTTGCTTTGGTGGAAGCCAACTGTAGTATCATGAGGACCCTCACACATCTATGGAGGGCCTCACATGAACAGGAACTGAAGCCATCACCAACAGCCAGCCAAGGACAGAGGCCGGCTGACAGCCACACCAGCGAGCGTGGACATGGGTCCTCCAGGCCCAAATGACTGCAGCCCAGGCTGACGTCTTGACCACAACCTCATGAGAGACCCTGAACCACCGTGATCCATGGAAACTAGCCAAGATAACAATGGTCTGCTGCTTTAAGCTGCAAAGTCTGTGGGTCGTCCGTTACCCAGGACGAGATGACCAGTAAGTACAGGGCTCGCCCTGTGGATGTGAAGAGGCATGTCACGAGAGGGAGAAGCGGGATTATGTGAGAAGAGCAATGTTCCCCACACTCAGCGGTCAGCACTCACAGCCCTTCAACCCAAAGACAGCGTCAGAGGGCTCAGGCTGAGAAGACCCGAGTATCTAGTCATTCTAGATGTGAAAGCATGGCATCATCTGGCCGGGGCTCTGTGAAATCTCCCTCTTCTCCAAAGCTCTATCCTGGGCCCCCAGGAGCATGTGTCCCCAGAGGATGTTTCTATGGGAGGCTCATACTTCTGTCCTTATAAATGAGTGTAGGTGGCCTGATGCTGGAATGCTAATTTATGCAACAAAGGAAAAGCAACTTGTTTATAAGCTTCCTGAGGAGCATCTAACCACGTCACTCACTATTTCCCAATTTATTCCTCTCCCCCGCACCCTGTCCCCTTTGGTAACGATAAGCTTGTGTTCTACATCTGTGACATATACACACTACAGCATATAAAATATGTAACAATAAGGACCTACTGTAGAGCACAGGGAACTCTACTTGATACTCTGTAATGACCTATATGTGAAAGAATCCAAAAAAGAGTGGATAGCAGATTTACTTTGCTGGACAGCAGAAACTAACACAACATTGTAAATCAACTGTACCCCAATAATTTTTTTTTAAAAAGAAAGAATTTATTCATAACCACACATGACTCTATTAATGAAAGCTGTGCTGTCGCTGGTTCCTGGGCTTCTTTTAATAAGATCATGAGTCACTTTGCAGCTTTTGTGTTCCTGACAAGGGGCTTTTCTTCTGCTTTAAAACAAAGAATTCTCAGCACTGGCATTTAAAAGCATACATGTGCCATTCGCAGCAGGTATTATTTAAATGGGTTATTTCCATGGAGGAAAATTCTTTGGCATTAAGCGAAAACCAAGAACAACCTGATGCGTTATTCCTTTGCTGGTGAGCAATGCGTGTGGGGCCCTTGAGATACGGACACCTTCAGTCCCTCCATCATCTGCATTTGTGATTAACCCATGCGAGCTCAGTCACTCAGTTGCGTCTGACCCTTTGAGATCCTATGGACTGTAGGCCGCCAGGCTCCTCTGCCAATGAGGTTCTCCAAGCAAGAATGATGGAGGGGGTTGCCCTTTCCTCCTCCAGGAGATCTTTCTGACCCAGGGATAGAACCCAAGTCTCCTGTATTGGCAGGAGGATTCTTTACCACTGAGTCATGTGGGAAGCCCGTGATTAACCTAAGGTCTCCAATTTTAGTAATCTGAACTTCTGGAACTTTCCTTCCCAACATCTGGTTAATGATGCCCAGGTAGTGATGGAGGAAGTTCAGCAAGGGCACGGGAGAACAGCAGGATGTGGTCACCTTGTCCCCCAGGTAGGAAGGCGGGGCGACCCAGGACGCGCTATGGACCGTGGCGGGCAGTTCCTGGAGGTCGGCCACCACACTGCTGCTGCCGGGGTTGAAGGAGACGGGGATGTCCACTCCGTCTGCTGTCTGCAGGCGCCAGCCCATCATGTCCACAAGCTGAAACACAGAGGCAAGGCATGGAACCACGTGCCCGTGGCTCCTCTGGTGATGGCTGAATCTTGAAGAGCAGAAAGAGCCGCGGGGCAGCCACCTTGCTGCAAAGGCCTCCCTCGGGTGTTTCCTCGTCTTTGATTCCCGCTCAGCCCCCAACTGACCCATTGAGACTAGGAATTCTCAAAGGATAGTGGCCATATGTACGTGGGATTTATCCTTTAGCCCTGCGCACATCCTGACATTTAGTAGGTGTCCAATAACTGTTCGAATAATATGCAAATAAGGGTGTGGATCATAACTAGGATTGTGGGCGCATTTTAATGGTGAGCTCCTCAGAGAGAAAATGTGATGTGAAGTACAGTGGCCCGCTGTCGTTGTTTTTCTCTAAATGGAGCATCAGAATTAAATACTCCCCTGATCACAAAGGAAGCCAGGAGTTAAATTATGAGGGGAAGAAAAAGAAGGAGCTGACAAGGCATAGATGTGGAATAATGCTTCGGGGGTCCCCTGGGGATAAGAAGAGGAGCCTTTAGGGTGGATTTACAAAATAACTTTCTCCCCCCACTACAAGCTTGTGCTCCTTTCAGGAGGCAAGCAGTAAAACAGATACAAAAATCTTTCTTTGAACATTTGTTGGACATAATGCATGACTCACTCCATAGGGTCACAAAACAGTCGGACACAACTCAGCGACTAAACAACAACAACAAATACACGACTCACACAAGCAAGCAAGCATGGGATCATGGAGGCAACACAAGTTTTAGCTTTCTGGAGTTGATTTTAAGAGTGACCAAAGACAAGATGTGGTAAAACAGGTGAGAAGGAAAGTAAAACAGGAAGATAAGCAGATAAGAAGTAAGGGAGGAGAACAAGCAACTCTAATGAGTGTTTATTGAGCAACTACTACATTTCAGATCCTGCTCACGGCGCTGGGATTCTATCAAGGAGGTTACATGCAAGTGGTGAAAGAAGAGAGATAATAAGCATTAGAACTGTGATGCACGCTATGAAGTCCACAGAGAAAGGCGAGGTCACAGAGTCAGCGAGTGGTGACGGGAGGCTTCTCCGAGCACTGGGACACATGAGCAGAGACCTGATGAGGGGTGTGAGCTGAGGGACATGAGGACATCTGGGGACAGAACGCTGCAGGCTAACGACAGTGAGCATAGGGCTTAACATTCTAACCCAGCAGGATGCAAAACCTCCATGACTCTTCACTTCTCATGCCAGTGCATTACTTTCTCATTTTTTTCTTTTATGCGTGCTCATGCTCAGTCATGTCCGACTCTTTGCGACCCCACAGACTGCAGCCCACTGGGCTCATCTGTCCATGGAACTCTCCAGGCAAGAATACTGGAGTGGGTTGCCACTTCCTACTCCAGGGGATCTTCCCAACCCAGGAACTGAACTCACGTCTCCTGTTCTGCAGGCAGATTCTTTACCATGGTGCCACCTGGGAACCCCTCACTTCCTCATTTAGAAGTGCTAAAGAAAAACAGAAGGACTCTGATGCCCTGCGTACCTTAGCCCTTCTCTTATGTGTGCTGTGACAGTGATGACTGGCTCCGAAACAAAAGCAGCTGGTACAACCCTTGGGATTCGCTGGGTCCAGGTAGAATGACCCTTCCCGACACATGTTGCATTCTGTGCCTTGCACGTTTTCCTATCAAAGAAAACCACGAGAGAAGAGATAATTCCTTCTGAAGGGTCTCTGACTGAAGAGAGCTACACGCACAAATTAAGTACCAACATAAGACAATGGGACATGGATGGTAATAAAACATTCAAAGTTATATGACTGTTCAACTGTTCTACCACATTAACTATTTAAATTTTATACCGCATACAAATGGAAGAGAGGATTTCCTAAATTTCATCAGATACCCTTTAGCATCTTGAAGGTAGAAAAACAGCACCAAAAAGTTCACAATGTGGGGGAGACCGGTTCATCCCACTTATAACCACTTTAGAGCATCTGCTGGGATTGGGGAGTCCGTCTGTCATTGGCAGAACACCGTGGAGCAGAGATGATGAACCTGGGGTCCACGGGACAGGAATAGGCTTCAGGGAAACCCATGAACCTCTTGAAATGATAGACAAAAGTTTGTGCCGATTTTTCTGGAGACCATTTGTGTCATCAGATTCTTAAGGAGGTCTGTAGACCCTCCAAAGGACAAGAGCAGTGAGGCTGGGATGGCTTCTAACTGTTTCTACCCAATGAGCTCAGTTCAGTCACTTAGTTGTGTCTGACTCTTTGTGACCCCATGGACTGCAGCATGCCAGGCTTCCCTGTCCATCACCAACTGCCGAAGCCTGCTCAAATTCATTTCCATTGAGTCGGTGATGCCATCTAACCATCTCATCCTCTGTCATCCCCTTCTCCTGCCTTCAATCTTTCCCAGCATCATTGATCATGGGTCAGTCTCATTTCCCACAGATTTTTATACAATGACTCAGCATGAAGACCCTCCACTCTAGCCGGTGGCCCATATCCCCAGCATTGCACATTCCATCTTACCTTGCAGAGACATGCCCCGGTGCCTGGGTCACAGACTCCCGGCTCGGTCCCATCTCTGCTGCAGTGGCAGGGGAGGCACTCAGGAAAGCGGTAGAAGCCGGGAGCGCACCGGTCACACTGCCGCCCTGTGATCCTGGGCCTGCATCTGTGCTCAAGGAAAGGAAGCAAAAGTCTTCAGCACCTTTGTACACACAGTTCTAAAGCCGACCTGCACTGCCGCAGAGAAGTTGCTTGTCAGAAGCCAGTTCAGGGACCTTCCCGGCGGTCTAGTGGTTAAAACTTCACCTTCCAATTCAGGAGATTCGGGTTCGATCCCTGGTCGGGGAACTAAGATCCCACATGCCACGAAGCAACTAAGCCTGCTCACCACAACTACTGAGCCACAACTAGGGAGCCTGTGCACTGCAAGGAAAGATCCTGCATGATGCAATGAAGATCCTGTGTGCTGCAACTGAGACCCAACGCACATAAATAAATAAATATATATATATTTTTAAAGCCAGTTAAGTAGACCCAGAGCCTGCCCACAGGTGCCAGTGTCCAAGCAGAATGGGGAAAAGCAGATACAAGGCACTCACACAAAGCAGCTCCAAGTGACCATCATCCTAATGGAAAATGGGTCAAAAGATACACACTTTCAGTTATAAAGTAACCAAGTCCTGGGATGTCATGTACAGCACAGCAACTATAGTTAATGATGCCATATTGCACTTCTGCAAGTTGCTAAGAGAGTAAATCTTAAAAATTCTAATCACAAGAAAAAAATTTGTAAGTATTTACGATCATGGGTGATAACTAGATTTACTATGGTGACCATTTCACAATAGACACAAATATGGAATCACTATGTTTACATTTGAAACTAACTAATGTAAGGTTACATGCCAGTTATACCTTAACTGAAAACAAAAAGCAGTGAGCATTACGGATGATGACTTGGGCCAGGCTTGGTACTAGGCTCGGGGGTGAAGAAAGGACAGACTCCCTGGGCCTGAGAGCTCCCAGGGTGAATGTTAGGTGGGAATGTGAATATACACATGGGGTCTACACAGAGGTCAGAAGGCCTGCACAGACCCAGCCTCCCTGGGGGAAGGTGATGCCTGAGCTGAGTGTAAAAGGACAAGTGTCCTGGGGTAGAAGGTGGGGCAGGGATTCCAGAGAGCAAGAATGGGGGACATGGCCCAGCATGTGCAGGGAACACAGCAGGGAGCTCCTGGAGCAGGGGTGCAAGCGAGGATGCTGAGCCATGAGCCTGGAAAGGCGGGAGTCTCCTCCCTCCAAGAGACTGAGTCTGTTGGCTTCTGACCCCCGTGTAGACCCCACGTGTATACTGTTCACATTCCCACCTAACACTTATCTTGGGAGCTTGCAGGCCCAGGGCCTCTGTCTTTCCCTCACCCCAGACCCTACTCCCAAGCCTGACCCCAGTCACCATGCATGATGGAGAGCCTGGGGAGGCGGGAGGGGGTCAGCTTACCGGGACAGAGGGGCTGGCCGCTGTGACACTGTGCCGGAGCCCTGGGGCGGGGCTGAGCCCTGCACACTGAGGGCAGACTGGCCAGCGTTCTGATCAGCTCTCACATGACTTAGAGACAGAGTCTCAGCAAGTTACCCAGCTTCTCAAGGCTTCGTTCTCCCTCCGTGAGAGAGAGGGGAGGCGGTGGTGGAGACGCCAGGCAGTGCCGGCAGCTGGCCAGTTCTCAAACGGGGGTCGTCATCTTGAAAAGCGTTCAGAGAGGAAGAAGGACAGGTGGCTGTGTGTGTCAAGGACTGAGCTGAGGGCAGCTCTGCGGTGGGGAGACAGGGGCAGAGCGAGGGCAGAGGTATTCGGGACAGAGAGAGGGCGATGGGTCCCAAGCTATTTCAGGGTGAGGATGCTGGGGCTCGTCGTAGTCTGGGTGGGGGGACAGAAGAGGGAGACAGCAAGGAGGGCTCCCCGTTGTCCAGCTGAGTGACGGGCGACACTGGAGCAGGTGGGGAGGGCGGCGACGGCCTGCGTGGGGCTGGGTGCCCAGGCGGCTGTGGGCAGCTCTGAGCACAAGGCTGGTGGGAAAGCACTAGCAGCTTCTCAGGACTGAGCGACCCCGCTCTGCGGTGTGAGGACGGGAGCAGCAGCTCGGTCACTGAGCTCCACAGCCGCCGCCTGCTACATCTACACGCTCAGCCTTGCTTGTGGGTCTAAAGAAACTATTAGGAAATCTGCTTTCCACGAGATGATTGGGGGACAACCTGATATGAAATATTTTGTCATTAACTTGCTACCAAATGTAAACTTTCACCTATCTCTTAATATGTATTAAAATATCTCATGCCAGGATAAAGAAGATGTGGTATCTATATACAATGGACTGCTACTCAGCCATAAAAAAGAATGAAATCCTGTCATCTACAGCAACATGGAGCGACTTGAAGGGTAATTATACTGAGTGAAATAAATCAGACAGAGAAAGATATACTGCATGATCTTACTTATGTGTGGAATCTAAAAAATACAATGAATGGTGAATATAACAAAAAAGAAGCAGACTCACAGATATAGAGAACAAACTTGTGCTTATCAGTGGGAAGAGGGAAGTTCGGGGCAACACAGGGGGAGAGGAGTAAGAGGTATAAACTATGAGGTATAAAATAAACCTCAAGAATATATTTATTGTACAATACAGGGAATATAACTAACATTTTATAATAACTGTAAATAGAGTATAACTTTTAAAATTGTGAATCACTATATTGTATACCTGTAGCTTATATAATATTGTCATCAATTATACTTCAGTTAAAAAAAAAAATCTCACCCCAGAAAGTGAAGTGTTACTCGCTCAGTTGTGTCCGACTCTTTGCGACCCCATGGACTGTAGCCCACCAGGCTCCTCCATCCATGGGATTCTCCAGGCAAGAATACTGGAGTGGGTAGCCATTTCCTTCTCCAGGGGATCTTCCCAATCCAGGAATCGAACATGGGTCTCCTACATTGCAGGCAGATTCCTTACCATCTGAGCCACCAGGGAAGCCCAAAGGACCACCCCAGAAACCACCCCAAAAAAGATAAATACAACTTTATATTCCAGTAAGTTTGCCTTAGACAAACAAGTACTCTTGGTGCAGCATCAGCAAAGGGGAGCAGATGGGGGTCTCTTTATCCCACCCACCACACCTACGAAGATAAAATCAGTTTCACCAGCAAGACCTGCTGGCAGGGCAAGTGTCATTTCAGCCCCATCTCCTCATCTCCCTCCCTCCCTGATACCTACAGAGATTGTTTCTTCTACAGAGGAAGAAAATATTCCCCAAATCACTCCTCTAGTAAAATAGGTGGAAGGTGGAAGGTGGAAATGATCTGCTTGGAGTGACTGCTCTGGTACAGTGCGTTGCAAACTCTGAGAGGGATAAGGGGTGTCTGGGGAGCTACAGAAACCATGAACCATCTTCTCAGAGAAGTATCGTTCAGATTTGTCTGTAACATGCTATTTTTTTTTTTTTAAAGAAACAACACCCAAACGAATGTTCTGGCCAACTTAACACTTATACCCACTTGCAGATTACATCATCTCTCTCTCTCTCACACACACACACACACACACACACATTTTAGCACACATAATTTTGTTCCTAGGCCCAGGTGAATAACATCTACTCTCTCCTTGTGAATCCCAGACTAAATGTAATCGCAGTCCTGCAGACAACTGCCTGTCCCCAGACGATGTTCCCTATTTCTGGAGCACAAGAACTCTGGGGAGGCGGGGGCCGGGGGTGAGAGATGGGAAGGAGCAGTGCAGATAACCCCCTCCACAGAAAGCATCAGGAAGAGGAGACCTGATCAGAGGAGGGCCTCTGGGGATAGCCTCAGTGAGCAGGGTGCTCTCTGCTCCTCCCACCTGGCAGCGGGGAAAGGACTCTGCACCGACATTGTCCTTGTCACAGAGCCACTGGGCAGCTGGCCTTCCTGCAAACACACAGGGCCGCTGGCCCATAGGTGTGATCCAGAATTCTGGTGCCCACGAGCCGTGCCCACGAGCCCCTCCCACCCTGAGCACAACAGCAGACAAGTGACCCTGAGCACTGACTTGAACATAGGCTTTGAGGGTGAGGACAGGCAGATGGGAGCCTATTTCTTAATATTTCTACTTCACTGGAAAAGAAAGGTGGAGGGGTATTTTTCAGGGAGGACAGCTGTGCAAGCTGCTTGTCGAGACAAGGAGAAATGTGTGCCTGTTTATTTCAGGGCAACCGTGGGATGACGTGGTGGGAGAGCTGGGCAGAGAGGGTGTGACCTCGTTGGTAACACGGGATAAAGCGCTGAGCCTCACTTAGCACGCAGGTAGCAACCAAGCACATACGAGTGGATGGAAAAAAGCAAAAAGTTGAGCATGGTGATGAGAGCAGTGGCCTGGGAGCTGAACCCCAAGGATCCCAGGTGGACCTGATGGGCAAACATTCACCAAAATGTGGAGAACACAATGTCTGAGCAACGCAGTGCTGAGAGCTCCGAGCACATGAATCCTGTGCAAAGACAAGCAAACAAAGGAGTTTGGAGTGGTGCCATGACAATGGGGAATAAAAAGGAAACTTCCTCCCCCAAAGCCTGGCTGAACATCTTTAGAAAACAACCTGAAGTCAGCCTGACCTCGCACATTTCTCCAGGGAGACGCTGTGCTGCCCAAGGAGTTGCCCTCACCGCAATAGCAGGAAAGCTCCAGTTGCCACTGCCAGGAGGTGCACTGAGTATGCCGGTCAAGTGAAGTCATCTCCACGGCAATGGGCTCAGGGCCAAACATTCTGCAAAGACGACTGCACGTGTGTGGGTGCTCGCGAGTCTTGCAGGTCGCCAGAAAGTCAGGCATGAGGGTGAACTCTATCCTTTGCTCGTTAAATACCATGGGTCCCGTCATATTGAACCCCCATCAAGTCCAGTTTTAACCTGGAATCCAAAGCCTACCTTATATCCGCTCATTTATTCACCCTATAATTACTGAGTGTCTTCTAGAGACACATGCTCGAGCTAGGGGACATGAGAGGGAGAGGACAAAGTACAGTCAGTTAGTCTTGACCTTGGTGCATTTTCACTGAGGACACAGGACACAGAGACGCAGAAAGTTTGGTGACCATGTGAGAGATGGGACGGCAGCGAGATAACGGGGTTATCCCTGGGGGCTTGCAGAGGCTTCACGCCTTCTTTGCATTTGTACCTTTAACACAGAACTCTTGAAGGATGTGGATAATTGGGAGGGGGTAACAGAAGAGGCATGACTGGGCGACTTCCCTTTCACTTTTCACTTTCCTGCATTGGAGAAGGAAATGGCAACCCACTCCGGTGTTCTTGCCTGGAGAGCCCCAGGGACGGGGGAGCCTGGTGGGCTGCCGTCTATGGGGTCGCACAGAGTCGGACACGACTGAAGCGACTTAGCAGCAGCAGCAGCAGCAACAGAAGAGGGGAAAGGAGAAAAAGGAGAACCCATAACTGAAGAACTGAAGGCTGGCAAAAAGCATTTAGAGAAAGAGAGAAAGACCAGAAAAGCTGGAAAAAAAAAAAAAAGGCTCAAGTTAGGGTAAATGGCTGCCAGATCACGGAAAGCTGGTCTTTATCCTCTCAGACAATGGGGAATTAAGGAAGTTTCTTGTGCAGAGAGTGATGTGACAGACAGGGTACCGGGCAGAGCGACTTCCCCCTCCAGTAGCCTGCACATAATACGGCATTCATTATGATGCACTGTCATAACTGGTGAGTGGAGGTTGCCCTGCCAGACCATGACCTCTTGTTAGTAGGCATGGGTGCCTTCTGTACGAGAAACAGCACCCAAACTGGAGTAGGTGCTAGATATATTAAATAGTTTCAGCCATAAAACACAGTGATAAAATAGAATTTAAGACTCAAAAAAAAAAAAACAACAACACAGGGACTGAAGGAAATGTCTTATCCTATTTTCAAAAACCCCCACATACCAAGAAGATGAAATCACAAACATGCATTTATCAATATTCTCTATGCATTAAAAACAAAATTATGGAACAAATAGATTTTTAAATCCAAGTACAATTATGTATGGGCTTCCTGGTGGCTCAGTGGTAAAGAATTTGGCTATCAAGGCAGGAGACACAAGGAGTGTGCATTCGATCCCTGGGTTGGGAAGATCCCTGGAGGAGGAAACAGCAACCCACTCCAGTATTCTTGTCTGGAGAATCCCAAGGACAGAGGAGCCTGGTGGATCCATAGGGTCTCAAAGAGTTGGACATGACTGACCAAGCAAGACCGAGAGAGGTGATTGCATACTAGCATTTCCCCTTCAATTAAGGAGAAAAAGAAAGAAAGAAGGGAGAGAGAGAGGGAGGGAAGGAGGGAGGAAGAAAGAAAGGAAGGAGAGAGAGAGAGGGCGGGAGAGAGAAAGTACGCCAGCAAAAGGAAGGTCAATTCAGAGATGATCAATTGTAAAAGGACTTCTCCAGGTGCAGGACCTGCAGGGGCCATGAAAGGAAGGGAGATAATACATACTGTTTCAGAAGTTGACACCTGATGGGCTGTAGGGAGAAGGGCTTGATTCTAAGGTGATACAGAGAGAAGGCTGCCACGTATAAGTAAAAAAAGAATTTTTTTTAAAGTTCAAAGAGAGAACAGCCTGAAGAGCAAGACAACGGCATGTGTTTCAGATATAGAATCAGCAGTAGGATCAAGGACTTGAAGGGCCCCTAAAGATCATCTAATCTAACACTTCATTATATATGTGAGGGGATAGGAGCTTAAAGAGGTCAGGGGACTTGTCCTCTAAGACCCACAAGAAAAGCTAGTAAGGGAACCAACGTAGAAATGATTTTCCATGAAGGTGGGATAAGCTGTCCTTCAGGGACCAGGACTGGAGCTCTGGGTCTGGGAATCATCCAGCATGGAGGTGGTTGAAGCCAGAAGAATGGGTGGGGCTTCAGGGGGACAAAGTGTAAAGGGCGGAAGGCAGGCAGCCAAGTGCTTGGCAAATAATAGCAACAGCTAATACCCGCGCTAGTGCGTGTCAGGTACTGTTCGAAGGGCTTTGCACAGGATTATTTAATCGTCCCAAGAACTTCAAGAGGTGGGAGCTTCTAGGAAAAGGGAATGCAGGTGAGAATGCTGAGCTCTTCCATCCTGTGGCAGGAGCCTCATCTGCCCTGCTCACCACTGTGTCCCAGAGCTTGCCTGCAGGCCGTCCGAAATTTACCATTCCTATTCCTTGATGAGGTGCATCAAAGGAATTGCTTCTCCAAGTTGTTGGGGTTTGTGGATTTCTGCCAAGCTGGAAGCACTTCTGTTCCCAGGATGCCAAGTCTATGACCTTCTCTGGCATTTTGTTTCTCCATCTAACACAAATACTGAGTAAATCTGTGACACTGGCTGAAGTCCCCCCCGCAAACTGCTTTCCTTTAGCTGCTGCTCTTCTCACAAGCTGTTTGCACTTGTGGGTTTCACTGGATGTCCAGGTGAACTGCCATCTCCTATAATCAATCTTAAAATGTCTTGAAGGTGGTCAACATCATGGTATTTTTTTAAAGCAGTGATTCCCAGTGTCCGTGTATCTGTCACTGATCAATAAAAATCTTCTGAGGATATTCTGACCTTTTGTTCGTTCACAGAATCTGACGGCATAACCATCCATTATTAAAAGCGGAAGCAAATTACTGTGTTGCTATAAAAAATGAAATTTTGATCAACCTTTAAGACCACAATCCAGAGAGCTGTCCCAAACAATGGACTTTTTATCTTTTATACAATGAAGTGAAGTAAAGTGAAGTCGCTCAGTTGTGTCTGACTCTTTGCGACCCCATGGACTGTAGCCTACCAGGCTCCTCTGTCCACGGGATTTTCCAGGTAATAGTACTGGAGTTGATTGCCATTTCCTTCTCCAGCGGATTTTCCCGACCCAGGGATGGAACCCAGGTGTCCCGCATTGTAGACAGACGTTTTACTGTCTGAGCCACCAGGGAAGTAATCAGAGGTTGAAAAAGAAATATAATCTAGAGTTTTAAATTTTGGTGGGACAGTGATAGACAACAGACTCTGTATGATTTCAGTACCTTTGAAAGTGAAAAATGAAAGTGTTAGTTGCTTAGTCATGTCCGATTCTTTGCGACTTCAGGACTGTAGCCCACCAGGCTCCTCTGTCTGTGGAATTTTCCAGACAAGAATACTGGAGTGGGTTGCTATTCCTTTCTCCAGGGCTTCTTCCCAACCCAGGGATCGAACCCGAGTATCCCACATTACAGGCAGATTCTTTACTGTCTGAGCCACAAGGGAAGTCGGTCAATACCTTTATATCATGAAATTTTTGCACCTTGTTTTATGTCCCTGGATATATTCCAGTGTCTTCCAGTTTACAGTCTACGGGAATTTGAATAAAATTTGTTTCCTACTATCCCGTGATTTTGTATAAATCTTAATTATGTTGAATAGGTTCACAGTGCTTTTCAGGTCTACTATATCCTTTTACTTCTCTGTATATTCATTCTACTAATTTTTGAGGGTTCAATATTGAAACTCCAACTAAAAATCCTAATTTATCTACTAAAAAATAATAGTAATATATAGTGGAATTGTATGTAATCTTGTTCTGTATTTTCCAAGTTTCCTATAAATGTGTTATCATACTTCCATAACTTACATAATTTCATAACCCACTCCAGTTTTATTGCCTGGAGAATTCCATGGACAGAGGAGCCTGGTGGCTACAGTCCATGGGGTCACAAAGAGTCGGACACAACTGAGCAACTAACACTTTCACACTTTCTTTCACGTCCAGCTATCTTTGATTATTTATTTTACTTGAATGTTAGGTTCCTCTATACACATTCTTCCTTTTCACTAGGAAATTTTTCAGAGGTGATGGGAGCATTTTTTCCTCTAATATTTTCTAAAGAAATAATCCTTTAGGCCGTCAAAAGCTTTTTCGGCATCAACACTGGAATTATCATGGGTAATCTGTGCAATTTACAGTCACGTAGTAAACTGAAGTTTTCCTTACATTATCTGCCAAGAGCCCTTCATGACAAATCCACTTTGATCATGGATAGACGTGTCATCCCATTAGGTGATTACAGTCTTTCAGGTAACATCAAGATAAACAATGTCACCTTTTACTTTGGGTGCAATGCAGGTCCATGAGATTCCCTTCCTGCTGATGTTCCCTCAGGCGTGGGCAAAACTACTATACAGCCCGCCTCAGTTCCCAGTTAGGTATTTTCTAGTCTACTCAACTGCCATTGGCTAGTGAAGGTTTGTTAAACACTCCCTAGAATTTGCATCTAAAATCCTACAGTAAATCTCTCTCTCATAGATGATGCCTTAAGCGTTTTTCTTTTTTTGGCTGAGCCACAGGACACGTGGGATCTTAGTGCATCTGACCAGGGATTGAGACTGCACCGTCTGCAGTGGAAGTGCGGAATCTTAACCACTGGACCGCCAGGGAAGCCCTGATATTTATAGTTTTCATTGCGTCCTTGGTTTCCTTTTTCTGTGGCAGCAGCTTTGAGAAACTGTGTGTGAAGTTCTGTTCATAGCAATTTCTTCTGTTGAGCCGCTGATCCCTTTTAAAACTCTCCCACTGGTTCTAAGACAGTGAATTCTTCGCCTTCTCCTCCTGCCTGAAAACTGCCTCTCCATCTCTGTGGCTCCTTTGCCTCCGATGATTAATCACAGGGACCCCCACACCCGTTTTCCCTCCTGCATGTCTACACCTTCTCCTTGAGGGGTCATCTCTTACTCTCACCCACGTACATGGTTCCCCAACCTCCAGTCCCAGCCCCAATCTCCTCCCTTGGGTGTCCTCTTTTCAGAAGAAAAAGTAAAGAAGTCATTATGGAAAAATGGAACTTTGTTGGACTGGTTTGCACTTTCTGTGGTTTAGAGAGTTTTTATTTTCAATTAAATATGGGGACACTGCACGCAGCGGGACTGTGGCCACTACAATGTCCTGGGCTCCGTATCTGCCAGGATTCCATCTCCCCGTGACTGTTCATTCCACTTCTTGTTTATCTGCCCTCTTGCTCTTCTATCTGGTTTTTTCTTTGTATTTCCCAAGGTTATACATTGCTCATTCTCCTGTTCAAATGGAACCTTGTTCTTTCACCCTTTCTTTCTTTAACTTTATTTTGTATTGGGGTACAGCCAATTCACAAACAATGTTGTGATAATTTCAGGTGAACAGCAAAGGGACTCAGCCATCCATATACAAGTATCCATTCTCTTCCAAACTCCCCTCCCATCCAGGCTGCCACATAACACTGAGCAGAGTTCCATGTGCTATACAGTAGATCCTTCTAGTTTATCTATTTTAAATACTGCAATCTGTTTTTATCCATATTCCTACTCCCTTGAGTGGGGGAAGGATTTTAATGCTAACACGTCCCCCTCTGCTTCTTCCACTTGTCAGACTATTCTTTCCTCTGAACAATTAGGTGTTGGATTCTTTCCTTTGATTTGTTTTTCACATATATTAAAAGGAATATCATTCCTAGTTCAATCTGTTTCCCGTAATTGGAAGATAATTTCTTTATAATGTGCTGAAGCCAGTTCTAATTCTTCAGTTTCCTCTGGTCTGGTCTCTCTTCTTCTACATTGACTGGGTCATGGCTGGCATATTTAGGTCCTTTGCGCTTCCCATTTATGCATCTTCTCCGGCCACAAGACAGCAAGCAACTCCTGGCACAGTGCACCTTTCTGCTCTGTGGCATCTCCACAGATCCTGGTAGGAGTCTGTGCTTCTGCTGAGTACCATTGTTCTTAGATATCAGGACTTACTGGAAATGGCTTAGACATCTTCACAGGCCCACTGGTGCAGTCAGGACCCAAAGTCTTAAGTAATGAGCTAAATCCCTGGTATCCTTCCAGAGAATAGCTTATGTACCAGAGGGAACAGATCCTAATGTATGTTCATTAACTGTGATGAGAACTCACTGGTATCACCTCAAAATTCTTTGCGCAAGTCACATTCCGTTTAAGCTCATAGTCTGAGAAGGACGGACAACCAAGTTGACTCAGGGAAGACTCACAACCTGTGGTTTTAAAGTCTTGGAATCTTCCATGACTCAAGTTCTCATTCAGCTTCCTTCCCCGAGAACAAAGGAACTACTAGGAATGGGGCAACAATCACAGGTGTGGTCAAGGGTCCTTCCTCAAGAAAAGTCAACACTGCTGCTATAGAAAGGGGAATGCTGTCCCCAGAAGATACATCCAAGTTCTAAACCCCCAGTACCTAGAATGTGACCTAGGAAGGAGGATTTTTGCAGACATAATCAATATGAGGTCATACTGGAGTAAGGCAGGTCCTAATTCAATACCACTGGTATCCTTAAAAGGAAAGAAAGACACAGGTATACATATATGTATAATGGAACACTACTTGGCCATAAGAAGAAATGAAATTTTGCAATTGCAACAATATGCTTGGACTGGAAAGGCACCGTGCATGCATGCCACGTCGCTTCAGTCACGTCTGATTCTTTGTGACCCCATGGACTGTAGCCCACCAGGCTCCTCTGTTCCATGGGATTTTCCAGGCAAGAATACTGGAGTGGGTTGCCATTTCCTTCTCCAGGGGATCTTCCCCACCCAAGGATCAAGCCCGGGTCTCCTGCATTGCAGGTGGATTCTTTACCATTAGCGCCACCTGGGAAGCCCAGAAGACATTATGCTGAATGAAATAAGTCAGAGAAAGACAAATAGTGCATATCACTTATATGTAGAATCTAAAAAAATAAAACAAACTAGTGGATATAAAACAATAGAAACAGACTCACAGACATAGAGAACAAACTAGTGGTTACCAGTGGGGAGAGGGAAGAAGGGAGGGACCCAAGAGAGGTAAGGGATTAAGAGGCACAAACTGTTATATAAAAGCAAATGAGCTACAAGGGTATTTTTACAGCAATGTATAAAATATTGGAAATATAGTCAATATTTTATAATAATTATCAGATCAGATCAGTCGCTCAGTCGTGTCCGACTCTTTGCGACCCCATGAATCACAGCAGGCCAGGCCTCCCTGTCCATCACCAACTCCCGCAGTTCACTCAGACTCATGTCCATCGAGTCAGTGATGCCATCCAGCCATCTAATCTTCTGTCGTCCCCCTCTCCTCCTGCCCCCAATCCCTCCCAGCATCAGAGTCTTTTCCAATGAGTCAACTCTTCGCATGAGGTGACCAAAGTACCGGAGTTTCAGCTTTAGCATCATTCCTTCCAAAGAAATCCCAGGGCTGATCTCCTTCAGAATGGACTGGTTGGATCTCTTTGTAGTCCAAGGGACTCTCAAGAGTCTATAAATGATGTTTAACTCTAAAAAACTGTGAGTCACTATGTTGCACACCTGAAATGTATATATTATACATCAACCGTACCTCAACTAAGAAAAGGTAAAAATATATATAATTAAAGGCTGAAAGAATAAAGAAAAGAAAAGACACAGACACACACAGAGGATACCCCAGTGTGAAGACAGAGACGCACAAGCAGAATCCACAAGATGACAGAGGCAGAGTCAAGGAATTTCAAGGACTGTTGACAACATGGGAAGGAAAGAGATAGGCACAGAACAAGGTCTCTGCTGGGGCCTTTAGAAACTGCACGGTGCCGTCGACTTGATTTCAGACTTTAGCCTTTTGACTCTGAAGACACCCAGCATGTGGTCATTTGTCAGAGCAGCCTCAGGAAATGAACACAGCTGCAGTGGAGTTGGAGGTGCGGGCGCCTGCCAGCCAGCAGCCACAGCCCCTCCTGGCTGTCACACTCAGATCACAGCCACAGACCCAGACATCCGGTACCCGAGGTGGGGAGAGGGGTGACGAGGAGGGGACTCAGAATGGACTTATTCTCATGTTGTCTCCTGCACACGTGCATGCCACACTCGCCTGGATGGAAAAAGATCTGCTTCGGTCTCCCTGCCACATAATCCCTGTGGATTCTTTCCAGCCTCTTCTAGGAGACAGGGTCCTCTTCTTCACCCCCTGTGCTTACTCTCCAGTCCTGCAGAGATCAGCCTGATCACTCGGATCACGCGACACCAGCCTCTGGTTTCATATGCGGAGCCGATCTGCTGGAAAGAGCCTCTTGGCCCCACAGCATCTGTTTGAGCCGCCCTCTCCTTCTCATCTCTCAGCAGCTGTGCTCAGTGGGCCCGGGGGCAGCCCCCCTCACAGGCCAGGCTCTCCAATAGGTACTGCTTACCCTGCCGCCCTCCCCACAACTGACCTCCCGGTGGAGACCCCACACGGCCTCTAGCTCGCCTGTCTGAATCAGGGTGGCAGGATCCGGATTTTAGACTTCATCATGTACCATCCTTAACAAAACTAGCAGCTTACGAGAGAGAAGGTTTAGAGCTCAAACCTCAGTACAGGCCGAGAGGCGCTCACCACCCGATGACCCAGGAGATGGAACTGATCACTTTATCACACACGCAGCATGTAAACACACAGAATGAGGCTGGAGAGGACAGTGAGGCCGCTCGGACCTCAGGCAACAGCCATCTGCCCACCCAGGCTCTGCCAGGCTACCCTGAGCCCCAGGGGACCAGTTACTCCACACACCACGCCCGTCCTGGGTGGGGAACTCCATCGAGCAGTGTTGACTCGGGAAGTAAATGAGGACCCGAGTGGGGGCCAACGGCATCTTCCCTTCCCAGGACAGGATGCGACAGGCTAGCCCCCCAGTCCTCACCTGCACTGCCCGTAGTCCCTGTCGCACTCCGGGGTGGCGGTCCCATCAGTGCCCGTCCGGGAACAATTGCAGCCTTCGCAGCCAGCCAGGGGGTGGAAGCTGAAGGAGTGCACCTCACACACGTCACACTGGGGCCTGACCGTCAGGGGAGGACACAGGCACCGCCCTGTCGTCTCCTCACAAAGGCGCCGGCCGCAGCTGCAAGCTGGCCAAGGATGAAGAGACACGATGTAAGGGTTAGACACCCCTGACCTCCAGCAAAACTGCATTGCCAGGGTTTCCAGAAGCTTCCAAGGGGTATCTGGGAGTAAGGTCTTGTTTTTCCTTCATTATGGCATCACTGAGTGTGGTTGATCTGAAAGGCTCCTTTCTTGGGGCCAAGACCAACCACATCCAATGCTGAGGGTGGATGAGTGCGTGGATGCTGAGTGAGGCATCATGGACCTACTGACCTCAAGGTAGACACTCACAGGGGCCTCCCCTCACCCCCAGGCTGAGGCTGCGTGCCATTCTAACGTGAGGTCTGGCCTTCGTCAGAGGGTCTGCTCCTCCCAGTCTCCCTGACGGGCCTTCACGTCGCTCCAGGGCACTGGGCCCAAGATCAGGGGTGGGGCCTGCAGCAGGCAAAGGCTGGCCTCCACGTGGGGCCTCTGCACCCCTCACACAGCCTGGGCTGCCCCTTGTCTAGGGCGGCAGGACAATTCTTAGACGAAGATCCATGGCCTCCTCAGTGAGGAGGCCAGAGACCCTCTGACCCTGGGTCTCCTCCCACCTCAATTAAGCTTTGGTGGTTAGGCTGCAAAAACTGAAGCCTAACCCATCCCACTAGGAAGAAGGCCGAGCTGTCCAGTGTTTTGAAGCTTAAGGTTATTTCCCTTCACCTGCTTTGCCAAGGGCATGGATCCCCTAGCCCAGGAGACACAAATATGTCTTTTCTAGAAGCCTGCTATTCAGAGTGTGGTCCCTGGACCAGCGGCATGGGAATCCTCTGAGTGGCTGTGGGAAATGTAGACTCTCAGGCCCCAGCCCAGGCCTCCTGACTCAGGATCTGCACTCTCACAAGATCCCCAGGTAAGTCTCCAGCACAGTGAAATTGGACAAGCCCTGCCCTGGGTGGGCTTCATCCGCCTGCACCAGAGATGACCTTGGCCGCTCCGAACGTGCACTTACGTTTGCAGTGCGGGAACCCGTAGAAGCCCATCTGACAGCGGGTACACTGCCGCCCGATGACGTGGGGCCGGCATGGGCACTGCCCGCCCTCGGGGCTGCAGGGGTGGCCGGTGGCCCCAGCAGGGTGGCACTCGCAAGGCAGTGCACCCTCGTGGTAAAGGGCCACCAGGGATCTGGCAGAATTCTTACAGAATTCAGAGGCTCTCTGGGGGCTGTGGGAACAAGAACACACAGTGAGATCCTGGGAGGCATGCCCAGAAATGGTCCCACCTTCCCCTTCCCCATGCCCCAGCAAGCAGTGTTTTGGGAGAGGGGCTCTGGAGTCTAGGAAAAAGTGAGAGGAAACCCCACCCCTGGACTTACAGTGTTTGACAGCCACCCACCCACCCCCATCTACTTCAGGACTCATCACAGGACTGGTGGGTGGGAACCTTTGGTGGCTGGAATAAAAGGGTGAAGATTCATCTATAGGATGAGCTGTACGGTGTATAGGTTCTATCTCAATACAGCAGTCACCAAAAAATTTATACCTGCATGTGCTATGATATACCAACTAGGATAATAATGAGGAGGAGGTGAATTGTCAACTTTTACTGAACATGTATGTTAAAAAGTTTTCCCTTCACCTCATTAACCTCATAAGCTGAAGCTCCAATACTTTGGCCCCCTGACGGTAACAGCTAACTCACTGGAAAATCCCCTGATGCTAAGAAAGATTGAAGGCAAAAGGAGAAGGGGGTAGCAGAGGATGAGATGGTTAGATAGCATCACCAACTCAATGGACATTTGAGCACACTCCAGGAGTTGGTGACGGAGAGGGCAGCCTGATGTGCTGCAGTCCATGGGGTCGCAAAGAGTTGGTCACAACTTAGTGACTGAACAACGTTAACCTGACAACCACCTAACCGATTAGGCCAAAGCCCCACTTCACAGGTAAGACAGCTAAGGCTCCTAGAAGTTAAGCAACATTCTTGAGGCCACAGAGCTATGGAGGGTGGGGTAGGCATTTAAATCCACAGTGGTCTGACCTCAGAACCCTTGTTCTTCATATTTTCTGTACAAGAGGTTTCCACCCTCTGGAGGCCCAGGTTCCTCAGGAAACCTACAAGGGGGCAGGGAGGAGGGGTCTGCAGGAAAGAATGACAGGAACTGAAACTAAGGGCTGTTCTAGGCTCTTAGCGTCTGGGAACCCACCAAGGGAGGATAGGGAGGCCCGGCCCTTTGTAATGCTCCCCACTGATGAGAGTGCAAAGGAGAGTGGGAATCAGGGCTGCTGTGCCCTGCAGCGGAGGAAACCCTGTGTGGTATCTTTCAGGAATCCGAGTTGGCCGACAGGAAGCAATAAAGAGGAAGAGAAACCCCCAAGCAGCCTGTGAATCCCAGCTTGGGGGTGATCTGCTGAGATCAGAGTTGAAGACGGAAATCCCGCCCAGATGGACATGATGAGATAGTACACAGGTCAGCATGTGCCGAGGATCGGGGACTCACTACTGCTCCCTTGGGTGCTCAGAGGAGGAAGACAGACCCGAGGGCCACCCCTCCCCAGGCCTCCTGCTCTGGTCGGGAATGTGGGAGAGCCTCAGGCCTCCCATGGCTGTGCCACAAAGTGATGTGTGCATGCTAAGTCGCTTCGGTCATGTCCAACTCTTTGCAACCCTAAGGACTCCTCTGTCCATGGGATTCTCCTGGCAAGAATAAGGGAGTGGGTTGCCATGCCCTCCTCCAGGGGATCTTCTCTATCCTGGGATTGAACTCACTTCTCTTGTGTCTCCTGCATTGGCAGGCGGGTTCTTTACCACTACTGCCATCCAGGAAGCCCTCACACAAAGTGATACTTACTCAATATAAAAACTGTCTCCTCCACAATTGGTGACAAACTCCAATGACTTGTCCAGTGATTTTCTGTGAAGGATCTGGTAGTCGTAATTCTCTGCAGGCACCACTAGGATACGGACCTAAAGAGAAAGTGTCAGCACGTCTTTGGATTTTCAGCAGCACGGCACACCCACGGCTCCACCATGCTTTCTCTTCACCAAGATCGTGTTACGTCGCCTCAGTCGTGTCTGACTCTTTGCAACCCCATGGACTATGGCCCACCAGCCTCCTCCATCTATGGGGAATCTCCAGGCCAGAATACTGGAGTGGGTTGCCAGATCAGTGTTCTTTATTGTTAAGTCCAAGACCACATGAAACAGAACTTACAAAAAAAGAATCACAAAGCAACCCTAACTCAGTGCTGAAGACTCAGGCCACATTCCCCCTAGGGAAATGATAATGAGTTGGGGGGACAGACCCCCTGGAGCGCCTGCTCAGAGGCGCAGCAGCCTTGGGTGCTGGGCGGGGACAGGAGACAGAGACCTATTATGATGTCAGGGCCCTGTGTGATCCATCCCTGCGATGACCCTGGATCTCCAGGGGGTGGAATTTTGTATTTTTATTTATTTATTTTTATTTTTTAGTATTTCTTTTTCATATTTATTTGGCTGTGCCAGGTCTTAGTCACAGCTCAAGGGATCTTTGATCTTTGTCAGGGCATTTGGGATCTTTCTAGTAGCATGCGAACTCTCAGTAGGAGCATGTAGGAGCTAGTTCCCTGGTCAGGAATCAAACCTGAGCCCCCTGCATTGGAAGTGAGCAGTCTTAACCACTGGACCATCAGGGAAGTCCTCATTCTGTATTTTCAGAGAGTAAGCAAACTGAAACGGCAGGACCGATAGGGAGACTCATATGGTGGCTTGCCCCTGAAATGCCTATCCTATCAGATACTCTATTATGAATAATTGTGGCCCCAGTCTTTAAAAATACCACCCTGTATTCTCTCTGTACCTGTATAAATCAGACCACACCAGTAACAAATGCTGTAGGAAATTTCAACCATCTTTGTCAACTACTCACCCACTGACGGAAGAAGGCAATGGCACCCCACTCCAATACTCTTGCCTGGAAAATCCCATGGACGGAGGAGCCTGGTGGGCTGCAGTCCATGGGGTCGCTAAGAGTCGGATACGACTGAGCGACTTCACTTTCACTTTTCACTTTCATGCATCGGAGAAGGAAATGGCAACCCACTCCAGTGTTCTTGCCTGGAGAATCCCAGGGACGGGGGAGCCTGGTGGGCTGCCATCTATGGGGTCACACAGAGTCAGACACGACTGAAGCGACTTAGCAGCAGCAGCAGCAGCAGCACCCACTGACAGTTTACAGAGTCTATTGCTCTCATGTTATTCAATTCAATAAACATTGCCGAACACCTGTGCCAGACGGTGTTTCAGGCACAGGGATACAAAATGTATCCCCTGTCCCTGAGATGACATCCTCAGAGAGAAAGGAGGCATGAGCAAGAATTGGAGGGTGCAGGGCAGGCCTGGACAGTGTTCGCTGGCTCTCAAAGGCTTTACAGGCATTGGGTGACCATGATTCCACCAGCCAAGGTGAAAAACAGGGAACAGGGCACCTGGGGTCTATACAGGTAACAGGCTAAGCTGGAGGGACCTGTGAGCACTCTGGCTATGGGGATGCACAGCAGATGGTCCTAGAGCTCAGGAAAGATGGCAAATGAGGTCACAGGTGTGGGTATCATTCCCACAGAGGGGTGAACAGAATCAACAGGCACAGATGATGGTATATGAAGAGAAATCTTAGAACAAGGGGTCTTAGTGTCAAGCCCAAGGGCACACTGACATGAAAGGGATGAAAGGGAAGAGAACTCACTGAAGGAGCACTGGAGAAGGCAGGGCAAGCCAAGAGAAAGTAGCTATGGGAGCCAAAACAAGATAGTTTCAAGAACAAAGGAGTGTTCAATGCCTCAGAGAGAGACTTGTCAGATGAGAGTGAGGCGGGGCTGATGGAGATAGAGAGACAGCTCGCACGCTTCATGAAGGGGAGTTTTTCCTTCCCAGTCGCTTCTCTAGTATTCTGATTTCCCTTGATTTTAATAGTCACAGACATTTTTTTGCTAAAGGCAGCTGTAAAATTTAAACATTTTTCTATAAACATGGCTTCAATTCCCTGGAGGAATTACTCTCATGAGCCAGAACAGACACACCAAGCAGCCGACCAAGGCAAGCACGTAAAGAGCAAGAGAGGAAAAAGCAGAACGCACCAAAACTAAGGACTTTCCTTCTGGAACTGTCACAGTCAGGGCCACCTCTGGCTCCGAGATGTCAAACTCAACCTGATCTCCGGTGATCACTTGGTCCCGGCAGCCAAGCACATGGGGGCAAAAAGAGGCCCGGAAGACACCTGGGGCAGAGGGAGGCAGCCCTGTCACACCCCTGCCAGGACAGGTGAGCCCCGAACCAGCCCTGCTCCCTGTAGCTCACCTGCTTGCAGCCGTCCTCCGTCCACAGACACCTGTGCTGGGAACGTCGGATGTGCTGGTTGATAAAAATGGACAACAATGACATACCGACCTGGGCGTGGTACTAGTCCTCGAAGGGTCACCTGGTTCTAGGTGGAAAAAAAAAAAATCTTCTCAAGCTGTAGTTCAGTTCAGTTCAGTTAAGTCGCTCACTCGTGTCCAACTCTTTGCAACCCCATGAATCGCAGCACGCCAGGCCTCCCTGTCCATCACCAACTCCCAGAGTCCACCCAAACCCACGTCCATTGAGTCAGTGGTGCCATCCAACCATCTCATCCTCTGTCGTCCCCTTCTCCTCCTGCCCTCAATCTTTCCTAGCATCAGAGTCTTTTCAAATGAGTCAGCTCTTTGCATCAGGTGGCCAAAGTATTGGAGTTTCGGCTTCAGCATCAGTCCTTCCAATGAACACCCAGGACTGATCCTCTTTAGGATGGACTGGTTGGATCTCCTTGCAGTCCAAGGGATTCTCAAGAGTCTTCTCCAACACTACAGTTCAAAAGCATCAATTCTTCTGCGCTCAGCTTTCTTTATAGTCCAACTCTTACATCCATATGTGACTACTAGAAAAACCACAGGCTTGACTAGATGGACCTTTGTTGGCAAAGTAATGTCTCTGCTTTTGAATATGCTGTCTAGGTTGGTCATAACTTTCCTTCCAAGGAGTAAGCGTCTTTTAATTTCATGGCTGCAGTCACCATCTGCAATGATTTTGGAGCCCAGAAAAATAAAGTCTGACATTGTTTCCACTGTTTCCCCATCTATTTCCCATGAGGTGATGGGACCGGATGTCATGATCTTCGTTTTCTGAATGTTGAGCTTTAAGCCAACTTTTTCACTCTCCTCTTTCACTTTCGTCAAGAAGCTCTTTAGTTCTTCTTCACTTTCTGCCATAAGGGTGGTGTCATCTGCATATCTGAGGCTATTGATATTTCTCCTGGAAATCTTGATTCCAGCTTGTGCTTCCTCCAGCCCAGCGTTTCTCGTGATGTACTCTGCATATAAATTAAATAAGTAGGGTGACAATATACAGCCTTGACGTACTCCTTTTCCTATTTGGAACAAGTCTGTTGTTCCATGTCCAGTTCTAACTGTTGCTTCCTGACCTGCATACAGGTTTCTCAAGAGGCAGGTCAGGTGGTCTGGTATTCCCATCTCTTTCAGAATTTTCCACAGTTTATTGTGATCCACACAGTCAAAGGCTTTGGCATGGTCAATAAAGCAGAAATAGATGTTTTTCTGGAACTCTCTTGCTTTTTCAATGGTCCAGTGGATGTTGGCAATTTGATCTCTGGTTCCTCTGCCTTTTCTAAAACCAGCTTGAACATCTGGAAGTTCACGGTTCACGTATTGCTGAAGCCTGGCTTGGAGAATTTTGAGCATTACTTTACTAGCGTGTGAGATGAGTGCAATTGTGTGGTAGTTTGAGCATTCTTTGGCATTGCCTTTCTTTGGGACTGGAATGAAAACTGACCTTTTCCAGTCAAGCTGCAGAGCTATTACTAATTAGAATCACAAGATATTTCAAGAACAAAAAACAAAACAATGCAGGTATTTATCCAGTAAAGACAGGGACGTTGGAAAAGACTGAAGGCAAAAGAAGGGGGCGAGCGGCAGAGGATGAGATAAATAGCATTAGACTCAATAGATATGAGTCTGAGCAAACTCCACACGGTAGTGAAGGACAGGGAAGTCTGGTGTGCTACAGTCTATGGGGTTGCAAAGAGTCAGACATGACTTAGTGACTGAACAACAACCATTTACCCAAGTGAAGTAAAAAACCCACATTCACACAAAGCCTTCCCTTGAATCTTTGTAGCAGCTTTATTTGTAGTCACAGCACTGGAAACCAACCACGTGACTTTCAGCTGCAGAATGGACAAGCCAACAATGGACAAGCATACACAAGACTGGAGGGAGTCTCATCTGGTACAATCACTCTGGGAAACTATATGTGGTTTCTACCAAACATATAATCGAGCAATTGCACTTCTAGGTACATCACAAGTGAAGTGCATGCTCTGTGTGCAAAAAGCCATACGAGAACGTTCCCAGCATTCAAGCACCACTGGTAATAACCATGTAACAAAGAGTCAGACTCCATTTTTCCTGTTTGATGGTTTTCAAGCTCCATCTTTCATCTTTTGCCTTTTGTCCCACAGCTGGACAAGCTGTAAGAAAGCCCAGGTGTTCATCCCTTAGCAGAGGTGGGAAATTCAAACCCCATAAATTCTAGCCCATGAGAGAGGGAGCTCTCACCTGGACCCCACCCCCACCCCACTATGGCCCTGCCTAACCATAATGAAAACCAGGGTCAGACTTCAACACTCGCTCAGGCTTGAGTGTGAGCCAGGTTCTCCCCAGGAAGCCTCACCATGTGAGTAATAAGTCTTTCCAAACCTCAAAATAATAACTGAAAAACTACAAGAATAGCAACAATAAAAGATTGTCTTTCAAATGAGAGCTGGGCCTTGGAGGGTAAGTAACTTACTAAAGGTCATAGACTAATTTTATAGCAAAACCAGGACTAGAACTCTATTGTCATGACTGTAATTCATTTCCCCCTACTCTAGGCTGCCTACCCCATGTGGGATCTTATTAAATTTTCTCTCCCAAATCCTTTTATTTCCTATCTTAATGCAACATGAATTGACATGAGCCATCTCTAGGATTAAAAAGACATGTCATCAGAACAAACATTAAGTCCTGCAATTCTGTGGTTTATGATGAAAAAATGTGTGTTCCCTTCATATATTTCATCTTTGTGTTCTAGATGATTAATCAATACGTGTTTATTGGGAATTTCCTGCCTACAAATTGAGGTTGCAAAATAATCTGTTAGATTTCTAAAAGTGCTTATGTTCTCATTTAAGAAGATAATTAAAAACTCAACCATGTTAAGTAGCAGTATCCCATGCAAATATGACCTATCCTAAGATGGGTTATGAAAAATTGCCAAATGACTGTGCAGACAGAGATGCAGGAGAGAAAGGGAGCATTGGGATAGGCTGGCCACAGACAGAATTAACTGCAAGCCTCATTCCTGGGATTCTCCGCAGTTGAGAGCAGAGGTGCTCAAGCTTTAGGGGCAGTCAACACCCCTTGAGGAGTCTGTTTTTAAAAAACAGATTCCTGGGCCACCCTCCAGAGTTTCTGACTCAGCAGTTCTTGGGTGAGGCTTGCAGATCTGCATTCCTAACAAGTTCCCAGGGGTTGCAGGGGGGATGCAGCTGGTTGGGGCCAGCTTTGAGAACCACCAGTTCACAAGAAACACACTCGGGATAATCCTACCTGCGGGGCCTTCAAGGTGACCCCAAGAACAGCATCGGCAGGAGGTGAAGGATCTTCAGGCAGGAGAGGGGAAGACCCACCACTTGGGACATCCAAAATTAGTGCTGTCGGAGGAGTTTCGGGGATCAGGGAGACACAGGAGGCACTGAAAAACAGAATGTTGAAAAATAACCAAAACCCAAAGAACTGTCCCTTTGAAGAGACAGACACAAAGCATTAAAAGGACCCAGAGAAGGGCCTCCCGTCATGATCCACTGGTTAAGACTCTGTGCTTCCACTGCACAGGATGCAGGTTTGACCCCTGGCTGGAGAAGTTCCACATACCACCTAGTGCAGCCAAAAAAATAATAATAATACATTTGGGACTTCCCTGGCAGTTTGGAGATTAAGACTTTAATCTGGCCAAAAAACCAAAATATAAAACAGAAGCAGTACTGTAACAAATTCAATAAAAACTAATACAATTATGTAAAGTTTAAAAATAAAATAAAATTTAAAAAAAATTAAATTATACTGTGAAAGTTAAAAAAAAAAGACTTTAAAAATGGTCCACACTAAAAAAAAAAAAAAAAGGATCCAGAGAACCACAGGTCTGCAGAGATCTTTATACAAAGATATTTGCTGTTCTGGATTGGCCAAGTATATCCCAGTTGCCTACCTAATACAATGAGCCCAGACCAGAAAAAAAATCTTAATTTTGAAGGAACGGAAGCTAGATGGAAACTTACTGAAACTTCCCTCTCTAGTACTAAAATTCATTGCTAAATGAAATCAATGCAATGAAACACTATTCACCTCTAAACATCAATGTTGACATAAAGCTATACAAAACCAAAGAGAACAAACAGCCATCCTTTCTTTCAGGCACAGCCAGATATTATTGTCTTGGTGGTTTCCATAAAGATGCATAAGATGTCATGACTGTGTCCCTGAAGAATTTTTAAATCTACATCCAAATAACCTTCCCCAAATCCCAATAATCATTGGTTACTTAATTCTCATAACACAGTTGTGAGATGGGTCATTATTTTCATGGTTTTTTAAATGAAGAGTCTCAGACACAGAGATTAAAGGATTGGAACAGACTGGATCTTGGTGAGAGCTCAGAATAGAAATCAGAGTAACTCCCTTCAAGGATGAGGCTTAACCATTTCCCCCAGTTGCTACTGTGTCAGCTTCCTGATGTTATGGAATTCTGGAAAAATTGCTGGGATAAATGATTTAGCTCTTAAAAGAAAAATGCACCACCAGCTTTTAGCATCTTGGTCTGGGATCACTTCTAAAGTGAAATATAAAGCATAGTCTTAAAAGCATTAAGTATCACTAAGCACAAACAAGGGATAAAGGAAGGAAACACATTACCTTTGATTAACAAATCGCCCATAACTGGCAATGCATTTGACGTGAGGTCTCAAATATTCTGTTGAGAATTCTTCAATGGGTATGATACAAATTTGATGCTGTCCAACAAATATAAGAAGGTACATGCCCGTTATTACCCAAGTCAAGGTTATGACCAAACATGCACTTCAAAGAAAACAGCTAAAAATTCATCCAGAGAAATTAAAACTATCACTTTACAGCAGTAAATATCATAGGATAGCATTCACTATGGCATCATTACATGGACACAAGTTCTTTTTACTGTTATACAGGATCACTGATTAAATTGTTTTTGGAATAATCATATAAACAAATAAAATCATGTGAGAGTTTAAAACAACTCTGTCAGCAACTTTGGACAGTGTCTTCTCTCCTGCCCTGGGCTGATGCTGGCTCCTCAGACCCCTAGGCAGGGAGAGGGGGATGTGGTGGGCAGTCGGGGAGCCTGCTGTTCAGAAAGATGGATGCTCCTGCTATAAGTAACCCTTCTCAATAGAGGAGGACTCGTATCGCAGGCATATCTGAACTCTGTCTCCAGAGCTAGTTTCTGAGTCACAGAAGAAACTCAGTCAAAAACTTAATACCACTTTTCATTGTAAATCAATAACTATAACTGGCTATATCACAAAGCCATTCAGTAACAATAGATTTTAACTGAACACCTACTATATGCCAGGCACTGAGACTGGGGGATCGTATGAGACCAAGATGGACATACTCCTGACTTCATGGAGCTTTCATTCTAGCCAGCCTTGACTCTGAATGACATCTGACTATTTCAGAAAGGGCAAACTTATGCTTAAAAGAAGAACTTTCAGCCCCATCACAATTTCCAAAGATGAAAAGGTTAAGATTCACTTGGCTCATTATGTTCAAAAAAGAAAGTTGTCCTTAAAAAAAAGAAAAGTCTTGAGTTATATAACATATAATAATTTTTAAAAACTGAATTCCAGGTAGTTCTTAAGAGAAAGCTCGACATTTCTAATAAATATAAAACATATTAGAACAGGCTGGCATAGCATTTCCCAGGTGTGATACATGCTTAATATTAGCAGTAACAGGAAGTTGCTTCACACTTAATCTTATGTGCCCTGAGATATTTATTATAAATCTGAGCACCCCATTCCTAGCCCAGATCCCACTGTCTCTGTTTATCACAATTCTCAATACTAAAGTTATGCTATTAAAAGGGTATTTAATCTGTAAAAGCTAGCATTTTAACTGTTAACAATATATATCTAATTAATTGAAAATACTCTTCTTGAAACAGAGCAACAATGGTCTGGAAAAAAATACCAGGTGACTGCAACCTTGAAAATTCTGATGGAATCTGCAAAGAAGCTGCTGGTGCTGCTAAGTCACTTCAGTCGTGTCCGACTCTGTGTGACCCCATAGACGGCAGCCCACCAGGTTCCCCTGTCCCTGGGATTCTCCAGGCAAGAACACTGGAGTGGGTTGCCATTTCCTTCTCCAATGCATGAAAGTGAAAAGTGAAAGTGAAGTTGCTCAGTCATGTCCGACCCTCAGCGACCCCATGGACCGCAGCCTTCCAGGCTCCTCTGTCCATGGGATTTTCCAGGCAAGAGTACTGAAGTGGGGTGTCATTGCCTTCTCCCCAAAGAAGCTAACAGACATAATAAAATAGTAGAGGGGAAAGAAAATAAACAGTCCCTTATGACATTTTTATATACCAGCAATAATAATAGACTAGGAGATATAATGACAAAAGATATTTCATTCATAATAGTAACAACAAATAAAAATGGATTAAATGGAGTTTTGCGAAACATGTTCAGATTTGATGACTGAACTTTATTGGGTGCTATAGGAAAAGGTTCCAACAAATGAAGGAGCAAGACACATTTCTAGATGGGAAAATAAACATTGTAACTCCAGCAATTCTCTGCAGGTTAACTTTATAGATGTAATGCAAACCCAGCCAAAACTTCAATAAGCTTTAGAAATATATATGCTTATCAATTAAAAAAAATCTCTAAAAATCAGTGGCTGAAACAGAAGCGTACCAGAAGGAATTGGGCCATCCGGGCTCTGAGCTGAATGTCCGCATCTGCTAAGAGCTCATACACGGCGAGGCGACCCCTGCCGTCGGTCACAGTGCTGCGGCAGAGGACGCTGCAAGAAGAAACAGTTCATCTTAGCCTGTTCCCCTGGTCTGCCTCCCACCCCTGTGGGTGGCTGATCATGCTTCAGTTTCTCTTGTTCATAACTGGGTCACCAACAGTGAACTTCCCTGCTGGTGGAATTTGGCACAGATGCAACCCATAATCGGTGTGGGAAAAAGAACCTTCTTTCTGTGCTCTGAGCTGTACCTCTCAGGGCTGATGGCCATCACCATCTCCACTGGTTTTGTGGAATATCTGCTTTGGTCTTCTGGGAAAGAGCCCCAGGGCCAGTAAAGTCTGATCTCTAATGCAGTCTTCTTGGAAATTGACCAATATCGTTGGTAGTGGCGGTTTAGTTGCTAAATCGTGTCTGACTCTTGCAACCCCATGGACTGTAGCCCTCCAGGCTCCTCTGTCCATGGGATTCTCCAGGCAAGAATACTGGAGTGGGTTGCACGTCCTTCCTCTAGGGGATCTTCCTGGCTCAGGGATCGAACACTGGTCTCCTGCATTGCAGGCAGAGATAACTCTTTATCAGAGTTATCACAGCACTGTTTTGAAAAGTGGTATTCCTTTGCCTTTCTTCTGGGATATTGCTTTTTAACAACACAGACCTCATTTGAGAAATGCTGGGAAAGGTTCAAACCTCAGTGGGAAAAGCTGCCATGTTGAAAGGGTCTGTCATTTGAAAAAAGTTTTTATGGGTCGAATATTTTCTAATTGCACCGTATTTTTGGACTCCAGTACTTGGTAGCCTGGTCACTTACACTGATCACATGACATGCAAAGTAGAGAAAAAGGGAATATTTTAAACAAGTGAAAAGATACCATGGGACTTGCTGGGAGTGGTTAAATACAATAAAAGTGATTCCTGGTCTAATGCAATACTGTCTTCAAAATCTAACGATGGAGAACTTTGGTGCTGTCACCATCTGAAGTCAAAATCATCTGCAGAATATCATGCACTTCTCTCCTTAAAACACTATTCAGGAGGAGGAAAGGGCAACCGACTCCAGTATTTTTGCCTGGGAAAGCCCAAGGACAGAGGAGCCTAGAGGGCTACAATCCATGGATTGCAAAAGAGCCAGACATGACTTAGTGACTAAACAACAACATGGCCATCTATACCAGTGTGTTATCTTTATTACAGAGAGTTAAGTAATTTATTGATGAATGTGAAAGTGTTAGTTGTTCAGTCGTGCTCTGCTCTTTGCAACCCCATTGACTGTAGCCCTCCAGGCTCCTCTGTCCATGGAATTCTCCAAGCAAGAATACTGAAGTGGATAGCCAATCCCTGCTCCAAGGGATCTTCCTGACCCAGGGACTGAATTCGGGTCTCCTGCATTGCAGGCAGATTCTTTACCATCTGAGCCACCAGAGATGCCCCTGGTGGTGAGCCTTGTTATAGTATTTAAAAGAAAAATCTCATGTCCTGTTGAGAGCAAACCAGTATGGAGAAACAGTACAGTCTAGACTGCTACATTATCAAGTAGACCTTCTGAGATGATGAAAATATTCTCTATCTGCACCATCCAGAACCGTAGCTACTAACAACACATGACTATTGAGACTTGGCATGTGGCTAGTGAACCATGGGAGCTAAACTTTTTCCTTCATTGAATTCAAACTGATTTAAACTTAGGTGGCTCAGTGGTAAAGAATCTATCAGCCAATGCAGGAAATGCAGGAGACACAGGTTCAATCCCTGGGTCAGAAAGATCCCCTGGTGGAGGAAATGGCAACCCACTCTAGCATTATTGCCTGGACAGAGGAGCCTGGCAGGCTAAGGTCCACAGAGTTACAAAGAGTCAGACACAACGAAGCACACAAATGAATGGAAACCTATTTAAATAGCCACATTTAACCGATACCATCTGAAACAGGATACGAATAGAATAAAGGACATGGAGCTTAAAAAAAGAAAGCCACCGCTCAGCAAAGGTCTTGAAATAATGCTTGGGACTTATGTATCCCCAGGAGAGAGTCCTTCCTTTCTTTAGTTTTGAAATCACTCCTCTGCTTGGTGTAGATGTCTCAGCCTCTTCTGAGATAGTCAAGAGTCACGAAGGTCATAAGGAATGTTTCTTCCTGTCCTGAGCCATCTCCACTTTGTACCCAGTGGAGCAGGAGCAGGAGTCAAACCCCAATCTGGAAGGCAGAAGGGGTCAGAGAACTGAACTGAAGGGTGGGCTTGGATGGACGGGTTATGGAGAAGTCCTGCCCCAGGTCACATGGATGACAGTCTCCCAGATTCCGATGGCAAGGTGACCCACCCATCTGGAAGTGTACATCCTGGTGGTTGCTAATGTCACCTAGAGATGAAACTAGTGTTTTCATATAATGACAGAACATTCTGGAGGAACTTTGCTGGGCCATCTGGTACTCCTATTAAAAATGCAAATATAATTACATTTTTTTTTACCATCATCCCAGAGAAAAGGAAAGATTAGATTTTTTTTTAAGATTTTGAAAAGAAGCTTTCACAGTTTATTTTTCAGGGTTGCTGAGTGCGTGATATTCATTTAATAACCATTTCATCAAGTCTCATAAAATTTTCCATTCTAAGCTACCAAAAGACACTTTTCATAAGTTCTTTTCTTTGCATTACAGAGAAAGTGTCCAACTCAAGTCATCTTGGGTTTGACACAAGGCATGTGAATGTAGAGGTCACAAAATGTTCAAAGTCTTAGTGGAGGATTGGGAGGGTTCACTGTAAGGGCTTCCTAGGTGGTTCATAGTGTTAAAGAATCCGTGTGCCAATGCAGGAGATCTAAGAATTGTGGGTTTGATCTCTGGGTCAGAAAGATCCCCTGGGGAAGGGAACGGCATTCTACTCCAGTATTCTTGCCTGGAGAACCCCATGGACAGAGGAGCCTGGTGGGCTACAGTCCACAGGGTTGCAAAGAGATGGACACAACTGAAGTGACTAAACAGCATGTGCACTGTAGTTCCCCACATGCTTGCTCAGGAGACTCTGCCTTCCAGGGCTATTTATTCTACAATTAATTCCATTGGGAAACATCCTTTGCACTGATTCTCTAATCAAAGAATACTCTAAACATCTGCATACATCTTGATTCATTATGCAAAGGAAACGATTTTCAAAAAATCCTTGTCAGAGCTCTTGGAAGAGATGAACTTCATCAGGGTGAATTTGAGATTCCTCTGTCAAATTATTTTTCACGTGATGCTCGTCAAACATTAATGACCCCCAGTTCTTAATGGAGAATATGCCAGGCACCCATGAACTCTACACAGTGTTTGAGAGAAAGGCCCTGGGTTCAGTGCCCACCATGGGGGTTACAGAAAAAAACAAAAAGGTTGTGCTGCTTCTTGTGGGTGTGAGTGTGTTAGTTACTCAGTCGTGTCTGACTCTTTGTGACTCCATGGACTGTAGCCCACCAGGCTCCTCTGTCCATGGGATTCTCCAGGCAGAATACTGGGGTGGGTAGCCTATCCCTTTTCCAGGGGATCTTCCTGACTCAGGGATCAAACCTGGGTATCCTGCATTGCAGGCGGATTCTTTACTGTCTGAGCCACCAGGGAAGCCCCTGCTTCTTGTGAATCTGAGCCAAAATGCTAAGTAGAACATGCAGTTTTTCCAGAAAATGCAATATTTTTAAGGCGCTGCCTACAGAGAAGCCTTCCAATAGCACACCAGGGGTGACGCTGGATCGCATAACTCGTCCTCTGCTGGTTCTCAAGCTCAACCTCAAAAAGGAAACAATTTCTCAAGTTGGATAAAAACCAAAGTTCCCACAGCTGACCTCCTGCCTGTTCAGTTAGAGCAGACTCCCCCAGGGCAGGACACTTACCAGTACTTGCAGCTGTAGATGTCCACCCGGCCTGCCAGGTCAGCCCCGGGGCTCTGTATGTGCACTGCAGCCTCAGACAGCTGGTCTGCTTCCGTGGCGTACTCGACCATGATGACGTAGTGGCCGACCCGCGGGACCCGCAGCCGCAGGTGCAGCTCCACCTGTCGAAGAGCCCGAGATGTTGGAGAGAGGTGAGATGCACTGGATGCGTCTCCACAGGCAACAGTGAAACTGGGGCTGGGGGGACCCCTGGAGCAGTTTTACATGTCATCATAGTAAGAAGCATGGCGCTTCCCAGGTGGCACTAGTGGTAAAGAATCCACCTGCCAATGCAGGACACGCCAGAGACACGGGATCTTTTCGATCCCTGGGTCAGGAAGATCCCCAGAGTAGGAAATGTCAACCCACTCCAGTATTTTCGCCTGGAAAATCCCATGGACAGAGCAGCCTGGCGGGCTACAGTCCATGGGACAGCCGAGAGTTGGACATGACTGAGTGACAGAGCACTCAGTAAGAAATGTGGTCCTGCAGGCAGGGATCCCCAATAAAATACAGGATGCTCTGTTAAGTTTGAAATTCAGATAAACAATACATAATTATAGTTTAACTACAATTCAAACTAAATGGGAGCATCTGGTATTTTTATTGTCTAAATCTGGTGACCCTACTAATAGGGGGTCTCTACTCCCACTACGGAAACGGAGCAGGACTCTATGGTCCTTCCTCCCTCATGTCCTCATGTCCTCAGGTCCTCCCGACCATGTCCTCTGCTTGTCTTTTGACTGTGGAAAAACTTTAGTCAAAGAATAAGTTTAATCAGAGAAGTGAGAAAATGCAGAAACAATGGAAAATAGTCAAAGGAGACCAAATAATCATAATGGAGTCACTAAACATAGTCAAGGACTTTTAGTTCCTTCTCAAGGGCTATAGATAGATATTCTGAGCCATATCCTGGGAGCTGTCTTATAGATACTGAAATCCTCACCAAGTAGAGAAGTTAACTACATGATGAGCAGACCTCAGTCATGACATAAGATGCCACAACTGCAAGAACTGGCCTCAAGAAATTGAAACAAATTGACCCTGGCACTGAAGATTAAATCTATTAAAACAATCAAGAAGACACTGGTCAAATTGCCAATGACCAGTTTCAAGCTGACTGTCTGGGCTGAGTGTGCGATTTCTGCGTGTAGCCCCCTCCCTCTCTCTATAAAAGCTCTTGCCCACTCACAGTCAGTGGGAGAAGCTGGCCTATGGACAGGAGTCTGTTCTCCCTGCCCCTCTTTTGCTGCTGCCAGCATCCAACATAAAGCAAACTTTCTTTTTCCCCCATCCTGGCCTCTTTGATGGCTTTTGAGCAGCAAGCGGCCGGACCTGGGTTTGGTATTATCACCCATATATTTGCCTTGTTTCTCAAGGCCAAAGATACTTTAAAACCTGAAGTAAAAAGGAATTTCCAATGGGTGATAAAAGGAATGGAAGTATGCCTCGATGGGCTACAAAGCTGAAAATATTCACTATCTGGTTCTTTACAGAAGAAGACGCCCAGCCGTGGCATGCCCTTGTGGTTAGGAGCCTGGAGTCTGGAATCACACTGCCTCCAGCTGTGTGACCTGGAGCAAGTTACTCAACATCTGTATGTCTCAGTATCTTCCTGTGTGAAAATGAGGATAACATAGTGCCCACCTCTTAAGATTATGAGGATTAAGTGAACTAATATGGGATGAGCTCTTCGAACTGTATCTGGCTTGTTGTAAGCCCTGTATAAGGGGCTTCCTTGGTGGTTCAGATGGTTAAAAATCTGTCTGTAATGCAGGAGACCTGGGTTCCATCCCTGGATTGGGAAGATCTCCTGCAGAAGGAAATGGCTACCCGTTTCAGTATTCTTGCCTGGAGAATCCCACGGACAGAAGAACATAGTGGACTACAGTCCATGGGGTTACAAAGAGTCAGACACGACTGAGCGACTAACACACACACACACACACACACTGTACAAACAATGATGATTATAAATGTGGTTATTGCTTTTTGCCATGACTTTTTTTTAACTCAGTAGTATTTGGTGTGCCATACAAACATACTTCACTCTTCTAATGTCTGCCCTTCCTCCCATTCCATAGTACGAATGTAAAGTCATTTATTTAACTAATCCCCTATTGATAGACATTTAGGTTATCTCTAATTTTTCCTAAAACATATAAGGCTACATGATCATGTATCTATATCTATATATATATAAGTATATATCCATATTTATATCTATGGAAGAAAGGGAAAGTGTTAGGCGCTCAGTTATGTCTGACACTTTGTGACCCCATGGACTGTAGCCCACCAGGCTCCTCTGTCCATGGGATTCTCCAGGCAAGAATACTGGAGTGAGTAGCCGTCTCTTCTCCAGGGAATCTTCCTGACCAAGGTATCAAACTCAGGCGGATTCTTTACTGAGCCACCAGGGAAGCCCGTTTATATCTATAGCTGGATCTAAATCCTTTTGCTAGTATTTCTGTAAGATTCCTAGAAGTGGAATTAGAATCACTAGATCAAAATGTGGTGCACATTTAATTCCCGAGTCAGTATCAGAACTACATTCCTTAAGCAGTTTAACCCACTTCCGCCCATAAGCTCAGGCCCTGTCAAGCTTCACCACACTTAATTAAAATCCTCCTGCCTCTGGTCTTCAGGAAATTCACATCTGCTGTTCCTTCCACACAGCTCTGAACCACACACCTGCTTATTTTTCACAGTGATTTTTCTATCACTTAAATAACAGAAAGACTTCCCTTCAGGAGAAAACGTAGATTATCCACACCACTTTCCCACTCGTTATACAGTGAAATACGATGCTGCCACTGGTCCACATGGAGAGGTAATTACCAACATCTCTCCCTTAGGATCTCCAAATGAGGGCTCGTCTGTCTTCACCCCACCACGAAACACATAAGGCCAATGAGCTTTCTCCCAGGAGTTACTATTGGCTGCCAGGTCTATCATAGCACTCTATTATAAATTTCTATTACTCTTCCTACTCCAAGCCATATGGGTTGGCTTTTGGAAGACTTGGTAGGGTTTTGAATATATCTGATGATAGAAATGGGTTTTGAGAAGCCAGACAAAAATATTTATCAGTTATTATCTTTGAAGGCTTCCCAGGTGGTGCAGTATAAAGTATCTTTCTGCTAATGCAGGAGATAAGTCTTAGCCACTAGATAAGTCTTAATCATCGCATCACCAGGGAACTCCCTGGGTTTGTGTATTTACCTGGGTGGTGAAGCCATTTACTTAGGGAACTCCTAAATGGAATTTGAGATCCCTCTGGGATGACAAACCTAAACAGCGTGTCGAAAAGCAGAGACATCACTCTGCCGACAAAGGTCCGTATAGTCAAGGCTATGGTCTTCCCAGTTGTCACATATGGTTGTGAGAGCTAGACCATAAAGAAGGCAGAATATCAAAGAACGTCCCTTCAAAATGTACAGCTGGAAAAGACTCCTGAAAGTCCCTTGGACAGCAAGGAGATCATACCAGTCAATCTTAAAGGAGGTCAACCCAGAATATTCACTGGAAGGACTGATGCTGAAGCTGAAGCTCCAGTATTTTGGTCATGTGATGTGAATAGATGACTTATTGGAAAAGTCCCTGATGCTGGGAAAGATCAAGGGCAGAAGGAGAAGAGGGCGTCAGAGGACGAGACGGCTGGATGGCATCACCGATGCAACGAACATGAACTTGGGCAAACTTTGGGAGACGGTGATGGACAGGGAGGCCTGGCATGCTGCAGTCCATGGGGTCTCAAAGAGTCGAACACGCGTGTTGTTCAGTTGGGTGACTCAACAACAGCTGAGATACCTAAGAGTAATGCCATGAAGGAAGTGGGCTGTGCTACTCTGTATATACAATGGGAGGTGTGACTGCACATACCAATCTGAGAATCATCTGTGTAGAACTGGTGCCTCACACAATAGACATGGAGAAGACTGCTTAGGGAGGGACTACGGAGTAAAAAGACAAGGGCTAAGACTGAGCCTCAAAAATTCTAACATTTAATGCATAGACAGGAGGGTAAGCCTACAAATGATAGTTTGAGGAAGCAGCCAGAGAGGTACAAAGAGACTCAGTCTGCTCCTAAATTTTGGAATTTAAATTCTGCTCTTAAATTCAAGACGAAAAGACTGTTTTTAAACGGAAGGAGTGTTCAACAAGTATTGAAAGCTGCTGAAAAGTTGAACAGATGAAGACTGGAAAATATCCATTGGACTTAGCAGAGCAACACTAGCACAATCACTGGAAATCCTGCTCCCCTCCCCACAAAAAAAAATTAATGGGACTGGGAGGTGAAGTCAGACTGGTGTGGGTTGAGGTATGAATGGAAAGTAGAGAATTAGAAAGTGGAGTCTAGACAATTCTTGGTTTTGAAGGGACAGAGAGTTATGGAGCAGTGGTTGAAGGACTGTGGGAAGGGGAAGTAGAGTTTTCATAAAAATAGGATGAAAGTGAAAGTCACTCAGTTGTGTCTGACTCCTTATAGTCCATGGAATTCTCCAGGCCAGAATACTGGAGTGGGTAGCTGTTCCCTTCCCTAGGGGATCTCCCTGACCCAGGAATCCAACCGGGGTCTCCTGCATTACAGGCAGATTCTTTACCAACTGAGCTATCAGGGAAGCAAAAACAGGACAGAACTTAGCATTTTTTAAATGTGGGATGACTTCCAGTTCAGACGGCACAGGAATTCATATTTGCTGTACCCCTTTCTCCAAGAGACAGCAACTATGGGTGTGTATTGGTCATAAAAAGGATTTTTTTGTTGTTTTGCAACCCTACAGTTGTGACTGTAGCCCACCTGGCTCCTCTGTCCGTGAAATTCTCCAGGCAAGAATACTGGAGGGGGTTGCCATGTCCCTCTCCAGGGGATCTTCCCATCCCAGGGATTGAACCCAGGTCTCCCATATCACAGGCGGATTCTTTACCGCCTGAGCCACCAAATAATGTTTTAATAGTAAAACAACAACAACAAAATAAATTTGGGATTAAAAGGAGACAGATGATGGAACATAAGTAAAAGAAAAACTTGAAATGGCACCAGGGCTGAAGTCACAGGCTTGTTGTTCTCCAGGCCAGAAGCAGGCCAGCAGTTCAGAATATGCAGCGTAAAGAGAACTTAAAATGCTTTATATGAGACAGGGGCCAGATCCAGGCTCATTTTTTGAAGCCAAAGGATGAGGGTTCCTTCACATCATGCAAAGCTGAAGAAGAAAAAAAAAAATCACTGAAAACCTGCCATCTGGGTTTCAGCTTTATAAAAAAATGGTGGGATATGGAAAACAAAGATCAAAGATGAGGCCCAGGACCAAGAACTGAGTTAAGCACCCGCGGGCTCAGTGTCTGAATCTGTACTAGCCCCAGGACCACAATAAGAGACGTTGGCATATTGTTATGCCTGGCTCTGGGCTAAGGGTACAGAGAACCAGACAGACAAGCCAAACTGAGACGGATGTAGGGAAAGAGGGAGAAGATAAAAACATCTCATTCAAAGTAAGCCAGTAAGCAAACAAAATAAGCCTCCACGACATAAAGAAATCTAACGTTAAGAAGAACAATCAAGGGGACTTCCCTGGTGGTCGGGTGGCTAAGACCTCATGCTCCCAATGTGGGGGCCTGGGTTTGATCCCTGGTGAGGGAACTAGATCCCACATGTGGCAACTCAGACCCAGCACAGCCAATAAATACATAAATATTTAGGAAAAACAGAATTTTTCTCTTTTTTTTAAAAAATACAGGCAATAATATATCATCAAGTGAAGACAAGTTTACCTCAGATGAAATAAACTTTATGAAAGTCTGATGAAGTTTTAAAATAAGTACACTGGTCCCTAATCCAGAACCCCCAAAGTCTGAAAAGGAAAACTTGTTTTCAAATGTGTTTGGTTACAAAACCTAACCTAACTCTAACCAGTCATCACTTGATGGTAAAATCTGACCTGAACTAACTCCATATATACTGTCTTCATGTATCTCCCTTGGTGTGTCTATTCATGCTTTTCATTGGAAAAATATTAACTTGTCTGACTACAAGGTGCTGTTCCAGAACCCCCTATTGACGTTATGTATGTACGTAAAATCTTATCTTCTTAAGATTTTAAAAATTCTGAATTCTGAATTATACCTTGCTCCAAAGATGTTGAGAAACTCAAAAAGATTAATGGAGTAACTCCTCTTTAAAAAGTAAATGAAGTTATGAAACAAAAATTGGCAAAGGAGAAACAAGAAAAAAGGAAATGTAAGACAGAGCTAGTAAGAAATCTTTTGAGATGAAAAGTACATGTTACATGGAATTGGGAGGCTGAATAAAATCTAGACTAGAGACAGTGAACTAGAACATTCATGGATTCTAAGAGTCTCGAGGAAGTCACTCAGAAAGCAGTGCAAACAGCCAAAGAAACATATAGATATTAAAGAGCAGTTAAGAGACAGATTGAGAGGCTCCAACATTCTTCCAGTCTGACTTCCAGAAAAGAAGATGAAAGGATTTGCAACAAAGTAATATCTGTAGCGGAGAAGGCAATGGCACCCCACTCCAGTACTCTTGCCTGGAAAATCCCATGGATAGAGGAGCCTGGTGGGCCACAGTCCATGGGTCGCTAAGAGTTGGATATGACTGAGCGATTTCACTTTCACTTTTCACTTTCATGCACTGGAGAAGGAAATGGCAGCCCACTCCAGTGTTCTTGCCTGGAGAATCCCAGGGACGAGGGAGCCTGGTGGGCTGCCGTCTATGGGGTCACACAGAGTCGGACACGACTGAAGTGACTTAGCTGTAGAAGTGGCAATATCTGTAGAGATACTATCCAAAAGATTCCCAGGATAAAAGACATGACTCGTCACATGAAATTGCACTTTGAGTACTAAAATAATAAAAATAAATCTGCACCTCACATAAAAATGAAACTTCAGAACATCACAAAGTACATCCTGGAACTTCCGGTTAAACATATAGGATGTAGCACACCTATTTACTGATCCTCCCTCTCAGAAATCCACAAAAATAAGGGTAAAAATTTTTTGAATCATAAACCCACAAAGAAAAGAGAATAGAGAAGAGGAAAATAACAGACCAGAGACATGAAAAATTTGGAAGCTAGAATGCAATTGGATGTTAACTAATTGAATAGATCAAAAAAAGATGAAACGTGTGTGTGTGTGTGTGTGTGTGTAGGTTTGGGTTGGAGTTGAGGTTGCTGTTGTGGTTGGAGTTGGAAGAAAAAAATCTAAGAAATCTCTCAAAACATAAAACAAGATAAGGCTATTGAAAAGGTGGGCTAAAGATAAAGAAATAACTTATCAAAGGAATAACTCAGGAAAGTTTCCCAGAGAAGTTTCTAGAGTAAAAAGGGCACCACAGCTGTTGGATTAGGCTACCTCTAGAAGAAGTGAGTCCCCCATCAATTCAAGTATTCAACAGAGGCTAAATGAATCAAAATCTGACAAGGATAATGTAGAAAGAATTTTTTCCAGGAAGAGAGATCAGATGACTCCTAAGACCTTCTCGAACTCTGTTGGCCTGCCCTGGTGACCTAGCGGTAGAGAATCGGACTGCCAATACAGGATTGGTCCCTGTGTCAGGAAGATCCCCTGGAGAAGGAAATGGCAACCCACTCCAGTATTCTTGCCTGGGAAATTCCGTGGACAGAGGTGCCTGGTGGACTACAATCCATGGGGTCAAAGAGTCCAACTCTAGCTACTAAACAACAACAACAAACTCTGTTAGTCTCTGACTTTTAGCACAGTGATCTTAATGCTTCATTAATGCTGTGCAATAGAGCTTTCTGTGATGGCAAAATATTCTGTGATGTGTGCTGTCCAATACAATGGGCACTAGACGAATATGATTACCGAGAGCTTGAAATGTGGTTAGTGTAACCGAAGAACTGAATTTTTAGCTCTACTTAAGTTTCATTAATTAAAAAATATATATACTGAATCAGACAGCATAAGTCTCCAGGCCTTCAGATAAAACAGTAAAAAAGGATTTTTAAATAAAACTGGACAGCTCAGGGCTGAGTTGTATGCATCATGCAAATAGAACAGCTCAGAGCTATGGCTCCAGGCTAAGTCAGAGGCAGGAACAGCTCCTGATGAATCATCAGCATTACTTCCTGGACATCAGCCCTTCCCAATTGTACCTCCCTGCTATGTGGGGTACACACACACACACACACACACACACACACATCTGTGTATATGTGTATGCATGTATGTGCATCTGTATGCACACACACAGCAGGGGCAGGGAGAGAGACAGTAGACTGAAGATTAGAACAGAGAGGAAGTAAGATCAGATTGTTTTTCCTGATGCATATTATTCTTTTAAATTAATTTTTATTGAAGTATATTTGCTTTACAATGTTACGACAGTTTCTACTGTACAGCAAGGTAAATCAGCTATACCTATACATATATCCAGTACTTTGGCCACCTGATGCGAAGAGCTGACTCATTAGAAGAGACCCTGATGCTGGGAAAGATTGAAGGCAGGAGGAGAAGGGGGCGAAAGAGAAAGAGATGGTTGGATGGCATCACCGACTCAATAGATATGAGTTTGAGCAGGCTCCAGGAGATGATGAAGGAAAGGGAAGCCTGGCGTGCTGCAGTCCATGGGGTCGCAAAAAGTCGGACACGACTAAGCGACTGAACAACAAATACATATGTCCTCTGTTTTTTGGATTTCTCTCCCATTTAGGTCACCACGGAACACTGAGGAGGGCTCCCTGAGCTGTACAATGGGCTTGCATTAGTTATCTACTCTACGTTGTTGTTTAGTCGCTCGGTCGTGTCCGACTCTTTAGTGACCCCATGGACTGTAGCCCACCAGGCTCCTCTGTTCATGGGGTTGCCCAGGCAAGAATACTGGAGTGGGTTGCCATTTCCTTTTCCAAGCGATCTTCCCACCCAGAGATCAAACCCGAGTCTCCTGCACTGCAGGCGGATTCTTTACTGCTGAGCGATTGGGGAAGTGATTATGTCAGTCCTAATCTCCCAATTCATCTCGTCCCCAACCCCCTTTCCCCTCTTGGTGTCCATAAGATTGTCCTCCATGTCTGTGTCTCTATTTCTGTTTTGCAAATATGATCATCTGTACCATTTTTATAGATTCCATATATATCCATGCATATTGTTTTTCTTATTATAACAAGTAGAAAGGAGAAGAGGGCAGCAGAGGATGAGATGGTTAGATAGCATCACCGACTCAATGGAAATGAACTTGGGCAAACTCCAGGAAGAGAGTGGGGGACAGGAAAGCCTGGCATGCTTCAATCCATGGGGTCACAAAGAGTTGGACACGACTGACTGACTGAACAACATACTTTTTTGGGTAAAAATAATAGTTGTAAAATAAAAACTCAAATAAAATAAAGACTAAACTTAAGAAATACCATCAAACTCCTACAACTTCTACCTTGAAAATGTTAGGAATGTAGTTTACAAAAAGATACACATCGAAATGGTGAGTGAGAATACTGCATATATTTTCATTTCATGGATTTAATCCCAGATGAACGTTTTCCTCAAGGGTACAAAACAGAGAACACTGTAAAAAGTAAGGAATGGAAACACTGTAGAGAAAGGTTTTGCTTTTTGTGTGTGAGTGTGTCTTCATTCTGAAGTAATGAGTTCTTATTGTTCATACACAGTACTTCTAACTCAAATCTTAAAACTGTACAGTCTTAAATTGTTTTGAGGCTCAAAGAACTCCTGGAAGAAAAGCAATGCCAAGACCTGTAGTAACCTGTCCTCTGAGCCAGGAAGGAGGTGCCTTTGGGTGTAGCAGTTCCAGAATCTGAGCTCAAGGAATTCAGCTGCTACGAAATCGTCTAGCCCGAGGGGATGAGCAGTCCGTGAGCATTGTATCCTTTTAGGGTGAGCTGTGTGATTTCTGGAGGCTTTGTAGAGAGATCGTGCCCCGAATCAGGGTGAACAGGATGCCCCCTTGTAAATCCAGAGAATCAAAAGGAAAAAATTCTGAGGTTGCTCGTGTTGCCCGCCATGAACAGAAAGTGATGGAAAACTAGCCCTCCCACGGCTCAGCGCGGTGGACTGCCCAGCCCCAGCCTGAACTAGAGAGCTCAGCACACCTTTAATTAACATCTCTGGGGAGGTCTTCCAGATTTACCTGAATATGAGATGCAATTGTGGCCAAGGGTTTTCAGCAGAAGGACAGGGAGGTGGTAAAATACCTGATAGAAAAACAAAAAAAGGCTGCCTCACCTCTCTTCCACTGAGGTCCGCCATGACCGGGTGTGCAGGGGTGGGCTGCCTCACCGCCAAGGGTCTCGGCTCCCCATCAAGCAGGAAGTGTCTGGCCTCGCAAGCCAGGGCACAGGGGAATCGGGTTACTGGCAAATGCTGGTAAAGCAAACAACTTCAACAACAACAACAAAATGCAACAGTTACAATGAGAACATAACACAGAGGATCAAAGTTCACCCCCAGGACTCTTATCCATCCCATGCATTCATTCATTCACTCATCACTCTTCAACAAACTCTTACTAAGTGCTTACTACAGGGACCATGCGATAAATTTTCATCTGCATGAGGAATGGGAGAAGCAGTGGTCCACAAACTCAGATTCATTGTAAGCTCTTCCCCTCACTAGATGCATGACCCTGAGCGTATTACTTGGGCACACATCGCCACTTCCTCATGTAAGAGGGTGAGAGTCACTCTGAAGCCCTAGCTACAGGGTACAAAGTGCTTTGTGAGTCTTACACGAAACACAGTCACTGCCACAGAGAAAAGGCACAATTGAGTCATTAACCAGAGCATCCTGTGCAGTCATGATCCTGAGGGCTATTGAGAATCCTTGAACCCAAGGCTCCTGAGTTAGAAGACCCAATGATGCACCTGCTGCCCATACTAACTTCTCTTGGGGATGGCCCACGTGGGCACACGGCTCCGTGACTGGCAGCTGCAGCGAGGGGGCCTCATAGTAGTCCCTGGGGAGCAGCACCAGGTAGTCCTAGGAGACAAAGACCAAAACAATGAATACTCATTAGGAGGGCAGCCCTAAGTTAGTGTTAATGATAAAATAGCTGCACATACTAGCTAAATGAATAATAACCAGGTGAAGCACTCTAGTTAAATTCTCCATATCAACTGCTTTTTCTTTCTGCCCCCTGACTCATCAGAACACATCAAGCAACCTATGGTGGCCCAGACAGTAAAGAATCTGCCTGCAATGTGGGAGACCCAGGTTCAATTCCTGTGTCGAGAAGATCCCCTGGAGAAAGGAATGGCTACCCACTTCAGTATTCATGTCTGGAGAATTCCATGGACAGAGGAGCCTGGTGGGCTACAGTCCATGGGGTCACAAAGAGTCAGACAAAACTGAGTGACTAATACTTTCACTTCTTAAGCATCAGATATAAGCGTTTCATGCAAACATTTTTACTTCCAAAGTTCAGGGAAGTTTTACCAGTTATTCTGGGTTGTTAATAAACTCAGAACTAAAGATAATAATAAACTGTCCATTGAAAAGATGTTCTTTTGACATGCTGGTTGCCTTCATCCCTATAGGATCCAGAATTGTAGATAATGTAGTCTGGCTTTTTACTCCTCCAGCAGAACAACGCTCTCCTGGCTTCATGTAAAAAGTGATGTTTTGTGATCCTGGTGAATCATAGCCTGAACCTGGCCCACTGCCTGTCCTGGGACCAGAGAGGAAGAACATGTTCCACTGAGGTTGCCAAGTGGAGCCCACGGTGGGATTAGCAGAAGCAGCTCTTCAGAAAAGGGCAGAGGCTGGACTTCTGCCATCCTAGCATCCCTGCCTATCTGCCCAGGGAAGGAGGGGGAATGTTTGTCATAACAGTGAGAGACTCGTATACTGGCCACAAGGCTTTTCTCTCTTCATAGCCCTCAATTTGTCTATAACAAAGAAGCGGAGAATGTGTGGGAGAGAAAAAGTGGGGGCTCAGTGGTCTTAATACCTGAGTGGGTTTTAATGCAATTTTTAAAAAGTTTTGATTGAAGTATAGTTAATTTACAATGTTGTATTAGTTCCTGGTATACAGCAAAGTGATTCAGTTATATATATGTACTTTCTATTATGATTTATTATAGGATATAGTTCCCTATGCTATACAATAGGACCTGATTATCTATTTTATACACTGTAGCTTGTATCTGCTAATCTTAAACTCCTAATTTATCCCCCACTCCTCCCTTTCTCTTTTGGTGACCATAAGTTTGTTTCCAATGTCTGTGAGTCTGTTTTTGTTTTATAAATAAGTTTATATGTATCATATTTTAAATTTCATATATAGGTGATACCATATGGTACTTGTCTTTCTCTTTCTGATTTACTTCACTTAGTATGATAATCTCTAAATCCATCCATGTTGCTACAAATGACATTATTTCATTCTTTTCATGGCTGAGTAGTATCCCATTGTGGAGAAGGAAATGGCAACCCACTCCAGTATTCTTGCCTAGAGAATCCCGTGGACAGAGGAGCCTGGTAGGCTGCTGTCCATAGGGTGACACAGAGTTGGACACGACTGAAGCGACTGAGCCTGCATGCATGCATTGAAGAAGGAAATGGCAACCCACTCCAGTATTCTCACCTGGAGAATCCCAGGGACAGGGGAGCCTGGTGGGCTGCCCTCTATGGGGTTGCACAGAGTCAGACATGACTGAAACGACTTAGCAGCAGCAGCAGTATCATTTGTGTATATATACACCACATCTTCCTTATCTATGTACCGGCTGATGGACATTTAGGTTCCTTCCATGTGCTGGCTATTGTAAATAATGCTGTTATAAAGATTTGGGTGCATGTACCTTTTCAAATTAGAGTTTTCTCTGGATACGTGCCCAGGAGTGAAACTGCTGGATCATATGGCTTCCCTGATAGCTCAGTTGGTAAAGAATCCGCCTGCAATGCAGGAGACCTGGGTTCTGTCCCTGGGTTGGGACGATCCCCTGGAGAAGGGAAAAGCTACCCACTCCAGTATTCTGGCCTGGAGAATTCCATGGACTGTATAGTCCAAGGGGTTGCAAGGAGTCGAACATGACTGAGCAATTTTCACTTTCACAGCAACTCCATTTTTAGCTTTTTAAGGACTCTCCATTCTGTTTTACACAGTGGTTGCACCAACTTACATTCCCACCAACAGTGTAGGAGGGTTCCCTTTTCCCCACACTCTCTCCATCAATTATTATTTGTAAAATTTTAATGATGTCCATGCTGACCTGTGTGAGGTGATACCTCATTATAGCTGTGATTTGCATTTCTCCAATACTAATTTTTAAATGGTTATTGCTCTGTTAATAAGCTTTCCTTTGGCAGGGACCGTATTTCCCCATTACTTTATGGTCCCATAGATTCTAAAACAGTGAAGTTTGATAAGGCGTGCTCAATAAAATATTTCTAGAGAAAATGAGATCATAATATGGAAGCATACATATGAATTTTTGAGTCAGACATGACTTAGCAACTGAACAGCAATAACATATGAATTATGACACAACTGCAGCGGCTAAACATCATGAAGAATGTTCCATGCCTATGGCCTATGTAGTAATTTTTATCATGAACTTCTTCTTTCCATTAGTCCAACTTTGTATCCATTACTGGCCTCAATGGGATTTTCCTCCTCATTTCTACATCTGTGAAACATCCTTAAACTTTAGTAAAGCAACAAAGCTTTCTACTAAGAAGCACAAGAAAGGCAGGGACAGCTTAAGCCTTCACATTCTGTTGATAAGATCCTAGCTTTGGAAAGCACCATATGGATAAGCATGGTTCCTTCTGTATGGGGCAGGTGGAGGGTTAAAGAACCTGCCTGAGATCTGTTCATTTAGCCAATCAAGAGTTGAGCCAGATGGAAAAGCTTTACATTTTCCACTCTGAGCACATGAAACCAAGAACTACCAAAGACTGTTTTGAAAAGACCTTGCTATAAGCAAAAGCAGACATCAAAGCAGAGATCTGAGAAGGTAGGTTTCATCCCTGGCCTCTCTGAGAAGGCAGGCTTCATCCCTGGCCTCTCTGGCAATTCTATTAAAGTGCAAGGATACAGCCCTTCCCCTGGCAAGGAGTTTTTTGTCCAGGGTAATCTGGTGATGCTATTACCACAGTCAAGGCAGAAGGACACAGGAAGCCTGTCACAGAGAGGCACTGGCTTTTTCTCTCTCCCTTCTCTTTTCACCACCAAGAATTGGACTGATTTTAGCATCTTCTCTTCTTCTAGCTCCTTCTGATTCATTCTGCACGATTCCCAGAGAGGTTATCTTTTTTATCACCCTTCTGATTCATGATGAAAAATCCCAGAGAAATTTTTGAAAGGCTGGGACATAGGCTCATCAAGGTTTTACATTTATTTTGATACTGTTAAAATTTCATGAGTTCAATTTTTTTTTTTTTTTGCCTGTAAGAGACTGGCTGGAAGACTATAAAATCTATTTTGTTTCCCATATTATTATGCCTGGGCTTCCCTGATATCTCAGTGGTAAAGAACCACCTGCCAATGCAGGAGATGCAGCCTCGATCCCTGGGTTGGGAAAATCCACTGGAGAAGGGACTGGCAACCCACTCCAGTATTCTTGCCTGCCAAATCCCATGGACAGAGGAGCCTGGCGGGCTGCAGTCCATGGAATTGCAAAAGTCAGACAGGATTTAGCAACTGAACAACGTATATTGGTACGCCATGTAAGGACAAATGTCACCACAGGTTCCTATATCTAAAAGGGAATCAGCTATGATTCTTCTGTCTTCTGCTCACTGTGGTCGCTAAGGATGGACCATCTCTAAGAGGGGAAGAATCACCACTCAGAATCCCGTCTTACCAGCAGGACTCCCTCCACCTTAATGCAAGCAATCCACGTCCCTGGTACAATTGAAAACGGGTCTGCAAAACCATTTCCAGGTACAGTGACAAAGGCTGGCTCCTTACTCGGCTGGAATATGATCTCTTTGGTTTGAGCAGCACCTATCAGAAATGAAAAGAATTGCTTAGGGCATCTTTTGAGCAGTCAGTGTTCTGATTTTAGATATTCAACTTAAAACATTCAGTTTACATCTGAGAAACTTTCAGATGCTTCACTGATCATATGAACTGACCAGATTTACTGATCTTATCTTCAACAACAGCATGAATGCATATGCCTATGTATAAAACAGACTAGCAACATATTGATAAGATACTAGCAGTGGCTATCTATGCTGTGATTGTGAGTCATTTTAAAATTTATTACATATATGAAGACATGCAAACTGCTTAGAAAAGTTTGTTGTACATAGTAAGTATTCAATATATTACATAGATATTAAACTATTTTTCCCTTTTCTTTATATGTAATTGAATTTTTAAAATTTCTATTGATGTGTGCTCAACTGCTCAGTCGTATCTGACTTTCTGTGATCCAATGGACTGTAGCCCACCAGGCCCCTTCTGTCCATGGGATTCTCCAGGCCAGAATAATGAAGTGGGTTGCCATGCCCTCCTCTAGGGGATGTTCCTGACCCAAGAATCAAACCTGTGTCTCTTAAGTCTCCTGCATTGGCAGATGGGTTCTTTACCACTAGCGCCACCTGGGAAGCAGGTCACTAAAGAATATACAACTGGGCTCCTGACTCAGACGTGGGGGCTTAGGAAAGGTGTCCCAAAGCACAAGAAAACAAGCCAGCGGATTCTAACTGTTTGAGTTAACGGAGGACAAACTGCTGATGACGCTGTCACTGGGAAGGCAGTGGGTCCATAAGAGTTTGGGGTCTGAAGACTGGGGCTTGTCCACAGAGATCAGCTGTGTGCTTAGAAAATTTACTACACCTCTCAGCTGTTTCCACCTCAGCCCTCTTCAGTTCTCAAAATTCTCATCATGTGAGGAAATAGATGCTGGAGTTTTCTTGAAATAATAAAGCAAGCTTGCCAATCCGTCCTATTAGATACTCTGAATCAACCTCTGGGCTTCCCTGGTGGCTCAGTGGTAAATGACTGCCTGCCAGTGGAGGAAACAGGGGTTCCATCCCTGGGTGGAGAAGATCCCCTGGAGAAGGAAATGGCAACCCACTCCAGTATTCTTGCCTGAAGAATTTCATGGACAGGGAGACTAATGCGCTAGAGTCTATGCGGTCACAAAGAGTCGGACATGACTTAGCAACTAAACAACAAGAAATCAACCTCCACCCTTGTAAGCTTGAATGACACAACATAGGAACATCATTTCTTACTCCAAGTCCCAATCTGTCGTGGATACTCAATGAAGACGCTTAAATTTCCATCCTAAATTAGATTTCCACTGGTGCCATTTTGTGCTCCTGTGGAATTCATACTAGTATATTCCTGGAATCTGTTTCCAGGACCAAGAGAAGCCCTCACCCACTGCAGAACAGAGGTTCAGGCCTCATCTCTGACTGTGCTGAGACCTGCCCTCTGCCTGGGCCCCTCCTCTGTCCTCAGGAGTCTCTCACCCCTAAATGAGATTGGCATGCTCCTTTCCGCAGCCCTCTTGGGCTTCATGCTTTGCCACATTCATCCTTTTTAAAGCATTTTATTTATTTATTTATATTTTGGCCATGCCACACCGCGAGTGGGATCTTAGTTCCCTGACTAGGGATTGAACCCTGTCCCCTGCAGTGGAAGCGGAGTTTTAACCACTGGACCTCCAGGGAAGTCCCTACCACTTTCGTCTTAAAAACTCCTATCCTCACCCCTTTCTCCTTGAATTACTTGGTTTGCCTGAAACAATGGGAGAATTTAGGGCAGGAGGCCAAGGCCGCTCAAGTAACTCTGCAAAGTGACACCCAATTTACCTGAATGAGCTATAAATCAGCTTCACCCTGTGGTGATGTGATAATCCATGGGGTTCAGCCAGGGTACACAGACTGCTATACTGATTTTTTTAATGACAGTTAATAACAAATTTAACAGCACAACTTAAACATGCAGAACGTTTAGAGACAGAAAAGGTACAAAGGACAGACCATAAGGGTCCCGATCATTGCAGTCTTCATGTTTTCGGAAAAGATCAACTTTGCGAAAATTGGAGAAACTGTTTCACTAATAAATCACTTCATCCAAAAGCGGCTTCAAAATTTACTCACCTGCCTTAGCCCAGGATGGATAAATAGTTATACGACCAGATACTGTTTCAGTTCCAGGGTTCATATATCTTAGAACAACATGAAACAAGGAGAGACTTGACTTCCCCACATTTAACATGATTCTCACTTCATTCTGAAAAATACCAAAAACCCATAAAGTATAGAAGAGACAACTGGTTAAAAGAAATGTTAGCCAAACAGTGACGTTATTCAAAAGTTTCACTACTGGGCTTCACTATACACACCCACACCCACACACACACTCAAATAACACCACATGCACACCCACTCAACAAGCACCAAGTGACTAACTCTGTGAAAGATGAAAACAGGCAAGTCAGCCAATCAATTAAAATCACTTACAATTAAAGTCACAGTGAAAACACACTCCCCTCAGCAACCAAGCTCCTCTTTTGACCTTTTAGCAATCAGGCTTACAGAGCAGAAGGTTAGATGAATTAGTTTAGGAAAAGCCACAATGACAGGGGCAACCACCACTGGCTGGGAGAAATAAAGACAGAAGAGAAGGAAAAGAAAGTATGTTAGAGACCACCACCAGCCCCATCAGGAAGAGACAACTCCGGAGTCTACTTCACATACATAACACTTGAAACAGTCACAGAAACCAGTGGAGGCTAAGAAGAGGTTGTGGAAAAGTGAGGGTTAGTTGCTCAGTCGTGTCTGACTCTTTGTGGGCCCATGGACTGTAGCCCACCAGGCTCCTCTGTCCATGGGATGTTCCAGGCATGAATACTGAACTGGGTAGCTACCCACTTCTTCAGGGGATCTTCCAGACCCAGGGATCAAACCCAGATCCCCTGAATTGCAGACAGGTTCTGTACCATCTGAGCCAGCAAGGAAGCCCAAGGAGAGGATGAGATCTGGAAGTAACTAAAATACACCTGCTAAATAATATGGGATTTATCTCAATCCCTATTGGAGAAAAACATGGGCTCTCTGCTGGGGACAGGGAGTTCTGCTGGTCCCCAGGTCTCTGGTCCTCATACAATGCTGTGTAAGTGTTGCTGTGCCCACGACCTTGAAGGAGAGTCTGGACTACTTCAATTCTGAACCACAGACCACATGTCCAGATCTAGTTGCATCCCAAGGAAAGTTCATGAAACATGGAAATTTCTAAATCAGTAGTTCTTTAGGCCTTTCCTTCAGCTCCTTTGGTTGAAACGAAGGGGATTTTTGTTGAGTGAGACCTCGATGACAGTAAAGACTGGAGCTAAGTAGAATCCCTTGCTCTGAGAGAAGAGGTGGCAGCCAACCCACACTGAGGATCTCCATGGCCCTCACAATTTGATGGAATTCATCTTTAAGGGTTGATTCTAGGGCTTCCCTGGTGGCTCAGATGGTAAAGAATCTGCCTGCAATGCAGGAGACCCAGGTTTGATCCCTGGGTCAGGAAGATCCCCTGGAGAAGAAAATGGCAACCCACGCCAGTATTCTTGCCTGGAGAATCCCATGGACAGAGGAGCCTGGTGAGCTACAGTCTGTGAGGTCCCAAAGAGTTAGACACAAGTGAGGGATTAACACTTTCATTTTCACATATTTAAGGGTTAATTCCACACTGGAAAATAATAATGCAAGAATGTATTAAGGGCAGAGTAAAGTAAGTGGTGATTCTAGGCAACACCACCCAAATTCTCTGACTAAAAATACTAACAGAAAAATCCATCATTAGAAATTCAGTCTTTTGTGTTAACCAGCTATTCTTTCAAACTGCAAATACCTGGGAGGAGGTATATACCTTAACTGGGCTCTTAGTCACTGCACTCACATCCTATTATGACTCAGTGGAATCCCTGCCTTTTTCTGAACAGTGGAGTAAGAGGAGGGAACCAAAGAATTGCTATATTTGGGGAAAACAGTAAACAGTGAAGTGTCTAAGACTGCTGCTGCTGCTGCTGCTAAGTCGCTTCAGTCCTGTCCGACCCTGTGTGACCCCACAGACAGCAGCCCACCAGGCTCCCTGTCCCTGGGATTCTCCAGGCAAGAACACTGGAGTGGGTTACCATTGCCTTCTCCAGTGCATGAAAGTGAAAAGTGAAAGGGAAGTCGCTCAGTCGTGTCCGACTCTTTGCAACCCCATGGACTACAGCCCATCAGGCTCCTCTGTCCATGGGATTTTCCAGGCAAGAGTACTGGAGTGGGGTGCCATTGCCTTCTCCCTAAGATTGCTACGTACTGTTAAAGAAAGGCAACCTAGATAGGGGACTTTGCCAGGCGAGTAGCAACATTAGAATCAATGAGGGCTCCTAGGGAATTGTGAGCCCATCCCTGTTTCTCTAAGAGCTGTCTGATTTTTTAAGTTATTTTATCTATCTGTCTCTCTACCTATCTAGTTGCGCCAGGTCCTGGTTGCGGCACACGGGAACTTCAGCTGTGGCTTTCGGACTCCTGGTTGCAACATGTACTGACTTACAATTATCATCAACTTGCCTCTTGATTCTCAATTTCTCCACTAAGCAACAGCTTAAAGAGAACAACCTCAAAGGGAAATTCTAAGAACAAAACTACTCAATGACTATAATACAGAAATGTTGTTACAAATGTTGCATAGGCAACATTTTCCAAAGGCAAACAGGCAATGTGTAAATTCCTTAATTATTCCACTGCAAAGCCAAAAGAAATGGAGACAGTAGAGAGGACTGAAGGAAAGGAGAAATATGGAAAGAAAAATGGAATAGCACTGACTACAACTCCTCCTCTATCTTAGTTTATGTTCATATAGTAATTCAGAGTTAAAAAAAAATCTTTTTTAAGTATTGGTCAAAAATCAGCAATACAGGTTTTATTAGCATTATTTGTCAACTCATTTTTATTCTCCACAAATGGCTTTAAAGAAAAAGGTCTCTCATGTTAAAATAGAGCCTAATCTCATTTGGGAAACTTTTTTTTAATTAAATTTTTTTTTTTTTTTTTTTGCCACACCTCGAAGCATGCAGGATCTTAGCTCTCCGACCAAGGATCGAACCGAGCCCCCTGCAGTGTCTTAATCACTTGATGGTCAGGGAAGTCCCTGGGAAACTTCTTATAAAAAGAATGGAGCTGACAGTCAACATTAGACACAATAGGACACAATTTATGTTTAGTATCACCTAAATTTATATAGTCAGAATAAAGAGGAGCAGGTTTGTGAAAATTTCTTTAAGGGATTATCTCCTCATACATTGCTTATTTTGTACATTGTTTATTTTATTTGACGATTTCATGTTTTTTTTAAGTGTTGGAAGAAACCTTTCTCACTTGTGGCTTTTCTCTTACCTTTGTATGTGCTGTAAACTTTTTAGACAATAGTCTGTGTTACTTTTTTGAATTATTTTTATTATGCTGAAATTTAAAAGTTACACAATTTTTAAAAAAGTCTCCAGGGATAAACACCATCTTTAATGGCTTCATTTTCTGACTTGGTGACCAAATTAAAGTAACAGTAAGCTTTGAAATCGATATATATGCTTAAAATAAAATCCAACCTTAGCCCGAGCCCCATCCATACTCCGAAGAACAAGAATGCTGGAGTCAGTTTTGGGGAGAGTCCACCTTTTGGGGGACCCGCTGAGAGAGCTGTGGGCGAACACCTGGGCGGCTGTGCCCTGAGGCTGGTCCCCTTGGCTGCTTACCTGTACCGGAGTCATCTGAGCGTACCCCCTCCAGCTGAACTCTGGAAACTCCAGAGGATCAAACCCAAACCGAAGTGCTCTTCCACCGGGTGTAGTGCCGTCTTCAATCTCATACCGCATGTGATGCAAATCCGGAAAATAGTAGTTGTTTTCAGGCCTTTTATAAATAAAAAGTAAATGAGCATACAGTGAAGTGAGGTTCATTGATAACCCAAATATCCTTTAATCCCAGTAGGTGGCACTAAAAGAACTCCCCATAATTAACAGAACACATTAAATATGGACAAGGGAGAGAGGCTCCCTGCTTTTTCTCTAAATTATTGCTTTAACTCATGTAAACATTCACAAAAAATACATCCAACTCCTACTCATTCCAGTTAGAGAAAATAATTAAGAACAACCCAGTGACGGCATCCTCTGAAATGTTCTAAATGGTTACCAACCATTTAGCAAAGTCAAACTGGGTTATTTGCCATAAAATCATTCATTTATATACTCATATTCACTGATTACATAAATATTAATGTCTCTGCAAGGAGATCCAACCAGTCCATCCTAAAGGAGATCAGTCTTGGATGTTCATTGGAAGGACGGATGTTGAAGCTGAAACCCCAATACTTTGGCCACCTGATGCAAAGAGCTGACTCATTTGAAAAGACCCTGATGCTGGGAAAGATTGAGGGCAGGAGGAGAAGGGGATGACAGAGGATGAGATGGCTGGATGGCATTACTGACTCGATGGACATGAGTTTGAGTGAACTCCAGGAGTTGGTGATGGACAGGGAGGCCTGGCGTGCTGTGGTTCATGAGGTCGCAAGAGTCAAGACACGACTGAGTGACTGAACTAAACTGAACTGAATGTCTTTGCCAAGTACTGTTGCTAAGCAGCATAGATATAATAGTGAATACAACAGTGAAATTTTACCGTGAATACATATTACATTATGACAAATACTTTCCTAAGCTAAGATTAGAAGTTAAATACATTTTCTCTACAAACACATATATGTTTTGATCATTAGAATGACTTTTCTATGCCTTGTCTTCTCTTATTGTATGCCTGTAAATGGACTCAGGAGTCCAATATTGGTAACCACAGAGAAGGATCAAAATTGTTCTAACTCAGGACTTCCCTGGTCGTCCAGTGCAGGGGGTACGGGTTCCACCCCTGACTGAGGAACTAAGATTCCACATGCCAGTGAGAAAAGTTAAAAAACAAAACCAAAATATTCTAAACCTTCTGTGACATTTTATATTCAAACACCTTTAAGTCCTTCAGAATGGTAGGATTTTGAGAATCCAGTCCCAAGCTAATAGGTGTTGATGGATTTAAAACCATAAAGACCAATTAGTCAAGGAAAATAAAAGGTCTGCTCCGATACTGCAAGTAGAATTAGGAGTGCTTACAATTTCTCTGGAGCTAATTTATGAAGAGCCTTAAAAATGTTCATTCTCATTGACCTAGTAATTCTACCTTGGGGAATATTTTCTAAAGAATGATTTTATAGGGTCAAAAATTAACATAAAAGAATGTCTATAATAGTGAAAAACTTGGAAACAATACAAATGTACAATTATGAAATAATCAAAGAAAGTTTAAAATATTACATAACCATTAATATTTTAACACTACTTAATTACAATGGAAAATGTTCATGATATCATGTGAAGATATTGATATAAATTACATGAAACAAATTCAATACTAATTTTTATTCATAGAAAAAGCCCAGAAAATATACCAAAAAAATATTAAAAGGTGTTATCTCTGGGTGGTAGAATGAAGTCTTCCCTTTGCCTTTTTACTTTCAGGTACTCCTCAAAATTTTACAATGAATACATATGACATTATCACAAAAACTTTAGAAAACAAAGTGAGTGTGAATGCTTTCTAAACTTGTAGGGAAAACTAAAAATGCAGATTATAAACAAACATTTGGAGGAACTGAGGGCAAAAAGATGCAAGATTTATCAACCTGGAAGAAAGGTGGTGTGGCATCTACATTTCTGGTTTGCTAACCTTTTATTTCAGTATTATTCACTACTAAATCGAAGGACAATTTAAATCCCATAGGTATATACGTGGAGCTTCCCAGGTGGTGCTGGTGGTAAAGGACCTGCCTGCCAATGCAGGAGACATAAGAGAGGTGGGTTCGATCCGTCCATCAAGAAGATTCCCTGGAGCAGGGCATGGCAACCCACTCCAGTATTCTTGCCTGGAGAATTCCATGGACAGAGGAGACCGGTGGGTTAGAGTCCACGGGGTTGGAAAGAGTCGGACACAACTGAAGCGACTTAACACAATACAACCCATGTATGTATGTATTGACTGTAATGTCAGTATTTTGGCCTCAGGATAATTTGGGTAATTTATTCTGACACATTACTTCAACTTCCAAGTTAGCCAATCACCTACATAGCGGGAAGGAGAAAACACTCATGCTAGTTAAATAGGGGGAAAGCTCGCTTTATCAACAGGAGGGAGGAAAGAAGCAAAACATGGGTGGAGAATGTTTCTGAGTCAGTTCACAAAATTCCTCTGTTCCATCATAAGCCTTGCTGGTCTACAGGAAGACAAAACTACAGACGTGCCCTTCTTCACACTCATTTTATTAGGAACCCCTATTACCACCATTTATTTAGAAAGAGCAGGAGAAAGCACAGCTGAGCACCTCTGAGCCTGAGACCTCAAATGCTGGGAACATCAAGGAAAAGGAGAGATGTTCCATTCTATCAATAAATAAGATGGTTCACTTGACCTCATTAAAGATCTCTTTATTAACCTGGTGACAAGGCAGAAACAGTGAAGATGAGATTTAGAAGAAGTTGCATGTCACAAGAGTTTCAGCAAATGATTCAAAGTCAGTATATTAAAAATTAGATTTTTCTTCCCTCCACAGAGGGACACTTATGGATAGATCATGGTTTCAGATAAATATAGAAACTGCTAAACAATCAGGACAGAGGCTGCGTGCACCATACCCGATATAGTCCCTCTGGGACCTCAGTTTCACTTGGCTCCCTTGCTCCTTCCGTTCATTGTGATTTGCTTCTGCATGAGACGGGGGACTTCCTCCCATTCCTAAAGCTGTCTTACCCCCCAGCACCCAAGCCCCACAGTCATGGGTCCTGAAAAAGAAGCAGAAGGTGCAAGTGCCAGGTTCCTCCAGGCTGGGAGTTCACATGGATGTTCATCCATGAGAACCCACCTCCTGCCTCCAGCCCAAGACTCACCCACCTGGCTTTCTGCCCCTCTGGGAACTTTCCAGTGAGGCCACTCTGTGATCTGCAAAGTGGTATCATTTTAGAGCAACTTTATACCTCCTGCTTTTTTTTAAAAAAAGAGATTATTTTTTGATGTAGACCTTTCTTAAAGTCTTTACTGAATTTGCTACAGTATCGCTTCTGTTTTATGCTTTGCTTTTTTTGGCTGTGAGGCATGTGGGATCTTAGCTCTCTGATCAGGGATCAAGCCCATACCCCCTGCTTTGGAAGGCGAAGTTGTAACCACTGGACTGCCAGGGAAGTCTTTTTACCTCCTGCTTTAACTGGACTCACAGACGCGTATCTAGACTGCAAATAACAGTACAGCTTCATTTCCTGTTCTCTCACCGTGGGATCGCTTCTCTCTCCCTAGGACTGTCAGCACAGACAGGACTCTGAGAAAGGCTTCACAACATCGGAACACAAAGGCATCTCCCTGAGGACTCACCGCTGGCAGGCCTTCCCCACGACATGCTCTCGGCACTGGCAGACTCCGGAGCGCCCGCTGCACACAGGGGTGACGGCTCCACCGATGTCACACTGACACCCTGAGAGTCAGGAAACGGCTGGGGTCACCCATCACAGCATCTCCAGGCTGGAGGCCTTCCCTCCCTCTATGAGGAGTGGAAACCAGGAAGCCCGGGTTGCCTCCTTTCCCCAGACGCATCCAGGGGGTATTTGAAATTTGTAGGAAAATCCCAGAGTAAGATGGCATGCCCCCCGCCTCAAGAGTCCACCTGAGAAGCAGAGACGCACTTGTAGGCCACTTCCAACTCTGCTGTGCCACGTAGGCGACAGCAGCCCAGGAGCTAAACACGATTTCACAACACAGTATGTTGCACACAGTAGGTGCCAAGGACAGGCTGCTTGAAAGATCGTAGAGTGGCCTTGTGGGGCGACCACTCCTGCAATTGTATTATTTAACATGGTATTATCTTGTGTGAACTTTTTTAATATTTCAAATTTATCTTTAAAATGACTAATTCAAGATGTTATTTACATTTAAATTTATCTCTAAAATGACTAAGTCTTGATGTTATTTACATCCCCCCCAGGGCTCCCCCACACCCCAATTGTGATTTTTTATAATTGACCCAACAGTGTGCTGGTAGAAGACAAGGGGAAGCGGCTCTGGCTGAAATTTACTATTTGTCTTAAAGGAATTTTGGCCAATTTCCCTAGACAGGACTTTTCAGTCCCATTCTATCAGAAAGTCAGCAAGAAGACAGTGAACTCAGAAGCAAGGTTACTCTGACAGTCTTTGCCCATCAACATTTTTGCCTTACACAGGAACCCCTGGGAGAATTTACCTTGACACCCAAAGTAATTGCTCTTTTCCAAAGCAAAATATCCATCTTCGCATGTGTCACAGGAATCACCACCAACATGGGATTTACAATGACAGTCACCATCTAACTGCAGAACAATAAGCAGATGACAAAATTTGGTGAGATTACAGAATTTGCTGGGCTTCCCTGGTGGTTTAGATGGTAAAGAATCTGCCCACAATGCAGGAGACCCAGGTTCAATTCCTGGGTCGAGAAGATCCCGTGAAGAAGGGAATGGCAGTCCACTCCATTATTCTTGCCTGGGAAATCCCATGGACAAAGGAGCCTGGTGGGCTACAGTCCATGGGGTAGCAAAGAGTTGGACACAACTGAGCGACTTTCACTACTTTTTCACAGAATTTGGTAATCTTCAAGATTTCAAACTGGCTTGTTTTGTCCTATGAAGCAGGGTAGCCGGGATCTGAAAACTCCCATGAAGATGGCCACATGCTATACAATTACAGAGATACTAACCCCCTCCTGCAGAAATCCCACAATTAACTGTTACTATATTCTACCAACATCCCAGGAAAAATTGGCCCACATTACCTGCCCACACTCTCCAATTCCGCTCATGGTTCCCGCCACGTGGCATCGGCATTCTGGGAAGAGAAGAGAGCATTCTTGGACCAAGGTTACAGAAAGGCCAGTTCTGCCTCTACAGGACACATTAGTAATAATAGAGGTGCAATGACTTTCCAGCATGCTCCAACAGAATTCCAGTTTGCATCCATCAGGCCTAACACTGGATTGCTTCCTGGGCTCAGCAGAACCCAACAACTGGATCAATACCATCTACCTACAAGAAGTACTGGTTCATTTATGACCACTCATAAATGACAAAAGCTGCACTGTCATGGGATTTTTAATCAATTCTAAGGTCAAGGTTATTACTGATATGCTTACATGAAAATGTACCCTATTGAAAAATATTCACTCCACTGAGCTATCTTTACCTTGGTGTTTTTCAGTTCTATCCTGGCTTCCAACTAAACATAAAATGAAAATAAAATGAAACCGGAAAGTGTGGATTATAAAAACAAGGCAGAAAAACCACTTATCAAGCAGCTGCCATCATAAACAACATGATACATATGGAAACAGGATATAAATCCCTTGCTGAGATTTCAAAAATGACAGAAGTTCTGCCAAAAGTCGGGGGGTGAGACATCAAAACATTTATATGGAATTTCAAACAAACTGAATAGATTAAATCAATAGCTCTTTTGTGAGTTGAGTCACTGAGGTAGAGAAAATTAAGAGGAAGTTACAATATATTAAAAACACTGAACACAGGAAACCTTACCTGAGCATCCATCGGGGTTTTCTTTGGCCAGATTCCAATATAATGGTTTGCAGATGCTACACGAAGGACTTTCAACATGAAGCTTGCATTGGCAATGGCCCTTTAAAAGAAAATTAATCATCTGACATCTTAGAATGAAGAGGTTCCCAAACAAGCATTCTGAGAAAAGCTGGTCACAGAAATATATTTTGGCCATGAAAAGTAAATTAAGTATATTCAGGGGGAGTGAAAGTACTGGGTTGATTTTAACAATGTGCTAATTGCTTTTGTTTTACTATTTGCTTATTTGTTATACACAGAATCCATATATGTGCTTAAAACAAAATTGGAAAATTCAGAATAAGAAAAAATCATTAGGAGAAAATCTTAATGATTCTTATTTACAACATTGTCATTATCTGTGGATTCTGTTACACCGTGGATATAAATCTAAATGGAAAATATCTGAACATTTAACTTGCTGAAATTCAGTAGAAATTAGATTTATCTGCAAGTGTGTTTATAATATGCAAGAGTCACCTCCTTGCTTAAACATCATCAAGTCCCACAGTGAGGATAGAGAACTTTCTCCTACTTTCCCTCCAGAACCTGGGGTTCCAGCTTTTGCAGGCTCTGAGGCTAAGAAGATAATTTCTAAATTGCTTAGAAAATGAATCAGAATGCCACAGCACTGTGCTTGGAGTAACATCAAGAAGACTACAATTACTCTGTACACAGACAGCTTAATTAAACGTTTACTGGCCTTTGATTTTTAAAATTTTAATTATCTATGTCAGGCTTATATGCAGGTCTCTAGGGAGGTAATGCCTCCAGAGGAACACTAGGACTCTACAATTCTACAAAAGTTTAAATAAACTGTATTCTTTTGGTTTTGACCAAAAGAAATTACAATATCATATATGTACTTTGAAAAAGAGCGAGAGCCTCATCAAGCAATTCAGCCTCAGGTCTTATTTTAATTTACTTTGAATTTCAGGAAGCTCACAAATGTGTCAGTCTCAAATAAATATCAAAATAATAGTTAGAACTGCAACGCTTAAACAATCTTCTACTTACCAAACTGGAGTCCACAGTTCCGGCTGGGTCACAGATGTTGCTGGAGCCTGGATATGATATATAAATAGTTATATGGTATAGAAATGTCTGGGGTTTTAATGTTCATTTGTCCCTTTGTTTTGATGTTTCAAAGTTTTTTTTCTTTAAGTTTTCCTTGTTTTTAAAACTAGTGCATCTATATTTATATTTTTTGATAGATGGGTGGCAAGGTCTTTGCATGTATTCAGTTGACCAAAAAGTTTATTTGCATTTTTCTATAACATCTTATGGTAAAACTCAAAAGAACTTCTGGACCAACTCAGTAATTCAGAAAAAGACACCTCTAATAGCCTTCATGGTCCTTACTCTCCAAATCACCCTTTTGGTCACCGAACGACTCTCTTCCCTGCCTCCTCCTAAAAGTTCATTTCCAAATGACGAAAAGGAGACTGGGGAAACAAGTCTAGAATTTTGAATATCCTTAGAATTATCCAGAAGAGGGCAGTATTATACAAAGAGTTTTTTTTTTTTTTTTAATTGTCCAATTTGATGCTGGGCTTCCCTGGTGGCTCAGAAGGTAAAGAATCTGCCTGTAATGTAGGAGACTGGAGTTTGAGGCAAGATCCCCTGGAGAAGGGCATGGCAACCCACTCCAGTGTTCTTGCCTGGAGAATTCCATGGACAGAGGAGCCTGGTGGGCTACAGTCATGGACACAACTGAGTGACTAACACACTAACAATTAGCTGTTATAGAATTTGTAAGTACATTTTTTAGTTAACCAAGACTTACTTCCTTCATTATCACAGCCCCTTTGCTCTCCGCCCGTACTAAAATTATGTCTACGATTAATTAATTTCTTGCCTTAGTCAATCTCACCTTACAAGGGGAAGAATCAGACAGATTAGGGTTAAAAGTGAAGCAGTGGCCAGCGGTGGGTCTGGCAGGCTTTGCAGGCTTCTCTGGGAGGCTGGCCACATGCACAAAGTGGAGAGGAGCCCACCCTCCAGCCATCTGCGGTCTTCCCTACCTTGGCAGTGGGGGAAATCAGAGGCGCCCGAGAGACACCTGTCGCACTGCTGTCCCGTGATCCCCGGCCGGCACTCGCACTGTCCAGTGACTGGGCTGCAGGGCGTCTGGTAGGACCCAAGGGCTGAACACTGGCAGGCTGGACGAAAAGACCTCAGTCAGACCCACGGCAGGGGCACCCGGACCTGCGTAAGAGTACGGAGGTGGGGCCCCAAAGACCCAAAGGCAGTTCCAGCATCACCTCTAATCAGACTTAGAACCTGAAACAGATCGCTCTGTTGCTCTAAAAACCAGTTTCCCCTTTTTTAAGTGGGAATAATATTAGCATCTACTTGACAAGAATCCAGTGGGGTAGAACTCCAGGAGAGGGACTAGAGAATTAGTGACATGGTCCTAAGAAACTAAACGTAAGAAAGAAGAAACAGGCCTAGTGCCGCTCAGCCAGCTCACATCAGACAGCTGGACAAGGACTCAGCCCTTCGGCTATCCGGGCCAGCATCCTCCGAGGCCCCACAATCCCTCCATGCCTGTCTGCAGAGATCAGGTCCCTGCCCAAGGGCAGACGACTGAGGAAACGTTCTTGGGCTCTGGGATGGTTTATGCTTGCACGTTGCCTAGGCTGTAGGGCTCAGATGTTGGCTCAACACCAAGTACAGCTGAAAAGGTGCTTTGTTAGATGTGACGAACATTTAAGTCCGCTGACCTCAAGTAAAGCAGGTTACTCTGCACAGTCTGGGTGGGCCTCGTCCCATCAGTTGAAGGCCATACAAGAAAAGCATGAGGTTCAGGAGGAAGAAGGAATTCCACCTCCAGACGGCCCATGGACGCCAGCTGCAGCATCAACTCCCCCCTCCCTCCCTGGGTCTCCAGCCTACTCGTCTGCCCTGCAGATTTTAGATGCACCAGCCCCACAAACACATGCACTGATTCCTTAAATCTAACTGTATCTACATCTATCTATATCTATAGATATAGTAGGCCCCTTGCATACAAACCCTCAAGTTGCAAGCTTTCAAAGATGCAAACGTGTGTTCCTCCAACGACAGGCAGAAGTGAAACCGGAGCCTGCCCTCCGTCTCCTGTTGCTGACGATCCTTCAGCTCTACCATCTCCCACCTCCTCTCCCTCCTCCAGTCAGTAACTCTTCTTGCCTGTTCAGGCGATGCCAGCCCCTGTATGCCAGCCCTTGTACTGTACTACTGTACTTTTTAAGGTACAGTACTATAAGGTTAAAAGTGCTTTCTTTATTTTTCATGGTTGTTTTTTATGTATTCTTGGTGTGAAAAGTATTATAAACCCATTTCAGTACTGTACAGGGGCTTCCCTGGTGGCTCAGATGGTTAAGAATCCACCTGCAATGTGGGAGACCTAGGTTCCATCCCTGGGTTGGGAAGATCCCCTGAGGAGGGCATGGCAACCCACTCCAGTATTCTTGCCTGGAGAATCCCATGGACAGAGGAGCCTGGCGGGGTACAGTCCATGGGGGCACAAAGAGTCGGACACTACTGAGCGACTAAGCATACAGAGTACAGTACTGTATAACCGATTGTGTCAGTGGGGTACCTAGGCTTACTTTGTTGGATGAATGAACGTGCTCTGGGGCTGGAACTCGTTCACAGGTGGGGGATTTACTGTACAGACACACATCCTATGGGTTCTGTCCCTCTGGAGATCCCTGACACAGGTCCTCTCTGCTCTTCTTCCTTTAAGGAAGGGAATGCAGAGAGCAAACACTCATGCTGGCAGTCGGAGCAGCAACAGGAGCCCGGAGCAACAGAGGAGGCAGCTCCAGCCAGCATCACATGGGTGAAATTAACACCGACTCCTCCCAGGACCAGAGGGGTTGTCTAGGGAGCCTCGGAAGATGCAGATACACTCCAGAGGTGAAAACAAAGACACGGCCTTAAACACAGGTACATTATTTTAAATCGTGAATGACTCAATCTGGCATCACACTTTGGGTTTCTATCCAGCTTATCGATGAAAGCTGCCAGATCCCAAACTCAAACCCAACACTGGCAGCCTGTTTCTCACTCTTGGAAATACCACAAGGCTCTGCAAATATTTTAAATCTACTCTTTGCTTTGATCCCAGTCCTTCTGAGTTTCTGGAATCTTTTCTTCTCATCTGCTCTTCACTGTGCTTCTGCTTTGAGATACTTTGATTCTCAAAGAGTATTTTAAAATGATGATATTAAATAATACAAGGAATCAGGGAGCCCGTCTGCTGTGCTCCCCTCAAATCTTCCAGCCTCGAGCACAGTCCTGGTCTTTTTTTCTGGTTGTTGTTCACTCGCTCAGTCATGTCTGACTCTTTGCAACCCCATGGACTGCAGCACGCCAGGCTTCCCTGTCCCTCACTGTCTCCTGGAGTTTGCTCAAACTCACATCCGTCGAGTTGATGATGCTATCCAACCATTTCATCCTCTGTTGCTCACTCTCCTCTTTCACCCTCATCAAGAGGCTCTTTAGTTCTTTGCTTTCTCCCATTAGACTGGTATCATTTGCATATCTGAGGTTGTTGATATTTCACCCAACAATCTTGATACCAGCTTGGGATTCACTCAGCCTGATGTGCATTTCACCTGATGTACTCTGCATATAAGTTAAATAAGCAGGGTGACAATATACAGCCTAGACATACTCCTTTCCCAATTTTGGACCAGTCCACTGTTACACGTTCAGTTCTAACTATTGTTTCTTGACCTGCATACAGGGTCCTGGTCTCTATGACATGCCAAATAGATATTTATTAAATGAAGGAATAAGCAACTATTGAAATCCTTTTCCAGATCCACCCCTGTAGTTCAACTGATATGTTTTCTCGTTGAATCTTGCAGCACTGCTGTGTGAGGCACTGTTCTGGGAACACCACCCTCTTCCCTGTCAGTGAATAAACTCACAGAGTGACGACACGTAAATTTCGAGGAAAAGAGAGCTCCTTATTATTTCAGGGGTGCTCTCGATGTTCAGGATTTTGGGAGCTCTTCCTTCTGTTGGAAGAGCAGGCTGGCTCCTTCTCCATCAGAGCCACAAAGTCAGCATTTCAGTTCCATCGTAGTGAACACCCTCCACCTCTCTGGCTAACTGATCAGACCTACAGAAAATCCCAAGGCTTCTTCCAACCGCCTCAATGTTCTAGACAAACACTGAACTGCAAAGCGAAGGGCCAGTTCAAAGCAAAATTGCACAGAACTTGGCCCATCCTTCTGGATTTGGTTTTTCCCCTTGGAAAGGCTGGGAGAGGGCTCTCCCAGGGGCATCCCAGGTCAGAAACCTCCCCCTGCACTGCCACCTGCCATCTGCTGGTGCATCTGGCCTCTTTCCAGGGCCAGTTTGTCTGATTTGAGAGAATACGCTGACATGTAGGAAGAGGTTAGACATGCACTGGCAACATATATATAGAACTTTTCTAAGGAACTACCTATAACCCAAAGACTATGGCAAACTCCAATGGGGACAGTTCAGGTCCCAGGACACTGAGGTTTGGGGGCAGCTCCACTGTGACAGGCTTCAGTGCCAGCCATGGGAGGCCCTAATTTTCTACACTCCCACCCTCCTGGTCTCTGCTCTAAGTGCTGACTAGTGGCTGCTTCAGAGAAGGCAATGGCACCCCACTCCAGTACTCTTTTGCCTGGAAAATCCCATGGGCAGGGGAGCCTGGTAGGCCGCAGTCCATGAGGTCGCTAAGAGTCCAGCACGACTGAGCGACTTCACTTTCACTTTTCACTTTCGTGCATTGGAGAAGGAAATGGCAACCCACTCCAGCGTTCTTGCCTGGAGAATCGCAGGGATAGGGGAGCCTGGTGGGCTGCCATCTATGGGGTCGCACAGAATCTGACACGACTGAAGCGATTTAGCAGCAGCAGTAGCAGCTACTTAGCAAGTTGCACAAGGGAAAAAGCAGGAGAAGGAAGGAAGAGGAAAAGAAAAATCAAGAAGGAGAAGAAGGAAGGAAGGATGGACGGAGAGGATGAAAAGAGAACAACACCTCCCGCACTCCCCCACCAAAGGACCAAGTGTACAAAGTGCTGAGCCAGACATCAACACAAACATAAAACTGAAATACACAGAGACGACTCTCGTCATGGCCTCACATCTATGATCTGACTTTCAGCTCCAATCAAGAAAACTGCAAGCACTTCAGTGAATCCAAAATAAAATGAGAAGGAGACAGCCTTGCGCTTAAAGTCTGGAGCAAATTAAGTTAATACAAAACATAAATGCTGGACTGCAGTTGGCAAGAACAATTAGGAAGAGTTTTAGGATTCTTTTTAAGAAAATTTTAAAAAAATTTTAAAGCAATGTTAGAACAAAGCCACACAAGCATTCTTTGGCTAGATATATTGGACCCTCTGATGTAGGGTTTGTGGCCACACTGGTTCGCTTCTAAAATTCCATGGGTCAAGCAACCAACTTCATCTAAGAAAGACTGCAAATTGAAATACTGGGTCAGACCTTGACGCTAGACCAAGTTCAGATTTCAGCATGTCTGGCCTTCAGCCACTGGCTTCAACACTGCCCAAAGGAAAAAAAAATTAAAAGATCACAAAAGCTGTTAGAAAAAGTGAGTACCAGAGAAGGGAGACCATTGGCAACAGAATGTGGGAGCATCCCAAAAGCTTCCAGAGCCTAATGGCTCAAATCTGGAAGAACAAACTTGGCGGCACACCTCTCCATGCTGCCAGGAACGAGGCTGCCCTGATCTTTCTCCTCCTGTCTTTTGTCAGACTTCATCTTCACTACTCATAACCTCGCCTGCTCCTAACATAAGCTCCTCTGGGATTGGTCCCTGAAAAGTCAAAGTGTAGTCGCTCAGTCAAGTCTGACTCTTTGTGACCCCATGGACTATAACTTGCCAGGCTCCTCTGTCCATGGGATTCTCCAGGCAAGAATACTGGAGAGGGTAGTCATACCCTTTCTCCAGGGGATCTTCCCAACCCAGGGATTGTACCCAGGTCTCCTGCATTGCAGGCAGATTCTTTACCATCTGATCCACCAGGGAAGCCCAGATTGGCCCCTAGTGGACCTGGAAATGGAAGGTCTCCACCTGGTCTCCCACCTGCTAGTTCTTCTTCACTTTGTCAATGAGACATTTGGGGTCTACAGCTTAAATTAGACATGTAAGCATCCCTACCTCATGCTCTAAAACTTCATTATTTGGGATGTCCTTCCATGGAGAAAATATGCCTGCAAGGATGAGGTTACCACCCCAGACCAGAGTCGGCTCAGTACTAAATCTGCCTCTGGGATGATTCGTACAACTCCAACACAAGCATCAGCTGTACTGACGTTTCAACGGGAAACACACTGGGTGTTCCAACTCCTAGTACTGAACTTCTCTGGCGGAAGTCAAGGTACACAAAGTAAAGATACCCCATTCCTTTCCTTACCCTCCCAGCTGCCAGGTGATCCAAATCTCTGGGCGGGGACTGCGGAGGGTTTCTGTGGCCCAAGAGGCCAAGGCTGAGAAGGGGGACAGAGGACAGAGGCCCAGGACCAGGAGGAAAAGCGAGGGCTGGGGATGTAGCATACAGACATCTGTGCATACAGGGAGATCAGCCAGGACTGGGGCTACAGGCTCTTAAAATGAGGTACAGCAGCGGTTCCCAACCTTCCTGGCATCAGGGACCAGTTTCATGGAACAGTCTTCCCACAGGCCAGAGCAGGGGAGGATGGTTTGGGGACGATTCAAGCGTATTACATTTACCATGTGTGTTATTTCTATTATCATGTTGTGATACATAATGAAATGTTGGAGTTAAGATACCTTGAATTAATTTGGGATTTACCTTTGGGTTTGGCTCAAGCCCTTAGTTCAGAAAAGTGGGTAGCCATTCCCTTCTCCAGGGGATCTTCCCAACCCAAGGATCGAACCTGAGTCTCCCGCACTGCAGGCAGATTCTTTACTGTCTGAGCCACCAGGGAAGCCTGCAATGGGGGAGGACCCAGGTTCGATCCCTGGGTCAGGAAGATACCCCTGGAGAAGGGAATGGCAACCCACTCCAGTATTCTTGCCTGGAGAATCCCATGGACAGAGGAGCCTGGAGGGCTACAGTCTATCGGGTCACAAAGAGTCCGACACGACTGAAGCAACCTAGCACACACGCATCACTGCCCGCACACCTGTTGTTCTTCGGGGCCTGGGCCAGACTCCTCCCTCTCCCTCCCTCCAGCCCCTTCGGTGACTCTTACTAAGATCGGAGACTAAGAGACAAACCCAGTGGAGAAGGAGGCTGCGGTTTTGCGTCCTCCATCCTGGAATCCCCAGCCTCCTCCCCCTTGTCTGCCTGGCAGGTTCCTAAACGCTGTTCAGGTACCACCTCCTCTCCAGAGCCCACAGGCTGACCGCTGGGGAGGAAGAAGGGTAAGGGTGAGAGACAAAATAAGGGCGGCGACATGGCCGGGGTAGGACGGTCACGCGTAACATACACACATGAGCCAGCAGCTCGTTCGCTTAAACGGGAGGCCACATGGTTCTGCCAAAAGGAGCCTCTGAATTTCCTTAGGAGGAAACTTATCTCGGGGGACTGACGGTCACCATGTTCACATTGCTCACTTACCTTGGCAAATAGGGAAGGAGTAGAAACCCGGGCGGCAGGCGTCACACTGAGCGCCCCCCACGCCGGGGCGGCACAGGCACCTCCCTTGGGCATCACAGATTTCAGGGAGAACTCCTTCCAAGTTACAGTCACAGCCTGCGAAGAGGAGCAAAGAGGAAGAGACATTCAGAGGGGCTCTCCATCCTTCATCCCTTTGTGTGTCTCTCCCTTCACCCCAGTGTCTGCCGTGGAAACCCAGATTCTGAGTTCTCTATAGAGAACTCTCTATAGTTTATATCCAGTCCCATCACTTCAAGGCAAATAGATGGGGAAAAAGTGGGCACAATGGCAGATTTTATTTTTGGGGCTCTGAATTCACTGCGGATGGTGACTGCAGCCACGAAATTAAAAGACGCTTCCTCCTTAGAAGGAAAATTATGACAAATCTATACAGTGTACTAAAAAGCAGAGACATCACTTTGCCAACAAACATACATATAGTCAAAGCTATGGTTTTTCCACTAGCCATGGACAGATAGGAGAGTTGAACCATAAAGAAGGATGAGGGCCAAAGGATTGATGCTTTTGAACTGTGGTGTTGGAGAAGACTCTTGAGAGTCCCCTGGACTTCAAGGAGATCAAACTAGTCAACCCTGAATATTCATTGGAAGGACTGATGCTGAAGCTGAAACTCCAATACTTTGGCTATCTGATGTGGAAAGCCAATTCATTGGAAAAGACTGATGCTGGGAAAGATTGAAGGCAAAAGAAGAAGGGGGCAGCAGAAGATGAGACTGTTAGATAGCATCACCAACTCAACAGACATGAATTTAAGCAAACTCTTGGAGACAGTGAAGCACAGGGAAGCCTGGTTTGCTGCAGTTCATGGGGTGGCAAAGAGTTAGACACAACTTAGTGACTGAACAACAAATGGTTTACACACATTCCTAACCCTGAGAAAGACTCATCTTAAAGGGAGTAAGGCATCTCACCAGGAAAGATCAGTGCCATTCAGAAACCTCTAGGGCAGACATTAGTTTACAAAGTATCTATAATCTTTTAGCATCCATGCCCCTGGGAACAATTTTTTCCCCTAAACTGAGCCTTAGTTGGGCTTCCCTGGTGGTTTAGATGGTAAAGAATTCACCTGTAATGCAGGAGACCTGGGTTCGATGCCTGGGTTGGGAAGATCCCCTGAAGGAGGGCATGGCAACCCACTCCAGTATTCTTGCCGGGAGAATCCCCATGGTGAGAGGAGCCTGGCATGCTGCAGTCCACGGGTTTGCAAAGAGTCAGACACAGATGAGCGACTGACCACGCACACACACATAAGCCCTATTTAGTAAAATTTCAACTTAATAGATTCCCACTGAATGACTATCTTGAATTAAACATATTTCCACTTCCATTGTTTAGAAGAAAAGAGATGGACATCCATTCAGCCCTGATCAGAGCCAGATCAGAGGCTCTGGAGGACCTCACCGGGCTCATTTCCAGCCTGCAGGGACCAGCCCTTCCCAGCAGACAGCGAGCTCCTGTCTGTCTCAGGACGTCCGCTCTGGCCGGTCGGTCCTCGCGGGCAGCACCCTTTCTGTATTCCCTCTCATCCTTCAGGTCTCTGTGCGGGAGTCACCACCTCAGCAAGGCCTCCCCCACCCACTCTGTACCGGCAGCTCCCCCATCCCTTGCCCGCTCTCTGCCTTAACTTGGGTTTGTCTCTCACACTTTAATTACTGAAACCACTTACTGGCCTCATGACTGACTTTGACCAGTAGAATAAGGGGAAAGCGCTGTCCTGGGATTTCAGAGCCCAGGTTTTGTAGCTTTGTGGATTTATGACAGGCTTTGTGGCTTCCCTTCTCACGCTCTGGGAACCCTGAGATCGCTGGGGGTGAGGGGGTACTCTGGCTGACCTCCTTGAGGACAAAGGGCCACAGGGAGAGAGACACTGAGCTGTCCCGAGTGGACCTTCCAGCAAGTTCGGCAGAAGGACTGCCCCGCCAAGCCACAAGATCGCAAGAAATAAGTCATGTTGTTTTTAGCCACTAAATTTAGAGGCTAAATAGATAGTGAAAGGCAGCAATAGATGAAGGAAAAACCTACCAGACTAAACACTTAGGGAGAGCTCACCTCAGGACACCTGCTGCCACGTACAGGATGTCTTAATCAAGAAGCATTTCTCAGAAAGACAGGGCTCTTGCTTGACTTTGTTATAGATAGATAGATAATGAGGTCAAGCAAGAGTCCTGTTAAGATAAGCATTTTATAGGTGAGAAAAAAGAGGCTCAGAAAGGTTACTTAACTTGCCCGAGGTCACACAGCCAGAAACGCTGAGTAGGAATGTGAATCCTGGTCAGCCTGGTTTTAAAGCCCCATGCCCTTTATATGATGTGAAGGATACAAGCTGAGAACTGATTTTAAAAGCTGTGTTCAAGGTATGTTCTAGATTAGTATACATATCCAAATCATTCTTGTATTTAAAGTATCTACATTTCTATCAAGAACATTAACATCTACACCTGCAACATGGTCCCTCGAGGCAGTCCCTAAGGTTGATCAAAGATTTGACTGGGTCACTCCTACTTCTCAAGGAAGAGAAGCCTTGTGCACTTTGGAAAGATTTTCTACAAGGGTTAAAAATAGTAGATAATCTGAAGAGCTAGCTAAATCCCACTCCTTCCCTTTGCCCTTTTTCATGTAAAAGCTTGGTAACAGAGTTGTAGAATTATTATTATTATTATTATTTACAATAATGAATAAAAAAAAGATCTGGGTAAATCAGAACAATTCTACAAAATCTCTAACTTGCTCATACTTCAATCGAACAGTCACCTAACTTGACAAAAGAGGCACTAAATGTGTCCAAGGGTATAATTCATCACAAGAGAAGCCTTGGAACTCAGGCTGGCATGAGCAGCACCCTGTCTGTCCATCACAGCTGCCACACGAGGCCCCAGTGCCACAGCCCCAGAGGCTGAGACCACCACAGTGAAATGCAGAGGTTTACTGTCAACTACAGTCTTGGTGATAAACCAGGCATTGGAATTCAGTAAGAAACTTGAACTTGACATTGGCATTGAAGTCCAAGGAATCTAGATTTACTACCATCTGTAAACAGAAAAAAAGCATTGAGTACCTATGCATTGCTAAATTTCTGTTTCTGAAATTTACTTTTTAACTTAGGTGTGCTTTTTGTAGTGCAGTGGTTATCATGTTCTCCTGACACCTTTTAAGATATCTGGCAAATACTCCCACACAGTGCAGGAACCAGAGATTTCTGAGGCCCCTCGCTTCTCCTCCACCCTCACCTCCCACCTCCTCATCAGGTCGTCGTGCCTGTATCTTAGGAAGGTAGCTGGAATCCTCCCCTCCTTCCAGAGTTCCAGAGCCTTCCAGAGCCCATGCAGCTCTTTTGCATAAACTAAAAAAAGGTGTCTCAAGATGCTTTCCTATCACTTGCTATAAAATCATCACCATAACATCTTATGGAAAACTCCAAATGACGTTTAGGCCACCTCAATATATACAAATCTGTAATGTTCTCAAGGCTTTCTCCTGGTCCCAGGAAGCCCTTCTAGAACTCGATCTTTTTCTTTCCTTCTTTCCTTCCTCCATTCTTCTTCCCATCCTTCCCATGTACCTTCCTATTTTCCTTCCCTCCCTTTTGTAAGAAGCTATAAGGATGACCCTCGGGTCTGTTCCTATTGTTCCGTGTTCTTGCCTGGTGGCTTAGATGGTAAAGAATCTGCCTGCAATGTAGGAGATGCAGGCTCAATCCTTGGGTCAGGAAGATCCCCTAGAGAAGGAAATGGCAACCTACTCAGTGTTCTTGCCTGGGAAACCCCATAGACAGAGTAGCCTGGCGGGCTGCAGTCCATGGGGTTGTAGGAGTCGGACATGACTCAGCGACAAAACCACCACCACCTTGCCAGGTCATAGGATTAACTCCTGCTGTTGCAACTGTTTGCCGGTGTGTCTCCTGCAGGCCTGGGGGCTTCCAGGGAGCAGGGACTGTGAACTAGCAGCTGCCTCAGCCATGCCTGGTACCGAGGAGGCACTTAATAAGAGTCCAATGAATGGAGAATATGCTAAATATTCAAGACTCCAGTTCTCTTTGGTAAACACCATTCCTTAAATTCTGTTTTACTGGCATCTACAGAGAGCCACCAAACTAAGATATCAGAATTCACCTGTCTCTCTCTAAGCCGTATCTGGCCTGTCTCCATGCCAACAGTGGCTGCCCCACCCTGCCAGGCAGGTTAAAATGCCCAGCCTGGGGAGGGACAGAGCGCAAAGGCATGCCCCAGCAGGCTGTCACCCCCAACTCTCAGAGTTCTCTTCATTAGCACAGACCCGCCCACACTGACTCACAAGTTGGCAAGGGCAAGTAGCTCCTCTGGAGAAGGAAATGGCAACCCACTCCAGTGTTCTTGCCTGGAGAATCCCATGGACAGAGGAGCCTGGCAGGCTACAGTCCATGGGGTCGCAAAGAGTCGGACACAACTTGGCAACTAAACAACAATCACAACTAGCTCCTTACAAAGTGATCAGGGGAATCAAAACCTTTTCACGGGGTCAAGGAAGCTCTAGGCAGACATGTCCTCCAACCAAATGGGCTGCTCTACAAACCCATCCCAAGATGGCATCACTCTCCTAAAGTAAGCACTTAGAGTCTTTCTGCAGCTGCTGATTTTGCTCTTTACCACTCTTCATTTGAACTTGGAGGAATAAAAGAGTACCCAGAAGCCAGTGTCCCTCTAGAGTGAATGTTTCGTGTATCCTTTCATTTTCAAAAAGAGCCCTTGAAGATGTGTCTACTAAACGTGAACTTTCTAAAAATAAATGCCAAGTGGTTATAAATGATCACTTGGACCCAGAAAATCCCAATAATATCCAGGGTCGCGTAAAGCTAAAAACATTCTGGCCTGCAAAACGGTTCTGTAGTTTCACTTCAAGTCTCCTTTGTTTCAAGTGTCTGGAACTGAGCCTATGGAATTTCTAGAACAGGACTTCTCGATCTGGGCTGCACATTGGAATCTCCTAGGAAAACATCATTGCCTGGGTGTGGAATCCCAAACTCGAAAGATGCTGATAGAGCCCCAGGATCTGTAAACTAAGGCCTGAGGGCCAGATCCTTTTGTTTTAGTAAACAAAGTTCTACTGGGACACAGCCAAGCTCATTCATTAGTGTATTGTCTATTCTTTTCATGTTACAACAGCAGAGTTGAGTACACGCAACTTTGCCACAAAGCTGAAAATATTTACTATATCTTTACAGGAAAGTCTGCCAACCATGAAATACAAATTTCTTCTAACCAGAGCAGTGGTTCTTAACAAGAGACATACACCAGAATCATCTAGAAAATACGTTCAAAATACCAGCCTGAACTTCACCCCTGGAAATCTTCCCAGGTGGCACTAGTGAAACCCGCCTGCCAATGCAGGAGACATAAGAGAAGCTGGTTCGATCCCTGGGTCGGGAAGATCCCCTGGAGGAGGGCATGGCAACCCACTCCAGTATTCTTACCTGGAGAATCCCATGGACAGAGGGGCCTGGTGGGTTACGGTCCACGGGGTCACAAAGAGTCGGAAAGGACTGAAATGACTTAGCACGCATGCAAGAGACAGGCCAGAATCATCTAGAAAATCTGTTCAAAACACCAGGCTGAACTTCACCCTGGAAATCTAGATTTAAGATCTGAGGGTGAAACACAGGCATTTAGATTTTGTAACAGCAGGTTCTTAAACACAGCTCTAAGAAACACTGAGAAGACATTAAAGCATCAATAGGCCTCAATGAACTAAAATCCTCAGGGATGGGGGAGACCTGGTATCATCCAGTATTGTATATCTCCTGGCAGCTGAGATGTTCGTGCTCCTAAGGTTCATTGCCAGAGGTCAGGCCCCAAACTGGGTGTTTTTAAAGTGCATTAGTAGAAAATCAAATTGAACGGGATCTCTCTGCTTTCAAATTCCCAAATAAATCTAACTGCACTAAGTGGAATTTCTTTTCCTCAAGGCTGTGTTCTGAGGCTTCCCCAATATTTTGTAACAGAAGAACTTTCCTTCAAATTCAATTAAATTTCCTTCCATAACTCACCACAGGCCTATCTGGGGAGAAAAGGAAACAGAATAACAAAGGGGTTACTGGAAACAGACCAGAAACAGAGTATCTAAAACATGCTTGTGGAAGGAGACCAGAGATGTGTATGGTAATCCAGGCTCAAAAGGTGAGCCCCATTCTAATCAAAGGGAAAACATTTAAGGAAACACTTGCTGTACTGACTATGGGTAGAATACCATGCCGTGGGGATCAGAAGCTAAGTCAAGCACAGGTACTGTCCCCAAGTGACCAAGTGTGTGCACGCATGTGTGCTCAGTTGCTTCAGTTGTGTCTGACTCTTTGCAACCCCATGGACTGTAGCCCGCCAGGATCCTCTGTCCATGGAATTTCCCAGGCAAGAATACTGGAGTGGGTTGCCATTTCTTCCTCCAGGGGATCTTCCTGACCCAGAGATTGAACCCACATCTCCTGTGTCTTCTGTATTGCAGATGGATTCAGTTCAGTTCAGTCGCTCAGTTGTGTCCAGCTCTTTGCGACCCCATGAATCGCAGCACGTCAGGCCTCCCTGTCCATCACCAACTCCCGGAGTTCACCCAAACTCATGTCCATCAAGTCGGTGATGCCATCCAGCCATCTCATCCTCTGTCGTCCCCTTCTCCTCCTGCCCCCAATCCCTCCCAGAATCAGTCTTTTCCAATGAGTCAACTTTTTGCATGAGGTGGCCAAAGTACTGTAGTTTCAGCTTTAGCATCATTCCTTCCAAAGAACACCCAGGACTGATCTCCTTTAGAATGGACTGGTTAGAACTTCTTGCAGTCCAAGGGACTCTCAAGAGTCTTCTCCAACACCACAGTTCAAAAGCATCAATTCTTTGGTGCTCAGCTTTCTTCACAGTCCAACTCTCACATCCATACATGACCACTGGAAAAACCATAGCCTTGACTAGATGGACCTTTGTTGGCAAAGTAAGCAGATGGATTACTTCTCTTTAGATAAATCAGTACCTTTTTGTGATCCTTTTAATGAGATTAAATGAACAGAAATCTGGCCAACCTTTATCATAGGGAGTCAGTAACTTCAAATATCCCCAAAGTAACCTTGAATCTGTGAGATCCATCACCTGCGTTTGGAAATTCTTAACTGAAGTATTTTACACCAATAATATGAGACACAGCCTGAAGGATGCGTAAGTTCCCCATTGTGAATGATTCCCATTTAAAAGGAGCACCTCGTACAAGACACAACCCTGCATATTAATCATCTAACACGTTTGTGATTTTGCTTGTTTATATGTTAAATATGTTACTTTATGAGTTGCCAACACCCTACCCCCAACTAAAATATAAGTTGTATAAGCTGTAGGACAGCTGGGAAATTTATTTCACTGCTAAGTCCCCTGCAGCCAGAACAGTGTCAGACACATAGTAGGTGCTCACCAAACACCTGCAGAATCAGGGATTACGTAGGCAGAGCACCTCTCCATCCCAAAGCCTGCTTCCGCACACCAGGCCACTCTCTTCCCTGAGCACTTTTCTGGCTGCAGCAGCTCCTTGGCCCCCCTGCAGGCCAGGTCTGGAGAGTTAATGCCCCAGAGGCAGCCCTCCCCACCCAGCAGGTGACTGAAGTTCTCCATTCAGCTGGGGGAATGCTGAGCAAGTTCTCTGCTGTCTCCCAGAGCTGCCAAGAGGGCTACAGCTCCAGGAACTACCGCAGGACCAAGCTTGCTAAGGCAACTTCAAAAAGGCCCCCTTCAGTCTCAGACTCACTCCCTTACTGATGCTTCTTGGGGTGACTTCCCAAACGAACTGCTTGCATTCAGTCCCTTTCTCAAAGTCCCTTCATGGAGAATCAAGACAGACGGCAGGCAGCTGACTGTCACTGAAGTTTTCTGAGCAAACTGGAGACAGACAATCCAAATGGCTTAGTCCCCTTCATCAGGCAGTGCCTTTGCAAAGCACAGACAGGATTAGAGGTTGAAGGGGCAGGGGGGTGAAGAGTCCAAATGCAACACACCCACATGGCACCACCAAGCTCCCGTAAGAATGATTTGAACTTGGACATAGCCATGTGTGTAGAAGAAGGAAAGGAATATAGAGAACATTTTTACTGAAGTTAAACCAAGTGAGAAATTACTTGCCTTTTATTATATCTCCAGCTACTGGATCCTCTGGACTTGGAGTAGAAATAGGAAGGATGGGAATTCCTAGAAAAATAGTTTATTGAAAAATACAGAGAAAAATTAAGGACACAGCATAGTAAAACAGTAAATGCAGTAACTAGGAAGATGCCCACTCCAATGTAGTGAAAGCAGTGTGTGAAAACCAACTGGGGGGGGAAAAAAAAAAGGAAATATTGCTACACTTAAAAATGTAGCATCTAGAACCAGGAAGGTCAGACATGAGTGTGATGTGCATACTAATGAACAGAAATGGATATTCTGTGCTCACAATGGCTAAGTCCCAGTCAACTAGGGCTGAACTGGACTTCTTTACTATCTTTTTAAAAACTTAATTAACTAACTTTGGCTGCAATGGGTTTTCATTGCTGTGCATGGGTTTCTCATTGCAGTGGCTTCTCTTGTTGCAAAGCACGGGCTCTAGGCTTGTGGGCTTCGTAGTTGTGTTGCACGGGCCGAGCTGCCCCAAGGCACGTGGAATCTTCCTGGAGCAGGAATCGAACCTGTGTCCTCTGCACTAGCAGATGGATTCTTAACCACTGGGCCACCAGAGAAGTCCCTTTAGTATCTTTTTTTGTTCTTTAATGTAAAATTGAGACTAGTTTTAAAAAAATGCTTCCTTACAAGTTTTTACTCTAAAACTTTGCTTATGAAAATACAATTTCTGCTCAGCTTCTCTCCAATAATTAAGGATTCTAAATTGACTAAGTCCTGATTCAGTGTTACTATGTTTGGGCTTAAAAGTCAGCTCCTTTAACTCTAAGATGGTTATATAATTTGTCCTCCAAAATGGGACACTCGACAGTGGAAGTGGATCCTCATTGAACAGTGACCCTGAAACTAGTGAACGTAGTTTTGGCCAACCCAATACAGCCTTCCTGGCCCTATTTCTATCCCCCTCTCTTTCCCCGCCCCACCTGCCACGCCCTCAGGGGTCGATGCACAAAGCCCAGGTAAGCGCCAAGAAGCCAGGCCTCCCCTTCTACCACCAGGACTTACTGGAGCAAACTGGGAAATGATAGTAGCCGGCCGCACACTCCTCACAGTGGTCTCCGCGGAAGTTGGGCCTGCAGGTGCAGCGGCCGGAGCCCTGCTCACAGTCCTCCGCATGCTCCGGGTGGCAGCTGCAGGCTAAGAGAAACCCCAGTTTTAGAGGGTCCGTCCTTCATTGCACCTCTTAAGGCCAATATTTCCTAATGTCCTTATTACTGGGTTGGTTGAAAAGGTCATTTGGGTATTTTCATGAGGTGCTACGAAAAAACCCAAACTAACTTTTCGGCCAATCCAGTCCTTCATCACTGATCCACGTGTGTTCCTGAAAGGCCATTGCTTTCCACTTCATACCTGGTGGATGGTTTGCAGTGACCCAACCCCGTGGCCCTCAGAAATAGGCTTTAATGAGCAGTTACACTTGGAAGGCCTCCAGGATGTGGTTTATGATGTGAGCACCACCCAGCCACCATGCAAGAGGCAAAAGGCACTGTCCCCCCATTGGAGGGGCTGGGTGGGCAGAGCCTCTCCTGGCTATGAGCCAGGTGCCAATGTCCAGAGTGCTCCTCGTTACACAGCTGTATTGTGGACATGAGTGTGAGATGCCTAGACACTGATATATAATCCGTGGACAGCACAGCAAGATCATGTCCATAATCCAAATGTTAGAATCAAATGATAAGACTTACTGAAGGCAGTTTTTCTGACCTACATGATGGTCAGGTTTGCACTCCAGAGGGACAGACTTGGGCTGTAAAATGCTTGGTAACGCCCTCACTTCCCCTGACCTGGCCAAAGTCCTCACCTTGGGCAACGAAAATACCATCACAGCTCAGCTGAGTCCCTGTGCAGTGAGGACCCAGGAGGCTGCAGAAGTCATGAGCACCAAGCATCCCCCAAGCCTGGCCTCTCCTGAGGTCCTTTGTTTAATTTGTTATTATTCATGTGTCCAGTGGATTCTTAATGCTATGCCTCTAATACCTCCAGGAGACCATCTCAGCGACAAAGAAAGAAACTAGAGAAGTGATGGAAAACTGAGGTTCCTAATAAGGCAAGACTATATTCACAATGTCCCGTTTTCCTTAGCCAAGGCCTCTTTTTTGTGAACACAAGAAAAATGATGGGCATACTTCATGGGATGATGTGGAAGATCGAGGGAAAACAGAGACCCACTTTTAACAACGATGATGCCCTCAAACCTTAGTGATACAATGAATGAATCTGGGGGGAAGGTTGGCACGGAAGTCAACTTCAGGAATGGAGTTGTTTTCTAACTGCAATAGCCAGAGAACATAAAGGAGTAAAATAACTTTCACATGCTGAATAAAGTCCATAATCTGCTCTATGGCTGATGATTGCACAGGAGGAAAAAGTGGTGTTTTTCTGCACAATGGAAGCGGTAGGTTACAGTGGCACTGACAGATATGAGCAATATCCTAGCCTACTAGTTAGTGGTTCTGTCACCTGGGCCAAAATACTCAACTACTAAGACCCTTCGATTTCTCTACATCTAAAAAGGAGACTAATAATACATTAACTTTGTTGTGAGAAAAGAAATTTGTGAAATTATTCAGGCATTGCCTTGTATATAGCAAGGGCTCAATGACTCATAACTATTTTGAATATTATGACTATTCGTAAATCCTTATGAAATCATTGCTATGTGTCTTATGCTAATTCTGATGAAATCTGAAATTACTGGAGATCACAGAAACATGCCAAAACAACAGAAAACATTTGTTGCAGGCCTAGTATGGGACAGGCCCAAGTCTCAGTATTCTCCCAGGTAGTTTTTTTGGTGTGTTTCTTTTCAAAAAGAAATTATTTTATTCTTACTATTGTTATTTAATTTATTTTGTGTGCGTGTGGCCATGCTATGGGGCATGCAGGATCATAGTTCCCTGACCAGGGATCAAATCCATGATCCCTGCACTGGAAGCATAGTCTTAATCGCTAGACTGCCATTGGTTTTGATGACAATTCACTTAATCTTAGAAACTAGATTATCATTTCCATTTATATAGAAGAAATCTGATTCTCAGAGAGACATGTAACTGAGGTCACACAGTAAGGAGTAGAACCAATAACATGAAGAGAGAGAGAAAACAAAAGGAATTATTAGCCAATCGTAATTTAGCCCAATGAGCTCCCTGAAGTCTAGTTCAGTTCAGTTCAGTTCAGTTGCTCAGTCGTGTCCAACTCTTTGTGACCCCATGAATCGCAGCACGCCAGGCCTCCCTGTCCATCACCAACTCCTGGAGTTCACCCAGACTCACGTCCATCAAGTCAGTGATGCCATCCAGCCATCTCATCCTCTGTCGTCCTCTTCTCCTCCTGCCCCCAATCCCTCCCAGCATCAGAGTCTTTTACAATAAGTCAACTCTTCGCATGAGGTGGCCAAAGTCTAAGACACACCAAATTGGAATGAAACTTACGAATGCAGCCATCGGGGGCATGGACCGGAATGCCATAAGGGCGGTAATAGCCCTTAGCACACTTCTCACAGTTTACACCAGCTGTGTTATGCTAGAAAGAAACAAAAGGAACTTAGAGGGAAGGATACAGGAGAAGCCCTTATTTTGTGCTGTTCATCCTGAGAAATAATTCTGTCATACACAACTGTAATGTTAAAATCACTGAAGAAAAAAAAAAGCACAGATCTTGACCTTGAGTCTCCAAGATTTATCATAGGACACTGGCTTGAACTTGGCTCTGGAATTTTTTCCCATTGGAAGAGGAAATGAGACCACGAACTGAACAGGCCAAGTTTTCCTCGCTACCTCTTACTGAAGCACCTGATATCTGAGTGAGCAAAAACTCCAGAGGGCCACTCTTCCAAGCTTCATTTGACAGTGATGAATGGATAATAGATCACCTTTAGGTTTAACCCTGGGAATAAAGGGCCATGTGTGTATTTTTTTCTTCTTCAGTTTTGAAAGAAACTGCACCTACAACTCCTCTCGTCATTTCAAAATTTTATCTTTGCTTTACTCTAAAACCATTTCCCAAACATTTCTGGTATGAGAATGGAAAATGTAGGCATGTGTCTCACACACAGAGCTCATTTTAAAGTACAATACAAGGCAGCCTTTTATATTTCACAGCTAATCCTTGTAATTGCCAGAAAATCAAATTACCCAACATGCACCATCAATTTCTAAGAACTATAAAGGATGGATCTAGCTCAATTCTGCCCCCCTCTCCCAATTTGGAAACAATCAGAAGGACAATATTCTTTCATTAATGAAAGGAAAGGCAATAGGAAATTAAAAAAAAAAAAAACAAATATAACACTGATTCAAAAGGAGTCTGCATAGAACACAGAGAAAACAAGGACCCTTTCTGGATCCTCTCCCCTTTAACATGATTTTATTAATTACAGACTTTTATTTACTACCACTTCTTGTCCTGTGGGCTAAAATCTGAATTCACTTTAACACTGAGGTCAAAACCACATTGGCCACGTCTTTGACTTCATTTACATGCATAAACATCTTGGACAAATAGGAAACAGCTGTGGTCCACCCTCTCTTCCAGCAAATGCCAATGACCCCTCAACTCCATTATTGGCCACTATGGCTTCTGACAGAGCACATCAGGTTGAACTTGGGTCCCAGTTTTTTTCTGATGACTGATGACGCTAAGCCCTTTGTATGCTTATTGGCCACTCATATACCCAGTTTTATGAAGTGTTTATTGTATGCTTGTTGACCATTCATACATCCACTTTATGTGAAGTGGTTATTCAAACCATTTGCAATTGTATTAGGTTATTTGTCTTTTTATTACTGAGTTGTGGGAGTTCTTTATACATCCTGGATACCAACCAATCGTCAGATTGATGTTTTGGGAATATTTTCTCCCCATTCATGGCTTGCCTATTCATTTTCTGCAGTGCCTTTTGTGAGCAGAAGTTTTTCATTTTGATGAAGTCTAATCTGTCTATTTTTCATAGTTATTGTTTTCGGTGACCTAAGGAAACTTTGCTCATCCTCTGAATCATAAGGATTATCTCCTATATTTTTCTCTAAAGCTTAAAGTTTTAACTTTATTTTGGGTCTGATCCACATCAATTTAGTTTTTTATGTATGTTTGAGATGAATGGTCAAAGTTAACTTTTCCCCATATAAAATTCAGTTACTCCAGAACCATTTGTTGAAAGGACTTTCTCTTCTCTCTCCACCTCCTGCCATTAGATTGCCTCGGTACTTTTATCAAAAATAAAATGTCCACTGTGGACATAAAATGATCCAAGTCTGGGTCTGCTTCTGTGCTTCCTGTTGTGCAATGCTGAACTGTTCTTCCAGCCTTATGTCAATAGCAGTGTTTCGATTACTGTAGCTCTACAGTTAATCTTGAAGTATGATAAGTTCTTCAATTTTATTTCGTTTCTTCAAGACAACTTTGAATATGCTAGGTCATTTATATAACCATATAAATTTTAATCCACATGTCAACATCTTTATAAAAAATAAAAAAGAACTTCCATTATCTCTGTACAGCAATTTGGGGAAAACTGACATCTTAATACTACTGAGTCTTCTAATCCATAAATACGTTACATTTTTCTATTTTATTTAGTTTTTTCTAGATATCTCTCAGCAAAGCTTTTTAGCTTTAACAGAGAGGTCTTACATGTCTTTCGCTAAATTTGTTCCTAAGCATTTTATGTTTTATATACTATTTTTCATCAAATTTTAACTTCATTTTCCTAGTGTTTGCTACTAGTATATATAAATACAACTAGTTTTTCTATATTATCATTGTACCCTACAATATTACTGAATTCGCTTATTAGTTCTGGTAATTGTCTTGTATATTCCTTAGGCCTTTTTACATAAACAATAATGTCATCTCCAAACAGAAACAGTTCTACTAGTTCTACTTCTTCCTTTCTGACCTTAATACTTTTTTTCCCCTTGTCTTATGCAATGGTTGGGTCCTCCAGGACACTGTAACAAGAATCCTTTCTTGTTCCCAATCTTTAGAAGGAAAGAGTTCAGTACTTCATCACTAACATGACGTCCATTATAGGGTTTTCATAAATATCCTTCATCAAAGTTCAGTCCAGTGTACCTGCAGCTTTTATGTGCACGCAAATCACCTGAAGGTCCTGTGATACATAGCTTTAACAAGATCCTGGGGTCTTTCACTTAGTCACAAAACCCACGCAAATCACCTGAAGGTCCTGTGACACATAGCTTTAACAAGATCCTGGGGTCTTTCACTTAGTCACAAAACCTAATGATTCATAACAAACCTATGGTGCATATTGACTTGTATTTAATTAACTGTGATGACAGATGATATAAAATGTGTGGAGAGGGAGACATGCAGAGAGTGGTGGGTCTCTCTGAGGGTGTGTATCCCTGGTTCCATACAAATGGGCACCTCATGTACAGTGCCTCTTTAATGGCAACATTAACAAAATATCATTCTAAAAGCAAACAAGACAGAATATAGACTAAATTCATGAACATTTTACACAATTTTTAATGAATATCTTGAGGCAGATATACATATACCCTCCTCTGCTATATACACCTCTTAGCTAAATTCCAGTCAACCCAATCATTCTACAGAAGGGATGAAGAATCAGTTCTTCTTTGGTTTCAATGTCAATGGCAGACATCATTGACTGATCGTGACATACTTCCTCCAGACTCAGAATTCGTTTGAAAACGGGATTTAAAGCCAACATGGAAACTATATGGATTTATCCTATCTTAAAGCCTTTCTACTATAACATGGATAGCAGTCAAGATGAGAGGAATTCTCCCCTCTAATCAGGCAAAGACCCAAAAATCTAATCAACAGAGTTTGGGCAAATATACCTCAGTCCATTTTCCCTACAATCTCTAAATTACATCCAGCTAAGCAGGCTTTCTATGTACAAAAGTGGAGAAGGGTGTCAGAAAATCCTTTCAATTGCATATTACTTTCTTCACATCATTTTATTTATTTTTATTTTTAAAATTTCTTATAAATGTCCTTAAAAATATTTTTATATATTATTTATTTATTTATTTTTGGCTATGCTGGGTCTCTGTTGCTGCATGGGCTTTCTTCTAGTTGCAGTAAGCCAGAGCTACACTCTCGTTGTGCTGTGCAGGCTTCTCACTGCAGGGGCTTCTCTTGTGGAGTATGGACTCTAGGGCACACGAGCATCAGTAGTTGCAACTCCCAGGCTCTACAGCACAGGCTCTACAGTTGTGGTACACAGGCTTAATTGCTCTGTGGCATATGCATTATCTTTCCGGACTAGGGATCAAACCCATGTCTCCTGCACTGGCAGGCGGATTCTTTACCACTGAGCCACCAGGGAAGCTGGTGATATTGTTTTAGAGTAGGGCTTCCTGAATGTTCATTTCCTAGGCTGACTTAAATAGTGCCTTACCTGACAGTTAATGCAGACCCCTCCACCTGCATAGAGACCTTGGATATTCAAGCTTGCCTGCTGCCTCTCGACATCCGGATCATAGTAACAGTCGGTGGAGTGTCCATGGCAGTTGCATGCTGAGGAAAGAGCATTCTAAGTTAGTACTGCATCGTGACTATGAGACCCTCAGGAAATCCCCGCACCCCCTACCCCTAGAGGATTACTGCTCACTGAACTACAAGAAAGTCCATTCTGGAACACCATGGATACCCTCAGTGGAAAATTCTAGAGACTTTTACACAAAGATCAGCCTACAACCATATGCAATTTATACCTTCTTTTGTTTGATATTAATTGGGAGAAAGTTTCTCTTTTCAAAAAAATAAGATATGTGATTACAACAAATTAAGATAAATCAACATGCCAAGGAGATCAAACCAGTCAATCCTAAAGGAAATCAACCCGGAATATTCATTGGAAGGACTGGTGCTGAAGCTGAAGCTCCAATACTCTGGCCACCTGATGCAAAGAGCCGACTCACTGGAAAAGACCCTGATGCTGGGAAAGATCGAAGGCAGGAGGAGAAGGGGATGACAGAGGAGATGGTTGGATGGCATTACCGACTCAATGACACGAGTTTGAGCAAACTCGGGGAGACAGTGAAGGACAGGGAAGCCTGGCATGCTGCAGCTCATGGGGTCACAAAGGCTGAACACCAACAACCTGCCAATTAAGCTGCACAAAGTGAATATTACTACTGCTCCTACTGCCAAGAATAACTGAGTTCCTGGTACACTACGGAAAGCATTACATGCATTACCTTATTTTATATGCATAATAACTTTCTAGGGGAGGTATGATGATGTCCATAGCCCAGATGGGGACGCTGAGGCTTACAGAGGTTAAGGGAAGTGTTCACTCACAGAGTTCACAAGTCAGACAAGCAGAATCCTGACTTGTCTTTCTGTGACTCCAAAACCTATTCTCTCAGTCAACATTCTAAGCCCTTCATCTCAGCTTTATCTGTAATAGTGATCAAATGGAAGTAATCTTGACATCTAACCATAGGGAAATGGCTAAGCAAACAACAGTATATTTGCTTGACTGAGTTCTATGAAGTCAAGCACTGCTCAGGTTTTGTTTGTAATAGAGCATGGTGCCCTGCACACAGTAAGGACTCAACAAAACAAACACTTTTTAGATACACTTGAATCAAGAATGACTATACCATGAGCCATCAAAAAGGATGTCAAAGAGTTTTTAATGATACGGGAAAATATTTTTAAATACTAAGTGAAAAAGATCCAGATATCCAAAAAAATAATAAAGCTGAGAATACCAAGTATTGGCAACCAAGTATTGGCAGGGATGTGGGGATAGAAGTACCTCTAAAAAAAAAAAAAAATCCAGATATAAAATTATATAAAATAATATACTCTTGAGCATTTAATGTATGAAAAAACACTAGAATACCTGACAAAATATTAATAGTGGATCTCTTAGGGTAATAAAAGTATTAATGATTTTACTTTAAGAAATAATTTCCAAATTATTTACAATTAACATATGATACTTATAAAATTAGAAAACAGAGTTTAAACCCATTTAGGATTTTCATCATTGCCAAGATGAAAAAGATTTAACACAAGTAAAATTCTTCTTGTTTCTTAGGTAGAATCCATATTCACTACATTCTACCTAGATCAAATTTTCTATCTTTCCAGGAATTTGTATATTTTAATCAAGTTCTCAGATAAATCTATTAGGGAAGAAGATTGAGTTAGAATTCCAAATTAACCTGTTTTTTTAAGTCTCTATTGAATATGTTACAGCACTGCTTCTGTTTTATGTTTTGGTTTTTTTGGCCCTGAGGAATGCGGATCTTAGCTCCCCAACCAGGAATCCAACTCACAGCCCCCTGCATTGGAAGGTGAAATTTTAACCACTGGACCATCAGGCAAGTCCCCAGTTAATCCTGTTTTTAAGAGCTTGAACATTTTCTTATTTTCATTTCCTCAGTGGTGCCATGATTTTTTTAGGCATTTCTATGTACTACATCAGTTATTTCTTCAGAAGTCTTTATTTTGAATTGCAGTAACTCACATGGAGTTTAGACAGCATCTAACAAATATCTTACTAGGTCTGATTTCCACATGCAGCCTGTAATTTTTAACCATTTTGGCAAAAAAAGTGTAAGAAACTTAAAAACTTATGAAAGGAAATTATTTAAAAGTCATCACACATGTTGGAGTAAGCATGTGACCGAGGAGTTCCATCAGTCTGGAAAACAAATCATATGACCAATGTTGGAGTTTATGTGATAACATTTACTCAATCAAACTATTTTAAACCAGCATCTGAAAGTGTTGGAAGAAACAACCCCTGATTATTACTTTTCCCTCTTTTTGGCCCTATTATCTAGGGATAAGAAGTAGGGGATTCAATGAAAAGGAACCCGTTAGCTTGACTATCAAGTGAGAATGGCCATCTAGGTAACACCCTGGACCTAGAGATCACCTGAGCATTCACCCAGACAGCATCCATACCTTCCAACAAGGCTAGGATCTCTCAAAGCTCGCTTGGAACTTCTCACCAGAAATGTATTCTAAGTAATTCTACTAGTTACAGAAATCACAGTCTTATTTCTTAACAGTTATAAGAATTTTTTGGCCAAAATGCTTTCTTACCCATCTAGTTAAAACAACAACAAAAAAGTGAAAATGTCAGTCACTCAGTCGTGTCCAACTCTTTGAGAGCCCATGGACTATAGCCCACCAGGCTCCTCTGTCCATGGAATTCTCCAGGCAAGAATACTGGATTGGGTTCCCATTTCCTTCTCCAGGGGATCTTCCTGAATCAGGGATCAAACCTGGGTCTCCTGCATTGCAGGCAGATTCTTTACTGTCTGAGCCACCATGGAAGCCCAACAAACCTGGATCCAAGCACCTTTTGGTCATTTCATAAAAGCAAATTCATCTGCAAATGCTAAGAATATTCAGGAAAAAATAAGCCACAATCTCCAAAGTCAATAACGACAAGTTAAAAAATGTTTCTAGCAAATGGAATAAATATGTGAATTTCTAAGAAGATGGGTTTAAAAGAAAATCTTTAGTTGGCTGTCATAGGGCTTGTTTGCTAAAATAACACTTTTTTTTTTTTTTTTGGTTTATATTGTGCCCATAATTAAAAGCAGCCTCTCGCCTTTCTTCCTTTCTTCTCTGGTCCCCTCCACCCTACATCCCCCTCAGTCCTATTCCCTCAGTGCTTCCAGTTCTCTGTTTAGACATCAATCTCACCACCTTCTCTGGATGTCTGTCCTCAAAAAAAAACTCAGGATTCCAATCCAGTATCACATCCTAAGAAACTGTAAGGGTTTTAAATTTAATAATGGCTGCATCGCATTTTAGATTGCTAAAGAGAGGCCAATTGTCAAAGCACTCTGCCCAATCTTTGCACACAGTGAATGTTTAATATATATATTAATGGTCATTATTGCTGCTATTTTTGTTCACATATTTCTATCTGAATTTAGAGTGGGGCACTTCTACCTCCAGTCGGTGAGTTACTCGTTGGGATGGATAGTTCTGACTCTAGAGACTGACATCATCCTGCCCTGTTCACGAGCACAGGAAAAACACTGCCCTCAGTCCTTAGGCAGGCTTCCCAGGGGCACTAGAGGTAAAGAACCCGCCTGCCAGTGCAGGAGACATGAGACGTGGGTTCGATCCCTGGGTTGGGAAGATTCCCTGGAGGAGGGCATGGCAACCCACTCCAATATTCTTGCCTGGGAAATCCCATGAACAGAGAAGCCTGGCAGGCTACAGTCCATAAGGTCACGCAGAGTCGGACACAACTGAAGCAACTGAGCACACATGCATTCAGTCCTCAGGCAGAAATGAGGGAGGGGGCTCATGGGCGGGGCCTCGCGTCCCAGGGTCCCTCCTCCAGGGCTCACCTTCACACTCATTGCTCTGCTTCCCCATGGCAGGCCGCCAGCGCCTCTGATTGTACCCCATGCAACAGCGATCACACGTGTCCCCGCAAGTATTGTGCTGGCATTCACACCGAAACCTGGGCATATAACAAAGCAGATCTATTACTGAAAAGTTGTTTTTTTTTAACTGAAGATCAGCTGCTCCCGTGTGAAAAACTGAGTCATCATGGTCACCTATGGTACCACTGCGTGACTATGAGAACAAAGCACTCTGCGTATGTTATTTCAAGTCCCTCCATCCTGCTTATTAACTCCACTTTACATGTGGTGACACTAAGATCCAGAGATATTTAAATATTTGCCAAAACTCAGGAGATGGTCAACAGAGAGCCAGATTTCAAACTGAAGTTTGTCTGATTCCAAACTCCCAGATCTTCTCTACCACCTTATATAACGATAAATCGACACAGGAGCAAGTGCTGAGGGTACTGAGGTGTGCGGAGTATCAACATCTTCACAAAAATCTAGAGTCACCTGTGAGATGGGTCAGATTTCTTACTTTCAGCCTGGTGTCTGGCCAGAGGTACAAAGAATCCAAGAGACAGTCACTCACAGCATCTCAGAGGACCCTGTTTGAAGGGTCCAGCTCCAAAAAGCAGCTCCATCACTGGGCCAAAGCTCGGATTACTCAGCAAGGCAATGGGGTAAACACAAAAAATCTACTTTCAAAGAACTACTTTGAAACTTAACTATCGCTAAGTCGTGTCTGACTCTTTGTGACTCCATAGACTGCAGCATTCCAGGGTTTTCTGTACTCCACTGTCTCCCGGAGTTTGCTCAAATTCACGTCCATTGAGTCGCTGATGCCATCCAACCATCTCACCCTCTGTCACCCTCTTCTTCTCGTGCCCTCAATCTTTCCCAGCATCAGGGTATTTTCCAGTGACTCAGCTCTTCGCATCAGGTGGCCAAACTACTGGAGCTTCAGTTTCAGCATCAGTCCTTCTGAAGGAGGAAACAGATGGAACAGGCTCCATCTTGAAAGCAGGACTCCACCTTGGGCCAGACTGTGGACTTTGAGCTATATGCCCAGTATCTGTGGAAATGACATACCAATTGGAAAACCAGACCCCTCCGGATGGAAGAGCACCAGGGCTCATACCTAGACACTCCATCGCCTAAAAGAATACCCTAATTATCTGTGTAACCGAATAGAATCTTAAATTCTATTAAGCTTATTGAGGTATGACCACAGGCATACTGATAGTTGTCCACTGTTAACTACCTAGGCTTAAGGCATACAAATCATGGGTTTAAGGCATATGAATCATGGCTTTAAGGCAAACAAATCATGGGTTAACTTTGATTGTATCTTTCCTTTGTTCAGACTAGTTTCAGAGAATCTGGGGAGGTGGGTTTGAGCACATACACTTAGGGTATATAAGGTTTCACAGAAACTGGTTGGGGTCCTTGGCTAAGAGGAGACTCTGCCTTGGGCCCCCCGGTGTAATAAACTGCACTCCACTATCTGCATTGTCCTTCTGAGTGAGTTTGTTTCCCAGAACTTGTGGCTACAATACTTTCAATGAATATTCAGGGTTGAATTGACTGGTTTGCTTCTCCTTGCAGTCCAAGGGACTCTCAAGAGTCTTCTCCAGCACCACAATTTGAAAGCATCAGTTCTTTGGTGCTCAGACTTCTTTATGACACAACTTTCACATTCATCCATGATTACTGGAAAAACCATAGCTTTGACTATACGAAACTTTGTTGGCAAAGGGATGTGTTGTCTGCTTTTTTTTTTAATGACTCTGCTTTTTCATACGCTGTCTAGGTTTGTCATAGCTTTTCCACTATAGATGTACCTTAAAATGTTTCTAGGCTTAAATGAAATAACTATAGTCATGGCACTGAATTAGAACTCCGAGCTCTGAGCTTCCATTCATCTGTGCTTGAAAGAGGATTCAAAACAGAGTCTAAGAAAACTCTTCGCTGTGCCCATGGGGATCCCATTAATCCTTCCCAGGGGAGATGGGAAGGTTACTCTCCTATGAAAAGGCATCATCCCTCTCCCAACTCAGCTGCCTGTTAAAGCAGATGGACACAGATTTAACTGGCAGCACAGAACAGCTGGAGTTCAAATGGGTTTTGGTCAGAGATGCACTTTCAGCTCATTGCCAATGAGGTATTTGCTTAAGCTGGACTGAACAAATATTTAGGGAAAACTGCTTAAAGAACATACAGTCTTATTATTCTTTTTTGTTTGTTTGTTTCTTTTTCTGGTATTGTGGAGTCCAACTACTCTCTTTTTAAAAAAAAAATACTTATTTATTTTTGGCAGCAGTGGGTCTTCATTGCCGTGTGCAGGCTTTTCTCTAGTGCTGGCGAGCGGGGCCTACTCTCCATTGCAGTGCTCAGGCTTCTCATTGCAGTGGCTTCTCTTGTTGAAGCTCCCAGGCTCTAGAGTGCAGGCTCAGCAGCCAAGATGCACCGGCTTAGTTGCTCCTCGGCACACGGAATCTTCCCTGACCAGGGATCAAACCTGTGTCCCCTGCATTGGCAGGCGGATTCTTTACCATTGGACGACCAACAAAGTGCCCAACTACTCTTATAGGGAGATCCATATTGAGTACAGAAAAAGAAAAGAGAGCGGGAAACCTTTCTGAATCATATTGCCACCCCCAAATAACTGCTTTTGCTGATTCTCTCTCAGCCCAGGCTGATGACTGGTGTAGAAAATTTATCCCTGTGCCTGTTGGAAGGATGTTACTGAATATGTTGTTGACTGGAGAATCCTCTTCGTGACCATTCCATCCACCTCCAGGTAGACGTCTCATCTGGCCCCGGTGTCAACATTCACCTTCTCCTATACAACTGATCCTTTTTAGATTACGATCATAGTGAAATATGAAACTGAGTAGGGTTCCCTTTTTGAGTTGACTGCTAGGAAGCTCAGAATTAAACCCATGACCCTTCCACATTTCTGGACATCAAAGTCAGCCTTGTACCCACGCTTGATTAAAGTCCTCTTTTGCCTTGCCACGGGTTCTACTTGATTGCTGATTGCCCAGCCGTGGCTCCCTCCGTTAGGTCATTGAATCACCTTGAACATAAGACTTTTTTTCTATTCATAGAGGCCTCCGTGAATCACCTGTGCAGGTCAGCCTGCTGGGCAGAAGCCAACCAGCAGACGAGGAGGCAAGGAAGTTGTGCTAATGTAGACCAGTGGCACTCAGCCTTTCACTGAGGGATGGAGAGATATTTTGTGACACACGCCGGGAGCAATTCAACGCTGAGTACAGAACCCCCGCAGGTCTGCCAAGACCACAGAGCCAGCAGCTCTTCCAAACGGGAAGCTCAGCCTCTCTCCAATGACTTCTCCTCCTCTCCTCTCCCACAGGGCACCACTTTATCTCAGGCTCAGAGACCTACAGTGAACTCTTTTCTCCTTTTCTTCCAACTCCGGACTTCTCTGACTCGGCTTCTAGTGCCTGAGGGCCCAACTGTTCAGGAGGTTACATGGCAGGCATATTTAATCATTAATAAGCAAGCCCTTACTGATTAAGGACTGGTAGGTTGATAGATTCACAGTGCTATCTCAGAGAGTACCACCTGATCCCTGAAAGGGGGCTGACAGCATTAGAGATTGTTTCAAGTTGGGCAGAGGGCATCACCAACTTACCATGTACACTGGTAGCTGGCACCTCTGCCCAAACCTGTAGCTAGGCCTTAGCATTGTGTAGCCATGCACAAACTTGAACTTGACTAACAGTAAAATGTATCCCTGGTAAATGCTGCTACGGGGAACTGAACACTTTAAAACACTGAGAGACAAACATTACTATATCTAGCATCTGGTCATTTCCGGCCCTTCAGAGTATCCTTCTAGAAGTGATAATGTGAATGCATACAATTGCAGAGAGACACAGGTTCGATCTCTTGGTTGGGATGATCCCCTGGAGGAGGAAATGGCAATCCACTCCAGGCTTCTTGCCTGAAAAATCCCATGGACAGAGGAGCTGGGTGGGCTACAGTCCATGGGGTCACAAAGAGTTGGACACGACTGGGCACACCTGGCCACACTTACATACATACTGCAGAGCAGCACACACAACGCAACATACATACAACTGCAGAACACAATATTAGAGATACACGCATCTTGTTATATGTGAAATACACCCAGAGTTACACTGACGTTCATAGCAGAATTATTCACGACAGATAAAAGGTGGCAGTGACCTGTGTCCATCAACAGATGAACGGGTAAGCAAAAGGCAGTGTATACATAACGAAATACTATTCAGTCTTAACAAGGAAGGAAATTCTGACACATGCTATGAGGACATCATACTATGTGAAATAAACCAGTCACAAAAAGACAATATTGTGTCTTCTTTGAGACACTCAGAGTAGACAAATTCATAGAGACAGGAAGTAGAATGGCGTTGCCAGGGGCCGTGAGAGGAGAGAATGCAGAGGTGTGTAGTGTGTAAAGAGCCTCAGTTCTGCAAGGTGAAAAGAGCTCTGGAGGTTGGCTGCACAACTACGAATGCGTTGAACACCAGTGAACTTAAACCCCCCCACTTAAGGACGGTCAAGATGGTAAACTTTCCATGTATTGTACCACAGTTTCAAAGATGAAAAAGGATTTGAAAACATACACCAGGGATGCCAAACATTTCTCCCGCCAATTGTACTCAATTGTCTGTGGCTGCCTGGGGCACCGTCTGGAGTGGGGGTGGGAAAGGGGGTGTTGGGATGGAGGAGAGGAGACACACACATCATCTTCGTGTTGAGGTTGAAACATTCCTATTGAGGGAAGGAACTTAGAAGTATTTAATAGGATGCCAACACCACTGAAACAATTAGACATTCATAGAAAGCTAAAAAAATCTATACAAGGTACTCACAGTTTTTCCGGATTGTTTGCATTGCACACTTCAGCATGGCCGTTGCAAACACACCGCCCACCGATGCTGATATCCTTTATGCTGTAATAATACTATAGAGCAGAAAACACAACATGTCAGTTTTACTAAGCCCTGACATAGACTTTACTCATCTTTAACGCACACCTGTACTGACCCTCTTCCCTTCCATCCTGTCTCCTAAGCCTCCCTCAGCACAAAAGGGAGCCACATTTGGATGTAACTTTTCTTACAAAAAAATACATTCCCCAATCAAATGTAATAGCACCCTGCTGAATCTGTCCATTTAAAAAAATAAAATACCCCGGCGGTCCAGTGCTTAAGACTCCGTGCAGCCAATCAGGGGACGTGGGTTCAATCCCTGGTCGCGGAACTAAGATCTCACATGCCGTGTGGTCAAAAGACAAATAAAAATAGATAAATAAAATGGTACAGCTGTCATGACTAATGAACTATACTTGTTACATTATAAAAAGTAATTGGGACTTCCCTGGCAGTCCAGTGGTTCAGACTCCGCCTTCCAATGGTTCAATCCCAGGTTGGGGAACTAAGATCCCATGTGCCACATGGTCAAAAGACAAAAAAATTAAATGAAAAAAATGGTATAGTTGTCGTGACTAATGATCAAAACTTGTTACATTATTAAAAAAATAATTGGGACTTCCCTGGCGGTCCAGTGGTTAAGTCGTCACCTTCCAATGCAGGGGGCACAGGTTTGATCCCTGATTGGGGAGCTAAGATTCCACATGCTTCACCACCGAAAAGCCAAAACATAAAACAGAAACAATACTGTAACAAATTTAGTAAAGACTTTAAAAATAGTCCACATTAAAAAAAAAAAAAAAAAACCTTTAAAAATAAAACTAAACTTTAAAAAGTTTTTAATTAAATGCTTTAAATGCATGAAGAGAAATTACCTTGGAAAAGAAGCACACCCTATAGCCTTTGGGAAAGGGATTGCCTGCTTCCTAGCTTCTCTCTCTTTTTTTAATATAAAGCTGAGTCCCATATAGTGCACAATATACTTGCACATTATCTATTTACCAAAAACATAATTTTGTATCAAACATCTGCCACCAACTGTATGCAGGTTCCAGGAAAGGAGAACAATATTCATCAAGATGGATTAGATACAGCGCTGAGACTGGCAAGGCCCACCAGCAGCTGTGGACGTCCCCTTGCCTACGGCAGGGTGAATAAAGCCACAGGTGGAGGTTCAAGCTCCAAAAGGCCAGATAGCTACAGACCCAGCTGAGGCTCATCCCCTAAACCAGTCCAGCCATGTGGGTGGCCATCTCATGGACAGGGCATATCTCCAGCATGGTGGGGGTCTCTCCACTTGTGACAATGGGTGGCACCAACTGCCAGCTCCCTTCCTTCCCTTGGCTGAAGATGCACAGGATTCAGTAAGGAATTCACGGGTCGGGGGTATAAATAATCTTTCTCACTGAGGTGATGTCACCAGCGAGGATATCTGTTAGGAAGTCTTTGAACTCACAAGGACAAGAGGGGCTTTGTATCTGTTGGCTGTCACTGAGGTTAGTCATCCTAAACCTCCCCACTCACTCCAAGTTGGGGCTCTGTTACCACCTCCTCACTAAAAGCTGTGAGGTATCTTAGCTTCCTGGCCATGTCTTACTTAATCTGAAGACATTAACAGCCCCTCTTGTCAATACAGATAAATGCAGCATTGGCAAGCTTTCTGAGACAAGTGCACACTCAGAAGCTTTCACCACAGAAGTTTCTCTCTGCACATGGGTTAGGGCAGCAGTGGCAAGAGGGAAGCCCGCCATCTGCCTTCACTCAGCTGCATACGTGATGCGTGTAACAGGACAGCTGGTGTTCTGGGCTCCTCGACTTAAAGAACAACCTAGACTGGGGGATGGGGTTATATACACAGTGCGCGCCATAAGAAATTACTTGTAGGTTCATTTGTACCGTTCTTCTAGGTTCCACATACATGTGTTAATATACAATATTTGTTTTTCTCTTTCTGACTTACTTCACCCTGTATGACAAAGTCTAGATCCACCCACGTCTCTACAAATGACCCAATTTTGTTCCTTTTAATGGCTGAGTAATACTCCATTGTATACATGTACCACATCTTCTTTATCCATTCATCTGCCCGTGGACTTTTGGAATAGAGACTCCAACGTGGACACAGTGTGGGAACGGGAGGGTGGGAAGAATTTGGAGAGTAGGACTGACATATATACACTGCTGCTGTTAAGTCGCGTCAGTCATGTCCGACTCTGTGCGACCCCATAGACGGCAGCCCACCAGGCTCCCCGGTCCCTGGGATTCTCCAGGCAAGAACACTGGAGTGGGTTGCCATTTCCTTCTCCAATGCATGAAAGTGAAAAGTGAAAGTGAAGTCGCTCAGTCATGTCCGACCCTCAGCAACCCCTCAGCCGCCCACCAGGCTCCTCTGTCCATGGGATTTTCCAGGCAAGAGTACTGGAGTGGGGTGCCATCGCCTTCTCTGGATATATACACTACCAGGTATAAAACAGATAGGTAGTGGGAAGCTGCTGTATACTAGGAACTCAACTTAGAGCCCTGTGATGACCTAGAGGGGTGGGATGGGGGGTGGGAGGGAGGTCCCAGAGGAAGGGGATATATGTATACATACAGCTGATTCACTTCATTGTACAGCAGAAACCAAGACAACACGGTAAACCAATTACACTCCAATTAAAAATTACTTAATAGAGAAGACTACATTCATCTAAGTGAAAAGAAATCTACATACATAGGAGTATCCTTACAACCCTCAAAAAGACAAAAAAAAAAAAAAATGTGCTGAGGACATCTGTGGTGAGGCTCCAAATGTAGAGGAATGGAAACACTCTGGCTACAGTTGATCAGAAAGGCCCGGATTCCCTTGTAAATTCCACCCTCGGATCCAGTTGTAGTTCCCACATACAGCAGCTCAGAGACAGCTAAGGGGGCTGAAATTGTAGGAAACAGGCCACCCACACTCCAGAGGACTAGCCTTTTCGGAAAACTCAAAACGGTAGCGAAATTTGAGTTTTCTCTCTCCCTTCCTTTCCCAGCTCTCTGACTTACCTACATAAGAAGCCGGACTCTGTAAAATAGAGCTGGCATCTTCCATTCACCCTCCCAAGTCCAGCATGCACCCCTCTCCATTCTGCCCTTTGCTCAGGGGCTGAACTTTACGGGATGATAAGGGTCTCTTTTCCTTCGGCCTCCTGCTAGATTTGACCACTGGGAGGCCCGGGGAGGGGATCAGAGGATGGGAGGAGAATGAACTAGGGGTATTGATTCTGCTGATACCCTCTGTGCCCAGGAGTCAGGGGATTCTCCTGACACTGAGAGTGAGGGATGGCCACCTAACACTGGCAGAAAGTACTGATGTTCACCAATGCCTGTACCCCTTGCTTTTCTCTACTGCATTACCCAGCCTCCTGCATGTCCAAGGGTCCCACAACCAGTTCCTGCCAATGGCAGTGAGCTGTGTGGTTAGGAGACTCACCCTCCCTATGCTCTCTCTCTTTTCCCTCATCAGCTGACCAGGTGCAGGGAATGCAAGGACCACCTGGGGTCTGACATCCTAGGATGGCTGTGGCTCTTCATAGAAACTGACCCCATATCAGACCGTGACATGAGCAAAAACTAAACCTTTATTGTATTCATTTCTGGCACTTGGGGACTATTTGTTGTAACAGCAGACTAATACCAGGATGGCTGTCATCTTTGCCTTTCATCTTCTTTGAATATGATGATTTGTCTTTAACAGCCAAACTTCTAAACTGCATCTCATATTTCAGACAAGAACAACTCCTACGCCTCTGACACTACTGGCTGTAAAGTTTACTTAAAAGCACAGATGTAGAGAACAAACACACGAACATCCAAGGGGGAAGGGGAGGTGGGATGAATCGGGAGATTGGGATTGACATATACATACTACTAGGTAACTATGAGCGGAGAAGGCAATGGCACCCCACTCCAGTACTCTTGCCTGGAAAATCCCATGGACAGAGGAGCCTGGTAGGCTGCAGTCCATGGGGTCGCTAAGAGTCCAGCACGACTGAGCGACTTCACTTTCACTTTTCACTTTCATGCATTGGAAAAGGCAATGGCAACCCACTCCAGTATTCTTGCCTGGAGAATCCCAGGGACGGGGGAGCCTGGTGGGCTGCTGTCGGTGGGGTCGCACAGAGTCGGACACGACTGAAGTGACTTAGCAGCAGCAGCAGCAGGTAACTATGAGAACTACTGTAGCACGCAGGGAACATGACTCAATGCTCTGTGATGACCTAAATAGGAAGGAAATCTAAAAAGCAGGGGATTATGTACATATAAAACTGATCCACTTGGCTGCACAGCAGAAACTAACACAACATTCTAAAGCAACTAAACTCCAATTTGAAAAAAAAAAAAAAAAAAAACGGCTTACTTGAAAGAGTTGGAGGCAATGAATTCAACAAAGTACCAAAAGCTGCTGTCCTGGCGCTGAAGAGCACTACTCACCCGCCGGGTGACGGTTGGATCTCTCTGCGCTTTGGAGATGAGGTGTCCAAGAAGGGTGTTGGTTCGGAGAAAACGCAGGCGGATGTTTGTGGCCTTGGTGAATTCCCTCAGGGCGTGGGAGAAAGTAAAGTTTTTTGCACCTGGTCGACCATTTATCAGGGACACCACAACCTAAAAGGCCCACCACACACACACATAGAGAAAAAAAGTCCTTTTAGCAAAGGCTTCCCAGGTGGCGCTAGTGGTAAAGAACCTGCCTGCCAATGCAGGAGATGTAAGAGATGCAGGTTCAATCCCTGGGTCGGGAAGATCCCCTGGAGGAGGGCATGGCAACCCTCTCTAGTATTCTTGACTAGAGAATCCCAGGGACAGAGGAGCCTGGCGGGCTACAGTCCACCAAGAGTCAGACCTGACTAAAGTGATTTAGCACACACACAACTAAAGCTCCAAAACTCTTGGTTTCTTTGAGTCATTTGATGTTTCAAAGCCTGGGCTCTTGGGTTCTGTAAATCATTTCCTTTCACAAACCCTTTGCTGTATCCATGTTGTGGAGCTATAAACACTATGAGATGTTGGAAGTATAATGTTTAAATCTATGAAAATAAGGAAACAATTTTTGTCAAGCTGCATCAAAGAAAGGAAGCTAAAAACCTAAATGAGGTTGAAAAAAGGAAGTCTCTGGATATAAACAGTGAATGGGGACAAAGAAATCTATTCAAAACCCAGGTTTTGCTTTTATTTTTTTTTTATCTTTAAATTTATTTATGTATGACTGCACTGCTTCTTTGTTGCTGCCCATGGGCTTTCTCTAGTTGCGGTGAGCGGGGGCTGTTCTCCAGCTGTGGTGGGAGGGCTTCTCGACGCAGTGGCTTCTCCTGTTGCAATGCACATGCTCTGCAGTGTGGGCTCAGGAGTTGCAGCACACAGGCTTAGCTGGCCTGGGGCATGTGAAATCTTCCCAGACCAGAGATCACACCCATGTCCCCTGCATTGGCAAGTGAATTCTTTACCACTGGACCACCCAAGTTTTGTTTTAAAGCTTGAGGAGATGAAATCCAAGTCTCATTTATTAAGACATGAACCACTGACCCATCACTGGAAGATACTGTATACAGCTGCTCAAGAAAGATCTCCCTACCTAAGGAGAATGAGACTGACACCCTTTAAAGCCACTCACTTGAAACTCCATGGAATTCTCTGATGCCCACCACGCTATTTTCTCATCTTCCCTAACAATAGCCTGGCTGACTTCACAAGGAACACATGCAACCCTCCCTGACAAATGACACCGATCCTGCCAAAAAGGATCAGGGTTAGCTCTGCCACCACCCCATCATCCCCCTACTCCTATGGGAGACAAGGTGTTTGTGAAGCAGTGGGAGGGGTCTTCACCACAATCACCAGTGATCCACTTTTTAAATATTCCAACAGAAAAGAGAATCTAAGACCTATGGGCCTTGGAGTCAGAATCCGGACTTCCCAAGAAAAATCAAAGACCTCAAATAGAATTTCCAATGTCAATTATAGTTCAATTTAAAAAAAAAGAATTTCCAGCAACTCAGTCTGGGCATCTTCAACCTGGTTTCTTTCCATCTGTTAAATTTCCTTGAAAATGCAAGTTTCACAATTATAAAAAATGTGCATCTTCATGTTCATATTTAAGTCTTATCTCTCAAGGCCTCCCAAAGCTACTTACCTCACCATTTTCCAATGGCACAATCCGGGAATATTCCGTAGTACAAAGTACATCATCATCTCGGGTGATAGCCCTGTTTGCTTCCTGCCCAAACTGTTCCAAACAGTCTACTTTAGAATCTAGGAAGGAAACATTAATATTGTACAATAAAATATTGTCCTCTTTTAAATTTCTTAAATCTTATGTTTCTTTAAGAAAATACACAAAAAGGGAAAGACCAGAGAAGCATTTAAGATATTTAGATGGAATCTTAGAATAAAATTCTTAATTCATGAAAGAAAAACCAAGCCATTTCAGGCCACTTAAATATTGGCCACTGAAAGCCCTGTTGCGACTTTCAACAGGAATAGTCTGAAGATTTCATTCTAAATCTTCACTCTTCCTTAGACAAGTTTACCCTCTAAGGAGCATTCCTGGTAAACCTAATGCCTTTATAGCAAGATTCCGGTCCACTTCAATTCATCACAGGGTTCAGACACTCAGACATTCTTCATTAGTGAAGATGACAAGGTCAAGGTAAGTAACGTGAAAAGGCAGGATCCATAAAGATGGAACTTACTTCATAGTTCTACATAAAAGGAAATGGAATGAAGCTCTGGCCCAGTTACAGATACACTGCATACATGCACGCTAAGTCGCTTCAGTAGTGCCCCAAGTCTTTGCAACCCCATGGACTGCAGCCCATCAGGCTTCTCTGTCCATGGGATTCTTCAGGCAAGAATACTGGAGTGGGTTACCATGCCCTCCTCCAGGGGATCTCCCTGACCCAGGGATCAAACCTGCATGTCTTATGTCTCCTGCATTGGCAGGCAAGTCCTCTACCACAAGCGCCACCTGGGAAGCCCTACAGATACACTGCTTCGCCCTGAATAGTAGCAAGAACCATTATCGTAAGAGGTATTTCAACCCCAGTTATACATGTGTATCCCTGGTACTCACGCACACATGCTTGAGAAACGGATGTTCAGAGGGTAAGCTAGAAAGTTAAAACAGACCAGCCCCTGATGCACCACACTGAAAGGGTAACTTTCTAGTTAAACCTACAGTCTTGATCTGCTGTAAATAATTTAAACCCCTCATAACATGGTGGGTAAGACTACTTACGAGCAAAATATTGCCAAGGTGAGTAGGTGCTTCCAAAGTCAACAGATCTTTCCAAGACCCAAAGATCAGGGCGAGGAGAATTTGCAAATTTGATTAAAACATAGGCCACCTGGAAAAGCTGATAGAGCAAAAGATAAACAGTTATTCAACTCACTTTGTCTATTCAAACCCTCCACCATCTCTATGGGATGGTGGTTCCCAAGCTGGCACATCTAGCTACACCCCTCCCAAGATCCAGGCCCTGTTTCTAACTGCTGACTGGACCTCTCCAGCTTAACATTTTCACACCCCAAGTCATCATTTTTATTCCTCCACTGAATCTAGACATTAATCTTTGCCACATCTTAATCATTATACCCTTGAATTTCAACCAGCCTGCAAGGCATCTTCACGTCTGTACATTCAGAGATGTCTGATGTCCAACAACAGTCATCATGTGCTAAGCTCTTCCAAGACCTGGAGAAGACAGTACAGCCCTAAGCATCTCCCAGGAGTGACATGGCCCTGGTCCAGGTCTTGGAGAGCTCATGGCTGCAGGATGAGACCTGAGCAGCTGCATGTAGAGAGGAGCATCTCCGACTCCTGTGTCATCTCCACTCATCACCTCTTCTCCTGATTTCTCTCCCCCTCATTGATTTTCTTGCTCATCCTCATCACTCTTTGCTCGCGGCCAGGACAGTGCCAATGTATGAAAGAGATGAAGTGCAGCACAGGTCCAGATTCTTTAGCCTCCCATCCTGGAACCCCAGCATGCCTCGGTGATGGACCCCAGGAGTCCTTGCAGGCTACTCCTGCCCCTGCCCTCAAAACTCATCTGGCTTGCCTGCGAACCCTGAGAATCTATGTGTTTATCAAAGAGCCTAGGATGACAAGGAACACAGGTGTTAAACAAATACGCTAACATGTTAATGAGTGAGGATTATCCCCACCCCCCATACTCCCCAACCCCAGGGGACAGATTCAACAGTGACTTTGAGAACAGAACTCTGCCAGCCCTATTTGATAAAGTAAATTTATTTAGCAGGCCAATGGACCTTCCAGAATCAGGCAAATTGATGAGGACATAAATGCAAAAAGGCTTGAAGTGCAAGAGAACAGGAAGGATTTGGGCTTACATTAAAAAAAAAAAAGCCTAATAATCTCCATATATTAGTCCTTTGATGCATATGAATTTATTATTTTGGTATAGCTGCATCTTAATAGAGGCATGACCATGGACAAGATTATCACCATTTAGCTTTGCTTTTCTCGTCTCCTAAACAATTCCAATTTTCTCATGGGTTCCTGCTGGGAGTGAATAGCACTCAGCACTGTGGCTTTCTGGAGTGGGCTTCCACAACTATCAGTAGAATGGACCATGAAACTGGACCACTAGTTTTCAAGTCCTAACTTCACCACTGATTAACTTTGGGACCTTGAGCAGAGGAAAAAACAAAAAAAAGAGGACTCTGCCACCTTATAAACTAGCCCAGTAGAGCCATTTCGATAATGAGTTCAACTAGTTAGAGAGGGAGGCAGTACTCAGACCCTGTGGGACCCTTTGACTCCTTAGGGGGTGGGAAAAAACCAAGGGATTTCATTTTTATATTGTTCACATATAATAGTATGGTAGGTGTCATTTTTTTTTAAGTCTCAGAACTAGTAGCTAATTGTAAATGTTCTAAACTCAACGTCAAAGCCAAAATTTCTAGGATGATGATTCTCAAATTTTAGTCTCAGAACACCTTAACATTTTTAAAATTATTGAGGACTTCAAAAGGCTTTTGTTTAAGTGGGCTATGACTGTTAATTAATAAGGACCATATTAAAAATTAAAGCTGATAAAAATTCAAAATATTTTTATTATGCATTTAAAATAATAAACCATTGCATGTTAACATAAATACCATATTTTATGAAAAATACCATATATTTTTAAAAGCATAAAAAAATATAGTGAAAACAGTGGCTTTAGTTTACATCCTTAAGATCTTTTTGAATGTCTGCCTTCATAGAAGACAGCTGGATTCTCATACTTGTAATATGTTTTGGTTGAAGTACTGGAAGAAAATTTGGCCTCACATAAATCCATAATAGGAAAAAGGACCTCCTAGCTTGGGGACCTTCCTGAAAGGTCTCAAGAACCACACTTTGACTCCTGTGTCATCTCCACTCTTGGTCACAGACTATCCTTCACTCTAAGATGTCCGATTTCTTCCTTCTCTGTGGAAGGAAGAACTGTCATACCAATTACAGAAATCCTAAGTTCAGTTGGTTTAGTCCCAAACACTTGTTCTTTGATCTTGGAAAATCTGCTTCATGGGTTCAGATTAACATTTTCAGATTGTCTACCCATCCTTGGAAAAAATGATCCAGTCGCATGGAGAAAAACTAATTCAGAATGGTAAGGTACTCTAAAAACCATAAAGCAATCCCTAAAGATAGAAATAAATCCCAGAAGACATGCACCATTATTTCATATTGAAGGAATTCATAGGAAATCTGAGAACTCCCAGTTTGAAGAATCAGAACAGATATATTTTCCTTAAAAACGACACATCTTGGGACTTCCCTGGTGGTCCAGTGGTTAGGACTCTGTGCTGCCAATGCAGTGGGTGGGGGTTTGATCCCTGGTCTGAGAACTAAGATCCCACATGCCATGCAGCACAACCCAACCAAAAAAGTGGCACATCTCTTAGATCACATCAAGAGAAGACTGCTTTTAGATATGTGAGAAAGAGAGAATACAAATGAAACATTTCAGGATAGAATAATAATTTAAACATTCTTAATCTCTTCCATGAAAATACTATAATCATAGCATGCCCCCAAGACCCTATTTATTCAATAGTGTATGATTTAATGGTTACTGGTGACTGCAGCCATGAAATTAGAAGGCGCTTACTCCTTGGAAGGAAAGTTATGATCAACCTAGATAGCATATTCAAAAGCAGAGACATTACTTTGCCAACAAAGGTCCGTCTAGTCAAGGCTATGGTTTTTCCTGTGGTCATGTATGGATGTGAGAGTTGGACTGTGAAGAAGGCTGAGCGCCAAAGAATTGATGCTTTTGAACTGTGGTGTTGGAGAAGACTCTTGAGAGTCCCTTGGACTGCAAGGAGATCCAACCAGTCCATTCTGAAGGAGATCAGCCCTGGGATTTCTTTGGAAGGAATGATGCTAATGCTGAAACTCCAGTACTTTGGCCACCTCATGCGAAGAGTTGACTCATTGGAAAAGACTCTGATGCTGGGAGGGATTGGGGGCAAGAGGAGAAGGGGACGACAGAGGATGAGATGGCTGGATGGCATCACTGACTCGATGGACGTGAGTCTGAGTGAACTCCGGGAGCTGGTGATGGACAGGGAGGCCTGGCGTGCTGCGATTCATGGGGTCGCAAAGAGTCGGACACAACTGAGCGACTGATATGATCTGATCTGATCTGATCTGATATTCTAGGTACCATATATGTTAACCATCTCACAAATATTCTCACAATAAAAGTGAAATTTCATGAATTCCATTTTACGTGAGGAAAGTGTGACTCTGAGAGGTGAAGCAACATGCCCACATTTTGCAGGTGTAAAAATCTAGCACTTTTGTATATTCTACTCACTGATAATTAGCAATGCCACCAAACCTGATCAATCCTTATATTTGATCTGTTTCATCTTGAGGGAAATAACTGTCAAAGAAGCTCTAAACATCATTATTTCCAAATAGGCTAAGATTCCATTACAGGGAGCCAGGAGGTAGGGAGCTATGTGATAATACATCTTGATGGATATTTGAGTACATTGGTTTTCCAAAGCTGCACTTTCTGCTACCACAAATTCTCATCAATGAAATAGTGTTGGTGGTTCAGAGGGAACCTCTCTGTTTTGCTTCATCCTACTCTGAGATAATGCGTGATTCCTTGAAAGCAGCATAGCATTTAAAAATCTGACATTGAGGGAATTCCCTAGCTGTCCAGTGGTTAAGACTCTGATCTGCCAATGCAGGGAGCATGGGTTTTATCCCTAAGAACTATAAGGGCTTCCCTCATAGCTCAGTTGGTAAAGAATCTGCCTGCAATACAGAAAGACCAGGGTTCGATTCCTGGGTGGGAAAGATCCTCTGGAGAAAGAAATGGCAACCCACTCCAGTATTCTTGCCTGGAGAATCCATGGACAGAGGAGCTTAGCAGGCTATAGTCCACTGGATTGCAAGAGTCGGACATGACTTAGCAACTAAACCACCATCACCAAGGTACTAAGATTCCACACGCTGAGTGGTGCGGCCATAAGATTTTAAAAAATAAAAATTAAAAAATCCCACATCTAGCAAGGGAAGACACACCACAGTATTCCCTGAGCCTTCCACGCAGATCTAGTTTAATAAGTCCTGGGATTCCATCACGTACCAACAGGACTTTCCACTCCAAATGTTTCCCTCCCATTTTTGTCTTAGCCACTTAATTCTGAGACGCCTCAGCACCTGTTTCTGTGCCCAGACACGGGGAGGCCACATTTCATTCTTTCTGAGTCCATTCGCAAGGACAGACTCTGCTTCTCTCTCCCCACCACTGCGGTTCAACTTGCAGTGGCTTCCTGCCAAGCTCTCCCGCGTGGCCGCCAACTTCCCCTCAATGTACAGATTCAAGATGGCACTGAGAGGCAGCCTCCAGAGTGGGTTCACAGTGGGTTCACGTATGTTAAGCCAACAGGTAAGGACTTATTCTCTTCTACTTGATAGTTTTAAACACTGTGCCTTCTAAATGGCACCTTCTGTTAACCCAAATTATCAGTTACTTATGACTGCTCTTTGATCACTCGAAACACTTCAAAGCAGCATGAGCGACACTTGAGACTCACGGATGTAAAGGAGGGCCCTTGGTGAAACGAGAAAGCGCCAGGCTATGGAGTCACTCGAAGCAGAAAAGAGAAGGCCGCTTTGTGCATTTTTGAAGAAATAACATTTGGGAGATAAAGTAAGGAGGGAAAAGTAACCGACAAGGACTGAGTTGTCATTCTTTCTCCATGTGTTTATGAGAAAAGCTAAGATGGCTTGAAGGTTGCTGATGAGCATTAGGTGGAGGTACAAAGTAGTCTTTTAAATAAAGTTTAAAAAAATATATTTATTTGGCTGCACAGCATCTTAGTTATGGCATGTGAACTCTTAGTTGCAGCATGTGGCATCTAGTTCCCCAACCAAGGATCAAACCTGGGCCCCCTGCAGTCGGAGTGTAAAGTCTTAGCCATAGGACCACCAAGGAAACCCCTAAATAATGTTTTAATGAAGCAGATAATAATCATAAGAAGGCATGCATGCTCAGTCCAATTCTTTACAACTCCATGGATTGCAACTTACCAAACTCCTCTGTCCATGAGATTCTCCAGGCAAGAATACTGGAGTGAGTTGCCATTTTCTCCTCCAGGGGATCTTCCCCCAACCCAGGGATCAAACCTGAGTCTCTGGCAGTGACAAGCAGATTCTTTACCACTGAGCCACCTGGAAAGCTACGGCCCAAGGCACTTTGACTTAAAAGCCTTCAGGGAGAGCAGGTGGGATGAGCCAGCCCTGTCTGATCCTCATGCTCATCACCCTGAAGCCTCTGAGACTCCAGCTCCTACAGCCCAGCACCTATTCATTTCTCCCCAGATGCCGGCAGTAGGTGTTCAATGAATGCCACGAATGAAGGGTGGAGTATTAAAGTTGTGCAGTCACCACCTAGTTTGGGGGGTAGGGGGTGGGCGCTCGTTGGCAACACAGACAGAGGTGAGCCCCAAAGTGTTCTCAGTAGTGGCCTGCTAATGGCAGAGAAGAATCAATTTCCAGCAGCAAATCTCTGATCCACCAGTCCTGTGACTCTTAAGTCCATCACTGAAGCACTTTGCAATTTTATTTCCTTGTCCATAAAATCGTAATATAAAACAATCATGCTGCTGCTGCTGCTAAGTCGCTTCAGTCGTGTCTGACTCTGTGCGACCCTATAGACAGCAGCCCACCAGGCACCCCTGTCCCTGGGATTCTCCAGGCAAGAACACTGGAGTGGGTTGCCATTTCCTTCTCCAATGCATGAAAGTGAAAAGTGAAAGGGAAGTCGCTCAGTCGTGTCTGACTCTTAGCGATCCCATGGACTGCAGCCTACCAGGCTCCTCTGTCCATGGGATTTTCCAGGCAAGAGTACTGGAGTGGGGTGCCATTGCCTTCTCCAATAAAACAATCATACAAGATATTTAATACATAGGTGAGGGACAAGAATATCCACTTCATACAAATTTTACATTCTCCATTTTAAAAACCACCATTAAGCTCTGTGTCATATATCTGTTTTCATATGACATTCCCACTAGACTGACATCTCCGTGTCTTAATCACTCCTGTTGCCTCAGAGTAGGTGCTTAATATATGTCTTTGAATTGAAATGAAATTTATTAAATGGGACATGTGAAATTGTAAAATATTATGCAAGTGTATTAAAAGTCACATCCAAAATTAACTTCTGACTCAACGAAACAGGAACCTTCCTTCAAAAAAGTCTAAGATATAATGTGAAATAAATCTGGTATCACAGTTTTATAATTTGATAAACATTGCTCCACAATGCAGCATTTCCTGATTGGCTTCTTCCAACTTTCTGTTTTGCATAATTCTCAAACCTACAGGAAAGCTCAAAGAACAGTACAATGAATATCCCTACCAAATGTTAATATTTGCCACATTTGTATTTTCTCTCTTTCTGTGTCTGCACACACACATATACCTTTTTCTAACCTTTGAAAGCAAATTTCAGATATCATTATGATTCAACCCTAAATATTTCAGCATGTATCTTCCAAGAACACAGACAGTTCTACATAAACAACATTTTGATGCCCATCAAATTTTTATCATTTAAACAAAAATCATATATCATCTTGAATTGGATATTTGAGTTTCCCTGATTCTCCTAAAAATGCCCATTGTATTTTTCCAATCCAGGATGCAGTCAAGGATTATGTATAGCATTTACTTGTCAAGTCTCTTATCTCCTTTAATCTAGAGCGGTTCTCCCGTGATTTTTCTTTTATGGTACTGACATCTTTCTATCACAGAAATGTTCCCTTATCTGAATGTGTCTGATTATTTCCTCATGATCTGATTCAGGGTAAACATTTTGGCAGGATTACTGCCCATGGGACATCCTTTTCTCATGGCATCATGCCAGGGGGCACAGGATGCCAGGCTGTCCTCTTAACACTGATGCTGTTTGACCACTTGTTTAAGATGTCCACCAGATTTCCTAATTAAAGTTACCTTTTCCTGTGTCATTAATAAGTTACCTATAGAGAGACATTTTAACACATTTAATTAACTGAATTACAAATGTTCCTACTATCTATGTAAAAATACAAGTAAGAGTCATGAAAAAATAAGCCCCAAAATCCAGAACCAAACAATTACGTTTCCTTTGAGGCTCACGTCCAGTTGAAAAATTTATCGAATGAGCTACTGTTATAGATGGATAGGGAGGCCCGGCGTGCTGCAGTCCATGGGGTTGCAAAGAGTCAGACACGAATGAGCAACTGAACTGAACTGAACTGAATGTTATAGAAACTTTTTAATTGGGACGGAAAAATGCAGGTCAAGTGGAATTAAACTCCGTTTTAGTAATCTTGTTGGAAAACTTCTTACAAAATGAAATACAATCCCCATTAAACAATCAAGTCCAGTGACGAAAATACGGCTCTGCTGGCCTGAAACAGATCCTTTTAATCCTGGTCCAAACAGCATGTCTGCCAATGGCTTGGCGAGGACATTTCTTTCTTGTGGGTTTATCACCACCCTGCCCTATGAAGTGCAGACCTTGGCACCATCGGAAAGAGGGTGCTTGGGAGGAAAGTCACTGTGTCCCTCAGCTCCTCTCACTGTTTCCCAAAAGCACCTGCTCCCCTTTGAGGGAAGGTAGAGCATTTTAGAAACTTAAAGCAAGGGACCTAAGAGGTCCCAGATCAGTCTCTCACCCCGGGAAAGAACCTTCACCCTAGAATCTCCTTTTAAGAGAAAACACATAGCATTGCTAACAAGTTCTGGCCACTGCATGTTTCCTCGCTGTCTTGAAATTTTTTTCTCATCATTCCTCCTCCTATTCTTTGAAGCAGCACAAATTTCTACCATGTATCCCACATGACCGCCTGCCCAGAATTTAAATACCAACAACACATCTTCCTAGGTTCCTTTCAAGGAATTAAGATTCAAGTCACCAGGAGGCAAGGATTAGGGTAGGAAGTGGGAAGGAAAAGAGAATTAAAATATCTCACTTCCTCATTAAGAATAACTACAATAACCCCATGCAATAAAGCCCTGAGCCAAAATACAGTCTAAAGATTTGGATCACTCCAATAACTTGAAAAATGACAAGACTGCTATTTTTCAGTGGAAGATTTCAAGAAAAAAAAAATCAAAAGGCAGGGAGAAGGTGAAACATTTGCATCTATATGTCATGATTGATGAATTCTTAACTCTGGAGGAAAAAAGTGATTGAAGACATATAGCATGGTTTTCAGTCCTTATAGATGTTAACTATTCAATATTATTTCCTAAGTAGACTCAAAGGGTAGAGTTTGAAATTAACATATGTTACTCAAGAGCATTTTGTCACAACTAGAAATTTACAGATAGATTTGGTGGTGATTTTAAATAAGCTGAGGATTGTATAGTCCATGGGGTCACAAAGAGTCAGACAGGACTGGGCGACTTTCAATTTCACTTTTTTTACTTTCCATGGTAGTTCAACTGGTAAAGAATCTGCCTGCAATGCAGGAGACCCTGGTTCGATTCTTGGGTCGGGAAAATCCTGTGGAATAGGGATAGGCTACCCACTCCAGTATTCTTGGGCTTCCCTGGTGGCTCAGCTGGTAAAGAATCTGCCTGCAATGTGGGAGACCTAGGTTTGATCCCTGGGCTGGGAAGATCCCCTGAAGAAAGGAACAGCTACCCACTCCAATAGTCTGGCCTGGAGAATTCCATAGCTCATGGGGTCACAAAGAGTCAGACATGACTGAACAACTTTCACTTTCACACTTTCACTTTAAATAAGCTGAAGCCCTTTGGAATCCAAGAACTGAGCTCACCTTCACAATGAAGTCCAATATTTTATCCAACTCTATTGCTACACTGAACTCTCGGGGAATTTTTTTGTCCAGGACATGATTCTCCCTGTAAAACGTACTTTCCCTCACTCACACTTTTTTTTTTTTTTTGCTAATTTATAATAAAATTGAGGATGACATTTAGTTCAATCCCTGAACCAGTAAATAGCACTGGAATTTGTTTGAGAAACTATACAGGACAAGGGAAATGATAATCATGTTCTTCCAAGGCAAAGAGATTGAAATAACTCAACTTCAATAATCAGCAACCACGGTATCTTAATTTCTCCTCGAATCTACATTTTTAAACTCCACAACTCCTAAAAAAATACTGATTTCTACATATGACTTATACCATGATGAAGTTCAACAAAGTATTTCTCAATGATTATGATTTACTGTAAATCAGATTCTAAACGATGTTATTTATCATCATTTTTCATAAACAAGTCCACACCCTCCATCATGTTCCAGTCCTCCCCTTTGCCAATATTTTTCTCACTAGAATATTCTTGGGACTTTCCAAGACTACTCAGCATACTGACTCAGCATATTCCTTTTTTATTAGTCTGCATTTTTATGGGGGGAATGAGCTTTAGGCTGAAGTGGCTAAAGCTTCATGAGCTTTAGGCTCATGAAGCCTAAATGAGCTTTAGGCTCATTTCAAGTCAGTAGCTAAGACTTCATACTTCAGTGCAAAGGGCCCAGGTTCGATCGCTGGTCAGGGAACGAGATCCCACATGCTGCAATGAAGATCAAAAGTCTTGCGTGCCAGGGACCCGGTGCAGCCAAATAAAGTAATAAATATTTTTAATATTATTTTTTAAAAATGAGTATTCTCATTTCTAGCCTGCATTCAGAATGCTCCTTTCCTAAATTTAGTTGTCACATTTCTTCCCTTCTCCTTCTGCTACATCTTTCTTAAGATACTAAATCAGAGTGTTGCTGCTGCTGCTGCTGCTGCTGCTGCTAAGTCGCTTCAGTCTTGTCCGACTCTGTGCGACCCCATAGACGGCAGCCCACCAGGCTCCCCCATCCCTGGGATTCTCCAGGCAAGAATATTGGAGTGGGTTGCCATTTCCTTCTCCAATGCAGGAAAGTGAAAAGTGAAAGTGAAGTCGCTCAGCCGTGTCCAACTCTCAGCGACCCCATGAACTGCAGCCTACCAGGTTCCTCCATCCATGGGATTTTCCAGGCAAGAGTACTGGAGTGGGGTGCCATTGCCTTCTCCCATCAGAGTGTTACCTAAGGCTAAAACCATCCTTTTGGCTGGGTTTCCAATGCTCTTACTAATGGTAGGGCACTTTGGAGACTTTTTTGACAGCAGCTGTGCTTTTCTGTAAGGAATAATGCTGGTCACTGAAATTGACTCAGCATATTCATTTTTGTTAGTGAGCTTTTTTTTTTTTTTTTGGAATGAGCTTTAGGCTCAAGTGTCATTTCAAATCAGTGGGGCTATAGATTAAATATTCATCTTAGAACCTATTCTTTGGCCTAAAGCTGTCTTTACTTTCTGAACATGAAATCCGATAGAATGGCAGTTCTCAACGTGGATGGTATTGCATCTGGAGTCTTTTATCGGTCGTCATTGTGTGCTCATGCTCAGTCACGTGGTCGTGTCTGACTCTTTGCCACCCCATGGACTAGCCCACCAGGCACGTTTGTCCATGGGATTTTCCAGGCAAGAATACTGGAGTGGGTTGCCATTTCCTCCTCCAGGGATCTTCCTGACCCAGAAATGGAACCCGCATCTCCTGCATCTCTGGCACTGGAAGGCGGATTCTTTACAACTTACCTGTCAGGTATTCACAATAACAAACCCCAGTAAGGAGAAAGACTATGCATATGAAGAGACATCAACCTCCACCCTGAGAAAGATCATGGCCAGGTCTGGGTAAGGAGTCTGGACAAAGGGACCTGACGGAGGTTTTGTCTTTTGCTTGTTGGACTTCTGAGGATCCAAATGCCCTTCCCACCATGTGAATCCTTCCCACCTTACGAATCCTGCTGGGAACAGAATGCACTGCTCCCTTTAGAAGCTGAAAAATGCCAGTTTTCCAGCTCCCTTGACAGGTAAGTCAGCACGGATGCCTGATCCAATGTCTCCTTCCAAGATTTTGCATCTAGAGCAAATGATACCAAAAAGCAGGGACACTGAAGAATTGTTTCTAGAAGCTACAAATATGGCAGCCTCATCTGGTTGGCTGGGGAAGTGAGGATGCCAGCAGGAATGTACCGAGTCCAGAGTCCAGGCTCCAGGCTGACCATGGCCATCACCAGCCGCAGCCTCCAGCGCTCTGTGGTACTGACTATGCAGCCTCCTTGGTTTCTGCCCATTTCCTGAACCTGATTCTCTGAGATCCTCAGACCCCCTTCCCACTACCCCACATCCTCTCCCTCCACCCTCAAAGGTGACTCTTTCATTGGTAAAATTAAGACTATCAAAAAGGAATCCCTTGCCTTCCCATCCCAAATCCATGAGCACACTTACATCTGCACAGCCCCCTCTTTCCTTCTGGACCTATAGAGCAGGAGCCTTCCCACTCCTCTGCAAAAAGGCAATCCCTCCCTCTGCTCGGATCTCATTCCCCTCCTGCCTTCTGTTGGCTCCTTCCCATCAGCTTTTATCTTATGTATTTATTTTTTAATTAAACTATAGTTGACTTACAATATTATATTAGTTTCACGAGTACAACATACTGATTCGACATTTTTATAGATTATATTCCATAGAAACTTATTATAAAACATTGACTCTATTCCCTATGTTACATGTCACATCTTTGATTCTTATTTATTTAATACCCAGTAATCTGTACCTCTTAATCCTTTTTCCCTATCTTGCCTCTCTCCCATCCCTCTTCCTACATGTAACCACTAGTTTACTCTCTGTATCTGTGAATCTGTTTCTATTATATTTGTTCATTTGTTTTATTTATTAGTCTCCAATGATTAATGAAAACATAGAGAGGCTTCCCTTGTGGCTCAGTGTAAAGAATCCACCTGCCAACACAGGAGACATGGGTTTGATCCCTGATCTGGGAAGATCCCACATGCCAATGAGCAACTAAGCTTGTGGTCTAGATCCTGGGAGCTGCAACTATTGAAGCCCCCACACCCTAGAGCCCACGCTCTGCAACAAGAGAAGTCACCACAATGAGAAGCCCAAGCGCCACAACCAGAGAGTAGCCCCTGCAGCAATGAAGACCCAGCACAGCCAAAAATATATATACAAATTAAAAAAAAGGAAACATAGTATTTGTCTTTCTCGGTCTGATTTATTTCACTAAGCATAACACCTACCAAGCCATCAGTTTTCAAATGACTCTTCCTCTGAAAGTCAAGAAAATTTCTCTCCTTCCATCCAAACCCTCCACCTACCTCCTTCCCCTGGAGGCAGCCCATCCTGCAAAGAGTGGAGCGCTGACTCGTCCCGCTTCCTCACCTCTCCTCCAGTTCACCCAGAGTTCAGTTCTCAGCCTCCTCTAACCTCCCTCCACACTATGTCCACGTTACATCATGGCCCAGACTCCTCACACAAACTCCAGACCCAACCATCTAGTTAATCTCCACTTGAGACATCTCACCCCCAGCTCAGCTCAACTTGACCCAATGGCAACCTCGTCCCTGTCCCCTGGAGCCTGCTAACTCCCACGGAACCCATAGGTTTCAACACAGCCTTCCCCTTCTCTGGTCTGCGTTTGATGCTTCCTGGAACTCTGTGCTCTTCCTTTAAAATACCCATCACAGGAGAAATTAAATAATTACTCCTGCAGAAGTACACATAGCCTGTGGATACAGGATGTGAGCTTGATTATCCTGCCATCTCACGAACTGCAACAGGAACACCCTGACTATATGGAGCCACAGGCCAGGGCAGGGCCTGCACTTGGCCCAGGATAAGGGTGATGCTGGTAGTCCGCCAAATCCCTAAGGATTGAACTCGCACTGTGTGCTAAGTCGCTTCAGTTGTGTCTGACTCTTTGCGATCCTATGGACTGCAGAACTCACCTGGCTCCTCTATCCATGGGATTCTCCAGGCAAGAATACTGGAGAGGGTTACCATGCCCTCCTCCAAGGGATCTTCCCAACTCAGGGATGGAACCTTCATCTCTTATGACAAAGAAAGGACGCTCGAGTAACTTTCACTGTGATGAAAAGACGCATCCATGGGTGAACTCTCGGATCTGGACACAAGGTGTCTTCCTGTGTCCCGAACGCTCCCACTTAAAGGCTCTGGCTCCTGAGAGGACCCGGAACAGGCATCCTTCACAGCAGGGCGCACGTGCAATAAGGAGTGACACTGCAGGGAGTGGGGAGGCCCGGGGAGAAGCGTCAGAGTGCAGAGGGTGAGGGACAGTGGCTGGGCGGCGGAAAGCAGTGATGGGCGTCAGGAGAGCTGGTGGGTCCTGGGCTGGCTCAGCATCGGTGGGGAATCAGGTGGCCCTGGGTGACTGAGCTGAACTTCAAGCTTCAATTTCCTGAAATCCAGCTCTGGGCAAGACACTGTTAGGAACTTAGACAGGAATTCAAGCCTCAGCCAGACGGACAAGAAGTGGAACATGGCCAGGGCAGTGGGCAGGGCAGCCAGACAGATCCTCTGCCGAAGGAGGGTTAAGCAGATGAGTGCAGTGAATCAGCTCCAGGCATGCCTGGTGGGCAGGGCACAGCACACGCCCGCTTTGCCCACTGGCACAGAAGGGGACTGATGGGGAAAAACACCTTCTGTGCCAGTAGGCACTACCCTACAGAAAAGCAATCTGGCCACCTCGCTGGAAATGAGGTCTGGATCTGATGATGGCAGATGGGGGTGAGCGGCCAGGCTCTGGGAAGGAGAGTCTGGAGCTGGAGGGAGGGTAGAGCTCCAAAGTTCCATCATCCAACCTCCACACAGTGGCCTGGACCCCCAGTTCCCAGGGACCCACTGTTGCCCCTTCTCCACTCTCCCTTCCTCCTCAGCCTTTTCCCAATCTGGGGCCCCCTCCTCCCCATACCCCCAAAGCTACAAAGAGAGGAGAGGATTCTACCATAACGTTTATACCAGCCATCTTGCAAAAGGGGAATATGACACTCTTATAACTACACTGGGGACTAAATGGGTTTTCAGGTATAGCTTCCGAGGCGGCGCTAGTGGTAAAGAATCTGCCTGCCAATGCAGGAAACTTAAGAGACGCAGGTTCAATCCCTGAGTCGGGAAGATCCCCTGGAGAAAGGCATGGCAACCCACTCCAGTATTCTTGCCTGGACACTCCCATGAACAGAAAAGCCTGGTGGGTTACAGTCCATGTTGGTTGAAAAGAGTCGGACACGACTGAAGCAACGCAGCAGCAAGGCATAGCTTAGAGCTTCTTATCTATAACGTTTTTCTGGGTAAAAATGCAAAATGAGTTCTAAATATCTGATGTAACTTTCAATGCACCTGATTTACACCCATATATGACTCGCCCCTCCCAGGCAATACCTTATTTCACAAAATCAACCTGAAAGACAATCTTACTGATGACCACACAAATACCAACCGTGTAGTGGTGAGAAGCAAAGGAACAGATACACACGCAGTACCAATGAACCTTCATAACACGAAGTGCGTGAAGAGGGAAGACCCAAACTAGACGCCACAACACATTTACATAAATTATATAGCTATACATTGTATGGGCTTCCCAGGTGGTGTCAGTGGTAAAGAACCTGCCAATGCAGGAGACTTTTTTTTTTTTTAGAAACAGTTTATTTTCCATCAACCAAATTTCCATTTTGGTGGAAGTTTGTGGAAGTTCTAAAAACTTAAGAGACGTGGGTTCTATCCCTGGTCGGGAAGATCCCCTGGAGAAGGAAATGGCAACGCACTCCAGTATTCTTGTATGGGAAATCCCATGAACAGAGGAGCCCGGAGGACTACAGTCCATGGGTTCACAAAGAGATGGATACAACTGAAGCGACTGAGCACACACACACACACACACGTTTCAGATTAAGTAGCAAAGATATTAGAGGAGGTGCTTTCGGAGGGCCAGGAAACAGGAGTGAGGATCAGGGATGAAGGGAGAAACAGAAAATAAAGCTCGAGAGGGTGCAATTCATTCATCACATGCTGTGAGCTCCTCTCCTCCAAGTGGGGACTGTAGCTCTAATATCCTCCAACAACTGCCTCCCAAGGAGATAAAACAATACAAAACTATATGGAACATCTGTTTTTAGTCATCACAAATTATATACTGCTTCCTGCCCTGGCCAAATGACTTGGCAAAAAATGTCAAGGGACCACTGGAAACGTCCACGAGCACCTTGTGTCCTGGTCCTGGGTGGCAGGAGTGGGCGCTTGTGTGGGGAGGAAGGGAGATGCCATGATGGGGTGATCCTGAGTAATGTGAACACCAGCGAGTGCAGGCACCCGAGAAGGAATCCTTTTCTGTGGTTTGGGCAGCCAGTAATGGAGAGGGCGTTTTTCTCCTCTTTCCTAACAGCTAAGACATATGGGTCCCTTCATGGCGAGACTTGCAAGGAGAAAAGGCAGCTTCCACTTGAACTGCAATCCAACTAATGGGTCCCAGAGAATAAACCCACCCCAAGTTTGGGAACACTTTCTGAGCCTGAAACTATCCACTTGGCCAGCTCGATCGGGCTCCTGCCTTACGTCCCCATGTCCTCCTAACCTCTGGCATCTTGCTTTCTCCGTGCTCCTTTCAGAATGGCGAGGTCTGTCCAGGAGCCCAGCCCATGACTGGTCACCACTTGTAACTTCTGGTGCAGGAAGCAGGGCACAGAGGCCCAAGGATGGACACATGGGGCTATCTCATCACCAGAATCCATGTTTCTGTTCAGGGACTTCTCAAAGGCAATCTTTGCTTTTCACTCCTCCGTTTCAGAAAATCAATATTGGAAGTTCTGTGCACCTGCCTTTTCCTTTACAGTTAAGGACTCGGAGATGGTTAGAGGGGAAGAAGAGGAGGGGTGGAGAGGGTCCTGCTGCTAAGGTGTGACACAGTGACCTGACGACACTGGGGCCCCAGGACAACTCAAGGCTGACCAAGTGCGGTCACTGAGCTAGAAGCCTGGGCTCCTCCCCTGTGCTTGCTGGGCTGCAGCTTAGACCACAACTTGAAGCTCTGTCTGCTGGGGTTAGTGGTCCCAGCAGCGTCACGAAACAGCACAACTGAGCAGGTGGCCGCAGTCACAAGACAAGGAGGGAGGCGGGCACCTGCAAGGAGTCATCAAGTTGAACTATCAGAGTAATCATGAGAAGGAGGGAGAGAAGCACTAGCATGAGTTGAAGATTTAGGATATGCCGGGTACTAATGCTTCTGTATTTCAGTAGCTTTTACAATAACCCGAGTGTATGGATACTGATATTCTATTTCATAGATGCAGAAACTAAAGTTTGCAGATGGCTCAGATAGTAAAGAATCGCCTGCATTGTGGGAGACCTGGGTTTGATCCCTGGTTTGGGAAGATTCCCTAGAGAAGGGAATGACAACCCACTCCAGTATCCTTGCCTGGAGAATCCCATGGACAGAACAGCCTGGCGGGCTACAGTCCAGGGGGTTCACAAAGAGTCGGACATGACTAAGCAATGAACACTTTCACTTTCAAAGTTTGCAGAATACATGGAATGTTCCATGAGTCGGTGACAAAACCAGGACTCAAGTTCACATCTGATTCCCAAGCCTGGGCTGTTATATGCAGTCAGCTGTATGGCCAGCCACAGGGCAGGTCAGGGAGAGCATGGTCCCTTCTTCAAGGAGTCGTTCCTCCCTGGGTGGCCCTGCCAACACCAGGAGTGGCTGTACAGCCTGACATTCCGGCCCTGTGTGCACCATGCTCAAGAAAGCCAGCAACAGGAGAAACACCAAGAGATGCCTGGCAGTGTGGACGTGTGCCCCAACCTCCAGGTCTGTGCATCCCTAGCATAGTTATCACTGGCGATAGGAGGCTGCCAAATCCCAGACCTCACCTCCACTGCCTACCCTGCTTCTGGTTCAGCCTATCCCTGCTGTTCAAGCCCCAGGGAGGCCGGATAATGAGCAAAGTGTACTTCTGGCCAACTGCTGCTCAGAGTGTGGACCCCAGGCCAGCAGCCGGGCAGCCCTGGGAGCATCTCAGACTCTACAGGCACACCTGCGACCTTTGGAGTCAGACCTGTCATCCGAAGAGATGACTCAAATGTACACTCAAGTTGAGAAGCACTGGCCCAGCCCACAACATATATCCTTTTTCCAATCAGCTGCACATGGCCAGCACTGCTCTTTCTCCTGTAGAAACCTGGTCTCAAGTGAGTTTTAAGTCACTGTATTACCCTCCCAACAAGATTAGCCTTTTAACTGCTTGATCCTCAGCAAAAGGAATTCCAGGAGTGGGTGGGCAGCCTGCTCTACACCCTGCAATCACACCATGCTTGCAGCCGCCAAACCATCACCATAGGAAGCTGGCCAAGTTTTTCCAGCAACAAACTATGTCTTCTCCACGCTATGATCACAGACCAGTTTGGGGGACAAAATAAGTATTCCAGGTAGCCAGATTACAAGCCATTGTGATTTGTGCAAGTCTGTCTTCTCTAGGATAATACGTTGAACAAGAAATTTCAGCAAAGAACACACTTTACTAAGCTCTAATTGTTCTCCAAAGCAAGCAATAACTCTTAGCAAGAGTAATAATGATGGCAGGAAAAGGTACGACGTGGGTGGGAAGGGGTCTTTTGAAAGAATGCCTCGAGGGGGTGTTATGAGTCATGATATCCATGCTTAGGATGAATCCTTATATATTTAGAAATGAACCCACTCTCGGCTGTCAACACACATATTATTATCCTACTGTCGCTGGAAACATTCAGGGGCAAAAGAAAAAATATTGGGGAATGAAACAGTACAATAGCTAATGAGGCCTTATAATTAAAGGATATCTTTGCTCAAGGGGAAAAGAACGTATCACATCAGTTCTCAAAGGTAATAGCTAAGTGAAAGGTTCTTGGTCTGTTATGTATTATATATAAAAGGAAAATTATAAAGTGGCAATCCACTCCAGTATTCTTGCCTGGAAAATTCCATGGACGGGGAGCCCGGTGGGCTTCAGTCCATGGGGTCGCAAAGAGTCAGACATGACTGAGCACTCAGTAGAACAGATGCCTCTTCCATCAGCCTTTGATGCTTGTCATCCTGCTTGATGCTGGGCTTCTCTGTGACAATCCACTTAGAAAGAAGCAAAACTGAAAACTGAACCACGCCAGCTTACAAAGCCTGAGTTTTGATTTTCTACAGAATCTCACTGAACTTCTTAAAATGACTCAGAACTATCACCAACACTATAAAATGAGAAATAGGACCTCCCTGGTGGTCCAGTGGTTGAGGATCTGCCTGCCAATGCAGGGGACATGGGTTCCATCCCTGATCCAGGAGGATCCCCCCACGCCCGAGGCAACTAGGACCAGGTGCCACACAACTGAAGCCCGAGCTTCACAACGAGAGAAAGCCCACCCAGCACAGCCAGAAATAAATAAATTTAAAAAATAAAATTTTTCTAGGCTCCAAAATCACTGTAGATGGTGACTGCAGCCATGAAATTAAAAGACGCTTACTCCTTAGAAGGAAAGTTATGACCAACCTAGACAGCATATTGAAAAGCAGAGACATTACTTTGTCAACAAAGGTTCGTCTAGTCAAGGCTATGGTTTTTCCATTGGTCATGTATGGATGTGAGAATTGGACTATAAAGAAAGCTGAGCGCCAAAGAATTGATGCTTTTGAACTGTGGTGTTGGAGAAGACTCTTGAGAGTCCCTTGGACTGTGAGGAGATCCAACCAGTCCATCCTAAAGGAGATCAGTCCTGAATATTCATTGGAGGGACTGATGCTGAAGCTGAAACTCCAATACTTTGGCCATCTGATGTGAAGAGCTGACTCATTTGAAAAGACCCTGATGCTGGGAAAGATTGAGGGCAGGAGGAGAAGGGGACGACAGAGGATGAGATGGTTGGATGGCATCACCGACTCCATAGACATGGGTTTGGGTGGACTCCAGGAGTTGGTGATGGACAGGGAGGCCTGGCGTGCTGTGGTTCATGGGGTCATAAAGAATCAGACACTACTGAGTGACTGAACTGAAAAATAAATGGTTTTATATGAAAATACACATCTCTCAAGCTTTGAATGATCATTGTTGCTGTTCAGTCTCACAGACCTTTGTCAGCAAAGTGATGTCTCTGCTTTTTAATACACTGTCTAGGTTTGTCATAGCTTTTCCTTCCAAGGAGTAAGTGTCTTTTAATTTCGTGCCTGTAGTCACTCTCCAGAGTGATTTTGGAGCCCAAGAAAATAAACTCTGTTACTGTTTCCCCATCTATTTGCCATGAAGTAATAGGACCAGAAGCCATGACCTTAGTTTTTTGAATGTTGAGTTTGAAGCCAGCTTTTTCACTCTCCTCTTTCACCCTCATCAAGAGGCTTTTTAGCGCCTCTTTCTATGATTCAACAGATGTTGGCAATTTGATTTGAATAATCATAACGTCAAATAAAATACATCTTGATGGTTCATTGTAAGTAGCACCCAATGTACAACTGGAATGGAAACAGTGATTATATTTGACTGTTTCAACAATATACTGCTTGTCTTCATCTATATCCCACTGTGTTTAAGAAAAAAGGGCGGGGAGGGATTTAGAACTGCAAATCCTAAAAGATGTAAAGAAAACAGCAATATGAAATTACCCAAGAGCGAAAACAAACAAACAGAAGGGATGAAAGGAAAATTAGCAGTAGTGATGAAATCTTGAGCTCACAGTGAAGTTTGCACACAAAACAGAGGTGATGAAGGTCTAAACACTTGCACAGTATAGCCATAAATCGGCTTCCAGTAACCAATAATCAAGAGGGAAATGTGGTCCCATCCCAGTGTCTATATGTTTTGTTTAGTTTTACTTTTAATGCCCCAGTGAAGCACAATTATTTCAGGGACTAAAGGGATTTCTCAAATGGATCTTCTTAGGGGAACACTCTGGAAGGTGATGGACAACATCCTGAGTGAGGGGCACAGTTCTAACCAAACACCCACAGGGGCCATAAGTTTCATGAACCAGAGCAGGGACAGATGGGAGCACCTCATGCAACATCATCACACAGCATCTCAGGCCAGCTCTGCAGCCAGACTCCGAGGGAACCAATCCTGCACCCACTGAGTGCTCAGCTGTGACCACGAGTCACAGGGTCAGGAGGCTACAAAACATCCCCGAGTTTCCGTTCCCTCTTCTAGAAAACATGAGCCTCCCCTATGAGGTTGTAGTGAGGATGAAATGAGTTAATAGTTGAAAAGCGCTTAGACCAGTTTCTAGACTAGGAAGTCTGTTAGCATTCAGTTCACATGATAGGTGCATAAAACTTGAGGTTCTTGCAACTTCCCTGATGGTTCAGTGGGGGAAAATCTGCCTGCCAATGCAGGAGACACAGGTTTGATCCCTGACTGGGGAAGATTCCACATGCCACGGAGCAACTGAAGCCCCTGCACCCCAACTACTGAGCCTGTGCTCCAGAGCCCGGGTCCTGCAACTGCTGAGCTGGAGCACCCGGAAGCCCACAACCCACTACAAGAGAAGCCGGCACAGTGAGAAGCCTGCACACCGAAACAGAGTGGCCCCACTCACTGTAGCTAGAGAAAGCCTTCGTGCAGCAATGAAGACCCAGCTCAACCAAAAATAAATGCATAAAAGTTGAGGCTCTCAAGTCTAAACTGTTCATCTGTGAAGCAAGGTGTTATTCCTCTTGCTTCATCTTGTGAAGCAGATGTTGAAGAATTTTCTAAGACTCATAGCAGAGCTACCGCAAGGAAGAGGATGACAGAACTTCTCAGCACTCATTTTTCTGAACGTTTCAATTAATACTCTAAATGTAAGTGAGCAAAAGTTCAGCTTTTTAGCTAAATCCTCAGTATGTTCCAAATTGCAAGGGATAAATATTTTACTACTGCATATGTATGGCTTTTGGTGTGTGAGGGACATGTGTAAACTGAGCAGATACACTAAGGAACTTTCCGCTCATTTATTCGTACATTAAATACATTAATTCTATGCACTAGGTGTTCTCTATAGAAAGGAACAGAATGCTGTTCCTTAGTCATTAACTCAACTGAACCCTCTCCCTCTCCCCTCCTTTACATTATATGTACTTTTAAAAAATGTATAGTTAGTCACCTCCTCAATAATTTCCTTTCATTCTTTCAGAGATGACAGTTGGGGGACTTTAGTCAATTTCCTCCAGTCAAAAAGCATCCTTTGAAAGTCAGAGTGGGGCTTCCCTCGCAGTCTAGTGGTTAAAAATCCTCTTGCCAATGCAGGAGACACAGGTTAGATCCCTAGTCCGAGAAGATCCCACGTGCCTTGGAGCGACGAAGCCCATGCGCCACAACTACTGAGCCCACGTGCCTAGAGCCTGCGGTCTACAGCAAGAGAAACCACAGCAAGCCTGTGTACCACAATGAGAGGAGCCCCCTCTTGCCACATCTAGAGAAAAGCCCACACAGCAACGAAGACTCAGCACAGCCAACAATAAATAAATAAATCCTAAAAAAAAAAAAAAAAAAAGTCAGCTGATGTCACCCAAACCCCCAGCCTGAGACAGATAATCTACTAGAACAAAGGAACTTTGGAGAGTTTCCTAAAGGAGACTTTTACAAAGAAGTGAGCAGGGGTGACAGATAAGAGCATCTCAGAGCCCTTCCCACTCCAGACCTGACGGGCAAGGACAGGAAGCAGATACTGGAGCTGAGACAGAGCTGTAGCACTGAGATCCTACATCAGTGGGGAGTAGACACCCCTGCCTCACTCCCCTCCTGTCCTCTGAGCACGTGCTTGTGTGCACATCCCACTGGCCAGACTCTGCCAAGAACCTGAGCTCAAGGAGAATATGATGCTGCCCACTAAGGCGGGCTGCTTCAGGCCCTGAGTGGGATGGAGAGTGGCTGGAGGGAGAGAGGGAAACCATTCCGGTCACGGAGGCTCGGGGCTACACTCTGAAACAATTAGCAAACACATCTTGAACTGGCTAACCAAATCTGAGCCAGAAAAGAGACTTGCGGCCACAGAAAGGAGAAGCAGACTTCAAGACTAGCATCAACAACGCTCAAGAAAAATGACAGTTAATGGTCTGCTGCTGCTGCTGCTGCTAAGTCGCTTCAGTCAAGTGGTGCTACTCAAAGTGTGGTCCCCAGACTCACCCACGGAGCAACAAAGACAGAACCCAAGGGCGAGCTGGAGAAACCTTCGTAACAATTGACAAGAAAAAATTAGCATCTGTTGAATCTAATTTTCAAATGAGGCTTGTATTTTGAGGACATCCCTGGTACCTCAAATGGTAAAGAATCTGCCTGCATGCAGAAGACCCAGGGTTCAATCCCCGGGTCGGGAAGATGCCCTGGAGAAAGAATTGGCAACCCACTGCAGTATTCTTGCCTGGAGAATTCCATGGACATAGGAGCCTGAGGGGTACAATTTATGGGATCACAAAGAGTCGGACATGACTGAGCGACTAACTTCTTTATTTTGGAAGTCTTTAGGCTTTATTTTTCAATTCATTTTTCTATGAATTCATTTTTACTGAATTTTACAAAGGCAGTGGTCTGCAACAGTTTAGAAATGTTTGTTTTTTAAAAATGGGTCCTTTGTCACAGACACTTTGAGAGGCATGGTCTAAGCAGTGCTTCTCGAATCTTCATATGCCCTTGGGTTGGGTGGTGGTTTGTGCAGCCTCAGGGACAGGAGGGCACCACAGGCTGGAGGGAATGACAAGAGAAGGGAGGAGAGCAGAGGCTAAGGTTGAGCACCAGCTGCCTGGGAGAGTCATAAAACGAGTCCAAACCACAGCATCCTAGCAGCCAGGGCAAGGTGTCAGCCCCGCCTGTCCTCAACACCAGCCCGTTGCAGGTCCAGCCCTGCCCAGGCCTGAGCAGAGCTGGGGAGGTGCCTTCGCCCTGAAACACAGGAATTTATAAAACGTCTGCCCTTCACCCAGTCTCCCTGCCCTGACCTCCCTCGGCAGTTAAGAAGGCTACACTCTCTGTTCTCCTTGCACCCTACCTGATGTCAGCCAGGCCCTGGGCTTTGCTCTGTCACCCTGACGCTACCTGCCCCCTGGCTCTGCCCACCTGCACCCTCTGATAAGAGACCCCGGCCTGAATTCACTCAGCTGGGACCTCCAGGATGTGGTGACACAGATCCTGAATCAGAAAGAGTACACTGCATCCTTCCACCCTCCCAGGCTCCGAGGCCCTAGTGTGCCCCCTTCATCTCACCAGAGCTCCTGGGACTTCATGTGCTTAGAACCAGCCACGCGAAGATGGCAAGAGGCTCCTGGGCCAGGGCGATAGTGAGAGGCAAGGGAAAGACCCCAGCATTCACTCCGGTTATTCCATGATGTTGAGAAACTGTGAAGGTAAACCTGCAATCTCATTGTTCAGGAAGCTTAAAGCACATGGCTCAGAGCTCATCACGGACGATGCACTGAGTCAGGAAATTCCGACATGGCAGAGTCTACATCAGGGGTTTGAGAATTAAAGAGGAGTGCAAATAGCACAGGAGCTTGCCATTAAGTTAGAGAGACAAGGAGCGTGAAGCAACTCATCTGCAGGCTAAACGCCAAGGAGACCTCGCGTGGAAGACTGGCAGGAACCGTGGATGGGGTGGAGGGGCGTGAAGTTGGGGCCCCTGGTCTGGAGGGAGCTGCAGTGTCCCAGGAAGTAGGACATCCACGCTGTCTGCATCTCAAATCCACATGGGGACCAGGCTGGTGGGCAGGGCTGGAGCCAGGCAGGGAGCCTGGTCCTGATGAAGCCCTAACCCTCCCACCCAGCTCCTCAGGCCACCACTCTGGGGTTGGAGGGGCAGCTGGGGACCCACATAGCACCCCTCCTGAAGGTGGGCAGTGACCACAGGAAAAGGAGGTGGTTTGGTTTGAGTCCCGTTTTTCTCTAAAAGAAGGAAATACAATGGAAGAATGGAAAGGGAAAAAACAAAAGTGAAGAGAAACCACAGAAACAGGAGTAGGGAGAGGAGAGGTTTTGGGAAGAAAAGAGTAAAAGAAGATGCGTGGTGACACAGGGAGGCTCCAGGGCCACTGGCGGGAGGAGCGGCAGAGGCTCTGGGGTGGGGGTTCTGGGGGACAGTGGGCAGTGGAGAGGAGGGGCCGGGGCCAGGGCTCCCCCGAGACATTATATTTAACTCAAACTCTCATTGGAACCACTGTGAAGAATTCACGAAATTCAGTTTTTCCTTATATATGCTTGCCAATAATAGTAATAGGAAAACTGCCATGACTGAAAGCCAAAATATGCCTGAAATCATGAGTTTCACAAGGGAAGAAACAATTTTCAAGATTAGCTAAAGAATAAAAAGGTTCTTTAAAAATTTTTTTTCCATTTACTGGGCATTTTTCTGATTCTGTTGGCATTAAAGATCTCTAGCAGGCTGACCTCATTCCAGGAGGAACTGGTCAGAAGCTTATATTTTGGGGGGTGGAGGATGTCAGGAAGCTCCAAGTAAGCTTTTCCATCAACACGTCCAATTCCACCGGGAATAACTGTGCCTTTTGTCATCACTGTATTGAGCTCTTCTTTATTCCCCAAAAGGAAAGATTTTCCAATTGCTTTACTGTTTTTCTAACTCTAAAAGTAATACATGTGCTCAGTGAAAAAAATACAAATATAACAGCCAACACGAATTGAGTTCTCATAGTGTGAGAGGCATAATTTTAAGAATTTTTCTCTTAACAAGTTTTTATTTATTCAACTTTTGCCCATACCTTGTGGTATGTGGGATCTTAGTTCCCTGACCAGGATCAAATCCACAATCCCTGCATTGGAAGGGGGAGTCTTAACCACTGGACCACTGGGGAAGTCCCTTTAAGGGTTTTTCTGTATTACATCATTAATTCCTCCCAACAACCTTATGAGGGTGGTTCTAGGTTCATCCCCAGGTCTCAGATGAAGAAACTGACTCCAAGACATTAACTAGAGGGCCCAGCATCACACAGCTAGAAAGTTCTGGAGCCAGATTTGCACCCGTGTAATAAGAGTGATGGATCTGAATCACACTGTAAATTGGATTCACAGAAGAAAGTAAAATTGACCAATAATCCCTCCATCCAGAGAAAGCACTGTTAGCATTTTAAATACCCTCTTGCCTGACTTCTTGCTTTGCTCATACACAGAGATAAAATGTCATCGTACCATACTATATACACAGCATACCTAAAGTTTGATTATTTTTTCTTTACACTATAGCACAAACATCTGTCAGATCAATAAAGACTCCCCCCTCTGTGGCAGCCTTCCTATGGTTGCTAATTAATCCATTCGATGCATCAATTCCCTTACTGGATGTGAGACTGCTGTTTCCCACGTTATCTAATTATGAACAATGCTCCCAAGAATATCTTTGCTCAAACGTTTTGAGCATTTATCTCCTGCACTGGCAGGCAGGTTCTTTACCACTAGTGCCACCTGGGAAGCCAAACGTTTTGAGCATTTACCTCATTATTTTCTTAGGATCAATTTCTAGAAGTATTAGTTCCATGACGAAAATAGATAACAATTTGTTAAGGTGCAAATATTCTAGGAAGCTTCAGTCCTGAGCTTCCAGAACTTTACTGAGAATAGATCGATAGATTCTTCACTCACTTGGAAGAGACAAGGCAGTGTGAGCTTATTGGAAGCCTAGAAGAGGAGAGAGGGAGGGACGTCAATGACAACTTCTCTAAGTAATAGCAGTAATAGTCTACGCCTGCATGGTGCTTCACAAGAATCAAAGCATGTTCACATACATTGTTCATAAGCGTTTCCAGCCACAGCAGGGAGCCTCCGCCACACACAGAGAAGACCCTGCCAGGATGGCAGGACCCCAGCCTGTCTGGGTTCTGTGCCTCAGTCTCTTTCCCACCCTGACCATCACCATGGGACCAAAGGCTGGCACAGCAGCCTAGACCCTTCCCAAGAAGCCAAGTGGCTCTCCTCTGGTCAATTCCCAGTTCTACTTAATTCCATACCAGTACCTTGGCATGCCATCTTCCCTATGTCTTCTTAACTGCATGGCCAACCCTCAAATAGGATTAACCTTTTCTGGAAAGCACTGAGGGTTTTGGTTCTGTTTATTTTTCTCTTGGCAGCAGGAGCCATGACCCTTGGAGTTCTCGAGCAATGAACCTCATCATATATTTTCCATCCAGCTCTTTGAGAGACAAATTCCATGTGGGTTGATGGACAGCTGGAGGGTGTGGGGGGCTAGCCCTCTAGTGCCTCCTCCTGGACCGTAGGCCTCATCTTCTCATGGGAGGCCAAACCCTGGTATCACCCTTCCTGACAAGAAAAACCACTCTGACTACTCTGCAGTGGCTGTAATCCTGACATATAAGCACATGCCAGAGTCACAATAGTGAGTGACTCAGGGTGACCTGGTAAGCATCACCAATGAAGTCACAGTGACCTCTGTTCAGCACTTGATCATATTAACTTGTATTGGTAGCGAGTTTGGGAGAAAATTCCAGTAGGAAAGTGTTGCTCTTTTCTAGTACACTTTCCGTTCCTGCTTCTGATTCTTGGTTTATGTTGTCTGACTACAGCCTACTGAATGTTTGGGGTGGAAACATATTTTACTCATTTTCTGTTATGTCTGTTTTACTTGTGGTGCTGGTTAAATGCGAACTAGCAAATGTAAATGTTAGGGATATTTAAAAAATACAGCAGAGCTGTTCATGGTTAGAGCAAGACATATAACAAACGGGGTAATATAAAAAGAACACTCTTGAAATTTTTCTTTCCATTTTCATCACATTTTGGGGACGAAGGACCTTCCAGGACTTTTTAAGTCCGTGGATAAAAAGAATAATATTATATGCTCCGTGACCTTAAGGACTCTTGAGAGTCCCTTGGAGAGCAAGGAGATCAAACCAGTCAATCCTAAAGGAAATCAACCCTGAATATTCATTGGAAGGACTGATGCTGAAGCTGAAGCACCAATACTCTGGCCACTTAATGTAAACCTGACTCATTGGAAAAGACCCTGCTAAGCTAAGTTGCTTCAGTCGTGTCCGACTCTGTGTGACCCCATAGATGGCAGCCCACGAGGCTCCCCCGTCCCTGGGATTCTCCAGGCAAGAACGCTGGAGTGGGCTGCCATTTCCTTCTCCAATGCATGAAAGTGAAAAGTGAAAGTGAAGTCGCTCAGTCGTGTCTGACTCTTCGTGACCCCATGGACTGTGGCCCACCAGGCTCCTCCATCCATGGGATTTTCCAGGCAAGAGTGCTGGAGTGGGGTGCCATTGCCTTCTCTGGGAAAAGACCCTGATGCTGGGAAAAATTGAGGGCAGGAGGAAAAGGGAGCAGTTGAGGATGAGATGGTTGGATGGCGTCACTGACTCAATAGACATGAGTTTGAGCAAACTCTGGGAGACAGTGAAGGACAAGGAAGCCTGGTGTGCTGCAGTCCATGGGATCAAAAAGAGTCGGACACAACTTAGCAACTGAACAACGACAACTTTAAGGAGCTCACGGTGTAATGGGCCTACATGACACAGCATATACAGCAAGTGCCAGGGGAGGTTTCCAGCAGGGGATACCTGAGTTACCTGGGAAAGGAGGTAGCCAGAGCGGGTGTGGAGCAAAGATATTCCTAAGCACCATGAACAGCACCCAAACAAGGTCACAAAGCTGGAAATGTCACAGAGGGTTTGAAAGTGAAAGTGTTAGTCAGTCATGTCCAACCCCGTAGACTGTAGCCTTCCAGGCTTCTCAGTCCATGGGATTCTGCAGGCAAGAGTACTGGAGTGGGTTGCCATGCTCTCCTCCATGGGATCTTCCCAACCCAGGGATCAAACCAAAGTCTCTTACATCTCCTGCGTTGGCAGGAGGGTTCTTTACCTGCTGAGCCATCAGGGAAGCCCCATGGAGTGTTCAGGGAATTACAAATAGGTCCCTGCTGATGTGGCATGGAGTCTGCGGAAAAAAGCGGCATCTAGAAAAGAGACTAGTGAAAAGGCAGAAGCTAGACTGGGCGGGGGGGTGGGGGGACTTACACACCATCCCGAGAAACTTGGACTTTATTCTGAAAGTAGCGGGGAGCCATGAAAGGAATGTAAACAGGGAGAATGACATGTTTAAATCTTTGTTTTGCTCAGGAAGCAATGAGAAAGATTGATGGGTTGATGGGTAGATGCCTGGAAAACCACCAACCTCAATCATTTATACTGTTCCTATTGCTAGTTATCACATCTTTCTGCGCCATGAATGCCTGCAGGACAAGGGGAGAGAGCCGAAAGCAGAGGCAGGGAGATGGTTTAGAAGACATCACAGGAAAGAGCTGTCAGAGGCCAATACGAGGGTCACGGCAGTGCAGTATCAATGGAGAGAAGGAATGGGACTGCAGGATATGAAGAAGCAAGACGCACATTTTGTCCGACATCTTAGCAAGGTGGCAGTGGTCACAGTTCCTCTCCTGGCTTTGCTATGCCACCCAAGGATGACAAGAAGAAGAAAGATGTCGGAAAGTCAGCCAAGAAAGACAAACATCCTGTGAACAAATCAAGGGGCAAGGCCAAAAAGAAGAAGTGGTCCAAAGGCGAAGTTCGGGACAAACTCAATAACCTAGTCTTGTTTGACAAAGCAACATCTGACAAACTCTGGAAAGAAGTTCCCAATTATAAGCTTATAACTCCAGTTGCCATCTCTGCGAGACCAAAGATCTGTGGTTCCCTGGCCAGGGTAGCCCTTCAGGACCTCCACAGTAAAGGACTTATGAAACTGGTTTCAAAGCACAGAGCTCAAGTAGTTTACACCAAAAACACCAAGGGTGCGGGTAAATATGCATGAATGGGTCCCACCAACTGCACGTTTTGAAAAGTAAAACTTCAGGAAGCAAGAGATAATAATTAAGTGGTAAGAAGGGGTGGGAGGAGAAGTGCAGGAACATAGAAGAGACTCAGTGAGCAGCATGCCGGTAAACTGGCTCCTGGAAAGAAGCCCTGGTGTGTAACATTGGCCAATGTCTCTGGTGTAAATGCTCCCACCCAGGGCTGATGTCAGAGCTGGGAAGATACACACAGTATCAGCTTTCACCATCTCGAGGAGCCCCTGCAGGGCACAGAAGAGACAGCTTTGCCTTTAGAATGGTTGCTTCCTTCTAGAGCAACAGCTGGGCTACATTTCCTGCATCCTCACTAGTTAGTCTGAGTCTTTGAACCATTGTTTGGAGTGGAGTGACCTGGCCAGGATAAGTTATGCTTCAACTCTTACATGAATGAGAAATAAATCAGCATTGTGTTTAGCCACTAGAGTCAGGATCTGTTTCAATCTTAAGTAATCTTAGGAAATCATCTTAATCCATGGAGTCAATGTTGATTCAGTTTTATGGCTTGAGGAAACAGATAGATGGTGGAAAAATACATCAACTGAGAAAAAGATATTGCCAACAGGCAACATGGCCAGAGAATAAGCAGTTTTTAGTTGAGAAACTATTTCTCAGACATTATTTTCTACAACAGTGTTTAAAGTTCTTAGAATCTATCAACTAATGTACATTACCAATGTTTGGGACAGTGATTCAGAGAACTAAGCAAAACTGACATCTCAGAATTCTACTCTTGCTGTGGATCCACTCAGCTTCCTTGAGTTTTTCACACATAAAAAGAAAATGCCAGATTGTCAGATTCTCCCTAGTGTGTAAGTTGCTTAAAAAGCACTTCAAAGGCAACTTGCCACTTTAGGTTATTCCAGTAGCATAAAGGATAAAATTACATCCTCAGTAGCCCCAGAGGATTTTATTGGTCCTTGTTTTTCTCTCACTAACAAATGATTGGCCTTCAAGGGTTGAGTCTCATGATTATATGTTCATTAACAGAATATTTATTAATTACAAATTTGCTCTAAGATCTGTATCTTCTAATTATGTTATTGCTCTAAAATACTTAAATGGTGTGGCAAAGAGAACCAATTATCCTAAGTGGAACCAATGATCTAATTAACATCAGGGCCAAGGCTAGTCCACTCTCCCCAGAGATTTGATCTCACAGCAATATGCTTTCACTGACACCAGCGAAATCCAGGCCAACCCTGAATCATCCTTGGCTCATTCTACATTCATTCAACAAATATTTATTGAGCATATACTATGGGCTGAACACTATGCAAGATGTTGGGAGCAGAACATTTGTAGTGAACACAGAAAGACATCATCCTCAGCTTCCTGAAGCTTATAGGCTAGAGGGTTCCTAAGAAATATAGAACATTGGGTCAAATCCAAGAGCCATGTACTTTCTGGATTGAACTGTATTCACCCAGGGACCCAACTGAGTCAGACTATTCATGACTCTTAGTGACCCAAGCATCCCAAGAACCAATTTAATCTCCAAAACCCACGTGCTTATTAGGAAGCATCAAAAACTAGCCCAGGCCTTCCTCCCGTCTGAGTCAGAACTGACAAAGGTTACAAAGAATGTTTTGGATTCATCCACCAAAGTTTAATAAAAGTTGAAGAGGACGGGAGCGAGGGGCGAGCTCCTAGAAGGTACCTGCAAACTAAATTCATTCTCAGATACATCTGCATCCATGCTAAGTTCCTAAGAAAATAGGTAGACTAATGGGAAATTTCCCTGTGACCTATATTTTCTTCTTTAAAACTTATAATGCTGTTTCCTTGGTTACTCTTAAGCTGAGAGCTTTAGAAACATTTTTTCTGGATTTCCTACTTTGTTGTTATTCAGTCATTCTGTCTGACTCTTTGTGACCACATGGACTGCACCTCACCAGGCTTCCTTGTCCTTCACTTTCAGAGTATGCTCAAACTCATGTCCATTGAGTCAGCCATCCAACCATCTCATCCTCTTATCTCCCTCTTCTCTTCCTGCCTACAATATTTCCCAGCATCAGGGTCTTTTTCAGTGAGTCAGCTCTTTGTATCAGGTGGCCAAAGTGTTGGAGCTTCAGCTTCAGCATCAGTTCTTCCAGTGAATATTCAGGGTTGACTTCCTTTAGGATGACTGGTATGATCTCCTTGCTGCCCAAAGGGCTCTTAAGAGTCTTCTCCAACACCACAGTTGTTGCTGCTGCTGCTGAGTCACTTCAGTCGTGTCCGACTCTGTGTGACCCCATCGACGGCAGCCCACCAGGCTCCCCCGTCCCTGGGATTCTCCAGGCAAGAACACTGGAGTGGGTTGCCATTTCCTTCTCCAATGCATGAAAGTGAGAAGTGAAAGTGAAGTTGCTCAGTCGTGTCCGACTCTTAGCGACCCCATTGACTGCAGCCCTCCAGGCTCCTTCATCCATGGGATTTTCCGGGCAAGAGTACTGGAGTGGGGTGCCATTGCCTTCTCCGAACACCACAGTTGGGAAGCATCAATTCTTCAGTGCTTTGCCTTCTTTATGGTCCAACTCTCACATCTATACATGACTATTGGAAAAGCCATAGCATTGATTAAATGGACCTTTGTCAGCAAATTGATGTCTCTACTTTTTAATGTGTTGTCAAGGTTTGTCATAGATTTTTCTTCCAAGGAGCAAGCATCTTTTAATTTCATGGCTGCAGTCTATATTTTACATAATTTGTTCATAGTGTTTGCTTATGCAGACACCCAGGAGGGTTTCCAAGCCTCCGTCTAGGCCTCTTTCTTCCCTGTCTTAGTTTGAAAGTGTTAGTCACTCAGTCATGTTCAACTCTTTGTGACCCCATGGACTGTAGCCTGCCAGGCTCCTCTGTCCATGGAATTTTCCAGGCAAGAGTACTGGAGTGGGTTCGATCCTTTCTAAAACCAACTCAGAGACAAAGACTTGGACACAGGTAGCTTATTTGGGAGTTGATCTCAAGAAGCATAAATTGGGAGACAAAGGGACACAGAGGAGGGAGAAGAGCCAGTGACTAAAGTGTTAATAGGCAGATTCCACCAAGGCCAACTGGGGCTCCATCCTGTTGCAGACACTCTGAAGAACTGTGTCCTCAGAAAGCTCCTCGGCACTGTCCCAAGAAGTGGCAGAGAAATGAGGGGATTTTCCACCAGCTCCTGTATCTTCCGGATTGAGGGTTGCCCCTCAGGGCATTAAATCCTGTACTTCCTATCTGCTCTGAACACAGGCTCAGAAACTCCCAGGGCTTGGGAAGAGCCCTCGGGCAGGAGCAGGGAGTCAGGGGGAGGCCCTGGAGATGGTACACATGTGAACGGGCACAGGAGCCATCCTCCATGCTGCCCGCTCAGAGGGAGCTGGGGGGCTGAGGGCAGGGCTGCCCTCACAGCCTTCGCCTCTAACAAGGCCCAAGGACTGTCTCAGCCACTGTCCTGCTCCAGCCAGCCCCCTGTCCCCAGCAACCCAGCAGAATGGGGCACAATGGCATCGCTTCCCTTCATCATACCTCCAGCCTCTGAGGCGAACAGGCATTCCTTTCGAGGTTATTGGGTTGGGGGGTGGGAGAAGGATGTTTGCTTTGTCTTTATTTCTACTGTGTGTGTGTGTGTGTGTGTGTTAGTCGCTCAGTTGTGTCTGACTCTATGCGACCCTGTAGACTGTAGCCCACCAGGCTCCTCTGTTGATGGCATTCTCCAGGCAAGAGTATTGGAGTGGGTAGCCATGCCCTCCTCCAAGGGATCTTTCTGACCCAGGGATCAAACCCAGGTCTCCTGCTTTTCTGGCAGACTCTTTACCATCTGAGCCACCATAGAAGCCCTTATTTCTACTACTAATAGGTTAAAAACAGTACTCCTAGGGATGTGACAAATTGCATAAAACCCTGAAGGATAGGATGGGGGGAGAGGTTGGGAGGCGGGGGGTCAGGATGGGGGACACATGTAAACCCATGGCTGATTCATGTGAATGTATGGCAAAAACCACTACAGTATTGTAAAGTAATTAGCCTCCAATTAAAATAAATAGATTCAGTTCAGTTCAGTCACTCAGTCGTGTCTGACTCTTTGCGACCCCATGAATCGCAGCACGCCAGGCCTCCCTGTCCATCACCAACTCCCGGAGTTCACTCAAACTCATCGAGTCAGTGATGCCATCCAGCCATCTCATCCTCTGTCATTCCCTTCTCCTCCTGCCCCCAATCCCTCCCAGCATCAGAGTCTTTTCCAATGAGTCAACTCTTCGCATGAGGTGGCCAAAGTACTGGAGTTTCAGCTTTAGCATCATTCCTTCCAAAAAAACACCCAGGGCTGATCTCCTTTAGAATGGACTGGTTGGATCTCCTTGCAGTCCAAGGGACTCTCAAGAGTCTTCTCCAACACCATAATTCAAAATAAATAGATTAATTTACCAAAAAAAAGCCTTACAATTCTTCTCCAGGGGCTTTTCCTGTTGTTCCCTGGAGCCTGTGGGCAGGGCCTGCTCTCCTGGGGAGCCTGTCCTGGCCCCGCACTGCTTCCCGCCTCCTTCCCACCTGAGAGTCAGCCCCTCCCAAGCTCCTGGCCACCTTGACTTTGAGGGGAGCCCTGCCACACCCATGTTTTTCCCTAGACCTCACCCTGGAGGAGGAAAAGCAGAGGTGGATACAGGGAGTCTGGCAGAGTAAGATTCATTCTGATTCTGAAGGAAATCAAGGAGCACAGCTCAAGCCCATGGCTACACCTGCGATTCTCACAGGGGCCAGAGGTCATGTTCCACCAGGAGTCCAGAAAGAAACAAGTGTCCTTATATTCCAAATATATCCTTTTTAAAAACTGGACATCATAATTTGCTTCGAATGTCAAAATGAACTCATTATACTTGGCCAGACAATATGAAAGTTTCCAGTAAGTTATCCTGTTCTTACTCTATAGCCCAAAACTGATGAATTCTATATAATCTAATGAACTTGAACAGCCCCAGAAAATGCCACTACCTCCAGTGAATTGCAGAAATTTCTACATTTGACACTTTGTAAGGAAGGAAATTGCCCTTCAAGATCAAGCCTTGAAGGCAATGTTTTTACTTGTCAAACTGTGTTGGCAAAAAAAAAAAAAAAAACAGTGAAAATCACCAAGTAGTCCAAAAGGCGACATGACAACGTAAACTGTCAGTACAGCACAGCAAAATCAAATTCAAGTCCTCAGTGGCTGGAAAAAAAGTGGTTTGGTAATAACAAGTTCATGGCCTGTATTTTATTTCCCAACCAGGCATCAAGATTTGCACTTCCTTCAGTCAGAAAGAGAAAGACCAACACCATAGGATATCACTTACAACCAAGGGAGAGGGGGTGGGGAGGAATAGATTCAGAGTTTCGGATTAGCAGATGCAAACAAGTGTATATAGGATGGGGCTTCCTTGGTGGCTCCGTAGTAAAGAGTCCCCCTGCCAGTGCACAGGGTTGATCCTTGGTGCGGGAAGATCCCACATGCTGTGAGACCACTAAGCCCGTGCGCCACAACTCCTGAACCTGTGCTCCAGAGCCCAGGAGCAGACCACGGAAGCCCCCGCGCTCTAGAGCCTGTGCTCCGCAACAAGAGAAGCCACAGCAATGAGAAGCCGTGGACCACAACTAGAGAGCAGCCCCTGCTCACTGCAGCTGGAGAAAAGCCCTCGTAGCAATGAAGACCCGGCACAGACAAAAACAATTAAATAATTTTTAAAAAATCTTTTTTTAAAAAAGTATACATAGGATGGATAAACAACAAAGTCCTACCGTATAGCACAGGGAACTATATTTAATATCCTGTGATAAAGCATAATGGGAAAGAATATTTTTAAAAGAATGTATATATGTATAATTGAATCACTTTGCTATATAGCAGTAATTAAGATAATATTGTAAATCAACTATACTTCAATTTAAAAATAAATTTAAAAAAAATTTAAAAATCTCAAGATTTGCATTTCCTAAATCTAAAGCTCATAGGTCACGATTCAATTATGAAATCTAACCTCTCAGTGACACTTTCATGGTTAATTTCAGCAAAAAGGAGAAAATACAGATCCTATGGACAGGGTATAAGATGTGAACCCTACGAGATAAAACATGCTTACTATGTGTTGCTCCAACACAAGAGGGAAGAAACATGCTCAGTCTGACATGATGTATATTGCTTTTCCTGTCTCTAGACTTTTCTAGAGTATTTTCTTCAGGGTCATCACAATACTTTCCAGAGGAGCAAAAGTTAGGAGTCAGTCTATTTTAATAAAGTGTTTATTGACATTGACTTTATTTTATTCAGTGAAAACTTACTTAAAAACCACTGGCCTGAAGAGGTTTTAAAATGAAGCAGTCAACTCATTCAAACCTCACAGCAATCCTACGAAGTGAGCACTAGTATCATTTCACTGTATAAATGTGAAAACTGAAGCAGAGAGCAGTGAAGCTTGTTGATCAGGGTTACCCAGTAAGTAAGCAGCATACCAGAGCATGAATTAGGGTGGGTTGACCCCAGGACCCCCACTCTCAGCCACCTACAGAGCCATCTCCCAGCCAGGAAGGAGGTGGGTGGGCATCATCTGCATGAAGATGTTGGCCACGACTCATGTCTGTCAGCAACCTGAAAATTACTAAATATCTCAATGTTGGTGTTTTATTAATTCATCTGTCTTAATTAGGGATTTTTCAATACATCAAAAGGGTACTTTTAAAAGGTAGGTTTAAAAAAAGCCTTTAGGGGAAAACAGCAAATCCACAAGGCACTGGTATGTTCAGTAAACATCATTTAATGGGTTAAAATTCCCAACTAACTACAGAAATCCTCAGTTTAAAAAGTGGTATGATAGGCAAATCTTAGTCATTACATGCAAAATCTCTACTGAATTAGTGCTAGAAGGATAAGACTAAATCATGGTTGAAAGTGGGGTTATAGAGTCTTTCAAACCATGCCAGATCTTCCTGAATTATCTCTGATGCAAATTGATGATGGAAAATATTCTCAGGAGAGGCCTGATTTAACAAAACTTTCAGGCAAAAGAAGTGGAGAACCCTTCTATCATGAAACTGAATATAATACACTCATTGGAAGAAATCTCAGTAACATTCAATTTCTAGTCTGTGGGATGCAGTTCCTTTTTAAGTCTTTATTGAATTTGTTACCATATTGCTTCTGCTTTATGATTTGGTTTTTTGGTTTTCTGGCATCAAGGTATGTGAGAGCTTGGCTCCAGGATCGCCAGGGATCAAACCTGCACTCCCTGCATTGGAAGGTGAATTCTATTCGTGCTTAACACTGCAAACTCAATGGCTTAAAACACCACCATTTATTATCTTGCAGTTCTTTACATCAGGGATCTGGGCATGGTGGGGCCAGGTTTTCTGCTCAGGGTCAAGGCTCCCATCAAGGTATCCATTAAATGCCTAAAAAGATTTACTTAAAGTTTGCACATGTTGTTAGCAGAATCTAGATCCTTATGGTTGCAGGACAGGTTCCCGCTTTTCTTGCTGGTTGTTGGCTGGGACCTCTCTCCATTTCTAGAACCCACTCTTAGATCTCTGCCATGTGGCCATCACCACAGGAAGCTTTCCCCTTCGAGATCAGCAGGAAAACTTCTCATGTTTCAAACCTCTTTCTTGGGACAGGGCCCAGTCCTTTTTAAGAGCTCCCCTAATTAGAAGAGGTCCCCAGGATAGTCTTCCTTTTGAGCAACTGACTTGGGATATTAAATGCATCTACAAAATCCCTTCATCTCTTGTCATATGATACCACCTTATCATGGAAGTGACATCCATCATATTTATAGAGCTGTCCACACTCAAAGAAGAGGGGCATGAAGCATCCTAGGACCATCTTAGCCTCTCACAGGAGGACAGCTCTTAATCAGATTCCTCATGGACCAGACGGCCAAACAAGATAAAAAACTATGGTAGACATCACTCACAGAGTCGCGATTTCCAGTAAAGAGAATGCTATAAAGATATCTTTGCCATACCCATGTTCATAGCATTATTCACAATAAAGGTGAAAGCATAAAGGAGAAAGCAACCCAAGTGGCCACTGGTGGATGAATAACCAAAATGTGATATCCATACAATGGAATATTATTCAGCCTTTAAAAGAAAAGAAATTTTGATACATGCTGCAACACAGATGAACCCTGAAGACATCCTGCTAAGCAAAATACACCAATCACAAAAGGACAAACAAGGTGTGATTCCACTTATATGAGGTACCAAGGGCAGTCAGACTCACAGAGACAGAAAGCAGAATGGACAGTGTTTAATGAGTACAAAGTACCAGTTTTCCAAAATAAAAAAGTGTTAAATATTGATTTCCCAACACTGTGAACCTATTTAACACTACTGAACTGTACACTTAGAAATGGCTAAGATGCTAAATTTTACACTATGTATACTTTACCACAGTCAAAAATAATAATAAAAAATACCTTTGTCAATGATACCACTTACAATTATTATTTTAGTTCATTTAATAGACAGGTATGGGTGTTTGCACTGTGACAGGCATTGTGCTGTGTGTTGAGGGATGCAAATATTAAAGTAAAGGGCTTCATAGTATTAGTAAACTGAAACTGAAGCTTGTTTTTAAAATAATCATTATTTCAGAAATAATCCCAGGAATATTTGTATACAGGGATAGATATATGGCTGATTCACCTTGCTATACAGCAGAAACTAACACCACATTGTAAATCAACTATATGCCAATAAAAATTAATTTAAAAAAAGCAATAACCACAGAAACAATGATTCAAGCTGATTTTCCCCATTCCAGAGGAAAGCACAACTCACTTGCCCCAGGTCCAGGGTGACGTTGACTTTGTTGTACTGCATGCCTGACGAAAGGGGAGGGCTTTGCCACCAACGCTCCGATCCATCAATTGCATTGGTGACAGGGTGTGCTTTCCTGGGGTCCTCAGAATTGCAGTAATCACAGAACTGCCCCTGGGGAAAAAAAAAGTTCTTTTTTAATTTTTAAGTGATTTCTTATCAATTTAGTCAAACAGGTAATCAAAACAAAGAGGCTTAATACAGCTTAGACATGTCAACTGTTGAAGTTCATCATCATATTTCCAGAAGACAGTAGTAAGGCTTTCTCTTTTCCATTTCATCTTAAACCGTATCACCTGCTTAGACCTCTGTTTATCGTGTTTCTAGGACACACATTATATTTATCTTCCATCCGTTACAGCTGCGTTTTTCTTGACCTATTGACACTAAGAAGAGCCTGGTGTGCTTGGGCTGCAATGATGTTCTCCTTCAGCAAATCCGTTTCAACTCTTCACATCCTCCTCTGCAAGGTGCGTGTCAGGCCCTGGGATACAAAGAGAAGCCCTGCTCACAGCCCCAGTGGAGGTGATAAGCATATAAGTAACCGTAAGGGGGTAGGTGTGGCAACAGCATAGAGCCCAGGGCCTAAGGTGGTAGACATTCCATGAGCTCAGGAAAGGCTCGGTGAAGAGGTGGGATTTAAGCTGCCTATGAGGGTGGAGAGGACGCTGGTAAGTGGCAGTGAGCAGCCAATCGGGAAGGTGTTCCAGGCAGAGGAACCAGCACCAGCAAACACACAGAGACCAGCTGGCCCATTTAAACAAGAGCATACAGAAACAACACTTGAAAGGTAAGTGGCAGAAATGTGGCTAGACTGTGGAAGTTGGCAGTTCATTTAGTAGGTAAATGCGAATTCATTTTTATCTGGAGTGGTTATTCATTTAATATTATCATCTCTACTGAATTCTGATTCTACTGATATCTCATCTTCTTACTGAATTACTATTTTTTAGTAAGCAGATTCTCTTGATTCTATCTTGTTTTGTTTCTGAAATGAATAATTTTAGTGCCATCATAGCTCAGATGGTAAAGAATCCACCAGCAATGCAGAAGACCTAGGTTAGATCTCTGGGTCAGGAAGATCCCCTGGAGAAGGAAATGGCAGCCCACTCCAGTATTCTTGCCTAGAGAATCCCATGGACAGAGGAGCCTGGAGGGCTACAGTCCATGGGGTCCCAAAGAGTTGGACATGGCCAAGCAACTAAGCATGTACCACCTAATAAGCTGATCATAGGCCTTTATATATTGAGTGTATTTCAATTTGTTCAAAGCCTCATGCTTACTCAGTAGTGGACTTCACATACTGAAATGCTTTGCTCCTCAATTAAATGATCTTAGAGCATAACCACTACAAAACAGGAGTTGTTGTTGTTGTTGTTGCTGTTGTTTAGTTACTAAGTTGTGTCCAACTCTTGAGACCCCAAGGACTGTAGCCAGCCAGGCTCCTCTGTCCTTGGGATTTCCCAGGCAAGAATGCTGGAATAGATTGCCATTTCCTTCTTCCAGGAGATCTTTCCAACCCAGGGACCAAACCTGTGTCTCCTGTATTGGCAGACATATTCTTTACCACTGAGCAACCAGGGAAGTCCACATACAGAGAACAAACTGAGACTCACAGCCTCTCCAGAAACGTGCTGTGTTAAAAGGGTAGATCTGCCCTGGATGAACATCTTGGAAATTAACTTTTCAATGTTCAAGGATAAATTTGATCCTGGGGTGAAGCCAAATGCATGACCAAATGCATTCATCAAATGTGTTACAGAGGGTTTTTTCATATGTGATGATAAATTACTTACAACTTTATCTTTTGACCCTACATGAAGAGAGTTGTGTAACCCAGAAGCAGCACTGTGGGGTGGGAAGTCCCATCAGTTCATGAGGTCAGAGGCCTTGTGACTTGCATTTCCCCACATCACTTCAGCCCAGCACGTCACAGAAGCCCAATAAAGGAATAAGCATCTCAGGGTTTTCCAAAAATAAATTTGAGTTCTTTCTCCAAAATGTTGTTATTAATAAAAAGCATCTGTGCTGTGCTCAGCTGTATCCAACTCTTTGTGACCCCATGGACTGTAGCCTGCCAGGTTCCTCTGTCCATGAGATTCTTCAGGCAAGAATACTGGAGTGGGTTGCCATGCCCTCTTCCAGGGGATCTTCCCAGCTCAGGGAATGAACCCAAGTCTCCTGCTCTCCTTCATTGCAAGCAGATTCTTTACCCACTGAGCTATTTGGGAAGCCCTCCAAAAGTGTAATTAACAACTGTTTAAGCTAGGACATCTTAACATTTATGAGTATTTTTCCCTTCAGTGATTTTTATTTTTCCCATTTTCTCCCTAGAAATCATTTTACCAGTTTAATTACTTGGTGAAGGAATTAAATTATTTCTCCTTGAAGTTTATAAGGAGACATGATACAAACAAATCTTCCAAGGATGTGGATGCTTATAATTTACATTTATCTCTTTTGGCCACAAGACATGTGGAATCTTAGTTCCTCAGCCAGGGATGGAACCCACACCCCCTACATTAGAAGGCAAAGTCTTAACCACTGAACTGCCAGGGAAGTCTCGAGATGATGCTTTTTGTGTTGTTATAATTAAGAACATAACATTAGAAATAAAAGTTTTAAATCTCTTAGTGGAAAATAAAAGGTAAATACTTTTTAGAACTTGGAAAGAGTTCTTAAACGAGTTTCAGAGAGCACTGACACAAAAAAAGAGACAGATCTGACTACATTAAAATTAAGAACATTGGGTCCACCAACAGACTAATGAATAAACAAGATGTGGTATGTATGTATGTGTATACATATATATAAATATATATATAGTGAAATATTACTCAGCCATAAAAATGAAATAATGCCACTTGCAGCAACATGGACCTAGAGATCAGGTCCTTCCATGTTGCTGCACGTGGGCTGCCGTCGATGGGGTCGCACAGAGTCGGACACGACTGACGCGACTGAGCAGCAGCAGCAGCAGCAGAGATTATCATACTAAGTGAAGAAGTCAGATAGACAAATATCATATGGTATCACTTACATGTGAAATCTAAAACAATGATACAAATGAACTAACTTACAAAACAGAAACAGACTTCCAGACATAGAAAACAAACCTAAGGTTAACAAAGGGGAAGGGAGAGAAGGGTAAGCTGGAAATTTGGGATTAACAGATACATACTACTTGTATATGAAATAGATTAACAAAGACCTACTGTAGAATACAGGGAACTATATTCAATACCTTGTAATAACCTATAATGGAAAAGAATCTGAAAAAGAATATATACATGTATGTATGTATGCACATGCTTGCTCCTTGGGAAGAAAAGCTATGACAAACCTAGACACCATATTAAAATCAAAGATATCACTTTGCTGACAAAGATACGTATAGCCAAAGCTATGGTGTTTCCAGTAGTCATGTATGGATGTGAGAGTTGGACCATAAAGAAGGCTGAGCACTGAAGAACTGATGCTTTTGAATTGCAGTGTTGGAGAAGATTCCTAACAGTCCCTTGGACAGCAAGGAGATCAAACCAGTCAATCCTAAAGGAAATCGGTCCTGAATATTCATTGGAAGGACTGATGCTAAAGCTCCGATACTTTGGCCACCTGATTTAATGAGCCGACTCATTGGAAAAGACCCTGTTCCTGGGAAAGATTGAGGGCAGGAGAAGAAGAGGGTGACAGAGGATGAGATGGTTGGATGGCATCACCGACTCAATGGACATGAATTTGAGCAAACTCTGGGAGATGGTGAAAGACAAGGAAGCCTGCATGCTGCAGTCCATGGAGTGGCAGAGTTGGACACAACTTAGCGACTGATCAACAACAATTGCTTGTACACACACAGGCAATCACTTTGCTGTACACCTGAAACATTTTAATACAATCAACTATACTTCTTTTTTTTTTTGACCATGCAGCATATGGGAATCTTAGTTGCCCAACCATGGATTGAACTCAAGTCCCCTCAGTACAAGTACAGAGTCTTAACTGCTGGACCACCAGGGAAATCCCATGTTTTACTATTTAAAACCCATCCATCCACATACACATTAAGGCTGATCATGCAAGGACCAGTAATGAAAGCATGTCATAACCGGAGGGTTGTGAACAATCCATAATGCAGTTCTGCACCTGAGGTCAAATATTCTTAAATAACCACAAATAAATAAAAGTACAAAAACTCAGAGAAGAGGGGGACAGAGAGAGAACAAAGAGAATTCTTTACATCTTTTGTGTTCAGTTATTCATCCACCCAGGCAACAAACCTGTACAGACCATCTATGCAGAATCAGAGGCTGCTTCAGACAGGTGAGAATGCTGAAAGATAAACAAGACAAGGGACTCTCCCTCTGAATTGTGTCAAGGCTGTTATTAGCCGAGTCCTGTGGGAAATAGCAAAGAGAAGAGGCTGGAAAGGAAGGAGACAAAACTGTTCAAATAAACGACAAAGAGAGTTGAGATCCAAGACTGGAGGGCCCCAGAGGACATGCCAGTGTTCACCCAGAGGCTCAAGGAGTGACCTACACATTTTTAGAAAGATGGGAAAAAATTAGTCTCTCCTAGTTGCTCACATTTTTAATCATTCTCCTTATTCAAAAACCTCTTACCAACATTGTAAAGCAATTATCCTTCAACTAAAAATGAATCAATTAAAAAAAAAAAAAAACCTTCTTACATATAAGACTGTGCAATTGCATTTACAGCCCAGACACTGTCTTGTTCTCAGAAACTAGAGGCTGATTACAGCACCACTCCCTACCACGACTTCTCTTTTATTGTTTGAACAATCATTCATTCATTCAACTTTTCCAGATCACTTCCAATGTGTGGAGCACTGTGTTGGATGCTAGGGTAAAAACAAAGGAACAAACAAGAGGTGGGCCCTGCTCTAGAAGAAATTCAGTGGGAGAGAAGAGAAGTAACTCAAACACAAGATGTCACCAGCAGGTGTTCTGATAAAGGAAGCACTGGGCAGGGAGAGGTGTGGGTGCCAGAAGAGACACGCCACGCTTTCTCCTGCTAAATCTTCACCACACTCTCAGGTTTGCATCAAACTCTTCAGAACTTAAGGACCCAGGGTATATGCCCAGTAGTGGGACTTCTGGGTCATATGGTAGATTTATTCCTAGTTTTTTAAGTAGAGACGCAGATGTAGAGCACAAATTTGTGGACACAATGGGGGAAGGAGAAGGTGCATGAATGGAGAAAGTGGCATTGACATATATACACTATCGTGTGTAAAACAGATAACTAGTGGCAACCTGCTGTATAACACAGGGAGCTCAGCCCAGTGCTGTGACGACCCAGAGGGGTTGGGTGGGGAGAAATGAGGGAGGCTCAAGAGAGAGGGGACATGTACAATTATGGCTGATTCGCACTGTTGTACAGCAGAAACTAACACAACATTGTGAAGCAATATTCCTCCAACTAAAAAATAAATTAAAAAAAAAAAACCTTAAAAACACAAAAGTGAAGGCTCAGAGAGGTGAAAGGGCTCAAACCACACAGCTAGGACCTGCAGGAACCAGGACCCGCCTGTGAATCTGGCTCAGAACGCCATTCATCCTGGCCTGACAGCCCCAGAAGCTGCATCAGAGAGCCCCATCTTGGATTTGGATGGAGTGTGAGGCCAAGCTGGAATCACAATTATGTGATTTTCCAAACACCTGCCCACAAGCAGCTGTGTGGGAAGAGCCCCAGCTGAGGAGAACACCCCGTCTGACAGTCTCAACTGCCCACCCGCAGGTGGCACAAAAAACAAAGCAAGATCTAACCACAGGCATCCATCAATGGCCCCGGTACACGATCACCACGTTCCCGCTGCCATGAACGCCCTTCCGAGGCTCCTGAAGTTACGTGCCTTCAAGGCACGGTCTCAAGTGACCAGACCCCAGCCAGCTGGAGTCCTGATGCGGAGAACATTCTGGAATGCACCCCTTTCAAACGTGGGGTTGTTCCCTCACCAAACCTTGTTCAGAACATTCTCCTTTCTGAGAGGCACAAAGCATATGGACAGGTTACCTACAAGTAAGACAAGTGTCTTGTCAATTTCCTGAGCACCTAAACATCTTCACAGAGTGGGGTGAAGGGCAATCACAGAGCACAGGAGAGCACCCAGCTCTGCTGCCCCCCCACCCACAGATTTCACCCCACTGGGAGGGGGAGCTTTGCCTGCCAATGTGCTGGGTTCCTGGAGGAAGGGACTCGAGAGAAGAAGGGAAAAAAATAAAAAGGGTTCTAGGTTGGTTCCAGGTATGTATTTTTTTTAAGGCAAACATCTGCCGAATGTACACCAATTACTCAAAAACTATGTCCACTCAGGACAAATTCGAGAGATTATGCTTCTCTTTCAATTTGTTTGAAATAGGTGCATTTTGATGTAGAATGATGGAGGTCCAAATTCTGCCTTCACCAGCCACAACTTCAAAATGTTAATCAAACTGTTCAGTCCCCTTGGGTTTCATTTTCTCTTTGTTTAAATGGGCTAACACTACCAACCTTATGCAGTGATCACGAGGATGCAATGAGGTGCCGTCCATAGTGATCACACCACCACTAGAATCACTGGGGTGTTTCTCCATTCATCTACTGATCAACACTTAGGTCGTTTCCATATCTTGGCAATTGTAAATAATGTTGTTATAAACATTGGGGTGCAGATATCTTTCCAAACTAGTGCTTTTGGGCTTTTAAGATATATACCCAGGAGTGGAATTGCTGAGTCATATGGTAGTTCTAGGGCTTCCCCCATGTGGCTCATTGATAAAGAACCTGCCTGCCAATGTAGGAGACAGAAGAAACAGAAGTTTGACTCTCGGGTTGGGAAGAACCCCTGGAGAAGGGAATGACAACCCACTCCAGTATTCTTGCCTGGAGAATCCCACAGACAGGGGAGCCTATCGGGCTACAGTCCACGGGGTCATAAAGAGTCGGACACGACTGAAGCGACAGAATGCAAGCATGCATGGTAGCTCTATGTTTAATTTTTTGAGAGACATCCATACTATTTCCCAGGAGAAGGAGATGGCACCCCACTCCAGTACTCTTGCCTGGAAAATCCCATGGACAGAGGGGCCTGGTAGGCTGCAGTCCATGGGGTCACTAAGAGTCGGACAAGACTGAGCAACTTCACTTTCATTTTTCACTTTCATGCATTGGAGGATGAAATGGCAACCCACTCCAGTGTTCTTGCCTGGAGAATCCCAGGGACGGGGGAGCCTGGTGGGCTGCTGTCTATGGGGTCCCACAGAGTCGGACACGACTGAAGCGACTTAGCAGCAGCAGCAGCAGCATACTATTTCCCACAATGGCTGCACCAATTTACATTCCCACCAACAGAGCACAAGTAAAACCCATCTCTTTAGCAGTTTCCATAAAATCCTCTTCTTCTCCTTCTCCCTCTATTCTCTTGTTCCCTATATACAGTGCTGGCATTTCACTGACAATAAAGGATCACTTGGTACCTGTGGTTACAGGTAAGTGGCCTGCTTACAAACAAACCCAGGTTTCTGAGGTAGGCCAGGCCACACTTAAGCTTGTCCACATAACGCCCCAAACCCAAAGCACTTCCTCTTTGGGGCTTTATCCCAAAGGCTAGATTTATGAAAGAAGCTCCGCGCTGATAATTTGTTCATCCAGCCACCAACTACTGAGCTGCTAAGCGCCAGTTACTGTCTTCAGGAGAGAGTCTGACGTTGACCTGATTCAGTCCGCCAACCAAGCATTTCCCTCTTGATTCCACTTCAGATATTAATGTCCTTATGAAATAATTACACTCTTTACTGCTTTATTTTCTCATTGTCCCAATGCCCTCAACTCTTTTGTTCACTCTTTTAAAATTTTATCAGTCACCCAAATTCCTTGTGTAAAATCTTTGCCACCAATGCCTTTCATGCACACAAACCTTCAGTCATATTTAGTCTCTGCAGAGCCAATCCCAGGACACAGTGAACTGGGCCTTTCATTTCACAGCCTCACCTCATCCTTTTCCTGTCGCTGCCTCCAGACCCTGACTAGTGAAGGACTCCTCCAGAGCACTGACTCCGTGTGATAAGGGATCCAGGGGCCCCAAACTTCCACCACCCCACCTGTGTTAAGCAATCCTCACTTTATGCCCCGCTGAAATGTTCTTCATATTTAAGGATTACTCTCCACATGGGTGATCCCTAAATATTTGTTCAACCGAGAGCTCTCCTTATTCTGTTTAGGGACTAATTTTGAGTTATCAGATTGCAAAGTCTCAAAAGCAGAGACCCTAGAACCACCTGAGAGCCCTATGCAATACCTGCATCCTCCACCCTCCCACACACAGATAACTCACACACTGGTCAACAAACACTGCTGACTGACCGAGAGGCTGGCTATCTGGTTGAAAGCTGACGTTACTGCCTGGGATTGAGCATTTGTGCCCCGCCGCCCCACCCACATTCATATGTTAAGACATAACCCACTGGAAGATGGTAGCAGGATGAAGGCTTCAAGTACACAAGTGGGATTAGTGCCCTTGAAGAAGAGGCCCCGAGGAAATCCTTCATCCCTCCCACCTGGTGAGGACAGCGATGAAACAGCCAGGAGCAAACGTGGGTCCTCACGAAACACTGAATCTGCCCACACTTGACCTTGGATCTCAGCCTCCAGAACTGTGAGGAATAAATTTCTGGTTTTTAGAAGCTATCCGATCTATTTTTTTGTTGTTATAGCAGCCCAAAAGGACTAACACGAGCTGTCATAAGACAGTACCTCACCCTGGCTTAGAACAACAGAAAGTTGTCATCTCATGGCTCTGGAGGCTGAAAGTCTGAAATCAAGGCATCGGCAAAGCCTGTTCCTTCTGAAGCCTGTAGCGGAAGAATCTTCCTTTGCCCTTTCCAGCTGCCGGTGGCCCAGTCCTAGCCATCAGTCTCAGCCACTGCATTAGGCACCCCTACTTAGAAATTCAACACACCAGGGCCATACCTGTCCTCCAAAGGCAGGTTGTTGAAAGTCAGGGGGTTTTTTTGTTTTGTTTTGTTTTGTTTTTTGTCAAACAGCACTTCCATCAAGGTGTTGCTCCAGCAGGCTAATTCTATGATGGGGCTACCCTTTGAACACTTCTCCAAAAAGCATCTATGAAGTGTCCATGATAAGCTGCCACAGGGAAAACAAATAGCAGGAAAATGTGGCCCCACCCTCAGGAAGCTCATGATTTCATAAAGATCCAGGCATGACAATCAATGGCTTCAAGGTGATGAATGGAGTTTGAGCGAGGTGGCACAGAGCTTGGCTGGAACTCTGAGGGAAGAACAGTTGGCTCAGTAGTGTGAGCACAGCATGGCAGGTTAGAACATGAACTCTGTGAGGTGGAGGAACCTAGGGCTTGTTATACAGAGTGAAGTAAGTCAGAAAGAGAAAAGCCAACAGAGTATATTAACATATATAGATGGAAACTAGAAAATGGTATTGAAGAACCTATTTGCAGGGAAGGAATGGAGACGCAGATGTAGAGAATGGACCCATGGACACAGTGGGGGCGGGAAAGAAAGGGGCCAACAGAGAAAGCGGCAAGAACACAAATACACTGTCAGGTGCTAAGATGGCTGGCTGGTGAGAAGCTGTCGAGTAGCCTGGGGAGCCCAGTCTGCTGCTCCGTGATGACCTGGAGGAATGGGATGGGGGCTGGGGAGGGAGACGCGGAAGGGAGGCAATGATCAAGGCTGATTCGCACTGTTGGACAGCAGAAACCAACACAACATTGTAAAAAAATTTTTTTAATTTTTAAAAAAAAGAAATGAAGAGCATGAACTCTGCAGCCAGAGTACCTGGCTTTACTACCTACTAGCTGCGTGACTTTGAACAAATCACTTAACTCCTGTGCGCTTCAGTGTCCTCATTGAGACAATGAGCATGCCAAGAGTCCCTCCTTCATAAATTGTTGTGAGGATTAAGAAGTCAGTTTGTGAAAGGTGCTTTAGAACAGTGCCAGGCGTGGGTAAGTGTTCAATTAATACTCTGCACGAAAGAGAGAAGCAAAATGGATGGCCGGTGAGACGTTGTTGCGTAGCATGGGGAGCCCAGTCTGGTGCTCCGAGATGACCTGGAGGAATGGGATAGCGGGTGGGGAGGGAGGCACAGGAGAGAGGCCAGACTGTTCTCCTTGCTCACCATTCTGCCCGCCCCACCTTATTTGGCATTACTCCTATACACAGTATACATTGCAACATGAAAGTAATGGAGAATTACTTCCATACCCCACGGTTAAGATATGCATTGAAAATCTAACTAAAACCCATACTGCTATCAAGCTAATATTCATTTCTTACTTCCACATGTATTTTCTAAGCATCTAGGAATGGGAGGGGGGATTCCCTGGTAGCTCAGCTGGTAAAGAATCCGCCTGCAATGCAGGAGACCCTGGTTCAATCCCTGGGTCGGGAAGTTCCTCTGGAGAAGGAATAGACTACCCACTCCAGTATTCTTCCTGGAGAATCCTCATGGACAGAGGAGCCTGGCGGGCTATATAGTCCATGGGGTCACAAAGGGTTGGACACAACTGAGCAACTAAGCCCAGGACGGGAAAACCACTGAGAGAATACAATACGCTTATGACATTTGAGAAACTGGCAGGACACACGGGACCCAATGAGTTAGCTCCCAGGGCATGTTACACCCTGTTGGCAGGAGGGATCTAATCAAGGATCTGCTAGCTCATGCAAACAACTCTTTTTTGAGAAGCAGAAAAAGGCTCCCTGACTCTCAACAGATACAGCCTTGCCCAGGCTGGATTTTCAGTCCTGTTGGCCAGGAGCTTATGCATACAGCAGAAACCAGGTAGTTCTACTGACTAAAACCACTTAGTCAATAGGTCAGAGGTACGATTTAATCAATTTTTTCCTCACTAGTCAAATTGTTCCAGAATGTTGAGCAAAAGTTAACATAGGTTTCACAAAAGCTCAAATCACAACGGGAAATAAATTTATGGTCTCAGTTCAGTTCAGTCGCTGAGTTGTGTTCGACTCTTTGCAACTCCATGAATCGCAGCACGCCAGGCCTCCCTGTCCATCACCAACTCCCAGAGTTCACTCAGACTCACGTCCATCGAGTTGGTGATACCATCCAGCCATCTCATCCTCTGTCGTCCCCTTCTCCTCCTGCCCCCAATCCCTCCCAGCATCAGAGTCTTTTCCGATGAGTCAACTCTTCACATGAGGTGGCCAAAGTACTGGAGTTTCAGCTTTGGCATCATCCCTTCCAAAGAACACCCAGGGCTGATCTCCTTTAAAATGGACTGGTTGGATCTCCTTGCAGTCCAAGGGACTCTCAAGAGTCTTCTCCAATGCCACAGTTCAAAAGCATCAGTTCTTCGGCACTCAGCCTTCTTCACAGTCCAACTCTCACATCCATACATGACCACTGGAAAAACCATAGCCTTGACTAGACAGACCTTTGTTGGCAAAGTAATGTCTCTGCTTTTGAATATGCTATCTAGGTTGGTCATAACTTTTCTTCCAAGGAGTAAGCATCTTTTAATTTCATGGCTGCAATCACCATCTGCAGTGACTTTGGAGCTCAAAAAAATAAAGTCTGACACTATTTCCACTGTTTCCCCATCTATTTCCCATGAAGTGATGGGACCAGATGCCATGATCTTCGTTTTCTGAATGCTGAGCTTTAAGCCAACTTTTTCACTCTCCACTTTCACTTTCATCAAGAGGCTTTTTAGTTCCTCTTCACTTTCTGCCATAAGGGTGGTATCCTCTGCATATCTGAGGTTATTGATATATTTCTCCCAGCAATCTTGATTCCAGCTTGTGCTTCTTCCAGCCCAGCATTTCTCATGATGTATTCTGCATATAAGTTAAATAAGCAGGGTGACAATATACAGCCTTGACGTAGTCCTTTTCCTATTTGGAACCAGTCTGTTGTTCCATGTCCAGTTCTAACTGTTGCTTCCTGACCTGCATATTTATGGTCTAGAAGAATGTATTAGTGCTACCAAGTGTTCGTCACTCAGTCGTGTCCAACTCTTTGCGACCCCACGGATGGCAGCCCACCAGGCTTCTCTGTCCATGGAATTCTCCAGTCAAGAATACTGGAGTGGGTTGCCATTTCCTTCTCCAGGGGATCTTCCCAACCCAGGCATTGAACCTGGGTCTCCTGCATTGCAGGCAGATTCTTTGCCACCTAAGCCACCAGAGAAGCCCTCAGTTCAGTTCGTGCTACCAAAACTCACCTTAAAAAATTAATACCTCCCCCAAAATGTTACTTCAGCTGATAAAAAAAAAGTGTGTATATATGATGTGTGTCTATATAGGAATTAACAGATATATATGTAACTCCTAGCTCTGTCCACTGAAAGGGTCTAGAAGCAGTGACACACCAGTAACAATGAGCACGCCTCATATCCAGATCTTGGTTTCTACATATCTTATTAATTAAAAAAAACAAAGCTCTCTGGTTAGCTCTCTAGTTAGTTTCAACACTGGGGCAAAGAAAATTAACAGTGACCCTAGAACATCTCATGGTACCAGAAAGCATATAAAAAGTAAAGTCCTGGACTTCCCTGGTGGTTCAGTGGTAAAGAATCCACTTGCCAATGCAGGAGACACAGATTTGATCCCTGATCTGGGAAGACCCCACGTGCCGCAGAGCAACTAAGCCTATGTGCCACAACTACAGAATCTGTGCTCTAGAGCCCAAGAGCCACAACTACTGAGCCCATGTGCCGCAGCTACGGAAGCCCGCATGCCCTAGAACCTGTGCTCTGCAACGAGAAGCCACTGCCGTGAGAAGCCTGAGCACTGCAACGAGAAAGTAGACCCAACTTGCCGCAACTAGAGGAAAGTCCCTGCAGCAATGAAGACCCAGCACAGTCAAAAATAAATGCATAAATAAAATTATTAAAAATTAAAAAAACCTGCATAAATAAATAATATCTGAACAGTTATTAACACATTCAGTTCCGTTCATTTCAGTTCACTCAGTCATGTCTGACTCTGCGACCCCATGGACTGCAGCACGCCAGGCTTCCCTGTTCACCACCAACTCCCAGAGCCTACTCAAACTCATGTCCATTGAGTCAGTGATGCCATCCAACCATCTCATCCTCTGTCGTTCCCTTTTCCTTCTACCCTCAATCTTTCCCAGCATCAGGGTCTTTTCAAATGAGTCAGTTCTTTGCAGCAGGTGGCCAAAGTATTGGAGTTTCAGCTTCAGCATCAGTCCTTCCAATGAATATTCAGGATTGATTTCCTTTAGGATGGACTGGTTGGATCACCTTGCAGTCCAAGGGACTCTCAAGAGTCTTCAAGACCACAGTTCAAAAGCATCAATTCATTACCAAAACAATTTAACATGGTTATTCTGTAGAAGGCTTTAAAAGTCTTTATGCCTATGGATTATTCAGCATGCTAAATGTGTTCAGTGTATAATGCGCTGTACATTCCATTATTAAAAGAACTTTTCACTCAAAAATTTTAAATGACTATTGTGACAAATCATTTTTGTAGCTTACCACTTCAGAAGTTTTATCTAAGAATTTTTTCACTCTATGGAAAAACATATTTACTGAGCACTGACTATGTGCCAGGAAACATAATAAGCGCTTTTATCCTCCAGTAAACCTGTGAGATACATTATTATTAGTCTTATAGATGAGAAAACTGAGATTTTACAATTTTCCAAGGTCAGAGAGCTGCAAGAGTAAGAATTCAAACTCAGGTCTACAAGATTGTAGAGTCACAGTTCTTCATCTCTAAGTGAGAGTAGTTTGCTAATATGCACAGTGAAGTGATATTTTATTTTCCCTCACAGGAGCTTCCCTGGTCTTTCAAAAAAATTGGGCTATGGTACTTCCCTTATGGCCCAGGGGTGGGGAAACCTTGCAACGTAGGTGACGCAGGTTCAATCCCTGGTCCAGGAGGATTCCACATGCTTCAGGCCAATTAAGCCCTCACACCACACCTAAGGCCTGATGCAGCCAAATAAATATCTAAAAAAGAAAGAAAGAAAGAAAAATGGGCCATATAAAGGCCAATCATCTACAGAAAGATCCACACCAAGACACATTATAATCAAACTGTCAAAGACAGAAATTTTGAAAACAGCAAGAGAGAAGCAATTCATCCCACAAAACGGATCCTCAATAAGATGAACAACTTATTTTTCATTGGAAACCATGGAAGCCAGATCACAGTGAGATTATACAGTGCTAAAAGAAAATAAAATTGTCAGTCAAGAATTCTATAAAATTAGTCTTCAAAAATGAGGGAGAAATTAAGACATCCCCAAATAAAAGCTGAAGGTGTTTGCTGCTAGTAAATAGACCTGCCCTACAAGAAATGTTAAAAGGAGTCCTTCGAGTTGAAATAAAGGACATTAGACAGTAACACAAAGCCATACAAAGAAATACAGAACACAAGTACCATTTGCGTAGGTAAATACAAAAGCCAGCATTATTGCAATTTTGGTTTGTAACTCTTTTTTTCCTATGGGATTTAAAAGACAAATGAATAGAACAATGATTATATTTCTATCTTGAGGGGCAACAATGTGCAAAGATGTCATTTGTGACAACAACACGATGAAAGTGGAGGACAGACCTGTACAGGAGCAGAGTTTTAGATGCTGTTGAAAACTAAGCTGGTATCATTTCAAACTGGACTGTTATAGATTTAGGATGTTAACTGTAATCCTCAGAGTAAGCACTAAGAAAATAACTTTTAAAAATTTACAGGGGACTTCCTTGGCAGTCCAGCAGTTAAGACTCCAGCTTCCACTGCAATGGTGTGGGTTTGATCCCTGGTTGGGGAACTAAGATCCCACATGTCATGTGGTGCAATCAAAACACAAACTTACAGAACAAGAGATGAAGAGCAAATCAAAATGGTACATTTGAAAAATTAAACACAAAAGAAAGCAGTAATGGAGAAACTGAGGAATTAAAAATTACATGACATATAGAAAACAAATAGCAAAATGGCAGAACTGTCTTCATTCAGAAATGTCCTTTGAATGTGAACAGATTAGACTTACCAATTAAAATCAGAAAGTGGCATATTCTATTCGATTTTTTAAAATATATGTATGTTCTAAAACTAGACTCCAGTGATAGTTGCACAACTCTAAAAACTTACTGAAAATTATTGAATTCACATTTTAAATGGATGTATGTTATGGTATTTAAATTATGCCTCACTAAAGCTGTTAAAAATGACTTACATGCTCCAATCTACTTTTAAGAAAAGATGCAAACAAGATGGGTAGCTTTCACATTCATGTGTACAATAAAGATGTAAAACACACAGCTATCTTTCTGTAATGGTTTAGGTACAGTGTTCTTATAAGTAAGGGGTTGAAATTAATAACCGTTTGTCCTCTCCTTTCGCTATGATTTTCTCAGATTAAATGATCCACACTCTCAATGCCACAGAAGAGCATGAAGTGAAATCTTGTAATTCAAGGACTGGACAATTCCAGTTCTAACTTCACCCTGAAGGTCCACAAGCCCCAATAATCTGTGATGTTTTGAGTAACAAATTTAAATTGCTGAGAAGACACATTTGCACATTTGTTTGCTAGTGAGTGAATTTGGATCTCTGAAGGAAAACACTTAGGCTTCCTTCAAATGACTTGTAGGTAAACTTTCCCTGCTAAACTTTGGCTACTGTCCACAAACACACAACAACTATTAGAAAAATCCTTTTTTAAAAAAGATCATTTGTCATTCAAGTGCTGACCATAATCATTGGTCTGAAGTTTTGAAATAACTCTATTAGTAACTGTTACATGGAGAAGGCAATGGCACCCTACTCCAGTACTCTTGCCTGGAGAATCCCAGAGTCGGGGGAGCCTGGTGGGCTTCCATCTATGGGGTCGCACAGAGTCGGACACAACTGAAGCGACTTAGCAGCAGCAGCAGTAGCAGCAGTACCTGTTACAAACATATCAGTGGACTCAGTAAATGTCTTAGATGTCCCCAAATTTTCACATCAGTTTCACAAAGGAAAGGGACCTTGTTGAACTTAACAAAAGGCTCCCTCTCACAATAGGTCTATAAACAGAGCCTTAGTGAAGCTTTCCTGTTTATGACTGTAAGTCCAAGTTACACACACACAAACCGGAACTGTGTTGCTCACACAATAGCATCATGCTCATACTTAGCCATAACTCAGGTATGTATACTTCTGTATCATTACCATTCAGGTTAAATCTAAGTGCATTGAAACAACACGTAAAAGATATGTTGAACTGTCAATGTACAAAATCAGGATGATATGTTTGCTGGGAATTCCCTGGTGGTCCAGTGGTAACTGGGGCTTGCTTCCCAGGTAGCGCTAGTGGAAAGAAGCTGCCTGCCAATACAGGAGACCTAAGAGACTCGGGATCAAACCCTGGGTTGGGAAGATCTGGAGGAGGAAATGGCAACCCACTCCAGTGTTCTTGCCTGGAAAATCCCATGGACAGAGGAGCCTGGTGGGCTATAGTCCAAGGAATCCTAAAGATATGACTGAAGTGACTTAGGACGCACCGGTGCCAGCGGTCACTCTGAGCTTCCACTGCAGGGGTCATGGGTTCAATACCTGGAGGGGGAACTAAGATCTCAAAAACTGTGCAGTGTGGCCAGAAATTTTTTTTAAAAAAAGATAATGGGATGTAACATGGAGAAAGTAACATGGAAACATACATTATCATACGTAAAATATATAGCCAAAGTAAATTCGCTGTGTGATTCAGGGAACTCAAACTGGGTCTCTGGAACAACCTGCTGCTGCTGCTAAGTCGCTTCAGTCGTGTCCTACTCTGTGCGACCCTATAGACGGCAGCCCACGAGGCTCCCCCGTCCCTGGGATTCTCCAGGCAAGAACACTGGAGTGGGTTGCCATTTCCTTCTCCAACGCATGAAAGTGAAAAGTGAAAGTGAAGTCAGTCGTGTCCGACTCTTAGCGACCCATGGACTGCGGCCCACCAGGCTCCTCTGTCCATGGGATTTTCCAGGCAAGAGTATTGGAGTGGGGTGCCATTGCCTTCTCTGCTGTAACAACCTAGACCTATGTAAACCTATGGCTGATTCATGTTGATGTTTGGTAGAAACCAACACAATACTGTAAAGCAATTATCCTTCAAATAAAAATAAATAAAAAATTTTAAAAGATCATATATTTGGTAAATACATGCAGTTCATTCATTGTGAGCATAGTGCTCATGTCAAGCTAAACCAGATACAAGGTTATATTTTCAACACAGCCTTCCACTTTCATTTTATCGTCATCTCTATCAGAGGTCAGTAAACTCAGTCCTCCCTTGGTATCCATGAAGGACTGGTTCCAGGAACCCCACAGATACCTAAATCTGCAGATGTTCAAGTCCCTGATATAAAACGGTATATATTTGCATATAATGTATGCACATTCTCCCAAGTACTTTAAATCACTTCCAAATAACACCTAATATTAATGCAATGTAAATACTATGCAAATAGTTGCCAGCATAGGGCAAATTAAAGTTTTGCTCTGGATAACTTTCTAAATTTTTTTTCTCCCGAGTATTTTCAACCCACAGTTGGTTGAATCTGTGGATTCGAAACCCAGAGATACTGACGGCTGCCAGTAACAATGTCTTTACATTCCTTGGGTAAGTAAACATTTAAAATTAAAGCACAGGGACTTCCCTGATGGTCCGGCAGTTAGAACTATGCATTCCCAATGTAGGGAGTCCAGGTTCAATCCCTGGTCAAGGAACTAGATCCCATATGCTGCAACTATGACCTGGTGCGGCCAAATAAATTTTTTTTTTTGAAATTAAAGCACAAACTGTGACATATTTCGATTGTAGTTACTTTTCATCAGAATAGAATTCATTTATATATTTTCTTATCTGCTCTTTAGGGTCAGGCTGGGACGTGCACGTGCGGACCATTTGCTGCAAATCTGCAATGCTTGCACCTGGACACACCTCTCCCTGAGTGACAAAATACAAAGATACTATATTGGACTAAAAATAACTTCATGCATGCTCAGTTAGGGCAAATCCTGGATAAGAGATACAAAAAGACCAAAAAACCCAACAGCCACTGTTGAAGACCTTGGAGCAAAAGCAAGGTACAGTTCATTCCCCCAACTCCTGCCCTGGAGGCGCACACGACCACCTAAGTGGTGGGCGACCACCTAAACCACCCCTCCGACCTGACTTGAACTCTGGACGCACCCTTGCGTGTTCAGTCGCTCAGTTCTGTCTGACTCTGTGATCCCATGGACTGTAGCCCGCCAGGCTCCTCTGTCCATGGGAGTTTTTCCAGGCAAGAATAGTGGAGAAGGTTGCCATTTCCTCCTCCAGGGGATCTTCCTGACCCAGGGGTCCAGCCCAGTGTGTCTCCTGCCCTCCACACAAATAAGTAACAAGCTTGCCCACCGACCTCCCCCACGGAGTGAGCAAAGGAACCTGTTGGTTCTCACTCCCCAGCTGCTGCAGCAGGGGCCCCAATAAAGCCTTGCCTGAATTTCCTGTCTGGACTCTGATCAATTTCTATTGACTAAGGAGGCCAGGAACCCTAGTAGTAACATTTATATTAACATCAACTGTATCTTCACTCTGCCATCCTTTCATTCAATAGTTTCAGAGCATCTGTTCTGTTCCAGGCTTCGTCCTAAGCACTGGAGAAACCATGGGGAACAGGACAAGACAGGATCCCTGAATCACAGAGCTCTCAAACACCAAAACTTAATGTCTGAGCAGTAACAAGTATATAAAATCTTGTTTAATGAACTTAAGTACAGAAAAACCACTGCAAACATTTTTCACACAACAAACAAACTACAGACTTTTTAAATGCCCTGCCTATTGACACATGCTACTGTTCAAGTACCCACGTTACTATTATTATAGAATCAGCCCCATAAACCCGGGTTGTTGTTGGTTTTATTTTTTTTCCCTAAGATGTGACTTTTATCCATTTTTTACTTTTTTGCAAAATCCTTTTGACCTGAAATTCTAAACTCTAGCTGGCCCCCAAATTTTATTTTTAGAGACTTCAAAAAAATAGAACTATTTTTACTAACTTTTCTCTGTCTCCCAGATTGAGCTGTATATCAGCAGATTTAAGATGACTAAAACTGGAACTTCCCTGGTGGTCTAATAACTAAGACTCCACACTCCCAACGCAGGAGGTCCCGGTTCAATCCCCGGTCAGAGAACTCGATTCCACATGCCACAACAAAAGATCCTGCATGCCATAGCTAATACCCAACGCAGTCAAATAAAGATATAAATATTTTTTTAAAAAAGATGACCATCACTCAGATACAGCCAAATGATTAGTCTTAATCTCTCTCCTCTTCCCCTACCTGTCTCCCACCACACCTCACTTTTCTGAAAGGAAGGTCTGCACCAGCTGCTACTAACACTGAGCCAGAACAAGTGTCTAAGAGTCCAGCTTCTGGAATTGGCCTTCTCCTTCTCGCCTCCAACATGTTTCTCTCCTAATCACGTCAGCTCCTCTCACAGTAGTCATCAGTGCACCTGCTCAAGCCTCAACTGTAAAAGCAGAAAGCACTTTTGCTCACCCTTATTTTTAGAGATTTAAGCCTGACACCAGACAGCGTTCTCCTCCTTCAGGCTACACCTTGGCCTGGAAATGCAGTCAGCTGAGTGACCTCAGGAAGCCACTGCCTACTCTATCTAGGCCTGTAGACTCAGGTTTAAGCATCTATTATGGAAACTCAATCAGAACAAGAAACATGACTTTTATGTACTTCTCAAAACAGTAGTGGCAACGTACGACACTTAATAAAAATACGAGCTGAGGAGGATGAGAGTTGGCCCGTTTCTAGGCAAAATTGGGGACAAAGAATCAGCTGAAAATTTCCTGGATACCTTCCCTCCTCCTTACGTTTACTCTTCCCACAATTAGAACTACTACTACTACTAAGTCACTTCAGTCGTGTCCGACTCTGTGCAACCCCATAGACAGCAGCCCACCAGGCTCCCCTGTCCCTGGGATTCTCCAGGCAAGAACACTGGACTGGGCTGCCATTTCCTTCTCCAATGCATGAAAGTGAAAAGTGAAAGTGAAGTCGCTCAGTCGTGTCCAACTCTTCGAGACCCCATGGACCGCAGCCTCCCAGGCTCCTCCATCCATGGGATTTTCCAGGCAAGAGTACTGGAGTGGGGTGCCATTGCCTTCTCCGACAATTAGAACAGTTCTCTCCAAAGCTGGGTGTCCCAGGCAATCCAGTGGGGTGCAAGAAGCGAATACTCAAACTGTCTGGTTTACTTAAAATGAAGAAATTCAATTTTCCTAATATACAGATTGCCTCTGTATATTATGGCATCACTGATGCCGCAATGAACTCTGAACTTGGGCAAATTCTGGGAGATGCTGAGGGACAGGGAGGCCTGGCATGCTGCAGTCCATGGGGTCACAAAGAGGCGGACACAACTGGCTGACTGAACAACAGCAACACATTGCCTACAGGCCTTCACTCAGTCCACAAGTCAACTAGCCACAAGAGTTCCGAGTGTCTGTTCAAGGGAAGAGGAGGGCTCTGACCCACCAGGCTATTACCTGCTGAGGACACGTGAAGCTTATGTGCACTCAATTAAGTGGACAGGTGGATTCTATTCTTCTAAGCAGCAGAAGAGTTACAACATTGTACTGAAAAGGAGAGTGATCATGAAATTCTTTTGGCTACACAGGTTCACTGGTTTTCTCATGGAAAAGTACTTAAAACACCTCTTAAATTTAAAGCTGAGTTACAGTTTTTTTCCCCACAAAAGTTCCAAATTGACAGACTCTCGCTGGGATGACCAGTGACTGCCAGGAATACGTGCGTGCTCAGTCACTTGCGTTGTATCTGACTCTTTGTGACCCCGTGGCCTGTAGCCCACCAGGCTTCTCTGTCCACGGGATTCTCCAGGCAAGGATACTGGAGCGGGTGCCATGCCCTTCTCCAGGGGATCTTCCCAACCCAGGGATCGAACTGGTGTCTCCTAAGTCTCCTGCAATATAGGCATATTCTTTACCGCTGAACTACTTGATAAATATTTACAAAACAACAAAGGTACTTTGTTCCATCAAAGAAAGTGTGTTGTTTTTAAAATACGTGAAAAAGTAAATACTGTTCTAAAGAAATGCATGCCTTGGAAAGAATTTTGAAAAATAGGTGTTTGGAAATGTGTCGTCTTTTGTTGCTGAAAAGCTGGAACTGTGTTACTCTAAAAGCTCTTACATTTGTACATTTTAAAAACACAGAAACAGAATTTTCTAACATATTTCAATATTTTGCAAGAGAAGAATGAACTTTGAATCCATTGTTTATAACATTAAAACACAACACCTTCCTACCAGGAAGTACTGAATTCCACTTTAAAAATGAACATATACTGGCCAAGTTTCTACATTAAAAAAAAAAAAAAAACAAAACTAGAATAATTGGAGGATGGAGCAGAAGTACAAGTACCACGGTTCAGGAAACTCTCACAGGGTCTGGTTTTTAGAAAGGCTGCTCACTTAGTTTAACACTCTATCACTGCATCTTGAAAAGAAAAATGCAAAAAAGCAAAATGGCTGTCTGGGGAGGCCTTACAAATAGCTGTGAAAAGAAGAGAAGCGAAAAGCAAAGGAGAAAAGGAAAGATATACTCATTTGAATGCAAAGTTCCAAAGAATAGCAAGGAGAGATAAGAAAGCCTTCCTCAGCGATCAGTGCAAAGAAATAGAGGAAAATAATAGAATGGGAAAGACTAGACATCTCTTCAAGAAAAGTAGTGATACCAAGGGAACATTTCAAGCAAATATGGGCTCAATAAAGGAAAGAAATGGTATGGACCTAACAGAAGCAGAAGATATTAAGAAGAGGTGGCAAGAATACACAGAAGAACTGTACAAAAAAAGATCTTCATGACCCAGATAATCACAATGGTGTGATCACTCACCTAGAGCCAGACATCCTGGAATGTGAAGTCAAGTGGGCCTTAGGAAGCATCACTACGAACAAAGCTAGTGGAGGTGATGGAATTCCAGTTGAGCTATTTCAAATCCTGAAAGACGATGCTGTGAAAATGCTACACTCAATATGCCAGCAAATTTGGAAAACTCAGCAGTGGCCACAGGACTGGAAAAGGTCAGTTTTCATTCCAATCCCGAAGAAAGGCAATGCCAAAGAATGCTCAAAAGTTGTGCTCAAAGAATGCACAACTGCATTCATCTCACCCGCTAATAAAGTAATGCTCAAAATTTTCCAAGCCAGGCTTCTTCAACAGTACGTGAACTGTGAACTTCCAGATGTTCAAACTGGTTTTAGAAAAGGCAGAGGAACCAGAGATCAAATTGCCAACATCTGCTGGATCATCAAAAAAAGCAAGATAATTCCAGAAAAACATCTATTTCTACTTTATTGATTACGCCAAAGCCTTTGACTGTGTGGATCACAATAAACTGTGGAAAATTCTGAAGGAGATGGGAATACCAGACCACCTGACCTGCCTCTTGAGAAACCTGTACACAGGTCAGAAAGCAACAGTTAGAACTGGACATGGAACAACAGACTGGTCCCAAATAGGGAAAGGAGTACGTCAAGGCTGTATATTGTTACCCTGCTTGTTTAACTTCTATGCAGAGTACATCATGAGAAATGCTGGGCTGGATGAAGCACAAGCTGGAATCAAGGTTGCTGGGAGAATATCAATAACCTCAGATATGCAGATGACACCACCCTTGGCAGAAAGTGAAGAAGAACTAAAGAGTTTCTTGATGAAAGTGAAAGAGGAGAGTGAAAAAGTTGGCTTAAAGCTCAACATTCAGAAAACGAAGATCATGGCATCTGGTCCCATCACTTCATGGCAAACAGATAGGCAAACAGTGGAAACTTATTTTGGGGGGCTCCAAAATCACTGCAGATGGTGATTTCAGCCATGAAATTAAAAGACGCTTACTCCTTGGAAGGAAAGTTATGACCAACCTAGACAGCATATTAAAAAGCAGAGACATTACTTTGCCAACAAAGGTCCATCTAGTCAAGGCTATGGTTTTTCCAGTAGTCATGCATGGATGTGAGAGTTGGACTATAAAGAAAGCTGAGTGCCGAAGAACTGATGCTTTTGAACTGTGGTCCTGGAGAAGACTCTTGAGGGTCCCTTGGACTGCAAGGAGATCCATCCAGTCTATCCTAAAGAAGATCAGTCCTGAGTGTTCATTGGAAGGACTGATGTTGAAGCTGAAACTCCAATACTCTGGCCACCTGATGCGAAGAGCTGACTCACTGGAAAAGACCCTGATGCTGGGAAAGATTGAAGGCCGGAGGAGAAGGGGATGACAGAGGATGAGATGGTTGGGTGGTACCACCGACTCAATGGACATGGGTTTGGGTGAACTCTGGGAGTTGGTGATGGACAGGGAGGCCTGGCTTGCTGCGGCCCGTGGGGTCACAAAGAGTTGGACATGACTGAGCAACTGAACTGAACTGATATGCATAATTTTTGAACAAGCAGCTCCACAATTTCATTTTGCAATACACTCTGAAAATTATGCAGCTGGCTCTGGAACTCAGGAGTCAATGTAGTTTTCATTTGAATTTACGTATTTTTGAGGTATTTTCTCAGTGACGACAACCACAAAATTCAAGTATGAATGTAAAACCAACTTTGAACGGCTATATCATGCTGCTAAACTACACTTGTCAAAAATAATTATATGTGATTAATACTTGTTTATTTATAACTAGTTATACACAATCACAAATAAAACATTTAGAGAAAGCAAAACTATTTGGAGCTGTTACTAAAGAAAATTAAAAGCATTTTTATTTTTATATTTATAGTACACACAAATTAATGTCATACATGCATATCATTTATAAATAAATTAGCATCTATTTCATAAGAATATACTGCATGTTCAACAACTTGTCAAAAAACTTTCTAAAACAGACCTAGCCTCCTAATGATAATCTTTTCCTTTTGGAGCCCAAACTCCGAAATTACTCCCTCTTCCGGCAATACTTTACTCAGCAATACTTCAGGAGAGGGAGGGAGGCAGTGACCAGCTTGGTTGGTAAAGAGGATTCAGAGTCAGGACTGGGTTCAAACCCAAGCGTCCTCTGTGATGTAGCCGCATTTGTTAACCTTTCACCTGATTAGTGCTCAGAGTAGTGTGACGCTCATGTGTAAGGACCTGGCACACCTCCAGACGCTGATGAAGTACCAGTGACACCGGCATCCACACAGGTGTTTCCAGTAGGAGCCTGATGCACTCAGCACCCTTGTCTCTACCTGGTCCCCTCGCCCCAGTGACTGGATGGTGGCAACACTTCAGGTTGTGAGTGAGCTGCGTCTTTCTGGTGACTCCGGAGTGGTAATACTGATATAACTCAAAGGTTTCTCTCTTTAAATATACCAGGGGATCTAACTGCTATTAACTTCTCTTCATAAGCTCAGGGAGATGAAGGGCCTGGACGGAGGGGCGTCGGTGAGGCCCTCGGGGACTCAAGGCCCGGCCGGGCGCTCCCTGGGTGACAGATGCAGCAGGACAGGACCACCGTTCAGTCCATCCCAGGAGTGCAGCTTCGGACTTTCTCCTGGGCTCGCCCCAACGGAACCTCAGCCCTTCACCTCGCGTGCTTCACCCATCCCGGCCTCGAGCGGCTTGTCCCCGAGGGCAGTGCTCCCCAAGATTACTCCGGGGGCCGCGGAGCCCCGCAGGAGTTCCCCAAGAGAGTGCTAGGGAAAGGGTCCGACCCCTTCGCCTCAGGGTGGCTGCCCCGCGCGGGGAGGGAGCCCGCCCCCCGCGGTCTCCCGGGACCTTACCTGGATGGTGTGGCCGCTGCCTGGGGCGGTGGGGCCCCCCACCAACTTGCAGTACAGCTCGGGCCGGGGCCGCGCGACCCCGGGCTCCCGCTCCCCACAGGTGGCGGTGGCCCAAATCCTGGCTGCCTCGGCCAGGTTGAAGTAGGGCGGGTGCAGGCTGAGCCCGGCCGGGGACTGGGGGTGTCGAGCCGCCGCGCACCCCGCCTGCACCAGCAGCAGCGACAGCAGCGGCAGCACCGACCCCGGTACCCAGTCCCGAGCCCGCCCGGCCGCTGCCATCCCGCCGCGCGCGGTCCTCCTGGCTGGGCGGCCTGCGGAGGGGCTGGGGACCCCGCGGCCCCGCGAACGATGCTCACGCGACGAGCGAGCGCCGCCCGGGCGTGGGTGGTGGCGGCGGATGCGCGCCCGCGCCCCACGCGCCGGGTGCCGGCGGCGAGGGGGCGGCTCCTCGGGGCTGGAACGTGCCGCGGCCGCAGCGGGCACCCGCCCGACCAGGAACTGACAGCGCTGGGCCTCGGCCCGAAGACTGCGGCTCCGCCAGCGCGCTGCAAACTTCGCGGGCGGGGAGGGCCAGAGGCGTGTCCCGGTTCCCAGCCCCGCGGCTGAAGGGAGTCCCGGACCGCCCCACCTTCCCACTGCCCGGGCAGAGATCAGGTAGTCCGCTTCTCCGGAGCCTCTAGGTGGACCTCGGACTAGGGGCAAGGAGGTTCCGGCGAACAGGGTGAGACAGTAGCTGCCACCGCCTGCAGAACCTCCACCAGAGCCATTGTGGGTTCCCAGATGAGTTTCAGTTGTCGAAGGACAAGTCCCGTCAATTCTGTCACTGGGCGCCAACAAGATCTATGGCACTGCAGATACATCCTGAGGGTGGATCAAAGGCGCTCGGGGGTACTGGGAGTGACCGAAGGTATGCAACTTTAAGACAGCCACTAGGGCAAGCTGTAGTTTGCCAGGCTGTAAAGCCACCTCACTGGAAAGACTGATGCTGAAGTTGAAGCTGAAATTGTTCAGCCACCTGATATGAAGAGCCGACTGACTGGAAATGACCCTGATATTGAGAAAGATTGAAGGCAAAAGAAGAAGGGAGTGGCAGAGGATGAGATGGTTAGATAGCATCACTGACTCAATGGACGTGAATTTGAGCAAACTCAGAGAGATGGTGAAGGACAGGAGAGCCTGGCATGCCACAGTCCATAGGGTTGCAAAGAGTCAGACACGACTTAGCCTTAGCGACTGAACAACAACAAACAAACCTACCTTGGGGGAAATCCTTCAGACGCCCCATCTGCTGTGTTTTACAAGTAAACAGCAATGTTGAGTACGTTACTCTTAGCTGTCACATGGCCTCTGAGTAGAGGACAATAACTTCCCATCTCCCAGGGCTGAGGCTTGGTCTTGTAGGCAGGACACTTCACCAAAAAGGAGATGGCACAAGCCCTCTAACGATTGGAGGAGGGTGCCATTGCTGCAGGCCAGGACGAACAAAACTGCCTTGAGAAAGAAGGACCAGAGCTAGAGCTTCCAAAGATGGAGAAGGGAAAAAGAGGTCCAGTGTGAGAGCGCTCCTGGAACAAAAATTGAGATGAAGATTAAAATGGAACAGTTCAAAGAAGAGAGAACTAACTAGCATATTTATTAAATACTGGGATACGTTGTAGTAGGAAGGAAGTGTGTCTATTTAATCTTATGTTCTTCAAAAACAAACAGAAGGAGAAAGGGATTTGTGGGGATAACACAAAACTTCAGACTGATAAATTGACTACATAAAAAAAATGTGTGCACCAAAAAGCAAACAGAACAAATCGAAAACAAATAAGGAAAAAATGTATACCACAAATGACTTGTGATTAATGACTTTAATATATAAAATGCATTTACAAAATAATTCAAGAAAGCTGAAAAATAGAGGCTAATAGATCTAACAACTGACAGGAAAATAAATTCGTTAAGCTAATAAACATATTAAAAAAATTGACCTTTCTGAGAATTGAAATGCAAACATAGCACCAATAAGATTCGTGTTTCACCTATCAATTGGCAAAGTTTTTTTTTTTTTAATGATAAAACTGAAAGTTCAAGAGAATTCAAGGAATTAATTCTAACACACTTGGTAGAAGTGAAAACCATGTAACCTTTCAAGAGGGCAATTTTTGCAGCACTTAGTAAATGACTTCATCTTGCATATATTCTGCCTTAACAATTTCACTTGTATAGATTTATATCCAGGAAACGGTTAAGGAAGTTTGCAAAGATTTAATGGCAAGGACTTAGCAGAGATACTTATAATTGTTTTAAGCTTGCATGCTAAGTCACTTCAGTTGTGTTCGACTCTGTGACCCTGTGGACTATAGCACACCAAGCTCCTCTGTCCATGGGATTCTCCAGGCAAGAATACTGGAATGGATTGCCATGCCCTTCTCCAGGGGATCTTCCCAACCCAGGGATCGAACCAGCATCTCTTATGTCTCCTGCATCTCTTATGTCTCCTGCATTGGCAGGCAGGTTCTTTACCACTAGTGCCACCTGGGCCACAGCAGTTTTAAGCTTGCTGCTGCTGCTGCTGCTAAGTCGCTTCAGTCGTGTCCGACTCTGTGCGACCCCATAGACGGCCTCTCACCACGTTCCCCCGTCCCTGGGATTCTCCAAGCAAGAATACTGGAGTGGGTTGCCATTTCCTTCTCTATGAAGTCATTAAAATGACGGTATAGAAGTATTCTTTCTGACATAGAAAGATGTTCACAATATTTTAACAGAAAAGAAAGGATGTAAAATAATACACATGTACAAAAATTAACCATATTTCTAAACACTAGAAACAAACCGTCCAAAAATGAAATTAAGAGCCATTCCATTTACAATATTCAAAAAGAATAAAAGTCTTAGGACTAAATTTAAAAAAAGAAGTGCAAGACTTTAACATTTAAACAGTGTTAACATGTAACCCAGCAATTACAATCCTAAGTCTGTATTCAAAAGAACTGAAAATATATTCACACAGAAAAAGTGTTCATGGATGTTCATAGCAACATTCATAATAGCCAAAAAGTGAAAACAATTCAATGCTTACTAACTAGTGAATGGAAAAACAAAATGTGATATAACCATCCAATGCAATGTCATTCAGCCATAAAAAAGAATGAAGATCTGATACGTGCGACAACATGGATGAACCTTGAAAAACATTACACTAGGTGAAGGAAGCCAGACACAAAGGTCACATATGTAATGGCAGCAACTGCTAATGGATATGGGAATTTTTTTTGAGCAGGGGGAATGATGCAAATGTTCTGGAATTAGATAGAGGCGATGCTAAAGCTGAAACTCCAATACTTTGGCCACCTCATGCGAAGACTTGACTCATTGGAAAAGACCCTGATCCTGGGAGGGATTGGAGGCAGGAGGAGAAGGGGACGACAGAGGATGAGACGGCTGCATGACATCACCGACTCGATGGACGTGAGTTTGAGTGAACTCCGGGAGTTGGTGATGGACAGGGAGGCCTGGTGTGGTGCGTTTCATGGGGTCACAAAGAGTCAGACACGACTGAGCGACTGAACTGAACTGAACTGATGGTTGTATGACTCTGTGAATATACAGTTGACCCTTGAACAACATGGATTTGAACTGCAAGGGTCCACTTATACATGGATTTTTTTCGATAAATAGTTACTACAATACTTGTTGTTTAGTTGCTAAATTGTGTCTGACTCTTTGCTACCCCAGGGACTATACCCCACCAGGCTCCTCTGTCCATGGGATTTCCTAGGCAAGAATGCTGGAGTGGGTTGCCATTTCCTTCTCCAACTATGTGCTC